>NC_139967.1:30118745-31416245 GCF_963993115.1 Abramis brama | reverse complement strand
CTGCCCTTTCAGCGATGACCTCGAGTCCAGAGACAACACCTGGGAACACTCAATATGCACATAAATATGAGAGAGTGGATCCCAAGCCAGGGCTACAGGGGAGACAGCCATGCAAATGCCAAGCGCAAACACACACCCTCGCCTCTCGCCCGCTTTCCCCGTGAAACAGCGGACCACCCAGCCCACCAGAAAAAAAAATGTCTTTCATTCCTTTGTCTTTGCTGATCTGCTTTGCTCCGTCAGATGTTTGCTTGCCTTTTGTTTGCCTTGGTGATTTTTTTTTTTTCTTTGACTGTTGTAGTTTGTCTTTGGGCCGTAGGCTCTTTCTTCATCCAACCTTTCTTTCTTTCTTTCTTTTTCTTTCTTTCTTTCTTTCTTTCTTTCTTTCTTTCTTTCTTTCTTTCTTTCTTTCTCATTCTGATGAGTGCAATAGTCTTAATATGGTCATTATTGGAATATTAATTGATTTTTATGTGTACTTTTTTATTGCCCCGCATAATAAGTCCATCAAAAATAGGAACCCGTTTCAGTTCATTTGTTCTTTCTTATACGCGTTTCTTAAATGTGACTTACACCTGAGAATAAAAATGTGCAAATATGGGTAATGCTTGATATGACGGCAGCTGTAGGAATGTAAGTCCCGCCTTTAAGTTAAAAGAGCTTGAAGTATGCAGCTGTTTAGCATGATTTGAGATAAAGAAGCAACATTTTTACCAGTGTTGTCAGATTTTATTGCTGATTTTCAAACAATTTGTTGAAATAATATAGGAGATGTCAGTCTTTCCCCATTCAGGTAGAGCAAATAGCTGCCTGGGGGTGTTACGAATAATGTCTGCTCAATGAGCTGAGCGGATAGTTTACCAAAAAAAAAAAAAAAAAAATCAATTTACTCACCCTCATGGCTTTCCCAACCTGTATGACTTTATTTCTTCTGTGGAACACACTAGATTTGAAGAATGTTTTTGCCTATACAATAAAAGCTCATCCAAAACAACATTGAACTTCACTGACCTTCATTATATGGACAAAATAATTAATAAAAAAAGCAAAATATGTTCTGTTTGTTCCACAGAAGAAAGAAAGTCATACAGGTTAAAAAAAAAACATGAGGGTGATTAAATTCTGACATGATTTTAATTTTTTTAGGGAACTATCCATTTAAATTGACACAGACTATTGTTAGTGGCAGAAGAAAAGACTTTGTACTGTATATATGCACACACAAGTACTCCCATACATTGAGGACACCAAAATATTAATTTGTCAGAAGGCCTGATTAACACAGATGAGGTTGAGCATTTTATTTAATTGATTTTCAGATCTCATTCATCCCAATAATTGAAGCCAGAGGGTGGACTCTCACTTTAGGAATGTTAAAGTCACTTTCAGTCCTTTCGTGTCACCCATTAACCCCCTAATCCTTTTTTTTACTCCTGCAGGAATTGGGAGCCGGAGTTGTGTAAAGGCATTCGGCTTTCCCACTGCCTGTGTCTCCATCGTAGACCTGTCTTTAATCAGGGTCATGGCCCTATCCCCTTCTATTGTAACGTCCATAGCAATCATGATTTGGACATTATTCAGGTTTGAGATCACTGTTTCTGGCCAGGCAGGCATCTCTGTAGGGGTTTGTCGGAGTTGATGCTCCGTTCTTTGCACAATCGTGAGCTCTTTCGTGAAGGGGGTGGTAATTCTCCTTTTCCTCCTGAGGGAGGTGGAGATGGAAGGATGAGAGCCGAGAATTGGAGGGATTTTCAGGACGAGAGCGCAGTAGGACAGGTGATGTGGCGATAATGGGTCAGACTAAGGGCATGTGAGGGAGAGAGAGGGGGAAGGGAAGACATGGGAAAGACAGGCATAAACAGAGCAACCTGAAGGAGAGTCCCTCAGGAAGCAGCGGTATATATACTGAAGGGGAAGAAACATTAAGAGAAAATCTCCTAGGACATAGAGAGAGAAGAAAGAAGCAGAGTGAAGAGAAATTCATTGTCCATGAGAATACCTGCACTAGCAGGAAAGCTGAAGTGATGGAAAGAGAAATGACAAAAAAGCCAAAAATATAAACACATTATGCTATTACGTACTAGTAGAGAGAGAGACATAGGCTTCACACAGAAGCAGAACAGCAGACACCAACTCTCATCTGCACTGTAAAAAAACAGCAACTACACATATTACCGTTAATGGGACCTTTTAAATTGAATTCATTTACATAAAAACCCAAGTTAGAGCAACAGAATTCCCCCCAAATGTTGTCCCAACTAGCCAAACACAGTTTTGTGGATAAAGAATTTAAACTTGAACAATATATCTGAAATGTTAAAGAGGCTACATGCGATTTTCTGAAATTTAAACTCGCGACAAAACGGAACTGCTCTTCCTTTCTGCTCGCTCTCGTACGTGCACACTTCACAAGTCATCCGCTGCAAAGAAGTCAACATTATGTTTACAGATGTAAGAACAGTCAAATACATATATTGTTTGAGAAACTAAGTTTGTTTGCTGACTAGCGGTGGTGGCAGAGTGATCTGAAACGTTTAACATGAACGCGCTTGACGTCACATCCGCAGACAGCGCGCGAAAAATCCGACCCGACAGAAAATAGGAAAAATAGGATACAGGCTTATAGGTGCACCCACTGTGAGCTGACAAGGTGTCAGTATGCTCATCAGGAGATGTTTGAGTCATAAATGGTCAAATAAAAAGGCTATTGTTACATTTATTTTGGGGAAAAAGTTGCATGTAGCCTCTTTAAGGGTTTGTGAGTTCCCAGCATGCACTGCAGCATGAATAAATTATATGGCCACTTTATTAGGTACGCCTGTTCAACTGCTCATCTAATCAGCCAATCACATGGCAGCAACTCAATGCATTTAGGCATGTAGATATGGTCAAGACGATCTACTGAAGTTCAAACTGAGCATCAGAATGGGGAAGAAAGGTGATTTAAGTGACTTTAAACGTGGCATGGTTGTTGGTGCCAGACGGGCTGGTCTGAGTATTTCAGAAACTGCTGATCTACTGGGATTTTCACACAAAACCATCTCTAGGGTTTACAATGAATGCACTTTATACAATACAGATTGTTTCAAAGCAGCTTCACAGTGATAAAAATGAAGATAATGATTAAAGATGCAAACGGAATTCAATTCTGCTCTAAAGCAGCTCTACAAAAAGACCATAGTGTCATTATTATATGAAGAGTTCAGATGCAAAAGCCTCTAAGTGCCATCTGAAATTTTCTTCTAGAATGATCATTTTTATCAAGCTCGTATATTTAAGTTCAATAATTTCACTTAAATGGCAATGCAAATTACCTATTAATTGTCATTTAAGTGAAATTACTTAACTTAAATATACAAGTTTTACAAATTTCAGATGGCACTTAGAGGCTTTTGCATCTGAACTTTTCATATAGTGACCTATAAAAGAATTTTCTACTGGACAAAACAAAGCAGTGCTACTCCATGACAACATTTAAAACAATAGTTGTGAGGACCTAAAAATCTGAATGCATCAGGTTGCGTTGAATTTGAGTTTTCTCAACAATTCCTTTTCACAGTGTACATTTGAGTACACATGGCAGCATGTTGCTCAAGACAGTCGTCTGTCTAGTAGAATACAAGGACTGATTGAGCACAGTGCAGCATGTTAAAGGGCAGATATAGGTAAGAGGCCAGGCACAGGGATGCTTAATAAGTGCATGCAGGTAGGAGAGAGCTTTCTCAGCGGGGTCCAACACCTGTCTTCCGTTTACCTTCTCTAACTGAGCCATTAGGAATCCGCTTAGAGTCCCACCATGCTCCAGCACCCCATCTCCCAGCCCAGAGGAGCCGGGAATACCACAACCATATGGCCCTGATTAATGCTGATGGGCCTTGCCGTAGACTATTATCGCTCATTTGTGTCCGTTTGTCGTTTTTCATTTTGTGCGGCTTCAGCTGGGATGGGATTTGGATGTGTTGCGTAAACGGTTTGTGTGATGGCTGTTCCCGTACACATCTATCGCAGAGCATTCAAAAACTAACCCAGCTCATTTTATTTAGTAGATGTCTGCTGTAGGCCTACTTCATCATATTAAAACAGGTATACCAATATTCTGTATCTGAACGTACTGTTTAACATGAACACATACTTGCTCTCAGTGCATTATCTGTAAGTCTGATAGTAATTGTCTTGAAATTTACTTTTTGAAGGCTGTGTTTTTTGTATTTTTTGTATTTTTTTTGCAGAAGTTGAACTTTGATGGCTGGCATGACAGAGCTTTAGAGGGGATGAAATTAGAGATGCGACTAAAGCACTGCATACAGCACGGCAACTAAAATATTTAAAGAATTAGTTCTCTCAAAAATAAAACATTTTGGCCCAAAGTTTTGGCAAAGTATTAGCCCATACAATGAATGTCAATGGGGTCCAAAACAAAAATATTTGACCCACTGACTTTTATTATAAGGATAAATACTTCTATCTTCTTTTGTTATTTATAAATACAAGTATGGTCTTTTGTGTTCCACTGATGAAAGAAAGTCATACAGGTTTGGAATGACTTGAAGATGAGTAAATTATGATAGAAATTAGTTTTTTGGATGAACTAACCTTCAATAAAAATATTAGTGCTGGGCAACAATTAATCGTGATTAATCGCATCCAAAATAAAAGTTTGTGTAGTTTGCATAATATATGTGTGTACTGTGTCTGTATCATTATTTTTGAAGAAAAATTTGTTATTTATACATAAAATATTTGTATATAATATAAATTATGTATAAATACTATATATATATATATATATATATATATATATATATATATATATATATATATATATATATACAGTATATACTGCAAATATTTATTAAATATACTATAAATATTTATTAAATATATTATATTTACAGTACACACACATATATTTTTTAAACACAAACTTTTATCTTGGATGCGATTAATTGCGATTAATCATTGCCCAGCACTAAAAGAATATATTGATAAACTGGTTCCTGACCCATCTGTAATTCTATTATTGACTTTTTTCCTGGTATCCAACTTATTTTACAACGCAGAGGTAAGCTATTTCCTGTACGAGACTCATTAGCTGCTATACGTAAATACCTAGAAGAATAACAAAGTGCAGTAAACGGCAAAACTATTTACGCTACAAACCAGGTGGTTTGATGAACGTTTTTGCACATGTAAGATAACTGGAAGCGACTGACACCAGAATCCTTCTAGCCTAGAAATCTAGACGCACCCTAGCGGCAGCAAAATTTATTTTGCAGCCAGGGTAGTCTAGCAACTCTCCGTTGACTTTCAGAGTTGTAAAAACCTAAATTGGGTCAGGCCAATCACATCGTGTATAGAGTAGGCGGGGCGGGCTTAACATAATGACGACAGAGTTGCGACGGTTCCCTGCTACTTGAAAACAAAGAATGGCAGCTGCTGCTGCTGGCGAACAGTCGACTTTGGCCACGAGTTTTTCTTTGAGAAAAGAGCAAAGAAAGGCACTTAAGTCATTCTTAAATGTGTTTGTAGTTTTGCCGGCCAGATTCAAAAGTTGAATCTATCAACTAACGTTAGCTCCGCTGTTGGGAAAACGCTCTGGTTGGTTGAAGCGCTGTCCTATTGCGTGCAGAGTGAATTTGAAAGACAACCGTTTATCCCGCCCCTCGGATTGAGCCGTGTCTATGGAGAGTTGCCAGACCTAACATCTTGATGTAGGTCTGGCTTGCCAGGCTAGAATCCTTCCACATTCAAGTTAAAAATGGCCGCATCTACGCTCTTACATTCAAAATAAGGTAGATACTGTATATGTGGAGTCACTGCAGCACCAGAAATATTGAAGGCCTTTCCTCTTAAGGGAGAGTAGATGAAAGCTTAAATTAAAATCTGTTTTCCTCTACTAGACTACAAACAAAATACTTGAAAGTATATTAGTTCATATCCAATTTGTCTAATTAATTCTTGGTTTTTACTTGTATTATCAGACACTTCTATTTAGCTTTATCAGCTAAAGGGCCATATCACGAGGATATATAGAGATTAAATTGTTATTTTAATGCTATTCAGGACAACCACAAGCCATCAGATTTCTCAAATAGATTAGAGCACTTCCAAGAGCTCAACCCAGCTCCTCTATCCCCCAAAAAATCCTTCCACCATTCTTGCAGTTT
The DNA here is from genome assembly GCF_963993115.1 of Abramis brama. Classification (NCBI taxonomy): domain Eukaryota; kingdom Metazoa; phylum Chordata; class Actinopteri; order Cypriniformes; family Leuciscidae; genus Abramis; species Abramis brama. The sequence goes on along the minus strand of NC_139967.1, from coordinate 31,410,078 downwards.
TATCTGTTCTTTTAAAGCTGTGTCATCCTCTTACATAGTGGCCTTGGCCTTCTGTTTCATCTAAAACTCATCCTGGTGCATCAGCCAGCCCTGACAAATCTGTTGAAGCCTCTTCCCACCCCCCGCCTCTTTGCCACTCACTCTGGCTGGGTCTCCGGTCTTTGAAATTCCTGCCCCTTGCTTCCAGCCCAGCTGACATCTTTCTCCAGACGGCATGAATTAAGATTGTACAATAAGACACTTGATGCAGCAGTCAGGGAGCGCTCCTCTCACTGGCCCGGCTCCATGGTGCACAACTAGTGCAGCAGGAATTCTAAAAATAGACAATGCACGCCTGTTCATTCCAATGGCAGTTGTCTTCTCCCCCAACCCAGGCACCCCAGGCACGCAGGCGATTGACAGGATTAAGAGAGAAGAATAAAGACAAGAGAAATGAGAGGAGAACTCCAGAGCCATGGCACAGGGCTTTTTTTATTTTTTTTTTACTTTGTGTCATGCAATATGTAAGGAAAACATGCCAAAAGAAGGGACGACTGATCAACTACATATCACAGCAGTAATTGAGCTTGCATGCTTTAAAAAAAAAAAAAAAAAAAAAAACTGAAAGATTTTATATTGTTTGTTGTTTTTATTTATTATTATTATCATCACTGTTTTTATTATAAAAACTATGTGTTTATACATTTTTCAGGTATATTTAGTGCATGTGTGTTCTGTTTGGGGCCGTTTTTTTTATTTTATTTTTTTAAAATAAATTCATAGAAAATTTATGATAAATGACAGTACAGACTTTTACATTGTAAAAAAAAAATCTGTTTCAAATAAATAAATTGAACTTTCTATTAATCAAATAATGTATCAGTTCCCACAAACATTAAGCAGCACAACTATCAAGATTGATAATAATAAGAAAAGTTTACTGACTAGCAAACCATCATATTAGAATGATTTCTGAAGGATCATGTGACACTGAATACTTGCGTAATGACTGCTGAAAATTCAGTTTTGTTACCATCACGGCAAATATATTAAAGGGTTAGTTCACCCAAAAATCGTTGGAACACAAATGAAAATATTTTTTGTCCCTCCTTTGACAGCCTATGCAACTAGCACTTTGACTCTTAAAAAGTTCATAAAAAGATTGTAAAACTAATTCATATCAATTGAGCAGTTTAGTCAACATTTTCTGAAGAGACTCGACTTTTATTCACATTTAAACATTGATCAGCGAACATAAACAGAAGCTCAACTGAACCTGCTTGATGCGCGAGAACAAACCTCATTGGTTCTTACTGAAGCTCAAACATGCCGCGTAACACGAGAATTAACCTTTTTTGTTCTTCTCGCACATAAAGCAAGCATGCTATAGCTTCCGTTTATCATAACTGATGTTTGTTGATGAATGTTTATGTGAATAAAAGCCTAAATTCAATCTGTTTATCATATAAAGCGATTGTGTCTCTACAGAAAATTTGGACTAAACCGCTCAATTCATATGGATTAGTTTTACGATCTCTTTATAAACTTTTTGAAGCATCAAAGTGGTGATTGTGTGGACTGTCAATTACTTATCAGATAAAGATATCAGAAAAAGATCTTCATTTGTGTTCCGAAGATGAACGAAAGTCTTGGTGAGTAATTAATGACAGAATCTTAATTTTTGGGTTAACTATCCCTTAAAAAAAAAAAAAAAAAAAAAAAAAAATATATATATATATATATATATATATATATATATATATATATATATACTATTTTAAATTGTAATAATATTTCCCAATATTACCGTTTTAATATATTTTTGATCAAATACTGTAAATGCATCATCTTTCAAAAACATTATAAAATCTTTCTTACCCCAAACTTTTAAACGATAGTATATATAAAAATGCCAACGATTTTAGGCGCTCCACTTCACACTATGCCTATAAGAACATCCCTTAACTGTGGTAAAATCATTGTAACAAATGGCCTTGTGACTTATTACTGTATTAAAGACTGTTTTTATTTGTGCCTCTTAGTTTGCATCTGATGTCGGTGTTCTCTTTATCCACTTCCTGTTGGGAGTATTTGCATTATTGTTAATGTTTACACTTTTGTCATCTTAAAGTCTGCACTCTAGACCACAAACACCACTTTCACATCCACTACAACCCCAGACTTCAGAATCAGGTTGTTTCTTGGATTGATTTATCATTATACACATTATTATGAGTTCACCAAGGATGCCTTGAGCAAAATGATTGATGGAATTAAAAATCAAATTCCTGTGCTTTCCAATATACCCCTGCCCCGTTAGCCAAACACACACACCCATAGAGGGTCCCTGTTGGGTGGGAGTGTGGTGACCCCTGAGGTGACACAGGGCTCAGAGGTGAAGGAGGTTGACAGGCTGAGGTGTGATGTGACCTGGGGCTCCGTCTGGGGTGGTTGAATCGCCCGCTCTGTCAGGGGAGGTTGTCTTGGGAGTTGGTTGAGGGTTAGATAGCATTGTGTTTGTGGGTATCTGTCTGTCTTTCTGTCCATATTTGTGTGGACGGGTGGGTCACAGTCCCCATGGCAGTGGTAATGGCTGACAGTGCTATGTCTGCGAAAGTAAACAACCCTAGATAAGCAGCGCTTCACAAGGACGCCAGCTGCAATACGCTAATCTCGTTTGAATTTCTCTGTCTTCTATTCAGCGTGTTTTATCTTATCTCCAGTCCTCTCTTTTCCATGCATGCCTTCGTAACTTTTTTTTCAACTCTGCAACCCATCTAAACAATACGATTGTTTCCATTATACACGTTCTGCCTGCATGTACAAGTGAAGACACAGCATACAGTAGAAGCTTAAGGGTATGATGATTTTCTCAAACATGCCTAATTAAACTTGTTTTAGCTGCAGACATACGCTCTGGATTGAAGAGCAAGCCGAAAGATGGTCTCTCAGGAACTCGGCTGATGGCATTTTGAGGTTGGCGAGGTCACGCCAAAACTAGGCCAAGCAAACACCCCTTGGAGGGTCACCAGCGATGTGCCCGCTCCTTCCCAACAAAAACAGTTGAAACTGTCACTGTGGCATGTCTCAAAGGTACCTAATTGCTTGCTCCTGTCTCCCTCCCCCTTTTTTTCCCCTCTCACAGCACTGCTGTAACTGGGTGTCGAGTCCTGAGCCCTTGGATACTCTAGTGGACCCCATGCTCAATGACTGCCCTCGTGTTTCAGCAGGTAAGCAACCACATCTGCATCATAATTCGCATTTCGCCTCTCTTACCCTTTACTTTTTGGTAACCAAGGGTGCACAAAGGGTGTCCAATCCTCTTTCTGGAGGGCCGCTATCATGCAGGGTTTAGCCCAAATCCTAATTAAACAATTAATTAATCACGGTCCTCAGGATCAGCACAAACTTTCAGGTAAGTGTCTTGGGGCAGGTTGGAGCTGAACTCTGCAGAACATTGGCTCTCAAGGAGTAGGATTTGAGACCCCTGCTTTAGGACATCATGTAGCATTGAAGGAAAATATTGCCAGCTTGAATGGTTAGTTATAATGGCCCCTTATGGATGGAATTGGACAAAATTTGGTGTACTTATTTACAGTGTCCTGATGTCTGTGTGCTCCATGGTTTGTTAGGTTTGGACATTGCATTCAGTAGATATCAAATGGTAATTGAGGACCAACACATTTGAAAAATAGTTGTGAAAGATGGTATTAAGTAGGGGAGTGCAGCAGAGAAACATGTTCCCTTCACAGTTTAAATTGAACAAATATGCCTTGAATAACTTTTTAATCATAATTATACATTTTCTTTAAATATGCTCTAATTAAAACAATAAAACTAAAGGTTAAATAAAAATAAATAAATAAAATCTTATAATTATTTTCCAGGTGAACATTGTGTGTTATGTCAGGACAATCATTCAGTATCTTAGTATCTTTCCGAATAAGGTGTGCGGCTTTGGGCATTGTTTTATATATTAAGGATATGGATGGGTCACAATGTTTGACTTCAATGACTGACTAGTTGATTAAGAGGTCTAGTTTATCTAATTTTGTATTGTTCATTTTTTCATTTTTTATTTTTTTTAATCTTCTTTAATTAGTGTTGTTAGACAGTTTGCACAATAAATCAATGATAAATTATAAAAAGTCTCATCCTGCACTGTTTTTTTTTTTTTTTTTTTTACTTTTACATTTTTTCTTGAGGACCCCTGATCCAATCTGTTGCATCTCATCCAGCTGTTTTTGAATACAGGAATGTGTTTCATGTTGCACGCAATGCTGTTGTAAGCGAACTACTGATCCACAAATGATAAAAATAGGAAATGGGGCATCTGAATAGGTAGGCATTCATCATTAAGTCATTGTTTTATACTATAAAGGCCACAGCCTTTGAAATCCTTGTGTTTTTTTATTTAATATGTGTATTTGAATTGTGCATCAGTTTTCGAATACTGTAGTTTGTCCTTCTGGCCTTGGTTGTTTTTAGTATTTCGAAGCGTGTCCTCAATTCCGGATTACAGCTATAATCTATAATCCAGAGCAGGGAGATGATGAGGTTGACCTGACCATCACCCCTGCACTAAAGAGATGAAGAGCTGCCCATACTTTGACCTGGCTTCGTGAGATGGCATACTCCCTGACAGTATTATAAAATATCATTTGATATTTTCACTTGTGCTTTTGTAGTGAGGACAATACTGCCCTGATTTGACTGTAATCTGGATTTGGGGTGAGGGTGGATTGGGTATTATCCAAGTGAACCATCGTTGAACTGTCAACTTTTGTATTTGTGCATGGCATTTGTTTCAAGTTCAAATGAGCATGCTTTTTTACCCATCTCTCACAGTTAGAGCTGTGATGCAACCTTTTATGGATCTTGTTTTGGGTGTCCCTTGAGTGTTACAATTATTATTCTTCCTCAGATCAATGCCAGCCTCAGTTATGGTTTTGCTGTGAGATGTGCAGCATAAAAACATAATAAAAGAACAATAATATTTTGACATCATAAGCAATATTTATCTCTGACTGATTAACTGAGGCTTGATGGTTTAATTTTCTGACTGTTACCATTACTGTAAATGTAAGAAATAGGGATGCAGGACAGTGACTTTGATTTGATGTAGTGTTTTTTGGGGGGTTTTTTTGTTTTTTTTCCAAGTATCAGTTACAGATATTTTGACCCACCGTGTGTGTGTGCGCGTGCATGTGTGTGTGTGTGTGTGTGTGTGTGTGTGTGTGTGTGTGTGTGTGTGCGCATGCGTGAGCGTGTGTGTGCGTGAGTGAGAAAAACACCAGTACTTGATGACATCATCAAATGTGTTTTTCTGCAAGCTCACCAAAACATTTTAGGTTTACATAAATTTAATAAAAAAAAAAAAAAAATACTATACCAGTCAAATGTTTGGACACACATACTCTATCTATCTATCTATCTATCTATCTATCTATCTATCTATCTATCTATCTATCTATCTATCTATCTATCTATCTATCTATTTATTTATTTATTATATGTAAAGTTCAGACTTTCCTGGTAGAAATAAGTAATAGCATATGTAAAATATCAAGTGGTAATACAAATATGAAGCTATACAAAATTATAAAGTCATTATGAAGTAATTATAAAGTATATGTTTACTGTAGACAAGAAAAATACATAACGTTAGCTGTACATCTTGTTCACAAGCCATTCCAACCAAGTCACCTGTGAAGACACAACGTCTTCCTTTCATTGACAAATTGTTGTGGGAACTGAACCATGGGTTGTGAAGACTGAGTGATTTGATTTTCACTAAATTTCCACTAAAGTTTTAGGATTTATATTTTATTAGTTATCAATTGTAACTGAAAACACACATCTGCATTATCTCAGTATTTTTTTTAAGGCACGGATTCCCTCTCTTTACACGCATTTGTTTTTACACATTTTGTATTCATTATAATTATTTAAGTAAATATTTAGTATGTTTATTAAGCCCTTTCCCTATAGGCACCACTAGCTGATTCCCACAATGAAGTTGATTTTAGGTTTTACGTGTGATTCTCCTTTTTACAGAGTGTGTGGCTATGTTTTCATGATAGTTATGCTGGTTTCACTTGTGCAGGTGTGTGACGGCAAGACATAGAGCTGCTTGTCTGTTACACTTAATCATCTATGAAGCCACGCTGGTATCAGCTTATCATGCTGGTATTTTGTATGCTCTTGTGTGTGTGTGTGTGTGTGTGTGTGTGTGTGTGTGTGTGTGTGTGTGTGTGTGTGTGTGTGTGTGTGTGTGTGTGTGTGTGTGTGTGTGTGGATATATGCACATGTGTGTTTGGAAAGGGAAGGTCTTCTGACGTCTCTGTTTTTTTGTTCCCAACGTGATAAAAACCCTCTTCTCACCCGCCTGGATTTTTCCCTTTATTTATTGTACCCCCCCACACCACCCTTTTCCCCCTCGTTCAAAAGGAATCTTCAGTGGAAGGTCAGTGAGCCTCAGCATTGGCAGAGCTCGGGGAGACTGGCAGCATTTTATCAGTTAGCAGCACACTAAAGCCAGTTGAAATATGCAGATAAACTGGAACAAATCTCCTGAAAAGCCCCCTGGTCCGCCAGCACTGGGTGAGGGGAGTTGAGCCTTATGCCCACACTGACCCACAGTCAGACGCTCTAGGTGCTGAAGCCAATTGCCAGCACAACTGAACTGAACAGTATAGGAAGCCTAGACAAGCATTTGGATGGATTACAAACAGAAACAATGCCAATGTCGGGCTACAGTCTCTCTCTGTGTGTCTGTGTGTGTGTGTGTGTGTGTGTGTGTGTTTGTGAGTGTGATCGAGCCGTCTGGTCCTGACGAGCTGAATCTCAGACCTGTGATGTGTGTATCATATTTTAAACCCGGGTGCAACATGATATTAGTTTAAAGGGGCGGTCAGACCACACTTTTGTGTTTCATTCACCTCCATTCATAAGCGCACAAAACCAAGAGAGTAGGTATGGGATATGCAAAGAATTCTTTTCTTACGCGGCATACATAAGTTCAAGTTTTGTGAAAGCTGACCTGACAAATTCTTAGTCAAAAGTTGATTGATATTTACATCATAAACCTCTTGACTGAGGATCAAACCTGGAGGAAACTCATTTTGCTTTGCATTAGAATAGGTTCATTCAAATTCATTCAAAAAGAGAAAAATGGAACAGGGTTTAGATTTAAATTTAGATTTTATATCAATTGCATAATTATTTATTATACAATATATGTATTAATATATCAATGTTAAGTAGATTAAGTAAATTAATTATATATAACTTAAGATACCTTATTTTAAATTGATCAAAAGTGACAGTAAAGACATACAGTATGTTACAAAATATTTCTTTTGAACTTTTGAACAAATAATCCTAAAAATAAATATCACATTGTCCTAAAAAATATTAAGCAGCCCAACTGTTTTCAACATTTCAACAAAACAGCATATTAGAATGATTTCTGGAGGATCATGTGACACTGAAGACTGGAGGAATGATGCTGAAAATGCAGCTTTGCCTTTATTCAGCATTTTCAAATGTTAAAATAGAAAACTGTATGTTTACTGTATTTTTGATTAAATAAATTCAGCCTTAGTGAGCAAGACACTTCTTTCAAAAAAATATATTATATCAACAGCCCAGTTATTCTGATAATACTACGGTCTTATCTCATCTAGTCCGAATTTCTAGGATTTGCTAATTCGAAAATGTCATTTTAGAGCTAGTAACAGAGGCTTGAACCGTATATAGGCCTATATATGCAGAGAGAGAGCAAGAGAGAGAGATATTGATATATTAAGCATATGTGAATTAGTCTACCTGGGTCTGTGTGTCTCTCAACAGTGTTCGGCAGCAGCATCTCTGCTAATAGTGCAGCTGTAAGTTTAACTGCTTCAAGAACAGAGATGATACTACCTCGCTACTGAGAATTGTCTTGTAGCTTTTCAGTTGTGAAACTGTTTTAGTGATAAAGTCATGGGGCAGCACTGACAACAAGTTCTGTTAGCATGTATGTTTTTGTGTGTGTGTGTGTCTATATGTGTGCTTTTGAATGGCAGAGAGTGGGAGAAAGAGAGTGTACTTTCCATAGATAATTAAACGCAATTTAGTGTTAAAAATAGAAATAGTTTGCCATTTTGTTTTATCCTATTTTTGTCATATTTATTTGCTTGGTCAGTGATTTTGGTTATTTTGCTGTTGTGGTCTGTTAGGACCTTTTGTAATAACTGCACATTTGTCGACCAATTAGAATCAAGCATTCAACAGCCCTGTTGAGAGACAGAGACACACACACACAATATGCAACATATTGATGCAAATATTATACTACATTATATGTTGATATTTAAATTAAACGTATGTTTTGTATGTAAATATAAATAAAATAAACAATTACCAATAGCCCTGGAGTGTGACATCATGCCCAGTTTCTTATATTTGTTGTCCGAAAGTCTAGTGTGAAGCTCCCCTTATTTGTTAAAAAAAACAAACTCTTATGTCTCTTTTAATGAGCCTTGAAAAATCTCACACATTAACATCTCACTCAGATCTAACACGTGCTGTGACACCTCAGCTCCTCAAGTATGTGGTAGTTATATCTCAGAAACCTCTGATCACTCGCAGTTTTGCTTCATGCCGTTCCTATTATATATCCAAGTGTTTGAAACACAGGCTTTCTTTTGCCTTACCTGTGTTAAGATGAGATTACTCATTGCTAGAACTGATCATTAATTACAAAGAGAACAGTGTCCAGTATGTAAACAGTGATTAATTGTTAACAAAAGTTAGTTAATGTGTACCTGAACTGTAATTATCTGTTCTGCACCACTACAAGAATCCCAACACAGGTGGGTAATTAACCCTAATTGCATTTACAATGTGAGGATCACAAGAGCAGAGAATAACTTTGTTAAAAAAAATAATCTTCCTTTGATGTAGGACTAGATATTTGTCAGTTGATTTATTCACAACTCTTTTTTTTTTTTTTTTTTTTTTGGCTCATTATGTCTTTTTGTCTTTTTCACCTTTTATGGTTGGAAGCGGAATTCTTTTTAAATCGCCTTTGTTTCAACTTCGTGAGCAAGACCCTGAAACAAAGTAATGCAGTTTTAATGGGATTTAGCTGCATGTATTACATGAAAAAAAGACTGATTTGAGCATTCTATGAATTCTCCTCAAACGTCCTAATAAAGATGTGTTTGATTGAAACTGTTGGCATGCAGTCGTTTGGCCCATTTGTGTAAGTTCACTGGTGCATATTGCTGACGTATACAATGTCACTGGTCCATGTATTTTGCTCAATGGAGAGTCACTGGCGCATGTTGCATTCAGTCTATAGACTTGCTTTATTCAGTGGTCCACAGGGCCCAGTGTCTCTATGTCATTGAATGCCTTTGACCATGTACCCCTGACACAGCAAAATCCACTTGTTTGATCTTCCATTGTGAATGACAGATCTTCACTTGGTTGTACTTTCCCACCCTCCTTTCAAGTGGATGCCGGTTCTGGTCTGGATTCCCAGGAAAAAAATCATGAACTTGACCTATGTGACTTTTTTTATTCAGCATGTTTTTTTTTACTAGAACTTATCCTAAATTAGCACGTCAGGTATATAATTGATTCACACTAGTAGACAGATTGACTGGTCGCAAAAAAAATTGTCTGTCTTAAGGCGATCAGTCGACTCATTCAGGCAACCTTCTGACTATTTTGATTTTGAAAATATGTAGTTGTGCACATTCATAGGTGGGAATCGCCATTGTTTGCCATCTGGATCTGAATGTTCCTACTATGAACATTACATCTATTTAATAATCAGTTATTTGTCATTTAGCAGGCACTCATTTCAAAGCAAATTAATGTTGTGTTGTTCGTTTCACTTTTTTACTTTATGTTAACAAAACATGCACAAAGCGGCACTTTCATCTGCGGTGGATGTGTTGCAGGAGACACAAAAAATGCAAGCTGCTCACTGAAGTCAATTTCCTCTGAGACTAGCAGCAATAAGAAATGCATGCTATAACAAAATAATGGGCAAATTAAAGGAATATTCCGGGTTTAATATCTACTACATTTGTGGTATAATTTTGATTACCACAAAACGTAATTTCGTCCCTCGCTTTCTTAAAAAAAAAAAAAAAAAAACGGTTATGGTAAGGCACTTAAAAATCTTGCAGCTTGTAATTTTTTTAAGCACTTACATTATTTCTGTGTTATTTAAGATATAAAGCTGTTTAAATAATCATTTTAGGATTGTCATGACAATGGTAATGTTAAAAAAAATGGATGCAGAAAAGATTAGCTATTTTTTCACTCTCATATCATGTTACAAACTCACCTTTTGAATGAGTATTTTAATGTTTACAGATTGGCCCCTTTTACTTCTATTATAAGTCTCTGACTGTAATCCATATTACTTCTTTTTTGAAGAAGACGACAATGACTTTAATGCCACTATGCCACACATGCTGTCGATTGAGCATAACTTTTTTTTGATTCCACAATAGTCCTTTAAATATACTTTATATATTAAAACTAAATATATTTTCTGCATTAAAAGCAATTCACTTCTGCAATTTAGGCCAGTTATTCTTATTATCAATTATACATTATTATTATTTATACATAAAGATTTTAGTGCTGAATTATTATACCCCCTCATTTTGCCCATTTCATTTCCATTTAAATGAATGTGCTTATTCTGTTTTTATATACGTATACAAATATGGAGATCTGTTGTCATTCACCCTTCTATGTTACCAGAGAACCCATGAGTAAAGTATCAAAGCTGTTAACAATATATTGACACTATATCACAGTGCAGCGACTCCCTGTGTTTCCTTTTTCTCAATTTCATGCTCTTTTTATAAGTTCCGTTGGTGGAGCAGAATAAAAGTTTGATGGCGTTTTTGTGCAGTCTGCTTTTCACGGCTGCTCTCCCTCATCGGGGATCAGAAGACATGCCCTTCATTTTCTATTCCTCTTCAAAAATGTCTTTTTCTATTTCTTTTTAAAGCCTAAACATCTTTGATCCGTTTGCTTCACGGGATGAGTGGCAGGGCCTGACCCACTTGGCTCTTGGCTTTATGTAATGAGCCCTCCGATTAAAGAGCGCACCATGCAGGAACATTGTGCTGTATAAGGAGTTTTATGACATATCATCCCACACTTACTGCCTGTCTGTCTCTCTCCTTACACCCTCGGAATTCAGATGGGATCACATAGCAAACAAGAGGTATTATATGTTGATGTAACAAATGTGCACAATTTGGTCAAAACCAAATTTTGCGATTCAAACTTTGATATCATAAATATTTAACATTTTCATATTGCTTATATTGCTTAAACCGACGCCAAAGAACTAGCGCTGATGAAAGCCGCCTGTGTTGTCGTCTTGGAACAAAAAATCTGTGCTTGAACTCACCGAAAGGACTACAGGCGACTGTCAACTAGCACGTGCGTTATATTTTATATTTGTCATTCAAAAAGGGAAAGCGAAACTGAGATTGCAGGTATACAAACCATAAACAAAGTATCGCTTTCCTACCGTTTTGAATATCAACTATGCTGATCACATTCTTTATTCCATTCCGCTCATGTTGTTATGAACATATTTGCGCATTGAAATGCTCAGGTAAGGTGACGTAAAATTAGAACATCCTCCTGTCTGTGCCGTCATGACTTCTTTGCTTGCTTTCATCACTTTTGCTCTTATTCTCGTTTGCTAAACTGAACAGCCAATCAGAGTTCTTTCTCTCACCGACAGCATGACGCTGATTCTACATGTTGAATTGAAAAAAAAAAAAAAAACAGCCAACGGTGTGAAACATACCGAGTCGGCCGACGCTCAAAAACGTCCCTACGTTGTCCCTGGCTTTAGATGTCAAGGCTAAAACCACATAAAACAGTAGCTCTCATGTTCATCAGCTAAAACAAGTGGGTTTTGGATCCAAATTAAGACACGTTTGTTCTACTGCCATGCTCTACTGCTAATAGAATGAGTCCTGAAGTCCTTTACTCAGAACTAAACTCAGATCTTATTCAGTTAATCCAAAAGGGAGCTGACAGAAAAAGATCTTATTGCTTTTACATTGTACTTGGATTTGAAGGTACACACTACAGTTTGTATTAATCAAATCGTACCCTTTTGCATACTAGGCCTTATTGTAGTCTCAGTTTCATTTAGATTAATTGTGAAGCTAGTAGGAGAGGAGATGTGCTTATATTAGGAAGGCAGCAATTAAAGAGGATGGTGCGTCTATCCTCTTTAACACTGCTTGTTGGATAAACAAGCCTCTCTGTCTATATATTAAACTTGTGCATTACGTTTAGTACATTAACACCAAAACGTCATCCATCTGGCCTTGATAGCTTCCACGTCTTTACCACTTTAGTCCAGATCAGAACTTGACAGATCCTAAGGGTTTTTTTGAATCCTAATCACAATCACATAACAGCTTTCTATGTTTGCCACTGTTGTGTGGTAAGCGTCCACCAGATCACAGTCGGTTAGCATTGATCACTATCCTCCAACCAGTCAATACATGCAACCTTTTATGTAGTTGAAGATTAATTTATTAGAGGTTTGAATCAGCATACTTCTTTGTTGTTTACGTTTAGAATTTGGAGCAAAAAACCCTTTTTGACTGTAAGCCGTGAATGGCGTGTTCGCTTCCCTTTCAAGGCAGAAATCAATATGCTGTGCGTGTGTCCCTGTGGGAGAATGGAAGACACATTTTGTCTCTTTGTGTGTGTGGCATAGTGTACTGTCATAATGAGTCTATAGGGTAGACTCATTTTATCCAAGCCATTGTGATTGAAGCCTTAGCTGTTGGAGGTAAAAAGCTTTCGCTGTCCTTTAACATTCCCAGTCTTTTCTTTTACAAAAGCCCTGCTCTCAGCTGTACCACAGACCGTTTATTTATGTAATTTTACATTTTGTGTAAAATAGAAAATAGAAACTAGTTGCTGAGCCACATGGGTCAAGTTGGACATGTAGTTTTTGTATCCATTTCTCATTTCCTTTCTGCTTTCACAAAATGTACAGCACAGAAATCTTATATAGTTTATAGGGCATTATTACATTTTGTAATTTTGTCACTTGAACACATTTTTACTTCTAAAAATTACCTGCGAAGTCTGTTTCCTATCACATTCCATCTGAGCTTTATCCATCCTGCCTTAAAGTGTGGGATGAGCTGGTGCGAATAGAAAAGAGTTAAACAGGGTTCAATGAAAAATGGAACAAAGTTCTGCAACATCAACCATTTTGTAATCACATTATCATCCCAGACTTGACCTTGATGACTTCTGGGTATTACAGCATATTAGAGGTCAACATTTGCCCCCCAACTACTGTTAACCAGTGAAGAGGCAATGTTGGCAGCGTCTTTTCTGTATTTGATTAATTTTTTGAGATTTGATATATATATAGAGAGAGAGAGTCATAGTCAATGATGAGTTGAAAAGGAAAAGTCAACGAGTATCCACACTTTTGTTTAAACATGTCTTTCCTGGTACAACCTAAGTGTCTTAACACAGAAGTGTACATCCTATTGACTACCATGCTTTATCACGCAGTCAGACAGAGGGCAGCGACAGATTAGGATCTTGGGACATGGATCTCATTGAGTCATATGGTGCATTCCATAGCTTAAGCAGAGGATTAAACCTAGACCCTTAACCCTGCAGATGGACAGTAATCACGTACCTCCATTTGTGTCAAGCTCTAGCATTTTGTTTATTATGTACAAATGCTGCATTTCAACAAAATTTATAATTCAGGTTCCCAATCCTAGTTTTCATTTTTCTTGTATTGCAAAGAATTGTGCCATATGGGGACAACCCTCTGCCCCTTCAGTGAACTTTTGGGGTGTAATCAGGGTAAGACCTGATCATCAGATTGTTTCCTGTGTTTTTCCTCAGTATTTGCTGGTAGTTACTCGCAGAGCTGTGAGACACTATAGATGAGACACTATTCAAGCTTGGCTTCAGGGAAAGGATTAGGAGTTTGTCTCTCCAACATTGAACCTGTTACACGTGAAAACCAACCCTCCCATGGAAACACAAGGGCGAGTAAAATGGAAGGGAAAAAACTGCATTGGACAGCAAATTACATACTCAATGCAATTTGCTGCTTTGACGTGGTGTTGCTTGGTTATTGTCTCACGGTGCACATCAGCAAATATGAATTTGCTGCAATGCATACAAACTAGCATTGCTTAGCAGCAATTTAAAGGGACCTTTCACCAAAAATGAAAATTCTGGCATCATTTGCTCACCTTTTTTTTTGCTCACCGTCGTATACCCATTTATGACTTTGTTTCTTCTGTGGGACACAAAAGAATATATTTTGAATATGTACTTGTCGCTCTTTTCCTTGTAATTATAATGAACTGGAGTTTCAAGCTTAAGAAAAGAACGCAGTAGCACCATAACAGCTCTGTCTCTCAAATCTTCTGAAGCCAAGCAATTTGTGCATAATTTTTTTTTTTAAATTTAAGTTGCCATTTACTGAGAACCTTCCCCTTCAAAGTTGTCAGGAATGAAAATTCTAGAGAATATATATTTTTTCTAAATGCATTTTATTGATCAAATGTGCATGTTTAATTTTTTTTTTTTTTTTTTTTTTTTTTTTTTTTACAATTCACTGCAAGCTCACATTCAGATCTGCCTCCAACCAATCAACAACCAATTTATAGAGCCCTCCATCCTCAAATTTTTTTTTCTCTATAATATGCATCTCTCGGATTTACATTGCAGTACATTACATGCTACTTGTGTTTCATCATGACTTTAACTTGAGAACCGTTGCAGTGAGTTGATTTGTGTGAATAGATCATTTCCAAAGGAACAAAAATCTGACATTGTTACCTCAGATTTTCAGAAATGTCACACTTTCATGGTGCCTTTGCATCTTTTAGCATAGCCGCAAGACGTATTTTGCTTGAAAGCTACATTCATTGTACTGTAATTGCATGGAAACGACCAGAATATTCTTATTGTTTGTATTTTTTTGTCTTCCACTGAAAAAAAAAAAAAAATGTATATATAGTTTGCATATAATGCTTCTGCTTTTAGTAGTTGCATCAGAGTGTCAAGTAATTTTTTTGTTGTTGTTAACCAATCCTTTAATAAAACGAATACAGTATAATGTTGAAGTGAACATCTTGCCCAGCCGTCTCTCAGCACAAAGTTAACATTGACAAATCTGTTGATCCGCAGTGGGTTTGTTAGCACTCAGATGTGCAGAAGACAGTGTGGGAGAACTCCTTATTATCAGCAGCAGTCTGCTTCTATCAGTCCATCAGCGCAAATAAATGGCTCACTGACGAGCCCCTGCCACGCTGCGCAACACAACTGTCAACATCTACTCACTCCTTTCTGACAGGGGCCCCATCTGAGGATATTAGACTTATTATTTCCATTTTTTTTTCTCCTTTTCTCATCCTCCTGCAACAGCTCTCCCCCTTTTGCCTCAGAAGAGATGTGCTATGAGTGTGTTTCATGCAACCAATTTATTACATTTGGAGACTAATGGGGCGCTTTGCTTTGACAGCTTTTGATAAGGGAGGGTGAGAAGTCTCTGCTTCTGCCGAGGGTTATGGGAACTGCAGGAGTCGTGATAATTACTATCAAAGCAGCAGTAATGCACATAATAAAATACTCCATTTGAGAACACAAATCAATTAATTAGGACCCGATGTGTCATCCCATGTTATGTTGTGGTGCTGTTGTTTTTTTAAAGACTGCTTCATTTTTTTATTTTTTTTAAAGATAACATTTAGTGCATCTAGTTAAATTTCAGCACATGTTTTGATGCGTGTGCAATTGTGGCATGCACCAGCCCCACCTCCCCCACCGTGTGATCTTTTTTTGTAAATAAAATTTGAATTTAATGAAATGCACATTTAATATGATTGTTATAGAAAACAGTGGGCGAGGGGAAAAAATTGCACAAGAATGCAATGAGAATATATTAAGAACGTACATAATTGCTCATGATGATTAGAGAAGAAACATCCTTGAACGTCCTTCAGCTCCATAATCAGCCGCAAAATTTAAATATTTATTTGCTTCCCTTTTTGCTGGAAAAATAGGATATTATTTATATAATTATGTAAACAACGCTGACACCCCCCCATCCCCCCACCCTTTTTTTTTTTTTTCTCAGCGTGCTTTTAGAGTGCAGCAGTGACCTTGGCTCGTCTCCCACTCTTCGGCTTGACAGATTAAAAACTTTATTAAGCGTCAACGGGACGAGACGCAAACAGCCCGCGACACCCGTGTGCATTGAGTATTAGGGAAATATCGCAATTAGCGGCTGATTTCCTACAGCTAAAGCATCGAGAAGAAGGGTAATAAGCAAGGTTTGTTTGTGGCCTGGAATGCCATAATTATAAACTGCTTTGAGAGCGCTTTGCTCATTGTGCCTAGGCGTAATGAGATAGGCTGCACTGATCCCTCCATGATGCTATTAGCTGTAATCCCAAGTCTTCTCTTCCTCCCACACCCAACAGCACTGCAGGGCCTGCTGCCACCCCAGGTGCCTCCTCTCAGACGCCGCCCTTTGGTGCGCCCTCCGACAAGTGCCGACGCGGCTTGATTGTGAAGAGACTTCAGCTGAAACGTGAAATGCAAATGATGTCTGTTTTAGCGTTCGATCTTTTGTGATAAAAGGGTCCGCAAGAAGGTCGAGTTAGACTCCGGCCCAGTCAGCTTCAAAATATTCTCTCGCGAATACTTGAAACATCTTTTTAATATATTTCACGGCTTTATATCTGTGGGCAGACGAGGCTTGCCGTAACACACCTGTCAGTGTGTGATGTGTTAAAGCCTCTCTGTCCTGCGAGGAGTTGGCAGGAATGCGCTCTCCCTAGCTGTCTAATCGCAATGACCCCCAAATGGCCCACCTTATCACCTCTCCCTCTGAGAGGCAAACAGAGAGTGAGTGGAAAACATGGCCTTCGCTGCATGTGTTTGAGTGGTTTTAGGACTTATCTAATCAGCAGGGGGTTTGCTGTCCATCCCCTCATGCACAAGCACCCACCATCCTGCTTCGGCTCCAACGCCATATGTGTGTGCGTGTTTCGGTAAACCTAAGAGTAAGCTTGGCGAGTTTTCAGTATCTGAATGTATTTGTGCACTAAAGTCATTCCAAACCTGTATGAGAACCTGTAAAAAATGTTTTTAGTCCTTATAATGAAAGCGTTTTGAACCCCATTGACTTTCATTATATGGACAAAAAAAGAGTTGAAACATTCTTCAAAATATCTTCCTTTATTTACTCTCCCTTGAATTCTTAACTTGAGTGAGTGACTGAATTCCATTTGAGAATGGAATCACTAATCTGTAAAACCCACATTTCAAATCCATGGTACTGTATAATCCATCTTTGTTGGCCTTGTGCTGTTCTCCTAAACGCGTCTATACTGCACATCACGGCCAGCATTAAGGGAAATGACGGCTTTATCGTTCGGTTTAAGAATGCCTCGCCCTCGCTAGAAGAGTGAGTGAGTCTGGCGCCAGCCTCTGCTTGAAACGCCCAAGAAACATCTTAATAAATTGTGCAGGGCTGCTATTGGTGGGTAATTAGTATAGGTTACATCACAGATGAGAGAGTCAAGTCTAGGTCAGAAAAAAAAGACTTCAAGGGTCTTAACGGGTTAAGGTTGGAGGCCAAACTCTCCCCTTTGACTTTAATCGGATGCCATACCTAGGGAGATTTGCAGAAATGCAGAAATCCGCGCTGACCTTTGGCCATGAAGTGTCGTTGCTGGTCACATGTTGGTTGGGCTCCTGCTGAAACCGACAGCAGCCTTGGGGCAGGGTGGGTCCTTCCAGGGATGTGTTTTAGTCTGAGTTGGGCTGTTCCTCACCCCTTACACCCCAGCAGCTCCGGGACACAAATGGAATGCTACAGCTCTGAGGGCTCTGTTTGGTAAGCCTGCCCTCTGTATGTCCATGTTCATTCAAACTCGGTCATTATGATACTTTGTTGATGTTGTGTGGAAGTTGATGAGCACTGACAGTTATCAATGAGTTAGCAGCAGTAGTTAGCTTTCACAATGATTATTTTTTTTTTTTTTTTTGCTCGAAGGTTACAAGCTGAATCCAACATTATTTTTCCCCCACACATTAAATGGGTGAATTCCCCCCAAAAAAATTCTGACCATAATTATTTATTGTATATTAAAAATAAATTGTCTCAATGAGAATTACTTTTGCATATCTGACATCAAACAGCAAACATCAAACATTAAACATCAAAAGTCATAGTGTCACTAGAAGCACCTCTCGGGGAAAAAACACCTCATATTTTTTTGGGAACATGATTGTGTTGCTCATATTGTTGTGTAGGAGTCTTCATGCCAGTCACTATATTAGTCAATTCAGGAGTCAATAAATAACTATAATAATAATAATAATAATATTTGGCTTCCTAAAAATAAAAATAAAAGTAATATTTGATTTTGAGACAAAATTGGAAAATCGTTTGCGTACACTGAGACATTAAATATGCATTTGCAATTCCTAGAAAAGTCAAGTGCCCAAGTTGCCAAAGCCAATTTGTACCCATATTTATTAATTAATGGGTTAATGTTGAACACAGTATTATTATTTTTTTTTCTTCAGGTAACAAGTTAACAAAAAATAACCTGTCCCCTAGCTTTATAATGTAAGGCTTCTTATCAACTTTGCTATCTTATTGTAAAAACTTTGGTTCTATTTTAATGACATGATACAGTGCAATTATTTGTAGCTTTAACCCAATGTTGTTGATTTTTAATACTTGAAGTTTTTTGGGGTTTTTTTGCCCCAAACAAATGACTAGAGGTCAATGACACAACAACCTGAAATGTAACGACATGAGACAATCTTTTGCTTTGCTGGTTTTACAAAGCTGTCAGTGTTGCTCACATGAAATTGAGTCCTGTGGCATGAGTTAGGGCCTCCCACTTTAATCCCAAATTAAACTCTGGTCTCCTCATCTGTGTGTTATTTTTGTGCAACATTACAATGTTTCTTTGACCTCATTCACCTCTTCCATCTTTATCCATGACTGATTTTTTTTTTCTTTCTGGAAAATGATATTACATAGTTTAGGTCATCATCTTCTTTTATGCCTTGCTACTGTAATCCTATTTTCTGTGTCATCTGGTAGTGTCAGCAGATGGTGGTCTGGGGAGGCAGTTTGACACCCAACTCACAGCTGTCTGGCCGGCCTGACAGGCCTCCTTTGTCTCTCAGTCATCACTCCAGAATGGCGCCTCTCCGCCTCATTGTGTCTCTATTTAACCCCCTCTCTTTTGGAGTGTTTCTACTAAAACGTGTGTAATATATGCAGCAACATAACTGCCAAAGTTCTCCAATCACAAATAGGAGTCTATTTTCTTTCCCCCCTTATGGTCTGTATGTTTTTTGTCTGGGGTTTTTTTTGCGTCGTGGATTGCCATCTCTCTCTATTTCTCTCTGTGGCTCACCCTCATTTTCTCCCTGTGTGTTAATGAAAATGTTAGAGTTTGATAGAGAGAAAGAGAGGGGGCTCAGTACGGCCCCCTGCAGAATCCCGCTCTCTGGCTTGCTTCCATGCCCATGGTCGCTTTGCTTTACTTAGTTCCAGCTCAGTGCCTGCGGCAGGCTGAACAAGCTCAGCTTTAGATTGACCCCATGGCCCAGGGCCACTCCTACCTCATTCCTATGATTATCTTTGATATTCTTTTTCTCTCCCTCTTTTTTATCTTCTCTTTTTGTTGCTGTTCCCTCCCCCTCCTGGAATATCTTTATAACACTTCATTACAGAATTAATTTGTCAAGTGAACACTATAGAGACGGTGGGCAAAAGAGACTTGAGAATGAGACCGATAACTGTGCGTTCTCAGCAGGTTTGTAAGAAAAACATTCATATAGAAGGAAGGGAGGGTGGGGGTTCCAAAATCACCATTGAATTTAAATAGTGTCACCTATTTTCTCACCTTCAAATTGTATTTTAGATTTGTATAAGAAACTGATGAGAAATGTTCTCCTATTCTCATATTTGTGGATCACTCTCTATTCTCACATATCATCTGTGTAAAAATCATTATCCCTAATTTGAACTACATTTGTTTAATTTAATTGCATTACTTGTGTATTGATTTGCCCTGTTGGTGTAGTTCTATCACAAATATTTTTTTTGTTGTTGTTTTATTTATTTTATTTTTATTTTTTGCTCATGTTTAACCGTTGCTTTAACACACGTCTCATTCATTATTGATTCTGAATCTGAATTCATAAACACATATCAATATTCTGTGGGGGTCAGTGCAAAAGGTCATCTATCTTAGAAGTGCTTTCCTGAATTGAACCACTATCGTACCTCTAATTAATATCATACTATCATACTTTTTATATACAGTATATATTATATATCTTATGCTTTTTTAGGGACTCACTAGTATTGTATTGTATTATTGGGAACCTTATAGTATTCTTATTTTATTCATCTAATTTACTTTCTGTTGTCATGGAAGCATTTTTTTTTCTGACATCCAGTTAGTATTTAGACACCCATCCGTATTTGGGTATGTATACGATAATAATGAAGTGAATAATAATGCAGAGCTTGCAAGGAGAACAAATATTCCAAATGTAATATTTTACATGCAGTATAATGGGGTTCTGTGTTTTTTGTTGTTTATTTAAATTAGTTTGTTAAAGTTATAAAAGGTAAATGAGAAACATTAACCATGCAGTCAAAAAAATCTTTAGGTCTAAATTTAAGATTTATGTAGCCTATTTGAATTGCATATAAAATTTCTATCCATTTGGATTAAACCGTTTTAACATAAACAAATTAATTAACTTAATGTGATGTATGTATGACTAACAAATATGCATCTATAAAGTAGTAAGAAACAGGTAAGATGTCTGCACTCAAAACAAATGCATTTAAAAGCATAAAACATTGTTAAAATATGGCTAGCTGTGCAGCAAGCAATGAATGAAATTGATGAGATTGAAACTTGGATTTATTGATAATAAATGTACAAACCTTGTGTATTTAAAACTCTAAAATTCTGTTTATTAACACTATAACAGAAAGTTTCTGTTTCGCTTGTGTGACTGACAAATGTGCGTCACATTAAGGTTTAGTATTAGGTTTTTTTTTGTATTTACAGTAAGTATTATTTTTTGTAATTGTTAATACATGATAAACAAAACAGAGGTCTGTTAATGTGTGATTCAGACTTATTAAATGTTTAGATCATGGCTTTTAAATATAATGTTAAATAGCTATAATTACTCTTATTTATTCTCTGAAATTTCTTCACTTAATAGAGGTATTGGTATTGACACTGGCCTATCGGATCCAAAAGAATCTGTAAAGAAGTGCTTCTTTTGGTGGTTGATTCACCGTTCAGTTTGTTTGTTGGCTCATGAGCTTTCCTTAGGTCTGTGTGCTGTGTACACATTTAATTGCTCAGGTTCCAGTCGTCAGACAGCTTGTGAAGAGTGAACTGTCCCAGACATGCTGCGTGAGGTGTTTGTCTGTTGTGCACAGACAATCAATACTCTCCCATTTAAAGAAGTCTAAGGTCAGGCCTCTGTACTGATAATGTGAATTGTTTTGTTAGATAGTCAAAGGTCAGATAATAAATTTTTTTTTTCAACCGCTTCCCATCTGGAATTGATCAGTTTCATCTCCTGGTGGCGACGACCACTGCCATCAGCTAACTTATCTTAACTTACTGCACATCTCACTGTAGGCTATACAAGTTTTGTTGATAAAAGCTACATTTTCTCAAGGTTGATACGTACATTGCAGTGTGGCTGTATATGGCGGTTTCTTTACCGCGGGCACTTTTGACAATGTACAACATGCTTCACATGAGGGTTTTTTTATTTCTTTTTTATAATCCTTTTTTAATTATATTAAAATTATTTATTATTTATAATAATTATTTAATTATTTATTTATAAATTATTTTGTTTGTTTGTTTGTTTTTGCTAATTTCATAGCTGGCATTTTATGTATAAATTCACACTATTAAATATGTCCACGGGTTTGCATTATTTGAAAATATATATATATATAGCTTTAGTGGAAATGACTGCACAATCAACTTCAAAATATAATTTTTTTAGTGTTTTCTTGACATGTCTTATATTTGATCTCACCTCAAGCTCTTCAATGACAAATTAGTCTCCTCTGTGAAAAAGTATGTTTGATAAATGCTTGATACAACCTTATTAGGCACAACATTTTTTATAACTGATGCCCCGAGGGACAATTGTCTTAAATTTGGCATAAATCATTGTCACAAAATAAATATTGAAGGTTCATAGTTTAAGATCAAAGCATTTTATGTAGATAATAATTTAAAACAAATCGTTTATATATATATATATATATATATATATATATACAGTACGGGTCAAAAGTTTGGAAACATTACTATTTTTAATGTTTTTGAAAGAAGTTTCTTCTGCTCATCAAGCCTGCATTTATTTGATCAAAAATACAGAAAAAAATGTAATATTGTGATATATTATTACAATTTAAAATAATTGGTTTTCAATTTATTATACTTTAAATTATCATTTATTTCTGTGATGCAAAGCTGAATTTTCAGAATCATTACTCCAGTCTATCACATGATCCTTTAGAAATCATTCTAATATGATGATTCATTATCAAAGTTGGAAACAGTTCTGCTGCTTAATATTTTTTCATAACCTGTGATACATTTTTAGGATACTTTGATGAATAAAAAAAAAAAAAAAGAAGCAAATTTTAAAAAAATAGAAATCTTTTGTAACAACAATATACACTACTGGTCAGTAATTTGGGGTCAGTAATTTTTTTCTTTCTTTTTTTGAAATAAATCAATACTTTTATTCAGCAAGGATGTGTTAAATTGATAAAAAGTGATAGTAAAGAAGAAGATTTATATTATTAGAAAATATTTTTTTATTTTGAATAAATGAAAGGTTATCTTTTTAACCTTTTATTCATCAAATATTTTTTATTCATCAAATATATTAGGCAGCAGAACTGTTTCCAACACTCATAATAAATCAGAATATTAGAATGATTTCTAAAGGATCATGTGATAGACTGGATGTCACATGTGACACTGAAGACTGGAGTAATGATGCTGAAAATTCAGCTTTGCATCACAGGAATAAATTATTTTTTAAAGTATATTCAAATAGAAAACTATTATTTTAAGTTGTAATAATATTTCACAATATTACTGTTTTTTTCTGTATTTTTGATCAAATAAACGCAGCCTTGATAAGCATTAGAGACTTCTTTCAAAAATATAAAAAAAAGTTTCCAAACTTTTGACCTGTACTGTATATATATATATGAATATATATAAACTATGATGACAGTTTATGACCCAGAGGTTCATTTTGATGAAAACAGATATGAGGGCATGGTAAAATGTTTCAGTGTGACCTTCTTATAACAAAAAGAAACTCTGTTCTGTTTTCATCAAAATGAACCTCTGGGTCATAAACTGTCATCATTGAAGAAGCACTATACATTTGTGTATCCCTATGTACAGAACACATTTGCCGTTCTTGTGTTTTGTATATATGTGTGAGTAGGCCCTACTAAGTTATGGGTCTGTTATGATGAATGTGTGAAGTAATGGAGGTAAGGGGGTGATGAGGTCTCTCTCACTTCAGTCTCAGTGTAAGAGAGGACTGAGCTACGCGTCATCATTCAACCATTAGTGCTCCACACAGGTGGCTGTTTGTTTATCCACATAATCAAAGTCAGACAGAAAAGTACAAATAGAGAGAGAATTTTGCTAGTGTTGTGTCTGCTGCCGTGTTACACAGACAATAACAAAAAACATCTAAAAAGACAGTTGTAGTTGTATTTGTTAAAGTTGTGTTTAGTGAGGCACCTGCACTGACAGGGCTTTATATATATATAGGCATTCATTCACTTTCATTCAAGAAAATAAATGTATTAAATCAATTAATACATCCCATTTAAAGTAGTATATAATTTAATAATTACATTTTTAATGTAATGAAATAATAATTGACAGCATTTCAAGTGGGAAGTAATGGTGTATTTATGTATGTTTATAAAGTATATAGGTTTCCATCTGTCACTCTAAGTGGTTGATATGATTTGCCTGCATAGGATGAAATTAACATTTGTAAATGTTGTTGGTTGTTTCAATTGCTTCAGGCATCACTGAGATGTCTGTGAGACATTTCTTTATGTCTGCTTTAGTTTTCAAGCATACTAGCTGTTTGAAATTATGATTACAAAATGTAAAATATTTCATACATTAACTGCTCTGAGATATGTTTATCCCCATTTACCCTCCTAAAATGGGAAGACTTTAGGAAGGTGAGCTACAATTATACAATCTATAATTGTATTTTTATTTTTTCTTCAAGAAACAAAAATACCATGAATTCATATTTAGTGGCAAAAATTGGCCTGTTCAATAATTCTAGCGTTCGACTTTGTATATTTTCAAGGGTTAATGAATGGCACTTTTATTGATCTTTATGGGAAATGTTTGTATGATACAGGAATCGTTTAAGGGGTGTCAGTGGGGAACGGCAGTGCTCGCTGTTAGCCTAGACTCTCCAAGGGGCATAGAAGAATCAAAATTGCATATTGACAAAAGGGCTCGGGTGAGTGAACCCCGGCAGCTTGAAATAAACTCATGCGGCGTAGTCATTACTGCTGGCTACCGTGGTCTCCCTCAACCTTGAGCCAGTCGATAAGCTATTATAACCATGCAAATTGTGGCCAAATCAGAGGCCTGACATATTGGAATTATGGTCTCCCTCAGCCACTGCCTTATACATCATTATCAGACCACTGGCAACAATATGCAATATGCTTACTGTTGTTTCCTCTGTACTTTTTCATTAGGGCTAAAAGGACTGTAGTAAAATGAAAATAAATGTCTTTGTAGAGCGGAAGGCAGCCGTAGTCCTTTTGCTCGCAGAGGGCAAGACCGGGTGCCAAGTCATTTCGGTCAGGGCAGATACCTCAGCGGTTAGAATGATGTAACATGGTGTAAAAACTATGTAAACACCCCAGTGTCCGTGTCCTTGAGAATGTCAATAGGTTCGCATTAGCGTACAGAGAGAGTCGTAGGTCAGGTTGGGCAAAGCGCCACCGATTTGACAGTGTAACCTGCTGTGTGTGAGGGTCGATAGCCTCTGGTCTTCATACATTATCAGAGCTTGGGGTCGTCATAAATATGGCGTCCGTTGGACTAGAGGTCGTTTAGAGACTACTAACATTGTCTTTTTGTATTCTCCCGGGGTTGTTTTCAAGAAAATGCAGAACTTTCCATATTGCCTCATTTCCTCAATCATACCTGCTTGGAGTACATTTAAGCGCATTAATCAAAGTTTATGGATGACTGATCATTTGTTTAGTATGACTTCCTCTCACAGTTGCCCAGCGCTTGAATGGCTGCTTTGATTTACGAAACCTTCCAGTGTATTAAGTGGATTTAGAGGTGACAGCGCATTGATTTGTTTCCACTGTCAGCTTGCTCTTTTGAGGCGCCCAGCAGAGCGCAGGGTTCAACCTGCAGCTACGCGGGCTTCGATTCTCCAGGCTCTCGGCATTCTGAAATACCCGAATTTGTTCCACCAAGGTTTCCGATCGCTCGCAGATGGGCAGCGATTAATCAGAGAGGTAACTGTGAAGTAGTTTGCAATTAGACGGCAAAGCTCTGAAGCATGCTAATTGAATCAGAAAATTAGAGCGACTGCGCAGTAATTGGCCAGTTCCCATGCAGCAGGTGCCAGCCCACTCGACTGTGGAACAAGGTATTTAAGTCACATTAGCCAGAGTAAAAATATTCCTTGATATGGAACAGTTAGATTTTCTGCTCGTTTTCACCGACTATGTCACCGTTGGCGAACCAAGCTGCCTCACGGCGCAATTACGACAAGCACCGGCGCACAGGAAATCGACTTTCTACAATCCGCCTCCTCTCCTGGAAGAAGTGGGAGAGAGAAAAAACAGCGTGACAGGAAGTCGCAACTCATTAGCAGTGGCTGCAGCAGCGTGCGGGTGCTTGGATTTACCAGTATGCCCCTTTTATTTACACCACCTGAGCTGAGATGGAGACTAGTCAATGCCATCTGTGTGTTTATGTGGTTTTCCTTATGTGGCTGGCAACACAATTGCTAATATCAGTTAACATTTAAAAAGCCTGTACTTTTGATTGACAATTGTGAGAAATGACTAGCTTTGATCTTCTATATTTGAGAAATGCCTGCAGTCTCGATATGAACTCTATAACACCTAAGCCATATCTATCAGATCTACATAACACCTCTTGCTTTCTGTGGTTTAGATACCAATGCATCATTTATTACTGATACACCCTGTGAAACTTGAATGGCTCATAGGTGTTGCTTGTCTTCCTGTACCTATATGCGCGTTGTGCAGATGAAGAGTTCAGTCTCTTTCACCATCGCCAACTCCCCCTCATCCTGGCGGCGTTGGCAAACATGAAAAAATTCACTGAGGTGAATTAAAAATGTATCACAGTTTGCAACAAGTCTTGGTTTTTGTGCGCTACCAAGAAGTTCCTTGGTTATGGTGAAATGACAGAGTGAGCGAGGAAGAGAAAGAGGAGGAAAATCCCCTGGCGGAAGCGAGCAGAACTTTAAACCCTGCTGGGTGCCAGTCCTGTTTGTGAGAAGAGCCCTGAGTTTGACTTCTGATTCTCTCTCTCTCGCTCGCTCGCCAGTTTCCCGGCTTCCTCAGCATGCAGGGCTTGCTCTCTCCCCCCTCTTTGATATCTTCATCTGTTCTGCCAAAGCAACGGGCTGGCTGGCATGTGAACTCTCGACGAAAGTGGATTATTCTCCCTGCCTCTCACCCCAAATGACTTATTTAAAACAAAACAATCGCCTCACTACATTGTAAGGTTATTACTGATTTAATGGCATATTGGGCGATTTCATTTGAGGGAATTTAGATATGCATGTTTTTTTCTTTTTTGGGATTTTGTGTATTACCAAAATAGTGACAGTTTTCTGTCTACCATTGTTGAAAAAAAAACATGTAGCCCCGCCCCAAACTCTCGTCATTGCTTGAGCCTGATGCTAAGTTAAGCCTTATTTATTAATATTACCTATTTAATAGGAGTTCATACACTCAACAGAAAGAGTCTTTAATGCGTCCTACTGTTAATCAATGATACAAATACCTCAGCACTTGAAGACAAGGACTATCATGAGATCATTCAATAAGTAATGAGCTGAGAGCTTTATCTCATGCGGTCTTGTTGGACTATCAATGTGATCAAGGAACGAAAAACAGTTGTGAAGGTCATGTCTGCTCTTTCGCCCTGAAAACCAGGACTGACCCACAGTGCATCCAAGAAGAACCTAAGACTAATATTCAGAAATGAGCCAAGCTTTCATTGTTACAACAATTAGAGTTTCATGCTAAGTCAGCTTAGTTAATGTTAATGGCTGTAAATGAGTTGGCACTAGAGAAGGAGCATTAGCACGTTTCAAATTAAATTCTCAGTCTCACCAGCTTTGTAGCTGGAGATGCTAATATAGCAGAACATTTTACGTTAACTTCATCCGCTCAACACTGCACAGGTGCCACCAAGCTATCTTAGGGCCATTAAAGAATCGTTTAGCATAAAGTAAGGGTATAGTGACCTAGCGTTGAGCTGTCTCCAGTTAAGGGGACATTTAGGCCATGGACCATCTGATAGAGAGACCCCTTGCACTGGATGTGGAGTATATCTTACCTGCATCACTAATGCAATTAGTCATCATGGTTGACTTGTTACATCAGGTACTGTATTCATGGAAGAGGAGATATCCTGTCCTTAAGTCACACTGTAGGGACAGCAGAGATGGGGTAAAGTGTCTGAGCGCAGGTCAAGTTAAGCAGGATGGATGCTTTGCTCTGCATCGATAACACGTAACCCAATTAGCTTTGCTGCACTCACATTGGTGGTGAAATGACTCAATGGAAAGTGATGCCATGGTTGGGGTCAGTGTGAAAATGTACAAGTTTTTGTTGTGTCTGTGTGTGAGAGTGCTTATGCCTGTCTTTCCTGCAAATGAAATCAAATGGACCCATTAAGGCTTCAAGATTAATCGAAATAAAACCAAAATTGTTATATTGCTTGGTGATTTAATTAAATATATGCACTGAATGTTACAAAGTGAAGCGCAGCAACATATTTAATTTATTTATTTATTTATTTATTTTGAAGCTTAGATCTATCCTTTAATGCAGGTAATGTAATGATTTGTGTAACCGCCAAAATAATGTGGCCTTTCAGAGTTATTTTTTTATTACTTTATTTATTGGCATTTATAACAAACATACAAAACATCTACTATGTAACAAGGAAAAAATGAAGGAACATTTTTAACTCAATCCCACCATATTTCCCCTTCCCCTTTTTGCGGCTTTAAAAAATAGCTAACAGTTTGCAGATATCAAACAGTCTATCTTCAAGGCAACTGACACATAGTAGCACCAAGACTATTGTATGCAAGCAGATATAGGTATAACAATACAAAAAATAAAAAGATAAGTTAAAATAAGTAAATGAATAAATAATAAAAACTAAATAAATGCATGGATAAACCATTAAATAAATAAGTGACAATGAAACCACCTAGTATCTGCCTTAATCTTTCCAGCTTTCATAGGTTATATTTGACTTGAAAGATTAAACAACAAAAAGATAACAATCAAATAATCAGGAAACACACAGGTTTACAACAGAATATGAAGAGGGATAGAAAAGGGTTTAACCTGAGGACTAAGGTCTTCTACTGTTCAGATACTTAGTTAACCACTTCTTCAGAAAACGTTGAAGTCATTGAAATACGTTAGTAAACGCACCGTGTCCTGATTGGCTTATGATTCAATCTGCTTGATCGGATCACGGTGATCGCATGTTAATGCCAAGTGTAAACGCAGCCAATATCTGTCAAGTTCATGCCCAGATCAAGTGATTCACAATAAAAGCTGATCTACACTAACTAACTATTATTATTATTATTTTATAGTGATATTTATATATAGTCACAATCGTTTGGGCAAAATTATGCAGCACTATGAGCAACCACAGCGAACCTTGATCTTTTTTTAATCACATTTTACATCACAATTTTTATCAGAAAATATCTCGGCCCTAGACCTTATAACTTGGTGGACAATTTGCATTGCACTTTATTTTAAACTTGGGTTTGTCATTTTAATCAAAATGCAGTAATTTGCTCTTATTCTAAAGATAATTTCCTTTTCTGTTGATGTTCATGAGTCATTCTTAATTCCCTCTTCATTCTAGTATGCTAAGGCCCACTTTTTACAATTACATCAATTATTGGTGAATTAAATCAAGTCCTGTCTGTCTTTTCCAAAGCTAAATGGGTTTTAGCATTTCATGGTGACTTCTTTTTCATTAAATATATACTGTTTTACTCTGAAATACGTCAGATTACGAAAATTCAAATGTATTTGAACTGTATTTCTTGTAACAAGGATTTTGTGACACTTTCATACTACAGATGACCACACAGATCACAAGTGCCTTTTAACTGTCAGTGTGCTGCTGTAATCCACTGTAAACAACCAATTCCCCCTGCACAGAGCGGGTGCAAGCTGCTTAGTTTTGTGGCTAAATCTCGGCCTCAACCACGCTCATTTCCAAAAAGCCTCCAGCAGTCCGAGCGGTTGGCCAGCAGGTGCATCCATGCATCCCAGCTTTTGCCTAATTCCATCTGGACCTAGAAAACAGGCGACTCCCCGCCCTCATCTCTGGGACAGTAGTCCAGGGTCACGGGCGGTGCCAAAGGTGCGTGTGAGTGACGTGGCACACTGGCTGACCCTGGCTCTTGGCAGGGCCGCAGATTTAATGGGATTAGCTGGCTAATGCAGACTATGTTTCTGTTCCTTGCGCCTAGGCCTTTTTTAGCCCCAACTCCCGGGGTTGTGCCAACGTTCACAGGTCGAGGGCAGGACAATAGAGCAGCCAGATAGGACGGGATGGGCTATGTTACATGCACGAGGTTGCCAGGGATGCTCTGGGTGGCGTTGAGCACTCAGGTATGGGCGCAACAGGCTGCCAAGTTCTCAGCCTATCGCGACCTGAAGAATATTGAGTCGTCTGAATGCAGGAGTTTCTAATTACCCTAGATAAGTGGAGCCCTAAATGTAACCTTACACACTCTTTACATTGATAGTCATCCATTAGGAGTGTAATCAATGTACGGCTGGTCTCCTCCCTTCACAGCACTCAGGAACGGTTCCATGTTCCCATGTGTTGCTCAGATTGGCTTTGGTAATTGCTCAGGCAAGCATGTGGTGCAAATCTGCTCTCCGTACAGAATGGTGCAAAGCCACAGTAGACTCAAGTTGAACTCTTTCTCAACTGTCTCTTTTCCTTTCCTCGAAGCCACGGCATGGCCTTTTAACCTTCCGTCGGGTCCTAGTACTTTGTCTAGTGCGGCACATTATAATGTACACCGCCGTTTGTTGCGGATGCCGGGTTTGGGTTTGAATGGCACAGGTGTGCTCCGGCTGATCCCAGGTCAGCGCTCGTCGGGCGGTTTTGACAGCCCCTCCGCATGCACTAGTGCACAGGTGCATGCAGCAAACACCTGTGCGCCTGTGGCCCGGGGACACAGACGGGCTAGATTTCCACTAGCGTAACTGAAATCAGAGGAGGTTTGTGAGGATGCGGAGGGCCCTCCCTGCTGTTACCTTTTTCTCCCAGCAGGCATGTTGTGACCGCCACACACACAGAAAGCACTCTTCTTCCATGTAAATATGCACTCGCTCGCTCAGACATACATGATCACATTGCTCGAGCACGATTATGTTACCTGGTCGTGTCATTACACTCTTTTGTGTGCACGTCGATCTGCCATTTCTCCCAGACATCAAATCCTGTTTGTTCTTGCGTCCTGTCTCTTACGCTTTCTCTCTCTGGGAATGCATGCGAAGAGATTTGTCAGCATGAGAACATGCCATCGGCCAGCCAAAAACAATATTTAAACATTTAAATTAGGTTTATCGTAAGCCCTGCTCGCTTTCACCACGCTACCGCGAAGAAATACAGACGGCAAGTAGATATTACGCGGATTTGTGTTCTCTGTGCTAATCGCTCTCTCTCTCTGTCATCCTCCTCTGTCTCTTTTTACTTTCAGAAACAGCGGCATTCCAGTTCAGGAAGCTGTACTTAGCAAATACGCTCATCTGCGTTTTGAAAGGTCATGAGCATTTTCAACGTTGTTCGTTTTCAGTGAAATTGGCTCACGCCTTTAACTCTCTCCGCCAACACAAAGAGATGACACGTTTATCATCCCTCTCTCTTAGTTATTCATGGATCTGTCTATGTTCATCCTCGACAGAGAACATGATGGAGATCTCAGAAGAGTAAATCGGGCTTGTCAGTTTTATTTGCTTCTGCTGTAGTCAAGGTGTCAGGTTTTCGGACTTCATACATGACTAATTTTCAGACAGGATGAGATTTTACTGCTGAATATTTTTCTTCATGGCTGTGCGAGTGGGCGTTTGTTTGAATGGGTCAGTTGTTGTATTAGGGGCATATTTCGGCGCATATTGGGGGCATATTATGATATCACCTATCACTGCTGCTGTTTCTGGAGGGTTTAAGGAGTGGTCACACTTGACCTTGTGATCCTTGCACTTTCATTCATAGTAGGTCTGTTAGTTTAATACAATTGTAAAATAGACTGTTGGCCAGTGATAGGCTTATCGTCAATGATTTGTAAATTAAACAAACAATGATATTATGTGTAAATATATATACAGATAATGTTGTAGTTTATAATTAATTTATATATTTGTTTTATGTATTATTTATTACTACATTAAAAAAATACATTTGAACTATTTATTTTTATTATTTTTATTATTTTATTTTATTGACAGCCCTGATTCATAAGTTGCCTATGCAAATGTAAGAGAGCGGGTACACAAACATATGTGAAGAATTGACATATGTGACCCTGGATCACAAAACCAGTCAAAAGTCGCACGGGTATATTTGTGGCAATAGCCAACAATACATTGTATGGGTAAAAATGGATCGATTTTTCTTTTATGTCAAAAATCATTAGGATATTAAGTAAAGATCATGTTCCATGAAGATATTTTGTAAATTTCCTACCGTAATTATATAAAACATTTATTTTTGTGAGTGAATGCAGCACAATCGCGAACATAAATGGACAACTTTAAAGGTGATTTTCTCAATGTTTCGATTTTTTTTGCACCCTCAGATTCCAGATTTTAAAATAGTTGTATCTCGGCCAAATATTGCCCTATCCTACCAAATCATACACCACTGGGAAACTTATTTATCCAGCTTCCAGATGATGTATAAATCTAAATTTCATAAAATTGACCCATGTGACTGGTTTTGTGGTCCAGGGTCACATATTTTTTTTCTGCATACAAAATTCGAGTTTGTTGAACTCGGTAATAACATAGTTATTCATATATTGATCTCTTGACTGGAAATATATTAAAGAACATTCATTTTATCAATTTTGCATGAATAAAATGCAAATTTCAATTAATAAACAACTTGTTGATTTTAGTTTCACAGAAAATTGGAGTAGATTTTTAACAATCTGGAGTAGATTTGTAACATATATTATTACTTGTTCAAAACAGATGTTCTGAAGTATCATATCGTTTTTCTTTTTTTTTTTCTTTTTTTCTTTTCTTTTTGTTGCGGGGGCCTGAAATAATTGTGCCTGCTTAAACTTTAGTGTGAGCATCCTTTTATCTCCCTCACTTTAGAAGAGCATCCACACTCACTCATCTCTCAGCCACATGACCACACAAAGCACTCTCTCTTGTTAAACCATCATCTTACCCCAAAATCTAAAAACACTCTCTTTCCTCCATCAGTACCATCGGCACCTCCATTAAGGAGACAGGAGAAATCAATATCTCACCATCAGGCTCAAATGTTAACAAACTTTATATTGACCATTTACCTTTGGCACACAATCCATTTATCTGTCTCTCTCCTGTTTATGATGGAGAGCATCAAATACACTCTATAGATCAACAAGGTGATTAAATAGGTTCATTCAAACACACCTGTCCTTATTCACCACAGAGCTGAGTGATGTCCCGAACGCTTACCAAATTGCTGTTTACTCTAACAACCGATAGTGGAAAAAGCCATTAACTGAAGATCCCTTTTCCAGCCATTGCACCACAACGGCCTTTTGTAAAGGCGTTTCGCTGAGTGCATTTATCATTTAATAATAAAAAAGGCAATAATCGAAGCTTATGGAACACCTTAACAGATTCTGTGCTTAAAAATCATTGGTGCCTTTTTATTTCTTGGTTTGTTACAGTTTGATTCATCTTAACGATGCAAAACCTTCAGAAAAGCATGACAAATAAACTCTCGAACTTGCTGAGAAGGACCGTTGTACCATCAGCTCACATTACACTTTGTGCCCCTGAAATAACGATGCAGCTCCACAAGAAGATATGGAGGGATTCCATCTGGATTGCTTGCTTCTTTAAAATCACTCTGCACTCCTCGAGTCTTATGGAGTCGCTCGCTCACGCTCAGGGAAGAGAAAGCGCTCACACGGGATAGAAAATACACAAGACGAGAGACAGGAGAGAGATTACCGGTCTCCTCAGAGACACCGAGCAATATATGTGCGAGCACACACAGTTTGTGAGAAAAGGGTAGTTGGAATTAATGCATGGAAAAGTGAGAAAAGAGCACAGGCAAGAGCGGATGTGTGATGAAGGATGCATGAGATTGAGAAGTGTCATTATAAACTGATCGCATAGCCGTCGTTCTACATGACGTTATTGTCCCTGAGAATGTAAACCGCTGATCTTTTCTTTATGAGGCGTGATAAACCACTGTCAAAACCAAGCAGCTGGAGGTATTGAGGGATTCTTACTTTCCTGGTTTAGTTTTGCTCCCTAAGGCGGGATATTTGACCACAAACCATTATTCTGCCCCTTGATACACACATGTGATCACTCTCTTAACGCTGTAGTCAGTAATACAAAGGAAAGGTTGTACTGTATGTGGTTGTTTTGTTGCGGTCATAACCTGACGTCCTGGACATTTAATAGGTTTAATAGATTATGGAGCATCCAAAACGCATGTGCATGTGGAGCTTGTCTTTTTGACTACCAATGGAGTGTTAAGGGAATATTTCACTTCAAAATTAAAATTCTGTCATCATTTACTCACCCTCAAGTTGTTTCAAATCTGTATGAATTTCTTTCTTCTGCTGAACACAAAGGAAGATATTTTGAAGAATGTTGGTAAACAAAACGTTTATGTACCCCTTTGATTTCCATAGTATTTTTTTTTCCTACCATGAGTAAATGATGACAGACTTTTCATTTTCAAGTGAACTATTCCTTTAATAGAGAAATATTCCTGGCCATAAATTAGCCATGAACCAGCACAGTGATATTTCATCCGTCAAAAACATGAAGATTTTCTGGCAAAAGTAGTATTTAAACAAATGGTGTAAATGTATTGAATTTTGCTTTTAAAATTTGCTGAAACTGATTTTGAACTGATTAATTTTGCTTTCGAAGTTCATCATTTTAATTACTTGTAATTAAATACTTTTATTCTGAATTCATAATGTATACACTATTCAAAGATTAAGTTCTATTTGATGTAAGTGTGTTGAATAATTGAAATACATACGTTAAACGAGCATTGCGTAGGTTCTGAAATTTCTAACAGTTACTGACACCAGTGGCCGTTAGAGGAACTGCAGCCAGTCTCATGCTCGTTCTCGGTGCGCACACGCTCGTACGAGCCGCAGCACCAACCACTGACGGCTCATCGAGATTCACCAGCATAATGTTTGCTTACTAATAATGGCTGCCGTACCGTACTGATGTAAGCCCAAGTAGACGAGAACGCGCATGACGTCACATTTTGTGAATTTTCGCGCCGATTCGGGCCCGACTCCTCCACACACAATTGAGCCTACAGGCTGATAGAGGCAACCGTGGTGCACAGTCAAGGTGTCATTCTTTTTATTACATCATGGTTGGCTCATACATGTACAAATGAAAACTCTATCTTAAAGATTTTTTTTAAAGTAAAAACCTACACATAGCCCCTTTAAAAACAGACTGTTCTAATGATGATACACAAGTGCTGATGCACAAGAGTTTTCTGTAGTAGAAAGTTTATTTTTATTTAAAACTGGGATTACTTTTGAATTGAGAAAGCCCAGGTAATTTGCAAGCAGGAATTTGAAACGGTCCGAAATTGTACAACATTTAGCTCAAACCATTTTCCCCCAATGATCACTAATGCTATCGCCATATATGCTGAAGCCTCGTCTGCTCAGTCGGCCATGAGTGCGCCCACGATGCCCATTGAAGCTCTGCTGTAGCTAAGCATCTTTACTCCAGAATATATACAATCAAATTTATTGCACACGAGGAGAGTGGGACCGTTCTGAAGTATCATAACGCTTTAGCACATTAAGCGGACGTGGGCGGGGAGGGTTTAAAGTTACTGAGACCTCGGAGGTCAGCAACCGAAGACATGGAGTGAAACAAGGCTTTGAAACATGCCATCAGCCCAATAACGAGAGACGTACGGTAGTAAAACTCTAAGCGATTGGGGGTGTATTTTCGAAGGATTGATGGATGCGGCTGTTGTCGGCGGTGGGGAGGGAATTAACGAGGCACTTTAGCTGCGGGTAGTTTGGAGGGGGGGGGCAGAATTGCCCCAGTAGTTTTTGCCTAAAGAGAGGGGCATAACCAGCCATAAAACATGAAATCATATCACTTAAGCCGACGAGTACAGATAAAGCTGTGTTTGAACTTGCAGGCATTAATTATACACTGTAAACAGAACGGTGGGGGACTTTTTACTTGTTTAAATTATGACAGAGGGTTAGCATCCCTCCCCCGTCTCCTTTTCTCTCTGTCTCCATTCATCTCTCTCTCTGCATTAATGTTCCACTTCTTCATTAACTTTTAAAGCTTGTTTTTCTTTCTGTCTAATTTATCACTTGATACTATATTAACATACCCTGAGGACCTTGTTTCTACTAAAGCATTTCTTTGAACAGAAACAGGAACATTATGAAGGTTAAGCACGCAATGTCTCGTTCGTCATTTTCACAATGAAGAGAATATGAAGAAACTACATACAATTTGAGAAGAAAACGTGTTTCTTGCCAGGGTAAAGAAATAAAGTAACTGCCTTGATACTAGGCTGTTGTGGGTGAATGCCAGAGCATATGAGTGGTTTTAGTTTTAGCACATTGCTCGGAGGTTGTTTACTGGCTCAACTCAAAAGAGCCCATACTAATGTTTCAATGATATTCTAGTCTCTAAATGTGGAAATTATTTGGAAATAAGAAATTGTTTTCTTGTTTAAAATGGTTTACAGGCAACAATCCAATAACTGGTCCTAATTATGTATTATATAAACATACTGACCAAAAAACAAATGGTAACAATTTCATTCATCCCATTTTTAAAAAAATAAAATATCAGAATTTGTAAGGTCTAATTTTTTTTAAAATGTTTTTGAAATATCTTAGGCTTCCCAAGGTTGCTTTAATTTGATTAAAAATACAGTAAAAACAGTAAATTTTGTGAAATATTGTTAGTTTAAAATTAACTGCTTCCTATTTTTATTTTTATTTTTATTTTATTTTTTATGTATGGTAACACTTTACAATAAGGTACATTGGTTAACTACCTTAGTTAACATGAACTAACAATGAACAAAACTTCTTCAGTATTTATTAATCTTAGTTGATATTAATTTCAACATTTACTAATATGTTATTAAAATCAAAGGTTGTATTTGTTAACATTAGTTAATGCACTGTGAGTGAACTAACATGAACAAACAATGAACAGCTGGATTTTTTTTAACTAACGTTAACAAAGATTAATAAATACTGTGACAAATGTATTACTCATTGTTAGTTCATGTTAGTTAATACATTAACTATGTTAACAAATGAACCTTATTGTAAAGTGTTACCAATTGTATTGTATTCCTGTGATGGCAAATCTGAAATACTCCCGTGTTCAGTGTCACATGATCCTTCGGAAATCATTTTAAAATGCTGATTTGCTGCTCAAAAAACATTTATTTTTGTTATCAATGTTGAAAACTGCTTAATATTGTTAAATATTTAGGCTTAAAACTCAAATTATGTGGGATGAGTTACACAGTTGTTTTTTACTTCAGGGGTCAGTGTTCAATTCCTATGAGCAGCACTTTAAGTAGCGAGCAGCATTCATTGTATTGTCTGATGCACAGGCATTTGTAAAGGAACGCGCTCTCTCATTCTCTCACTCTCTGACACTTACAGTCACACATCTTCTCTGACAATGTTATCGGTGACTCACATTCCATATATGTCAGAACAGATATAGCAGGGCCGCCTGTGGCAGGAGTTTACATCATCTGATCAATGTAACATACTGCGGGGTTAAAGTTTACTCTTCTTAAAGGACTCTTACCCTTCTGACAAGTGAGAACGTATTGATTATTTTATTCTATTTGCCGTTCCTCGCACTCATTCTCACCTCTGCTGTCAATAGAGCGCCATTGAGAGAGTCAGAGAGACTTCTGACCCCTGCTGTATTCACACACCCACACCAAATGCGCAATCCTCAAACACTCGTCCTGCTCAGTCCTGCATCCCTAACACACTTGATTAATAGTGTGTCGCTACAGGGTCACGCTGCATCTGAACATCTCTGTACATCTTATTTGACACAGGCTACGTGTTGAGAGCTAGCCGCTCTGTCAGATAAGGGTCTATAGATTTGGTCAAGGTGGAGTTTTTTTCTTTCTTTTTTTTTTCTGTTTGCCTCCAGCAGGGACGGCTCAAGCCTCATTTGGAGGTCAATGTGACCATTGAATAGTCCCAAAGGTCCTTGTGCTTTTTAAGACACCTACCCATCTAATGTTTTGTTGACGTCTGTATGAGTTAATTCACATTGAGTGTGGAAAGTGCACAGAGAGGGAAGTGGCTGCAGTCCTCTGCACTCGTCTGCAGAGAGATAGAGAGATAATTATTTGGTCTCTGACTCACATGGCATGAAAAATGCATAATGCCGGGGTTTGAGACAGCTTATCAGGGTGTTAACTCTTCCCACGCTTTGTGTATGCTAAAGCAGAGATGCTTTTAGATGCCTGCCATTGTGTTTGTTTGTTTGTTTGTTTGTGTGTGTGTGGATTTTGTTTTGCTTGGGTGGGTTGTTTGTGCTGAACTTTTGTCCCCTCTCATGCTGTTCGAGTAAGTTTCGATCACAACATTAGATTCGAAACCAACCATTTTTTTTTTTTTTATGTTTGCTACTTTTTACAGCTTTTATCTAATGAATCATCACCTGGGTGTGAATGTGCTAGTATACTTTCTGCATGTTTTGTCCAGAGTCCACTCACTTTTATGCCTTTGTAGTCAGTTTTCCTATATATATATATATATATATATATATATATATATATATATATATATATATATATATATATATATATATATATATACAGATCTATATATATATATATATACAGTGCAATGCATAAGTGAATACACCCATGCTAAAGTTGACTAAAAAGGGGAATAAAAAATCATATTTTGGAAATTGAACTTAATGCCTTAATTTAAAAAAATTAGGAAAAATCCAACCTTTAAGGACACCAATTTTCTTTGTGAATGAATAATGTATCGTAAATAAATAAATGTTCTTCCTTAAAATACATGGTGCATAAGTGAGTACACCCCTATGTTAAATTCCCATAGAGGCAGGCAGATTTTTATTTTTAAGTATTTTTTTAATTTTTTTTTTAGGATACTATGCATCCTGATAAAGTTCCCTTGGCCTTTGGAATTAAAATAGCCCCGCATCATCACATAGCCTTCACCATACCTAGAGATTGGCATGGTTTTATTTCAGTTAGCCTAATAGCTAGTTTGATTTGCATTGAGAGATGATCTTATGGAAAGTACCCCATGCCAATCTCTAGGTATGGTGAAGGCTATGTGATGATGTGGGGCTATTTTAATTCCAAAGGCCAAGGGAACTTTATCAGGATGCATAGTATCCTAAAAGATTTTTTTTTAAAATACTTAAAAATAAAAATCTGCCTGCCTCTATGGGAATTTAACATAGGGGTGTACTCACTTATGCACCATGTATTTTAAGGAAGAACATTTATTTATTTACGATACATTATTCATTCACAAAGAAAATTGGTGTCCTTAAAGGTTGGATTTTTCCTAATTTTTTAAATTAAGGCATTAAGTTCAATTTCCAAAATATGATTTTTTATTCCTCTTTTTAGTCAACTTTAGCATGGGTGTATTCACTTATGCATTGCACTGTATATATATATGTGTATATATATATATATATATATATATATATATATATATATATATATATATTATAAGATCTATATATATAAGATCTCCCTGTGGATCTTACCAGCTGTTGTCAGAATCCTTGTGCATACATAAATCTGACTGGATTATTACAATTAATGACAAAGGGAATGTTTGGAAATGTAAAATGATATTGCCTTACTGACACACTGCAGCAAAAGATGTAAACAACTGGCTTAAAACAATATTTGGGGTGAAAATTCTAACGTGCCTATGACTTTTCCACAGTAATATATATATATATTATGTTATTTTTTAACATAAAGATCTTATTTCTGTTCCTACATTTTTAATTTATTGCTCTTTCATCTCTAATCTACTATTCTTTTTTTTCTTTTTTTCTTCTGTGTTTCTCTTTCTCATATATGCTGAGTGTTATTGTTTTCCATGGTCTGTGTCCTCTCTGTCTTTTGACATAAGCCAGTCTCTGTCACTCCAGGGTCTCTGTACGGGTGGATTCTGAGTTTAGGGTCAGACTGGGGTCAGAGACAGAGACTGTCTGATCTACAGTATGCAGATAACCATCAGGTTGAAGCTACGAGCACAAATAAACTACATGTTCTAAAACTGTACTTCTAAATCCTGCTCTAAAAATTATAATCAATCTTATAGCACCGATTTTGAATCCCTCAAACATCACATTATTAACGTAATTTTGCTATCCGAACTAATATAATATAATATAATATAATATATATATATATATATATATATATATATATATACACTCACCTAAAGGATTATTAGGAACACCTGTTCAATTTCTTCATAGAATAAAGCTGTCAGTGACAGTGACAGCTTTATTATAAAGCATATATATATATATATATATATATATATATATATATATATATATATTATTATTATTATTATTATTATTATTATTATTATTATTATTATTTTATTTTTTATTATTTTTTTTATTTTTTTTTATTATTTTTTTTCATTGTCTGTGACCTTATCGGAGCAAAGCTGTGACCTATTTTTGCTTTGTGACCCACCAGCTGAAAACCACTGCTCTGTTTTCAGACAAACAGAGGAAATGCATTTTAAACATCTTCTGTCTACCATGTGCAGCTTCACTGTCATAGAAGCCCCCTGCATGGCTCCTGGACGGGCCCCTGACGCAGGACCCACGCATACAGGAGGTTGTTAGGAAGTTCCTCTCAATTAGTATCCTTTTTGTCACTGTGGACTGACCTTAAGCTGACTGTTGTGCTTTCCTTGTTCCTTCAGTCAATGTAAACATTAATGTCCTCTTCATTTGAAGCCCTGCCACTGAGCCAAGTGTAATAACATTGTTCATGGGTTTGATGTGAAAGACGTGTGTTCTGTGTGGGTGTGTTGTGTTGTGAAGAAAGGGAATGTGGCGACTGCAACAACATGTTCTAGTTGTTTCCTCTTATGCGTTAGACTGCAAAATCCTCTTTAAAAACAAGAGCACATTGACTCCAGAATGGAATTTGATTTTGTTGAAATTGTCTTGCTTGTAGAGGTGGTTCAATATAGTCGATTAGTCAAGTAGAAAGTTCTTTAGATTTCAGTATGGATGCATGATATATCTGTACCATATCGGTTATCAGGTGATATGGTTTATCTTTATCAACTTTATTAACTTTATCTGTACCAGTTTATATTGGATTTTTTTATTTTTATTTGTGCATATTTTAATTACCTTTGCCATCATGCAACACCTGCTAAGGTAATAATTAAAAAAAAAAACTGTTAGTGTCCCAGACACTTGGTTGGCACACTTATTTTTTGCCTTTTTACCATATGATATATTTTAGATATGTATCATTCGAAATCTTGAACACTCAAAATTTATTCTATTAAGATCATTTGAAATTAAACAGTGCCTTACCATGGGAAACAGTACTTTAAAACCTTGATTTTTATAATACCAACTTATTTTTTTTAAATATAGATTTTGTATAGAATAAAATAAAAATTCATTTAGCACATTTGCCTTACAGTAAACTTAAACTTCTATCAGGGATGCACTGATATGAACATTTTGGCCTATACCGATAATCGATAATTCTTTATATTTGAAAACCTATAACCGATATATAGGCCAATAAATCTGAATCCAAAATTTTAGATAATTTTTGAGAGCCTGATTACAAAAACTAAATTCTCACCATTAAAAGCCATGTACCAAGCACATAATTGTTTTATGTAGCCTATATGACAGGCTTGCATGTTCCAATCATATTTCAACCAATTCAAAACCATCATGGCGAACAGTGCGCATCTGAACTGTCTCAGCTGAAGGACATAATCCATTATTTATCGGCTTTAATTTATCGGCCAAATTTTCTCATCGGCCAATACTGATGGTGGACGATATATTGTGCATTCCTAACTTCTATAATGTTTTTACACTTTCATTTTTAAGGGCATTTTCACATCTATGCTCAACAAAAATATGGGGGAAGAGGGTTACAGTTATCAGGTTAATATTATAATAGTGTTAATAGTAATCTTTAGCATATCTCTAAATGAATATCTATTTTTTCACACTGTACTTTATATGTTCTGATGCCTAAATTTACCTGAAGCATTTATAATGATTGTTTTTAGGTTTCTAGGTTTTGGTGTTTTCTTTTTTTATTCATTTGGACAAAATGCAGTGTGGCACTACAGCCAACAAATCACCTCATTTGTAGCATTAGCTAGGTCTGTTAGACTGACTTCACACAAACCTGGTATGCTTTCAGTCGGAATAAAGGATTGATGTGTATGGAGAAATGGTTCACTTTCCATATACTGTATGTCAACGCATTCTCAAAACAGTGACCAGCACCTCAGTGAAATATTTCAATGATATCAATGAAATGAAGTTAAAATTCTAGTATTCACTCGCCACACACTCACAGTCACTCGCTCATATCCATGGCATCAGTACACATCATGTTGTCTTACACA
The DNA here is from genome assembly GCF_963993115.1 of Abramis brama. Taxonomy (NCBI): domain Eukaryota; kingdom Metazoa; phylum Chordata; class Actinopteri; order Cypriniformes; family Leuciscidae; genus Abramis; species Abramis brama. The sequence goes on along the minus strand of NC_139967.1, from coordinate 31,367,700 downwards.
CACACACACTCTGTCAGGGGTCATCCCCTGCTCATGCTGAGTGTGTGTGAACCCCATTAGCACATTCCCAGATAGTGGCCAGGGTACTCTTATCTCTCTCCACCCATTAATTACACTTTGTTCCCCTAAGTGATCTATTTCTGCTCCTCCCCGCCCCCGCGGCCCACTCCAGGACTATCTCCTACACCTCCACACAGCCACACAACACACACATACACACATGCGCCAGATAAGAGTGCTAATGTGAGGCAAGCAAGGTCAGCCTGCCTTCCTCGCTGATGTGAAGTGTGGGTCCCGTGCATTAGCCGCTAGCCTGTCTGCCACCCGCTTTGCATGGGGCCGTTCTGAAGATGCCCCCGTAATTACAGATGACAGCACAGCGAGAGGCTGATCGCACTCCTTTGCCTCCACTCGGGCTGGAGGAGACAGTCTTCTGAAAGCTCCACCTGGAAAGTATGTCATGGAGCACTCTTGCGATGCTAAACACATGTGAATGCTGTGTACTTAGTTTCGATGCAGCTTCAGATCACACTTCCGAGTCCACTGTGTTTGTGAGCGACACCAACTGCAGAAAAGGCCAGATAGTCAGCGAGGGGTGTTTCACCGACCGCTGTCTGCATCGCTGCTAGACGTTTACACTATATTGCCGTACTAAATCATTTAACAGTTTATTCAATGAATTTGTGACTAGTCTTATACATACTGCTTGATAATATTTGGTATCGGTGGAGATGCATGAGCTTTTTGAGGAGACATATATAAATCAGTATTGTTAAAAAAAAATACAGAAAAAAGTAAAAGGTTACTGCATGTTTGAGGTGAAGTTGAAACCTGTAAAAAGCAATGTAATATAATTGTCACCATACACTTTTCTTCTCAATATGTCTGGGTTGAAGTATACACATATCCTGTGTGTGTGTGTGTGTGTGTGTGTGTGTGTGTGTGTGTGTGTGTGTGTGTGTGTGTGTGTGTGTGTGTATATATATATATATATATATATATATAGTATATATATTGTGTGTGTGTGTATATATATATTGTCTGTATATATATATGTGACCCTGGACCACAAAACCAGTCATAAGTCGCACGGGTATATTTGTGGCAATAGCCAACAATACATAGTATCAAAATTATCAATTTTTATTTTATGCCAAAAATTATTAGGATATTAAGTAAAGATCATGTTCCATGAAGATATTTTGTAAATTTCCTACCGTAAATATATAAAAAAAATATTTCTGTGAGTGAATGCAGCACAATCGTGAACATAAATGTACGATTTTCTCAATGTTTAGATTTTTTTGCACCCTCAGATTCCAGATTTTCAAATAGTTGTATCTCGACGAAATATTGTCCTATCCTAACAAACCATACATCAATGGAATGATTCAGCTCATTTATTCAGCTTTCATATGGTGTATAAATCTCAATTTAAAGAAAAAAAAAACTAATTAAAATTTTTGTAGTCCAGGGTCACATGTTATGTGTATATATATATATATATATATATATATATATATATATATATATATATATATATATATATATATATATATATATATATATATTGTGTGTATCCTATGTATGTATGTGTGTATATATATATATATATATATATATATATATATATAGGACAATGGGCCGCCCCATCAAAGTTTGGTTCCTCTCTAGGTTTCCTGTTCACCTGAATATCTTATGAAGTTTTTTTGCTTTTGGCTCACGGGGTGCATTAAGAAACGATTCTCCATTAGACTGTTCTAAAAAATATGAATTATGAAAAGCACAACACAGACCTTGAATTGGGTTACAGCGTCCACCTCGAAATTGAAAAAAAGAAAGTTTTTACTGAACAGAAAAATCGTTGAACTTGAGCCGATGTAGTGTACATGTATAAATACTTTGCTAAGTCAGTTCCCTCAATTATTGTCCTGCTGCGTCGTGTGCTCGCTGCATTAGCCTGTGGTTTGATTTACACTCCGTTGCATCATCCCACATGCGCTCATACCTTCCTCCTTGAAATATGTCCAGCACAAAAATCAATTTCGTGAATCAGTCTACAAACACACCCATTTCATAGACCTATCTCTCTGTTAGCAGAAGCAAGAAGAAACCATTGTATTCTTTAGTTTACACAGTGTTGGTATGGATGCTGTGCTACTGCTGAACTCTCTTCAGTCCCTGACTCCTGCTGCTCCTTTAGTAAACACACTCAAACACTGTGTTCTTATTTATGTATTGATCCGCCATTGATTTCCTCACACCCCTTCTCACTCTCACTTTTTCAGGCACTGTTATCATAGTAGCAGCACCTGTAGGGTTCATCTGTTACTTCAGCAGAGGAGAAGATGCTCATCAGATTTAGTTTGGAGGTCTCGGTATTGGGAAGTGAGGACATCTAGGTTGGAGAGTCAGGCTACTCATCAAGAGTGAAATAACATTATTAATTAGGTCTTTGTGAGTCGGAACACTTGTATCTAACTGGGGTTTAAAAGTTTTTAATAAATTAATACTTGTATTTAGCAGGGATGTATTAAATTGATCTAAAGTGACTGTAAAGACATCTGTAATGATACAAACATTTTCTATTTCCAATAAATGCTGCTCTTTTGAACTTTTTTTCCATCAAAGAATCCTGAAAAAAGTATCACAGTTTCCACAAAAATATTAAGCAGCACAACTGTTTTCAGCATTGATAATAATAAGAAATGTGATTTCTGAAGGATCATGTGACACTGAAATCTGGAGAAATGGCTGCTGAAAATTCAGCTTTGCCATTACGGGAATATATTCAATTTTAAAAAGTTAAATATGAAGCATTTACTTTAAATTTGTAATAACATTTTACAATTGCTGATCTTTCAAAAACATCCAAAAATCTTACCATCCCTAAACTTTTGAACGGGAGTGTACTTTCTCAACATTGCGTCCTACCCAGGTACTGTAAGACAAGTGGCATTTTGTTGGTCGTTTGGTTTCTGTCACGCTAGGCAGGCAAATCTCAATGCATGGTCCAAAATCCTGCTCCATATAGCTGTACATATGAAGAGTTCAGATGCAAAAGCCTCTAAGTGCCATCTGAAATTTTCTTCTAGAATGATCATTTTTATCAAGCTTGTATATTTAAGTTAAGTAATTTCACTTAAATGACAATTAATAGGTCATTTGCATTGCCATTTAAGTGAAATTACTGAACTTAAATATACAAGCTTGATAAAAATGATCATTCTAGAAGAAAATTTCAGATGGCACTTAGAGGCTTTTGCATCTGAACTCTTCAAATATTAAACACACGCTGCATTTTCACTCTTGGTGTGCATAGAAATTTTACTTTTTTCTCTGGAAGTATGTTACATCTGGTTTGCACACAGTATACACATTTAAGGGGAAAAGCACCGGAAGGAGGTTGTTGGAGGTGAGAGGTTGCCTTTTTGTAAATATTTCTATTGCTTTCTTCTCATTTTATCTGATTTGTAGCATCTGTCTTTTTATCCTTATCTAAATAGAGACCAAAGCCGCATGCTGTGGGGCTTTTAAATGTACTGTTTTGTACATACTCTGTCCATATTCTCAAATGTGAGAGAGAGGAAAGAATGAAAAAAAACAAATTGACCAGAGAGATGTGTCAAATGATGCACATGCAGTGATGTTATAATGTAATATTTTCAGGGGAAATGTGCAAATGCTCATGCGGTCACCATCGCAAATGTCCCCATGTACTGAATCCAAATACATTGGCGGTTTTTGGAGGGCTTTTGTCTGCAGTGCCAATTTCATCAAACAGTTTCTAACACCTCTCATCTCTGTATGTGCAATTTTGCAAGTGATGTGCTGTGTTATTGTACACTCTTGACACGCTGTCTTGTGCTGGTGCTAAAGCCTGTGTGAATTAACCCTCTGTGTACCTGCACAGTGTGGATCACAGATCCTCATTAATCCTCAGTTCATTTGCAACAGCTCTTATTCCACCCTCTTTCTCTCCTTTTTGTGAAATCAAACGCTCATTCAGTCACTCTGTTCATCTTTTTTTCTTTTGAAAGAGTTAGGTGATAGACTTAGAATTTTGATTATTTTTTATTACATTTTTGCCCCTACAGAATATTGACCACGTGTGCATATATAACTAATAAAATGCACAATGGATCTAACAATGGTTATTTTATTATTTATTTTATTATTTATTTATTTTAATTTTAATTTTCTCTTGATTTATTTCACGACAGGCATTATTTTAAAATATTTTTCAGTTTGTATTTTTTTTTTTTTTAAGAAATAAAAAGTGTATTATTTAAACGTAGTATTTTCGGTGTATGTACGGTGTAAATGTGTTAATGTACAAATGACTTGAAATTGTTTTTAACCTTATTACAATTGCATTATTACTTTAAGCATGCATGATACCCTCAATATGCATTGCATACATTATTTGTAAGTGCTGCGAACACATCAGTGCAACAGGACTTTTTAGATCCTTTCTGTTCGTTACACTTCTATGTTCTGTTATCCTCTCTTTAAACGAACGAGATATTTCACCAACATACATTTTATTACATGGACATTAAATAATATACATCACATATTTTGTCTTACATGTAATAAAACTCTTGATAAATATAGGACTCTTATTTTCAGGATGATTAGAAAACGTAAAAAAAGGTGTAAATTGACAATTAATACAATTACCACATTTTGAGCACAATTTTTAACACAACTTATAGAGAGAATTTCTAGTTTTGTAGATCATAAATAATTTGTCCCTAAACAACCATATTTTATTAAGGATAGTACTCATTTTTTTAAATTGTTTCTTAAACGTTTCCCACCCAGAGGTACTGTTATGTACATTTGATATTGAATCATTATATACTAACATTGATCATCAGTTAGGTCTGTACACATTAGAATATTATTTAAATATGCGGGAAACAAATATACCTTCTACCACATTTTTAGTTAATTTGGCCACTTTTGTGTTAAAAAATAATTATTTATTTTTAAGTGCTATTTCTTATCCATAAAATGGTTTGAGTGTCTTGTAGGTAAATTGGAAGAAATTATATTATATGAAGCCCAAAGTAATACTTTGTTTTTCATCTATTATTTCTTAGACTCAGCTGTTTCTGAGTCTAAATGCATCGTTTGTCAAAGTATGCAGACAAACTGTTCTCTAGATTTGGACTAAAATTGTGTTTATTGGTTTTATCTTAACCGTAAGGCTTCGGTCACTCTTCCACAGACCACTTAATGAATATTCTAGTACTGTAATGATGAGCAACTGGGGCTTAGGAGTTGTTTGCACTCCGAATCGCTCCGTCATTCTTGTTTATTTTTCGTTTTCCCCTCTGGAGTCGGCTCTGACATCTGCAGGCATTTTTATCAGCGGCTAACTTAATTATGCTACTGTGGACTTAGGCTATTTGACTTGCTAACAAATTAGCCCTCAAATTAGCCTTGCTATCTGTGTTTCTGCTCCGCCTGTCAGGGATATGGTTTGTCATATCTGAATTCCTCAGTGATTCTTGATTTGCTTTATTATAGGCTATTTTACAGAGGAGCAAACAGAGTGGGCACAGTCAGGCTGGATAATGAAGCGCTAGTCTTCTTGCAAAGTGCTAGCCTGGGCTAATGACTAGCTTTAGACAGACTGGTAAAACAAATTCAGACACCCAAGCGCCATCATTAGATTTTCTCTCCTGAAAACTGCAACAGAATAAGCCACTGCCAATAGTTCTGGGTGCCTTTGGTGGGTACAGTAACCTGCGGTATGATTTGACTTAGCGTCCCCCAGAGTCTCAAACACTTGCGCTACACATCCCACACTGGCCCCTGCTCTCCGGTTATCTCGTAAAGACGCCATTCCAGCTCTATAAAACTTGCCGTCTTTATTACAGCTAAGTCAAGGCGCCCACTCTCAAATAAAAAAATAAAAAAAAGACTGCACCGCTGCAAGGGAGGAGCAGCTCAGGGACACACACTGGAAATGTGTTCTGGAGCTCATTCTCTTGTAGCCTTTCCTCCTTTCCAAACTTGAAGAATCTGAAAAGAGTGGAATGAAACTGCATTCGTCTCCCTCTCTCCCTTCATTCACTCACTCACTCTTTACCCCTTTCTCGTTTTGTTTCCAACTTTATAAGTGAATTGTAGGCTATCTCAGCAGGCCCTGAAGCCACACGTTCGCTTTCTCATTTATGGATGTGTAATGAGTTCTGCCTCTGTTTACTCTTACAACAATAACAAGTAAAGTAATTAAAAGAGGCATAGGAGAGGGGGGGGGCAAAGGGAACCCAACGCCACACAGGTCCTGCGTTCGGGCAATTGACAGAGAGACTTTTTGATGAAATCGTAGGTGTGCATGCATATTTTTTTTCCCTTTTCTATTTGCAATTGTAAGTGCTTATTTTTTTTTCATTTTTTTTTTCAAATGCATTAATTTAATTAGATATAATGCAAACAAAGCACGCTCTAGTTGCAACAGTAATATCCGCTCCTGGCGTCTAATGTGAAGAGGGATGAGCCGTGTTCTCGGAGGGCAGTGGGTTTATGCGTCGGGGGAGTGACGGGTGGGGGGTTGGCTATAGAGTATATTTAGATTTAATTAGTTGTGTCACGAATCATAGCATCTCCATCACAGAGATCAGCGTTAACACGGCGCGCTAGAACGTTGACACCTGTTCTGGCCTCGTTTGTCCTCAAGCCGACTCTCTCAGATCACCTCTCAGATGTTCAGGCATGCATGGCGAAACCGCCAAACCGCTAGAGCATAGAGCAAACAAATATCAGAGAGCGTTAGGACTGGAAATCTAACCCCTATGCCAACAGGGACGCAGATAGCAAATAGACTCTGCAGCCTCGTGCAAAGTATAGTTTCCCCCTGCTAGTGTTACTCTGACTAGTTCATTCTAGTTTGGAGTAAAAGTATAAGCACACTGTGTGTTGAAAAAGTCAAGGATATATTTGTACTGATTTGCAATACTACCAGTCAAAAGTTTTGGAAAGGTAGGATTTTGTAATGTTTTTAAAAGAAGTCTCTTCTGCTCTTCTATTTTAATATATTTTAAAATGTAATGTATTCCTAATTTTCAGCATCATTACTCCAGTCTTCATTGTCACATGATCCTTCAGAATCTTTCTAATAAGCGGATTTTATATTAATGTCTTTACTGTAATGTCTTTACTGTAACTTTTTATCAATTGAATTCATCCTTGATGAATAAAATATTGATTTGTTTTATTTCTTTCCCCAAAAAAATTTAATAAAAAGTCTTACTGACCCCAAACTTTTGAACGGTAGTGTTTAATGTTACAAAAGCTTTCTATTTCAGATAAATGCTGTTCTTTTGAACTTTCTATTCATCAAAGAATCCTGAAATAAAAATCTAAAAAACTGTTTTCAACATTGATAATAATGAGAAATATGTATTGAGCATCAAATCATCATATTGGAATGATTTCTGAAGGATCATGTGATACTGAGGACTGGAGTAATGATGCTGAAAATTCAGCTTTGCCATCACAATAATAAACTACACTTTACAATGTATTCACATAGAAAACAGCTGTTTTAAATTGTAATAATATTTCACAATATTACTGTTTTTCTTTTATATTTTTAATCAAATAAATGCAGCCTTGTTGAGCAAAAGAGACTTCTTTTAAAAACATTAAAAATCTTACTGATCCATAACTTTTGACTGGTATTGTATAAGGAAGACACTCACACATGCACAAAAACATAAAGCTAACAGAACTGCAAACAATCACGCTAAAACAATTAGAGGTTGAAATATTTTAATGACTGGAATATCAGATACTGTAATTTTTCAACAACTGTGTAATTACAACATGTAAAATGTCTGGCAATGAAATCAAATAATTTTGACAAATAAATAGAATATGCCAGTAGTGCTCAATCAATTAGGAGGTGCATTTGAATGCCACGCTACAGATGGAGACCAATTACAATCAGCACACTTTGATACTTTTTACTCTCTCCGAGTGTTACTTGCGGCGGTGCTTTGACTGCTCATTCACTCGAGCATCGTTCACTCATGAGCATTTTACCATCACACACGATTACCATTTGTAACGCTTTTGGTGAGGAGAGAAAAAGGAATTGCCGATAGCTAAAGCCTGTCTTCCTTGATTTATTGTTGACATGAATGTTGAAAGAGTGCTTGTGTGTGTGTGTGTGTGTGTGTGTGTGTGTGTGTGTGTGTGTGTGTGTGTGTGTGTGTGTGTGTGTGTGTGTGTGTGTGTGTGTGTGTGTGTGTGTGTGCGCAAAGGAGAGCGAGAGTGAGTGTGTGTGAGTGAGTGTGAGTGTGTGTGTGTGTGTGTGTGTGTGTGTGTGTGTGTGTGTGTGTGTGTGTGCTTGTCACTGGGACACTGTTTCAAACACTATTTGTCACAGTGAGATCAAAGAACTACTAAATTACCCTCAAAGGTATCCAGCTGAATCATTTAATGGTTCATTATAAAGATTTGGATCTGCATCTGGAAGACGTCTTAATGGGGTAGTGAAATATGAAGCTTCATTATTACAAATACAGTGGTCAAATGGAGTCGTATGAAGTAACGCTGATAACAGTGGCCTGGTGTGAGCGCCGGTGTGTTTGTGCTCATACTGTAAGGTGCATTGTTAAAGATGAGGATATCAAAACATAGTGCGTGAGCATTTTTTGTAGGCCTGAGTATATGTTGTGAGGGGTGTCAGGGTCGTGTGGATGACAGCCTGCCTGCTGGAGAGTTTTTTCAAAAGGTGCAACTCTTTCTCTAATTGCACAATTACACATGTAGAATTCATAATTATGATGTTCACAGAAAGCACAGCAGTTTGTATATGTAATTTTCTACAATATCTTCAAGAATTTGGGTGTTACTGAATATGTGTGTGTGTGTGTGTGTGTGTATTTTTTATCTCAATTTATTTTATTTTTTTAAATATATATATATATATATATATATATATATATATATATATATATATATATGTGTATATGTATAAAACATACAAAAACGTTTATTTTTATTTACTGGCCTATGCGTTTTGGAAAATAAAATGTAAAAAAAAAGAAGAAAAAAAAAAGATTAATAAAATGGTATCATAGGAAATATATCAAAGCTTTTTATGTAATTAAGTTAAAGTTAATTTTATTTATTACCATAATTTACATGTATTGTAATTGCAGCGTAAAAGTTTTGTCATTGCTTTAATAGTCTTTTTCCCAATTGGATGTTAATGGATTTTTAATAGTAGCATGCCTGTATTTGTAAGACATGAAAGGAATTATAAGCCCTATCCATCTTACTTTTAAGAACAGAAAATCTCCCAGACGAACAGAAATGCCTGTGAAAGAAAAAGAAAAAACTAAAGGAAAACCAGAACAATAGACTTTTCCTACTTCTGTGCGATAGACATTGCTCTCTTTATTGAAAGATGACATTTAATCAATGGCCACCTCTTTAAATGGCATTCATTTAATTTGTGGGCTAGCCAGACACGGCTGTCCTCTTCCCCATTCTTTGTGTGTCTGTGCGAGCGAATGACGTAACCGTGACACGCCGCGGCACACATACACTATTGATTACACTCAACACATCTTGGCAATTAAGAGATGGCAAGGTAGAGTAATAAAGGGTCATTAGTGAGGCATGCTTGTGAACCCTCATCAAAGGTGATGTCGCCGGCAGGGGCGGAGCTCCCGCAGGGTCGCCACGGGGGCTCGTTGCATTTGCATATCTGCTCGGAGACGCACTGTGGCTGACCCCATGGCTGGGATCGGTATGAGTCGCTCGTCGATCAGGGGTTCATCACAGGTTCAGGGTAACAAAAAGTGAACCCTTCGTCATTAATTGGTCCTAGAAAAGAAAAAAACAAAGAAGGGGAGACAAATAAAAGGTTAGTTGGGAAAGGTGAGGGAGCCTAGAGTGGAGGGAAAGTTAAGGCTGTGTGCTCCAAATTGGGTATGAATTATAAATAAGAGCAGTGGAGGCAATGTCTTCTCCTCTAGAGTGGTGTTGTGCCAGGACCTACACCACTAAAGAGATTGTTTGGACAGCAGGTATCGACTCGCTGATCGTCAGCTTGGTAAACTTGACCTGAGGCACTGATCATTGGCCGAGCTAGAAAGACTCAACGTTCTGATACACACACACCTCTTTCCCATCTCACCACAGCTATCTTCATCAATACTTCCCAGACTGGGGTCAATGTAATAAACATGGAGGTCAATATCATGGCCATCTGAGTACACTTTTGGCATGGGCCTTAAAGTTGGTCTTTAATTGGATCCCTCCGGGCAAGTTCATGCACCAGTTTCAATGTGGAGGGGAAGAATGAAAAATCGTGATTGAGGGGGGAAAAGCACATCAGTTTGATCCTCTGTGTTCCACACAAACTGACACAGACGTATATCAAGGCAGTCGAATTCTTTAAGCTACGTACATTGCAAATGGTTCAAAGTGGAATTAATCTAGCCGAAGTTCTATTCAAGCTTTCTCACAAATAGCACAATAAATAAACAGACCAAATGTAGTTCTTTGGTGCTACCTGTCTGAAAGAGCTGCATTATGAGGGCTGTGAAAGGCTCTTGCGGGACTTTGAAAGGTCTGATGAGGACTTGAGGTGTTCATGTCACTTCACCTGGATCCAATGACCCAAACATGGGAATTCTTTAACCCGCTGCCACTGAGGGAAAACTGAGCCGTTTTGTGGATTAACTGATAGGTGTATCGAACTCAAGAGAGAGAAAATGTAATCTTCCATGGATAGTAGCCATTACATCCATTGTCCTCAAGTGCACAGTATCTTAATAGATGGAAAACGGTGTGTCGGAACACATAGCACATGACACAGAGTCCAAAGATTTTGCTTGGCAACAGACGTACTAAACTATTTAGAGAATGAACGGTCCTCACATATCACTCTAATAATCTAAGTGCCCTAGAGACCTCAGTAGGAAGTGTTTAAAGGTTTACTTCGGCCAAAAATTCTGTCATCATTTACTCACCCTTATGTCGTTCCAAACCTTATGCAGAACATTGAAGATATTTTGAAAAGTTTTTGGAAAAAATTGCACCTTTAGGGGGACAACAGCTTTTCACTGAGGCAGACCCTTAAAAGGACAACTTTTTGACCCCTAAAAGGTCGTCCCTTGAGGTTACTGCCCCAGTGACGAGTTGTATTTACAAGTTGACAATTTTTAGGGAATTGTGTTAGGGATAGATTTCAGAATATCTTCTTTTGTGTTAAGGAGAAGAAATTCTCCTTTACTGTGATTTATAAACACTGTTAACTCTGTATGCTTTTCACATCCACCCTGATGTTCTGTGTTTTGCAGGTACCGAGAAGCACGAGTTAACATCATGGAAGAGCTTCCAGTCCATCTTCAAGTTCTTCAGCAATGCTCTCAAGGACCAAGAGGATGATTCCTCCTCCAGCCCGGTCACCACACGCAGCTCCCACCGTATAAAACACGATGACTTGTAGAGGGCTCACAGATCCCAGAGCCCAGCTTTGTCAACCTCTTAGTTGCTTTTCTCCTCTGTTCTTTTTATGAAAGATATTCCTCCTTGAAGTCCTCCTCCCAGTGTATTGTATAACTCTGAGGAGCGCAGGGTCAGCCTGTATACATCAGAATAGCGTTTTGCATTACTTCTGGATGAGTGCAACTGTCAAAGCAATATGGCTTCACTGCTTGTGCCTCCTGTGGGCCGCTGTGTGGATTTGGTGGTGGCCCATCAGTGGCCAGATTAAGGCTGACAGGCGGCGCCGCACACCGCCTCTTGATGCACCTCTAATTATCCTGACATTGTCCTGAACTGAGCTAATGCCTGGGAAGCACCTGCACACACACACACACACACACACACACACACACACATCTAGCAGGTCCTAGTGCCTGCCCGTAAAGTCTTTGTATCTCTCTTTGATTTCCCCCCCATGTTGTTTCTTTTTAACCGGGGTCTTACTTGCTTTTAAAATACTGGAGCGCTTAGGAATTTTGTATATCAGATGCTAAAGGCTTACGGGTTGTTTGTTCCATACATATAACTTTAACTGGGAAAAAGCAACTTGCAGACTCGCGCATCCATTCAATGGCTATCTTGAGACTAGATTAAGAATGAACACAATGAAGTAAGCCATTGACAGCTTGACATATTTAAAGAATCTTCCTCTGTTTTTAAATCCCTTAAAACCTTGTGCGAGCATGAGTTTTAGGAATATCTCCCATTAACTGAGCCGATATGTCAGTCTGGGAATATCTTCCTATGCGTCAGGATCAGGGAGATTTAATGTTATCCAAAGTACAAAAGCCATTCCTTGAGATGTTTGCCAATTTAACCTGCCCTTTTATTGCAGAGTTTATGACTATTCGGACTGTTTCAACACCTCATTGTCATCCTCTGCTAAACACGTGATGTAACTGTCTCAGCCAAGACAAGAAACATTGTCTCCTGGACAATGTGGTATTAGCAGAGGCTTAAAGATAAGTTGCTCAGGCATGTCAACAGATCACTCTGCTTTAGCTTGAAAATGAATCTCTCAGTAAGGCCTCTCATCTCATCATTTTTAGAAATAGAATTTGTAATTGGTTATTTAGATTGCTCAAGGTATAAGCAATGTAAATAGTGCTTTATGCATATTTCATATATTATTTTTATCCAAAATAGAGATGTAACTACAACGGAAGAAATGCAAGACCCCATGCAGATGCTTTTATGTTTTGAAACTATTTTTACAATGAATTAAACTTTTAATATACCTGCAAATATTCATTAGATGCCACTGATCAACTGCAAGTTGCTTATACTCTTTAGTTAAAATTGCTTTACTCCGATCCCAATATCGTTGCCTTAGGAAAACACACATAAAGTTTATCTTTTATTCTGTTTTATTTTGCAAGCGTAGACTGACAAGCCATATGTGAATGTCACTCGCGCTAAGTGCAGCCTTAAACCAAATCGAAAACCTAATTGGTTTGCAAATTAGGACTCATTTTAAACAATAATATTTTAATCGACAAGATTCTAAGTTTTTTTTTAAACATTGTAGTCACTCTGAAGTGTTGTGTTGTTTGCTCCACAAACTGTAATTGTTTGAAATTGTATTAAGTTTTTATTAGCTTTCGATGGGAATGCATTCAATGAAAACATGATCTTACTTTAACTTCACTTTCATAAATCGTTCTAATATGTTAGTCGTTCGTCTTTGAATTGATGGCAGTTTTGTGCCCTGATTACTCGTTCACTTCGTTTCCATATCATTTGAGTGTAATAATGATCTTCATACTTGCTGTAATTGAATAAAATTCTTTATAAAAATTGTGCGTATCTTGATTGATCTTTGATTTTAATTGTTGCAATAATTGTCTTCGTTTTTATCTATTTATTTTTACTTCATAAAACAAGCATGTAAAATAACATGCACCTTTGCGAGCAGCTTGATAGACATATCTCACCTTGCACTTAAAGACACCGATGCACAGGGTACTCTTATTTACAACGTAATGATCGTAAAGGCATCACTTTCAACCCAAGAAGTTGTCGGGTTAAAGTTCAACCTGACGGGGGAAAGATCCTCGGAGCCCGATAAAGCCTGTTGCTCCAGCGGCTCTCCTCTCAGCTCTGTTCCCAGGGAAGGTGAGCCTGCTCGGAGAATGACTCGCTCTTCTCACGTATCAGCTGTGGAACTCTATCACGAAAGCTGATATCTGTGTCTAGATCGAGCCCAGGCCTTTACAATGAGACCAATGTTAACCAAAATAAGTGTCAGTCAAAGACAGAGAAGTATCGGATGAAGCCATGTCTATAGCACCTAGTTTTTTTATGTTTCAACTGCTTTTTTTTTTTTTTTTTTTGCTTTTTTTTTAGACCTTCACTCACGAAACCCGCGGAAATTATGTCACAAGAGATTAACGAAAAATAAGGATGATATTAAGGAGAAATCATTAGAAATTAAATTCGCGGTTCGTTTCAAAGAAATTAGATTAAAAAAAATAAAAAAACTTTATACATTTTGCTATATATATATATTAAAAAATATATTTAAAGACTATTACAAGTGGTGTAAACATAAATAACTTTTTAATGTACTTTTTACAAATATTAAAAATATGCGATTTAACATATATATATATATGTATATATATATATATATATATATATATATATATATAGGCTATATATATAATGGCTTTTTATATAGCCTATGTTTTGTTTCGCCACATTGACTTTGGGTAAAAAGTTCTCACATTATAATAGCTTAAAAACAAAATTAAAAGTTTTTTATTTGGAATAATCAAGTTAACATTTATTTTGCAATAAGCTTTTTAGTGAGGCATTTTTAATCAAAATCAGAATCAGAAAGAGCTTTATTGCCAAGTATGCTTGCGCATACAAGGAATTTGTCTTGGTGACAGTAGCTTCCAGTACACATACAATATAAAGTGACAAGTAACATAGGTATAAATTTAAAAAAAAAAAAAAAAAAAAAATATATATATATATATATATATAGGCTATATATATTAATATATAGAAAGTTATAAGGTGCTATAATGAAATGTCTGAGGGAAGTATTGCACATGTTTGTTCCACAGTAGGGGGACATTTAAGTGTTCATGAGGTAGATGGCCTGGGGAAAGAAATTAGGACAGTTGTACCAAATAAACTTTTCCTCAGAAAAAAAAAAAAAAAAAAGTGGTGTAATTCAGAAATACAAACACTGAAGTGTATTCAGTACACAGAAGTGTTTTCAAGTCATATGTTGTATGAATTTATTTTTTAAGTAGCATATTTGAGTAACTTAATCACCGCGTAGATAGAAGATAGAATGTCTATAACATAACACAATAACATACAAATAGAATTAGCAAAAAGTGTTCTCTTACTTTAAAAAATAACTAATTTTGTGATGTTTCCTAATTATTTTAACACCGTTGCAATTTGTAAAGCCTAAAGTGTGTCAACTGTCGGTGGGATTTGTCATACTTTAAACACTATGTAATGTGTTCATTTCATCCTCAACACTTTTTGTCATCACACTCCCTTCCACAAGAGTCACACTTAACTGCAACAATAACGTTGTGTGTTTGAAGTCTATGACGTCCTTGATTGATATTTCAATTTTATCCGCGTTTTGTCACGTACGCTCTCGTCTCCTCCCATACTCTCATGCGCCGCCAAATATGAACTATTCTCAAAGAGCCGAGCACTTGCTGAAGCCGGACTGTCACTCCTCCGGGCCCTTGTCTTCGGGAGTACTTCACCAGATCGCTGTCAGATCTCTATTTGCATAATTATATGCTCGGTTCTGAAGGGAAATCAAGCCCCCAAATTGTACGGGTCAGCAAACTGCAACAATCGATGTTTTATTGTGTCCTGGAGCAAGAAAGAAAAAAACCCTCAAATAATACAACTCGCTCTCAATTCTCACTCTTTTTACCACTTCAAAATAGTCTAAATTATCTATCTATCTATCTATCTATCTATCTATCTATCTATCTATCTATCTATCTATCTATCTATCTATCTATCTATCTATCTATCTATATATCTATCTATCTTAAATCTGTCTGCCTCCCTCACTGTCCCTTTATGATTGATTGTTATTAGTTCATATAACACACATAGCCCACACACCCTTTCTCACCCACCCACGCGCGCGCGCACCTTGGCTCCCTGAAGTTCCGCTTTCTCGCGCGCTATAGAGCTCCGGTAATGTGTCATGAGAGTGGGAGATGGTTTGGGGTGATCACGCCACACAGTACTGGACAGCTGCTGCTGGCAGAGGCTTGTCTTTTAAGGATGTCTTTCAGGTTTCTTTCCCCCCTTCTGTCTTGGATTCTGATCTTTTTAGACAAAGTGTGTGTGAAATTGAGTGGAGCACGTTGCACAAAATGGATCACACTCCTCTTTCTGAACGGGAAAAGGGAAGGCAACTTTCATTAAGTTATGTGAGGATGTCATGGTAAGCAAGAGCAGACAAAAACACAGAGATTGAATTTGTCCTGTGTTGCTATGCAGTGTTTTTGGAAACACTTGCTCGAATTATTGCGTTTTGAGAGTAATTGTTGTAGTCTCACATCCTGGGATCTCAGGTGCTTCATTTAACACGCCGACAGATCCGTTGGGAAAATAATAATAAATACAATAAAAGAGGGATATTTTTCTGGATAAATATTGCACTGCTCTTTCTTGGACAATGATAAACGGACTTTGGAATTCAACAATATGAGCAGGCGCCCGCATAAACTGATTTCAGCGCAGGTCAGAGAATATAATGTTCTGAATTCAGTTTATGTGATGAAAGGGAATGGCGATGAGGCATCAAAACAATTATTAGCTCTGAATCAACTTTTATGTAAAGATAAAGATGTCCCGTCAGACATATTATGTGTCATAAAACAGGACAACGAATGAAAGAACACGGTCCATCTAAAAAAAAAACTTGTTTTTTCCTGTTGGGCAACGCCTGTTCGCATAAAGCTAATATTTCACAAAATTGTATTTAATATATTATACTAACGTCAGCATAAAACATTGATATTTTTGTGGACAAATTAAAAATTAAACATGACACGAATCATGTTTTACAAAATAAAGTTTTTAAATATTTATTCTCAGATGTCAGTTAGCCTATAACGCAATGGCAGTCTTTGTCAAATTAATTTAATCGTTGTTGTAGTGTTATCATCATCATCATCATTATTATTATTATTATTATTATTATTATTATTATTATAAAATGTAAAATAGATGTTTGGCCTGATCTTTAATGTGTTTGTGTATAGAGTTGACAAATAATTGTAAATTAGTCTAATAGTATTAGTAGCCTATAATAATAATAATAATAATATATTAGTATTAATATTGGTATTGGCATTTATAATGCTGGCCATTTAACAGTTGCTGGCTGCAGCAGGTTTGAAACATAAGCGGACAGTTATTTAACTGCAGTGAGGCCTATACTATAGTACGCATCACTATATGTCTTGTAGTCCCACACTTGTCTAAAAACATTTCTCGCCACTCAGTTCTTAATGGGGGGCTTTAAGAGCAAGGGCCAGAAGACCTGGACTTAAATCACTTGGTTAAGGTCACATAAGTAACCGGAGCGCTCGGAGCGTTACAACCTGTCATTTTACAGCTAGAGATGGAATTCCCACATAGGGTGCCAAGCGGGTCACCGTGATATCCAGCGACCCAGGGTTAGGACACGATAAAACCTGATCCTCTCTAAACAACAAGAGGCCTTTTCAATGAAACCAGACAACAGTGCCTTAAAACTCTTATTATGCGCCACTCTCCACTTGATTCTGTGTGATGTGAGGTTTGGAGGAACGGCTGAAGGCCTCTTCAGTCAGGGCTTGAGAGTCCGTTGCGCGCGGTTCTGTCTCGTCAGAAGCTTATAGGTATTCAATCACGCGTTATAGATGAGTCTCATCAAGCTTAACGGGTTCCTTGGAGGCTAAACACATTGGTGCGCGGTGCTGGTTGCTCCCACCTGAATAACCGGCGCGTTATTGCACAGCGCATCCTCATTAAGAAACGCCTCAAAAGATGAGGCTCTAAATTAAGTTATTGCCATCCAATGAACCCAAATTAGCGAGGCCACAGAGGTGCCCGTCTGACGGACTGCCGTTAAAAACAGCATGACAGGCAACAAGGTAGACAGAGAGTGTATGAGTGTGAAGGTGTGATATATATCGCACATATATGGGGTGATAAAATGGATGAATGGTTTCCATTAATTGGCTGCACACTCACGTTTAGGCTGTCTCTACCTCTCCTAAATTCTTTGCCGTCTCTCACGCTTTTAGAGTGTTCATACAAAATAGACTGCCTCTCTCTCTCTCTCTCTCTCTCTCTCTCTCTCTCTCTCTCTCTCATCTCCCTGACAACCGTCACTGCTTCAAAACCACTGTGTCCTTCCATTCGACTACCTGTTCTTTTATGTCTCTGTCTGAATCAGCATCCAGGATGAGAAACGCCACCCATATTCAACAATATCTGATAGCATAACTTTTGATGGGAATGATGTGTACGTTGACGAGGTCTGTTATACCTGGGCGAAGTGAAGGCGGGTAAAATGTATGCCCAGATAATCTTTTAAGTCAGCTCGAGAACAATAGGTCTTTATTATTGTTTTAGCAAATCTGTCAGGGAATGAGAAACTGACGAGGTTTCCAGTGTGCAAGTAGGACAAACAGAGCTTCCTTTTCGCTTTATCTCAGACGTCAAAATGTGAGACAGTGAAGGAAAGTAACATTCCAAAAAGATAAAATAAGAACGAGAGTTAAAAATAAGTTCAAATGGATAATCTTTAGTGTTCTGGAGTGGACCTGAAAGTCGGAATGAGAGGCAAGGAAGCCTAAATTGAACTAAAATAAACTGAATAAATAAGAACACGGATGTTATAAATGACCAGATCGTTACAGTAATTATTATTATTATTATTATTTAGCTTGAAATTAATTTTAGGTTCATACTATGATTAAAAAAAATGCTAAAAGCATAAGCTTAGTTAATTGCTATTCATAGCAACAATTTTAACAATATTAATTTTAAGAGAATTAGAAATACAGACACCAAAGTATCATTTTAGAAGAAAAAGAAAATGCATATGAATTAAATTCATAAAGTAGCCTACATAAAAGAATGGTGAAATATTTAATTCATGCATTAATTTGGTTTGCTGCAATATTTAGTTTCCTATTTGGTTATTTTGTTTTTTCCTAAAGGCTTTTAGAATAACTTCATAAATCAACGAAACAAATTATTATTTTTTTTCGATTTCAAACAACCTTGCAAATGCGCTGTCACAAACTGTTTATACAATTTTTTTATTGTTCGTTTTATTTTTTTAATGCTGATCTTCGTTTAGAACGATCGACAAGTACGTGTAAACGCTCATATTTATTAATATCTTTCAAATAAAAAATAAAACGAGGATAGTTAAGAAAACCTTTTGATATACTTGCATTTAGCCTAAATCTAGCATATTGTCTCAATTCATACCTTCGATTTTTTTTTAGAAAAAAAAGAAACTTGCTCGTTTGGTCATGCGCGTTATTCGTAACGATATTCAGATGAGCATCACCTGTTATCTAGTGTGTTATCTCACCCTTTCTTCCCCGTCCATTAGCGGTCATGATCGCTCCATCACCGTGACAGAGGTGTGTATTTGCGCTTGGAGCACTGACTGTCAGGGTGGCTTGTTAAAGGTTGTAAACCAGTGGCAGTCTCCTGATAGAGGCGATGGCATCGATTTGAAACTTGTCCTGTCTAATTTGATAAGAGCACCCAGGCACCTCTGAATAGGACCATGGACAGCGCTCTCTGTTGACCCTGAACTCGCCCCTGCCTTTTCCGTAGGGGGGACGTTCACTTCTAGTTGTGCAAGTGATGTAGGTGTGTGTGTGTGTGTGTGTGGATGAGGTAGAAGTTGAAAACTGCAACTGCCTTTTATCATAGCTCCTTTTGGCTGTTCATAAGATAAATAAACCTCTAAACGTGTCATATTCTCCTCACTACCTCTTCAGATACACACACATTCACTCACTCACTCACTCACTCACCTCACCGTCCATGCGAGCACAAACCTAAAGTCAAACATAGGAACTACGCTGCGATGTAATCTGACATTCGATAAGCAAGCGAATTCATACAGGAACAAAGCTGAATGGGGAGTCACGGAGAACTCTCAAGTAACGCCAAAGAGGCTGCGAGACTGTTCAGACGGAAGAGGTGGGGGGGTTGCTAGTGGGGAGAGACTGTTTGATGGATCTCTACAGCTTTGAGACAGCTTGTTAATTAAAACCCCAAGAGATGAGCCTCTGGAGCCACCGTCCATATTAGAACATTGCTAACTATCCTGACAGCGAGCAATGTCACAAGCACGAGGAAGGCTTTGTACCCGTTTCTCAGTCAGATTTCGCTTTTATCTCGCGCTGGTGGGGCTATAGAATTATGGTTCAAATCTCCCTTAATTACCATGAAACAATTGCTTTTGAGAATGTTACGTTTTCCTATAAACAGCAGTAACATTTTTTTTTTAAATGCAACAAATTATTTTTTTTTTATTTTAACTTTAAACAACTTAATGTGGTTTACAATGTATTTACTTAAGAAGTTCAATTTCAGCAACAAAAAAAAACAAAAAAAAAACAAACAACATAAACATACAGGCTACAGTAATATTTGATCATTTTTTCATAAACGCTCTCATTCTGTGAGGTTTGAGTGGCCCAGGAGGGACTCCGCATACAGGAAAACTGTGGTGAGATAGGCTACCACACTGGTTTTTATTACAGTTAACAGACACAAGCTATGCCACCACCATTACTGGATGAAATATAGCATAAACATAAAAATATAATATACGGATATAATGCAAATATAAAATTATACCAACGTAAAATGAACAGTGTGGCTTATCATAAAATGTCAAATAAATAAACTGATTACTTAAGTGAATAACATGCAAGCAAAAATATTAATACATAACATAAATTATGTCCTAAACAGCGGCATTTACACGTGATATAAAACAAAACAGAAAACTGAACCAATATGTTTCTATTATATTATCCTTGTCATGTGAAATAGAAAGAGGGGGGAAATAATCTCTTTTTATTTTGATATTGTATGTGTAATTTTGGTGAATCCTGTCGGACTGGTGCTTCTCATCGTCCGCTGAGCAATCTGGCATAACATTTAAACGACATCTTTAAATGTTCTTCAAATCGTGGGCACATTCATCAACGTCAAATATGGACAATCCACTATTTAGAGAAAGTGTAAGTGCTGCAATATATCTTCTTAACAGAAGGGTTTTTGTGTGGAAATCTGAATAAATCCACTTATTTCTGTCTGTTAAAATGTAATAATATAAAATTATAGGTGCGTTTTTTTGTGTGTGTGAAGAAAATCTACCGAGACTTATAGGGTTTAAAACACATTTTAGAACCCTATTCAAAATGATATCATCTTGTTTTAAATTTATTGACTCTGCAGTCCATTGAAACATTGCTGAGTGAGTTGGATACAACTTAAAATGTATTGAAATAATACATGCGTATGTTATTCAAAAAAAGGATAGCTAAAAAAAAATGAATATGTGCGCTTTTTATGATTTATAGAAACAGACATTTTGATAAATATATCATAAACCGTTTTAATAATTCTATAAAGATTTTCATAGTCTATAGCAATTAAATGATCAAATCCCAAAGCAGCATAATTTACCCTATGTGATATAACATCATAAAATACAGTAAAACCACAAAGTACTCGAAAACAGCCTGCACAACTCTAATTGCATTTACAAATTAACCGCATAATCATAGAATATATGTATAATTATCATTTTAACGCACATTCAAATATATGTTTTCCGAATACAAAGTGTGAATAACAAGAAGAGGAAAAAAAGCTTTAAAACTGAGTATGGATGAACAATGGAAAACGGGTAAAGAATAAACTGAGGACCGTTTGTTCCTCTAACTGAGGGTCCCAGAACACAGAGCGCCATCTAGCAAATAAAGGGAGAAACAAACAGCTCTGACAGAACCCTTTGCAAGGCATGAGAACGCCAGAGCACCAACAAAGCCGCCATCCTCAGACCTCACAGGAATCCGAATACACACCAGAGAGAAATGCAAAAACGATATCAAACAATCCTTGGTCGAACTATTGTCCAGGTATCTTCTAGCAATAATAAAGCTAAGCATTGGTTATAATGATCCTTTTGGGACAGAGAAAGCTGTGTATTATGTTCAATTATTACCATAAGAACAGGATATGCTTCGATTTAGAATATGGTGGTGACTTTGAACCCTGCATTATATTTTAAAAGTTGATCTACACAAACTAACTCTGCAACCCTTCATGGTGAACCTGTCTGAATGAACGAAAGCACTGAGGATTATTGTGCCGTAGTGGAGGCTTGTATTCTGATCCCAACGTGTTGCCAATCTGTGCATCTTTTAATATACATTAAGTGGAAGTTTCACAAAGTTAGCTGCAAGGAGAAAAGGTTAAGTAAGAGTTATCCAAAATTAGCCTATAACCTGAATAGTTCACGTCTCTTACTTAAACACTCCGTGTTCAACGCGAATACTTCAGGAATATATGCGAATAAATAAATAGATAAATAGATAAATACATACATACATAAATAAATAAATAAATAAATAAATAAATAAATAAATAAATAAATAAATATCTATCTATCTACAGAGATGACCATATGAAGCTCTCCTGCTAGGTTTTCATATACAGTTCGTGCTTTGCAAACGTTTTCATTATTAAGAATCTAGTCATTCATTTCCCTATCAGTGATATAAGACTTTATATTTCCTTGGTTACTAATACTCTGCCAACATTGACTTTTTTTTTTTTTTCTCTGCACAATTGCATGTTTTCCCAACCATCAATTTATAATTTGCCACTTTTTATATAGGGTATATATTTCATGTAAATATGAAGCAAATATTATATAGGCCTGTATAAAAAGGAACATTTATGCGAAATTTTCTTAATGAATTTAAGACATGGGCCTCGTCCTCCAGCTTGAAATGATTGAAAGGTCCACATGCGGATTGGCCGTATAGCTCGTCCAATGAGCCGTTTGACGACAGGCCTCATACAACATTTCCACGTTTAGCCACGCACAATCTCTCCCGTTTTATAATCAAATATAGGACTTACACGAATTTGCGTAACCAGGGGCACAAAATGCACAGCTGCGCTGAAATAAAAACATAAATGGAGATGATTTGATGCACTGTCGAATTGTTTCTAAATGTCATTTATACACGTGTAGATTTTAGCAGGCCTTTGTCTTTAAAGTTCTGGATTTTGGTAGTTGTGATCATTTCAACTCCCCGTGCTTGAATACGGTGGTAAAAACTAAAGCAAACTTGGAAGAATTACCCTCTTAAAGAATATAGCTTCCTCTCCTCCGATTTAGCCGTTGAGAGGTATGAGACTGAAGACGTGATGGGGTGTATTTGAAGTATGACGAGCTTTGTGGTTGACTCCTTTTCATTGCCTGGCTACAAACACGCCTGCTCTCAAATAAGCCTCTCCAGACCCCTCCGCCTCCCTCCACCGCGCACTGAATGGTCAGCTGACCTCAGGGTCTTCGTCCTCTCTGTCCAGTTTTGACCGAATAAGCCACCTTCCCCCAGCCCTGCCACAACCAAATAGGATCCCTGCTATTCTTTATTGATATCATCAACGAATGCAAATGAATTTGGACGTGGGGGGGCAGGGGTTTGAATTTCAAGGATAAATACCGCACAGAGATAGCTCTACTGCGGATGGGATATTTGGGAGTGTCTTTGGTAACGGTTCAGACCTCCTTGCGTTCTGATTTAACATAAGAAGAGGAAAGAAAAGCTTGGGCAACAAATTTCGCCTCCAATAGACGGAACACCACACCACATTCAGATTAATACCATAAATTGGTTGATTGTGGAGTCAGGTCATTCTAAAAGAACGGACGAGCCCACTTTCTCTCTCCCTTCCTCGAATCCTCAGACGACCCCCACCTTTAGACATACACAGACAATCACACGTGAGCGCGCGCACACATATTGGAGCGCACGAGAAAACTGGCTTTGTGGCTTAGCCGATGGATGTTGAGAGATGTGGTTTCTTATCCATAAAGAAAACGAATCCTTACATCAGACCTTAAAAGAAGTATCTTCACAAACAAATAAAGGCCTTTTAAATATTTACGTCTTGTAAAATGTCAAAAACCTCTGAAACATCTGTTCTCTCTCTCTCTCTCTCTCTCTCTCTATATATATATATATACATACATACATATATATATATATATATATATATATATATATATATATATATATATATATAAATATATAACTGTAGCCCCCCCCCCCCCCACATATATATATATATATATATATATATATATATATATATATATATATATATATATATATATATATATATATATATATGTGTGTGTATGTATACACACACTAAAATGACCTACTGTATGTTCACGTTACTTTTGAAGAAATTTAGCAACTACAGAAACGTTTTCGCGTCTTGTTGGAAGTGGGGGAATGCGTATGTATTTATCAAACGCACAAATTGCGACAACTATAGGCAAGACAGGCAGCATAAAGGAGGAAAGGCGTGGGATCAGAGAGCCGTGGCAGGGACCAACACTGGAGCAACAGAGATAATGCCTCTGTCAAGACCCGGTCTATATAACTGGGATGAAAAATATCCCTCGACAAAACGCTTCAGTCATTTATTATGAAAGAAAATAGAAGTCATGCTGAGAAATTAGGCAAATAAAAACGAAATTAGGGCAATATTAACCACAACATAATTCACCAAGCCTGTCAGGCCGCCTGCTACGAATTAGTGACTAAAATGCTTGTTTATTTGTTTTATGTTGTGTTAATAAAAAATGAAATGTTTAGATAGACGATAGATAGATAGATAGATAGATAGATAGATAGATAGATAGATAGATAGATAGACATTTAAGCCACAAGACGTGCATTCTGTCTTGTTTTAGCTGTTTCTGAGGATAATAATTGAGATATATGTATATAAGATATTTTACATATTTGTTCATGATCTCAATAATTACATATATTTTGTGTGTATATGGATATGTGAAAAATGTGTAGGCTATATCGAATATAGATGAAGCTGTCTGTATATGAAAAGTGGGTCATTGTTAATTTAGTCCCAGTATTAAACGCAATTGCAACAAAATGCTGCTGAGTAAAATTGGGAGTGTCGCTGGCTGCGGTAGCACAGGCGCAAACCATCTGTTGTGTATTATAAAAACGGGCAGTAAATATTGCTGAAAAGCCAGGACGTTATCAGGTATGTAGCAACGACATTTCTTTACTGCCCATGTGGTAAGGATCAGAAAATGTGCTTGTGTATGTCTATGGAAACATATTTGCATCACTGAATAAATGCACTAATTGCATGCGCTTTGTCTTGAAGATCTCACGATAATCTGACGTCAGCATGTTTACAGTTCCTGAAGGGAAAACTGAATGAAGAAAACTGTCCTCTATCTATCTATGAAAAGCGTATTTTTTATATCTCGGTAACAAACAGGCTTTTCATTTCTTCCCGATGGAGTATCGAAGGATTGTAAGAATATTTATAATCGTCTCTTAATCGTAGGCTATCCGAGACTCTAAGTTTGACCTGAATTGCTGCCGAATATCGTAGCTAATCACTCAGCGTCAACCAGCTTGTTAAAAATAAGACCGAAAGTGTATTTTATATTTCGCAGTTAAAACTACGTCTGCGTCGCCTCCACTCGGTTACCTCTTGTTTCACGTTTCCCTTTCAAAGCAAACTTTCCGTTCCCCAAAGCTCCCTTTTCCGGGCAATGATTTATTTCTTCAGCACACAGACAAACACGGAAAGCTGGCACTTTCGAGTTTAAATGCTACGTGTTGATTGATTTGTTGTTAATGACAGTCGGAGTCATACATACACGCACGTCGAGACATCCTCTAGTCTCTTGCTTTCCCACAGAGCTCCCTCCCTCCAACTCCGCTCTCTCTCTCTCCATCTCTATTGAGCTATTCTACCACAACGCGCGTTCACGCACACTATTCCACAGGCGCGCGCATCCGGGAGCTCCAACACACACACGCGCGCGTTTAAGGAGGAAGAAATGAAAACAAATTTTCTTACTTTTTAGAGGACATCTGCGCAATTCTTCAAAATCTTGCTGTCGCTGTCTCCACTCTTCGTCAAGACGTGTTGATAAAGTCGCTCTTCGGTGACTTGTCGTTTAAATTTATTCTGTTTTTTTTTTTTCTAGAGTCTGTCCCCTGTACCCAAATGCTTTGAGTGAACCGAAGTGCAGATTGAGACATATTGAGCCCCCTTTAAGGGGGATCATTTCATGTGGGAGGTTGGACGCAAAGTTTGGACCCGTGACTAGCATTCCGGAGAGACATGCATATTTTAAAACAACAAAGAAAGATAAAGACGGGACGATGGGTGGGAGTGAAAAAAAAAAAAACGTTTGGAGAAAACTAAACTAAATGATTAAAAGCTGTCATTGTTGAACAAGATTTGATCGTTTTTATTTGTGGCTTTACTTGCAACAATTCCCTTGTGGAAAAGTTTCCAGTGTTAAGAAACTGTAAATATATATTTTTTGCATGCGTATCCTTTGAAAAAAAGGCTACTTTGCTTATACCCAGTGTCAGTGTTAAAACATTTTTTAAACAATTTGCTAGTTTTATTAAAAATTGCCCCATCTAAAAACTTCATTTTATTTGAAAAGGGTGGTATATTAACACTCAGAAATCTTGAATCAAGTGTTTTCACAAATTATTTGCATTCATAATTATATAATAAATATTTAAAACGATGTGGTTTTATTTTCTTCAATATCCTCATTGCTGTCACTGACAAGCAAAGTGAACTTTATTATCCAATGAAAAGTATGCAGAGCAGGAGATGTATGGCGTTGAGCTAGATATCTCTTTTACTTGTCAGTGGTCGGTCATGGCTATGGAATGCTAATAAGAGACCCCCCTCTTTTTCTGTCCCTGTGCCGTCTCATTCCCTTTCTCTCTGCACGCAGAAGGGATCGATAGCTGACCCGATGGTTTGGCCAAAGCTTTATTTATCTGGCGAGGCAATGATATTATCAGCCTTGAACGTTATATACAGCAAACGTCTACCTAAATCAACACAAAGGGATCGCTTACACAGCGATCTGTGCTTTCTCGCCTCCCTTTACCTCACACCAGGCCCGACCACACACACACACACACTCGAAGTAGAACACACATACGACACAACTCTACGGTTCAACTAAGTCACGCACGCACGCACACACATGCAAGCACAGGCGTCGCCTTATGTTACGTTCACAACTGGGGATATTTTATATCCTGTTGTGTTGGATTTGATCCACGGCTTAAGCTTGCTGGGAGCTCTGTGGACGTAGAATTATGCAGTGATCATTGAGAATGTTAACAGAAATGTAGCGTCATAGCCTGCATATGGCCCCTGTGGCACAATGTAAACAGGCAATTTGTGTAATTAAAGTGCAAAATGCCCAATAATTTAAAACAACATTTTTCAAACAACAACTTCTCCCACATTACCTTCCACATGAATTTAACACTATTTATCTACACATCAGGCTAACGTGCGTATTGCTGAATAGAGGGAAGATTGCATGCAAAGAAGATAGATAGATAGATAGATAGATAGATAGATAGATAGATAGATAGATAGATAGATAGATAGATAGATAGATAATCTTATATGAAGTCACATTAACAAGCTTAAGCAAAGCAATAACACTATTTTGTCCCATTCGCATGTAGGTTAATAAATGAAATGAAACGACACGCATTTAGCTTGGTTTAGATATACCAGTGTGATGACCAAAGGCCCAGATCGAAGTAACACAACTGTCTAACTCATTTTTTTAGGTGTCTGTTCTTCCACTGCACACAGACAACATCAAAAACTATAAATTATGTCCGAATATCCTAAATGTATAAGATAAACACTCGTACCTCAGTCAAGCTAACAGCAGTTACATTCCATGCCCGCAGTGACTATCTATTTTCTGTAGGAAAACTGTATGTGTCTCAGTCATTTGGTAGTCTTTTTAGTGAGGTAAAACTGCCATGCTAACCTCCTAACCCACTTTAGATCTTAAGTGAAGAAACTGACTGAAACCACTGACTGACAATTATGAGAACATGTGCATTTAAAATGTACGCAGTAGAGAACAAGTAACGAAAGTTAGTACACAACATAGGCTGACATGCACCTCACAGAGACTAGAATAGCCCATTTCTTGTTGTATATGATTCATGTTATTTTATGGATTTTTTTTGCTTTGTTAATTAGGAACACATGGCACGAATTCGGTCCTTAGCAACTATTGCTTTATATAGCCTCAAGTCCAACAAATGTAAATCTCAATAGAATGTGTTCCTCTCATTCTGCTATTTCCCGTGAAATAGAGGGAAAAATCTTCAGGGATTTTGATCTCATTACTGCTGAACATGAAAGTGTTTTAAATTTCAGCTCAATGTGATGGTCAACACTTTAGTCAAAGCATTATATAAAAAAACAAGAGCACACTTGCCTTTGTTGCCATATTTGGGTAATTTAAGTCCTACTGACTTTGATTTAAAAATTGACAACACATTGACTATATCGGTACACATTTAGTCCTATTGAGAAACATGTTTGGTTTCCAGCAACAAAGTCTCTACTTGTCCTCAATACAATTCCCTCGTGTATTGCATCTTTTTTCCCCCCTAATAGCCTAACCTGACCATATTTAATTTAGAGAAACCCATGCGCAATTACACTCCATAGTAACAAATATGGTCACGCTTGTGTTTGACTTTTTTTCTGAAGGAAATTCTTTTTACAGCGCTAATGTATTGGTTTGGTAAGGCTATACCCAAAAGAAAACATAGCCTACACATGATCGTTAACTTCATCACCAACAAGCTAACAGTCCCTCCAAAGATTGTATAGGCTACTACAGAATATTTCATGAAATTAACACTGATCGTCCCCATCGAACATATATATTTCGAATATAAATAATACTGAATATTTTGCAAATGTGGTTTCTTGCAGTCGCTTTGAATGCTGAACCACAAATAGCTTTTAAAGGCGCTATAAACCAAAAGATTATTTAAATTAAACATGTCAACGCCAGTATTACCTGATAGGTTTACTGAAAAACAGTATGAATCACGAATAATTAGGGCATAGGAAAACCCGCATATTATTTCTGTGATTCGGTCATTCTCTCTTTATGTGAAACAATAACGAACTTGAATGCAAAGAGCAGTGCTCAGTAACATTTTCAGTGACATTGGGGTCAGCGAAAGTTCTTGTCATTGTACTTAGAGACACCGTAACATCACACGTAAAATGTATTTACGTGCATATGAAAGACAATCATGTATGAGTATCAAGTGATTTCCTTTCATGGTTTCAACCAATCATACGAGGCTGTACATGAATTTCTCTCTATCTCGGTACAATACATCACATTTAGTGCTCCTATCGACCGGCTTACATGCGGCATTATACATATCTTAGATTGATCACACATATAACTGCTGCTGCGTTCCTTGAGAAAACATCTGTCCTTACACAGATCCGTTCGCGATCACATCAAAGTAATAATAGTCTGCGAGTTTAGATGGATTTGTTTTCTCTTTCTCTCCACTTCGTTTCTCAAAACTGTGGTGATAGAAGAATAAACCCTTGTTGCCTTATTAGAGGGACGGCATTTCTGTATATCTTCCCTTTGACTATGAGCAAGCGTTTCAGTTCAGCCTGGGAAAAATATTAAACATTAATGCGCTGAAACAGGCATAGATCTTTGAACCAGTCGGTAGCAACGTCACAGAAATTGTATTCTGCGCACGATGCTGACTCCAGATCATATAGGCTATAAAACGCACGTGCTCCCCAAAACCCGCACAGAGAATAAATATGTCACCAAAAGTATTCGAATGCTTGCATTTGTGAGATATGTGGTATTCTATAGCGGTTTTACAGTATTTCAAAACTCTTCTTGACGGGCTTGAAATTTTGTGTCAACATACTGGTCAGCGTATTAAAAACGTTCAGATGAAACAAACCTATGTGCTTTTTGGCCTTCCTTACCAAACAAAAATATGCATGCATGTAAAAGCACACCCCAAAAAGCTCATTAATAGCATGAAGAACATTGAATTTGCTGAGAGCGAGACAAGTGTTGCCTATTTCCTTTTTAATAGTATAGTCACCATCACACAACTTCACGCGACCCTTCTGCACAGGCATATCATGGATTGAGCAAAAAATGAAAGGCAACATCCAATAAAAAAGAAATAGCGGAAATATCAAGACGAAACAAACAAAATGTATTTGAAAATGATATATTAAAAGTGCTTTTGACTTTTCATGTCTTTTATCTCTGACTGATGATTGACTCAACACACACACTCGCACACACATACGACCAAGAAAAAGTTTCACCGGTGTCCTCTCCTTCAAAATGTCCATGAGGTCAGATTTTGCCGAAGTTGCATGTCCATAGCATCAAGTGGGGGGGAAGGCTCAACCATCAGTGAAATTGTCATTGCGATTAGACTGTGTCTTATTTGTCTAATGTTTTGCTTTATTTTTAAATTCTCACTTCAATTTTAATTCTTGGAGAACATATCTTCAACAACATATATCGCACTCATTATAAGAAGCAAAAGGTTATATCAAAAATCATTAGTATAGAATCACAGAAAAAAACTGGTTTAGAACCAGAAAAAATACAAAACAGAGATACATAGACACAGGACATTTCTTATAATTGCTTGGAAATTTCTTTCCCGCTAAGTCTTGCTCATTTACTGCGCATATGATGTTCTTCATTTTAATTGTACGTATTTTGTTCTTTACAAAAGAAAAACAAAAACAAAAGAAAATGAAAATAAAGACTAGTATTTTACAAAATGGAGAGTGTTCTTGATGACGGCGATGGATTTGCACGGGAGTACGTCCAGTTCTTTAATCTTTGTACATTACATATTCCATTTCGGTCCCAGAAGACAAAAAAGAGTGTCTTCCTAAGTGGTCAGAAATTAGGTCCTATATATATAGTCTTCTTGAAAGGGCTTGCAGAATTTTGGTCCTTTAGTCTTTTTGTCTCACTCGCTCATTCGGATCATTGAATGGACATGTAGGGCCAGTTGAAGCTGCTCCCGGATAATAACATATCCCTGATGAGGGTTTCAATGGGAGTTTTACCTACCAAGCGAACGAAGAACAGCTGTTCAATTACTGACGAAGAGACAGTGCGGAGAGAAGGCAGTCGCAGCAAAAGCTTGCCAAAGCGACTGGGCTGGTTCGGGTACTGGCTCCTCACGTACTCCTCCAGGGCGCACTGAGACTTCTCTTGCAGGCTCTCGATGTGTGCAGCATCTGACAGGCCGCAAGCGTCTGAGTAGACAAAACACAGCACAGAAAAGAGGCCCAGGTTATCATTCAGCATCAGCATTACGTGTTGTTGACAAAGTGAGATGAACAAACACGAGCCCAACATCATGCATCACGCAGCGTATGAGGCTGCCTGTAATATAAATAAACAATACGACTGCGCAATCCCTCAAGAGTAACAGAACGTATTCCCTGCGTTGTAGGGGACATACCACATGCGCGCTCACAAATCAGACTAAACAAAGTGTTCGTAAGGACGAGGGCGCATAGTAAGCTTGACTGAAGAGGGTGGAGAAGGCGTCAAACATGGAAATATCCAGCAACATATTTGAAAGAGTATTTGGCATGGTAATAACAGAATTATAACCTAATTGCTTTCCAGATGCTACCGAGTCATTTCTCGTGCGAATCCCTGTACCAGCAGTTGCCTCTGCTGTGAGTTTGAATGAGGAGGCAAGGCCGCTGGAAGCAATCACATTTATTATTAGACTTGCCTGAGGACACAATCGCCTAAATTTACGAAAAGGACATGTATTTTACAGAAAACTGCTCTGGGTCAATAGTGTATGTCAATTAATGACATTACGTCAAACATATTTGCAATAAACGCCAATGAAGTAGCCTAAACACATAGCTCAACCACTGGGACTGCTAGAATCAGTTCAGCCAAACGTCCTTTCTCTTGAACACCATCGCCAGGCCAATACGCATTTTGTCAGCATTCTAATATGGCGGCTCTGTTGAAGATATTCAAAATAAGAGTTTACGTCTTGTTGAATTTACGACTCAAAGTGTAATGGCGTTGTGTGCAACGTGCCTCGGCGACTGATCTTAATTGGACTGGACTAGAACACACTGCGGTCAAATACAATAACCTTCTGAACTTCTGAACTGTGCTAAGTCCTTGCTAAAATCTCTCAGTAATGTGACCTCATGGGCCACTTTACGCTGCATGTGCAGAAAGCACTGCTATAAAAACAGAGACAATTCAGCAAAATAGCCTACAATATTGTGTTTCGTACGTGTAGGACTGCTACTGTTAATAGTTTACTTAACGATTTACACTTAATAAGAAAGAACTCGAGAAGATACAAAACCAAGGGGCGCATTATGAATTGTTAATCCATCACGTGAAACATATGACTATATGTTCAAAATGTTATGCAGCACTTCGGTCTGGTAACAAATCAGAAGATATAGTCTAGGCTACTAATTATTATCGAAACATATTGCTTTCAAGTCTTACGAATAAGGAAAACCTGATTTACCGAAGTGTCTAGAAGTTGTTCTAAAACGTTACCCAGTCCAGACCCAAATATCTGAGTGCTTTGTAATTCATTGTTAAGAATGGCAAGGAACGTTCTGTGTGAGACTGACGTCATTGAGAAAAGAATAGCCTATAACGTTACATTTCGGTGGCAAAGATTAGATGTTCAAAACATAAACAAATGTTTTTACATTTTTGGCATGCTTTACATATGCTAATCAACACTAACGCATATTTCTGAAAATTAAGGCAATACACAAAGTGTAAACCGAACCGTGGCCTACTTTAACTTCTTTAACGCCTCATCTTATTTTCACCTTAGGGAAACAGACTACATATTTTATGGCTACACTACAGAACATAATCAGTAAGCTATAGTCTCGTTTTAGACACGTTTTGTTCATATATATATATATATATATATATATATATATATATATATATATATATATATATATATATGTGTGTGTGTGTGTGTGTGTGTGTGTGTGTGTGTGTGTGTTAAGCCTGCACCTTTGCTCAACAAAGACGTTTAGTTGTATTGACTTGATTGTATTTCCAACTGCTAATATATATATATATATTATTTAATATATATATATATATTAAAGTTGATATTATTCATAACATTTCATTTAAATTTTAGCATATGAAGATCAAATCACCGTAATTAAGACATAAAAATACGCACGTAATAAAATTACGTTGTTATAATATCAGAAACAACAGTGCGTAAACCTTAATAGTGTTATTATCGTTTGTTGCTCAGAAAAAAAATACTAATATAGTATAAACATATATTACGATGCTAGAGGTGTGAGGGCAGTTTGGTGTCGATCAATGTTTTGGCAAAATTGTTATTATTATTTTTTTTTATTTTTTTTACTATTTGGCAAATTAACCCATCATTAAATTGACTAACACCAGTCTGACGGATATTTCTGCGAAGGCTATAATAAATATAATTTTAAATATTAGGCTACCCTAGCTTAAAAGCAATTGTTAATAATAGCAACCTTTTCTCAACAGAGAGGGCCCCAGATGTATATTTGTGTATGTATACTGTGGCATCGTATACAACTGTGAACGTTAAGCAGATTTAAGAGAGATATTAATGAGATCTACACTTGATTGAACAAATATTGGCCTAAATATTTTCCAAAAATATAGAATTAATGTGAAATGCATATTCAAGCTCATAAATTGAATTTATGCTTTATTGTCAGCCTCCACTAATATTATAAATAATATTTAAAATAATATTATCGGTTGACTACAATAATAGGCCTATATGACACTTTGTATTACATTAAATATTGTGAATGTATTTTAAATACATTTGAAATAGGTCTACCACTTGTGCGCTAAAGAGATTTTACAGCACAAAGCCAGCTTGAGGCCCACTAGTGAAGCTTCGATGCCGAAGCTTATCCACCCCGTATTGCATTGCCCCCTTATGTCTGTAAGTAGGCCTCGTCTCACACACTCACCTGATGTGAAGAGCACTATTGCCTTAATGCAGCTGTATTCTGCAGAATCGACGTGCAGTGCTTTGAGCTTCTCGACTTGTTCCTGGAAGATACGAATGTGATCCATGAAGGCCACGACGCGATCCGCCGACATGGGCGAGGCGTGCAGGCCGGCAGCGGCAAGCAGTGGGGCCACATGTAGGGGCATGGAACACTGAGCCGCGTTTAGCACAAATAACTCGCTCCATGTCAGTCTGAGCAGGGACACCTGGTCGGTGATCTGCAGGTCTGGAAAGAAAGGGATGTTCCTCGCCCATTCCACAGCACTGAAGAGCAGACGAGCCGCAAGCTCACAGATGTTCTCGATCCCCATAATATTATTGGGCTGCATGCACTGGCTGCCATAGCGAGACGTAGGATAAGGCTCTGCCCGAAGTAGTAACGAGATGTATCCGGAGAGATAGCAATGACCATTCAGAGGATCCCCGTTCGTTAGCGCGTACTGGCCCGGGTTCGGTTGGGTTGGAGGCATTCTTCCTCGCTGAACCGCTGACAAAAAGAAAGAAAGGGAGAGGAAATGTACATCTAAAACTGTGAAACATCATGTTGAAGCTTTACTTCGAGTGCATGAGTAGTCTGGACTGGTGTTTAACATCTACGAAATTACAACTAAATTACGAACTATTTGGCACTGCGTTTCGGGGGAAAGAAATACTTTCAAATGGTCCTTGAATTCATATAACCTATTATTAGGCGGTGATGTTTACCTTTGTTTATGGACTTCAATAGCTAATATGAAGACACACAAACACTCTCTAGCTCTTTCTCGTTTTTTTTTTTTTTTTTTTTTTGTTCACACACACGTACACAGGAACACATTACAATTGTTTATGTTTTTTGTTTGATTTGTATGTTGTAAACACTGTGGACGAGGATCGAGCTTAAATCTCGACTACTCAGAACTAGTTCAATTACAGCAGCCTCTTTCTTGTTACAAATACTACACTCCAATATTACTTTGCCTGAAATATACATAGATTTGTGTGTAGTAATAAGTTTACAGGCAATTTAATGATTAATATACTAACTCTCAAACAGATTTTTTTTAATCCACAATCGAGCACGAAGACTTTGTTTTTATTATTGATAAAAAAGCATTTATATATAGGCATTATCTTACGTTGAACTATTTCTTATTTTAAGACAATTTAGGGGTCATTAATAGCAGTTTCGTTCTGCTCAGTTATTAAGAGTAGACTTGCAAAGGCCATTGTTCGCATACTGCTTAGGCTGAGAGGGAACAGGCAGGCCTCTAAACGCTTACTCTAAGCTACGGCGTAAAAACAGATCCACATCTTATTTTCAAAGATAAAACTATAGCACCTTATTTCATTTAAGTGTACAATAAGTGGTTAGTGCGTGTAGTAGTCTTTTCGGTAGGCTTGTGCAGTCTTTCAGCACGCACGCGCGCGCGCAAACACACACACACACACACACACAGACACTTTATCCTTCTCTTTCTCTCTTTTACACGCATACAGTGTTCATAGGTGACTTTAATATATCATGTAATTGGCTGAGTTGAAAGGGTGCATATGATGCTTGCCTATCTATGTGAACAATATCACTTGTATTAGATGCATGCTGCTCTTGCCTATGCGAGCGGATTTACTACTGCATGTACGCGCCCTCTGACACTCTTTAGTAAGCAATCACAGCGAATTTATTTCGCGTTTGTATGTGTATATGTGCGAGCTTTATGTAACTGGCTCTGAACAATAAACATGTGTGTAGCAATAGAGTGTTGCGTTTAGAAAAATATATTCACCTTCCCGCCGCATGCCCACTTTTAAACATTTCTTCAGCCGACAATATTGGCACTGATTACGATGGTGCTGGTCAATAGGACAGTTCCTGTTGGCACGACATGTATATGTTAAGTTCCTTCGGACACTCCTCTTGAAGAAACTTTTGCATCCTTCGCAGGTGAATTGACCATAGTGCTTGCCGCTCGATTTGTCCCCGCAAACAACACATTCTATATGCTGCTGACTCTGTCCAGAATTCTGGCTGCCCTTGTCGCCAGCCGTCCCTGGTGTGGACGGGGGTCCTGGCTGACTGGGAGTCTGCGGAGTGTGTGGTGCCGCTGACGCCGCCTGCTGTTGCTCCCTCGCCGGCTGAGCTGCTGGATTGGGGCCGCTCGGAGGTCCTCCGGCCACGTCTTCCTGCGGATCTCGCCATACGCTAACTACCATTGCCATATCTCGGGCCCGAAAAGTGCTTTCAAGCGAACTGGTCGCTCGGATATCGGAGCAGGGAAAAGGGAAGTCTTGAACGAACGGCAGCGCGAATTCAAATCGGAGCACTCAATCTCATAGGGAAAAAAGTAGAAGCAGAAAATGATCAATACATTCAAAATACCGCAGTCGATAGAAAGGCACCCGATCAGGATATGCAATTGTCGGGAGGCCAGTTCCAAGGTAAATTGCAGACAGCCATTCGGGAACCCAATCGTGTATAGAGAAAGCGATCCCAGACGCAATAAAAAAGAAAATCAGTTTTCTTAAAAAATACCGCAATAAAAATTCTTCACGTTGAAGCAAAAATAATAGCTTTCTGGTGGACCGGAGATCCAAAGTGCTGTGCAAAATAAATTCCCCTCTTTTTTCTTCCTTGCTCCTCTCTCCGTCTTCGCGGTTGAAGAGGAGGAAACACTGAAGAACGGATTTCTCTATCTATGTTCATGAATAAAGCTCATCTGGTCCGACGAAAGAAAAAAAAAAAAAAACAACGTCGCCCGAGTGCCTATGTAGTTTCACCTCTCCAGTAGGAACAGAGCAACGATAAAAAGAAGAAGAAAAAAAGCCAACTAATGGAATATGTAAGGAGCAGAGACTCAAAAAAAGAATGCGTTTTAACGGGAGTACCAGCGGAGCAATGTTTCCGAAACGGAGATCTGCGCGAATGTCTGTATATAGTGAACTTTGACACTACTATTGAAACTGACACGTTTCTATGGAGATCGCTGCGCCTTATATGGTGCTCGTGTCAAGGAGCCAAGAGAGGGGCTGCTGGCAACTGATAATCAAAGGCGACTGACTGGTCAGAACCCTGCATCGGGGGGGAGAGAGAAAATGGGAGGCTAAGGTTAGCCAAGCCTCCTTCACTCCATTGGTTAGAGTCCTCGCTCCTCGCTACCTACGACTGAGGGCTCTGACAAGCACAATTTACATTGCGCTCGCCCCTGCGCGGCTATTTACTTTGAAACCCGATTAGAATGGACCGTCTATTGTCACAAAAAGAGGAAGAAACCCCAGAAAGAAGCGGCTAAAAGCGGGATGAAAGCAATAAGCGAACTATACGCGCACGTGAAATATAAACAAATGCGAGGCAGAGAGAACTGGTGCGAGCCTCACAAAGTTGAAAGTATTGTGTTCAAAGCTGTAGTCTTAATTACAAAAATACCCATCGCAACATCCAGATATGAACTATGAAGGTCCCATTGACATTTTACGTAATTTGACAGAACAATACTGATTGGAAACTGCATATCAGTGCATAAAGCTGATTTTCACGCGTCACTTATATTCATATAGTTCTCAGTAAAACGATCAAATAAATAAATGAAAAACGTATTGGGACTCGTGATGACTATAGTTTGACTAAAAAGATATCAGTATAATGGAATGCTTTAGCAGTGATAGGAAACAGATCAAGCAGCCAGCCAGGACACAAAAGAGGAATCCGACTATTATGATATTGCAAAGTATAAAAATCCATCGTTCAGTGTGTTTTAACAGATTATCAACGATGGAAGTTTTTTGTAGACTATAATGCGCAGGGAAACCGGCTTTTTGTGCATGAATGCCGAAGGCTGCGCTGTACAGGCTTATAATGTCTGGATCGGGCTGCCATCTAGCGTACAGTAGACAATTACAGCGACATAAAAATGAGTAATTTATTGTCATTTTTTGCATGTTCCTAAATGTAGTTCAGAGACGAATTACGCTGTGTGATGAACTTATCAGATTTAAATTTTATTGATGTATTTATGACACTTAGGCTATATGATGATTTCAAAGTCTTACTTTGATCATGATCTAGTGCAACTTGATAATCATTAAGCTTGTTTTATTTAGCAATGCCTATACTTAGAAATAATTAGTTTTACGGAGAAACAAGTTTTGGTCATTGCCAGTTGACATAACCGAGATGTTTAAAAGCAAATTAAGAAGGCTATTAAATAAACCTCTTAGTAACTTTTATCATGACAAACTATTTCACCAGAACTCTGCTATATATGAACTCTGCATCAACGGTCCAAAACTGTGCGAAAGAAGTTAAGAAGAGGCAAACACCGACATCCGTCCGTTTACGAAACCCTTAGGTAGCCTATTTTCAACTCGACCGCGGAGCTTCCTCCGTCTCTCCTCACACCGATCCGCAGAAACGCACGCTGCTGTCCTCTGTTCTTTGCAAAGGTGAAACGAATAAGATTAAAAGGAACAAAGAGAAACTTCTTAAAGTGTACCATCAAGGTTTTACTCCACAGACAGGGAAGAGAGCGAGAGGGGAGAGAGGGAGAGGGACAGCGAATGGGAACACAAGGCACGCATGAAAACAGTATTGAAGAAATGGTAAAGTGGACACTTGGACATTCAAAGTGCGAGCGCCCAGCGACTGGTGGGTATCATACTTTGGGATCGGCGGTTTCTCAGTTTGGTCCATATTTGAAAGGCAAGTACTTTTATCACTTTATGCAATCCCAGATTTTTTGGGGGGTGGAATTCATATAAATATCTCGCAATGTATACGTAAACTTGTATCAAACTAAAACCTCAAATACTCATCAAATTAAGAACGTGAGACTGTCAGGTGAAAGCAATGCGGATACAGACCACGGGAGATCGGTGGATGGAATTCTATCGATCACTTGCACTAGCCTACTTACTCTTAAAAACAAAAACAAAAAACTCTAACGTTGTAGTAACGCTGAACACGACTGAACGTTTGACTTTAAGAAACGCCTTTTCACCTGTGTTATTCGTCTTGTATGATCTCGTAATGGGAAGATCGATAGCAGTCTGTTTGTCTAAGTGATAATGTCAACGGATTAAAAGGACGATTATACGATAGACATGTTCAGAATAAAGTAGGGCTGACGCGTGTTCATAAAAAAATAAACAATTTTGAGAAGAAGCAAAAACCTAATTAAAGAAGTATAAATGTAGCCTATAGCCTATATATCTGCCTTAAAGGATTGATTTTTTCCCTCATGACTTTAATGAGTTATCAACATATTTAAAGGCAATTATGGCACAATTAAAGAGAGATAGCACATTTCACTAGGCCTATATATTACTTATTTTTATTTTTGGGGATCATTATTTATATATATATGTATATGTATAGGCTATATATATATATATATATATATATATATATATATATATGTTTGTGTGTGTGTGTGTGTGTGCCTATTTATATAGAAATATAGCGTTAGGCCTTGTACTCATCAAAAAGCTTTTGTTAGTCATGAGTTTGTAATGAACGTCTTATCGATAGGAAGGAAGTAAAATAAAGTGCAAAACAATGTTCAAAAAGTTAGTTACAATGTTTCAAATGGCAATATAAAGGATAATTATCATTATAAATAATAAAATTAAATTAGATAATCATATGACTAAGTTATGTTATCTATTAAAATCAACGATGGTCGAAGAGATGCGTCTTTATTCTGTAATGTTTTGATGTGTGATGATGATGATGATGATAATAATATCAATAATAATAATGATGGTGATGGTAATTCATCGTTTCACAGCACCTCATGTAATTTGTAATATAGTGTTATATTTCTTAATGACCGTGCAAACTCGTTCAAAATAGCAATAAACAACATATACCGTTTAGTCTAATGCATGCACCCTAAGAGCTGCTCGAGTAATAAAATCCCACGAATGGCGGACCTCCTACCAAGTGAGCACGAATGTAAATACGCTCGGGTTAGATGCTATAAACTCTAAGGACACCGCAGGGATAAAACGTTCCTTATATTATCAGACACCTATGATGTTACTTTTATCCAAAGTCCCATTGAAAACAGAATAAATTGTACTTTTTTTTTTACTTACATTTACAGATTTTACAGTAAACATCTGAACCTAAAACACTCTAAAGAGTTTGTAGTTTATACCTCTTCGTCTCCGTATACAGATAAAATAAAGCTTCCCTTGAAACTGAATTGCTTGTATATCACAATGACTGGATCAATTTATACTAAAGACATATATGAATTGTCTGTTGCTTGCAGGCCTGTCATGAGCAGTTTTAGAATTTAAGTAATCATTACATACAAAAGTATAATATGAAGGTTTACATATATAGGCATAGATACTAATAGAAAAAAAAATGCATGACAGAAATATAAACTTGAACAAATATAGATTAAAAAAAATTAACACAGCAATATATCAAAACTTTCATCAAAGTAGAAGATCACTACCTTGCAAGTAACACAACGCGTTTTAGTTAAAATTGTGGATAATTTAAATGTGATAAACATTTTGGGAAGCATTTGCTTATGGTATAGTTTTAAAGTTATCTACTTTGTGAGTGTTGCATTGAAGAAAACAAATAATGTTAAGACAGACATTTTGTAGTTGGTTATATTTTGCTCTCTGTAATAATCTCACAGTATTTAAACACGTTGCGCGCCTCTCTAATGCGATGGTGGGTTTTTGTCACTTTGTGAGTTGAAAGGGAAGAGGAGGGGGCTTTTGTTCAATTTGATCCCTAACTATTTGGGGGCTCAGATTGGTGTGAAAGGGACGAGAAGGTCACTTGAAATCGCCTTTTATCCACTGCCATTTTCTCTATGGATCAGCAACTTTCAATGGACATCATCTAATCGCTCTTAATGGAAAGGGTAGTGGGGAGAGTTGTGGAAAATATCTTAAACTACGCCACTTAATATTACTGCATGGGCTATTTAAAAGACTTACTCATTAATGTTTCGCACAAAATCACTCCAGCATTCCCCCCACCCATTTGTGTTTCATGCTTGAAGATTTAGCTGAATATTGCCTATAGGCGTGATAAACAGCATGGCAGTCACTTTACATCTTGGGTCAGCTGACCAACTAAAGCTATAGATTATTATTATTATTATTATTTTATTTTTTTGGAGAAAAAAACAAACAAACAGATTATAAATAATAATAATAATAATAATAAAAAAAACTTTAATATCTCTTTATTTACAATGCACATAAACAGGCGAATCATCTTACTGCCAGTGTGGGGCTCTGTTGATGGCCTATAGGATGAATTACGGTGGCCGTCACGGGGGATGAAGAAAAACAGGTATGAAAATAGGCCTTTTTTTTTTTTTTTTTACAGCTTATAGATTTTTGAGTGGCCCACAAAACTAAATGCATTGTCAAATTCCGAATTAATTATAAAATCGAGTTGACTGTAATTGTCCACAATTGGGGATTTTTTCTTTTTCTTTAGTTAGCTTGTGGTAGGAGTTTAGTTAGAGAGACTGTCAGTTTATGCTGGAGGTAATGGCTTTATTGCTCACAAACCATCATCTATTTAGAGCTTATGTAGCCTACTAATTGCCTTGGATGGTCTCATAGACCAAGATCATAAATCCGTTAGCAGTTAAAACGAGCCCAGACCCATAATTAGGCTAACTTGCGCTTCTGACATTCCCTCAAAAGGCATGAAAACCACAACAATGACACTAAAGTACACGTATCGTATGTTGTCAGCAAATCCTTAAGGAGCTCCATTTCAGATATTAGGTCCTGTAGACATGGGAAGAAACTCATCAGCACAGACAGAATTCATAAAAGTCTAAAAATAATTAATTAAAAATAAATATTTGTAATGATAGTAAAACTGTAGGTGTCGACTTGTCGAGGTGTTATAGGCTACTTAAATTAGTTTTTAGCAAACACATGGGGGATATTTAATAAAGATAGCCTATAAGGGCTGGGTTTCCCGAAGCAAAAGCAGAAGGAAGCAGAAGTAAAACGTCAGGTGCACGTAAGTAGGCTACTTAATCTCTCGGGCATGTTTTCTCAAAAGCATCGCTACATAAATAGAACGTAATCGTTTAAAGGAGAGTCTCATAGCAACCACTCAGCTTCTTTACGTGAATTTAAAATGATCTTTTTTTAAACTTTTATCTTGCTTTTAGTTCATCGGAGGCAATGTGACATTTAATAAACAATATTAATGCCTTGTGATAATTTTCAAATTCATTGTAGCTATAGGCTACCATACTCCCTGGAAAAAAAGGTGTAAAAATCGCAAAGCGGCACAACGGTGTGCGCATGTCACGTGATAGGTCTGGATTTACTTGCAGACTAGCCTACACGGTATAACTTTATGCTGGTCTACTTTGATAAACAAATAAATAATGGCAAGAGAGAGAAGCTATATTTTTTATTATGATATTGATGTCAGAAGACAACATGTGCTCCTAAAATAATTTTAATAAACAATAAATTAATTAATATTTTATTATTTTCATTAACATCTAGCTACAGTATAGCATCTATATTTATAAAATATTATCTTACCAAAGCCATAATCCTTAATTTGACTAAATTCTGTAATTATTGATAACTTCAACACCTGCAAGATGACGCGCAATTTCCACTTTAGGCAGTTTCACACTCTTCGTTTTGGAGAGACCAACTCTTCGACATATTGGAGAAAGTGAATGCTTTAGTTAAGTACGTTTGCACCTGACTGCTCCTGTAAACGTTGAACGTTGATGTGCTTGTTTGTTTGTAAAATAAAGTAGGCCTACGGACTTTAGTTAGCCTACTTACGATAAGATAGCCGATACCGACCTGCAACCAGCACAGTCGTGTGCGTTGTGGTGCATGGTTTATATGATTGAAAATAGTCATATAGTCCTAGCCTTCTACTGTAACATAAAAAGCAAGCCTATATAATATATAAATCCAGATCTATTATCCTATTTAACGTTGATAGGTCAAGGTGTTTTAGGAAACAAGGGGTTAAGTTAGTTAGGAATTCAACACAAAAAGTATCCTACACCCCAATATAATTTATAGGCTAGGCTACTCCTAGAGATTGCCGAGAAACCAAATGTCCAGTCTACTTGTGTCTGCTTAAACATTTGGTCATCGCGTTTTGTTATGGTTTCACAACGAATGTCCGAACAAGAGCAAATCCTAAATAAGCACACCGCTTAACACGAGCAGAAGTCTTCTTAGCAGAGAAGAGCAACGATAAGCGACTGTATTTGAGAGGGAGAGCTTTTGTTGTGTGAGGTAGAGAGTCACCTCGCATATTTATAATGGTCTGTTTAAACCGACCCGCAGAGGGAATTTAATTGGAATTTCGTCTGTCTTAGGCACATCCACGCTGGAAGACAGACGAGATTAATTGCCTCAAAAAGGGTGATAATGTACACGTGCAGGACGACTAAAGACACCTAATGTCTGACTTTTCAAATATAATTTTCAGTTTCACTCAAACTAAATGCTTTGCCGTTGTCTAATGGTAAACATGATTAAGATTGGCACACACACACACACGCACGCACGCACGCACGCACACACGCACACACACACACACACCTCAGGTATTTTGAGTTGTCAGAGGTTCAGTGATAGAAGTGACAGGAGATGTGAGAAAAGATCATAAGCAATAGCTCAAACATGCTAAATGAGTCATGCCACATTGTTTTTATTTTTATTTAAATAGTACTATAAAACTATTAATAGATTAACATTAACTCCTAAAAAAATCTTTTGTCAAAAAATAAAATTTACCCCCAAATGTCCCCAAACTATAAGTTAACATTCTCTCTAAAGTAAACTTTAAAATACGAAAAAGTAATCTCCCTTATAGGCTACCTTATACAAACATGCAGCTTGAAGTAGCCTATCAACATGTAGATATATTTTACAGTATCAGTTACAAATAAAGAAAATAGCTTCCGACCTGCTTCTTCTTATAAAGTGAAAACAACAGTTCTATGGAGCAATGTTGAGTCATAAGGTAAAATAAATTGGGTTTGTGAATAATTTTCACTTTGCTGAGTAGTTAGTCACATTAGGGTTTTAAGGCAAATACTGGCAGGTTGTTTGAGGCTATCTAGAGCTCCAACAGGCAGCTAAATTGATGACTCACTGGGTTCAGAAATCTTTTCCCCCACCAGTGTCCAGAACAGC
The DNA here is from genome assembly GCF_963993115.1 of Abramis brama. Lineage (NCBI taxonomy): Eukaryota > Metazoa > Chordata > Actinopteri > Cypriniformes > Leuciscidae > Abramis > Abramis brama. The sequence goes on along the minus strand of NC_139967.1, from coordinate 31,323,736 downwards.
TGTGTATAGTCAGGAGACTTTCTGAGTGAATGATGTGTGTCTTTATTTAAGAGCAAAGATGCTTAAATAGCTAATAAAAGATGCCATCTGATGACTTCCTGCGAGAAAACAGAACCATGAGAGAGAAAAAGGATGATCAAAATCAGACAGAGCTTCACTGGCTCTGTCTTTGAATATGCACCAACACATAAAAGGTATGTTCTTGTTTACCTGCAGGAGCTTAGAGCACTTACATATTATACAAGGTACATTACAAGAAAAAAAAAATATAAACAGTAAACAGAACACGTGTGTATAGGTGTGTGCACATACTAGGTATTGTAACATTAAGGTTCTTTTCCAAGTTATTGGTAAAACTTCAAAATAAGGTTTAATTTGTTGCCATTAGTAAATGTACAGTATTAACTAACATGAACTAACAACGAGCAATACATTGTTACAGTATTTATTTATCTTTGTTAATGTTAGTTAATAAAAATACAGTTGTTTATTGTTTGTTCATGTTAGTTCACAGTGCATTAACTAACCAATACATATAATAATACATTAGCAAATGTTGAAATTAAGATGAACTAAGATTAATAAATGCTGTAGAAGTATTGTCCGTGTGTAACTTAAGTAGTTAACTAATGCAACCTTATTGTAGTGTTACCGTTATTATTAATTATTTTTGACTCATAGTACTGTCAGTGTATCATTATCCTGTGCACAATTTCATTATTATTTTAATATACATTATTTATAGTTTTACATCTGCCAATTTGTTTGTATAGTTTGAAGAACAGAACCCATCTAAGTATGATGATCTTACTTCCTGGAATGTCTGCCAAGAGCAACTTTAGTTCCCTACAAAGCCAAAACCCAGTAGATTTATTTTTTGTCACCAATGTCCAATATTGTCTCATGTGACAGATTTGTCTCAACTGTGCTCAGATTCATAGAAAACAAAGTGTGACATACAAATACATCAACCTATCAATAATAGCTTCCTTATCACATCATTTGCATAATATAATGAAATCAGAAGTCACTTACATTTTCTCCCTTCAGTCATCAGACACAATACATAGATTTGCTGAAGATGTATTTTGTTTTGTCAGAATTCATAATATCCATAATCCTCCAACTAATTGTATGGGGTGTGGTGTAGTGTATCTATGTAAACAATGCATATCATACTGGTAATCTGTTTAGTCTCACTTCTAGTTGCCCTCAGTCATATGTTCAACAATGTCAAGCATCCTCAGTCACAGATTCAGCTCAGGTCTTTGGATTTAAACAACAAAACCCGAATCAGGAATCAGATCAAGAGCAGCACTCATGATTTACCTACATGTCTTTCCTGTCACTAAGCAAAAAGTTTCCTCATCGTTTCTATTATATTGTTTTTGATAAATTAACTGACTAAATATAAGGTTTGAACACTGCTACTGTCATGTCCACTTTCAATTCATTACAATTTGAATAGCACTTTTCACAATAGTTTCAAAGCAGCTTTAAAAAACCTGTGTCTACATTACAATTTAGAGAGATCTATGAGAGGTGACTGTGTCCAAGTAATGTATTTTAGAAATGTACATTAATACATGATGTTAGATAGCTAACAGCATGTGTTAATTTAAGGCAGAAACAATGAGCTCATTTGTGAACGTAATGATTACAATATATAGAAAATTAGCATTGGTGCATGTTGATTCAGTGTCAAAGGCATTAAAATAGGGAATATAAGGCAGTTTGGTCACCAAAAACAACTCGTCCCCCAACTTTGTCACTCTTCATCAGAATATGTCAATAAGCTAGTAATAGATAGTTGCAGTGACAATGAAGTATATACTCCTTGTCTGTGCATCTATACATTTCCTAGCAATCACTACACAAAGGCAATAGACACATAACCTTAGAATCTGAACGTCTCTCTCTCTCTCTGCTTCTCTTTTAGCACAATAAGTGCTCAGTGAACTTTCAGCTAAACGGGACAGTTGCACACTCTCAATAAGCATTATCTTGTTTTCTGTTTTTCTTTTTCAGATTCTCAAAGACGGGCAACTATGAGACATCTGCATGCTTTAGGTGGAAAACACATGATCATGGTTTGATTATACTTGAACATACACACACTTACACTCATAGAATGTAAAAACAGCACCTGCATCTCTGTTTGCACGTATTACTCTTGCAGTGTCCCTCTATCAGTTCTATCTGTCAGCAAAGGAAAAGAATGCAGCCATGATTCCATGAACACACATTCCTCAAAGCAATCTCTTTGTCTTTACCTCATAAAACATCAACATTTGATAAATATAGTCAGGTTACCAGAGCTCTTATTTAAAAATCGGTGAAAAAAGCATGTTTTTGAAAGTGAAAGAGGACCGATTACAGACAGCTGTGGCACTCCAAATGTAGCTCTCCACCCCATGGTTAGGACAGCAGTTAGTGAGGGACTTCCTGCATGGAAAGCTGTGTATGTTTTCCTTCAGTGAATTGAACATCCTGCAGATCTTAAATTCCAGTCAGCAATAAACTCCCTGACCTCTGAGCACAAAATTAGGCGCATCATATAAGCAAGAGACAAAAGGGAAAGGAGGGACTGCAAAACAAAACCGAAAGATAGTGATTAAAGAAAATGACAAAGAAAGAATGAGAGAGAATGCAAACTCACACATTTCTGTGCAAGTTTTCTAAATTATTCATTGTATGAAAAGGATTACGAAAAAGGAAAACTAGTTTACATGATTAATTATTAGCAGTTACATTTTCAATAGCAGGATTTTTAGCAGGAGAAGTTAGTCACAGTTTCAATTTAAAAAAAAAATATATAAATTTCTGTCTCCCTTGCCTGACCTATTTTTTAGATGTCACCATAATGTCATCAGTTTAATCTAGTCAAATCAATATATTTTTGTTACCAATTGATTTATGTTACCACATGAAACAAATTTGTTAGGTTACATGATGACAAACTTATTTATTTGGCAGTATAGCTAATTAGAGGAACACCTGGGCCAATGAACAAAGCAATCCATATAAATAGATCTAGTCATCGTATTGTAATGATCATAAACTTCCAGACTCTTTTTACATATATGTGAGATGATCCATTCATTTATTATGACACATGCATGCAGTATTAGGGATCATCTCATACTGTATTATTTCATTCTGTGTCTGAAAACACGATGATGTTTTTAGCCATGAAAGTGTCAGATTTAATCTTTTATTACACAGACAGAGTTGTCAGTTGCAACATATGCGGTGAACCCTATCTGCCAATATGTTTATTGAGCTATTATCAATTGACTGATGAAACAAACTACTCACCAGTCAGCATATGTTCCTAATTTGCTGGATTTATTTGATTTTAAACCACATGTTTTCTGCTTTAAATGATTATGAATGTTTGCAACAGAGCATTCTCTGCAGATCACAAACAATATGTTTTTACAATTGTATGTTTTTGGCATTAGGAGCAGTGGTGAATTTGTCCTGGGGGGGTGAGATGCATTTTTTCCCATGTGGTATTATTTAATAAACATGGAAATAATATATAACTTCTGCCTCCTCATACCACAATCACAAAATATATTGATTGGCTATATATTCAGTGTGTTTGACCTCCTTCCTCTTGTCCTGAAATATCCCCATATTGCTAGTCATCTATAAGAAAAAGCTTAAAGGTAAGTGGCATTCCCTCATTACCTTGAAGAGCTGGTTCTGCCTTATTTATGTTCACCATCCCCTGGGGTTTACCTGCGAAGCAGCACCAAAAGTGCAAAACAACTAATAAAGTATGCCATACTATATTGTAAATATTAAATTTAGAGCAGTAATCCTCTATGTATTGATTTAATGTGCAGAATGTATATGATCTGACCAGTGTTAAAGTTTGACATATCTGAATGCCTCCAAATAAATTATTTTGCATATGTGCATATTAACATCTTTTCTTCTGTTTCTCATTTCCTGCGTTTCTCTTTGTCTGAAATCACATGCTTTATCTGGAGTATTTTTGTGTACAGCTCTCAAAGGACAGAGATGTTTCCCAGAGCAGATCACATGACCATATCATGTGCTATCATTGAAGTTGTGCTCTTATTGGTTGGTTTCTCCACAATGCCACATTTGCACATAATGTATCATAGTATTTTTGTTTTTACATTTTTTTGTGTTAATTTAGAGATTGGGGGCTGGAAGATGAGATTATATATAATGTTAATCTTTACATGTGGTTATAATGGTGTATTTTGTTGATGATGACACTTGCTCTGCTTCAGGAAGCAGGTCTCCAAGGAAATGCACTGCTGCATCACAGTGCCTGATCACTGGAACAATGTGAGTGAATGTTTAGCTTTCTGAACAAAGCGACACCACATGATGTGGTGGGTGGAAAAGAAATCTCAATGCCCCTCTGTCGTATTCTTTCTCTACTTTTTGGCTCTCCTTCATGTACTGTACCATGTCTGTCAGTGCCTTCTTTACTGGCGTTTAGGTGGTGTCGCCGACAATCAACACACAGTAAACACCACAGACAGTCGACTATGACGCGACCTTGGAACATGTTCCGTGCAATGACCATTATAAAATGCTACGTCTTTCATCTCTTTCCCTTTAGACATTGGGCTGCAGGATTGCAGCTGTGTGGCGGGTGCCACCAGACTGTTCATGTCTTGCCTTGTGTGTATGTGTGTGCGAGCAAGCGATCCCTTGGGGCTCTCTCCCTCAGCCCTGGCTCCCTGATTCGGTGTGTAAAAGCACCCCTGAATGATGGATTACTGTGTCAGTGCGGCCTGCAAAGGATTAATTTGTTTCATTGATTTCTCTTTAGGCAGAATGCCAGCGTTTGCTGCTTCCCACCTCCTTCCCGGAGACTCCCGGCCATAATAGACGGTAATGGCCTAAGACAAATCAACCCGTTTCTTGTAAAAATAGCAGCAAATAACCCCTGACTTTGCCTCACGAGCGTAAACCAGAGAGAAGCCTGATTCTGACAGCCGCATTCACAGCGGGCATTAACCCCAGGAGAAAGCTCGCGCTCCACTTGAACAAAGCCATAAGTCTTGAATACTTACGTCCCCCACTCACAGCACAGAATGGATTGGTAATGACCGACTGTCTGGCTGTGCAGGTTATGTGCGCTTTGCCTCGGCCAATCACAGGTACGAGTGACCCCCGAGATGTTTACAACACCATCCTACCAAGCAACAGTTTCTGTGCATTAGCTGAACATATGGGTATCATATTTAAGCACCACAGTGAGAACCCTAACAAATGTAGCCTATAAACACTCACCCCTGACTGTGTTTGCTAGCTCTGGGGCTGTCGTTGTGATGTTGCAGGCCTGGGCAGAAGATGAGAGAGTGTGTGGAGCTCCGGCCAGGACCCTCTATGTGGACTCTAAAGGGCCTGGAACACATAACATGCACAAACACACACAACAAAATCAATCTGATGTGCATCCTCAGTCAAGTGGTGGTTCCAAGTCTTTAGTTTAGAAATGTTCTGAGTGCAATACTTCAAATTACCAGAAGGGAATTACACCTTTAAAATGGTCACTTCAGGTTTGGGTCACATGAGAATAAGTGCCGTAATTCACCTTAAAAAAACAAGTAACTGATATTACATCACCCCACCTAAAATGGCCTGTGTTTGAATATTTTTAAGTGAAAATGCATTGCTTTGTTACATTTATATGTATGCATTTGGCAGACATTGCCTTCAAGGTACACATTAACATTTTTATCAGTTCTTGCTTTCCCTGGGAACCAAACCCATGACCTTAGCATTGTGGGCTACAGGAAAGCCTGTAATATTACACACTAGTTTCTCGAGTTAAAGACTCTCTCTCGATTGTTCTCTCTCTCTTTCTTCTTTCTACCATGGTAAGGACATAGGCTAATAGTTTATAATACAAACAATAAACTCTTACTGACATTTAAGGACAAACTAAAGATATTTCAACATTATATTTGCAGTCCAGTAATTTATGCTCACAAGACAATGAAGTCTTACACAAATTAAATTACGGTGGTTCTTCTCCCATCAAGTCTTGAATGACCAGTTCAACACCTTGCATGCATCCACAATTTGAACGTGTCGAAATTACATTTCAGTTATACCAGGGTTGATTTCATAAAAGTTTGATATGAATACACGCATCCAATACCATTTGCCATTTTTTAAAAGATGTAGGCCTACTCATTCAGGTTTGATGTCTCCATCTCTGTTTGTTTGAGCAGAATTACTTACTGTCCTTCCACTGAAGGCACTGAAGTGTAAACACTCAACAGAGACCAAATCAATCCTAATGCCCTTTCAGCTCTGTCTAGAAACAAAGTCCGTCAACATTGATGCTGTGGGTGAAATAAGGTAATCTCAGCTATGATACTAACTCTTTGCTAGCCTCTTCCCAGGATCCTTGCTGTCAAGAGCTGTGTTCCTCTAAAAAAAACAACAGTTCTCAGGGGTCCTTACATCCTTAAGTGGCTCCAGAAAAGGTTAGTTGTCAGGTAATTGTCCAGCTGCGGTTGGGCTTATCTTAATCACAGTGCTTCAGCATAAGCCTGGGTCTGTGTTATGAAGAGGCTAACGGTGCTAAAGGGGAGGGTGGCTAGCTGAGGGATTTCGTTGTTCTTTTTCTCTTTTCTTGCCTGCCTGGTGTGCTGAGATAGCCAGAGCAAAGTATAGAAAGTTAGCGTCAAGCTACCACACATAATGTGGACAAAGTGTCGGAGTACTGTGATACACACAACAATATTTCATACAGAAGAAAAACAAAAAGAACAAATGGAATGGAAACGCAGCAACACCTTTGAGCCGTCTAGAACCAAACAAGCAAGTCAAGGCACAATCCTTTTGTCATGGTTTGTTATGTATATCTGTAAAGTGCAGAAACTTGAGGGTTTGTGAAGCCTTTGATGTTGCCACTGAGTCACTGTTTAAGGGGAATGGTTGGAGGAAAACTGCATTCAGGATCCATAACACTATACAGGGTCTTTTGGTAACATTGAACAAAATAACAACAACTAAGAAGGCCTCTTACAAGGGTCAGCAAATGCAACCAAACTATCTATTAACTCAGTACTTCGAAGCCAAATTAAAATATACAAAAAGAGCACAGATCTCTGATCATAGAGATAACGTTAAAACTGTAAACAGGGTTCATTCAACCGTTGCAGCCATTTATTCTGATGTAGTTTGCAGTGGTGACACATAGTCTGCTGTCATTTTGCTCTACCGACGTCAAAGGTCGAACACAAACTATAAAATATTTGTCGGGGGTCCATCAATAATCCTGACATGCCGACCCATACAGTACAAAGCTAAAGGCAGAATGAACTGTCTCGACAAAAGCATCTGGTGCACATGTTGACCCAGAGGCCAAAAGGTTAGCAGCCAGACTCCTCTACCCATCCCCACTATGCTTTCATATGTTCATTTGATGGTCGCTGTGGCAATTATAAAGGTATACTTCAGCCAGGTCTAATGGACTAGGGGCAAAGAGCAATGCCTTTACAGTGGGGACCCAAGTCAAAGGTTAGCATGGCCATAAGACTGATTATGGAGCATTCGATGAAATGGAAAGACGCAGGAAGCGCACATGCTCAACTGCTCATCTTTATGCATATCTTACCTGTGAACATGTCTTATGGAAAACACATTAATGATTTTTGTTGTAGATGCAGTAGATGCTGTTTTTGTTGCCTAGATTGCCACCGGCTTTTAATAACTATTAAATATGAATGGTCAAGGTCATGAGGGTCACAGTCTGCATTTAGAGTGTATGACCAGTGCCACATGTAAAGGTTAAAATGGAATTGCTTGTGCCAAGTTTATGAAGAGCCCCATTTATGCAGGCCAGCAGGGGTGATTTATGACCGGAGATAAGAGGAAGGATGGGTGGAAAACTCTTTCTTTTTCAAATGCAATCAGCTTCTGTAAATACGCAGCTTACTTATATCCATCACGCTGTCACAGGGAATCGCCGTTCCTTTGCTTAGATGAAATAACAGCTTTTGTCCGGGTACCGACAACTGTGCTTTTGAAGAACAGTTGTTTTATCATTTTGTGTGTGTGTATGAAGCTCGCTTTCCAAGTTCCCTCATATTAGCCTATGCAATTACATCATTCTAAGCATACCATATCACAACATATTTAAAAGTAATCACTCATTTAATTATCTGTGTAATCCATTGTAACAGCAGTCCTATGTAAGCAGACGGCATAGTTAAAAGGGAGGATAGTCTCATAAAGGAGACTCTGTTCATTCAATTGGTCATATAAAAGGAAAACTGTATTTTTCTTGGCATCTGATTCAGAAGCGACTGCATGTCTCATCATTCTACCTGCCCCCATAACTAAGTAAAGTTATTGCATACTTGGTCTGGTTTAATTTCATTTAAAACAATTAATCTTGATCGAAACAACCAGAATTTTTGGCATTCCATAACGTGTCCAATAGGTCAATTTGATCTGCTATCAGAACAGCCACATATTCACAGCTAAAACTGCAATGTTTTGTCACTGAATACCACGGCCAAGAACATTTGTGGGTCTTTGGCCCTTAAATCTGAAAACCACTCAGTGGTATGATCTTTGTGAAACTGCACCCCAGTGGCTCAGGGTCTGGCTGAAATGGAAAAAAAGAACGAGAGATGTGCTTTGAACTCTTTGCCAAAACGGAAACACGGTCTAGTGCTGCTCATTTTAACGAGTCGTAAGAACTATTTTTGTTCCCTCATATAGCAATAAATTTGGTCTTTCCTTTTTATGTAAGCTTAATGTTTTTCTAGGTGTGGATCAAAGGGCGATAATTCAGAAAACCATATGCATCAATACATTTTAGCTCATGCCTCTCAATGTCACACAAATCCTGTTTAATTTTTACTATATGTTGCACTTGGACTTCAGCAACCAACTGCAGCGGTGAAAGAATGAAAATATATGGAGCACTGTGGGAAAAGTCAAACAAAAAAGTTAATACAACAAACCAAAATATTGGTTTGATGACTGACATTTGAAATAGGGCATAGGATGGATGTAATTTAAGTCTAAGTACACTCTTCCCTCTTTTCACACACCCCTCTGGGTGACTGTTATTAATGCTATTTCCTCTTGTCATATTATGTCATACGGGACATTTAAAGAACGTCATCTTCTGTAAGGGCCCTGCATTCTGCCAGTAGTCAGTACAAATTATCATCAGACCAGACAGAGTTATCATCACTGTCCTCCTATGTGTTACAAAGTGCTGTTCATCTCTATTCTAGTTCTTTGAAACCATTTTTTTTTTTTTTTTTTGCCTGCAACATTTCATATCAGAATATGTTTTTTTAAAAAAAGGCTAAATGATTTATGATTTGTGTGAATTTTGTGTATGAGCATGTGTCATGTTTTGTCTCTTATTGGGAAAGATCAACCACTCCTGGCTGTTTGTTTGTGTGTTCAGGGAGCAGAGCTTTGCATTAAAATATGATTATCAATAGTGTGATCAATAGTGTCAGCCTGCCATTGTGTAATTATTCTGGCCTCATGTATCAATAAAGCTGTAATAAAGCTGTCATGCTTGATCTCTTGGTCGTGAACATGCTGTATGCAGTCAAAACAAACAGCACTTTTAGCTTATATCATATTCATATCCTTATCTCTATCAATAAAGAGATTCCTAACATCATTCAAGTATGGTCATAAATGCCCAGGCAATAAACCTGCACATTGGATTTTGTCTATTAATGGAAGAGAGCATCAAGATATTCAGCATTTTAATGGCATCAAAAGTTATCAAAGAAACCAGGCTGCATCTTAAGCGATATGATATCACACGAGTAATATTCAGACAAACACCATGATTGCGAGTGTGATATTGTTTTATACGAAATTTTAATAAACAAGAAATGTATATTGAGTTACTTACATTTCGGACACAATATTGACAGTTCGTGTGTGTTGCTCCGTCAAAGAAAATAGTTTAAAGAGTTCAAATGTCGCGGCCGGGTCTCTCCTAGCAACACAAGCTTCTAGCAAATGAATCAAGTTTGAAAGAATCGGTTGAGTGAACGAAGACTCGTCCCTCATTTCATCCCCGAATGAATCAATAATTTTGAAAGAATCGTTGACTGATTAGTGATTAGCTGTGTCCCAATTCAGGGGGTGCAATCTCGGAAGGGCGCATTTGAATGCGGCCTACCGTCAGTGTTGCCAAGTCCGAGGTTTTCCCGCGGAATTTGGATAGGCCTACTTTTAAGTTGTTGCCACAGTAAACATTTTTTTTTTCCCGCGGGTTGATTAATTTCCACCCCTTGTTAGTACGATTTTGGCAATCCAACACCGACAAAACATCCCTCAGACGCACAAATCCAGTGGAGAATTCGGCCGCCCGATGGAGAAAAGCAAATGGGCTTTTTGGGCTACTTTGGTTGCACAGACCTGGCAACCCTGCCTACCGTCCTTCTTTCCCCGGGCCGCAAAGGATAGAACAAGGAACCAGCACAGCAGCAGCCAAGAGAAACGAGACCGAGAGGATGAGCTGATCGAGCTAGTTCGGGAGGACATGAAGTTTCAGAGAGAGACAGAGGAGAGGAGATCACAGGAGAGCAGGGAGAGAATGAACAGATTGTTTTCTCTTCTTCACAGATTAAATAAACGTTTGCTTATGTGAATTAAAATTTGTAAATTAAACAATCGTATTATTTGTATGTGAGTTAATACAATAAATTATTTCTGTGCATTGTTTTTTTTTTAATGCAAGTTATGACTTTTAAATGTAATAAAGAAATTATTCTGTAATTTTCTTGACAATGAATTTGTACATTTGATACAAAATATATTGTTCTATACATTTTTACTTACAGTAGCCTACTTTTTACAAGATACAACTATTTACAAGATAAGTTAATGTTTAAAATATGAAAAACTAAATAAAGTTTAAATTAACAGTATTCATAAAACAGATTGTAAGAAAACATTTTTTCGGTAGACTTTTATTGAGCTGAGCAGGAGATCCTGGATGGGCTGCACAATAGAGACGCTGGTAAGGCCTCTGCCAGCGGGACATCATCTGGGATGAGTGCATATTTCCACTGTCCACCAACAGGTTTGCAGGGCTGACTCAGTCGACGGCTGCCAGTCACTGAGATGTTCTCAGAAAGAGGAGGAATAAAATAAATTAACTCACATACTCAAAAATCAAACCATAAAATATTTTAACATGCAAAACTGTCCTATGAGCTAAACTCTGCAGGACAGCGGCCCTCCAGGACCGATCCCTGATCTATAAGACATATTTTTAGTGTTTCTATTATATACTGTTCATATATATATTTTTAAACAATATCTATCATAATCTAATATCCATGTGTAAAAAGTCAGTTTTTCATAAAAAGTATAGCTACAATATTTGCCTCTGAGATGAAGTGGAGTTGAATACCAATCTAAAGTAGCCTACTTCAAAATTATACTTTAATCCAGAGTAAATGTATATCGTTACATTCCACCACTGGTTATTTGGAAAATGAAACTAACAAAATGTATTGTCACATTAATAAATTGCAAGCTGTGTCCCGTTGTTGTTTTTATTATTATTATTATTTTCATTTTTATCATTAGATACATTAGATTACTCAATTCAATTGAAATCCAATAGGCCTACTTACATTTAAAAGTGTATCTGGCCATTTCATCTCCAGCGCGCAATGAATTATGGGGTAGGCAAGGCTGCGAAGGATCCTTCTGATGTATCCTGCATTCACGGGAAAAGAAGGACACATTTGCAGGCCCATTTTGAAGGAGACTTCGAAGTACCTTCGAATTGGGACAGCCTTCGTCGCGCTGCGATGACGCAGTCGGTCATACTTTTCCCTTTAAACAGTTGGCCGCGGCCTTCAAAGGATGCAGCCCCTGAATTGGGACACAGCTAGATTCACTAAAATGTACAGTCACCTGTCGCCTCCTATTGGTGTAAATATGTAGCATGTAGAAAGAATCAAATTAAAAAAAATTCTTTTCTTTTCTTTCTTTCTTTCTTTTTTTTTTTTTTTTAGCCTTTAGCCAGAGTACTACAACGTTCGCCATGTGATTTATGCCTGGTTCAGATTACATTTTTTTTTTTTTCTGTTAGCTACTATAGTCACTGAGTCAGATTACACAATTCTGACTCCTAAATCTGGTCCTGTCCTGGACAAAAAACATGCCAGACTACACATTGCTTTCCAACCAGTCATCCTGTGCAGTCTTACACGCACGCACGCACGCACGCACGCACACACACACACTCACATTTGCTCACTCACTCACAAACATACACGTGCACACTCATTCTTGCTCACTCACTCACTCGCGCACACTTTCGCTCACTCACTCACTCACACACACAAACGGGCTCTCTCACTCACTCACTCACACACTCACTCTCGCTCACTCACTCATTCACTCACTCTTGACGGAACCGTCGTGGAGGACCGACAAAATAAATAAACATGCTATATAGTCTTTTTATCGTGATGTAGTGAAGCATCGCAGACGCGACGTAGTCGCCCACTATGACACACCAGATGAAACGATCGAATCTTGCGTCCGACGCCGTTGTCGTTTACGAATCCCCATGACACTGTCAAACGGATCGTGCCAAAATCGGGCTAAAATCGTGTAATCTGAACCAGGCATTGCTTCCACGACGTGAGGTCAGTTTCTTGTTTCATATTTGTCCTGTCAAAATAAAGGCATATAAGATGCTGTGCTTTTGTGCATCAGCACTTTTGGAGTAGGCTACTGCTTAGCAATATATAATGTTGCACATTAAACTAACCATGTTTTTTTTTTTATTGATTACCATTTTTATTACCACAGATTTACTACAAATACCATGGTTAACCTATGGTTAGTGTAGCAAAACCATGGTTAATTTACCATATGGTTTAACTACAATAACCATGTTTTTTGTTTTGTTTTATTTAGTTATTTATTTCTGGTGTAGTAAAACCATGGTTCATTTTCGTAAGGGTTCTTCAAATAGACGGATGGATGGATAAGTTTATGGTCCTGTTTGCCACAATGATGTCACTACAGTCTTTCTACAAAATTCACTCTCAAACAAATACAACTACCATAACACATTGCAGTGGCAGGAGCGTCAGAGCCAATGAGGCAGTATATTTCAGTGGATTGTGTTTCACAGTCTAGCTCTCCTGGGACAAAGTGGCCTCAGCCAATAACACTTAAGACCCGGTACAGAAAAACGCAAGATCTTTTATTGCCACTCATCATTCATGTAATATCTGGCAGCATTTGTGATTACAGAACAAGTGATTGACTAACTAGACACTCGGGTAGTGAGTTACGACCAGGCTTACCTTCTAGTTCGATGTGGGACATCTGCGTCGACAATAACTCTTCCTTCCCACTTCAACAGTAAATCACAGAAAACGCCAAAGATGGAACAGTTAAATAATAACCTCAGATTTATTGTAAATCTGTCACAAAATTAGCATTATGGTGAGGCCACTTCACGATGGAGAGAAAGAGGATGGAGAGGTGATCGATAGGAAAGTAGATGAGAGTATTGATATAGTGCAAGAGAGAGAGAGAATCCGATTGCACAGGTAGGTTGATCGACCGCTTGCACTGGAATCAATAAACTCCGATAGAGTGGAGAGAGTCAGAAGTGAACGTCCATCCGTGGGTGACTAGAACTTTATCAGGAATAATATGTGACTTCACATAAAGTGTCAACATCTCCACAAGAGAGAACTTACAACAACAAAAAGGTTTGAAAAGGTTTTGGCTTTAGATTTTTTGTACTGATCAGACACTTTTAGCAAAAGTATAACATCAAACTAACAATACTTCATGCTCTGCCAGTTGAGCTACACAAGTTAACATATGAAAACACTGTATCACTGTATCTGTAACATTCACTGATTACCACTCACAGAATATACATTTTTGTCATACTTCTGTCATTATTACTATCATTGTATGCATGTGGCAGACACTATTATTACCCAAAGCAACTTACATCTTCACATGCATTGGTAGGCTATATTTTGACTGTGTGCATTTGAATGGTAATTGAAACCATAAAGATGGCTGTTCAGAAGAGATTTAGCTCCTATTAATAGTCATTGTAGTGATCTAAGTGTGTCTGATTCAAACCACTTACAAGCGAGTTTGAGACTGTTCCATGAAGGTTTTTGACTGACATTCATATCACTGTAAAAAAAAAAAAAAAGTTGCTGCCTTAATTTTTTTAAGTACAATCAACTTAGATGTTTACATTAAACTGACTTGAATCTTATAAGTTATTTAAAAAAGTTGAAAACTGCTTAACTTATTTTGATGAGTTGAAGCAATGTGTTGTCAACTTATATATTGATTGTACAGTGTAAAAGCTTTGTTTGTGAATTTAACAAATGAGTGTGGAAAACATACAGTTATGAAATAAATAAAAATAATAAAAAAATATGTTTTAAGAATATTTTGCTAGCATTCATAAATCCAAAGGTTAAGGGAGCATTCCATTTAATAATTTTCAACATCATAGGAATGTTTCAGAATGTACAGAGAACATTCAAAAGTAACAAGTATAAAAAAAAATAAAAAAAAAAAAAATAGATAAACATTTCAAGAAAAAAAAAATACTTTCCATGAACAAAATATAAATAATGTTTTTGTGCAAATGTTTTGAGAACATTATTAAAAACCAGATAACTTTGAAAGAACGCTCTGTTGACATTACTAGAAGAACCATAAATTTGAGAAAACCTTGCCAGAACATTTCCTGTTAGCTGGTATGCCCACCAACTTGATACTAGTGTTGTGGGTCGATCAAACCGTATACATCAAACCAAAATAAAACATTAAAAGACAACAAGGAGCTGTTTTTATATCTGTATTGTTGTGCAAATCCATTCACAGTAGTCTATATGACAAATCCATTTTTCACACATATTTATTAAAGCACAGACCCTGGAGTGATTTTCTAAATGTGGAAATGTCTCACCACGAAACATCCCAGAGCTGCAGCTGTGCACATCCTGCAAACATTTGGAAGTTTCTGTTCCATGGTAGAAAACAAGGAGGTGGTCAGTAGCTCTTGTTGCAGCAAGTAAAATACTGCAAGTTCTTAAAAATGTGTTTTTAACTTGTATGGACCTTTTAAGATCCCTTCATTCAAAGCTGTGAATTACCCCCGGTTATATGTGGTGGTCCTGGCAGAGCAGTTCCCTGGGGGTGGTTTTTAGATGTCTGCAAGACAGAATTGGACCAGCTGACGTGGACACATCTCTTTAGTCTGAGCCAGAGGAATACACTGCCAGTTTCACGTAGCTCTAGGCAAGTTTCCTTGAGAGTCTTGGAAACTGAGCCAAGATGGAGGTTGTGGACAGTTTGAGAGGATTTGCTGTGTATAGGCTGGGACAGAGGGCTTTCATGACTCAGGGATACTTTGACTGTAATGAAAAATACAGTTGAAAAATGGAAACACAGCAACATAACCATTAGTATCTCCCAACAGACATATACAACAATGCATAACATGTGCTTTCCCTCTTCTATTGCTCACCTGTCCATTTCCATCTCCCGTCACCTCCCGAAGGCACAGAAGAGCGTCTACCCCTATACATCTCTCGTATACACACAGGAGACACGTCGTTCGAGTCTGGATCTACATTCTGCAGCCAGTGTAGACAGTTGCCTGACTGCTCGCTTCTTTCCTCGGTTCCCCCTGGGATCTCCTCTCCTGCCATGCCTCTCTCGGAAGGTGATTGATGAGAAGCCATTTCCGTACTTCTCCCTCTCAGACAGCACCCGGCTCTTCTCCACTGATGTACCATGTGAAGACTCCTCTCGGAGGGATGGGTTTCTCTTTAAGCCATCAAATGAAGCATCCATGCGCTGGAGGTTGTGCTGCAGACACTGCAGTGGACCAGACCAAAGCCGGTGATGGTGGTGTGGGTGAGTGAACACTGGTCTAGCTAACCAGTGTGAGGATGGGAAAAGAGAAAAGGAAAGGAAAAGTTGTGTGCTATAAGCATTAGGCTGTCTCCAGTGCTCCACAAGACAAGGTTTGTCTAGTGTGGATGCACTGTGGTCACGCAGAATGAGAGACAGGTATGTAGGCAAAGACTCAGGGAAACCCATTGGAAAAAAAAAAAAAATGTACAAATGAAATCTCTTTAATGTCTAATTTTTCCTAAGCAATGAGTTATAGCCTACTGCTTGTCAGATGTTGCTCATGAGAAAGACCCCAGTAATTTCACATGTGTCTTCTCTAGAGTCTCGAAAAAATGCATCAAAATTTATTCACCTAGATAACAGTCTGCAAGCCTGCACTCAAACATTTCTCAACAAACTACTCCAAAAGTGAATTATCTGAGCCTCCTTAATCCTATGAACATTATAGCTCTCTACTCTTAAAGTATGTTACAGTTTTTCTCAATTGTTTACACACAAATACTGGTACTTGAGACACAATGACCACAACATGTAACTCATTCACCAACCCCCTGAACCAATTCTGCTAAACTACAAGCACAATTCCTGCTTTACACTCAGATTGCAGTTCTAAAACACACTTTTTTCAAAACACTACACACAATTCTCTGCTTTTGGCACAATTTTCAAGCAGAAAATCTCTTGTTTTCACAAGGAACACACTGCCATTCAAATATGCACACTGACTCATCACATGGGCAAACACCCGTCACACAGTTTTACAATTAGCAATCAGAGCTTTAGCATAAAAGGGCAACAGGTGAGCTCTTCAATGGAGCAATGGATGCCAACATTGGATTTTTATTTTTTTTTTACTGTAACTGTATACAGTAAATTCTTCTGTTGTTTTGTATGTAGACCACTGTATGAACAACTTTGTGTTGGTTGGGATGTACACTGTTTACATTGTTTTTGTGGGAAAAATAAAATATATTTGTTACCGTGTATTTGTGTGTTCTGAGTATAAAAACAATATTCTCAAATATTTTACAACACACTTATGCATGTACTGTCTGTAGTAAGTGTAACACTGAACAAAAAAAGGCCTAAGTCATTATAATGAATGGAGAAGAAGTGTTTTCCATTCATCATAGTGTTTTACATTGAGCACATCAGTGTTCAACTGGTTCTTATAAATGTCTATTCATATGATGGTTTGTGTGTGTCATTTGAAAACAAAATACCATTTTGAGAAGAAATAACATTGTTTTGAATGTAAAGTTTCCTTTTGCAGGAGAATTGAGGGGTTTTGCCCATTGTGTGTGTTTTTTTGGATTTGTGTGTAGAGTTCTGAGAATATGAGGCATGCTTTCAGAAAATGTGTGTAAACAATCGAGAAAAACTGTAATAATTGTCTCATTTGTTTTTTATTTATATTTAGGAGAAACATGACACTTTGAAAGTTGACACTTAAAGAGATATTCATGCAAAAATAATTATTTTAGTCACTCCCATGCTGTTCTAAGCTGAATGACTTTCCTTCTCCTGCAGAACACACAACAAAGAACTTGTTTACAGTTTTTAAAATTGCTTGCACACTAAAAGTGGTTCTTCAGGCATAATATGTGAAACCATTGTACTAAATTTTCAGACCCAGTCTGCAAGACAGCAAGCACATCATCTGCTTCACTCTCAGTTTGAAATCGTAAAACAAACTTTTTGCAAAACACCAAATACAGTTACATTTCTGAATATGGTAAATATAGCTAATTAGTTCACTTAGAATCCAAAGCAAAATAAATAATCTCCCCTGCATTTCTGTATTTAATGTAAATATAATCCGAACATGCATACATACTGATTGAATGGCAAATAGCTATGTGCTCCGCTGCACACTGAACATACAAAACAAGACGGTAGTGTTTTACATTTGTCACACCTCTGTGTAGTTGCTGTGTATAAGAGACAATCAGTTGATGGTTTGTGTGTAGAGTTATGATGCATGTGTTGAATGTGATTTCTTTTGCATGTTGTGTAAGTGTTTTGGATATGTGTAGAGTTTAGAGAAAATGAGTCATAGTTTCAGAAATGGTGTCTATGCAATTGTCAGAAACTGTAAAATATTTCAACTGTTTTTGTTCATATAAGTCAGTGGGGTCTGTGTTCCACAGAAGAAAAAAAAAGTATTACAGGTTTGGAACAACATGAGAGTAGGCAAATGCTTTTTGGGTGAACTATCCCTTTTAAAATGAGAACACCATTAAGTTTCATTAGCAACATCTAAGAAATAGCTTTTCCTCTTCCGATTAGAGGAACACAGTACTAAACACTCAAAGACTTAAGAAAAATACATGGAATGAACAAATAAAACAAACCATTTAGACAACACAATATAAAGCAAGACAAACAAAGACAGAGAAACGAAGAGCAGCACAGCGCTAAAATATAATAAATAAAGTCTCTCAAAGTAGTTTACCCACATATCAAAGTGATGTAACACATATTACCATGGCAGGATTTCCCCTTGCTCTGCACTAATAATAGACTTCAATGAAGTGTATTGTTTTAGCACATGCTAGGAGGCTAACAAGGCCTTCGCAATTAAAGAACTATAATTTTATGTACATTAAAAGCTAATGAACCACAAGAGTGATACAATATACTTCACTTGTTTTCTTTTCATTAACTCCCCCTTTTTTTTTGTCCTGACTTGGCACAGTGAGCCGTGCCTATCAAAGGCTTTTGAACGCAATTGATGTGCGCTCAGCATCTGATGCGATGCCCCTGCACTGGGTAAAAGAACAGCCTGTGTGATGCTGCACAACAACATTTGACCCCATTTAAAAACTTGATACCAATTAAGTAGGATTTTACCCATAAATAATTTAGCAGGTTCTATCTCTCTCTATCTTTCTCTCCCTCAATCTCGCACTGCACTCTCACAGTGGAAAGAGACTGGCTAATGAAGCTCTCACTTGGGTGAAAGTGGAGCAGACAGGCTGACTATGGCCCATTTTTTATCAGCTTCTCTAAGTGATTCATTTCTAAACTTGATATTTATATTGTGGCGAATTATTCTATATACTTTGGCCCATCATCTTCTAACTGATTGGTTTTTATCTCACAATTCTCGCAGAATGGTGGAAGACCAATGATCAAAGTGAGAAAGAAAGGCAGTGAGAGAGAAAGTGTGAGACTCGGGACAGCATTTCCAGGATGTTCAGGTCTCCCTTTTTAAGAGGAAAGACCATATCAAGACCGGGTTGTCACGATATACCTGACTTTCAGTGGTCACTAACAGTACCAGTGAAATTTAGTCATTTTTTAAAATTAATTTAGATAACACTGGAAAAAATTTCACTAAACTATTTCAATAATAAATTACACAAACAATTACAAAGAAATGACAAGTAACACATTGAATTAAACGTGAAATTTAAACTGAAATAGTATTTTCTATGTACTCCAATAATAGTTGTTTTATTTACTTCGAAATTTACTTTTTGACTAAGAAGTGCTTTTGACTGTTAACGTTCACAGTTGCATTACTACACAATAAGTGTACAAGTTAGACAACCCACAGGTACTGTGCTGGTACTCAATACAACTGATGCTGAGGAAAGATTGCTATGGTTACATAATGTTTATTTACTGAAGTACTGTAGCTTCTAAAATATCCATATCAAGAATAAAAAGACACCATTAATGATAATAAATGACCAATTGACAATGAAGAAGCATGAGGTTAAGTAGGGATAAATAATGGGTGCAGAAGCTGGGGATGTTATTAATGAGAGTGGGACTTATTGTTGTGCAGGACTGAAGAGGAAAATAACTTGTGTTTGAATGCTTGAGTCTTAAGCATGAGCATATGCACTTGTGTTAATGTGTGTTTGTCTGAGTTACATACTTGGTTGCTGTTTTCTTTTGCTTGTGCTCTATCAGTGGGGGATAGTTGCTGTCTTCTTTGAAGCGAGCTCCAGTTTCTGTGAAATCAGATTCTCTATTCCCCTTGCTCCTCTCTGCAATGCCAGTGAAAACACATACAGGCACACCCCCATCTATAAGGCTTGGCTTATACAAACACTGAAGAGCATGCCTGTCTACATCTTGTCTTTTTCATCCTGCTTCTTTTATTTCACTCCTTGAGACACTTCTCATTATTTACTATCATGATTACAAATTTAGCCTACGTAATACAATAGTGGCATTTTTATAAACTACTATATTTAATAATCAAATACATTATGAACAAAGTGAACGAGGACTTTATTAGCCGTGTTTCCACTGTCGGACCAAAAGCAAGCATGCTAGTGCGTCCCAGGGCCAGTGGTGTGTCCACTGTAACTTCTGGGGCTTGATCGGGCCTCATCAGGGCTTCCACGGGGCTACAGGGTTTTTTGCCCGCCGAATAAGTTTGGTCCAAAGCCGGCCAACTGGGGCTTGAGGAGTGAACAAAGGCAGAGTTTACCTGAGTCAGGAGACGGTTAATAACTTCCTTGCGATCCGGTGGGGATTCTGATCACTATAAGAGGCAGAAATATATTAAAGGCTATACTAACCATTGCGAAAACCAATACACATAATGTTTATGGAAAGACTGCTTGAAGAATGTAGGCAAATCATAGATGATTACAATGTATTTATTTGGTTTCAAGTTTGATCTGTCTCTTCCCTGTGCCTTTGTTGATTCCACATGTCATAAAAAACATGCACTCCGCTTAACTCGTATAACTCATAAATCCTGTTTTCTGTCCGTGAGCTCCCTCTGTTGCTCTGGTTGAAAGGATAACATAATAGTGAGACGGGAGAGATCGCTCAAATCGCATAATTATGTGGAAAGTTAATAGAAATGCTCACAATATTTTATCAATATATTTCTAATTGTGTAAGCCATTGGACTTAAAAGCCTTAATGGAGTTTTGTACATTCCTGTGAGCGCAAATAAATGGAAGCAAGTGCAACCGAATAGGTATGTTCTCTTTTTATGCGAAATGGTAAAAACCAGTTAGATTAAGCATGATTCATGTGCACTCCTGACACAAATTGATAAATTACTGCCACTGTAACATTTTCTATTGTAAAACATTGGTCAAATATCGATGCTGGAATCTTAAATCTTTAAGTAAAGACAAAACATTCGCTTCTGTCATACTCATTTTGCGATCTAGCTAGATTTCAGTCAGCTCAGCTGGTAAAATGGTGGGGTTGTGTGACATTGTTCTATGGAGGCATGTTAAGGGCGGGTTTTAGGGCAGCGCTGCGGGGCTACTAGCTATTGGCCCCGCTCGGCATGTTGTTAGCCCTGGCTCCCACTGGCCCGACAGTGGAAAAGCAGATATTGTAAGTGCTGTTGTTTTTGGCAGGTTGGCATGCTTAAACAAACAAATCAATGCTTTGAAAGCACAACACTTTAGGTCGAGTCAATCTATTCTGGCTTACTTGTAGTTGGCACTACATTTTAACACAGAAGAACAAAGAAAAATATCTCACACTTCACTTTTAAAGGTTAGTTCACCAATACAATTTAAATTCTGTCTACATTTTCTCACCCTCATGTCTTTCCAAACACTACACTCACCGCCCACTTTGTTAGGTACATCTTAGTACTGGGTTGGACTCTGCCTTAATTTTTCGTGGCATAGATTCAACAAGCTGATGGAAATATTCCTCAGAAATTTTTGTTCATATTGATATTATAGCATCACGCAGTTGCTGCAGATTTGTTGGCTGAACATCCATGATGAGAAATCTCCCGTTTCATCACAGACCATTTGAGTATAGTGAACTCATTGTCATGTTCAAGAAACCAGTTTGAGATAATTTGAACTTTGCGACATTGTGCGTTTCTCTGCTGGATGTATCCATCAGAAGATGGGTCCACTGTGGTCATGGACATGGTCAGCAACATAATTCAGGCAGGCTGTGGCGTTAATGATGCTCAATTTGTACTAAGAGGCCCAAAGTCTGCCAAGAAAATATTGCTCACACCATTACACCACCAGCAGAAGTCTGAACGGTTGATATAAGGCAGGATGGATCCATGTTTTCATGTTGTTTATGCCAAATTCTGACCCTAACATCTGGATGTCACAGCAGAAATCAAGACTCATCAGACCAGGCAACGGTTTTCCAATCATCTATTGTGTAATTTTGGTGACCCGTGCAAATTGTAGCCTCAGTTTCCTGTTCTTATCTGACAGGAGTGACACCCGGTGTGTTCTTCTGCTGCTGTAGCCAATCTGCTTCGAGGTTCGATGCGTTGTGTGTTCAGAGATGCTCTTCTGCAGACCTCAGAGACCTAATGAGTGTTTTTTTGAGTGGCTGTTGCCTTTCTATTGTATCAGCTCGAACCATTCTGGCCATTCTCCTCTGACCTCTGGCATCAACAAGGAGTTTTCGCCCACATAACTGCCCCTCACTGGATATTATTTATTTTTTGGACCATTCTCTGTAAACCCTAGAGATGATTGTGTGTGAAAATCCCAGCAGTTCAGCAGTTTCTGAAATACTCAGACCAGCCCCTCTGGCACAAACAACCATGCCACATTTAAAGTCACTTAAATCACCTTTCTTCCCCATTCTGATGCTCAGTTTGGCCTTCATCAGATTGTCTTAACCATATCTACATGCCTAAATGCATTGAATTGCTGTGATTGGCTGATTAGATATTTGCCTTTACGAGCAGTTGAACAGTTGTACCCAATTAAGTGGCCAGTGAGAGTATATATGACTTTCATTTTTTGTATATATATGTGGGGTCTCAATGGGGTCAAAATGGTTTGGAATGACATAATGCTGAGTAAATGATGACCGAATGTAAATTTTAGGGTAAACACTGATTTTAATTTTTGAAATTGTAACCGTCCTCCAATCCAAAGTAGGCCGAAAAGCCTGAGCACAATAATTCTCCATAATTCTCTCAGAACCAGGGGTTTAATGTAGTCTTCACCCCACACATGACCTGCTTTGTGCAGCTATACAGTAGCTGTGCCCTTCCCCCCCTTTGCCCACTTTTCCACCCTCCCTCTCCTCCAGCGCGAGGTAGGGCAGGGCGGAGGGCATGCCAAGTTGGTCGACACTTTTAAGCAAAGATTAAAGCTTTTCCTTTTAATCAGTCATTTGGCAATGTGCTAAGCTTCTCCTATCCTGCCACTGCTGTAGATCAATTTTTAATGCAACTGTGCACAGCGCAGCCGTCTCACAGGCAAGAAAGGCAGTATTTACAAAGGGTCTATTTACAAATATGGAGCGCAGAAAATCTTCACGAGCCACAATTGATCACTCTTAAGGAATTTTAAATGAAACTTCTGTCATGCACTGCGACCTCCAAGAGTCTCAATGTGCGAGTATGTGGCAGCTGTGTAATGTCATTTTATATGTCTGGGTGTATATATATATATATATATATATATATATATATATATATATATATATATTCAGAATTCCTATTTATATATTTATTTTTAAAATGTGCAACAGTTACTTAGAGGCACAAACTGGAAAACACCTGATGTCGGTGATTTTTTTTTCTTAACAGCTCTACTCTTAATTTAGACTTTAAATAACAGTGTATGTATGCCCTGTAATGATAAATTAATGAAGGAGTGCCATACTTTAAGTTATGCATGTTTTTTGGAGTCTTCATATCTGAACTGGAGTGCTGAACATTTTGATTTCAAAACTAGGCTAAAGATGAGTTTTTGATTCACTGCTGTATCTTGTTTTAGTTCACCTCATAAGATTCATAAGGTGCCAGGATATTAGTTAAAAATAACCTTATAACTATGCGCACCTTTACATTTTTATAGGCTTGCCTCAGATTTAGCTCAAAATTACCTCAATCGGCTTTCGCTCTGTCATTCAGCACCCAGCACTGCATTGATCTCCAGGGAAATTGACCTGGTTTCCTTCAGATCAATGCTCCATTACATGCCATCATTCTGAGGTGAGTCACAGCGGTGAATAGTTCAGCTTGTTGTTGTTTAACCTCTGTCCTCTTTGTGCAAGCTGTCTGAGAAAGATGCTAAATTACAAAGGAAATAACAAGGCCAGAAAAAAATGACTGTATGGAAGCTTATATATAAACCAAATAAGGATGCATGGAACACAGGCCCATTAAATAAGCACTGTAATTTACTCGCATTGTGGATGGTTAACAAGGCTACAGATGCTCAAAAATACTTCCCACCCTTTGGATATAACACACATAAAAGGTTATGTAGTTGGAATAATGGAATCATTGGAACATGATTTTGAAAGAAAAGGTGTTGAATGTTGATGTGTGAAATGTTGAATGAAAATAAATAATCTTGACCTCAAAAGTGAAAGCTGTAAAAGACTGAATATAATCAGAACTCTGTTTTATAAGGGTAAATGTTTATATTCAAAGAATTTACAATTTCAGGTCATAAATATGATGCTTCTCAAAATATTTATTTCTGTAATAGAAGCCAGGTAATGAAAATAACTTTCTTTTTTTATATTTTGTGTTATATCTGTAAAAACCCATTTTAACACACTACTGTTTAAAAGTTAGGGGTCAGTATGAGTTTTATTTTATTTTATCTATTTACTATTTTAAGTCTCTTTTGCTCACCAAGGCTGCATTTATTTAGTCAAAAATACACTAAAATGTAATATTGTGAAATTTTAAAGGAGCTGTTTTCTATTTGAATATATATATATTTTAATGCAATGTATTCCTGTGATAAAGCTGAATTTTCAGCAGCAATTTCCCCAGTCTTGAGTGTCCCAAAAAGCATTTCTTATTATTATCATTGTTGAAAACAGTTGTGCTGCCTGATATATTTGTGGAAAACATGATATTTTTCAGGGTTATTTAATAAACAGAAAGTTCTAAAGAACAGCATTTATTTGAATTTAGTTATATAAAAATCTTCACTGCCACTTTTGGTTAATTTAATGCATCCTTGCTAATAAAAGTATTAATTTCTTTAAAAAAATATTACAATACTACATATTACAAATTAAACATACTTTTCAGAAATGTGATTGTTTTCCTATATAGTAACATTGTTACAAACACACTGCAGAAAAATAAACTGCCAGGAGTGCGTCTCTACAGTCCCTGTAAATCTCTTCATATGATATTCATTGCATTTAATCAAGCTTTCTATTCCTATTTCTAATCGTCGATTTCTCTTACTCCACCTGTTTCTTAGTGGGAAATCAGTTAACCAAGCAGTGTTGTGTGGTTTTGACAGTGCTCGAGGCTTTTGGCTAGGCCACACAACAAGGCTTTCAGTGTGAGTGTGCCTGTGTGTGTGTGCGCATTAGCCACCTCTCACCTCTCTCCTGACATTAGTAATAAAAATGAACACAGCCCAAACTGCTTTCAGTCAACTCCGTAGACGTTTATGTGTGAGTGTGTGTATGTGTGCGTTGGTGCTGTCACCAATTTGTAGCGAGTTTTGGCCAGGCGAGGTGACGGAATGGCTCCTTTATAAACAGAGAAGCGGTGCTTCGATTTTCCATCCAGAGGCATTTGGAAACACATGGGTCTCTGAGCCAGCGAGCAGGACGAGGGAGCCTGGTGCTTACCAATAGAGCAATGCCTGCACAAAACATTACTGACCAGCCTACAACAACCTAGTCTGACAAAACAGAAAGAGAGAGAGATAAACGAGGGAGAGCTTGACATAAATGCAGGCCATCCTTTCTAAATACACAGATACACTCATAACTTAAATACCAAAAGGCTCAAATGATCTTTTTAACTCTGTAATTTGTAAAAAAATTCATATGTTTGTGTTGTAATTTAAGAAAGTATTTTTCTAAAAGGTATAGCAGACTTTTATA
Organism: Abramis brama; assembly: GCF_963993115.1. NCBI lineage: Eukaryota > Metazoa > Chordata > Actinopteri > Cypriniformes > Leuciscidae > Abramis > Abramis brama. Next base: position 31,297,993 of record NC_139967.1, on the reverse strand, counting down.
AATATGGTCTGATCAAGCTCAATGTCATGTGTGGGTGTTGTATCAAGAAAGCGCAAGACAAGGGAGTATAGTCAAACGAAACAATCTTTTAATAATCAAGGGGAACGCAGGAGAATTAGAGTAACAACCACTTGGCACAAACAATATTGGACAAATGAACAAGGGAAAGTCAGGGCTTATATACTCAGAGAACGCAATCAAATGAGAAACGGAACATGTGCACGAATTCAGGAACTATAGAAACTAATTACTAAACAGGGAAGCTAACTAGGAACTAAGCAGAACCGGAACAGAGCAAACAGAGTGAAAACGAAGCTAAAACATAACATACAGGTTACACTCAGGTTCTTAAACTTTATTAATTTTAGCTTAATTAGTTAAAAATATTAAGAATATTAAAATGATAGAATTTAAGTTGGAAACAAAAGGCATAGCCACCTAACGTTATGGTGTCAACTTGAAAGTCTTTTTTTTTTTTTTTTACTATCCTTAGAACTATTCATAATATTACACCAATTTATGTAATTTCTTCTATCAGGATGGAATGTTTTGTCTAATACATAGCCTAATGTTTGTACTGTTGACAGAAATGATGTCACCTTCCGAAGGATGATGTCGCTAAAGACATTCGACTTGTTTGGTAAAAGGATTTCACTAAAAGACTAAACTGATAGAAAGTGAAATTGAGGACTCAGGAAAAGTCTATAATAATTATAAATAAAATGCAATAATTAACAATGCAAGCAATTTTACCAGGATAGCATGTTTTGTTTAATACATTTTGATTAAAGTAAGGACAAAACAACAACAACAATAATCAGTTTTTCATATTAGTGCATAACACCTTCTTCCAATGAAATCAAAGTATTAAAAATATTTTTAAGCAATCCTTATGTTGATTGATTGTCATAATGTGAAAAAATTAAGTAATATAATAAAACAAACTAATATGATTTCCATTTTTAATGACCCAGATGACTAAATTACTCATACGTGTGATGAAGCAGATGATACATACAACTCTCAGCCCCACACTCCACACACACACTCAACAAACACAGCTAAAGAGTAATGTGCGTCGTCACGCCTCTCAGCCACTATCAGCACTTTAAAGGCCTCCAACCGCACAGGGGTGTCAAAACTAGAGGTGGGGTGCTGAACTCTCCCCCTCTCTGATGAGAGTTAAGGAGATCAGGTTGCCAAGTCTGTACTTTTAAAGCTTTCTCTCCCCTCTGCACTTATCAGCCGGAAAAACAACTCTCTCTGCTAAGCACCAGTGATCAAACGCCACAGTCTCCCGATGCGTGCCATCAGGACAGTTAGGCTAATAGGATTGGGAGCCCCCAGGTGAGCCGAGGGTGCTCTTTGAGAGATACCGATTAGCCAACAGTTAACGTGCACGCTCACATACAGAGACCCAGGGAGGAAATCTGAAGTTGTAAGCCAGACAGGTAACTTTTCCCAGCTTCACGTTATTATTCAAGTATTCATTTAACAGTCATTTAGAGAAGCATCATACCCAGGAAGACACGGAGCTAGGGAGTTGAGGATGGTTACTAAGGTATACTGAGTGGTTGGTAACATGTTGCTATGCAGTTGCTAGGGTGTTACTAAGTGGTTGCTTATAGGCCCAGGTCAGCACTCCCCACTTCAATATAATTTAATGGGACTGTCCAAAATACAGAAAAAACAAACAAAAAACTTGTGGCTAGAAGTGGATTGTATTCATGTCAATTCCATGTTTTTAAAAATATATATTTTACATCATTTTCAAGAAAAGAAAAATCAAGTAAAAAGTCAAATTTGTCTGACGCCTTGAATACATGTTAGTATAATCATTATCTATTTTTTGCCTCGAAAAATAATACACACACACACACACGCACACACGCACGCACACACGCACACACACACACACACACACAACACATATTATATATAACATTATGTATAACAGCATACATATATCATTACGTTTTATGGAGTTGCCATTTTACAGCTGAATTAATCTTGCCTTGTCATAAATGGTTAAATTATCATAGAATTTAAGATATTTTTTTATGCTTCTGCATATTGCATCACGTGACTCTAATTTGATGGGCAACTTTTCAAATATTTAAAATATTAAACTATTAAACTAACAAGCAGTGAATCAGTTTTATAAAAGTGTTATTACAATGTAATAAGGGTTTCATTTTAAGAGTTTTATTCTTCATTATATAGTACTGCATCACCCCAAAAAGAAAAAAAAAATAAATAGGAGAGAAAGATTATAAAAAATAAGAGATTCTTAATGGCTGCATTCACTATAATAACCCCAGCAGCCTTTGTGAGTGCACAGCTTGGCTTATATAGGTGCGTTTTATGAGGTTTGGTCCTGGAGATGCATAAAGAACTTACCCAAAGGGCTCCCTCTCATTACATAAGCGGGGTCTACCGGTGCCAGGCCTGACCTCAGTTCCTGTTTGGGCCAAAACAACAGGATTGTCTGCAGCCAAGCAGCTTCAAAAGAGCAGGTCTTGCAAAAGACCTACAGCAGACTGGCAGAGTCACTGTAGAGGCTGATGTTTTGCTGAGAGATTTATTGGCCCAGGGCAGGCTGTTCACATTTCACCTCTCACACTTTCTCAAAAATTGGTGTTGATCTATTCCAGAAAGAAAATGACTTATTTAGTTTTTGTACACATTGAATAGTAGAAACATGTCTTGAAAAATAATTTGATGGCAGGAAAGATCATGGCAACTTCTTCACTGTCAATGCTTACGTCCAGTCGGTCTACTAAAAGCAGTTTGTTTTTCCTAATTTTTTCACACACACACACACACACACACACACACACACACACACACACACACACACACACACACACACACACACACACACACACACACACACACACACACACACACACACACACACACACACACACACACACTGAGAGTGAGGCAAATTTAATGCATGACAAGGCTCAATAGTTAGATACACAGTAATTACATTGTGTGCTTTGCACGGTGACTGAGTTTGCCTTAGTCAGTGACAGCCTGGCTCAGCGTTAATTGTTTTCAAATTGTTTTGGGAATGATATATGGCTAATAGCTTGTGTTTGACAGAGACTGTGTGTGTGTTAGTGTGTATGAAACCCACCTGTGCCTCCAGTGATAACTGCAGCATGACAAGTTTCACAGGCCACAGCGCACACAAGTCCTCTCCCTGTAGAGGAGCCCATACACTGCAGGAATGTGGACCATCTCCAAAGTCTCTTCTACAAAACAATAATTGTTCTGGAAACATATGCACCCAGACACTTGTTCTCAGAGGTTCAAGAGTCTGTGACAACTATTTTCCTGGAAAGCTTGAATAAGACAGGGACCTGGCATTTCTTTGAGCATCTCTCTGTTTTTTTTTCTTCTTTTCTTTCACACATACACAAAGCAGATGGGAGACGATTTTGGACATGCTCAGGAAAACTCAGCACAACTCTTTAAGAATGTTTCCCAGATGACAGAGCTGGAGAGAGTGTCTTTGTTTAAAGATCTAGAGAATTTGTTTTCTTGTTTAATCTAGAATTACAGCAATTAGAAGGTCACAAGATGTAGTATGACATGTCAGCTATTCAGATTTTCAGTTATATTTCAGATTCGTTCATTCATTTTGGGCTTGTATATATTATTTATCATTCCAGCTACATCATATACGTATATATTTACACTCAAATGTTACATTTATATTTTTGATGATAAAAAAATAAAAATAAAAGGAACACTTATGGATGTATGTGAATGTTAGTGTACATGTATGGTTTATTATGTATGTATGAGAGTGTTAGTGTACATGTATGGTTGAGGTATATATACTTTTATATAATTTTTTGAGAATACTTTATTGGATGAAATACGATAAAAAATAATATAAATAGAATCTCTAGAGTCTGTTACGACACTGATAATGATATAAATCGAAAATTTGTCCACACTCAAAACAGTTACACATAATAATATGGGCTTTAAAAAAGATTTGACACTAAAGACCACATCCTGGCTTTCAGGTTTACAGTTCACAACTCTTTCTCTGAGCGTGCACAACAGTAACCTGCTTAAGTAATAGCACCGGGGCTGTACAGTCAACACTCCTTTAGAATGAAAGAGTGACAGCCCACCGTTTGAAACGTAATCCATACCAGATTACACCCTCACTCAGATCTCTTTATTGATGCTTTCCTGTGGAATTAGTCTGAGACACACTGAACTCTGATTAAAACCGTTTACCCGGAACTGTCAATTACAGTGTCAAAGTAGGCCTAATGTAGACCAGACATCCCTCAAAGCGGAGACATCTCTGCTTTCAGAGCCAGCCAAGAAAGCAACATGCTCCAGTCAAAGCTCTTATTAGACCCCTGTCTCACAGGGGTCCGCCTGTTTAAGTGTGCCACTAATAAATTTATATTTACTGCCTTTGCATTGAGGTATGGTTAAATTATGGCACAATAAACCTGGCATGCGCTTCTGAAAAGCTCTTTTCAGCGATGATGTTAAACACTGTATCATAAGCAATTTTCCAAAGTGGATTACAGATTTCTCATGCAGGTTTTATTGCACATTATGATAACTTAACCACATCTAAATGTTCGACATAAAGGGGAAATATGTGGGACTTAATATGCAGTATTTTATGTTTTAAGACGCATTTTTACAAACCTGCAAAGTCGCAGGAGTTGCAGCGCAGATGCAGCATGAGTCAATAATGTTTATGAGGTTGATTTTAATTATCACGAGATAACGGAGCGGACCCTTCAGTGCGAGGCAACATCAATCCATAGTTTGTCTGTTTCTAAACACACACACACGCACGCACGCACGCACACACACACACACACACACACAATAAAAGCACAGGCACATGCATGCAGAATCACTGCACACAGATATGCCAGACTTTGATTAATGCATAAAGCCTCATGACCAGGATTGAGATATGCCTGGTAAATAATGACAAAGGGGAAATTAAAAAGCTGTGTGGTCTGGTGAAATCACTCTCTTTGCACGTGCTCCAGTTGCCACTAAATATAGATTAAGGGCTCTTAAACGACATTTTACATAAGAATGACCATAAAAAAAGTTTTTTCAGAACAAGCAGGAATCTGTTTGAAATATCAATGGACATCATATTTTATCGTAATAACATATTCTGACACCATGCTGCACTGTTTAATGGCAGGTTACATTGTGACAACTTACCCCTTATAGTGTGTCTACATTTATAATGTATATAGGCCAATTATTATAAACAAGTATTGGCCGATTCCGATACCGATATTTGTCACCTGCTCTCTTATTTTTAACTTTTGTCATTAAAATAGATCGAGTTTTGATCATGTTTTAAAGTTCAAAAAACCATGCATTAAGTTATACTAGCTAGTATAATGAACATGGATTGAATCCATTTAACATTCAGCAGGCCAACATAAATACATAAATACATAAATACAACAGAACAAAGGTAGGCTACATATGAAATAAACAGTGCTTTTAGATAGGTTTAACAGCTTTCAGGTACAGAAATAAAGTAAATAAATGTAAAATAACACTGCATATTCGTCACTGTATAAATTAAATACATATATTATTATTACATTGAGACGTAGCTAAATTCTACTGTACAACAGTACAACCCGATCTTACGGCAATTCGTAAATATTTTACGAGGTGGCTAATTCGTGCGAATTCATACGACCTCACTCGTACTAATTCGTATGATTTTTGTTAAATTGTACATTTTACAAGTTGCCCAATTCGTATGAATTCGAATTGCGGGATATAAACTTGCAATTTCAAGAAAATACAGTCAGCATTGTGAGATATGAACTCACAATTCTGACTTTTTTTCTCGCAATTCTTACTTTGACAGAATTGTGAGTTATAAACTCGCAATTGTGAGGAAAAAAGTCTGAATTCTGAGATTGAGATGAAAAGTCGCAATTACCTTTTACATTTTTTATTTTTATTGCGGTGCGGAAACAAGCTTCCATACTAATCCTATAATGTTTATCAGAGATATTTGACAACATAGGCAAAAAGGGCAAGAAGTATGTTGTTTTTTGAACAGCCATCATGGAAAGGTCAAATCAATCTAGTCATAAGCATGCCTCATAAGCAATCCATAAAGAGCCTTGTTTTAAATAATAATGTTTTATAGATCACCTAAACACATTACTGCAGCACAATGAAAAGATTTGATGTCCAGAGAATTGAAATGTGCAAATCCAATATGTGAGTGTGTTTGAGGTAATAAAGTACTGACATTTTGTATAGAACACACACATACACTCAACCTCAAATGGACTGAGGACTTTATCCTCTGTGCTCCTATTTTCTTGAATTAAAACAAACCGATTGAGTCACAAATCTGGAGTCCTATTTTGGTCGCTTTTTATTTTATTTTATATATTTTATTTTTAAATATTAATTAAAAATTAATGAAATATTATATCAGTATTTCTTAATATAAGAGAGAATAACTATACAAACCTGTAAGTCATACATATCAATTTCCAGGAAAAATGTATATACTGTACAAACTCAGTGACACTTGGAAATGGTCAATGGATAAAGCTCATAAGTTATATAAAAATTAAAAAATGATGATTTATAAACATGACTAAGCATTGATAATGAAATGGAAACGATTGCTTCTCATATCTAAAAACCTATCACAGACCAAATGATCAACAGAAAATAATCAATAATACAGACAGATAGAACGACAGATAGACAGAACGACGAACGGACAGACAGAAAAACAGAGGCACAACTTGCAGAGAGTCACTGACACAGTGTGAAATTGCCCTCATCGCGGCTTGTGAGCCAGACATATGCACGACTGCTGTTGCATGTCAAAGCAATAATTCTTCCTCATCTTCCGATTGATTTCTGCATGGAGCTGATGAATGCCTTTTGCACAAAGCATCATATTTCAGGCAGGCTCAAAACTCCACCCTGTTTACGATAGGCATAACAACCCCTCTCCATCTCCTCTGAACATAGAGATGCATTTCTATTGATTGGCCTGCGGGGACCAGCCGGGTAGAGCTATGTAGATTTGACAATAATCACAAACAGCCCTATGACCAGGAGGCCCTGATGAAGTCTATCTCTTCCTCAATGCAATATGCCAAATTTGAATTAGTTCAGACAGGCCTGTTCATTATAGAAGGGATGCAAAGGGAAGATCTATGCCTATACATTCCTTAGAAAACAGTTTAAAATATGCACTTTGCTTGCAAATGGCAATGCATGACACACAGCCCTGGCCGGCTGCCTGGCTGCCTGGCTCCTACTTAAAGAATTGTCATTTGGGGGGAAATAAATTTTACTAACAAGACAAAGTCAATGTTTCCCTGCTTTACTACAATCAAAGTAGCGTGGCTGACAACACCATGTCTCATCATCCCCGTACCTGCAGACAGTATAACTAATGCGCATACGTCATAAATCTGTATGAAAGGAGGAGCTCCATTAGCTCCAGTAAGGATTCAACCTCTCCGGGAACAAGCGGATACATTTAGATCTTTTCCACAAGTAATTTGTCAATGAGAGCTTAGGAAAACCCCATTGTTAAAAGCGTTTTGTAAAGAGATATGGATGCTGTATAAAAATGTATATTTATAGGCTAAATTTAAAACAATTGCGGGGCAAGCAACACTATTCTGTCATCTCTAATGTAAAGTAATGAGGATAAATATGAATACAATTACATATTTAAATGTGTGTGTGTGTGTGTGTGTGTAAATGGACATCTTTGAACATTGAACATCCTTAGTATTGCTAGTTTCTCTGTTATTAAACAGAAAGCGTTCTCTCTATGGTTATATCAGTGTGTATTTTTGGAGCTGTCAGATGTTGCACCACGCTGTGGCTGCTGCAGCTGGAACCATCTGTGTTGGGACTCTGAGGAGGGGATGTGACTGGAATGGTGCTCCTCCAGACAGCATAGCTCTCCCAGACACAGATGCAGTAGCTGGCCATGCTGAACTGCGCAACAGCCACAGAGACAGACAGCATCACATACTGTACGTTAACCCTCACTAAAACACGCCAGGTTAAAATGTAGCACTTAGGCTAAATCATGGCAAGGCTTCCAGATATCATTACATGTCTTGGCTCAAAGTCTGTTAACTACATACTCACAACACTGCGGGAGTGCAGTGTAGGATCAATTAAAGCTAACCAACAAAATCGATATGTGCCATTCAGCATGTGTGTCAAAAAGTTCATTAATAAACAAGAAATGCATTAGGGGTGACATAGAAGTATGTGGAGCTGTGTCTAAGAATATTATCAGTCAAAGACTAAATTACCTCAGCGAAATGAGGGACAAGTGATTCCATTTGTGAAACTTAAGTGTGTGATGTTCCATCTTTCAGCAGAGCCCAGAATGGGTAATGTGTGAAGCTGGAATGGGCCCAAACTTCGATTAGGATTCCTCCACATTGTACACCTTTGTTCTGGAGCTGGTCCCAGTATCCAGCTGTAATCACTACCTCCCATTTACTTTAATTAATTCCACTACTGATGAATAGAACTAGAATAGACTTATTGAACACACCTTTTTGTACCAAGAGGACTTACATACAAACTGAATGTGCCTTACATTCCTGGATACAACTTTCACAAGAACTATATTTATTTCTAAAATATACTGAGAATCCACTTTGTGTATTACATACAGTATATTCAGGGAAGCAAAGGTTGTGAAGTGCCCCACTAGAAAAAACAGTCAGCGGCAGGACGCCTTAGTCAACATTAGCTGTTTAAAAGGCCAGATCAAGGTGACTTGACACACTTAGGTTCAATTTGGAGACCGGTTCATTGAAAAACCACAACTGTCATATGTTTTATCTCTGCTTGTGAAATAAGTCAGTGCCTTATACACAAATCATTATACAAATATCATTGGGGTTTACTAGTATTTGTTCAAATCGTTTAGGGTATATAGGATCTGTAAAGGGATTAGGATTAAGACATGGTTTTGTACATTTCAAAATGTACAACACAAATTTAGTTTGGTTTGTTTGTCTAAATATCAATACAATATTAGACTGCATTACAGGAAAATTCCAGGTTCAAATCAAGTTGAGCTCAATCGACAGCATTTGTGGCTGTTGATCAGGGTGAATTCAGGGTGATTGGGACAGTTTTTGCCATTGATACGACTTGGAAAAAGTGTCACAATTAACCAGAATTCACCCCTACCACAAAAATGAATTTGCACTTAAAATCTTACAAAAACAACCAAAACAAACTAGGTTACAATGAAGCATTAAAGGGTTAGTTCACCCAAAAATGAAAATTCTGTCAGTAATTACTCACCCTCATGTTGTTCCAACCGCGTAAGACCTTCGTTCATCTTCGGAACACAAATTAAGATATTTTTGATGAAATCTGAGTGCTGGATCACTTCTCCATAGGCTGCTAGGTGACCGAAACTTGCTGGCCCAGAAAAGTTATTAAAGAGATCGTTAATATAGTCCAAGTGACTACAGTGGCTCAATCTTAAGTATATCAAGCGACGAAAATACTTTTTGTGCGCAAAAACAAACAAAAATAACGACTTTATTCCACTATTCATTTCCTTCTCTCTGGGCCTCTAGTTGGTTCACGTAGTGTTTTTCGCTGCGCATCTGTGTTACACGTCACCACGCAGGCTCACAATTGGCCGACGCTGGTCATGTGTGTGATGCGTGTTGACGTGCAACACAGACGCGCTGCGCAAAAACACTACGAGGCCCAGAGAGAAGGAAATGAATAGTGGAATAAAGTCGTTATTTTTGTTTGTTTTTGCGCACAAAAAGTATTCTCGTTGCTTGATATACTTAAGATTAAGCCACTGTAGTCACTTGGACTATATTAACGATCTCTTTAATAACTTTTCTGGGCCAGCAAGTTTCGGTCACCTAGCAGCCTATGGAGAAGTGATCCAGCACTCAGATTTCATCAAAAATATCTTAATTTATGTTCCGAAGATGAACGAAGGTCTTACGCGGTTGGAACAACATGAGGGTGAGTAATTACTGACAGAATTTTCATTTTTGGGTGAACTAACCCTTTAAACAATCGCTAAACATTAAAATACTCACGCTTCAAAGGTGTAGCCACAAGACATAACCAATATGCATGATAACATGATTTTAGAGTGATGTTAGTGCTTATTGTTTCAATGTAAAGCTCCACTGCTCCCAAATTTGTTGACAAGATAACATAATGACTAAATAACTAAAACCCTTAAAAAAAAAATTACCTCAAAAAATTGTGAAAAAAGGAGGATTAAGTAAAAAAAATAAAATATTTATTTATTTAGTTTGGTAATCAACAATTCAACAAATGCTGTTGATTACGAATAACTTGTATTGAACCCGGAATATAAGTGCACATGTTCTTTGAAAATAAGATAAGTACAGTCAACAGAATCATTCGCGTTAGTCATTGTTTTCATATACAATTGCACAGATGTGACAGATGAAAGGTGATTAGTGCTTGAAAGGGTTAACTCATTCTTATTTCCTGTTTTAGATGGTGCGGTGACCCCAGGAGTCAAATCCTCACCACAACAGAGATGTAACTCACAACTCCGGCATAATTTGAATTCTTTCTCACCTCACTCATGTGATACTGAGCGGGGCTCATTCTTTTTGCTCTCCTCCTCTCTCTGGAACAATGAGATTTTTATCTTTAATGCTATTACGCGCCTGTAATAGGTTTAAAGCTTGTCTGGTTTACATTGGCAAGGAAGAGCGAGAGTTTATTGGGTGTAGGACCTTTGCTTTTCCACTTTTTTGAGTTGCAACTGATATAAGCTACTCTTTAACCCTGGCGAGAATGAGATGGCTGCGTTGAAAACTTTCAGCAGCCTCTTAGCGATGGCGGTGTTATCTCGAAAGAAAAGAAAAGCACCGTTTCACTCTCTTCCTTTTTTTGTGCTGTTGACGGGTGTTGTGTAGGGTTGGCTCAGTGGGAATGATTACTGTGGGGGTCTTAATCAGGAGGCGCTGGCTTCCCGGACCCTAGGGGCCCCACGCTACTACATTTCCTGTCAGGACACACTGAGAAACAATCAATCATTTCAGGATCCTCTGACAACTGGAGGAGGTACCTCTGCTCCACGGGAGAAAAAGCGAGGGAGAGAGAGGACGCTGAGTTTGAGGACGAGCAGCGTATAGGCTATGAATATGAGATGACTCTTGTTAGAAGTCCAAGTTTAAGAAAGGACAAGAGCAAGCAAGGCCACGTCGACCCGGGTTACAATTTACGTCAATGTATGCCTGTAATTGGACTCCATCACCTCGACCCTTTATTCATTTTATCAGACAGCCTAAGACAGGGTCGTTTTGTCACGTTGTAAAAGCACTGTGCATTTAAAGTCGAAGAGCACGACTCGGAGACGGTAGCAGTGGCTACAAACAAATCTCATAAATGCTTGCAGGGTTCCCTTAAAGGCAGAGAAATTGAGTTGCTTTTTTTGAGGGGAAAAGGCATTAAAAGTCAAATGTGATAAGCCAAGGTGCTTTCTGCATTGGATGATGCTTCTTATCAAACAGAACAGAGGCCACATGAGAAAGCTGACTGCCCATGTCCCTCCCACTATCCTTAACGCACTACAAGAGCAAATCCCAACCATCACCAGGAGGATTTCCTCTGGCGTTGATATGCAGCAGAAGAGTTAAAGTAGGCAAACAGCCGATCCCATAAACGTGATTTATATTATTTAAAAAGTTGTGCGTTCTTGGCATGCTATGAAGGATATTAAGTCCTCAAAGGGAGGGAAAGGGCCCATACCTCAACTGAAAAACCTTTTAATCTTTGATAGGAGGATGTTAAAAGAGTTAGCTTGTGTAGGTGCGTCAGTGTATGTGTGTTTGCATGCGTTCATTTGGGGGTATTACTGTGGTTCACTGTTATTTTTACCATGACTTCTTGGCAATGCTTAAACTGGACAAATGTGCACTTCTTGGCCCATCCCCCAAGTGCAGACATTCCCACCACTTGAAAAAAAAAGGTACAAAAATAAACAGATTGTTCACAGGATTCACAGTCAAAGTATCAAATGTGTTGAGCCAGGGTTGGGACGGAAGATCCAAAGCAAGAGATGTATCTATGACAAAAGAAGTGTGAGTATCATACATCAAACATTTATTACCCCCCCTGGATCCTCTGATTGCACATGACTGCAAACAAGGTGATGCTAAAAATCTCAAGAAAGATGAGAGTGATCCGCCTCTCTATGAAGATCATCAATCACCGGCTGTAAGCTCTCATTTTATTAGTTCAAGTAAAGCTGCACTCTTCCATTTTATGGATATTATGAAAGCTAAAATGGACAACGCTGGGAAGGCTGTGTGAACGAATGGGATGGGTTTATGATTATTGACCAAGGGATGCATGAATGAGATTTGAAAGTTGCGAATAAAGTTTGAATGCTGATTTAACAGAAATGATCATTTTCCATTTATATATACATATAATAATTTATATTTCATATATATAAATGAAATGTAATATATATTAATATTATATTATATATTCATATTTGAATAATATTTTATACAAATATAAACATTATTCTTATTTTTGTCTATAGTATATACTGATTATGTGTCTAGAAACTGCATGAACAGGACAACATACATACGTTTGTAAAAGAACATTCTGCTATTTTATGCATTCTATAGTTTAGTTTAATCCTACAAAATAATACTTACATATAGCTTAAACTGTTAAACATATCCAAATATCGTAAAATAAACATAAAAAATTTGAGCCTGTGAAGTTTACATGATCTGATACTCTATCCACCTTTCTTTGCATTTAAGTGCGGCCATCTCATTAATCACACGTTTTTTTATGTTCACTTAAATGGTCACTGGAGAGGGCTTGTGTTACCATGTTTAGTTCTGCGGTGAGCTTGTTAGGCACGACTTTAGTGTTTAAGCTAACAAAAAGGGCTCGAGTGGATTCAGACCAGCCGTGGAATGTCAAAGGGTTCACATTTCACATGCAGATGTGCGACCTCTGTAACCTTTAGAGGGAAGGTGCGTTTTAACCCCCGAGAGGAAGAGGGCCAAGAAGGGCAGGGGGCACTTTAAGGGGCTTGACCAGGGACAACAACCATCCTAAGTTTTCAAAAGGAGCAGGATGAAGTCGATCCTTGTTTTGTATTTCTTAAGTGCATTGTCAAAGGAGGCCCAATACTACGTGCATCACGTTATCAAATATCAAATATTCTGAACACACAGCCTCTGTATTATGAGATCTCCCAGCAGCAGGAAGACATATATGTCTGGGTGATGGGTGATATATATATGTCTGGCATGATGGGTGGTGCCACAGGACCCTATATATATATATATATATATATATATATATATATATATATATATATATATATGTTGGATCCTGTGGCACCACCCATCATGCTTGCCGCAGCACAGGCTTTGGAGAGGAAGTGGAATTATGATTTCTTTTTTGGGGGGGGGAGTACAAAGCAAGTCATTTATCAGACGTGCAGGCCCGCACCCGGCCTCAGTTCTGTCATAACATACATACGGAGGCCATAAAACCTGGTGAAAAATATAACACCGTACATTGGACCACAGCAAGTTATTATTTCCCTATCCATGGACAATAAAACAAAACCAAAACAGATAGAGCAGCAGATGAAACAGCTTTTTTAATTCATATCTCTCCTGCTGACAGCAGTTCAGAAGGATGACCTTGTGAGAGTGTGTGCTAGAAATAAGAGAAGACTCACAGCCGGAACTGCATAGTCACCTGGTATGGGAAGCATGTCATGTGAGGTAATTGATGTCACATACAGACTGCGACACCGGGACTATATTCATATATTTTGAAATATTATTACAATTTAAAATAACTGTTTTCAATTTTAAAATCTAATTTATTACTGTAATAGTAAAGCTGAATTTTCAGTGTCATTACTCCAGTCTTCAGTGTCACATGATCGTTTAGAAATGATTCTAATATGCTGAATTGGTGCTCAGTTAACATTATTAATGTTAAAAACAGTTGTGCTGTATTTTTTTGAGAAAACCGTGATCTGCTTTTTCAGGATTCATTGATGACTAGAAAGTTCAAAAGAGCCTTTATTTAAAATATAAATCTTTTGTAACATTAAAAATGTATTTACTGTCAGTTTTAAAATCAGTGTTTAAGTGTTCTAAAATTTGAAGCAGGTACTAATGTCAGACTTGTCATTTATTTGTTTTTCACTCCAATACCAAAAGTATATAGTAAGGCATATATATATATATATATATATATATATATATATATATATATATATATTTGGATTAATGACTGACATAAGAACTTTTTACACACGCACGCACACACACACACACGCACGCACGCACGCACACACACACACACACACAAAAGTATATGTATAGCCTAGACTTATTATAAAAGTATAATTTCTCAGTAACAAACTTTCCTTTTCATTCAAGATTTATTCAAAAAATTACCAAAATTGTTTACTTAGAGTAAGAAAATTACGAGTCGACAACCATGCATCTGACCAGATGCGGTTGAATGTATTTTTACTGACCAAACTCTCCACAGGTAAGAAAGAGAGGGAATATAAGACCCTGTAACCATAGCAACAAACAAGGAGTATATGTCAGGCCAGCATCACTAAATTACCCATTAAAGCCAGCAGGAAGAGGAACAGAGCAGTGGGCAGGTCACTGCGGGCTAATGGACAGATAAGATGGCAAACATGCGCACACAGGCTGCAAGACGAAGTGCTTTTAATAAAGATGCCCTTCCGAACCATATCCTTATGAATGCCACCGGAACGTGTTCATAGGACTTCCCCTCTGAGGACCGCATACATTCCTACCAGATCAACAGGAGAGAAAGGGGAAGGGAAAGAGGTCAGGAAGGAGAGAAGATTGAGCAAATGAGCGAGCGAGACAGACAAAGGCGAAGGGGCTTCTAATAGTTCACTCAGTTCATGCTATTAGCTGCCTCTTTTATTCCCCCTGACACAGGAAGGTCTGAATGAATGAATGAAATAATACAGAAATATATAAATAAGTGCTGAGCGCAAGCGCTAACTACGCAGACAGTGCATTTGCATTGGATATAATTAGCAGGCTGAGGAGTGTAGCGTGTCCTTGGGGAGCTTCTGTGATAACTGCTTGCTCTTGTATAAGGTTTTCATTTAGGAGTGTCAGAGGAAGCTAGCACATCTTCATTTCAGCCCTCAAACAGCCTTAATTCAGCTTGGGCTGCTGTAACCAGCCTTTCATTTCATAGGCAAAAAAAAGGAGGAGAAAGTAGCGAGAGATAGCGAGTGGACAGCGAGTGGTCTGTAATGAATGCGGTTATTAAATTGTTTCAGCTGTAAAAAAGGGGCCCTATTCTTACACTATTATAAGAGATCCATTTATCCCCACTGATCGGCCCCGTCTCCACTCTTCCCCTTTCACTTTGATCAGCAAGCACATTGCCGTGATGTGTCCCATTCAATAGCGAATCTGGGGCAATTTTAATGCTTTTTTACCTCACCACTGCTCTATTTCCACTCTCTCTCACTCCGTTTAAAAATAGCTGTTAATTATAAGTGGAGTTTAAATGTCTTCCGTGACCCAGAAATGCAGGTTGGGAGGAGAGAGTGAAGGAAAAGACTATGTATTCCCAAGCGTTTACAGTTGTCGGACAGTCACATCTGTGGATGACTCGAACGTGAGATGTCAAGGAAGGAGTGGCAGGCAGACTCCACCACGTTTGGCAGTGCAGAAGTGTTTTGCCTGAACCCAAATTGAGAGGAAGTGGAATATGGCGGGGATGATGTGTTTTTATCATTGGTGGTACCTGTGGAGAGGGCTGCGCTGGGACCTGAAGACTCCACCTAGAGGGAGTCTGATAAATAAGAAATCAGCCCGAGGAAACGAATAAAGATGTAAGAAGATGTCAAGTTTCTCCCTTCCCAGTCTAACTGCTCACCTAAGGGATCACACGAACACACATACACAAAAAACTTTCATACTTTGCTTTAATACCTTGATGTGGTGGGGTTTTCACAATGGAAATGAGAGGAGAGTCAGGTGCATATCACGACATGCTGCCGTGTGGGTATACGCTTCCCCCCTCGATGCGTACGTTCCATTGTCATTGCCATTATCCTTTGCCCTCCAGGTAAGAAGACTACACAATTCCCTATGAGCTGTAATGAAACAGAACCTCCACACTTCAATTCAAAGCTGGGGGCAATGCAGAGGACTTTTCAGGGAAACATCGCCGCTCAGCTAGAATTTGATTAGCAGCATGAAACTATAGTCACTGTCAGCCTCACCACAACGCAGAGGTCAATGGAACAGACTTAAATTCTGCCGACTGTTGAATAAGAGACATGTCGACCACAGAGGGGCCATGCTATAAATTGTAGTGAAGTCGCTAAGAGTTACTGCAGCGTGTCTTATTCATGTGAGGGTCAATGTAATGTGTATGAAGGGATAGAGATATATCCTTGTGTTTTCATAGTTGACCTTTAAGGCATTGGAACAGGAAAGAGATGGATTAACTTTATTTTGATGGTCCAATTTAAGCATTCTACTAACTATAAGTAACTTTGCAACTACATGTCATTAGAGTATTAGTAGACTGTGGTAGACTGTGTTCGGGTTAGTAGAATATGTTGACATGTAGTTGTAAAGTTACTTATAGTCTGTAGAATATCTGTTGGCGGACCATCAAAATAAAGTGCTAGCAAATATTAAGCAGACTGTTTACTAATATTGGTAACTGGCATGTAGTTGCAAAGTTACTTAGAATAAAGTGTTACCATTACTTCTCTACCTTGCAATTGTATGTCAGATCAGACCCAGACAACACCATGATCATGTTAATCAAACTCCGATGGCAGACAGAACTATTGAACACACCCTCTGAAGAATCATCTGACCTTCAGTTAAATAAGAGTTGTATGATAGACATTAAACTCTACCTCTTTATGTTCATTGGCTGCCAGGTCAGAATGTGTGATACAACATACCTACACAACCTAACGATAAAAGATACATTTACGAACACATTTTATATTCAAAGATTATTTAATGAGCAATTGCTCAAATGATCTAACACTATTTATGTTAGTATGACTTGTGTTAGCCTGCTCCATTGTGATGGTTTGTTTGGGCTTTTAGATGAATGTCTATCCCAAGCACGAGAGTCCATTGGAGATCTAAAGAGTATCTAGGGTTGATGGTACCTCTTAAAAGGGAACTTCACTGCTGGCAAAATAGGCTTTAAATAAATCTTGTCTGGCTATGCAGTAGGTTTTTTTTTTTTTGTAAATCTGTGCTACCTGACTAGAGAACACACAGAAAAAAGGCTGTTGTCTTTCCTTTCGCCCAATAGGTAGGAAAACATCAACACCCATAATGCACTGGGCATATTGCCGACGGCCACTCCCACCAGTCTGCTATGGATAGGCTTATCAGAGACAAATGGTGTGTTCGACATCAGCTGCGGCTGGATGTAACCGATCGGCAAGAGTTGCCGCTTGCAGACTGGGAAGAGCTGAAGACGGAGATGTGAAGTCAGACACTTTCTGCTTCCCGTAGTGACGCTTGCGCTGCGTTTGCATACTTTATCATAGCTGAAGTGAAATAATTTGTCAAATAACTATACTAAACTATTTCAATACCAAAGAAGTGGGGTCTACATTTTTTATCAGTTTTATTTTGATAGACACAATATAACATACTGTTATAAAAATACAGATTTGTGAGCATTTGAAGAACTGAAGGTTTCAGAATAAACACGAAACACATGTGATCATTGTCATGTGGTGAATCCACCCAATCGTGGAACAGTTGAGTCGTCATCAGAGCATGTGCAGCCACTCTTGAGGAGCCGTCTGCTTTCGAATTGCTCTTGCGGTACTTTGGTGTCATACGTCACAGTGACGTAGCGTCGACACTGTCTCAAGCAGGGCAACATTTCTAAGTCAGCCGTCGATCGGTCTGCCCAGCGCCACATTAAGTCCCGTAAGTCCCAAAAATACTCCCTTGCTTTAGGAAATACTTCTTAGGTAATTTTTTTGTTATAATAGTGTCGACTTATTGTTTCTTATCGACGTATTGATCCCGGGTGCAAGAATTCAAAGAGTTAAACGCTTAGTGGGAGTGAATTACTTTCGGTTTCCAGTGAAGACAGCGCGTAAAGCGCGACAAGGCTGCAAAGAATCATAAATGTGGAGAGAACACTGTGATGGAAAAACTGAAAGACCTCCATGTTTGTATTCAACATTTCAAACACGTAGAGGAAAAAACTGAAAGAAACTGCCATTCTGTCAGTTCCACCTGAAGCAAACTGCCGCCACGCACAGGTAAGAAAGCTGTTAACAAAGTGTTCCATTTTTACCATAATGCTGTTTAAAGAGTAGTAAGAGTATGATACAATGTTCAGTGAATAACCTACCCTTACAATAACTGTTCTGTTAATAACCCTCTGTTGATCAGACTTTCTATGGGCGGGGATACAAAAATATAGAAGTACAAGCTGGAGTTTTCACAAAAGCCCTGGAGCTGTAAAAAATCTGCCAGATGACACGTTTTGCATCATCCGGTGGACTTTTGCTGAGAAACAAACATGAATTTCTCAAATGAGAATGTACATATACAACAACACTGTAAGGCTCAATCCCAATTCACCCCTTGCACCTACCCCTTGGCCCTACCCCTCCGTTTTGTGCGTTCCTGTGAAGGGGTAGGGTTGTCTCGATTCTCTTTTGGTTGGATGGGTAGGGGTAGGGGTAGGGGGAAGGGCCAGATAGCCCTTGAAACGAAGATTTTTCGGGACCACACTTCAAACGAAGGGGTATGAGAAATGTACCTACATACACCGGCTACAGAGGCAACATGGCTGCCAATAATCATTTTCTTTATGTCACATTCAATCTTGTGTTCATATTTACGGTCATGTTTTTCAAAGAAACATTTGCAAAAAAATCGCTAAAGTTCGTTAACAATATGATGCGTGTAAAAAGCAAAAGTTTGAAGCGAAGTGGACGTGCGAATGAGGCGAATTCGCGTCCACCGCGCCGCGCTAAACGCCTCATTCACGCCGCAAGACCTCCAGACGCGCCAGACGCTCTATTTGCGTTTAGTGTGAACGCAGCATTAGGCGACGAAGATATCGTCATTTCCGTTGTTTTCGCCGAACTTCAGAAGAAAAATGCAAAAAAAATAAATAGCTGTAACTCACGCAATTGAGATGACTACAGCTGACGACGGCATCTTGGAAGTTTGTGATAAACATTGGTGCATCTCCTGTGACGTAGGCGCTAGCGACGACGTATAATGTAATGCGTAATGTAACATGTAACGGTGTAGTAGTGGTGTCCAATTTCTTAGGGGAATATTTTCACTCCTACGCCTTGCCACTCTGTTTCAAGGGGCAAGGGTAAGGGGTAGGTGAAGGGTTAGGGGTAGGCGAAGGGGTATAAAATAGAATTGGGATTGAGCCTAACAATACAAAGCAGGTTAAAGTTACACTTTAACTTATTACATTTTGTCATTAGCTTGCAAATAATTAACATGTATGCATTTGTTTGCTCATAATTTAAAGATTAGGTCAAATCAAAGATAGAATTTGGCAACAACTTCACTACTAGTCCTAAAAACACATCAAATGTTGTGACAGCAACAAATGTAAATATCTGAATGTATTTTTTTAATATCAACTAATAGATCAATTGTCACAAATTCAAAGTTCTCAGATGTCAGATGCATAAAGTAAAATGTAATTTTCACTAAATCATTTGGCATCATAGTATATTTCATTTTAGGACAGATTCTATCAAAACACAATCTCTAGATTATTGAGCCCGAACCAGTGCAGAGGTCAATTTCATGAGATGATATGTTTTCTGAAATCATCTTATGTATTTTTATGTCAAATAAAATATGGGCAAAACAGGCAAAACCATTTCAGAGCCATATTTAGAGAAAGAGATTGTCCTTGCGACTTGCTTTCTGTGATGCTAATGAGCCTTGAGCTAATGAGCAAGCCTAAGTGCTACAAGACCTGCACTTTGATTCTCAAAAAGAGAAAGACTATACAGAATGTGAGCCAACACTGAAAACATAAACATTTAACTGTAAAATTTTGCTTTAAGATACATTTCTCTCTCATTAGGATACAACCAAACCCCCTTTGAAACTTCCTGTGGATTCATGTAGGGCAGAATAAGGTTAAAATGTTGACCCTCTTAAGCAAAGTAGCATGCGGAAAACTTGCTAATTATGTGTTCAGCTCCGTGGAGGCCCAGAACAGAGCTGATTGTGAGTAATACTTTACAGTGCAGAGCATACATCAGTTTGCCTGAAGCAAGAGCAGAGTGTAAAGGCACTGCGGTCAAGCCCTTTTTCTCCCCGATATCAATCTAATGAGATAACGAACACATGCAAATGAGCCCGTTCTCTAATCTTCTTAACGAGCACTGATACTCATCAGCTATCTGAGACAAACATCAAACACCCTGACAACACCAGCGAGCGCGCGTGTGAGAGAGGGAGACGGGAATCTGTGATAACAGTGGACGAACACACACAAACATGTGCATGCTTATGTACACTTACCCACTGTGCACACAAACTCAAAAAAGCAAACATTCATCTACTCATCAAAGAGCGGGTTCAAACTCATCATGGGATGTAAAACTATGAGACCTCGTAGTACAAAGTGTGTATCTGTAGATTTTGAAGAAATCAAAAGAGCGTTTAAGAGTTTGAGAGACAAAGGGACTCAGAGAACCCAAAGTTCAGAGGCTAATGTTTCATCAGGGTAAACAGTAATTGAAGAGGAGCGGGGTCGCTGTGTTTAATGACAAATGGCGTGTGACCACCATCGGACACTGAAGCCCTTCCCCCGTCAAGCCGTCGAAACCACCAACCAACCACCCCCTTCTGAGTATTATTAACCCTGAGGAATGTGGAGCATTCCAAATGGTTAAAGAGCCAACTGCTGGCCAACAGTAAAATACAGGCTCTGAAACAACACAGCTGCCCTGTGCCCGTCTCACTGAGGGCCTCCTGGCTCCACTCAACACATAAATCTACAGTCACAGAGGAGGGAAGACCCATGTATTCATCTAATTATTTGCGTTTCCCTCCATTATACTTCTCTCTCTTCCTGCATCACTATCTCCCTAATTCTTCTTATTTTATCTCAGTTTTATATCCACATCTTACTTTTACACACAACACACAACACACACACACACACACAACTATTTTCTATTCCCTAAACACAACCCTCACAGTTAAATGGGTACGAACTAAGCAAAATTAAAAACTTGTGGTCACACTTTAGTTTAGGGTCCAATTGTCACTATTAACTAACTATTAACTATTAAGTTTTTGGAATTGGCTAGGATTAAGGGATGTAGAATAGGGTCATGCAGAATAAGGTATTAATATGTGCTTTATAAGTACTAATAAACAGCCATTATCCTGGTAATTTGCATGCAAATAGTTAATAGTGAGAATTGGACCCTAAACTAAAGTGTTACCAAAATTGTTATTCAAGTTCATTATTAGGAAATCATTATAATGCAGCCAAATATAAATTATGAGAAACACAAATGATTAGTATACCATTGTTCAATATATTTACTTCATACTATCAATCCCAATAGTGTTACAGTTCCAGTAAATATAATATAATATAATATAATATAATATAATATAATATAATATAATATAATATAATATAATATAATATAATATAATATAATATAATATAATATAATATAATTAATATAATATAACATAATACAGGGGCTATCATACTGCAATGATTGACCACTGATGCCATGCTACTAACGTCTAGTTCACATTTTGTACAATATGTAAATTATTTATTTATATGTTTAGTAATGTATACCCTTTTCCTTCCTTTCACTTCTACCTTTGCCAGATCAGAACTAAGCATCATAAAATGTCATTTGCACACTATATAACATCTTGTGAAAATTGGAGGCAAGTCAAGTGGGGGTCTTTGCCTCAGGTGCTCTTTAAGGACATTGCCTCTGTGCAGTGTCTACAGGGCTAGTCATCCACAAAAGTGATCTGTGGTATTGCATTAGTGCTTGTGTGACCTTTCATTGTGCCCTTCCCCCTCCCTTCTTTGGGACCTCAGACCCTTCTCTGACATTTAACGCTAAGCCACCTATTACAGCCAGTACGCACTTCTTATAGCACCAAAGGGTTCAAACACCAATACAAAATTCCCTGATCCATATCTAATAATTAGTGAAGAGCATGTTTACAAGGCATACACAAGGTAATCTCACATTCATATCAAGATGCCACATGTCATGGACATCTCATATTCTCACACCTTTGACAACCTCTTCTCATTTAAGATGGTAAATAAATACATATTCCTAAAGATATGATGGGTTATATAATTATATATTTAATGAGAATTGAACCCATAACATTAGTGTCATCGGTGCAATGCTCCACCAGTTGAGCTATTTGTTGACTACAGATCACACTCAGTAAATAACGTACAGAATTTCAGACTGTCTGTCTAGTTGCATTGCATTAACACTAGATATCAGCACAGAGTTAAAAACTTAAATGATAAAATTAGCAAGCATCTTTGCTGGATACACAAAACACCTGAGAGTGATCAGGGCACAAAGAGTGTTGTGCATATTGCATATTAATATTGATTGGCTGGGTAATTTATGGTTAAAGCTTGTTGTGTATTTGTGTTATAATTAGCTATATATTATATATTCATACTGTATATACTGTAGTGTAGTGTGAGTGTATTAGTAACAGACTACACAACTGTCATTGGAACAGTTTTGAAACCTCTATCTCCTTATACATAGTCACTTATCAATAAATCTCTCTGAGCGCCGCGGTCGTAATTTGGATTACAGTATTACAGTCGTAAGAAAGTTAAAACCACATGGCAGTATACACACACACACACACGCACACACACACACACACACACACACATACATACACACACACTCGCATACACACATTAACTCAGAGGTGAGCATGTATTCCTGGCAACGTTGTGCCTTTGACTCAGCATGGCTTTACATCAAACCACACATACAACAAAATGGGGAAAGGAACAGTGTCAAATCCCCTCTCTCTTTCTATTTTAAGAAGGAGCTTGGACTAGCTTGGACCATCCCCACAGGAGCAAGAAAAATGCTGGGATTCAGAATCCAGCTCTGTTTTTCACACGGAAAGTGTGGGAGAGAGAAAGAGAGGGAGAGAAAGGGAGTAAAGGGTAGAAGGATATTTCTAGTGTCAGAATACGTGGTCCAAGTAAAAGACTGAGAATAACAGAGAAAAATATCCTGATTTAAAAAATTTCCCTGGAAAAGCTCCCAGAATGAATGGAGTGGTGGTATATGTACCAGTCAGGCCTCTGGGAGTGAGTCCAAGACAGATATTTAGAGTAGTGGATGAGGAGGAAACCAGCTGATGTTGGGAGAGAGAAGGATAACCAAATGTACAGTATAAATGTGAGATGAGATGTTGCTGTCATAAAGGATTTCAATCCCCATCACTTGGATTAATGGGACTTCCATGATCCTGAACCCCATGTGAATGAGAGCATGTGTGTTTGCTTGAGTATGTAACCGGCGCTTGTATTGTACAAATGGACTGTCTTTGTCCGTGACACATCTAGTTAAATTTGACCTTTGATCTGCTGTGTAGTGTGTGTAAAAGTAACTCAAGGTGTTGGATCAAGCCTGTGACATGTCATAACAAAACGTCAAATGCTTCTAAGAACTGATTCTATTTTATATGCATGGATTAAGATTAGGAGTTCACAACAAAATTGAGCTTCTTATAAAATACCTAAAAAAAATTATGTAGGCTACTAATTATGTATTGGTCACATTATGTAAAACCACAATTTACTAATTTGTGACAGGCTTATGTCTGCATGTGTAAGCAAGCATGTGTATGTAAGAGAAAGCGAGAAATGTCTTTTGGCTTGTTTATATTGATGTGTGGGTGACAGTAAAATAACTATCATACTTGACAAATGCCATGGTGTGTTTAAACTCTCTGCTTCCTCATGTGTGTGTTTGATGGGGGTTTTGGTTTCACACACCTCACAAGGTCAAAAAAGCAACATTAAACAAGGCTAAGGCCACTAGTCTGTTCTCAACCAGCGTTTGTTTCCACTCACACACATCTAGACACACAATCTTAAATACATAATTTGGATGAAACAAAAACTGTTTACCCGACATTATATTGTTTCCGGTTAGTGATAGATGCAGTCATGAAAGAGAGGATGAAAGAAAGAGTATGTTCACATACAGAGCAAGGAAAAAACAAACGAATACACTAAAACAGAAAATCACACACTCTCAATGAACTCCATGTATCTCTCTTATGTAAATCTTCCACTTAGCAGTCGTGCAGCAACCTGACAGCTGTCGATTATACTCTACATAATGCATTACTGCAAAAGCAAGTGTCCATGTCCATGTTTGCGCACTCCCTCATGTTCATTTTATCCCTTTCTTTGGTCCTTCTCTGCCACTGTATACCGCCAAATCCCCTCCACAATACTTTCAAATCTCCCATCCCCTCTTCCATCCAATAACATCTTAATTAGGCCTCTCCCAGAGCAGGAAGTGTCTGGCTTAGGAGGAGAATTAAACTAGGCTGGGTTGCGGTACAGGTGCTTTTTTTTTCCTAAACCCACCTTACAGAGCAAACATTCACTTCGGCTTCACGCTTCTATTTCCAGGTCTGGAAAGGCAGCCCAGACGCACACGTAGGCCTTTTACTCAGCTGTTCACTATGCACTGCTGGCTCTAATATTCTGGACGCCGGTTGTCCTTCAAAGCTGATCATGGATCGGGTTTCTTTATACAAATTAAAACTTCACATAACGAACAGCAACACACACAAAAAAAATGTACTCTCATAAGCCAAGCGGAAACATGTTTGTTTTATAATTAAACCTGGACGTAAACAAAAAGCTGTAGGCTATTTTTGTGAATGAATGAATGAATGAATGAATGAACGAATTAATGAATAATTAAATAAATCAATCATGTAAAATGAATAAGAAATATTTAGAAGTCTGCATAGGACTAATCAAAATAAAACTTGTCACATTGATAATGCTGATGAGGTAATAAAAATATGATTTGTATAAAGTATAGTAAATATAAATATAAAATTCTGTTCTATTCTTGTCACAGTTATATTCTGTTTGCTCATATTTTGACATTCAGTTTCTTTGTAGTTAGTTCCTGTTTCCCTACTCTGTTTAGTTTTGTTTTTTTGTAGGTTTCTGATTATGTTTGTTTATATGGTTACTTATGATCTGCACCTGTGTCTCGTTTAGGTCGCAAAATATTTATACTCCCTGTTTGGTTTTATCTTTTGTTGGTTTTTGTCACTATTCAGTTTGATTTGCTTGTATGTTCTCCCAAGATTCTCCTGTATAGGCCTATTTCTGTTTCTGGATTATTTGGTCACACTTTAGATTAGGGTCCAATTCTCACTATTAACTAACTATTAACTATGACTTTTGCCTCAATAAACTCCTAATTACTGCTTATTAAGAGTTATTAAGGTGGTTGTTAAGTTTAGTTATTGGGTATAGAATTAAGGGATGTAGAATATGGTCATGCAGAATAAGGCATTAATATGTGCTTATAAGTACTAATAAACAGCCAATATCATAGTTATATGTATGCTAATAAGCAACTAGTTAATGGTGAGAATTGGCCCTAAACTAAAGTGTTACCGACTATTTATATTTAAGTCATTTGTGTAGGATTACAACTATTCTATTCTATTCTATTCTATTCTATTCTATTCTATTCTATTCTATTCTATTCTATTCTATTCTATTCTATTCACTTGTGGACCAAGACGTTTGGACCCCACAATTTGTTTGTTGTATGGTATGCCAACTTTAGAAAGAAAGATCAAAATATAAAAGAAAGAAATCAAGAAGGGGTTTAAGTCTATAAAGGAGGCTCACAGGGTAATAGCAAAGATACACGCCCAGCTGATTCTGGTGGTCTTATGGGCCCAGTGGGGGGCGGCTTTGTAAGAGTGGGCGAAGGGCTGGCTGTTGTCTTACCTTAATAGTCACTTGAGGGGCTGAAAAGGGACTGACTGGGTCAGCCTCCCCTGGGCATTGGAGCAGGGGCTAAGACAGCTGAAGTGGATTGTCACACTATAGGCTACAAAATGAAGTGGGATTTATCTCATGACAGTGTGGGAAAAGATTGACAGATGTTATGCTGACATAACACAATGCCATGTGTGAAAGTGTTTACAGTAGATTGGAAGAGAGATACATGCTGTACAGCAAAGGAATTCATTATAAATGAGTGTGAAAGTGAATGTATGAGCATTGGAGACAGTCTGCTTTGATGGTATGTGTGCCAGTGAGCACGTTCAAACAAAATGTGTTTTTGATTTCTATGTATGTCGCTCAATTATTAGACACAAAGTGAGGACTGAAATCTCCAAATGGGTGGACCTCTATTTCTGTAATTTCATTGTAAATATTATGAAGTGTATCACTTTCCTAGAATCTATGCAACAATATTTTTTTTTTTCTAATTTCAGACTATTCAGTCTAATGTGCACTATTTTACCGTTTACTGCATTTTTTAAATGTGCGCTCATGTTTGTTGCCACTTTGTCATGTATCATTTGTTATTAACTTCATCTCTGTCCTTAAATAAGTGGCCATAATAGTTTATATCGAACTTATACTGCAAATACTTAAATGTTTTGAGGAATATTATTAGCCAGGCAAATGACACCAAATATTCTACTTAAATAATCTATAGTATAAAATATACAACCTATTGGTAGTTATTACCCAACTGTCACAGTCACCACCTCCTTCACTACATTTCCCAGCATCCTCCTTGGCCCACACCTAGCACCTCCTTCACAATCACCTGCACCTGTCAGCGATCTCCCTCATTAACTTCACCATAAAGCTCACCTTGTGTTCCCTCATCGTAGTCTCGTTTTACCAATGTGTGTGAAACCTGTAAGACCTTTATCTCCCATGTACCTCCAACGATCATCTCCTACGTTCTTTTCCAGCGATCCTCTCCAGCGTCTGTGTCCTGTGCTCTCCTCTCCCTTGTGTTTGCCATTTTCCTGTTTGTCTACCCATTGCTGCAAAATAAACTCTTTCACCTGCTCTTCTGTGTCCGGGTGTCTGTTCCATAACACCAACAATGTTCCCACTGTAATATAAATTTTTGTGTCTTATAAAAGTGAGACAAGCTCTCAATCTGGATGGACTGATAGTCCTTATGTGGCCTCATCCCTGCGACAGATGCTGTCTCACGAGGGCAGACGAGGACACTGCAACAGAAATACAACCAATAATGTTCAAATCCAATTACACTTCACCTTGTCCTCCCAAACTCACCAACAATATGAGACAGCAAAACTGTGAAAACTAATGCTTAGTTAGTTTTTTACCCATCTCAAGTTACAGATGATTTCAGAAGCATCAAACAGTATCATAAAGGGTGTTAATATTTGCCTTGAAAAATATGTATTATAAAATATTTCATATGTTAAGGACAAGTTTGGTGTTATGGTTAAGTTTAAGGGTGGTTAATGGCGTAAGTGAAGGGTCAACAGTGTAATTATAGATGCAATTACAGAAATTAACTACAGCTGTAATTACATGCAGGTATTTTTTTAACGTTTATTTTTTTAAGTACAATGTAAAAGCCTGCATGTACACATTAAATGCATTGTATCAAATGTTAGTACTTAGTATTTAAAGAAACCTAATATAAAGTGGGACCACTTTAGACATTCTACTAACTATAAATAACTTTGCAACTACCAGTCATTAGAGTATTAGTAGACTGTCTGCTTAATATCTGCTAACACTTTATTTTGATGGTCCCCATCAAACAGACATTCTACTGACTACTATGTCGATTTATTCTGCTAACCCAACCCCTAATCTAAGAGTCTATTAAAACTCTAAAGAGAGTTAATTGACATGTTCCAAATTAATGAGAGTTAATGACATGTACTTGCAAAGTTACTTATAGTTAGTAGAATGTCTAAAGTGAACAATCAAAATAAAGTGTAACCTTATTTTTTATTATTATAATCAATGCACCACTTTCACACCCTTAAACAGCACATATCAAGATGTCTTGCTCTCTTTTGGAGCTCGTCTTGTGCTGTGGTCTAGAGTGCGGAACCGGTCTAAGTGTACAGCCGTGAGCTCACATCGGGGGCCTCTCTTGTATGCCTCATTTACCATCCTGCTCCCTCCATTTAGCCACTCTTTCATTTATCTCTCCCATCCTGACACTGACTACCTCTCTCCATTCTGTGAGGACAGTGACAACAAAAAAGCAACAAGTGTTATGTTTTGTCTGTTACCATAACATCTGTCTGCTCTGACTAACCTCTATTTAGTTATGTTTTTAAGAGCGAAATACTGCAAGTTGATGATGAAGTGTGTTGTCATTTTTGTGACAACATGCCCCAATAGTTGTAATTGAGAAAGAAAAGAAAAGAAAAGAACAAAGAAATGAATAAAAAAACCATAAAGACAATACGGTTCCATTTGTTAACAACCACATTTTTTAACTTCTAAAGCATTTCAACATTTAATAATGTATTATTAAAATCAAAAGTTGTATCTGTTTATTAGTTAATGGACCATGTATGAAATAAATAAGGGTTACTTTAATTTATGAGGGATTTAAACTATGTTTTGGAGACCAAAATACTGAAGCACTGCTAGACAATTTAATTGGACTCAACACCTTTTAGTTACTGAATTATAGACTTCCTGAGTGACAACAAGCTCCAGCCTCCCGCATCTTTCTTTTAGTTAATTCCCAGAGATTTTACTCATTTGTTGCATTCAGTTGTAATTTATGGTAAGCGCTAACATGTAAATAGTCATGCATGGGAGAACTGTGGTGGAAGCCAAAGTGATCTCGAGAGAGTGGGAAGGAGAAAGAGCAGAAGAGAGGGAAAGGGAGAGGAAAAACAAACGAAATCAGCAGCCCCCTCCCCCCCTTTTTGCAAAGTGTGAAAGTCTCAATAAACCCATCAGTTCCAATAACAGAGCAGCATGAGGAGAAGAATAACAGGAGAGGAGGAGAGGAGGAGGGGAGGGAGGGCATGGCCACCGAGCGAATGAAGTAACCACGCATTCACTTTAAAATGTGGCCAGCACACTAGCCTGCTCACCAATGCTTTCGGGTTTCTCTTAGAAAGTGACATGTATGCGTGTTTGCAAGTGTTCAGAAGTAACTAACTAAAAGTAGTGATGCTACTAACTTTAGTTGTGTGGTAGTAGTTCAGCTGCTTTCAAAATAATGTCACTTATTTATGTAGCATTGGGAAGTCTGGTTTATTTTAGCGAATCAGTTTGTTTGAACAATTAAATTCAATGAACCAGTTCAAATAAATATTAATATTAAGTCAATGTGCCTATGCAATATTTTATGTTCCCCTTTTTAAAATTGAAATATATAATTACATGGATAGTTCAAATCTGTCATAATTTAGAACGTCAACAACATGAGGGTGAGTAAAGGACAGAATTTTCATTTTTAGGTGAACTATTGCTATGGAAGCACAAACATACAAAGCATGCAACAAATATGTTTTAATATATCATTATAACGCCATCAAAGAATGCACACAAAAAGGCACTACATTTAAAATAAATGATAAAGAGGGATATTATTATGATAAACACAAGCTTTGTGAGCCTGCTAGACCAGCTTACACCAGCTAAGACCAGCTATCATTTTAGGCTGGTTAATTTTTATTTATTTTTTTCCATGAGGGATGTAGTTATTCCCTACTACAGTTATTCCTCTCTTTTCCTCTCTCTATTTAAGTATTACACTATATTGAACTGATGCCCAAAGGAAACAGCACATTCATTTAATTTCAGAACTCATGCCTAAATACTACAGTTGTCACATTTGGCATGTGTAATACACCTAAACATACACACACCTTCCCATAGACACACTCTTAAGGGGGCCTCTCAAGCTTGTTGCTTATGCAGTGCACAGTTTCCACCAAACATTCACACTTGACCACAGCCCCTTGGCTTTATCCTACAGCTCTTTAAAGAAAAAGAGAGGCGGGGGGTCATCTAAAGGAAGGGGGATTACGGGGACATAGCCCAGAGGATCGCTTAAAAAGGCCACACCATGGAGTGCTGCACGTTTCTGTCCCACACAAAGTGTCATACATGGCATGCTCGATGTTAGGAGCCAATTCTGCAAACAATCTTCCATTGCATCTTCTTACTGGGAGGGAATCCCTTGGTCACATCCAGCATTAACTCAGGCTATATAAATTGCAGCCCTGATGAAAGCACATAAAGGAGCCTTTCGTAAATAAAATAAAGGCAGGCTCAGCGGTGGGAGGGGAACAGAAAGAGGCCCCCAGAGAGAAGAGTGTTTGTGAAAGAGTGCTCCATTAACTTTCAACACCCTGGCTGTCTGGTGCCCTCAACAGAGGTGTCTGGTCTCCCTCGCTCCCCATTTTCCTGTTTCTTTCTCTTTGTCTCTCTTTAGCCTTGCAGAAACGGTCGGTAGCTGGTTTACTGACCTGAAAAGGGGACCCAAAGAAGGGACAGGAAGGTGAGAGACACACTTACAGCATCTGACACTCTCACACCCATTACAGTTTGTATGTGTGCGTACGAGTGTGTAAAAACCAGCTCGTGCTCGAATCAAGACGATTTTCCACTTTACACCATTGGCTCCCACAAGGGACGGGGGTCAAAGCGATGGCTATTATGGATCTAGACACAGACAGATCAGAAGTCTTGTAATGAACCGCTCTTATGCTAATGGAGGCCGCAGAGTTTTCTAAACATAATACAGGTCCTCATTTTGTTCTAAGCATTTGTGCACCTGTTTCTCTGTTGAAACAAGACAAGATTTTGTGAACAAGTTCACAGTCTGTATCCTGCATCTAAGAGTGATTGCTTACTCCGGTTTGTTTGAGTTTTACGCTCAAGAGCTATGGGGTAAACATTTATGTTCACACAAGTACAGATACTTATAAATATTGATGTCTCAAAACATATGCAGAACACACTCGACTGCCATTTTTGGTGCTGAATGTACAGCATTAGATAATATCTGCCACCAGGCGACAAGAAAACCTGTATACTTGTTTTTACTGCCTGCTTGATCAAGTGTATTTTCTATAGAAGTGTTTCAATTAGGTAATTCAAGACTGAATCATTCTGCTTCACTTATCTGGTAGATTCAATTTTAAAAAGAATCAAATGCACTGAAGCATTCGCACAAATTATGACTCCAGATTTAACTCACAAGGTAAAAGGCCACAGGTCAAATTATGGCACACACTTTAATAAATCAAATGAGATCAACATTTCATCAATGCACAAGATTTCTCATAAGACCTTACATACATACATGCTTTGGATGACATCTACACTCTGCTTGGCTTTCAGCAAACGTTTTGTGTTAAGAATCATATGAATATTTCATATATCTGTAAGATTCATGCCTGGAGGTTATTTCGCTCATTATTTATTCACTATTTTCTACATGAGTGTCGAAAGATCAGACACACTCATAAGGATGCCAGCAAAAAAAAGAAAAAGAAAAAGAAAAAGAAAAAGAAAAAGAAAAAGAAAAAGAAAAAGAAAAAGAAAAAGAAAAAGAAAAAGAAAAAGAAAAAGAAAAATGCTTGACTCCCTCGTCTGGATGATGTAATTTTAGGATCAATGCCAAAAGTTAAAATTTGTCAAAAGAGAAAATGATTGGCTTTGCCAGGATGTTTATTTAACATTTAGGGGATTTTGTTTATATGGATTAAGCTGTGTGTCACATAAAAAATCATGAGCTTATGGGTAAAATCGTGAGCACTAAAAGTGAAATGGTGACACCAGGTCTTGAAGGATTTCGAGTGATCTGCCTTTTAATGAGGGGAGCAGCTTAAAAACACTAAAATGTCACTAAATAAACAATAAAATCTGTATAAGCTTATTGGCTTAAACTATATTTCTTAAATAAATCAGAAGCAAGCATGTCTCATGGTATGCATGATGTTTTTAACATAATGGTTGTAATTATCTGTAATGAGAACTGCTACCTTTTTTGTTTTGTTTTGAGGGTCTATACGAAACCTGTCAAAGTTTCCTCTACAGCACTGAAGCGACATTCCAAAGCCCTTTGCATTATTCAGTTCAACTTTGGCTGTGGGGATTTCTTGGACTGATGGTTAGCTGATTGGCTAATTTGGGTGGTGGACAGCACACCTGCCATGCTAGAGCTTTTGTAAATAAGCTTTATTCCCTTCTCTCCCTGCTGGCTCTGGCTTATTTCAGCCTCCCATCACCGGCGTGGGGAGAAAAGCAAGAGGACTCATATCATCGAAGGGCCAAAGGTGAGGCGTCGAGAGAGAGCGAAGGGAATGAAATCTCCTGGCCCATTTTAGCAGCCATTCAGAGCGCATTACTCCTGGAGAAGGGAAACTTATAAAGGATCCTGGCGCTTGAACACATTTCTGTGTGTTTATGGGTGAGGGAGAGGAGAGCTGTGCGGAGGATCTGTAATAGATTCTCAAATTACGGTTTCATGTCTCTCTCCTTTTCTCAGTTTCTCTTCCTATGGTACAGCAACTCCAGATAGATTTGGATTATATTACTGTTTACATGCATATTTATGTTCCTGCTTTTTCTTATTGACATTTTTGACACTAGTATTAACCTAATCAGCATTCTTGGCATCAACGTTCACCACTTAATTGTGTAGATTTACTGTAACTCTGAATGTTTTTAGTAAAGACAGCTTTTTAATATTTTCAATCTTAATTAATTAATTAATAACATTCCGTTTTGTTCAATTTTATCTGATTTTACAGCCTAAACATGAAAAGAAGTTAAATAATTAAATGATACAAAAAATATACAGGCCAAATAAATCCACTAAATTAAAATATCCAACTAAACCTGAAGAACATTTTAAAATAGAACAAAAAGTGTCAATCAAAAAAAAAAAAAAAAAAAAAAAGAAAAGAGAAAAAAAATCAAGGTTACAGATGGGACAATTAAAAAAAGATTCTATACTGTCAATCCTATAACATGTGTGCACTATATTTTTATTGACATAGATAACTTTGACTAAAACTGAACTAATTAATGAATCGCTATCAATTACAGTCAATTTCTCACAGGCTATGATTAACCTCTTCAACTCTCTTAAATCCAAGCGGTCAACGGATATGATATAAATCTATTTTTTAATTAGGTTACTATGTTAGCTTTAGCTGAAAGACTATGTTGTAATATATACTGTGAGTGGTTTATTTCGGTGGATGGTATGGTGAGAAATGTGGCTGTATGCGTTCCATTGTGTTTCCCTGCAAGGCAACTAAGAGATCATGAACAATAGTCGAAGCAAAGTTCAAGGGAAGTATTATAAAGTAAAAATAGGACAGTGTCTACCACCTGAAGTTATCTATGAGATAAAAGCTCCATGTAATATTCATTCAATTTATGCATAACTCTGCATGTAACAGCTAACGGCTTTAAACATCAAATCTTATCTGTGTTAACTTATTATTCAAAGATGTTTGGATGTCTTAATGGAGAACAATAGCATGTCAATTGCTATTTCAGCACTGACACCGGATCAGCTGAGTTGACAGTATGTGGACGTTTAGTTTGTGCCGAGTCGACACCAGACCTGGTTCCTTCAGGGCAGAGAACATGAGGGGTAGGAGATATAAGATATGGCAGGTAGGACACAGCCTGGGGAAAAGACCGATACACAGCTGGGGCTGCCGATCCAAAGCCAGGTGACATGATGGAGATGAAGCCTCTTCACTCACATTCTTCCAGATGGTGGTCATCCATGTCCAAAGTTACATGAAGAAATGTCAGATATGCTCTGGATTTCACTGAAAAGTTCACTTCAAACTTTCACTGTTGAACAGAACTGAACATCCACTTGGAAGAAAATGCATTTTACAATTTGATGAGATAGTAAAAATAAGATTAGCTAATATTACATTCTATAATTAATTAAGGGTATGACATGAAGACTTATTGCTCTTTTTAGTGTTATAATTAGGAAGTTTTCTGTTAACAGTCAGAGATGAGTGTTTCAAAGTAATGTCCATATGGAACTAATACACAATTAAAACTTGTGTTCGTAATGATTACAATATAAGGATAATAATTGATCGTTTTGTATTTGCGAAATCTTAACAACTTTCGGCTTTGACTGAACTTATCACAAAGGCTGAATCCAAACTGGAGCTGATGCAATCTAGTTACATCGGGCTGGACATCCCGAGGTGGAAACAGGGAGGCAAAAGGAGCAAATATAGCATATATATTATACAATAGCGTATATTATAATATTTTTGGTGGTGTATTCTATATGGTATTCTGCATACTATATCCTGGAATTCAAAAGCATCTTGCAAGGCTTGCACAGACACTTAAAGGGTCCTTTGGTTCCTTTCATTTTTCTCAGGTTTGGTTCTGTCCCCATTTTGAAGTATGTAACCATGTTTTAATCAACATCATGTGCAAATGAAATGTCATGGCCTTTAATGTGGGAGCTCTGAAGGAAATGTCGATTAAAATGTCAAGTGGTTTGTGGGCAATATGGGCAGGGGCTAGCGAATGCCATCTGTACTGTAATGCACAAAAGCCAATGGGCAAACTCAATCTTACATGCGAGCCGGGCGCCCTCAAGAACTGAAATTAGCAAGTGAAGCATGGAAGCACACACACATACTGTAGCATGCAAAAAAGATATATTAATATATCATTATAATGCCATCAAAGAATGCGCACAAAAAGACACCACATCTGAAATAACTGATGAAGTGGAGATTGGGTGATATTAATATAAATCACTTGAGATTTATTCCTCATTCACTTTCATTATATGGAAAAGAGCAGGCAGTATATTCTTCAACATTTCTGCTGTTGTGTCCCACAGAAGTTATACACGTTTGGAATTATATGTTTTTTTTTTGTTTGTTTTTTTGCGTGAACTATTCTTGTAAACATGAAAAGTGAGTGATTGTGCTGACAAACAGGGTGTCTATATTGCCTCACTTCAGTGATTACATCTTGTTTTCTACACGTCTGTATCTTGATGTCTTGGGCTCAGTTTTAAATGAACACACTGGACTGTCAGCAGCAATTATCTACCTCACACCACCCTCGCTTGTAATTTCTTCTGTCTTTTTCTTCTCCTTTTCTCTCTTGTTCACACACATAGACAAACTTGCTATAAACACACACACACAATATTTTGAGCAAAGAGGCTGCCATCAGCTCCTGCACTCCTGCCTCATTGACATCACACTGTTATCCCTCTCTGACCTGTGTGAGCATCTTCCATACTAAAACTGCCACTGGCCGTGGCTGATCTCATCTTATTACTGTACTCATTAGAGTTGATAACTCTGTCTCTGTTTAGTAGCAAATGTATTATGCCAGAGGTCGACTACGAGACTGGCCCACATTGACTCACTTTGGTCAAATACAGCCTGTCATTTGGTACCTTTTTTTTATCAGTGTCATTTTAGTGCATCATCAGCATCACAGTCTATAACAAAGTCTAGACTAGACTACAGATCACAATCATCTCTTCCTGTTTCCTTTGCATTGGTAGATGATCATCAGAAAGGTCTTATAAAGGAAATTGATTTATATCATGCCATTTGTCAGGAGCCCTTGGTTATTAAGGAGGCACATGAATGCATTTAAACCTGACCCCGGTCACTCTGGGATGGGTTTCAAACTATTTTGACACAAACAAGTGGGTGGATAAAACCCAGAAACAGAGGAGCAGTGTCTTCAATGCAGTATTTACTAATAATTCAAAGGTTACACTTCTCTCAAGTGTTTAAAGAACAACTACCCATTATCTAAATCTTTACTTTTACTGTATGTACTGTATACCTATCTGTCTTATATATTTGAACACCCTGCTATTTTGCAAGTTCTCCCACTTAGAAATCATGGAGGGGTCTGAAATTGTCATCGTAGGTGCATGTCCACTGTGAGAGACATAATCTAAAAAAAAAAAATCCAGAAATCACAATGTATGATTTTTTAACTATTTATTTGTATGATACAGCTGCAAATAAGTATTTGAACACCTGAGAAAATCAATGTTAATATTTGGTACAGTAGCCTTTGTTTGCAATTACAGAGGTCAAACGTTTCCTGTAGTTTTTCACCAGGTTTGCACACACTGCAGGAGGGATTTTGGCCCACTCCTCCACACAGATCTTCTCTAGATCAGTCAGGTTTCTGGGCTGTCGCTGAGAAACACGGAGTTTGAGCTCCCTCCAAAGATTCTCTATTGGGTTTAGGTCTGGAGACTGGCTAGGCCACACCAGAACCTTGATATGCTTCTTACAGAGCCACTCCTTGGTTATCCTGGCTGTGTGCTTCGGGTCATTGTCATGTTGGAAGACCCAGCCTCGACCCATCTTCAATGCTCTAACTGAGGGAAGGAGGTTGTTCCCCAAAATCTCGCAATACATGGCCCCAGTCATCCTCTCCTTAATACAGTACAGTCGCCCTGTCCCATGTGCAGAAAAACACCCCCAAAGCATGATGCTACCACCCCCATGCTTCACAGTAGGGATGGTGTTCTTGGGATGGTACTCATCATTCTTCTTCCTCCAAACACGTTTAGTGGAAATATGACCAAAAAGTTATATTTTGGTCTCATCTGACCACATGACTTTCTCCCATGACTCCTCTGGATCATCCAAATGGTCATTGGCAAACTTAAGACGGGCCTTGACATGTGCTGGTTTAAGCAGGGGAACCTTCCGTGCCATGCATGATTTCAAACCATGACGTCTTAGTGTATTACCAACAGTAACCTTGGAAACGGTGGTCCCAGCTCTTAAATCATCAGATTTTTCACGATAAAACGTGATAATTTAAGTTGAGAAAACTTAATTTCTTTAGGTGTTACCAATTGAAGTAATTGTTTTAAGTTGATCCAACTATTCACTTTTTACAGTGTAGTAATTTTCACCCAATCATAACTACTTATAGGCTAAAAGATTGTGCATTCAGGTCAGCGCTCAGGTCAAGTTAGCATGTCCCTAGTATGGCTGCTATCCAAATAAAGCACACTGGGGCTGAATTCAGCCATGCAAACATGCCAGGACATCATAATTATATCCATAACAAGCATCTTCAACCTGTACAGACACAAAGAATAACTCTCTCTTGTGTTTCTTACTCTCTCCCTCCTGTCAGGCATGACTACATCTGCATTTCCCCTGTTTGCTCTAACCCCTGTTACAGCATTAAGTTACATTAGGAGTTGATTCACAAAGATTTCACGAGAGGTTGAATCTGTTTGGCTGAGCTGGCAGTCTGTGGCCACCCTCGTTCTATCCTCTCTCTCTCTCTCTGACACACACACTCATGGGAATATTACTGAGAGTGGGCCGGCCCCAAACCTTACAGGGGTTTTCTGCCCTCAGCAAAACAAGACAAGCAGATTCTAGAAATACTGAAAAAGAAAGAAGAGAAAAAGTGAAGAAAGAAGAAGAGGGGAAGAGAAAACCAAGCAGTATACACTACTGCAGTATACACTACAGTTCCACTCTATTTTCAGCCCTCCTGTCAAAATGAATTTCACATCTTAATATGGAGAAAGTGCTTACTATCTGAAATAAGAAAAAGATGATGGGTGGGGGGAATGGAGGGAGGGATAATGATGAGGCAATGAGAACTCAATTAGAAGCCTCAAGCTGACAGCACTGCTCCTGCCCCGCAGGTAGAGAAAGAGAGAAAGGAAAAGAGAGAAAGAGAGAGAGAGAGAGAGAGAGAGAGAGAGAGAGAGAGAGAGAGAGAAAGAGAGAGAGAGAGGTTTGCCTGCTCAAATGATTGTGCCCACAGGGCTTGACTGGGGCTGTGCCCCCTTAACTGGGTGCATGCTCAGTTATTCCTTGAATATCTCTCTCTCTCTTTGCCCCTCAAGGTTTCACACTTTTTCTCTCACTTCTGCTGTTATTATAATACAATATCCGGTCGATGCTGTTAACAGGTATAACCTTGTGCACTAAACTAGTCTTAATGTCACTGTACACTGGCAACATGCCTGCTCAAGGCTCCATATATTTGATCTGCTTTACATCTACAAAGAAAAAAAACAAAAACAAAACAAAGCCTTCATATCCTGAAGGATTTCTGTAAAAGCCTTAAGCTTGATGAAACAATTAAATAAAACACAGTCTGTGTACTTAGATTTCCATAGCAAATGAAAACAGCGGGGAAATTGTTGAAATGTTCAAAAGCTGTTTGTTCTTTTGTATTTATTTGTGAAAGTATGCCAGAATTAGTATTTGTCGAATTGAAATGGCAGCTCATTTTTGATCAAATATAAAAAGAGACTTTATGAAACAGAGCGCTATAGGATTAAAAATAATCTCTTGCTTTATGGTATGCAGAAATGATAACTTAAATATTACATTGCAATCATTATAATCAGATGGAAATGAGTGATAAATCATTCCAATACAATTTCAATAAAAAATAAAATAAAAATGCATCAAAAAAATTAATAATCTGCTTTCGAACACTGATCTGTATACTGCACAGGTATACTGTATCTGACTGTACCACTTGGTTATCCATCTTTACATAAATAATGAATATGCCCGTCTGTATCTCTGCATCTCTATTATCCTTACATTACACTGATGCAAAGCTCAGAAAACTTTTCAGAGAGGCAAAGTTTGGCATATGTGCTTGTGTACTCTTGCACCAAGCCCTGTGGGGAAGCGCAGAGCGGTGCGGGAAAGCGCTGGGTACTGGGCTGATAAGACAATGGAGTAAAAGAAAAGGCCCAGAGCTACACTACTGTGAGCGTCTGTACAGCACTTTCCATGGCACAACACTGACTCATCACTAGCTCCTTGTGTGCACACACGAAGGGCCCCAGGGAGCCTTTCGATCGGGGTGGAGATTCTAGCACTGCGCGGTTACAGAGCTGCTGCTGGGAGTCATAAAGCCCTCACTGTGGGGATGGAGAAGGCGTTTCCAACACAGGAACTGAAGAGTCCTGATCAGGCAGCCTGGGCTTGATGTGCTTTTGATGTCTTAATCAGTTCCTATATTAGGCTCAGGGCTTGTTTGGTGGAGCAGAAGTGAGGGGGGTTAGAGACGATGCCACCAGGACCAAGAGAAAAGGCTGACCAATAGGATTATTTATTGGTATGCATTATGAACATGCTCACTGAAAAGTGAGCTATAAACTCTTTCTGATGTGTTGCTTTCTCACTATAAAAAAAAAAAAAACAACCCCCCACAAGTCTCCATTAGGACCGAAGTTGGTAATGAACAACATCTTTGACTGTTGGATTTGTATAGGTTCTACAGCTCCACACAATAAATCTGCCATTTAAATCATTCAGTCATAAATCATAAATGTAGTTGTTCATCAAGAATCACAGACACCCGTTGCTTTTCCCCAGGCTATACAGCATCAAAACTACCCAGGAAGTCCACCAGCACAGCACAAGGGAAAGGAGTCTTCCATACAAAGCCTCCTGGCGGGTTTAGTCATCTGCGCTTCATGGTTCACAGCTTCCATAGTAAGACAGCAGCTATTAATATGTCAAAACATTCAAAACTTCTAACCACACTCCTTAACATGGGCAGACTCTCACAAAGAGTAAGAGGATGATGAAGAACTTACATAAATCATTTTGAAATTAAAAAAAAAAAAAAAAAAGTTGATCTTGATCCAGTCATCTATTGGCAATTATGATTTGAAAAATGATGGCAGATGAGGGAAATTAAGACTGATTTTATATCTTTATAAATTGCCATTGTAAGGCATCACAAAATTGAAAATCCAAGGCTGAAAACCTTCCTTGACGTTTTGTTGGGATATGAAATTTGCTACTATTACAGTAATAGTACTAATAGCATTGGTAGATCAAAGAGTATTACTAAAGGAGTGAGAACTGGTATCTAGCACTAAAACATTAGTAGATCTAAAATGTGACAGATTAGGTAATAAGTGAGATTTAAAAAAAAAATCTAAATGTCACAAAAATAAATTTTCATAAGGACTTACACTACCTATAATTCGCTCCAGTTAATTAACACATCTAGAGATAGGAAGCTTGTATGGTATGTCAAGGCAAACACATTTCCCCTCTCCCCCCCAAAAAGATCCTTGGCCATTGAATTTCATTCCCACATCATCTCATGGCCAATTTGCTGCTCTACATATTTATCTCTTCTGAATGCATATTTATTTTTTAATTGTTATGGCTGCCGGCAACACAATGATTTGCTATTCTGAGCTAGAGTTAGCATAAACCACTCAGTAACAGGGTTCAGCATTACACATGGAGATTTGTAGATGGATTTGAGGTGGGACTTACAAAGTTCTGAATTCCTCACCATCAATCAGATTCTTGTTGCATGACAATTCATGTGAGGCTATACAGGGCAAATTAACAAATGAAATCAACTATTTTGTTGCTCTACTGTTAAAAAGTTTGGGGTTGGTGGAACGTTTAATGTTTTTTGAAAGAAGTCTCATATGCTCACCATGGCTGTATTTATTTGAACAAAAAATTTTACACTTTGAGTATAGTGACAATTTAAAAAAGCAGTTTTTTGTAAATGTCTACATTTTGGATTTGTATGTTACCTTTCTCCACATTTTTGTTTCAAACCAGCTCTGTTTAATTTTCATTTGACAAGGTCAGCGGGGCTTTGAATACCTCACTCATTGCCATGCTATAACCAATAAGTGGAAACAAATAGCTTGCTTTCTTAACCTTGTTTTGGTTTCTCTGGCAATTACAAAAGAATCTTTATATGTTGCTCGGTGACCTCTGACCGCAGTTGGTACGAGAGACAGCTGCGGTAAACCTGATCTTATTTCAAGCCTCAGGCCATTTTTCTTTATCAACCTTCGACACAAACCAAACTTCACAATGGACATAGTTCACTCCATCACCTGAAACTTGATAAGAAATGAGGAGTCATGAAAACCTGCCTACAGGCGAGGAGTTATCCATCCATCTTCCTTGACAGATGTCAGTCCCAGAGTTCTTCGATCAACTGTCAGGATGCAGCATCGAACAAAACTCAAGGAGACATTTTGCTCTTGTGTCCACACAAACAGATTAGAAGTAGGAAACAATGAGTAGATAAAAATAACAGAAATCTGAGACCAACCAAAAACAAAAATATTTGGACACACATAATCTTGTCAATTCTAGTGTTACCTGTCAGCTTGACAATGCATCATACGTAAAAGAATAATGGGAGGCTTGCATTAGGGAGCTAAGACCATGTTTCTCGTTATGGGCGCAGGTGGTAAAGCTCAAAAGCAAGAAGGAAAGAGTGAAAGCTATCACACAAGTTTGAAAACAGAGCAGTTGACCCCTGGCTGCTTCTAGTTGCAATGGCATCAGCAGTGCCCATATCTAAACAAAGATGCCTGGAGCTAAACACACATGAAAGCAGGAATTCTCTCCAGAGCTTGGGGGGAAAACAACAGAGCAGCTCTTTGACTGTGCTTTGCTCCTCAGTGCCAACTGATATGCTTTCCATTGTCCCTAACATTTTTTTTAAGCAAAGTAATACATTTTGACCCTAGTTTAACAGTATTTGTCAGCAGAGGAACTACTTACAATGTAGTTTTGCTGTGTTTCTTTTTTAAATGAAAGTAAAATAGATAAAACATAAATAGTTTAATTTAAAAATACACTACAGCCAGATACTAAGGTGACTTATTAATGCAAAGAAATGACAGCTATTCAAGTGGTTTGGATCTTCCTACAGTTTTATTTTATATTACCTCTCGTTATCTGTCAAGATGAAGAAATCTGTGTGGAAAATTGCATTCCCAGGTGGTGGAGAATTGGCTCACTTTTAATTTATTTGTGTGAATGTAATAAAAATAATATAAATAAATAAATAATGCATTTACCAGGTAATGAAGGTAAATTAACCATTTTTAATTTGAATATGTTTTAAAATATAACTTACAGTATTCATGTGTTGTTGGCAAAGCTGATTTCTTTTAGCACTTAAGTGTCACATGATCTTTCAGAAATAATGAATAGAAAGTTCAAAGGAACAACATTTAGAAAGCTGTAACATCAGAAATATCTTTACTGTCACATTTGATCAATTTAATGCATCCTTGCTGAATAAAAGTAATATACAAAAACAATCTTACTGACCCCAAACTTTTGAACAGTAGTGTATAATGTTACAAAAGCTTTCAAATTCAGATAAATGTTGTTCTGTTGAACTTTCTGTTCATCAAAGAATCCTAAAATAAGTGTACACAAATGTTTTCAACATTCAATAAATGTTTCGAGCAGCAAATCAGCATATTTGATTTCTGAAGGATCATGTGACACTGAAGACTGGAGTAATGGCTGCTGAAAATTCAGCTTTGACAACACAGGAATAAATTGCATCTTAAAATATATTAAAATAGAAAACAGATATTTTAAATTGTAAAGAAATATTTTAGAATACTACGGTTTTTGCTGTATTTTGGATCAAATAAATGTATCCTTGGTGAGCAGAAGAGACTGTCATATATATATATATATATATATATGCTGTGATTGAGTCCGGTGCCAATTACTGCAAGTGGGCAAGCGGCAAACAGCTGTTGTACAAGCTTGCTGGACTGTTCACATGCACGGTGGGTTTCCCTATATCCTAGAACATGCTGGAACACGCTTTCATTGCTGACCACTATAAAGTCGTAATACAAACACACTCACACACGGCCACAAGGTGCATACCCAAACACACACATACCCCAAAACACCTGACCTGGAAAAGACCCAAGGTGACCCAAGGAAACGCTGGGGTAGGCCCAATTAATTGGACTTTTTGCTCAGGCCCCGTCTCCCCCAATTGTCCAAATCCCCCGGACATGATTAATGTGTACACTGGTGAAGAGAAAATATATTTTTAACCCCATTAAAGTCAACCAAGGGTAAAGCGGGTGTATGCTTATCCTGGCACTATATCAAACTACCCTATTAGCTGGGCTGCAAGTGTGTATGGCTCAATGTATGTGTGGTGCTGTAATTTGTGTGTGTATCTGAATGGGTATGACTGTGTGTTTTAGTGTGGGGTGGAGGGATATTGGGTATCTTGGATAAACAGTCTATGTAAGGACATTATTTTTTTTAAAATCCTGCTTACTGGAGGCTTAAAGGTAACACTGAACGGCATTAAAGTGAAGTGGTATTACTGCTATTGTGCAGAGGGTTCAAAAGTTCACATCCAGGTCTTGCTCACTGAACCCTGGTGGCCAATGAAAATAGCACCGTCTAGATTAGTCCAATGACCTTCCTTTTTGCCAAATATTCATGCCTGGGTGCTGAGCTTTGAACGCTTTGAGCAGCGGGATTAGTCTGCTGGAGTTTGACCCACACCATGACGGTCTTACAGCAACACTGTGAGCTGACCTAGCTACTGAAATCAGAGAGAGCCGTGACACTTATCAGCATACACTCTCACTGACAAACATGAGAACATGCAAAACATGAATATTCTTTGCATTCCCAACATGCAAAGCATAAGAAAACATCCGACTACCGTTAATCTCTGCATCCAAATGTTCAATAATGCACTGAAATTGTAGAGCTTTTGGCTTCTCCACCCAACATTGCCATGAAACTTATTTTTTTCATAATATAATTAATCTAATATAAAGAATTGTATTTGAGTTAAATCAGTTTTCCAGTTTTGCTTGTATTTAAAATTCCCCAAACAGACCACAGAGCTATATTTGAAAACACATTTAGGTCGAGAGCTCATGTCTGCAGGGACCCTACATCTGAAAAGCCAAAATGTCATGTGAAACAGATGTCAGATCAAAATTATGGATCCACAAACAATGTGATGAGTCAAAAACAGGGTGCAAGTGGCTCAGGGACTTTTGTTTTTACATGAATGGCTATACTATAATGGCATTTTATTTAAAAAACTGGATAAATGTTGATATAGGCTACAAAATAGACCTAGTTAGTTACATTTCTGCTCATTG
The DNA here is from genome assembly GCF_963993115.1 of Abramis brama. Classification (NCBI taxonomy): domain Eukaryota; kingdom Metazoa; phylum Chordata; class Actinopteri; order Cypriniformes; family Leuciscidae; genus Abramis; species Abramis brama. The sequence goes on along the minus strand of NC_139967.1, from coordinate 31,253,823 downwards.
CTCTAAACAAAACTATGTGGATGATCAGTTTAACACCACTTCAAGGAATCAGGGTCAATATTCTGACTATACATTTTAAAATACTGAATTTTGTCTAATCTAATGTTATGTTGTGTGTTAGATCAGACCAGTCAACATTTTTTATATATGTTTTTGTCTTAAAAACAAACATGCTGATATTCCATGCTGATATTATGAAATTGAATGGGGCAAGTAAAAAAAAGAAAGAAAAGAAAAGCAGGGCAGGGCAGGTGAAAGCCACACATAATTATAATTAAAACAACTGACAACAGTTAATCCCTGCATCCAAATATGTTTTCCCTGCTATATAGTATGCGGAAATAGAATACACAGTAGGTGATTATTTCACGGATGAGCTACAGCTTGCGTTGAGATCTAAAGTATGCATCCGATGAACACTTTACTAACCCCCTTTTTTTAATTGAGTTGAAATGACTCATACAGCCAAGTTGATTGTACTTAAAAATGTAAGGCAGCATTTTTTACAGTGTGGGTGATGAAGAGCAGTCAGATTCAAAACATTGTAAAACCCAATGAGTTAACTTATTTCATTTGAAAAAAAAAAAAAAAAAAAAATGCCTTAAGTGTAAAAAACAATATGTTGAGTACTGTGATCTTTTTTCAGTTGAGTTCATTAAAAACTATTACTTCTCTGGAAGGTACACAATTATTATTGTGTTGCAAATAAGGCAATATTCAGCATTTTAGTATTCTATGATGACCCATCCTCAACCTAACCACACGCTCTACTCTTCAGCACAGAGGTAACCTCCAAATATCCAACATAACACATCAATAAACAATACCAGATCTCGTTAACACTTTATTTTGAGGGTCCACTTTAGACATTCTACTAAATAAGTAACTTTGCAACTACATGTCAACCAACTCTTTTTAGAGTATTAGTAGACTGTCTGCTTAATATCTGCTAACATTTCATTTTGATGGTCCTTCAACAGACATTCTACTGACTATAAGTATCTTTGCAACTACATGTCAACTCATTCTACTAACCCAAAGCCTAACACCTAACCCTACCCTAACAGTCTACTAACAGTCAACTAATACTCTAATGAGAGTTAGTTGACATGTAGTTGCAAACAGGGCTTGACATTTGTTGCTCACCAGCCACTGTGGCTAGTGGTATTTCAAAGTTATTAGCCACTCAGCATTTTCACTGGCCACAATTTTGACAATGATACCATGGAACAAAACTGCCATATAAATATTTTAATATTTATCTCATAACTTGGCGTCAGGTATATTTGGCTGCTGTCACTTTTAAGACCCGACATACAGATCCATTACACTGTTACACATTACACATATTTAAATACTTTGTTTATATAAATACTCACAAATGAAGGTCTTTTTTGATATTATTTTGTGTGTATTTGACTGTTTAAGCGCAATAAGCAGTGAAAAATAACTCAATTTAGGTATGAGAGGCGGTTTTATCTGTGCGAACTTTGGGTGTGCAAAACACAAAATCTGTGGGAATGAGTCAATTCCATGCCAAAATTCAAGCCCTGTAACACCAATGATATTCATCTGCAGGAAATGAAATGAGTGAGTGAGGAGAGGCAGGTTTGTGAGTCAACTTGTAGTCTGAGAGATGAGAGAGCGAGAAAGCCAGCTGGTATTGTGTATCTATTATGTGGAAAATAGGCTATTGGAAGCGTTTCAGATATTTCAGTATTGATATGTATAGAAAAATCTATACTTTTGACAACACTACATTGCACTTAGTTTATTATTTCAGATGCCTTTTTAAAAGACTACAAATGAAAAATGTATATTAGATATTAAATTCAATCCGCCAAAGTGGCTATAGTGACTGTGTTACAAGTCACTTCTGAAATCCAACCGCATTTGGCAAGTTGTCGGGTGTTAATGTCAAGCCCTGGTTGCAAAGTAACTTGTAAGTGTAACCCAGATCTCTCCCGATATTAATCTTGCGCACAAACACATTTTATAACTGTTTCAACATTTACTCTTTTATATATTCTGAAGCAAAGCATGCTGAGAACAAGACATATGCTGTAGCCACATCAGTGTGAGTTCTGCTTAATAAAATCAGTTGAGTTTGCATAGCTTTTTTTCTATTAAGTGAAATGAGCTTTCATTCATATTTGAGTGAAATGAACTCTTTTGTTTAGTAAACTTCACTCGTTTTACAGAGGAACCAGCATATTTTAAAGAACACATTTCATCAACAGTGAAGAAAAAGTTCTTCTTCAAATATGGTACAAACTCAAGTACAAATATTTCTCCTTCAATAACAAAGCAAGCAAACTCCAAGCAAGGCCAATGAATGACCCCTAAGTGCTCAGAAAACCACTCATGTGTTTCTTAAAAAGGAGATAAAAGGGAGGGAGCAGAATAACCTTTTCCAAGTGCCTCACCCAACTAAATTGTCAGTGCTTTCATTTTTAACATGGAGCAACTCATGTAACTCAAATTCCATGGAGTAACTCCAAAGGGCCAAAAAGCCTCATGCTTTCAATGAGTGGCAGATTCTTGAAAGAGTTGCAAGTCTCTTGTTGGGGTTTTCTCATACTGCATTTGGGCATGTTTGTGCGCATTTTCAAACGCTATTCCCTTCCCTACTTGTGATTGTGTTCATCTTAATTGGATAGATGGCACTGTTTTGTGCAACAGTGCTCAAAATGTTACATTTGGCAGAGTCAAAGCTCTCATTTACATTCCTTACACAATCAAAGTACAAGATGAGGTAATGAGAGAGGGAGAAAGCAAAACAGAATGAGGGAGGGAGGTAGAGAAGGAAATGACTGAACTTTCTGTAGCGCTTTGTAATTGTCACCATAACACGTGTGGTAATTTGTTTGGCTTCCTTTGTAAGCGGAGAGGGTTGCTCACTCATGCTTTGGATTTGTGTCGGCTGCTGAAAGCAGAACATGCATAAATAAGGTGCCTCAGCAACTTCACTTACGAGCTAAACTAATGTCATTCCAGAGAGAGTAGGAAACAGTTCTCAAAGACCCTCAGCCATAACTGCACTCCCTACAGACATATTTCTGATTGGATGATTCTCAGTTTCTGTACTTGCATGGAGGGCATTTGGGCTATTGAAAAACAGCCCTCATTCAACCGCATTCTGAGTTTGTCAGTGCAGAGATTTAGAAGTAGGTGCTATGAGTGATGTGTCAATGCTGAGAGAATAAAACATCTTCTATTGCACTGCTGAGATTAATAGGGCATGGGATATAAAACAAAGGGGGAAAAATGTAAACATTTCAAGCATTATTTTTTATTTATTTATTTATTTTTTAATTCCATATACTGTCCATTTAGAATAAATGGCACATACTAAAATTGCAACAATGAACAGACCACATAAATCAAATAAACAACACACATACCTTAGAAAATACATATCAGGGCTGTTGTTGCTGTATTTATGTTTATTGTCATATCAGCTTCACAGTCTATTTCATGGCAAATACAGACTCAACATTCAATAAATACAAACAATACAATAAATACAAACATTTAATAAAACAATTTTTTTTACAACTCTATAAAATGTTCAATTGCACTTATGACTTTTAAGTTTTTCTGGGTCCGTCTTACAAAACAAGTCCTTCAAAGTTTTTCCTGATAAAAATCGTCTCATGTCACATTATAAATCAGGCAGACCAAAATATTTGTCTTATAGTCAAGAGATTGCTATAATACTGACATTTTGGACGATTTTAAATGAGGACTTCTGGTAAACGCAAACTAAGAAAGTAATATGTAATGTTCCCTACCTGTAAGTCTAACCCTGAGCTAATACGAATACTGAGCTGGTGATATATATGTGCAAAACCTAATTTCTAAACCCAACTGTTACAGAAACTTTTTGGCATTTTTATTTATCTTTACATCTCTGTTTTCATCATGGTAATCATTGGCTAGTCCCTAGAATGTAGGCAAAACCTGACATAAAAAACGGATGGCTCAAATAAAAGGCTCAAATACGCAATCAGTTGTTGATTCACTTGATTATTTTCAGTGAGAGTGTGGTTAGTCACATCATGTAATTAACCATGAGGATTACAGAACATACATGCACACAAAGGGCTTAAAAGAAAGATTAGTTAGAACAGGGTTAAGGGTCAGCAAGTTTGAATGGCCTGATGAACACAATGGTCATGCAAGCACCATGCAGGTGGGCATGTGTGCTGAATTCATTGTTTCCCATAAATAACTAGTTGCATTTTAACTGAGTAGAAACATTATTATATAGAAATGGAGATACTTAAGGAATGTGTTATGTCAGCAAATGTCGATCACATTTACTGTTGTTCAGCGAAATTTTGTTGGTGAAATCCAGTTGTTTCAAAAGGTACATGCAACCGTGAATTTCGCGTCCGGGCTGAAGATTTCTCCAAGCAGATTTCGCAACGGGTTCAAGTTGGTGGTAGCCTAGAAATCTAGATGCACCCTAGCGGCAGCAAAATGTATTTTGCAGCCAGGGTAGTCTAGCAACTCTCCATTGACTTTTGAGCTGCAAAAACCTAAATTGGGTCAGGCCAATCACGTCGTGTATAGAGTAGGCGGGGCGGGCTTAACATAATGACGACAGAGTTGCAACGGTTCCCTGCTACTTGAAAACAAAGAAGAGCTGCTGCTGGAGAACAGTCTTTCGAATCGGCTTTGGCCGCGACTCTGGAGGACTTGGAGTTAAGTTTTTCTTTGAGAAAAGAGCAAAGAACGGCACTTAAGTCATTCTTTAAAAAAGGAAGATGTGTTCGTTTTGCTGGCCAGATATGGCAAAAGTTGAATCTATCAACTAACGTTAGCTCCGCTGTTGGGAAAACGCTCTGATTGGTTGTAGCGCTGTCCTATTGCGTGCAGAGGGAATTTGAAATACAGCCGTTTATCCCGCCCCTCGGATTGAGCCGTGTCTATGGAGAGTTGCCAGACCTAACATCTTGATGTAGGTCTGGCTTGCCAGGCTAAGTTGGTGGAATTTGGCAAATTGAATTGGAAAGTGACTTCTGTGTGAGCTGTGCTTCATATATGACACCATTGATAATAGACAATAGGCAGCTTTCTGTTGGTCAATGTGGCATCTGCATTAACAACTTGAACCTGTTGCAAAGTCTGCATGGGTAAAACTTTCGTCCTTCATGCGAAATTCCAAATTGCATGCATTCCTATTGAAATGACTGAATTTTTCCCATGAAATACACAGAACAAGGGTACATGTGAACACACCATTAGAAGGTCAGGTTGCTTGATGTTTACAAAAGCATGTTTTCTCACAGAAATTAATATTAAAGGTCCCGTTCTTCGTGATCCCATGTTTCAAACTTTAGTTAGTGTGTAATGTTGTTGTTAGAGTATAAATAATATCTGTAAAATTATAAAGCTCAAAGTTCAATGCCAAGCGAGATATTTTATTTAACAGAAGTCGCCTACATCGCACGGCCCGTTTGGACTACATCCCTCTACTTCCTTCTTTAATGACGTCAGTAGAACAGTTTTTTGACTAACCTCCGCCCACAGGAATGCTCCCTCAACTCTACCGAAATTTGTTTATGTACTTGCGCACTTCTTATAACTTACTGTTTACTCAGTAACTGAGGCTTCATCTTTTGTGTGATGTACAATAAACTTTATTAAACTCATCAGTATATGTTTGATCATCATTCGGACCTGGTCCGAAACAGCAGACTTGTAGGCTATTAATAAATAATGGATACATACAAGCAGATGACAAATACGTTATAATAACCGTAATTAAACTACTAAACTATACCTGTTCCATCTCTATACAGCACTCTGACTCTGTAGGCATTATTGTCCGACTCGAAATGAACACCATTACTGAGAGTTTCTGATATTATCATCATTCCGTGAGATGAAATTGTCCTGAGAGACTGAGCGCGAGATCATGAAGCTCCGCCCCCTGGGTCGTCCAGCAGCAGCTTATTTGCATTTAAAGGGGACACACTAAAACAGCGCGTTTTTCTGAGCCCCAAAAAATGACAATTTAAACATGCTGTAAAAAATGATCTGTTGGGTATTTTGAGCTGAAACTTCACATACACACTCTGGGGACATCAGAGACTTATTTTACATCTTGTGAAAAGGGGCATAATACGGGACCTTTAAAACAAAACTGATATGCCAGTGTGGATGAAACTGAAAATATCACATATTAGGTATAATTACATCACTATTTTTGCTATAAGATGTTTGTCCCCCAAGAGAAATGGTGCATAGAAATGAAAGGAGAACGAGAGCCGTCAGTGCTCCCACCAGCTGCATCCCAGCCCTGGCATGATGTTGAGAAGAAGTCGCTCACCCGGCACGGGGCAACCCTCGGGGGCAGACTAGACACGTCCGTCAAAAAAGACACCCCCCCCCCCCCAAAAAAAGAGAAAAACCCTTCCCCCAGATGCACCTGGAGCATCTCCCAAATCCCCACCAGCATCATCCATCCATCTCCCATGCAGCCCGAGAGTTAACCCAGATGTGAGCCTCACGGGGCGGATCAGGGCCCGGGAACGTGTGCACTCTGTTGTGACTAGTACCAGATGTGCTCCATTGACCCAAAACACCCAGCCAGTAGACATGCCACATAGGCATCACACAGACCCACCACACAATCAGCGACACACCTGTTTCCATTCACACTCTGGCCTGGGAGCCCTACACGGCCGTCAGCGCTCACCACATGTCTCTTTTCTCTTTCTTTCTCCGTTTTCTGCCCCCTCCCTTTCTCTTTATTTTTTCTATCTGTCAAACTCATCTCCAAAGTGTTTACTCTTGGGGCTAATAAGAAACTCGAACAGATTTATTCATTAGAACACGGCAGCTAATGATATGAAAAGAAATAATAATTGAATTTTCCATCCAAACACTGTGAGTCAATTTCAGGACGTGGAAACAAGATACGGGACAGAAGAGGCCTGTTTGATTTGAGGGCTTGTTTCATGTTACTGATTCTAAATTAGCGTAAGTAAATACACCTGCATGACCCCGGAGCCCCACAGAGGTCAAAGTCATTCAAACATTTAAAGAATGGTAATTAAATTACCCTTGGTGCTGAATAACTTTAATTTGGTAGCATCACAAATTGTTTCCAGCCTTTTTCCACCCACAAGTAGCTCCTTCAGCCTCCTGGTTTAATATTTTATCAGCTTAGACTTGTTGCTACAAACAAGTGCTCATTTTCAGAACCGTAAGTAATCAAAGACAATTCGCCTCAATTAAACGTGCTCCGAGTCGCAGTGCGGTTTACTTTGCGAAAGGGTAAAACAGGAGGGGGGCGTTCAGATGCGTTTCAGGGCGATAACGCTAAAGCGTGAAACTGTACTAAACTAAAAATGGAATACAAGATGAAGAAGCGCTTCAGGCTAATCAAACCGCTGAACTTGCCGCTATCATGATTTATAGACTGAAATAAAGTTGTCTCAGAGTGGTATTAAAATAGGACTGGGGACTTCAGGGGTCCTATTTCAGTGGCTTGCGGTCAAGCTCTGGGCCCAGGTGGGCCTGCTTATGAGTCCCCTACCGAGGTCCTAGGAAGTGCTGCTACTAGAGCACAATAACTCTTAATTCTGAGGCCTGGCTAGGATCCAGCAGCTCTACTACCTGAGTCTGTTTGAAGAACGACATGTTTGGCCGGGTATTTAGCCATGCTGTTTGAGCTCTAACGCCCGGAGCACAGAACATGGCAGACTGGCAAAGCAATTCAGCCCTTCTCTGTGATGAAATTATTCACTTCACCAGCTGATATGATTGGTGATCGCATTACCCATAAACTCTTTGACCTGCACAATGAACAAGTTATTTCAAAACGTCCCTTTCTATTCCCTTACAAAGTTCACAATGATAAACTACACTATAGGTTACTGTGAGTTGCCTGTTAATGCTCATAAAAATAGGATCATACAGACTTAAATTCCCCCTAAAAATATACAGTATGACTTGAAGAAGATTCACCTAAAGCAGCCAAAAGGACAGATCTGTCCTCTTATAATCACTTTCAACAAACACACACTGACACACACTGTGCAGCAACATTATATGGTCATCACTGTTTTTTTCTTTTCATATTTCAGAGGGCATGAGGGCTGAGGGGTGTTGCTCTGGCTTTGATTTTGCTCTGTGCTGGAACATTTTTTTTATGTTGCATTAAAAATTAATAACGATTAACCCAGTTGAAGTTCTGCACAGGCTGAGTTCAAAGAGCTGTGAGCCCAGAGCAGGCTCACTCGGTTAAACTCCATCTGGGGTTATTGCACTGCAGAGCAGTACACACTCCGCTCTCTTCCTACAAACTGGGCTGAAAACGTGCGTCGTGGTGTAAATGCGAAAATTTCCAAGTCCTATTCTTTCAGAAGCATCCTATTTAGCACTTTCCCTCCTATCTCTCTCTCTCTCTCTCTCTCTCTGTTCACCTGATTCTGACCTCATGGTCAACTGCGAGTGTTCTGTAACATGGCATGTTCAGCTAGAGACTGGACACCTCAGAGATCAAAAGCAATCTCCACTGAGCTGCAATTACCCAGACCTAAAACCCCTCCAAGTCCTTTCTCTCTTTCTCTTTATTTCTTTCTCGATCCCCCCTTAGCTGACCCTCCTCAGAGCGGGTGGCTTCAGCATATTTGGCCCCAACAAAAAATGGCTTTGTTTACATGGAGTGACCGTGAAGAGTTTGAAAGCAGCCAAACGCTGTCAGAAGACTTGCATGCTCTGCAGAGCTCCAAATGCTTGCATGTGTGGGTGTGTTAACACATGATCCCATGACCTATTCGCTGCGATTTCACCACTGAAGGCACGTTAAGTCCTCAAAACGGGGTTCAGTGTGTGTGAGGATGTTTATGCATCACGGTGGATGTGTTTTTGAATATCAAAGATATACATGATGAATAGTCTGCAAAGCGAAGCGCAAGTATATGCTTTGTTTGTGCAATAAATGGAAAGAGAGAAATACAAATCCCCTTGGGGAATATTCTTGCTACTTGGGATCAGCACTTCTCTATGACTCTTGTTTTCTTGGCCTGGTATGACTTGATGGACTTACATCATCTGCATACAATGTAGCTTGTGTTTTTGGGTCCCATTATGGTTTGACATGGACTTTCATGTTTCTGCGTTGTTTGTTGTTCTAGAATCAGGCAAAATGAAAACACATGAGGTGCGGAGCGATTTATTTGTGCTCCAGCAGTTCGCTGCATCTGACAATGCCTGTAATCTCTGCCAAACCATTCCACAACACTCATAATCAGCCGTCATCTCTTCCTTCTTTCATATCCCCTGCCTGACCCCGGCCCCAGGAACTCACTTCATAGAACTCTCATTGTCTTGAAGCAAAGAGCATCAGCGTCCCAGGAGCGTCGGCCTTCGAAGTCAATGTCAGAAAAACCATGAGGCTAATACCCAGCCTACAGTCAGGGGAGGGCCTTGGGCAGACAGGCTGGAGAAAGTAAAAGGGATGTGGTGGAGGGATTGGTTCCTGGCATCTTTCCCTACTCCTAGACTATGTGACTGCTACATGGTAGAAAGGAGAGGTCACGCTGTCTGTGCTCGGTCTGCAGTGATGCATCCGCACAAATATGGCCTCGCTGTTAGCCATTATGTACCTATTAGTGCTGATTATCTCCTGATAGCTCCAGAGTCTGTTGGTTTCCCTCAGCTTGATGTGAGTGAGGGGCTTTGTTTAACCTCAGTGGAACATATCTACTGACCCAGTGGATAAATGGCCAGAGAAATTGTTTGAGAATACTTGCAAATTAGGCATCTGTCTAGGCAAACATAAAATATATCAGGTTAATGCAGAATGTTCAGGAGTACATTGGAAACATTAGTCTACTTCCTATGGTAAGGTGTGATAATAGGGTCCATAATGAAGAAAATCTAAAGTTCAAACTCATATTTTCACATATAGTCATGAAAAAATGTTTATATAATTTTTTAACAGCGCAAATGCAATGACTCTAAAAATGTCATGTGGTGTAACCATCAAGCAAGAAAAAAACAAAACAAACATACTCTAGTCTTCAGTGTCACATGATTCTTCGGAAATCATTCTAATATTCTGATTTGGTGCTCAAGAAATGGTGAAATATTTTATGACATTAGAAATTTGGGTTAGATTGTGTAAGATTGTTTGGTAGAGTATGTATATGTTGTAAGTTTGGTTATGTGTTATATGTTATTTTAGGATATGTGTAATTTAAGTGTGAGTGGGGAAGTTTCTTGTGTCTATGTTATTTGTGTATGGTTTTGAATTTGAGAGAATTTGATTAAAAAAAAGAAAACAAATTGATTTAACTTGCTGTCACTTTTGATCAGTTTAATGGATCATTGTTGCATAAGTGGTGGACAAAAGTGTTTCAAATAAACAGCGAAGCACATTTATTTATCACAAAAGAGTGTTTTATATTATTCAGGCATTTTGAAGAGGAAAGTTAAGGATATGATAAGGTCTTAAACTGAATATAATTTTAAACACCATTTAGATCCCACTGGTCGGCCCTTCCTATTCTCATAAAAAAGCAAAAAACAAAAACAAAAAAAAAAACCGAGGTGAAAAAAGCCAACAAAAAATAGTCAGCCGTTGCTTTACCATTATATATTCCTTTTATCTTTACACCCTCCTCTATTATGCATGTTGTGGTGTTATAAAACATGGAAAAGACTAGCCTTTTTCTCCACCAACACTCCCCTAGAGTCCTCACAGATCTTGCCTGGCAAACATATTCAATTTACAGTTATCATTGCTTTCACTTCCAGCTCCATACTCACACAGATTCGTCCAAGATATCTCTGCTCGAGGTACCAAGTGATTTGCCCGGATCCTAATTTTTCTTTCTGGCTAGTATACCAAAGTGAGGGACAGCAGGTATTTGTGTCAGGTCAGAAGTGAAACCGAGACCTGACATGAGTTTCTGGCAGTGGGGACAGGTGACCGTGGTCCAGCATGCCAGAGGAGAGCACACCTCATAAAGGGTAAGAAGTGTGGCAGACCCCCTGTGGCTGGAGCTGTGATGAGTCTTGGTGTTGTTATGTTAAAAAGAATCCCTGTGGCTGACTTTGCTGCTAGCTGATAAGAGGAGCAGAAGGTATTTGTCTTGGGGTGAGGGTGAAACTTAGCATACACTCTCCTTGAGGGGAAAAGGGTTTGCGAGAATGACTTTCACACTCTTGTCCAAATATCATATAAACTTGTTGTTTTGAACTTTGAGAGGTTGTGGCCTATTAGTTCTTACTACATACCAATTATCACCTTTAGAATTCCAGACTGCATATTGAACATGATTGAAAATCACCATCTTAATTACTAGAGACAATGACATTTAAAACTGTTCACAGAGAAGAAACTTAACTGTTACCTTCAAATCTAGTTTAAAACACGTGTCAAGTGTAATCATTGCATTCATGTTGGTTTCATATAGAAACCAACTATTAAAAACTAAAAAAAAAAAATTAAAAATTAAAATCTCATGGAATGTAACCATCAAGTAAAAAGCATAAACATACTTTCCTTAAATCTTAAATACTTTTGAGTACACATTATTTTCCCAAACACTTTAGACTATTAATAAATGTCATGAATAATTATTATTTATTATTATTATTTATAATAAATATTGTTCTTTTGAACTTTCTATTAGTAGCGCATCTTTATTATTATTATTTATAATAAATATTGTTCTTTTGAACTTTCTATTAGTAGCGCATCTTTTTTCAACATTAATAATAAGAAGCACCAAATCAGCATATTAGAATGATAGAAGGATAACATGACACTGAAGAATTTTACAAGGTGTCTAATTCGTACAAATTCATATGACCTTACTCGTAGGAATTCGTACGATTTTTGCTAAATCATACATATTTTACGAGTTGCAAAATTCGTATGAATTCATACGAATTACCTATACCTGACCACGCCCCTAAACCTACCCATCACGTCTGTTTAGACAAATCGAATTCGTACGAATTGGTCTTGAGATAGCGTTGGAAAATTCAGCTTCGCCTTCACAGAAGAAAAATAGAAAAACAGAAAAAATAGAAAACAGGTATACTAAATTGTAAGACAATTTCACAGTACTACCCTTTTTAAGGCATTTCTGATCAAATAAATGCAGCCTTGGTGATCATTACAGACCTCTTTAAAAAATAATTGAAAAATCGTACCTCCCCTCAAACTTTTCAAAATGGTAACATGTTCGTAATAACAGTGGTGTGTTCAAGTCATTGTGTGTAAGAGTATAATTTTGAGTGTCATTGACCCACCATCCTCTAAAGCACATACTAGCATTAAAGTGCAGCTTGGCCACATTTACTAAATGAAACAACTTTCTAACTCAAAAAACATGACATTTATGCCATTTACACTCTCACAGCCAGCTGGTTTTTGAACCCAAGCCACGGGGTGCTTGAGGGATCAGGCACAGGCCAAACCTTGTTGATTTCTCTGGCTTGGGTCAAGAGGGCTATAAATTGGAGCTGGTGTGAAAGGTAAACACATAGCCCTCTGGCTGGATTAGACAGAAGGGGCAAGGACAATGTGGTAACCCCTAATCCCCCAAGTGCTGGACCGCAGGTGCCCAGACAATCAAAGAGAGAGAGAGGTGGAGATGAAACAGAGAAGGATAGGGTTTTAAAGGAAAGATGCACTTTCCCCTCAGAGATCCATATATACACAAACATACGTATTATATAGAGAGGGCGGGGAGAGATAAATTGAGATAAACAAGGTCTTGGTGAGGTTGAACCTTTGAACTCTGGTTAAGGAGGGGCTCAACCCTATTGAACCCAGGCTGTATTTGTCGTTGTCTTCAAAGAGATTATGACTAGACAACTAATGTCAAAGAGATCATCCAACATTTTGGGCGACACCTGTAAAAGGGCAACTATTGACATTTACTGGGTAGATAGTAAGAAGCATTTAACAGCTAATCAGGTGCCTGTTTCTTTCACTTTTTTGCTGGTATGTTGGTTTATCAGTGAGCAGAGATGTGGAGGCAATGTTCAGACGGAGCCATTCTCCTGTCTGCCCTCTGTAGACCTCTTTCACTGACACCCAGACAAAGGTCATGAACCCTGAGAATTTGCCACAATCACTCAAGAGATTCACCATGTGCAATATATTTACACTTTTACCTACTTATGTGCATGTGCACACATATAACCACACATACATGTTCAAGGTTTAATCCTGCTCTTGCCAGTAGAGAGAGAGAGAGAGAGTGTGTGTGTGTGTGTAAATCAATGGCTTGCATATTGATTAGATTCGCTGACGAGCACCAGGTGCTCCTCCATTAGGCTTAACACATTAGAACCAGCTAAAGGAGAATTCAATACACTTGGAGAACACTGAACTCAGATCAAACAGATTCATAGTTTTATTCAGCAAGGATACATTACAAGAGATAGTAAATACATTTATACTATTAGAAATATATATTCAAAAAAATGCTGTTCTTTTGAACTCTGTATACAAAGAATCCTGAAAAAAATTATTCACAATTTCCACAAAAATATTGAGCAGCAAAATATTTTTTTTATTGTTCAAATAATAAGTGTTTCCTCAGCACCAAATCGGCATACTAGAATGATTTCTGAAGGATTATGTAAACTGGAATAATGACTGCTGTAACTTCAGCTTTGCAATCACAGGAATACTTTGCTGTTTGCGAATGTTCGTTAGAACGATGGTTTCGGGAAACACAGACTCGTTGAACTATGTTGATAACGACGGAACTTGCGACCATAGTTGGCTAACGATGCTTTCGGGAAACACACCCCTGAACAGTTCTCTCTGCTCACACACTCTGTTGCTGTCACGGAGCCACCAGATCTGTACACTCCGCCCACTCGTTCACTCTCCCAGGAGTTCTGATTCACCACACCTGCACTTCATCATCAACGCACACTACAAAAAGACACTTCCCCTTCACTTCATTGTCTGAACTTGTCCTTATCTGATGTACAGACTCCTCTACTCACCTGAAGATCACTTACCTGAACTTCACCCTCGAATCTCCGATCGCCTGTCATCCATCTTCTGTCATCAGTCTGCCGTATCCTGTCCCGCCATCTGCAAACAGACATCTATATTATCAACCAGCTAAGTTCATCATCCTGTTCTGATTCTCCACTGTATCCTCACCAGTCTCATCTGCTGTTCCACTCCGTGCCTTTGTTCAATAAACATCTATTTCACTATTTACCTGTCTGCCTCTCTCTGTACTGTGACAGAAGACCAGACCTCATGCAGAGTCCCACAGAGACTGCAGCGGATCGATTCCTGTTACAATGCTCACTATACTTCGAGATGCAATCTCACCAGTTTACCTGCGAACGCGCCCGAGTAGCCTTTATCATTTCCCTGCTGTCTGGACGTGCACTTCAGTGGGCTCAGTCTCTTTGGCAGTCCATCATTTCTTCACTATCCTCCTTCTTGATTCACTTTAAAGTGTTAGGCCAAACCGCCTCAGATTTGTCAGTTCACGACCAGTTGTTCAACCTGCGACAAGCCAATAACTCTGTCAGTGCTTACGCCCTCCAGTTTCGCACACTGGCAGCCACCAGTGGCTGGAACGAGACTGCACTACTCACTGCTTTCTGTCAGGGACTCAATGCCAACATCCGCCAGCTCATGGTTGTGTATGACGATGCTATGGGAATAGAAAACTTCATCCAAAAGACCATCCGGGTTTCTCAACGTCTCACCGCCTGTTCTCTCCTAAATCCCGCTGCATATCCTTTGCCCTCGGCACCATCAGTCGCCCTTCCAGCACCTGAACCTATGCAGGTGGATTCATATCATCTCACACATGCAGAGCGTCAGCGAAGAATCCAAAATCAACTGTTTATATTGTGGGAGGGAAGGTCTTGTGATCACCGCCTGTCCTGTTCGACCACCACGCCCTGCGGTGAGTACTATTCAACTTACACCTCAAATAACCTCCTTGTCTCGTACCACTGTGCATGTTCTAACCCCCCGTATCTGTGTCTCAGCGCAAGCCCTCATCGACTCTGGCTCCGCGGGGAACTTCATCTCAGTCCAACTCCTCCAGAAATTGAATGTCCAAAAGAAACGCTGCTCTCAGGATCTAAGAATCCACACCATCCAAGGAAAACCGCTGGGGCGTGGTAGAATCCGACACTTCTCTCACACACTGACGCTCCGCATCGGATGCCTGCATTCCGGAGATAACGTTCATGGTGCTGGAAGGATCCACCGCTGACCTAATCCTGGGGCACGTCAACTGGAATACCAGGGAGGTATTAGAATGGAGTGATGCTTGTTTCCAATCCTGTCTTTCGTCCAGAAATCATCCAAGTCTCGCCGTGTTCCATCCATCACTCCCACACTCTCCATTAACTCCACCACCACTGAGAGTCCTGAGGTGGACCATAAGGTGGAGATCCCTCCTGAATACCGGGCATTCCAGGATGTCTTCAGTAAGCGGTTGGCAATCCAACTTCCATCACACCGGCCATGGGACTGTGCTATCGACCTGCTACCTGGGGCCACTCTACCCAAGGGTAGAATGTATCCACTGTCCATCCTGGACCAGAAGGCCATGGAGGAGTATATCCAGGAGGTACTCCAGCAACAGTTAATCTGACCGTCTACATCCCCTGCCGCTTTCAGCTTCTTCTTTGTGGCCAAGAAGGACGGAGGCTTGAGGCAGTGCATCGACTACCGACACCTCAACTCTCAGACAGTCAAGTACAGCTATCCACTTCCTCTGGTCCCGGCAGCTCTGGAGCAACTCCGTGGAGCTTGCATATTTTCCAAGCTGGACCTGAGCGCTTACAACCTTATTCGTATACGCCGAGATGATGAGTGGAAGACTGCTTTTAGACTGCACTCCTTCAGGTCACTATGAATACCGAGTTATGCCGTACGGCTTGTCCAACTCACCTGCAGTCTTCCAAGGCTTTATGAATGAGGTGTTCCGGGACTTCCTCAACTGATTTGTCGTTGTCTACATAGACGACATCCTCATCTACTCCCGGAACCTGGCCGAACATCACCTTCAATACCTTGAATACCTTCAAGGTCCTTGAAACTCCACCATCACCATCTCTACCTCAAGCTGGAAAAATGCGAGTTCCATACCACCTCCGTCCACTTCCTAGGGTATGTCATAGACCAACATGGCATCCAGATGGACCAAAGGAAGGTGGATACCATCCAAAACTGGCCTCAACCCACTACAATCAAGGAACTCCAACGCTTTCTCGGATTTGCCAACTTCTACAGACGATTCATCCACAACTACAGTCTTCTCAGTTCTCCATTAACCTCAGCTCTCAAAGGCTGGCCCAAGTCTCTGTCATTGACCCCAGTAGCCTCAGAAGCCTTCCAACAACTCAAATAGTGGAAGGCCTATTTGAGTTGTTGAACCACTCCGATCCTGGTCCAGCCTAATCCTGATCTCTCATTCATCGTCGAGGTAGATGTCTCTTCCACTGGGGTCGGAGCGGTCCTCTCGCAGCGGCAGGGTGATCCTCCCAAACTCCATCCATGTTCTATTCAAAGAAGCTTTACCCGGCGGAGCAGAATTACGACATCGGAAACCGAGAGCTGCTCGCCATTAAACTAGCTCTCGAAGAATGGAGACACTGGCTGGAGGAAGCACATCACAAGTTTGAGGTCATCACAGACCATCGCAACCTCGAGTACCTGAGAGAAGCTAAGAGACTCAATCCTCATCAAGCCCGATGGGCTTTATTCTTCACCAGGTTCATCGTCTCATATCGACCAGAGGATAAGAACTGTAAGGCAGATGCCTTATCGCGCCTTTACCAACCTGCTCCTGATGACTCTGCTCCTGAAACCATCCTCCCTCCAGCCATGATCGTTAGTCCAATAAAATGGGCCATCGATGAGCAAATCTCCCAAGCTCCAATCCTGCTCCGCCGGGAGGTCCAGAAGGGCTCCTCTGTTCCACCCACCTTTTGCCTCCCCCTTCTGGACTCAGCTCACACCTCTCCGAGCTCTGGACACCCAGGTAGCCAACGTACCCTTCACTGCATACTCACCAGTCTTATCTGCTGTTCCACTCCGTGCCTCTGTTCAATAAACATCTATTTCACTATTTACCTGTCTGCCTCTCTCTGTACCGTGACAGTTGCACAATGTGCTGCATATTTTATGTGATTTTGCTTGTGGAACTTGAGGGATTTGTCATAATATCTGCAAACTTCATCAGTCTCTCCTTGGCAATGTTTGTTTAGTAATACTCACAAGGATGGTACTTCACTCCAGCGTTGTTGTTGTTGTGGGTGATGTCACAAATTAAGAAACAAACCCCCAGTTTACAGACAAGGCTTAAATATGCAATAGGTGTTCTGGAAAATGCTAACTTTAGCCTGCTAGCATTGAATGCGACCTCACCCTCCCTGCAAACCGCCGGCCAAAGCCATGCCTCCTCTAAAACACATTAACGCGCACAGACCAGAAGAGAGACGACCAGAGACAGCATTATTGGATTACATCGTGTGTCATTAACCGGTCAGAAAACTTTGCAGTACAGTGAGTAACAGTACTACAATAACAAATGTAAATAACAGTTTGCCTGCCATTTTTGCTCTGCCTGCACAGCTTATGTGAAAGAACTGATGGCGTATGATGTCTGCGTGAACAGGCTGTGCAGTAGTATGCAAATATTTCAAGGTCCTACTCCTTCCACAGATGATATTTATAAAAATAAATTTAGACTGATTGACAGTGATTGCTATCAGGATATGAGGAGACTTGCAACCAGCAAAACAAACAAATTCTGTAGAGAATCACCTATTGCACCTTTAAGCCAAGTCTCAGACTAAAATGCATGTTTGAGCGGTCTTAACTCAAAGCAACTTGATACTGTATCTTAAAATATGTCAGTGCCATTGTTTTGTATCAAGATGCACACAGTCATGTTTTTTTTTTTTTCTTCTTCTTTCTAAGGCATGTTTATAAATGCTACTTAAATGTCCTAATTGAACTAAGGCCTAATCCTGGCTTAATCTAAACCCTGTCTGTGAAACCAGGCCTACAGTAAGTCACCAACAAAATGTGATGTCGCTTGTTGCTTTATGACATTGCTTCTGGTTAGGACATGGTGTAAAGTGAAGTCTACATGATTGATCAGTAAACTAAATGATGAGGTTAACGTTTTAGTTCAGGATTATCAAAATGAAAAACAAAATAAATGATGAAAGCTTGCGATGACTTCTTTTACTCGTCTATCTAAGAAAACAAGAAAAAGTGCTTCTGTAGTTTTTATACTTTCTTTACTAACTATATGAACATAAAACTTAGATTATTGAAAATAAAATCGTTTAAAAAAACATACAGATGCTAAACTGCGAGAGAACAAATTTGACTCCTTAGATAAATACCAAGGACATAAAGATAGTGAAGTTTACTTTAGTTTATTTTAATAAATCAGATTCAGGCAAACCCCTCCTCATCCGCATTCCTTCTGCCTTTCAATGGCAGCGTGTTAGGGGTGCATGCTCTCCGTTAAGTACTTTAGTCTGATGGGAGCCGCAGGGGGCCGATAAGCAGATTAGGCCTGATTAAATTTGTATCAGTGGAATAGGAGCCGGAGACCTGCCAGGACAGAGGCACTCCTCCGCTCCTTCTATTCCTCTTCTTTCCCCTCATTCTCTCCATCAGGCATCTTTGGTTTATCTGCCATTTTGGCAATGAGCCAGATGCCATCAGCGACAAGTGAGTGTCATCAGATACTTGAGCGATACAGACGAGCTGTCCTACACATGTACGCAGACACTCACTCAGAGATACGCGCATCCAAGATTTGGCTGTCACCCCAGGGGCGCTGTAGTTTTTTGGGTCAAAAGTGAGGGGCGGAGAGCGAGAAAGAAAAGTGAGAGTGAATAAGGGAGAGAGAGAGGGAGAGAGAGAGGGGAAGATTTGGGTTATCTTTTTAGGAAAAGGTGGTGCCCTGGGGTCAAGAGAGGTTTACTAAAATTAGACTGGCATGATAGGCTCAGTGTTTACTGCCTAATATCAACGATTTGTGAGGAGAACTGACTGAAAGGTATCTTTCACAGCCTGCCTGTCAAAATTAAGCTATTCAGCCCCACATACACCTTATAAACTAACTTAACTAACTGTTCAGAAATTCTCTGCAAGTCTCATCCCTGTCTAGTAAGCACCCAGACAAAGAAAGCACATGAAAATAAACTTTTTAGAAATCCACAATATATTGGTAGCCTACCAGGTCGGTTACTGGACAAGATATCGTTTAACACATCGGTACATACATTTGCCCTATTTTTACCTTTAGTTTACTGTCTAGGTCATACCATGACAAAGAAAGCACAATATATTGATAGCATAGTAGTTACTAGACAATATTAGAGATTTTTAACATTTATAGTATCTGTTTCTAGTATAGTATTTATTTGCCCTATTTTTACATCTACAATACTTGTGTGTCATCATCATGTCATCATCTAATAATCACTTCACTTTAATATTTAAAAATGTATATTATTATATATAAATGTATATAATTATGTAATTGTAATGTATGTAATTATATATACATTTATATAAAAATATATACATTACTAAAAATGATCAAACTAAAATAATATTATTAATAATATTTAAATTAAAATATTTAAATAAATCTACTTAAAAAAACAAACAAAACTTTTAACAGAAATAATCAGTATTTTAATATTGCTGTATCCCTAAAACGTTCCCATGCTTACCAATATAGTACCTGTAATTACTCCTGAGAGAAAGTAATTAACCCAGAAATTGAACTTGATAAGGATTTTTATTTATTTATTATTAATTATCAAACCATAGTGCCTGATACTAAAACAACATCATCATTTCCCTTCCACCTCAGTGCTCGTCTCTTATCAATGTGAAAGTGTGGGGTCATCCAGAGTGTCACTGCAGGCTGAAGCTCTTAACAGAACACTGTTCCCATATCTAAGACACATGCCCTCTGGGGCCTGACATCTTGCTAAACAAACGAACTGTAAAAGGCTAAAGAGTTAGACAGAGGAGGGGGAAGAGGCAAGGAGGGGAATTCCAGAGCACTGGGGCCATCTGTGGAGGTGAGCCAAGCTCTGAGGCCGCTACAACCCTGTGACAGATCCTCCGCACTTCAAGCTAGCGTAAATAAAGCTAGCACTGTTGTTCAAACTCCCACCCTGGAGCTCTGACAGCTGTGTGATGATGTTGGTAGCCCTGTGACCCACAGATGTGGGCCTGAGGGAAGGAAGGCTACCTGTGATGGGCTGAGAGAAGAGGTGAGACAAGTGGAGAGGGCAATGGACTCATTTAAAGGTGAAGTGTGTAATTTTTCCGATGTTAGGGTATTTTCTCCTCTCTTAAACGTGAAGAGACATAGCCTATGAGGAAGGCTGTTGTACTTTAAGCTCTTCCCCAAACAGCGTAAAGACTGTGGCTCGTTTAATAAAAAACCCAACTGCTGGCTCAACCAATTGTGTTCATTTGGGGGAAAATCAGCTGTGATAAGCTGTTTAGCAAGTGATGGACTAGCTTAACCGAGCAACGGAAGACGGATTCCATTTGGAGCCACTAGTGACTCAGCGGTACCACGTTACAATAAGGTTCTATATAGTTATAGGCTACCTTTAGTTTCTTTATGCAATAGCTAATATGAAATAACAATTAACATTAACAACTAGGTGAAATAATATCGTTCAAAATGTTGTGGTTGGTAAGATTACTTTAAAGTTTTTGAACAACAAGTCTCTTATGCTCAGCAAAACTGCATTTATTTGATTAAAAATACATTAAAAGTAATATATATATATATATATATATATATATATATATAACAGTTTTCTAATGTAACCAGGTGATGGTTAGGGGCCTTAATGCTTTTAATGTGAATAAGAAACATATCTGCAGAGAATGTACTGAAGGGTCCTTTAAGAGGCATCGGGTGACGTCATCGCGTATGCTAACGAAAAAATGAGCGTGAATGCGCGATGAGGAAGTCAGAGTTATGAGTTACAGAGTTACTGCTGTTCGAGTGTAATTTGTCATCAGTCAGGTACAGATCTATGTATAACGCTGTTATTATAAAGTAAATTTGCTGTTTACTGGAAGATTGCCTCAAATGTCGATTTGTATCCATAGGGAGTTGGATGTTTACGCAGGATTGCGTGAATGTGTGAGTGTGGCTGAGCTAACGCACCGCATGTACAGACGAGGCCTGTTCGCGTGGAAGAAGTGATTTATTAGTGTGTAATGTAAGAAACATGGTAAAAAGTGAGTAATATCTACACTGTCATTTCAGGCGTATTTTGTGAGTGTTATTTCAGTCTAACTGTTCATGCAGTTCTAAGATGTTATGTTTTCTTTCCAGAAGTGCCACTACCGTATTATTGTTGTTGGTGTTTCATTATTTGCATTGTTCTTTATTATTGCACACAATAAGAGGGAACAAATTGTACTTTTATATTTCCTTTTTGGGGTGAACAATTTGCTGTGTGTTCCAAAGATATACTGGCACTGTATTTTGTTTTATTGTGGGTTTTCTGCCCTACGTACCTACAAGAAAAGAAACAGAAACTCCTAACTAATTATAAGGAATAAAATACAAACTTATATTTGTTGGTCCTGTGTCATTTTCCTGTGGCCACAATTTTGGTACCAGGAGTGGGGTATTCCAAGAGAGTTAGGAGAATCAAGTTTTTTTCATTGGTGTGTGCAATAAAAAAAAAAAAAAAACTGCAGTGCAATAATATGGTAGTGGTGAAGAGGAGACTGAAGATTCCTGCAGGCGAGGAGGAATGGCTGTGGCGAGGAAAGAGACGGATCGTCGTGGAGCATTGCAAGGGCCCAGCTAGATCTCATCGGCCAGGGACTAAAAGAGACTGTTCGACAGTTGTTGCTTCAGATCGGAAGGACTTCATCAAGCACTTATCCTTTTCAGAGCTTTGCATAGAGACTTTTAAGGACGTGAGATCTTATAATGTCAGACCCAGATGATGATCATGGTGGAGCTAATTTAACAGAGCAAATTAGAGAGTTGCAAAGTAAACATGATCAAGCAATGGCTGCGATTTCCTCACTGAATCAGAGGACTTATGTGTATGTTCAGAGAGAAAGGCACATATTACCATATTGTGGTGATATGGAGAAAAATGGCAGGTCAGTCGATGATTTTATAGAGGAAGTCGAGCGGGTGCTGCATGTTAGGCACCAGTCTGACCAAGATCAGTATGATTTTGTTATGTCTCTGTTAAGGGGTACAGCCTTGGAAGAGGTACGTCTTCGTAGTGTTACTGATGATGGGGTTGATGATTTGTTTGGGTACCTCAGGGAGGCGTTTAGAGATAGACGCAGCACACCTCAGCTCCTGCACAGTTTTTACAGCCGAAGACAACTAGAGGGGGAAAACATAAGAGACTTTTCTCATGCCCTGTCACAAGCCCTCAGCTTGGTTTTGAAATGTTCTCCTGATGCTGTTGTGAATGAAAGGGTGGCATTGAGAGATCAATTTGTTGAAGGAGTCTGTGATCCATCTCTTCGAAGAGAGCTTCTCAAATTTGTGCGAGACCACCCTAGGTGTACGATGATAGAGGTGCGAGATGAAGCACAGCTTTGGTTCGTAGAAGAGCCCCCAGCAAGTTCAAAAACAACTAAGCTTCGATGTAGTACTAACATGACACAATGTTCAGTTCTCAGGTTGCAAGAGAAAAAAAGTGTCACCTTAGAGGATGTTCTCGAATTGGTAGCTGAACAAGGCACAGCAATTAGTGAACTAACTCAAGCCGTCAAAAATCTGACTGTAAGGGGTGGTAGTACAAGGGTAGAAACCTTTAGGCCTAAATCACAGCCAAAATTCACTAAGGATGGACAACCAATATGTTTCAAGTGTCAAGTCGCTGGACATGTGGCAAAGAATTGCCCTCAGAAGCAGAGCTCTAGAACAACTAGGTCTGTATCCTCTGACTCCCAGGGAAACGAGAACCCCCGGTTGTTGTGAGTCAGGCAATTCGGGGGAGACACACAGACTCAAAGATGCACCTCCAACCTGTGACCAGTTGTTGCAACGTGCTGTTGGTACATGTCCTGTTGTAGACCTTTCAATTTGTGTCGTCACCACTAAAGGCCTATTGGACACAGGCAGTCAGGTTAGCACAATAACTGAGCAGTTTTTCAGAGACCATTTGTGTGGTAAAGATGACGACATTCTCTCCATGGCTGGTTGGCTAAAGCTCACAGCGGCCAATGGTCTTGATATACCCTACCTGGGTTACTTAGAGCTTGAGGTGGAGGCAGTGGGAATTAAGATGCCGAATTGTGATTTCCTAGTGGTCAAAGACATCTCTAGCTCTGGAAACACAGTACCATGAATCATAGGAATGCACATAATCAGCCGATGTGGACAGCTGGTCCAAGCAGAATTTGATACCACCTTAGGGGGAAAATTAGATTCTGATTGGAGACATGTTTTCCAGAAAGTCCAGACATGTACTGTGAACAGAAAATCAGTTGTGCGTGTAGCTGGAAAATGGACTGAGCGCATACCTGCAGAATCAGTGGTGACAATAACAATGACGGGCCATAGGGCTGTTGGGCAGGGAAGTCCTATGTTGTTAGAGCCGCTCAGTACTCCGTTGCCAGGAGGTCTGGTAGTCATCCCCACCCTCGCTGACTCGCATTGTCCCTGCATACCTGTTAAAATTCAGAATTTTTCTCAGGAGGATGTATGGTTGTCACCTAGGACCCGTCTGGGTATCCTGTCAAAGGTGGGGTGTGTGGACAGCTCGCAGCGGTGTGAAGTGAAATTTCAACGGATCTCGGCTGACCTTGAACAGGTGACTTTAAATATGAGGGATGGGCAAGGCCGAGACCGTGTGCAGGTTATCTTGGATAAGATTGATGTAGGAGTAAGCTAGTATGAGCAAGCTCAGCTCAGGTCATTGTTGACGAAATACATCAATATATTTGCCCTAGAAGATGAAGACCTAGGTTACACAGACAAGATCAAACATGAAATCCACTTAACTGATGATGAGTCCGTCACACAGCCCTATCGTCGAATTCCTCTGAATCAGTATAAAGAAGTGAAGGATCACATCTCACGACTGGTAAGAAAAGGAGTCATACAAGATAGTAATAGTGCCTATGCATCGCCAATCGTGCTGGTACGTAAAGCAAACAGCAATATCAGGTTATGTGTAGATTACCGTAAACTAAATCAGAAAACAAAAAAAGACGCCTTTCCCTTACCTGAAATTGATGAGAGCTTTGATGCTCTGCAGGGGGCGTGTTACTTCTTGACTATTGATTTAGCAAACGGCTATCATCAGGTGGCCATGGCGGAAGAATACAGACACAAGACGGCTTTCTCAACCCCTTTTGGCCTCTTTGAATTCTTACGTATGCCGTTCGGGGTCTGCAATGGACCTCCAAAGACTGATGCAGGCTACCATGAATGATCTTGTTTTCCAGATTCTGTTAGGTTACCTAGATGATATCCTGGTGTATTCTTCAACATTCCAGGAGCACTTGGTAAGGCTGGAAACTGTATTGAGCAGGCTGCAGGACACTGGTCCCAAGGTCAAGTTAAAAAAACGTCACTTTCTTCAGTCGGAGGTTGTGTTCCTGGGACATCAGATATCTGCCGATGGTATTGGCACAGACCCTCAGAAAGTGGCAGTTATAAAACAGTGGCCGGTTCCGTCTACAATGAAGGAATTGAGATCATTCCTTGGGCTCTGTAGTTACTACATACGGTAGTAGGACAGCTGTCCCACTTCATGATGTGGTGAATTCATGTCTGAACACTGAAAGCTCCAGCAGAACTAATGTCTTGTTGGGGACTCTATGGACTGAACAATGTCAAACCGCTTTTGACACCTTCAAAGATCGGCTTACTAGTGCGCCTGTCTTAGGGGTGGCTAACTATTCAAAACCCTTTATTGTGGAGACAGATGTCAGTAATCAGGGGCTAGGCGCCATTTTATATCAGAAACAAGGAGATGTAAAACGTGTTATTGCCTTTGCCAGTAGACGGCTGAGAGACGCAGAGAAAAATAATAGAAATTATAGCAGCATGAAGCTCGAGCTCCTTGCTCTCAAGTGGGCGATCGTTGAGAAGTTTCGGGGGTATTTGTTGGGGTCCAAATTTACTGTGACAATAACTGACAATAATCCTCCCACTTGAAAACAGCAAAGTTTGGAGTGATTGAACAAAGATGGATTTCACAATTATCCGTCTTTGATTTTGATGTCCAGTATCGTCCGGGGTATTGAAACACAGTAGCTGACACACTATCTAGACAGCCATTTGCAGGGGAGTGTGAGCCAGCCTCAGAGGATGCAGAGTACAATATATGTGTGGCAGTCTGTGGAGGGATTCACCGAGGTTCAGACCTAGACCCAGCACTTGTGGCTGCTGGGATGCACAGCTGTAAAGTGCGGCAAATGCGGGCTGTAGTGTCCAACTTCAATGATGGTAATGGACTGGGTCTGGGAAATACACCCACCTTTCCAGGTTATTCAAATGATGAATTGATCAGCTTCCAACAGTAAGACACTGTGATTGGCAGATTCAGGAAGTTTTGGGATCAGAAGAGAAGACCCTATGGTAAAGAACTAAAAACTCTGCCAAAACCTGTTCAATGCTGAAGCACTGGAACAGCATTAAGGAGCACCAGGGTCTACTGTACCGTGTCTTTGAGGATGTGAGGCATGGGGAATGTTATCAGCTCTTGTTACCTCTCAATTTGAAGAAGCCTGTCCTGGAGTATGTGCACGATTCTATGGGACACCAAGGTATCGAGCGCACCCTTCACTTGTTGAGGCGCCGGTGTTTCTGGATAGGGATGCACCATGATGTGGACAAATGGATAAAAGATTACCAAGCTGCCACAGCCGAGGGTCCACCCTCCCATGAAATCGTTCTTGGCTTCTGGACCGCTTGAGGTAATTGCTGTGGATTTTATGGTGTTGGAACCCGCAACCAATGGTCAGGAGAACGTTCTGGTTGTCACTGACATCTTTACAAAGTTCACTCAGGCCTTCCCTACCTGAGATCAAAAAGCAGACACTACAGCCAAGGTGCTGCTTCGGGAATGGTTATAAAGTATGGTATTCCTGCGCGTTTGCATTCTGATCAGGGGCGTAATTTTGAGAGTGAGGTTGTGGCTGAACTTTGTAAGCTCTACGGGGTGAAAAAGAGCCGCACCACACCATATCACCCCACTGGCAATGCTCAGTGTGAGCGGTTCAACAGGACGTTACATGACCTGTTGAGAACACTGCCACCAGAAAAGAAACGACGGTGGCCTGAATACCTACCAGAGTTTGTTTTCATGTACAATGCAACGCCTCACGCGACTACTGGGTATTCTCCATATTATTTATTGTTTAGGGTTGATCCTTACCTGCCTGTGGATGCCCTTCTAGTACAAGAGCAAGTTTTCGACCAGAAACACGACTGGTTGTTGGTTCACCAAAGGCATCTTAATGATGCTCATGCCAGGGCAAGGAAATATTCTGAACAGAAGGCTGCTGAGCGCATGTCCTTGCACAAGGATAGAATCTATTACCCGAAGATCGAGGTCGGAGCACTCATGTACCTGAGGAGCAGGAGTTGGAAGGAGGGCCTACAAAGAGAGTTAACAGAGTAGACATCAGGCCCTGTGTGAATCAGCCTACTCCCGCCCCTAGGAGACTGCCAAAGGCACGAGAGGAGAAGTCTGAGTCCCTTAGTGAAGTGGAATCTGAGGATTCAGAGGAGAGTGTAGTTTTGAGGGAGGAGAGGTCTCATGCGCCTGCAGTAAGAAGTCTTAGCACCCAATCTGTTGGCCAACAAGGTATTGGGCATGCGCCCAATTGAGGTACACAGCAGAGAATCAGTTAATTCTGACCATGCCAATGTCCTCTGTGTATTTAGGTCCAGTCTTCATTCAGTTCATTGTCCAGTGTCATCAATGTTAAGGAGTTGTGAATCTGTTTCCCTGACTGTTCCTGTGAGTTCTTTGGATTACAGAATATTGGTATTGAATTATCCTTCGTCATGCGCTTCCTACAGTCAACTGTGACACTTATATGCTGATTTGATGCTCAAGAAATATTTCTTATTATTATCAGTGTTGAAAACATTGAAGAGCTCTATTTTTGTGGAAACCATGATATATATTTTATTTGATGAATAGAAAGTTTAAAAGAACATCAGTATTATTTAATGAATAAGTTTGAAAGAACATAATTTATTTGAAATGGTATTATTATTATTTTTTTGTAAAATTGTAAATGTCTTTACATCACTTTTGATTAATTTAATGCATCCTTGCTAAATAAAAATAAATACAAAATCTTACTGACCCCAAACTTTTAAATGGGGGTTTACATATTGTAATACATTTGTATCATTTTAAGTATATACGTTTACATTACTTACTGTAGTTATGAGTGAAAATTAATAATAAACAATAGTGCAAATATAAATTGAAGTATATAGTTATTATATTTAAAACATAATACAGCATAATATTGCTGTGTCTAACCTGCATCTTTCTCCTGATTGTCAGTATTCTTTTCTTCCTCTCTACTCGGGATGCTGTACAGTGTCAGGAAAGGTAGAAAGTGTGGGAATAAAAGTGATGGGTGAGTGCAGAAGGCCTGACAACTGTTTTACTCTCTCTGTAAAGCCATTAGACAGATAGATGGTGGACCTGTTGGAGGAGTGCACAGTGAGAGGGATGGGAAGAAGGGAACAGAAGACAAGAACGAATAAAGCTTGAAAAGGATGGCAGAAAGGAGACATCTCTCTTATTCTGATGTCATAACAAAACATCACTGCAGGAAGTCACGCATGTTACATTACCAGTAGAACGAGAGTGAATGTTTGTGACTGTGCGGCTGTAGGTCATCCGTTCATAATGCTATTTAGATAATATTCAACCAGACTGTTCTGATACATCTCTCTCACACACATACACTCATGGATTGTGACCTACAGTTGACCGTTTGAACCCAGGAGTGTGGGTCAGAGAGGTCTTGTGCAGAAAGGTCACATTGTGGTCATGTTGTCCTGCCTGAATGCAAAGGCCACTTTATTGCAGTGATTTACACAATTAACAGAGACAGTTGGGAGAGAACGAAAGGAAGAAAAAAAAACAAGCAACCAAGAGATGGTGGGCAGCCTCTTGTTCTCCACTCCCCTCAGTCTTGCCACACATTCACAATCCGTTCTCGGATATAAATTTTAGATGTCCAACAAACCCCCCTTCCTACTCCAGTTAGGGAATCATATAAAAAAGAGAGAGTGTGTGTTCGAGAGAAAAACGTAAAGAGAGAAACGATTCATTTCCCACACTCGACCCCAGCCGGGCCAAGGTTAGGCTTACCCCCCCCTCCCCCTCCTCCTCCGTTTATTCAAACAATACAGACAGGCCAAATGTTCCCCTGTTTTAGAATCAAAAAGAAAAGCCAGCTGATGAATTGTCAAGGCAGAACGCTTTCATGAGTAATGAATTATATTAATGACGGGCGACTCTTACAAAAACAAAGCTCTTAAATCACGCAGTGACTTGGGGCTTTTGTGGAGGTCATTTTCTTTCCCCATTCCCTTCGGCATTCGGACCATGAACCATGATGAAAGAGAAAATTAGTCTTTCAGTGAAAAAAAAAAAAAGCCCAGAATGATTCCATAACTCTCCATTCTTGTTTCTCTGTGTGTATGTATATAGATACATGGACATGTCTTAAAGGGACAGTTCTCCCAAAAATAAAAATGATCATCATTTAATTACCCTCATGTTGTTCCAAACCTGTATGGCTTGTTCTTCTGCTGAACACAAAATAAGATATTTTGAAGAATGTTGGTGACCAAACAGTTTTGCTTACCATTGATTTCTGTTATATGGAAAAATAAAAAAATAAAAACATAAGTAAATTATTACATCATTTTCATTTTTTGGGTGAACTATCCCTTTAATGCTGCTATCCAAGATTATTTACAATATTCAAAAGACAGCAATAGGGTTTTAGGCACTCAATTTTGTGTCATGCATAAGAACACTGAAAATCACTGTAACCCAGCAACTCAAGTGGCTTATTGCTTTTATAAAATCCCAACATCTACAATTAGATAAACAGTTTTATTTTAATAGTGTGTATCTTTATTATATTTTATTATGTATTTTTATTCTAATATTGTTTCATAATGTTTTATAACTTATTATGTAATTGTATTATTCATATATATTAGAATAAACAATTCTTCCACCAAGTATTATAGTTCATTATCATAGGGACGATTTTCAGCAACAAAGCAAGCAGACATCATTCATTTTCAATGAGAATTGGAAAGTTCTGGTGACACTACTGACAGAGACCACTAAAAATGCAGCAGGTTTGAAGAGCTCAACTTTCTTTAAATGAGAAGTGACAGAGTAGCATCTCCTTTAAGAAACCGATTATTTAAACCGACTGTTACTAAACATGGCAGTGGTGTGCTTTTGCCAGCATTTTACAATGATTTCAAAAACAACTCATCCAATCAGAATGTAGAGCCTGAACTAACATTTTAATAATTAGCGATATTTTGCAATGCCTAATAATTGGTAACTACACAACAAATGAAGAAATCTCAGCAAAATACCTTATAAACTAATACAATACTCTCACTCTCACTCTCAAGTCAGTTGCAAATGCCACTTAATGTTTGGTGATCTGGGCTGAATCTAAGCCACTCTGTTTAGACTTTATTGTGCTGGTAGTCTCCAGAGAGGACATAGTTCTGACTGCCTACCCCTGTAAGCATCTGCGTATTACCTGTAAAATAATCCAATCAAAATCCTTCCAGGTCTCTTGGCAACCAACAACAGCAGCCGTCAATCACCTGTGGCTAACACAATCCACGTGGGTTGGCAAATGAAAATGTTCATGAAATTCCAAATATTTACAATTCTGAGTGTTTACACTTAAATTCCACATTTACATTCTAATCAAGCACGTAAGAGAAGTAATAAAAAAAAGAGGAACAAATGAGGGAAATGTGCCCTTGTTAAAAAGTTATTAAAGAGCTATCCTCTACCCTTGATCCAACCTAAGGAGGGTAAACCCTCACCAGCAGGGTGAAATGAACCACATAATTGAAAAATCCAGTGTGCAATCCAAAACTAAGTGGGTCTCCATGAAACAATATCACCATGCAACAAATTTAATAAATAACTTCTGGGAGGGCTGTGAAAGGACTCCAATGTTTCCAGGGGCCCCAGACCAGGGTGTGTTTATGTGTGCACGTGTGTGTTGTGAGTGCATCGGGCGGAGGTGACACTGACTGTGTTGTCAAGCGTAAATCCCAACGCTGAGGGGCCAGTGAGATGGGTGTCCATATATCAAAGGGTCCAGTGAAGAGGACTGTCATTTGATCGGCCTGCAGGAAATTCGGGATTCCAAGCAGATGAGGGTCTGAAACTGAGAGGGCCGCAAAGCCCTGAGCCCTGGAGCTCTGTGCCCTGAAGAGCACCAGCTGTTTTCACTCACCCAGCCGGAGGACTTGAACTCAACCTGCGGCGTGACATGGGTGACTCGGGTGGCGAGAGGGAGTAATGAGTATCAGTGATGGGTGAAGCTAATGGAAGTGTTGATTGCATGTGACATGTACGTGTGAGTGTAACCCTATATACACTAAAGGGATAGTTCATGTAAAAATGAAAATTCTGACATAATTTACTCACACTCATGTAATTCCAAAAAAGATTTGTCCATACAATGAAAGTCAGTGGGGTTCAAAACCACATTGGACGAAGATTTTTTCGTAGAAGGTTGGTAACCAAACCATTGACCATTGACTTCATTTGTACTGACAAATACAATTTTCCATATATATATATATATATATATATATATATATATATATATATTTTTTTTTTTTTTTTTTTTTTGTGTGTAATCTATTCCTTTTAAGGGATAGTTCACTCAAAAATGAATATTCCGTCATCATGTTGTTCCAACTCCTGTGTGATTGTCTTTCTTCCATGGAACCCAAAAAATATATATTACTGTTTTTGTACATATTACAAAAGTCGATGGGGTTCAAAACCATATTGGAAGCAGATATTTTTAAGAATCAGCATCAGACCATTGATTTCCATTGTATAAGCAAACATAAACAGAGATATTTTTCAAAAAATGAAAGGGTTAGTTGTCCCCAAAATGAAAATTCTGTCATCATTTACACACCCATGTCATTCCAAACCTGACTTTCTGTCTTCTATGGAACATGAAAGAAGACTATTTTGAGAAATGTATTAGTGGTCAATGGTTACCAATACTATTTAGTTACCAACATTAACATTTTCAAAATATCTGCTTTTATGTAACACAGAGGACAGAAAGGCATACAGATTCAACTTAAATTCATCATTCATCGTTTTTGTATGTACTATCCACCAAGTGTGTAATCAAACAACTCTAATGTAAAGAAAGCAACACTTTTTGGGGGGCCCCAAATCCTGCTGTGATGCATGTAGTTGGACATGACAATGAAGAAGAACAAAAAAGGATCGAGTGAGACAGATGAGGATGGAGGATGGAGGAAGAGCTGTGTGACAGATGCAGGGAAAATGAAGTGAGAAGGTAAACGAGCATAAGCGAAAGAGAGGGAGAAGGAGGTTGGCATATAAACGATTAGTCCCAAACGTGAGCTGACAGTTGGACCATGACCTTCCTGCTGTTGGAGCAAAGCTCTGGCTTCATTTACATTACTGCCATGCCAAGTCATTTAGACTCCATTCTTATTCTGACCCGATATTGTGCTGAGTCTCCCCAAAGGCTTAACAGGCCTAGTTTAGAGTAATAGCTTACACGGTGGTGCTATCTGCATTACAGGCCACGGCTCTGATAGCCCTCCTCCCAGCTAGTTGACAGAATTAGCTTAAGAGTCATGTTCCACAGAGTCAAAGATGGTGTCTTTGGATGAGTGAAGTAAAGTTAAAACTCTCTGTGTGTGCAATAAACAATCAATGGTCTGTGTCCAGTAAAACCGAGGTGAGGTCAGTGGGGCTCAAGGGTCGACACCTGTCTTGTCAGTCAAAATTATGGCTATATGTGTGTGTGTATATACAGGATATTTGTGAGCTTATACACACACATGTGAACACAAAATGTTTCAAACCAACGGACAAGAAATTTCAGGAAAAACATTTACTGATGAGACCTTAATAAGTGACACATTCATAACACATCTGACCCAGTGCTGAACTCCATCTTGTGGACCGTGCAGTCTTACAGAACTAGATAACTAAAGAGTGATAACTCATTAACAGGAACGTTTTCCCAAAATTCAGTCTTCGGCCTACGCAGTGTGACTGACATGCTGTCTACACTGCAACGTCATTTGTTCGCTTGATCAACATAACAAAAAAATTATATATAATATAATATAATATAATATAATATAATATAATATAATATAATATAATATAATATAATATAATATAATATAATATAATATAATATAATATAATATAATATAACTTTAACTTTAGTTTTAAATGATTGATTTTTATTCACAACACTTCAGTCCCATGACCACCTGAAGGTCATGGGACCGAAACATTGTGAATAAAGCTATTTTGATACATGCGCAAGTACTGATTGTGTGTTGGATTTTTTCAACATTCAAAACGATTGACAGCCCTACTTATTATGTTACCCCATTACAGTAAGTACTAGAGGACAGTGAAGGGTGGCACCAGGTCAGTTGGTGCAATGCTGTGAGGATGATTCAGTCTCAGTGTTGTCCTCACATTTCTCTGTGAGATGGATTTATGGCGCATTTCACACTTTGCTGCCACTC
The DNA here is from genome assembly GCF_963993115.1 of Abramis brama. NCBI lineage: Eukaryota > Metazoa > Chordata > Actinopteri > Cypriniformes > Leuciscidae > Abramis > Abramis brama. The sequence goes on along the minus strand of NC_139967.1, from coordinate 31,220,977 downwards.
TGAGAGCCATAGCTCCATTCAGAGCACCGCCATGTTAATTGGGAGCGTTTGGCTCCATTTCATTGAGTTGACGGAAAGAAATATGCCTTGCTCCTTCACTGCTGCCTGGCATTAGGATTGGAGGATGACTGTAAGGCGAAGTGCGACCGTGTGTGTTTGTGTCTGTGTGTTTCTTTTGCAAGTAAATTAACCTGGTGAAGTGTGTGTGACAGTAGGTAATTTGTGTGAGTATGAGATCATGAATGACTGTGTGAGCGTGTCATTCTTACACAGGATTCAGAAAGTGGTAATAATATACTAAGTTCAAATACAAGTTATATAGTTCATATCTACACACTGATGCCTACTGTAGTGAACAAAACTAGAATAAATAACTTTTCAGATTTTAGTTATTTGTTTTGATGCAACCATGTTTGCAACCATGTCCATCAAACAACGACTGCATTTTATATATATAGGTAGTCCACTTGTGCCTTCTCCAGTTCTCCAGTCAATCATTTTCATTATTTCTGACAGACTCGCACATCCTGAATTTGTCAAGTTAGAAACATATTTTGTTGATCCCGGAACAACATTCCTGTCCGAATGTTTAATCCTAACCATATCCATAACCCTAACCCCAACCCTATCCATAAGTTATCCCTAAAATCAGAGGGAAACGATAGGTGAATAACACTGATGTAGAAGTACCTAACCCTGATTGTAAGCCGGGGTTACTTGACAATGATATAAACTGTAAACTTGTCCATCAAATCTTATTGGTTGACTGGAATGTTTTTCTAGGATCAACAAAGATGTTGATCCAGGAACATGTTGTACTTGGTGAAATTTTCTGTGACAGACTCTGCAGACAGTGAAAAAAAAAAAGACCCAACACACTCTCATTGTACAACATGGATTGTATGAAAATGCACAACTTCTATAGTGTTTTTTGTTTTTTGTTTTTGCAGATTACAATCATGGCTAGGTTTATGGCAGTTCATGGCAGTTTCTAGCCTAGAAATCTAGACGCACCCTAGCGGCAGCAAAATGTATTTTGCAGCCAGGGTAGTCTAGCAACTCTCCATTGACTTTTGAGCTGCAAAAACCTAAATTGGGTCAGGCCAATCACGTCGTGTATAGAGTAGGCGGGGGCGGGCTTAACATAATGACGACAGAGTTGCGATGGTTACCTGCCACTTGAAAACAAAGAATGACGGCTGCTGCTGGCGAACATCTTTCGAATCGGCTTTGTCCGCGACTCTGGAGGACTTGGAGTAGGTTTTTCTTTGAGAAAAGAGCATAGAACGGCACTTAAGTCATTCTTAAAAAAAGGAAGATGTGTTCGTAGTTTTGTTCGTAGATATGGCAAAAGTTGAATCTATCAATTAGCTCCACTGTTGGGAAAACGCTCTGGTTGGTTGAAGCACTGTCCTATTGCGTGCAGAGGGAATTTGAAAGACAGCCGTTTATCCCACCCCTCAGATTGAGCCGTATCTATGGTGAGTTGCCAGACCCAACATCTTGATGTAGGTCTGGCTTGCCAGGCTAGGCAGTTTCTCCATCTCGCATGGATTATAATTCCTAAGAATGAGTTGAAACTAACATGGCTGCGCACAAATCGATAATCACTTACCCGTCTTATCTATGATAATATAATTGTGATGCAATTATTAAAATGGCATGTTTATATACATTATATATATATTCATATTTATACATCATATTTATATTGAAAATGTCAACTAAAAATAAGATTTTGATACATTCAAATGTATTAATTTCCATAGTGACATCTTAGTCCACACTATGTTTGCAAATGATTTTGGATAGATTCTAACTAAAAATAAAAATAAAAATCTAAACTATTCATAAAATACTCCAGTCCTCCAGCATGAACGCTGCCTCCAGTGTCATGTGACAAGCTCTTTGCAGCACAATGGAATTCGGAAGGTGAGACATTCTGTGATGCCGCAGTAAAAACGCATGGCGGGGGAATCAGTCCGAACATTTTGAACTTGCGTGTGAAAAGGTTCACAGACTTATGACTATGCTTTGCTGCCAGTAGAGCCTATAACTACTTTTTCAACAAATATGCAGACATGGTTTATTCTGCATTACGTTACTACATTCTGGTCAGTGAGCAATCAGAGGTTTGATGATACACAAATCAATGTAAGCCAACTGGCAGTTGTACAAGCATAATGCATCAAGATCTGTTTCTCATCAAAATATGCGGTTATCTGTTCCTTATAACACACATGTAAATAATGTCATGCAGCACATATGTCCATAGCCCAAGTCTACATCTGGTCTAAGGTCAATTTTTTCAAATGTCATGCCATTGATTTGGAAGATCCCAATATTATTGACTGCTTGCCTTTGTGGCTGCTACGGCCACCTCTTGACCTGCAGGGCCAAGATCACTATTACACTGTCAGACCACATAATGGAAGCACAGAACAAGGGCTCGATCGTCTGAGAGTGATTCATTATAGAAAACAATGTCATGAGCAGAGGTGATCATTATTTTACTACAGAAAAAAAGACTTCCCGAAAATGTAATATCTGTCATGGTGTCATGCTTTGTAACTTTCAAACCCAAAACTAAGTGACTTTCATAACAGTAGGCTGGGAAAGGGTTGTTTATGTTCCCTCGCCTCTTCAAGTGGTTTATTTTGAAATTCTCTCATAGCTAGTCGATGATGCTACAGAGAGCGGTTTCCTAAGAAGAGCCCTCCTCTGGGTGTCTGAGGCAACAGTCCTTTGGCCTCCTCCGGTTTGGCCCAATTATTTGTAATGTGCCGTAGAGTAAACTATTATTCTTAGCCAACCTCAGCAGTAATGTTTCAGTACGCTCTATATACATTCTAGTAAATTAGTTGATGACCACACAGCTGAAGTGTCTCATTCATGTGGGGCGGCTCATCAGAGACATCATTTGGATATAACGTAGTATGGGTAATAAATCAGTACTCTCTACTCTCACAGAAAAGCTCAGAGTTCTGTTTTCATTTAAAATCTGAGAATGTCAGACAACACATTCTTCTGTCTTGAAACAAATATGAAAAAGATTAATACTTTTATTAGTAAGTTATGATGTCACAATGCATCACAACAGCTTGGATGCAGGTTCCATTTTGTGATATGGATAATGATATATAGGCCCAAAACAGGCTCATTGGAAAAATGTTCCTCTACCTACATTTTTGCGAAACTCCAAACACATGAAGAAATTAACTCCAGTGGTGTCACTGTTCTGTTTAGTTAGTTTCATTTTCATGGACTTTTAGTTTGTTATTTTCAGTCACATGTGTTTCCTTTGTCTAGTTTCCCACTACTTATGAGTTGTCATGGTTACTGATATGATTAGTTATCTTAGTTCAGCTGTGTCTCCTTATTAACCTTGTTTGTACCACTACTTAAGTTCCTCTGGTTCCTCAGTTCATTGTTGGTTGTTATTTGTGCACAGCACACTGAGATTCTTATTAAATCCTGTTATTCTTGTAACGTGCCTTCATCTTCGTCATCTCTGGATCAGCGTTACAAGTGGCAGTAAATAAATGTTGCTCCTTTTGACAAATTATGATTATAAGGCAGACTTATTTTCACACATTTCTTGCACAATATTATGTAATGACCTCAAAACATTTTTACCATAGTGTATGACTTGTAAACTAAAACATCTTGACATTTGACACTTTTCTGAAGTAGTAAAATTGCTTGCACACATGCTACAGCATTGCACTTGTGTTGCGGAGTGCTCAGGTACGAGTCAAACACAAGCCATGATAAAAGAGCTCAAAGACTTGTAAAAGCAAGGTTGTTTAAGCAAAAGTGTTTTTATCTAACGATAGGTAAGGTTAGGCCAGGGCAGGTGGTACGTTATTTTCAAACTAAGCTATAACCTTTTAGCACCTTCTCATTGGACATTTAATATCTGAACTGACGCAATATATACAACAACCAACCTAACAAAACATTGCCAGATTCACATGCGTCTGTAAAACTGAACATCCTTTTAGCATCACACACTGGACATTTCACTTTGAACATGTTGCGAAATGTGAAAGAAACAAAGTGAAGTAATTTTGCAGAAATGTCGCCACAGGCACGTTTTTCCAATGAGCCAACTGACTTATAAAGCAACTTTTTAAAAATCTATTCAATGATTTACTCGTCCAGCACAATAGCAGTGTATTTTAGGGTGTGCTATGACAGCTACACTGAAGTCCTACTGCAGTTTCTCTTTAAAAGTGATCCCCCCTTCTTCCCCCTCTCCAACAAGATAAACACTATAAGATAAACGCATTATTATTTCCATCATGGCCACCAAGAGCTTCTCAATGCTCACTGTATTTAGTATTTTCCCTAAACAGGCATTAAGGTCTAATTCTGCCCGCCCATGGAAGAGCAGGCGCTAAAGCCCATGTCAATTGGCAGACTCCCTGTGGAACGAGAGAGAGAGAGAGAGAGAGAGAGACTTCCCTACCAGCCAGCGCACCCACCACCCCACCCTCTGCACTGGGCCTGTAATCACAGATTAGAGGGCGGATCAAAGGCTGGATTAAATTTGGGCCACTGGGCAAAGGCGGAGATTATGGCATGGTGGCACATATTGTTTTTTTTTAGTTTTTTTTTTAGAGCTTGCATGTGTCTGTGTCTGTGTGTGTGCACGTGTATGCAAGTTATCCAGTTAGCCATCCAGAAGTACAAACAAAGTTGTTCAGTTTTCTCAACACTTGTTTCCTCAAACCTCTAGGGTGAGATTATGGAGAAAAAAAGGAGCATAACCTCTGATTTCCACCCCCAGAGCTTCACACTACAGCACAGCCCTGCAATCCCAGCTAAAGGTAGGAGGCGAGGTGCACTGAATAGCGATAGCCAACCAATTTCTCCACTATTGTTGCAGAGCTGTGACTTTTAGCTGCGTGTAATCCTAGCCCCCTCACCCCCTTTCCTCTTAAAGGGGCTCATCACAAACAAATAAATCAACCATGAATTTCATATCGTTCACTAGAGCCTTTCAACCTTCTCCCTTTTCCTCCTCCTTTTCTCTTTTAATTCAAACTTGTTAATCAGCCTTTAGAAGCCAATTAAGTAGATTGTAACGCTCTCAATTGGATAATTTGCCTTTGTTGGGCTCTGGGTGATCCTTCTGATACAGTCTGCAAGCAGTAATTGGCCTAGCATCACAAACAAACATCAATGAAGAGAGGCACTAAACATGTCTGTTTGATAAATTTAGCACTAATGCACATGTTCCTGTTAAATATCTTTATTTTTTGACACTTTACATCGCAAGGACAGTGGCGAGATAACAGAAAAAAATGAGAAGACAAGGGGATGGGATAGGGAAAGGACTTAAACCGGATTCGAGCTGAAAGCAAGTGTGAGAGCGTGTGCCATGTAAAGTATGCAATTATGATAAAATTAAGATAATGTAAAGGAATTATAAAGAAAAGAGTGACTTTTTATTGACTTTGCAGTCGTTGTAATATTTTTTCAAAGCTGCCGTGATAAACCCTGCCGTTTAAATGAATACGGTTGTTTGATTCGCTGCCCAGGACTGTGCATTAGTGGGTGGATAAGGAATAAAAATCGAATTCACCCCGTCTACGACATCTCGCCCTCGGCTCCTGTTCTCAAAGCTCGTAGAGCCGCTAAGAGAATATATATCGCAAGGTGCCTGTCGTTCCTCGTCTGTCTGTCTTTCTTTCTTTCTCTCTCAAAGACCCTCTTGTCACCCAGGGCTCCAACCGAACAGTGGGAGTGCACAGCCCAGCAAAAGGGCAACCATTTATCACAGTCACCCCAAATGAAAGGACCCAAACGTCTCTCTTTCGGCTTTCCCCCCTTCACTCTTTCTTCTGCTCTCTCTTCTGCTCTCTCTTTTCCTCTTTCAACATCCCGTCTTTCCCCTTTTGTCTGATCGTAACAGTCTGGCTGGCGAAGAGGAGGGAAAGAAAAAAAGAGGGCCGTTAGCTCGCTCAGCCCGGCTGCAGTTGGGCCAGCTCTCTCACGCTGTGGATCAAGCGGCCCTTTGTGTGTGTGGGGGTGATTTGTCAGGCGACGGTGGCAGAAGTCAAGACCTAGAGGTTGAAAGGCCCTGACCCCAGGAGTGCCTGGCCCCCAAGCTTCTGCTATAATAGAAAGGGGCCGGGAGAATGGCCGCCTGTCCAGTGCCCGAACGCCACAAAGCGGCTCATCTGCATACTTCAGGTAGGGCACTTTTATTGGAACTGACAAGGGTGTGACAGCCTCAATGGTGGACCGAATGTGTGTGTGGGAGGGTGCTGGCTAAAAGCAGCTTTTCCTCCACCAGTCTTGGAGGAAACCAATAACAGCTAATCTCTCCCAGCATAATAAACAAAACAGTAAACAATGCCATTGTTTACACATCCAACAGGCAGTGCAGTTACTAGCCTTTTGTGAGCACTCAACGGCAGAATGAAGTGTCAGGGCAGAGGCCATCAGAGAGAGAGAGAGAGAGAGAGAGGGGCAGTGTGAGACAAATAGAGAGAACTGTGACAACTGACATGCTGGTCTGCCTGTTAGTTCTCACCCCGTTTTGTTCCCTTTTCATCCGCTCCTAAAAGACGACAGAAACGCATTCCTCCAGCGAATTGTTTGTTTGCTTGTTCCCACCTTTCTTGTGGCAGAGGGAGACAGTAACGTAAGCCTCTATCTCTCATGGATGGTTAGTCGAAGGGGGTAATTCTGCACCGTTTATTTGCACGTGGTATCTGTATAGTTTTAGTGCCTGATTCACTGAAGGAATTATGCAAATCAGATAACGGCACAAGCGCTCACAAAATTCTAATGTTATACTATTTTATGAGGTAGTTCTGAGTGCTCGTTTTGGAGGATGCAGTAAACTACCACAATGTGATATACTTTACAGGGAAATATTTTTTTAATGCAATAAAGTGAACTCGACTGCACCATGCTGGATATATGCCCAGTTATAATGCTCTTCTGCATAATTTGATCATCATTTAATAAATTACTGCTCCTATGATCAATAGAAAATGTCCACACATATATTTTACTGCCTAAACTTTACCCGCCTGCTTCCAATGGACAATAATAGTGCAACGTCAATTGTGCATGGCAAACAAATTCATAAAGAGTCAAATTTTCATAGAAAGGAGGAGTGGATGTGCTGTGAAAAAAAAAAAAAAGAATATTCACAGTGCTGCGTTACTTAAACACATTCAGGGCTGATTAAATTGGATTGGACGCAGGTTTTTGGACTGAAATCCACTGCACGATTTTGTTTAATGTACGGTTAACATAATTCACTTTCCCCTCTGTCCCAGGACTATTCGAACCCACACTAAAATACTTTGTAATACTAATAGCGTTGTAAAAATATTCAAAACACATTAATGTGTGATATAATTAACAATACACTATCAAAGTTATTTACTGACATTGGCACACTTGTGTATGGGAATTATTACTTTGTTTATTAATATTGTTTTGTAGGTTTGTATTTTATATTTTGTATTTAGTAGTATTGCACTCTTTCCTGATAGATTGTGGAGAAACAGTCAAGTAAGAATTTCATTGTACTTGTACATGTAACAATAAAAGTTGACTTTTGACTTTTTTGTGTGAAGTTTCTCAATTAATAATAATAATAATAATAATAATAATAATCGATATACATGATAGAGCTTACGGAAGTTGTCTATTTGGGATAATTTCCAAAACCACAACAATACTTCTTTGGGGAACATTTCACCTGTTCAAGAAAACTGAAGTAAAAGTTTACATGGGAGGATTTACAGAAGGGTAAAATACATCTGAGAGAAAATATTGTGTAAAGGATCTGGACTCTTTCAAGTCACACAGTGTTAAAACTACAATACACCAAGTTTTTAGACAAATTGGTTGTATTTCCAAGGGCTTTCTTGCATTCTGTCTGGACAAAAAGAAAAAAAGAGACCCTTTTGTTGTTTTATTTAGACAGCATGATATTGTTAATAACCTTGATGTGTAACAAATCGAGTCCTGCAATCCTTGAGCCATCACCTTGCCTAATCGGCACAATCAAAAGCAATCAAATAATCACATAATCAGTGAACAGGCCTGTTGGCGCAGATTCAGCAGCTTTAGATCCATTCTGGGCCTGAGTGACATGATTATAAAGACTATGGGAGTAAAGCAGTTGTCATTGGAAGCAGATGGAGCATTTTAAAAAGACAGAGGGAAGATCTTTCAGCATAGCGTCCTTGTGCAATGTCTGGAAGCATTTATGATCCACAGAGGCTTCTTATTGTCAAAAGAAAAAGAAAAAAGGAAGGAAGGAAAGGAGAGGAGAGGAACAAGGAGGGGAAATCTCTGAGTCATCTCCAGGCTGAAGACACTCTCATATTATTCTCAAGAATGATCAAAATCCATAATGGCAGTGATTAAAACAGTTTCTTTAGAACTCTTCATGACTTTATTTATTCAATGGAATATAAAAGGAGAACTTTGAAGAATTGTTCTGGTTGCTCTTTTCCACACAATGACATGGAACGCTTCAAAAGGATGCAACAACACCACAATAGTATCATAAATGTGGTTCATATGACTCATGCACTATATTGCAAGTCTTCAAAACCCTCATGATAGTTTTATTTGTGGCAAACATTTAATTGTAATGCATTATTCACTGAAATTATTCTGAATGTCTGAATGAATCATCCTTCTGACTTCCTTTGAATGAATTGGTTGATCCAGATCCTCAAATTGGTCTAAATGATTCATTTACTCATTTTTAAATGGTTTTCACTGACTCACAATGAGAGAAATATTATCAGTGAATACTTAAAATTTACATATAGCGGGGCTAAAAACGCACCGGGGTAATACATTTGACTTTATTCTCTTTTAAACCACTAGGTGGCATAAAAATATTTATATTTGTTTTCTTAGGGAGTGGCTTTATCCCTGTTGTACCCTATTTCAGTTTGTTTCGCATGCAACTATTGGCCAATCCAGAAGCTAGCATCAATCTGGTTCCCTCAAGAAAAAACACAAAAGGATTTTCCATTGGCTTTTGGATTACTATTGCAGAAAATAAGCTCTGTGACCAAACACAAGTTTATTATTCTTACATGTTTTGTTCATCGTGATAATCTTCACTAATGAATATAACTTATTTTGAAGCCTAAATACAATCGCCAGAGGTAAAGTGTAGGCTATAAACAAACTAGCCTACACCATGATCACATGACTTCAGCGTCACCACCATTAAGGTTCTGACAACTCTTTTAGTCTTTATTTAAAATAATCTTCCCTGAAAGTTTGAGTTATAATAGTTGGCAAAAGTCTAAGATTTTCTCAGCTTTTTGTTCAAAGTGATGCTTTTTTAATGAAACATTCCCAAAAAAAAAAAGAGTGCACAAAGCTAGAGTAATTATTCTTTTTTTTTTTTCTTTTTTTTTTAAGTAGAGGCTCTGTTATTTCTTTTGACATATTGCATGTTAAGATATCAATACAACAAAATATTCCGAGGCCATTCATTTATTTATTTATTTTTAAATGCAGGTGGCGAAAGAGTTAAAAAATAAGTTGGAAAAAATGTAGGACCTGAAATGCTATTAGAGTGAGTAAATAATGACAGCATTTTTGGATAAATTTATTACTCCTTTGACACAAATTCTAGAAACCAGAGACCAGAGAGAACAGCTATGTTGTCGTATACAGAAAGTGTCAGACACTTGACTGTGTGTCTTCTTCTCTCATTTGGGCTATGGAGAGGATGCATCCAGGCAAAGAAAGAGGCAGGGCGGCGCTTTTATCCTCTACGTTTGGAGGCAAGAGTCTCTGTGTGCATGCATGTGTATGAACAGGAAGATGAATGGTCTCGAAGATAAATGCATGTGGGTTACTCTGCATTGGCCTCCCGCTCCATGTAGCCCACTACCATGACATCAGAACAGAAGGGGCAAACATCCCCTCTTTGTGGAGGGGCTAATTTAATTTGTACCTTCCAATGAGGGGTAAATATGTTTGAACTGTCTGAGTGAGCAGTGTGTACCCGACTCCCGTTCTCACGGGAAACTGGCGCGCGGCAGGATATTGTGCGGCGTTGCATTGCTAGATCAGTTCAAAAAAGCTAATTTGATTATTTCCTTTCGCCTTTTTTCATTCTATCTCGCTCACCATCCCGCACTCTCTCTCTCTCTCTCCATCTGTTCCTCTCTTAGGAACTGTGTGCCTCTTTCCTGGCGTACACACAAACACTAACATACACACACCAACTCTTGACATTCCCCTGGGATGACCCCTGTGACCTTTTTCATGTCTGTTCGGAATCTGACGTCAAAAGGTCTCGTTGCTAGGAATGGGGGCTTGTTTAGTAACAAATATGACCTCTCTCGCCTTTCCTGGTCTCTGTGGCTATCGAATATATAATTTCTTCCTGTTTTAGCTGCTTGCATACATAAATGAACTCGATGAGTCAATGAAAGGTTATGAGGATACATGGTCCACTATCAAAATCCATAAGTCCTAAGGGTTTGATAAGCACACTCTTCCAGTGATCCAGGGTGTCAGGGTCACACCTAGCCTTTCACACCATAGAGGCACCCTTGAGCTGCCTGGTGACCCCTGGGCTTGGCCTGACCTCTATGGACTCAGCTGATTCTGATTACTCCACTGGGATCCCAGACTAGCAGCACCAAGCTCTAAGTTTGACATACGGCGAAGAGGAACACTATAAATATACAGAGCAATAACGACAATACAGCATTCTCCTAACAAGTATACTGGACAAAATGAAGGGTTCAGCACATTGTCCATCTGCCATCTGTTCTGGACAGTGACCTTTTAATGCACACCTGATCTATATTTAATTAAAACTCCAGATTGTATCTCATTATAGTGGACCTAATAATTATTTGGGCAATTAAAAATGCATGAATTTAACCAATCATCAAACCAAGTGGCTTTTTTTTAAGGAAAGAATGCACAAACACGCTGTTCATGCAAAACATTTCATCATTTTTCTAATTGCTAAAACAATAGATATATTGTTCAAATGTCAGATGCTAGTGTTTGCATAGTTAATGTGATGAACAACATCTTTGGTTACTCTGTGTGAACATGAGGGAATTGACTTCACACATCCATTAAAAATCATCTTGAGACCAAATGAATAAAAGTCATAGCAAAAAGTGATAGTTTTGAGAAACGATTAGCATAATTTAATTGTTTGATGTATTGTTATGTAATTCAGTGACATTTCAATTTTTTTTAAGTGTCACTTAAGTTTCCAAAGTGCCCATTGGGGGGGTCCTATGTATTTTTTTCAAACATTTAACTAAGATAAAGTACTGACCAACACAAACTGTGATGTTCTAGTGCAGCTCAAGCTGAAGATAGTTGTAGCATGTGAGTTAGTTCTCTAAACTGAGGCTACCATCTCTCCCTCTCTCTCTCTCTCTCCCTCTCTCTCTCTCTCTCTCTCTCTCTCTCTCTCTCTCTCTCTCTCTCTCTCTCTCTCTCTCTCTCGCTCTCTCTCTCTCTCTCTCTCTCTCTCTCTCGCTCTCTCTCTCTCTCTCTCTCTCTCTCTCTCTCTCTCTCTCTCTCTCTCTCTCTCTCTCTCTCTCTCTCTCTCTCTCTCTCCACACGGACCCAGTGTCTGACCAGTCTGGTACTCTGACCTGCAGCTGTGTTTATAGTCAACACAGCACCATGTTAGGACAGCTGGGAGAACAAGAGAGGCAGCCACCATGCAGCCCAGCACTCACAAGATTAGACACACAAATGACAACAAAGTACGAAACGTACAAACAGGATGTATGCGAGAATAACTTCACAGATGAACATTTTAGTACCGAAGCATGATTCCCAACACATTTGCACTTAAAAAAAATAAAATAAATTAAATCAACTTTACAATTCTCAACAATAGTTTCCTGCGACACGTCGTTTGATTGAATAAATGAGGAAGCATTTCCAGATCCACACAATGTATCATTGTATCATTCATTACTGTCACCTCTGTGCGTTAGACTGTGTGACTTTGTGTGTGCAAGGCCAAAACAACATCCGTTTGTAGCATTATCAATGACACCAAGGAGAATAGCAGCCTGAGAGACCTCTCTTTCCCCTCGATGCATCAAGTTTCACACACAAACACAAATAGTCTCTCTCCGTCAATCTTGTTCTCTCGGCCACCCCGGGGGTATCCTTCATGGGAGCCGGCAAACCCCGGCATATTTGTGGGCAGCCTCCTAGTGTGAAGCCTTTATTTAAGGGCATGGAAACTTTATTTATTTGATTTTTCAAATCTCATCCCGTACTAAAACCAGCTTTATTTTCCGTTGCCTGACATCTTAGTCAATTAACTTAAAAAAAATATATGTGATTGTCTGTTTGTTCTATTGTTCACATTATACTTATAGTATATCATAATGCCGTGAATAACCAATCAGAGGAAGTTCAGACCTCTTTTTGGATGAACGTTGGATGGAATCAATCAGTGCAAAGGCTGCAATACTGATAGAGGTATTGACAGTTCCTCATTGTTATTGACACGGCCAGCATACGTCAAGGGCGTTAACGTAAAGTGGCTATTGACATCCCACTTTGGCCATTGATGTACCAGTCTCACTCGCTAAGTGCTTTTCTATCATGTCCATTTCTGTGCTAATGTGAAGTTTCTCTCAATATCTTGACATAGAGAGCCATATCAATGTCATCCAGTGGATAGAGTGGAGGGTCATGGAAGAACAACACTTAAGTATAACTAAATCTGGAGTTGTGGTGGAAATTTACGGAAAACAATGATTGACTCAAAATTAGGAGCCAAGAGAGAACATAGAAATAATACTCCATTTACCTCAAAATCCCTCAAGACTAAGATGATTGAAGCAGGCAAAGAGAAGGGCAGAAATAGTAATATTTGTGGGTTTGTGGGATATTCTGTGTGACTTATTCAGAGAGCTCATTTGTAGCTATTACTGGCAAAAGCATTTCTGTTGTATATTCAAAAAATTATAGGTCAATGACATGAGCAACTCCTCAAAAACATTAAACATATAATTTAATATTTAAGATATTTATGAATTAATAATATGAATATTTTTTTTTAAATAAATTGTATTTTAAAATGTTTTTGAAAATAAGGATTAATGTGTTAAAGGTTTATGTCTACTTGTACTTTATTGGTATTTTTAAATGTATGATTGCATCATATGACATTTCAATTTAGATATTATGATTAAATTGAAACTTTTGTTGTAAATGGTATAAACATTTTTTTAACCCTATGAAAACAAATTGAAAACTTTTTTTTTGCAAAAAGATTTTTCCATTATTGTGGACAATCTTAAATGTCACTGATCCATATACTATATGATGATATTAATAATTAGAGACAAACAGAGGAATTGGATTTGAGAAAGAGATAAATAAAAAAGCAGCGAGGAAGCATATTTATCACAGTCAATAATGTCATAATGTGTCATCTGAAAGCTTGGAAAAGCGTAGTTACAGTCCCTCAACAGAGATTCATCAGCCGGGGCATTCCGTGCATTTCTTCCAACAAGCGCCATGAATGAGAGCACTTATAATGGAAATCAGCAGGCAAGTTCACGGAACTTAAACAATCAGCACTGTTTGATGATTAATAACCCAGTCAAGTAGAAAAAAAAATGAAATCTAAAGGCTAATATGGACCCTGCTGTGCCTCAAGTGGGCTTGTTTGGAGATCAGAAAGAGCTTGACATGAAGTCAAATCAGAAGTGTCAAAGGTAAAAGAGAGGAAGCTACACCATATGTTAGCTTTATCTGTTATGGTACTCATGTTCAATAGACTCTTCACTGAATAGAAACCAAAAAATAATCCTTCAAAATTTTCTTGTTGAGCATTTGGAAAATCGTTTGGAGGGGAAGGGTGATATTGGGTCACGATGGCAGTTGAAGACCGAGCAGATGCTCTGGTGACATTGAGGAAGCACCGTCGACATACGTGATGCTCTGTTGGTGGAGTCAGAAAAACTGATGAGGGATCATGAAAAAGTGGTGGGAGTCACCCATCACTCTCCCCCTGCTCAGGATGTGTCAATACACAGCCAGGCCACAGAGGAAGGGAGAAACAAATATATGTTGGAGATTTGATACCCCCAATTGGCATTATAGAGTTTACAAAAGCCAAAACCCAATGATGGACGCTTTACTTCTTCCAGGCACTGGAGGGAAAATCAGTTTTTGTTCCTTTCAGCATCATTTTAGCAGGAGCTTGACATGTTTAACATGATCCATTCCAGGTAGAAGCGCAGAGCTGACGATGAGTTCACACCACCTGCTCTTGACCTTTACTGAGATATGAAGCCTTGTTCCATACAGACAAATCCAGCTCTGGGTGACAGCTCCACCATAGAATCACCTCTACTCAAGAACAGTATCCATAATCACCATAAACTGAGGGAGAGAGAGAGAGTGAGGGGGGAATTGAAAGAAAGATGGAAAAAGAGGAGCCCAAGAGAGCACTCTAGGAATGATGGAATATCAATATGGCAGAATGAGACTTTCACACACTAACATGAACACAGGGCTCCTTCCTTTCACTAAATCTGATGCACTGCACACAAAGAAGCACTCTAGTGAGCTGCCTCACTGCCTACTCCCTACATTCAGTAGGTCACATTATAACTGTCAAGGAACCGTATAAGTCACTGATTCGGAAAACTCAACATCAGGAACTATGTGTGGGTTAAATACAGCTGGTTTAAATACAACTCTCCATTAGCATGTTGCTAAGCTAATGATGTAGCTATTATGGGATTTTCTTTTCTGTGAAGGATATATGCAATCATGCCTTAGAATTAGCCAAACAAATGCAGTTTCCACCTGGAGCTACCCATTTGTAAATTAGCCCATTCATATTGAAATCTGAAAGGCAAAGTTATTTAACAATATTAAGCATAATGACAAAGTCATTTGTGCTGATAATAGATATCATGTGAGCCATTGGACAACAAAACCCCTAATTTTGCAAATATGTATTTTTATATTCAGAAACACTTTAATTCGATGGTCCACTTTAGACATTCTACTAACAAAGTAACTTTGCAACTACTTGCAAAGGGGTTATCTGCAGAGTTTGCTGTCTTGTAAACATATCGAAGTATGACTGAAATGACAAGATTGGAGCTGTTTTCTTGGTTGTGGTTTGTTGTTTACCATTTACATGCGACATGTGAAAACTTTCAAGACCATCAAGTTTATAAATGACCAACTTCTAAAAACAAATTTATTGTTGTCTTTGTACAGAAATCATCGCTTACTTATATCACTTGTTTCTGCTTCTTCAGTATTCACCTGTGTTTTGATCCGGAGATTCTGTATTATTTCAGAAGATGTGTAATAGCGCCTCCTACCATATAACAGTGAAAACATGGATAGCCAGAAAATTATGTCAATGGCAGGGAAAGAGTAATGTAGATTTGAGGTAAATTCCTATGTTTACTACCAGTGGACTAGCCTACACAAAAAAAAAATAAAAAAATAAAAAAAATAATCAGATAATCAGAATTAGGAGCATATCTGTTTTCTTTATCAATCAATATTTTCAAACAATATACGTTTATAAGACAGTATGTAAAACTATGTGGAAAATATATTTAATAGGCTTCTCAAAATCAAAAGAATAAACACAACTACAAGCCAAGTATTATACCTAGAATACTTAATTATACTTTTAAGTATATCAATCAAAGATTGAGTACAAGTATAGACCAAATATACTCACACTTTTCTGTCAGTATACAAGTATACGTGTAATTTTAAGTACATTTCTGAGAAGTACATAAAAATTTGACTGAAAGTATACTTTCTTATTTTTAGTTTAAAAGAAGTATACTAATAGCACACTTGAATAAACGTCTTTCATAAGGGCTGGCCTAGTCTTTTTTCACATTCATTTGATCTGAAAAGTAGATGTTTGCATCAAAAGCAAAAGTACTGCTTCAACCAGGTTACTAAGGACAACTTTTGCCATTTTTATTACTTTGGATTTAATACCAAAACTTTAAATGCATAAAAATGCATTTGTCTGCTGAATTGCAAGACATGCAATTAATATAAAGAAAACTGCTTTATTCAGATACAAGAAAGCATTTTATTCAGAAACAAGCAGCTATGAAAATTAATTAAACTATAATGAATACAATAACAAATTTTACTATGAATTATATAGTATAAAAATTGCACTTTATAGGACATATTGCTTTACTAATAAATTATGTTTTCTAAACAAAGTTCGGGAGGAGCACGTTCAGATAATAAACACAAGTGGACAGCACTCAGCAATCAACGATAAGAGGTGTAAATATATATTAAGCAGTCTCACCTCAATTCGTTGACAGTTTAGCAGCATCCCTCCACCACCCCTTCTCCACACTTCTAGTCCTAACCATTTACATACGGGGGGGAGTACTCAGGGTTTGGGCCAAACTCAGAGCTTGGAGCCTTCCCCCCCGGACAGCACGCCAAATACGCATTAAACTTTACTCCCTCTAATTGTATGTAAGTGTGAACTTGTGAACAGCTATGTGTACCAGATCAGGCCACCTTTTCAAGCAGACTTGGGTGCGTTTAGGAAAACAGCTGTCACACCAACCAAATGAACTAAACTTAAACGGACATGAGTCCACACCAAAAGCTCTAGTGTTGAAGCACCCTTGCATTAACACATCACGTCCTCTTAGATTTTGTTTTTGTTGCTTCCCATCTGAGAGCTGAAGCAGGTATTAAAAGTCTCCTGTTCCTCCCGTCTCTGTGCACCGCAGAGAGAGTCCTCCTCCCCGAGAGCCAGGCAGATTATTTAAAGACTGATTGAGACGCCAACGTCAGCCGGATTGCCAGCGCAGAGGCAATCAGGAGGCAGATAAGGACCTGTTACCTGAAGTGGGATTCTCAACCTGAATCGTCAGAGAATCCATCCTGTGCAGACTGATAACAGCTGGCTTTTAATGACCACTGAAAAGCTGGCAGGAGACGGACGTGAAACGTATAGAGGGTGTTATCCGCATCACTGTTAGAGGCTAAGGGAAGTGGGAGGTTAGGCTAACCATCCCGATCCAGCATTTCTGTGTAGAAGTAAAGGACATACACGTGTTTATGCCTACAATCCATACACACAAACAAACACACACAAAAACCCAAACACAAACTCAATGTGACTTCTATATATGCACTACAAAACCTGCAATCACCAATGCTAAATGAACAACACAATTAAAACATCAAACACACATACACACACACACAATTAACTGGATGAACTTCAGTGTTGAGGGTGATGTTAAGTAAAGTGCATTGTGTGTGTCAGGTAACTTTTTTGAAGTATAAGTAATGCATTACTTGTTAAATTTACAACATACTGTAATTTTATAAAATTGAACATTCCTTATTTTGACATTTCACATACAAATCGGAAATTCAAATAATCTGATTTAAAATAGAAAATTATTAATTTGTCTTCATGATTTATGCATGCTATCCAACCTAAGTATCTGTGTTACATAAAGTAAATCATGGAAATCGAGTCATTGATTTTACACTTGTCTATCAGCTGTTCCTCAGACAGCAACAGTGTTGCCTAGATCCCAGATGTGGGCCGGATCTGGGCCGACACTATGTTGCTGTCTGGGTCCTTTTATCACAACTTTAAAATAATTGAAATACAGCATTAAAAATCAAAATATCTTGCACAATTATTTATTATAATCCGATACAGACATGCTTTCCGCTCACTGATCTCTATATATGTTATAGACACATTGTATGACATCATCCATCCATCCATCAGTGTTTCATCATCCATCCATCACGCAATGTTTCAAATTGACACACCCCTTTCATCATCACAACCTGGCAACTTGAGTATCATCCAGAATTCTGAGTTTCCTACTCGTATATAACTTTATATTTTAAACTCCACTTGAACAGGAAAAATACTTATAGACGGAGAGTGTCCATTGTTCTGTCAATTCTTCGCCATGATTGAGATTTCTGTGTAAATTGGTTGGTATGCACCTGTTCTTGACATAGCTTATATATTATAGCACGTAAACTCAGAGGACTCTGAAAAAGTCAGGGAAGAACATCTAGTCTAAAAAAGACTGCAAGCTATGCGGAACTCTACTCTGAATGAGAGTCAGTTAATTGTGAGAAAAAAGAATAGAAAATTAACTCAATGCATTACTTTACATAAAAACGTACCAGTGCAACATAATTAGTTACTTTTTCAATCACAAAATGCAATATTGTAACACGTTACTTTTAAAATGAACATTCCCCAACACTGATCCTTAAACAAAAACACACACTCTCCCACATAACCCTTTAAAGCTCTTCATGGCATAGGTAGGCCCTTCTCATGCCTGCTCGACTCCTCTCCTGGCAGATCTCAATTAGCCAGGGATTCTCCTCGAGGGCAAAAATGTGTTTCTGTCAGATACGTAGGATTCATTTGACTCTAATGTAATTACTGCAGAGGGGCAAAGCTCTCCATGCCCTCATGTGGAGAAGATTATGGGCGCTCTCTCGCCCACAAGATGCTCTCACCTTTGGCACCTTTCTCTAAAACCTGCCTAAGCACCCTCATCCAGCAATATCTCACTCCATTTGTTTGTTTTCCCTCCGCCCCCTTTCTACTGAACCAGTCAGGCTGGAGGGTTTGTGGGTGGGGGACTGATTGTTCTAATGTTCGGGGCCATCAACACAGGCGAAGAGAGCCAATAGAGCAAACCTGCATAGGCCACCACCCCCTCATTGATCCCCCACTTATGGTAGCCAAGGTGATACACTTGTACAAACACGGCCCCTGGTATGGCGTGTCACACGCCTTGCCAAGGGGGGTTGAAGGGTTTGGGAGGGCATCTGCTTCCTTGGCAAGCAGCTACCAGATTATACATCTGGTCCCTACTTGCCAAGAGGGAATCTATCACATTCCTAACACTTCTTCTATCTCACTCTATCCTTCTTTCGTCGTCCTTTCCTTTCGTTCTCAACTGTCTTTCTTTAGCCTGCTCACCCCCCCATCCTTTTCATTTTTGTGATATGTGGTTTTGACATCAAAGTGGCAGAGAATATTAATCCTGGCTGAACTATCTGCTCAGAGCGCACGGATCAAGCCAGGGCTAAGATCATGCTTTGTTCCCCTCAGGAAGAGAGGGGAAAAATGAGAGAAAGAAAAGAGAGAGACAAAAAAAAAAAAAAAGACAGACAGTGGGTGGGAGAGTTGACTGAAGATGATCCCTCATTGAAGAAAAAAAAGTCTCAAAACAATGTCTTTCTTCTTTGTCAAAAGTAAAAGTGTATCATCATCTGATCATTTCATTAACATAATGTTAATATGCTCAAGAAATTAAAGAATTTAATACTTTAATTCAGCAAGGATGCATTACATTAATCAAAAGTAAATACATGTATAATGTTAAAAGAACAAATGTTACAAAGAATCCTGAAAAAAAGGTTTCCACAAAAATATCAAGCTGCACAATGGTTTCCAACATTGATAAGAAATGTTTCCCGAGCAACAAATTAGCATATTAGAATAATTTCTGAAGGATCATGTGACTGTACAGCTCACACTGAGACTGAACCAGACACAGATTAGGATGAACCCAATTGCAGGGAGTATATTACAGGTTATATGAGAAGATGAGATAAGTAGGCTATCACAGATAGAGTACACAGGTAAGGATGTATGCAGAACATCATACAGTATTTCTATACTATACGGAGTAACTGAGTTAAGAACAATCATAGAAGTTGCAGGAATTACAGGCAAGTATTACAGACAGGTATAGTTATTTCCTTTACAATAACTTAACTTCTCTCTTTCCTCAAGAAAAATCATAAGCTTGCACTTTCAGGTCCCCAAAACACCGTTGTCGTAAATGAACAACCAAAACGCATAAAACGTTTTCCGTTTGAGAGTGCAGGCAGAGTCCAGAGTGCGTGTGACACTAGCTATGTTTCCATCCACACGTTTTTATCCGAATTAAATGATATCGAATGAAAAATGCCTTATGGAAACAGTAAAATTCGATTGAATTTCATGAATATCGACTCAAATGAAATACGTTCGGTCTCATCGGATTTTATCTTGATCGATATACGGCTTATGCGATAAACGCTGATGGAAACGTTATTTGCCGAATATCGTCGGGCATTTACGTGCATCTGCATCATCATAGCAATGTGTTGATAGCGTTGTTGTTTTCTTATTATAGATTGATATGTCGCTATCAGCTGGCACATAAGCACTATTACAACTTGTGCAATATTGATCATTTGTTGGTAGATGGCGCGATCCATTTTGTCTAGCAAAACTTTGTTCGCAAATGTTTGCTTGAATGTTGTGCGATTCAGTGCGAAAATGAATGGAAACACCTTAAAATGTCTCAAATCAATTCGATATACCAATTTGATCGCAAAACAGCATGTGACGTCATTACGCACAGGTTTTTATTCGCTTTAAAGGTGTTGGCTGGAAACACACTTTCACCAGCTTTATTCGCAGTTTACTCCCAGTTTTTTTACCGAACTTCAGATAATTAGATTGACAAGTGGATGGAAACTGCCGGCGTTTCCATTAACCGATGTTATGTGACATTCCAAAAATCATGGCAACGGACATGGTTTACATATATCCCAGCCACTGCACTGGCCATTATTATTAATCGAAGGAGACGTAGGCGTGTTATCCAAGCATTAATGGCAAGGAAAGACCCTTATACTTGAGAGTGGCACATGCGGTGTTTCTGGGTGTTTCTCCATCATATCTGCTTCGAGGTCTTGATTGTGGCATTTCTTTGAGGTTTAGAATCCAGTATTCCTGTAATTCTTTTGTCTTTTATTAATTTAATAAAGAACTCTGTCTCCTATTCTGTCCAAACACACTGCGCCGTCTAGCCTACGTCAGGTGACCTGTAAATGCACAAAAACTGTTTCCATTGCAGTTTTGCGAAATATTTATTTTTCAAATTGCCTGAAAAAACACCTCATGCGAGCGTAAAAACTTTTTTGCGATAAATGGGAGTTTTTGCGAAATTGACGTGTTTCCAATGAGGGTAATATCCAATTCACAATTTCAATTTGTGCAATTTGAAGGGTAATGGAAACGCGGCTACTGAAGACTGGAGTAATAATGCTGCAAATTTAGCTCTGTCATCATAAGCTTTGCGTACAAGGTACTGACTGGGGATATCAAGTATTTGAGTGAATGCTAATTTCATTAAATTATTTTGAAGAAAGTACTGTAATTCGTAACAGTAAAAAACATATATATATATATATATATATATATATATATTAGGGGTGGAGCCGAACCCGAATACGGTATTCGGAAAGGCACAAATAATGTGTTTTTTACGAATAATTATTTCGAACAAATACTTAAAAAATATTTGTATTCGGGAACAAGAAAAACTTTATATCAAAAAGATGCGTTTCCTCCGGCTGTAAATCCACTTGTTGATAAGAAAGGAGGAAATGACACGGAAATATTTTGGATTAGGCTAATGTCACGTTGCCATAAGGGGTCGTTCACATAGCGCGTTTTTTGCGCGTGCAGATTTCAAATGTAGGCGCGCGGCAAGCGCGCTTATAATAGAAGCGAACGGCGCGCTCGTTTTTCCAGGCGCGCCTATGTTGGTTGCATAGCAACGACAGACGCGGTGCGAACTGCGCTCTTCATGATGACGAGGAAGTATCAGCAAAGAATTAATTGATTTCTAGTCCTTGCATTAGCTTTGGATATATTTATGGAGATGAGAAATGAAATAAAAAGCCGTCATCATGTCATTAATATCAGTCCATCAGAAAAGCTGTTCTAGGCTTATTCTTGGCTGGATAACTCTTAGCAGGTTTAAAAAGCCCTTTTAAAATTAAATATGAATGCAGTTTTGGATTAAATAAAAGTACAGCCAAGTCAAATAAAACACGTTTTATCTCCTGTATAGTTTGGTAACACTACAATAAGATACCATTCATTAACATTACTTAATGCGCATCTAACATCAACACATTGAGTGAACAATATATTTTTACAACATTAATTAATGTTTGTGAATGTTATTTAATACAAACACTTGATTGGTGTTTGTTCACTTCAGTCATTGTGCATTAAATAATGTTAACATAAATAATGTTAACTTTTGATTTTAAAAATGTATTTTTAAATTAACCCCAAGGAGAATAATTGCGACAGTAGGCTATATAACTATTGTTTATTGTTAGGTCATTTTATCTAATGTTATCTAACAAATTGAATCTTATTGTAAAGTGTTTTTAATACTACAGTTTCCATCTTTGTAACCATGATATACACTTTAATATATGTAAATTTAATCTAAATTAAGCTTTGGTACCGAAATTGGTACCGAGAACCGTGGATTTTCACTGGTATTGGTACCGAATACTGAAATTTTGGTACCGTGACAACACTAGTAGCTCTGTTAGCTCGGTAATTTAGACAATAGGCTGTTGACAGAGTAATGTTAACGTTGGTAATGGCTGTTATGTTATTTTCTTTTCAATGACGTTCCTTGTTACATGTTCATTGCTGGATTTATGGAAAAAAATCAACCAATATTGCATATCCATTATTATAATGGATATAATTAAAGAATACTTACACTATAACGTAAATTAGAAGTGTAACGCAAAAAAAAAATTGGATTTTTACACCTATTTTTAATTTTACTCGAATACAAATACAAATACAAATACTTTTCCCCCCTCAACAAATACAAATACAGATACAAATACCGGCTGCTTTGCACACCCCTAATATATATATATATATATATATATATATATATATATATATACTTTCTAGTTATTTAATATTTTTTAGATTTTCAAAGTATTTTTTTTTTCTTCATCATGACCTAAAACTAAAGTGCTACATAATTAGATTATAGAGTATTGTTATTATAGGCTACATGTTGTTTTAAAAAAAATTGTAAAGTTGCTTTAATGAGAACATCTTTCATCAATTTACTTTTCAGATGATCTTATTTTGTGTTCCACAGAAGAAAGAAAGTCATACATGTTTTAGAACATTTTTGAGTGAACTATTCCTTTAATTTTGTATTACTTTTTATTCCTCTGGCACAAGGTCGATATGGAAGACAGGTTAGTGGCATCAAATCTTTGAAAGCACATAAAAAACAACTTGGACTGTGGTTAGTTGCTTTTATTGTCAGTCATATGGTCTTTTCTGGTCTAATGGTGAATCTTGTCCAGAATAAAACAATGACAGGTGCTGAACTATCAAGAATGTGATAATGAGAGGTGACCTTGGCAAGCCTCTCTGGGAGGTTTAGAGGTGTCAGGAAGTCTCGAGGCCCAGGTCTCTCTGTTTCTTTGAATTGTCCTTCAGGGCAAGTATAGCCTCCAGGAACTATGGTTGTAATTATCAAAACAAATAGAGCTAAGTGACTGGGTGTGAAACTAAACAGAATTAGCCAAGTACTCAAAGAGTGACAAGTAAACCGAGACTGCCGTTTACATGTTCTGGTGCCAGAAACAGTGCAGGGGATTAAACAATCCAGATAGCGGCAAGCAAATCCTCTGACAAAATATTACACAGAGTCAACAAGAAAATACTGACAGAGAGGTGAAACGTGACATTTTAGTGCTGTGAGAGTTTGTGTTTGCTGATGAGGTGAGTTGATGCAGAGGTGAGTTGATGCAGTGGTAATAGTGAGGGTGTTTATTCACTTCATCACAACTTGCCAATCATCTGTTTGTATCTGCATCACTTCCTTTATGATGTCTTTATCCTCAGTGAGAGAGTTTATATGCTGTATGTTTAATAGCACATAAATACACACATATAAATACATATACAACATATGTTAAAAAATGGACCATTGGGTTGTAAACTGCAAATGTAAAACAAAATACATTTTGCAGCAGAAATCTATTTTGTAGCATTTATTACAACTTAAACACACAATAGCAAAAATGTAATATTACGAACTTCAATAATGCTTTTCATCAGATAGATGTAGTGTCTAATTAGGCCAGAGGTAGGTGTCATATTCCTTATGCAGACCCGGGATCATCTGCCGTCCTGAAAATAATAAATCAAGTAAAGTTGGCTTGCAACTCTTTGTCAGGGTACAGTATGTTACAGTAATTGGATTGGATCTCTTTATAGTTAGAGATTTCTCTGGCTTGAATAACCTGACCACAATGAGGAAATTGACATCTTTAGTGGCAGCCTTAGTGTTAATGTTGCCTAAAATAATACATGCTAATACATTATAAATAAAACTGTTCTGCAAAAAAAGATAAACACAGATCAATTGAGTAATTTTAGTATATGTGACCCTGGACCACAAAACCAGTCACATGGAGCAATTTTATGAAATTGAGGCATCATATCAACCTGAAAGCTGAATAAATAAGTTTTCAGTTGATGTATGGCTTGTTAGGATAGGACAATATTTGCCTGAGATACAACTATTTGTAAATATAAATCTGGAATCTGAGGGTGCAAAAAAATCTAAACATTGAGAAAATTGCATTTAAAGTTGTCCATTTATGTTTGTGATATGTTTGTATCATGTTTATGTTTGTCTCACAAAAATAAATGTTTTATATATTTACGGTAGGAAACTTACAATAGTAAATCATTCATATGAGGATAAACGTGTTTTGTAAATGGCTAAACAATGCTGAATGACAGCTTAACTTGGGCATTTTTTTTATTTTTTTTTTTACAAATATTTATTTCATGTTAAATTCATATAAATAAGGGGTTTAAACTGCACATAAATACATGCTAAATTTAGTTAACAGGGTGGCAAAATTTGCTAACCCTTTTGAAATTGAATACAAAAATATATATATAATAGCCCACTAATTGCTTTACTCTTTAGACTTCATGTGGTTGATTATCAGCATTTTTTGGATAACCTCCTGATCATTTGTTGAATTTCTACAAAATAGTGCATACGGTAATAGCATTCTGCATGCTGAAATTGTCCAGATTGCCAGTGACCAGCTAGAGAGAAGAAACAAAGAAGAGAAAGATAAGCAAAGAAAAGTAAATCAAAGCAGAACACAGACGTGATGACAAAGACCCCCACCCTGTGGACAACCACACTAGACCTGCTGCTGTTGTCAGTAAGTGTGTGTCCTCATCCAAAACTCCTTATAAAAACTATTCTGTCAGTTTTCTCTGACACAAATTAATGGCAAAGTACACAATGTTCACTCTTTGCTCAAATAGCAGTATAAACTTTTCCAAAATCACACCATTGTTTGAGCTAATAAGCTAATGCTAGCTAATCCTGTGTTAGGCTGGTTTGAATATTCAAAGTCACAGTGATTACACTTTTTTTGGGGAATCAACATTAGTATTACTTTATTACAGTTGTCTCTATATATTAAGTTTGGACAGGAGATGGTATTTTAGCATCATACAAACATTTAAATATACTAATGTATCAAGTCTCATTGAGCCTTGTTAACGAAAATGGGCACTAAGTGTGTCAATAATTTCCAGAAAAATAAAATAAAAAAAGGTAAGTTCATGTTTGTTATTGAGCAAATCAATGACTTAATTTTGTCCATAAAACAATTGTGACTGATAAAGAGATACATTTTACTTCCTTCTGGACAGGATCAGAAATACAACTCATCTTGATTTAACATGTAAGATGCACATTAACACAATTCTAAGCTTACGAATTGTGCAATATGAAATTATTATTTAAGAAACATTTGCTTACTGAATGTAAATTCTGGTAAATTAAGAAAAATAAGCTTCTTTTTACAGCAGATGATCATTTAAACAGAGTACTGCACTTTTTGGTGTTTAAGAGCGACTGTAAAAATAAATAAATGAATCAATTTTTTTTTTAAGTAAATAATTAATAAAAGGTCAAACAGATTAAGGAAACCCTAGTGATATGTTTTCTAAACCCCATGCTCTTAAATACAAATTACACAAACACACAAATTAGGATAAGAATGTACAAAGTAATGTTAGAGGGAATGTCTTTTCTACACAGTGAGAGAATGAGTGCAAGCAGGGGTTTTAACATTCAACACTGATGACAATACCAGCAGCATCTGACAGGCCTGTCTCTGCAATGCTGTGCACTTATCTTTCCAATAAATGAACCAGAGTCCAATGAACCAGACACTGAATTCAACATGATCAGGTCATGTAAAATTGCAGATTATGATTTGTGTACACAAATACACAAACATTTGATCCATTATGTAGTGAACTAGTGGTTAGTTCATGTTTCCGAGACATATATGGCCTGTTTCACAGATAAAGCAGCTAGTCCCAGACTAAAATGCATGTTTGAGCTGTCTTAACTGAAAACTTGAAATGACATATATTAAAATATGTCAGTGCCATTGTTTTGTCTCAAGATGCACACCAGGAATGTATTTTTTCTAAGACATGTCCTTAAATGTCTTCATTTTACTAAAGCCTAATCCTGGCTTAATCTAAGCCCTGTCTGTGAAACCAGCCCATTGAGCGGTCAGTTCAACCTGTGTTACACTCCAATTCGGTTTCCCCGTTTTCTCTCCCCAACATTTCCCTGTCCTTCCATTCACAGTCTCCATCCAGTAAAATAAGAAAATTGTTAATAATAAAATAAATACAATTATAATTAAAAATGTAAACATACAACACATTTGTAATTGTAATTGATCATGCTAATTTTTTATTTTTATTTATTTATTATTATGTTTTATTATTATTGTGCTGTCATGTAAAGCTCATTTGTCAATCTTTAAAAGTTAAAAGTTAACCTTTAAGTAATTTCATCTAATCATCTATTTTTTTTTTCATTCTAATAGTCCACACACAGAGAGAGAAAAATATGGAGTTTATTCATCAAACAGAGAACCAAAGGGCTGTTTTCCAAAAGCATCATAAGCTTAAGTAGATCTTAGAGAACATTGGTGGCAATTGTCTCCACAATCAACTTGGGCTCACAATGCTTTTGGGAAACACAGCCCAGGTAGGTATTCAAGCAATGTGCTGTAGTGATGTATGGTCTTAAATATTACTATCTTAAATATTAATATTAATAAATATTAGTATCAATATTGATTTTTAAGACCATAAATCACTACAGTGCTTCAAGTGATTCACAGGATTGATCATCAGTATTAACATAGATACAATGCTCTTAACATACAAAGCCACTCTATAGTCTGCGAAAATCGTAAACTCAGGTAAGTATAGACGGGTAAATATCTTGAAGGCTTCCGAGAAGCTCAAAAGGAAACCCAAAGTACTTAACTTGCAGGATGACTCGTGGAAAATAGGTAAGCATACAGGTAAGTTCATAAAACAAACACAAACAGGTAGGAGAATCAGGAAATGGCAGTAGAAACTGTCCATAAGAAGCAGCAGTAAACAGGTATATGTTCCTTTACTAACACCAGACAATGCTGAACTGTAGAGTTGAGTATATAGAGAGAGTCTTAGGGTATGTATACACGACAACAATGTACTTAAAACAGACAACAATGTTGTCAAAATGATCCCCGTTCACAAAGATCTGCAAAAATTACTAAAAAGGCTGTATTATGCAAGCCAGGCCAGGAGTTGACGATGTCAGTTTGTCAAGAAACACCCTGCAAACACATAATATGCATACAATGGCATTTGAATGGCATTCCAAGTAACTTGACATGTGCTAACAGCATCATTATTGTTTGTTTCAAAAACAGTAAAGTAATCTTTATAAATATGGCACAGCTTAAAGGGGTCATTTGATCATTTGATGCGATTTCTTGTTTTCCTTTTTCTTTAGTGTGTTATGTAGCTGTTTGTGCATGTATAAGATCTGCAGAGTTACAAAGCTCAATGTCTCAAACCCAAAGAGATATTCTTTGTAAAAGTTAAGGCTCAGCAACGCCTTCCTAAAACGCTTCGTTCAAACATGCCCCCACAAATCTACGTCAGTCTGTGGGGGCAGAGTTTCATAACACCAGCCAAATGTATACGCAAAAAAGAAGGCAGAACTTTTATTCTCGCTGTATTATTGTTGCCGCTGGCACCGCCATGTCGTGGAGACACTGTGTTTTTTGTTGCGAAAGCCAAACTACTTTGTTTGGCCTTCCAAAAGAGGACACAATTATAAAACTGCGGTTAAGCTTTATTTACAACACTGTTCCAGAACAGTACAACCAAAATTTTCGACTGTGTGCTGAGCATTTTTCGGAGGACTGTTTCCAAAACCTGTGAGAGTACAAGGCCGGCTGTGCACAAAGGCTGATTCTAGAAAGTGGGGAGATTCCATCTTTGCAAGTAACGTTACAGTCTGGTGCTTCTGACTAACAGAAACAGCCTATAAGTATGTTTTCATATTTTAAGAATTTGCTACTGACTATTCAAACGCGAGTTTTGAGCAGTATAGAGCGCTTGTTTTTTGTTTCTACGATTTATGATGTCACGCAGGTGGTGGAGCAATAACTAATTTAACGAATCTGTTTAGATCGAATTAATGCTAGATGTTTTGCTATAAATTACGGACATGGCATCTGAGGATTATTTCTAATTTTTATCAGTTACTTTGCTCTATTTCCAGATTCAATCATAGGCTCGTTCTTACGTGGTATAGCACGTTCGCACATGCGCACTCTTCAAAAATGGTGCTTTCTATCTCTTGACAAACTAAAAGACGAAAATGACTTTTGTATTTATTCTAAATAAAAGATACAGATTGCACTGAATGTCAGCTTTCTTACTTTTCTCAAGACAAGGATTTATTAAGTCCACATGTCAGGCAAACAAGAACCTATGCTCTTAACCACAGGTCAAGAGCTGTCCTTCAAACCACACAACTTTGCGATGCTATTTGCGAATGTTCGTTAGAACTATGTTTTCGGGAAACACCGACTCGTTGAACTATGCTGATAACGACGGAACTTGCGACCAAAGTTGGCTAACGATGCTTTTGGGAAACGCGCCCCAGCTTAGTCATCTGCATTGTCCAGATCAGATTTGGGCTCGAATTGATAAGGTAGTGCCGACATTATCACCTGTCATTACTGCTTTGCAAAAATGTAATATATGGCCATATATGTACTTATATTTTAAATAGCATGACATATATCTATACATATATTTGACTTATCTGAGAACACAATATATGCCTGCAACATATATGAACATTTATGTGTCCAAACATGGTACATCCATATATGATACCATATATCTGCGTATAGTATTGGTTTCTCGCATATATGGACAACATTAAGTATAAATAAGTGACATACATATTTGTTTTCCACATATGTAAACATACATGCATGTGATACTGATGCATTTTTAAAGCTGTGGCATATGGTTATGGTACTTTGTGGATGTATTTGTCAAAAATGACAAAGAAAACACTGCATTATTGTATTAAAAATACTATATTTGGTATTCACACAATACAGACACAAAATCTCCAACTATAGGCATTTAATTACAAGGCATTCAGATATAAGATATAAAACAGTACATTTTAAATATTGGCGTTTGAGGTATTCAGACATTAAGTATCATCTTTTTAAACTATTCAGACAAGTACATACAACATTTCTATTATTAACTGCCATTTCATTACATGACATTTTGACAAGTACAGACAATATTCTTATTAACTATTAAGTGACATTCCACATTCAGACATGTATGTACTATGGAAATAAGTACATATATGCATGTATACATACAGTATGCGTCTTACATATATTTCACATTTATGTGCATATACGGGAAAATATATGGCACTTACATGAAAAAGGACATTTTTGCTATATTTTGAAATATATGTTTCATATATGTCTATGTGTTTTACATATATGAATTTTGCATATATTCTCATATAGGCAGCAGACATACATGGGCACTGACATTATATATGTAATTTACATATATTGACATATATTACATTTCTGTATGGGGGAGCTGATGTTCCAAATAGGGTAAGGGGTGTGACATTTCCATCACACGCGTAAGGTATTTGGGCCAATCACAATGCACTGGGTCGCTGGCCAATCAGAGCACAACATGCTTTTCAGAACGATGAGCTTTATAAAAATCTACGGGTTTCAGAAAGGTATATACATATATATAATATTATTCTCAGGTTAGGTAAAGCAAGTTGAGTCTGGCCTAAATTATAAGCATTTTAAATGACTTACAATTAGGTCAGAAGACTTCTCTGTGGTATGTTCTTGTTCAAAGTCTTTAAAAACATTAGGAATCAAGCCTCGTTAGGCAGTTATTTAATCAATCAAATTTATTTTAATTGGTTACTTTTCTTTTTATAATAAACACAAATATAAAGGCAAATACAACTATAATCACGCTTTGAGTCAAAGGTGTAGTCAGCTCTGGGCTTCTTGTCTTCAGCTTGGGGTTTCTTGTCCTCATCTCTGGGCTTCAATGCGTCAGGGGTTTAATGACGTATCAGTATCCAAAGAGGCAATCAGCACATCAGTCTTTTATACTCCTGTTGTTTCCAACCGAAGTTAGGTTCTAATCTTCTTGATTGACGCAAGTTGTAACTTTCCCAAAGTTTCCAAGATCCTTCTCGCTGCAAGATACCTCGCAGGTGCAAGCTGTCTGCCCTTTTATGTCCTTGAACTCAACCAAGATGGCTGGTTTCATTTTAAGGTTCTAGGAGTAGAACCACAGTCTTATGTGTCCTTGAGCACACACACATAAATGCCTAACTATTACTGTACATCTGCCAATACAGTGTAAGGCATTTCTTAAAACAAATAAATAATATTGTGAACAATGCATTAAAGGGGACCTATTATGCCCCTTTTCACAAGATGTAAAATAAGTGTGTATGTGAAGTTTTAGCTCAAAATACCCAACAGATCATTTTTTTAGAGCATGTTTAAATTGTCACTTTTTGGTGCTCAGAAAAACGCGCTGTTTTAGTGTGTGCCTGCTGCTGCACGGCACAGGCGGCGGAGCTTCATGAGCTCACGCTCAGTCTCTCAGGACACTTTGATAATATCAGAAACTCTCAGTAAAGGTGTTCATTTCGACCTGGAGTCGGACAATAATGCCTACAGAGTAAGAGTGCTGTATGGAGATGGAACAGGTATAGTTTAGTTTAATTATGGTTATAACATAGCCTATTTGTCATCTGCTTGTATGTATCCACTATTAATAGCCTACAAGTCTGCTGTTTCAGACCAGGTCCGAATGATGATCAAAAATATACCGATGAGTTTAATAAAGTTTATTGTACATCACACAAAAGATGAAGCGTCAGTTTTACTCCAGAAAATCACAAGAGAAAATCGTAAGAGCTGAGTAAACACAGTATAAGAAGTGCGTAAATAAATGAATTTCGGTAGAGTTGAGGGAGCATTTTCTTTGAAAACGAAATAATTCCACCTCGTCTTCAGCGGCTGCCTCAGATTTCGGGAGTAAGTAGAGAGCTATGTGGATTAATACATCCAGCCACACAATACCTACAACACTTGGGAGACATTCTCGTCAGTGCAGCAATGGCGGATGTGTACAACTCGCTGTGAACTCGATCAGGGCGGGTCTATGTTAAAAACACTCGTGGGCGGGGCCTGTGGCTTTAGTGACATCACTAAAGCCGCATTCTGAAAACAGGTCGTTGGGAAACACTGCTGATGATTTATGGGGATTAATACAAAAGGAGTGAGTGAATTTTTATCACTATTGGGTGGTTGTGTACACATACTGCCAACACACATTTATGTCCAAACAGCATGCAAAAGTGAATTTTGCATAATAGGTTCCCTTTAAATTCAATACATTGTCTAAATATGTGTAACAAAAAAGCATCTACAATAGACAAGTAGGCAGGGTAATTGCATTTCCTTGATATTATACAACAGTATCACAAATCCATTAACATATTTACTGACATATCGCTTGAGACTTACTGATATAAATATTATAATTAAACTTTATTTGGAATACTTCTTTATTGCACAATGCACATTTCTTAAGATGATGCCTAAAATGTGTTTTGATATCACTATTAGTAAGGATAGTATGATCTCTATATAATATTAGTATTTAAATGCAAGATATTTAAAGTTTACCTAAAGTATACTTGCAATATTTCCACTTTAGCACAATCAAATAGACTTATATCTTTAGTTGGACCATTAGCACTATTTATTAAGCACAAAATTTGTTCCAATTTAGCAGATTTTAAGTATAACAATTTTAGTATACTAAAAGTACAATTGCAGGGTATAAGTACATAAATATGTAAATGTATTTGTAAAATAATAAAATAAAATAAATGTATTTCAAATACATTTTAGTATATGATTTTTTTCACTAGGGATGACTTCAAGAAAAGAAGTGCACTTTGTAACAAATGTAAATCAGTTCAAGAATCAATATGCTAAAAACAAAACTTCATCTATACCCTGTATTACCCATCATCACCTATTCTATTATAACTAAGAGCACTGTTCAAGCCAAAATGCTTGACAGGCAGTAGACACACATTTCATGTGGCACACTTTATGAAGAAAGGTATTATGGGAATTGGGTCAATAGGGAAAAAAACACATGCAGAGAATGTTATGATGTAGTGAAGAGCTGTAAATTTCAACCTGAGTCATGAGTTATGGACTGAGCTCACAAGTGCATGGTTAATGTGGCCATATCAAATGCATGGGAATACACTCCTACTGCGAAATGGGACACAACAGGAAATAGCTCAATGTTTTTTCCTGGGCGAGAGGGGCCAATAACTGTCACTTTAGTTTAGATGGCTCGAGCGCAGTGGTCCAATGTCTGTTTAACAGTTTGGGGTTGGAAACTTCTGCAATTAAAGAGTCCATGTGCACATGGAGATGCACTTCCCAGACCCTTGCTCTGACTGGAAGCACATTAGGACACCTGTGCATTTAAGAGTGTGTGGTTTTAAGTCGTACCACAGTCTGCACCTCATCTGTCCTCGCTGTCTGAAGAAACATGACATTTACAGGCAAGCACTCTCAGCATTGCTGAATTGTCCAATATAAGTGACCCGACACACATATACACATACACATGAACTGTCTTTCAGCAACACACTACTCCTTGTATCCTCTCTTCATCCATAAAACTTGCACATTTTCAGACTAAATGTACAATAGAAAAGGAGGAGACATAGAGGAAAACAAACAAGAGGATGAGAGGAGAAAGCTCATAAAGCATTGCTCTGAGGTCAGCAGCACATAGCTCACCTGCACAATAAAAACTGACCCTGATCAGCTCAGGAAGACTAAAAACTATGAGAATCTTTGTTCATAAGACAACTGAAGGTGGCCAAACATTAAGATGGCAAGATTTAAAAAAATAATAGTAATAATCTCACTTACACAACAGTAGTTAAAGTTGCCCTCAAAACACAGTAGTAGTATGTATGTATGTATGTATGTATATAGATCGCTGAATAACATTTGTTGACTTTAACTTAAAATTCTACAATATACAAATTGCACTAACAATACATATACAAACGATACTTACTACGTTTATACTAATTACACACATATTAAAAACTTTTTTATGTAGCAAATGGTCACACTTTCTATAAGGTGTCTTTACTAATTACAAAAAATAATTACAGCTGTAATTACATGCAGATATTTTTTTACATGAAAAACAAACAAAAACAAACAAAAACAAATTGATCAAATGAATAATTTCAATATTAGTAGTTAAAGTAACTTAATATAAAGTGGGAAGCAACAAACAAACAAATAAATAAATATTTTTTTTGTGATTTAATACCTTGTAAGCTCTCCATGCAAAAAAAAAAAAAAAACCCGGTAAGTAATAAAAGAAATGAAGATTAAAACCTACACAGGATTTAAGTTCTTAATTTGTCCAAAATCTGTCAGATGGGAAAATAATCCTCAATGAATTTAAACCACCACAGTCCATTAAAACATGGTTCATGGACAGTAGACTTGAGATGAAAATGCATTAAAATGCACATACAAGTATTTGCCTAACTAACAAAAATGAAGATATAGACAGACAAATAGATGGAACTTGTAATTACAACAATTCTGCCATGACATAAACACAGTGGACACAAGATTACACCCACACATAAACGTGTTAAACAGAGAGGATGTAAAAGAACCATGTTCCTTCATGACAAGCCCATTTATGGCCCCATATGTATCCCTCCCTTGTCCACCACAGGCATCTGAGGAACATAAACTGCGTGTGTGGGGGGGTTCTGTTGTAAGATTGTGTGGGATGAACCATGGGCCACAGGCTTCTCCCTGGCTGGGACGCATCCCTCAGCCATCTGCAAGGGAGGTTAAGCAGAACCTCTAGATCAGAGGAGGATGAGACCAGGCAAGTGAGAAAAAAAAAGAAAAAAAAGAGACCACCTACCGACTTGGAGAACGACTATGGAAACTCCACCCCACAGCAGGCCAATGCTAGGCCCCCTTCAATGCATAAATAACTCTGACGGGAGCCGTTTATCATCACTTATTGGTGTATGTACATGCTGTGGGTTTGCAGGAACATGATTGGTTGGTGCATTCATCAATCTGATAGAGATCAGTCCCATGTTAGGGAGCATAAATCATTAGTCTGGAGCCTAACACTACTGATAGTGCTTATTGATGGTTTAATCCGCCCCACGCAAGTTTGCATTCAGGAATCTGTCCCAAATGTTATTATTGCCTAAACTGTCCCTGAATATCACTAAGAACTAAAAAAGAACACAAAAGGCTTTCATTACAACTAACATTCAGTATTCAACAATTCTAGGCCATTGGTGGTTATAATCATTATATTAAACGGCCATTTTCATAACATTATAAAGCAATTACTGCAATGTGCCTGTGTGTCTACCATAATGGACAGTTCATGATCTGGCAGTAAATACATGAAAATGAACTAGAAGCAAAAGTCCCTTTCAAGTAATTTGATTTGTAATAAACACAAGACAATTATGCATTGTGCAGGTGATAAAAAATCAAGAACTTAACAGAGTGGTTAAATTGGTCGTGTGAATTATACTGACAATCACGGAGCACGGCCTGGTTGCTTTAAACTATGCAGATCTAATTCCTCCTCTTATAATGAGCCCTGGCATCCTGGAGCCTAACTTTATAATGCTGTCCGTGATCTGAGATGTGAGAGTGTATATTTTCTTTCCTTCTGCTTTTCTTGGCTGAACTTTCACAGGATGCTTTCAAAAAGCCCAGAGGGTAAATATTCTTCTGAAAAGTAAACAGAATCATTGTGACCTTGCCAAAAGAGCCGTGCTGTTGACAAACCATTCTGCTTCAGCTCAGGACGACAACCAAACCTTTACTGATATCAGAACACAAAAATGGGAGTTTAACAACAGTAAATAGTGAATCTGAGTCAGTGCACAACTTTAAGAAATAACTGGCGAACTGAGGTTCAGATCCTAAATGTAATCATTATTTAGGTAGAATTGTCATAAAGGCATCACAAGACAATATAATTACTCAAAAACATAAGCAGAACTGAAAACTTGCTACATCAAACAATGCAACAGAACATGATGGCTGTAGATTCATGGGGATTAAATTAACTAGCATTTGGATACAATCAGAGAAGGATCAAGGAAATATAAGACAAGACAAGGAGAAATAACTTCAAAATAAAAGCTAGAATATCAGGAGGCACTTATAAAATACAAATATAAGTCAAACTAAATAGCCTTTTACATAAGCTACGCATATAAAGTTATACAAATAACAGTCCGAAGGTGGTAAAAAATTCCTCACCAGCTTATTTAAGGGCCGGATATGAGTCAGTTCAGAGGCATCTGTTTTTGGTTTAACACTTAGGTCAGAGGTCAGCAGTCCTTGGCTTGAAGCAAGGTTGGTCAGTTCTTCTGACATGCAACATGATAAGCCTCCAAATACTTCAGAGTGACTCCCCTGACTCCACATGTTCCCACACACACACACACACTCCTATACATGGGAAGTCAAATAGCAAATGTCGACCACTTAGGACAGCGACAAGTCAGGCTTGAACCCTGTGACTGTACCTCTGACCTTGTCCGACACTATCCATGAGTTGTCCCTCATGAGGGACATTTCACCCCAGTGTTACAGGAAACCCGAGTTCTTACGAACATAGGCCTATATGTTTTTTGTTTGTTTGTTTGCAAATGGAACAAGAATGACAAGAAAAAGCAAACATTCACACACAAAACATTGTCGTATTATGGAACAATCATAGGGCATTGTAATTCCCTTCACAGTAACACTATCAATCATTATGAATAATTTAGCTCCATTATCATGCAGTTTCAGAACAGCAATTTCTTTCTTCACGAAAATGCACGGTTTAAAAAAAAAGAAAAGAAAAAAACCCGGAAGCAAAACATTTACTTGTTTCTAAAAATTAAAAAGCATGTTGTTACTCAAAATAAAATATCGCTACAACAAAAAGGGACATTTTTAAGTATTACAAGTATCCCTAGTTTTCCTTAGGTGGGAGGGAGGTTAGATCATCTAAGATCATACGTCACAGACACTGTAATAATTAGCTCTAAATGTTAGCCAGATGGATGGATGGATGGATGGATGGATGGATAGATGGATGGATGGATAGATAGATAGATAGATAGATAGATAGATAGATAGATAGATAGATAGATAGATAGATAGATAGATAGATAGATAGATAGATAGATAGATAGATAGATAGATAGATAGATAGATAGATAGATAGATAGATAGATAGATAGATAGATAGATAGATAGATAGATAGATAGATAGATAGATAGATAGATAGATAGATAGATAGATAGATAGATAGATAGATAGATAGATAGATAGATAGATAGATAGATAGATAGATAGATAGATGGATGACAGGGTGGTAAATGCCTATTAAGATGACTATACCCTATCACCTCAACTTAGAAAAGGCCATATTTAGCTTTAAGGGCATGTGTGTGTATATGCTGAAACTAAAGGTATCGGGGCACATCTGTTGCCCTGTCTGTGAGAGGTCGGGCACAGTGTGTCCTGGGGGTGGCGTTTGTCACGTCGAGGAATCTTGTTATATACTTGCTGTTACTCACCCGGGTGATAAGTCATCGTTATGGTGCACCTACCTGGCAACCTGGTGATAAGGGAGCCATGTTCAATCACAACGGCAGCTAATATTTCAAATTCCATATTGTTCGCCTCCAGCTGGAGATACCCCATACCTCACACACATACATGTGCACAGAACACACACACACAGACACACAAACCGGAGGAGTAACATAGGGAAGGGAGGGCTTCTAGGGGTCTGATAGAGCTCTCGAGGGAGAGGGTGAACATTAAGAACCTCACAGTGCCACTGTCACCCAGCGAGACTGATGTCTGAACTCAATGTTAGCCAAACACTGTCTGAGGTCTCTAACAGGAAAGATGTTTGGACTTCAAAATAATTTTTTTGTTTGAACTCATGTTCAAAAAGTTCAATGACACATTAGCAAATTCCGGTCAAAAGTTTGGAGTAATTAAGATTGTGTTAATGTTTTTGAAAGAAGTGTCTTTTGCTCACCAAGGCTGCATTTGTCAAACAAACAAACAAACAAACAAACAAACAAACAAACAAACAAAAAAAAAAAAAACAGTAATATTGTATTATTACAATTTAAAATAACTTTTGGTAACACTTTCTATGAAGACCATGCTTATAATGAATTATAGCTCCATTTATACTTATTTATGAGTAAGTATTACTATTTTATAAATACATTTATAAAGACTCATTAAGACCTATACTGCATTATAAGAACAATTATAGTTACGTTTATATATCTTTTTTTATAATTACGTATAAGCCATGCATTTGCTTTTTCAATGCACATGCTCATAATCCATTATGCACTGATTTATAAGTATTAATTAGTCAGTTGTATGGTTCTATGAATGTATTTATAAAGATGAAACATGCATCGCTATAATGCTATTATATTATAGTTACAATGATTTTTTAGTAACTCAGATTTACTTCTGACAAAATAAGTGAAAATATTGTTATTGATATCTGTGTTGTGTTCTTATAAATACTTATTGTGAGTGATGATACAGTTACTAACCTCTATAAATAAGTAAAGTAAACTTTAAGTAAAAACATAGAATGCAATTTTCCAAAAGCAAATGTTAAGAAGTCATGAAGATGTGCTCATTTTACATTTTAAGTTGTTTACTTGTAAATGTAACTAATGAACAATAATTCCTGTAATAAAATAATGAAAAAAAACACAGACATCATTAATACAAACAGTTGAAAAAAAATTACAATGTTACATACTAGCAAAAAACTGCAACAATTTTTTTATTTTATTTTTAAGTATCCAAACTGCAATAAGCAACACCATGAATGTGGCTGAGTAGATATTGATTTAACAAAAAATAATTACCATTCATGACCTCTAATGCAAACATTAGCCATTAAAGACATAATTGATAACTAATTGGTACACTAAACAAGTGTCTCTGGAACTATTTTATATTTGATTATTTATAATTAAGACTCGGGGGCAAAATGACATAACAAAGCATTAATTTATTAACAGCCCAGCAAGCAAGTATTGTGTTATAAAGTTCGGGGCGTAGGCCCCGTCCGTAGCTCGCAATCCGAGGGTAACGGAATCTGCATTTCCTGCCTGAAGACAAAGGCAGGGGCGCAGCCGACCCCTTGGGAGGTATGGACAGGGACCATCCTGGTGGTGGTGGGGAGGATGGAGGTGAATGTTCGCGTCAACATCTGCGAACTCAGACATGTGTAAGTACCGATCTTTTATACTACAATTATTAGAACACGATTGGTTAGATGAGAAGGTAATAAGTGACGTAACAACTGAGTCTTCCTGGCAGAAATTATGCTAAAGCTTTCATATCAGTGTATAATGGATTATGACTTATACATTATGGACTATAACTGTTCTTATAATGCAGTATAGTCTTTATAAATATATTTATAGAATAGTAATAGGCCCTACTTATAAATAAGTATAAATGGGGCTATAATTCATTATAAGCAAGTGTTACCAAACTTTTTTTGAAGATGTATTTAAAAGGCAATATATTTTTGTGATGGTAAAGCGGAATTTTCAGCATTATTACTCCAGTCTTTAGTGTCACAAGATCCTTCAAAAAATCATTCTAATATTCTCAGTTATTAACAGTTATTATTGGTGCTTAGTTATAATTAATAATAATTAATAATGCCCTTTTCACAAGATGTTAAATAAGTCTTTGATGTCCCAAGAGTGTGTATGTGAAGTTTTAGCTCAAAATACCCCACAGATATTTTTATAAAGCATGTTAAATTTGTCACTTTATGAGGGTGAGCAAAAACGCACCGTTTTTGTGTCTGTCCCTTTAAATGCAAATGAGCTGCTGCTCCCGGCACAGGGGGCGGAGCTTCAACAGTTTGTGTCCTTTTACCTCACACAGACATGCACTGGAAATTTCAAAAACCTTTAGCCTGTTATGTTCAAACCGAAGTTAGAAAGATGGAGAGACTCAAGAAGAAGTGACTACATGTAGACAACATTTCTGAATGGTTAGTTGATGAATTTATGTAGCTTATGTGTAGTTATCTTCTAGTCATGCTGTCTTGATAATCTATAAATTTTGTTCCCGGGGATGGGTTTATGTAAATTTTAGGGTTAGTGATGTCACTAACCCGGGAGGAATGTCATGTAGTCCTTACCAGCCGTTTGTTGTAGTCTTTAAAAAGCTATTTCTTTAAAAGAAAATATCTCCCTTTGCTTTGAACTTTAAGCGTTGTAACTTTGCAGAAGTTGTTTATGCTCAAACAGCAACATTACACACTAAAGTAAGTTAGAAAAGTGAAATCATATTCAACCACCCCTTTAACTATAGTTAATAATAGTTCTTATTATTATCAATACTGATCAATATTGTTGTGGATATCATTTATATCATATCATTTATTTGAAATGGAAATCATTTGTAACATTATAAATGACTGAAACTTACTTCAACTTGGAAGTTTTAAAACATGTAAGTGATTGGAACATTTATGCAAATGCTAAAAGCCAAAATATTTGTGCATCCATCAAACAGATACTTGCTCAGGGAAATGTTAAATCCACACAGGAGTTGATACCTAATGCCTAAGCACTACATACAGTTAAAAGAGCTTTTGATGTTGGCTACCTCCAGACTACAAAGTTTCAATAGTTTAATTTTGTAACAGATTTATGCAGAAACTCGCCTGTCCAATCCTGAGCTATACTACCATCAAGACCTCAGACTGAATTGGACAGCCCAAGTCCCTGCTAAATAAGTATCTTAGAAAGCCAAGCCTCTCTCCTCTCTCTCTCTGCATGCTCAATTGTAGAGAGTCAGTATAGCCTATGATGCACCTTTATATGTGTTTATGCAGCTTTAGCAGGCAGCAGTTTAGCAGGTGCAGGACGCTGTAAGTACAACTGAAATCCAATGCTAAGAGGATTAAAGAGAGGATGATATCTCGCTAGTAAATAACACTTCGTGAGGAGTGAGAGAGGGAGGGAGAGAGACAAACTAAATAACGGCACTCACACTTTGAGGCTTCATCCTGTCCTTGTTGAAAGGCAAAAATAAATGTATGAATAAAACACAGGTGTTACGTTGCCTGCAAATGAAAGCATTTAATAGGGGTTCATTTCTGTAGCGTGCTAGAGAAAATAAATGCATTTCAGATAGATGTTCATGGTTTTTTTTTTTCACATCGTTAATCCAGTGCATGCTAAAATGCTGTCTTTTTTTTTCTTTTTCTCTAGGCTCTTCGCACATATTTTTGTTTACCCATAAACATTCACTCTCCACAGCAGTACTGTCAACAGAAACATCACTTCTACACACACTTACACATTAACATGATAGGCAGTCCTGGAGCTCTGGGCTTCCCTTTAAAACCTTCTCATTCCAAACTTCCAGCATAACGCACACATTTTCTTGCCATATGATAACAGTATGATGTCAGGTCAACTTCTCAACTCATAGAACATACTGATTGGTCAGTTTGGGATTTTAACCAGCTTTAAAATGAAATCAGAAATGGAAGCATGTGAGAATGATGCTCCAGACCTCTGACACTATAGGTGAGAAGAAATTATCCCATATTTTTACCTGAAATTTTACTTTTATCAAATACTTTATACATGAAAGAGAATACATAAAAACATTTAAGCAGCATTGATAATCAACATTGGGTTTCACTTTATTTTGATGGTCCCTTTCACACATTCTGTTGACTATAAGTAACGTTGCACCTGCATGTCTACTAACTCTCATTAGAGTGTTAGTAGAGTATTAATAGACTGGTAGGGTTAGGGTTAGAATAAGTTGACATGTAGTTGCAAAGTTACTTATAGTCAGTATAATATCTGTTGGAG
Organism: Abramis brama; assembly: GCF_963993115.1. NCBI lineage: Eukaryota > Metazoa > Chordata > Actinopteri > Cypriniformes > Leuciscidae > Abramis > Abramis brama. Next base: position 31,179,562 of record NC_139967.1, on the reverse strand, counting down.
GACCATCACAATAAAGTGTTAGCAGATATTAAGCAGACAGTCTACTAATACTCTAATGAGAGTTATTTGACATGTAGTTGCAAAGTTACTTATATTCAACAGAATGTTCAAAAGGGACCATCAAAATAAAGTGTTACCCAACATTGATAATAAGTGTTTCTTGAGCACCAAATCAGCATATTAGAATGATTTCTGAAGGACCGTGTGACACTGAAGACTGGATGATGCTAAAAAAATCAGCTTTGCCATCACAGGAATAAATTACATTTAAAAATATCTTAAAATAGACAGTAGTTAGGCCTATTTTAAATTCTAATAATATTTCACAATTTTACAGTTTTGACTGTGTTTTCGTTTAAATAAATGTCTTTCAGCCTTGGTGAGTAAGAGACTTCTATCGAAAACATTTAAAAATCTTACCAACCTCAAACTTTTGAATGGTACATTCAATGTGATACAGTATATATATATATATATATATATATATATATAGATATATATGACAAAACTGTCAAGTTTCCCATCTCAGGACTAAGGGAGGTTAAGTAGTAGCTGTGCAATATCAAAACCAGGCCTACATGCATGTGCCAGCAATGAAACATGAGCTCCCTGCTTTTATTACGATGACTCCTTGACCATGAAAAAGGCCTCGGTAAGTTTACGTGGGGTCCACTGAATGCAAAAGGTTATCTCGCTCACAACATATTGGGTCATATAATAAGCCTGAACACCTGGGCCCGCTCTCCATATCCTCATTCTCTCCTCTTCCTCCTCCCCCGACCTTCGGCCACCCCAAATCCCTCCATTCATCTACTTTTTTCTCTCCTCTCTCTAATTTCTTAATTCCTCTGAGGCACTCTCCATGACTACCTGAGGTTCTTAACTGCCCACTCATGGGGAGAGAAGTGCTGGATGTTTACACCTGCTAGGCCAAGCTCAATGCCCAGGGGTGGGGTTAGGGCGGCCTCACTCACTCCACCCCTCTCCTCCCCTCTCCAAAAGGGAACAATCAACCCAAAGCAGGGTATCAATGGGCCTCCCAGCTGGGAGCTGGGCTCATTGAGTAGAGAGGCGCTTGAGAGGAGTGGAGTGCTGAGGAGATGGGCGACTCTGAGCCGTCCTCTCCAGGGCCAGAGAGTGCTTGGGTGGGACATTAAAGTGATTCCAGCTCACTGGAGAAGGAGTGGGTGAAGTGATGGAGATGAAGGGGGGCAACAGAGAGAGAAATCTCTTGCTTTTGGAGGAACATAGTGTTGTATGTATACATAACTCTAGCTACAATAGAGGAATGTTTAACTTCCATGACAAGAGTCATTCATGTTGTGAAAACTTTATTTTGATTGTCCCTTTTGAACATTCTCTTGACTATGAGTAACTTTGCAACTCATTAGAGTATTAGTAGACTGTCTTACTATCTGCTAACTCTTTATTGTGATGGTCCACCAACAGACATTCTACTGACTATAAGTAACTTTGCAACTACATGTCAACTTGTTTTAATTCTAACCATAACCAGTCTACTAATACTCTAAGGTCTAACGTTACTTATAGTCAACAGAATGTGTTAAAGGGAACATCAAAATAAAGTGAAACCAAAAAGACTCAATAGTGGCCTCCAAAACACACCCAGACACTTTTGAACACTCATTCTAAAAAAAGTCGTGTCAGATTGTCGTGTCTGCAAACAGATAATATATTTCCCCCTCCTAAGTTCACATTGGTGTCTTAATGGAGTATCCACAGGATCCATTAAAAAGGTTTAGAAAGTGTCCAAATGCCTTTTGTCTTAGAGTACTGTATATACATTGCTTTATAAACTTAATAAACTTATTTATATATATATATATATGTATATATATATATATATATATATATATATATATATATATATATACTATATGGACAAAAGTTTTCGGACACCTGACCATTACACCAACAGAGACTTTAACCTGTTAACCCATGGGAGGACGCCGGCATCCTGAACTGAAGCATTCTTAATGTAATTAAATATTGACAAACTATACATCTAAAGCTTCAATTTTTGATTTTGTTTTACAAAAATGTCGTGGTGACATTCGTTTCTGAATTTGTGGCAGGAGTTATGAAAATAATAAAAGGAATTGATACCTTTAATATGGAATATGAGCCTCAGCCGCATCCATCGAGAAGAAAAGCAAACTCATACAGTTTTCATAAAAGCAGTCGACTAAACAATGCCCCTCAGGGTATTTAGTTAAAAAATGTGCACATTTGGAGAATTCTCTTATGTTTACTTCAAATTTATATAGAGAGGATAAATATTTATTCCATTTTTACCTAAAATTAAGCAATGTGAATGGAGTGCTAAAGACTCTCATGTAATGTCTGTTTCATTCATACTGGATGCAGGAGGGCGCGCTCACGTAGAAAGTCCATAAGTGAGACTTATAAAGTCATAAATCTTAAGACGTTCCTAGGAAATCCCTTATATGGACAAAGGCATCCAGATATTGCTGCAGCTGAATAACATGTAGATAGAGTGGGCTTTCACACTGGTCCTGTTTGCTGCGATCTGAAGATGATTGTTCCCGGTGCCCCCCTCAGTGCTGGTCTAGTTTCACACTCAACTTGATTCTATCAAACTCTGGTGCATTTGCGGTCATCTTACGTTATCACAAACGTGCACTGCACATGATGGAAAACAGGATGCAGGTTAATATATTGTGTTTCTTTTATTAATTTGGTGCTATTATACGCAGCAGAATGAACAACACTTGGGTTCACTGTATGTGGATCACGTGAAGGAAGCTCTTTTAAAGGGATACTTCACCTCTGGAAAGATGAATGTGTATTTAAAATAGGTCATTTATGTAGAAGAAATGTGAAGAATTTTTTTAATTTGGAGCTTTCTAGACTGAGAAAAGCCAGAAAATGTATTTTTGGCTTATGTGGATGAAAGACAACAACTCCCAGAATGCACTTGCTTCGCTGCCCTAGGAGGCCACGCCTACCGGTAAGAGAGCGCAGTTGCAAACAAGGTTAGGCTACCAGTGAGTCTCCGTGACGAGTCTGCCTGGGATTTCGGGATCGCCCAAAATGTCCGGGATTCGGCTTTTGTGTTCTACAGTCGCCATTCATTGTTTACTCTGGCGAGCAGGACGAGGCTGACGGCCGCGGGAGAACGGCGCGAGGCCGGTGGCGTCATTACTGAGACGCGCCGGTCTCGCAACGGAGGTGCGGGAATTTTCTTAGCAATGTTAAAACGCACATCAACCGATCACTTGTTTAGCGTTCATGTAAACACTACATTCAGATTCACCGATCGGAATGAATTCAGTTAGATTGAAACAAGAGGTGTGCATGTAAACAATGAATGGCGACCGCAGAAAGCAAAAGCCGAATCCCGGACATTTTGAACGATCTCGCCCGCCGGACAAGTCCGGGAAAAGGAGGATGGGAACCCCTACTTACTCAGCTTTCTCCTACTACTCAGCTTTCTCCTACTATTCAGCTTTCTCCACAGAACAAGAGCCTGCTAGCTTAGCTTCCAAAGAAAGACGGCGGACTGTGTGTACATTCTGTGAGTGAGATCCCACCCTCTATGGGCGGGTTGAAAATATGCGGAACAACGCCTTCTACTGGCTGTAGTCTTTAGCCTCTGGCCAGAAAATCCTCCGATGACGCAAAATGACGATTTTTGCGTCATCGGAGGATTTTTTCCAGACAAAAAATACATAAATCTCTCCTCTCAGGGGGATATGAGGGTGGAAAGCATGGTAATTCGAAAATACTACAGGTTTTCTACTAATACAAAGCTTAATGCTACATCCTGAAGTATCCCTTTAAGGAGACAGTGGATTGCGAGCCATTCATTTGCTGCTCTGATTGCATTACCTATGTGCGATTACATTGCTCGCTCGCTCTCGCTCGTACCCAAGGTATATCATCCCCACTGTTATCCCTCACATGTGTTTTGTTGAACTAAGACATCATCATGGGCTAATGCATGTACAGGTTATGTTACTTCCTGAACAAGTGTGCATATGAGTCTGAGTTGCTTTGACATTCATGCTAACAAACTCAGACCACCTCCTACAGGTAATCTTGGGTTTGGTACCCTGGAGTGCTCCTTGGTCCACATGACAGCTTTCACATTACCAATTTTGAATGCAAACCGTGCCCCGTTTTAAACTAAACTGCTAGTGTGAAAGCATCTAGAGAAGTTTTGACTGATGAAACATGAAGACAATAAACACACGATTGCAACAATATTTAGATTATCTCTGTTTTTCAAGTCATCTAAATACATTGCATTCTAAATACTTAGACATTAATATGGACTGTGTCCCCCCTTTGCAGCTATAACAGTTTCCACTCTTCTGGGAAGGCTTTCCACAAGATGTTGGAGTGTTTCTGTGAGAATTTTTGCACATTCCTCCAGTAAAGCATTTGTTAGGTCAGGCACTGATGTTGGATGAGAAGGCCTGGCTCACAATCTCTATTCCATTTTGTCCCAAAGGTGTTCGATGGGGTCAAGGTCAGGGCTCTGTACGGGCCAGACAAGTTCTTCCACACAAAACTCATCCAGCCATGTTTTTTATGGACCTTGCTTTGTTCACTGGGACAATCATGCTGGAATAGAAAAGGGACTTGCCCAAACTTTTCCCACAAAGTCCAAAGCATAGCATTTTCCAAAATCTCTTGGTATGCTGAATCATTAAGATTTCCCTTTACTGGAAGTACAGTAAGGGGCCAGGCCCAATCACTAAAAAAAGGCCCATGCATCATACCTCCTCCACCAAACTTTACAGTTGGCACAATGCAGTCAGGCAGGCAACTTTCTCCTGGCATTCGCCAAATTCAGACTCGCCCATCAGTCTGCCAAACAGAGAAGCATGAATCGTCACTCCACAGAACACGTTTCCACTGCTCCAGAGTCCAAAGGTGGTGTGCTTTACACTACTCCATCCGACACTTGGCATTGCTTGGTGATGTGAGGCTTACATGCAGCTGCTCGGCCATAGAAACCCATTCCATGAAGCTCCCACCGCACTATTTTTTGTGCTGTTTACAGTGGCCCTAAAAGTATTTGGGCACAATTATAAATATTATCATTTCCTTGCATTATTTGTCAATTTACACAAACACACACACACACACACACACGCACACGCACACACATTTTTTATACAGTATGATAATTATCAGTTATAGTTTGTGTGTTCATTCCCCATGTCTTAATGGCTGGAATGCTGTCAGTAACCACTTGAGGGTTGTCAAAAAACATTTAGTGTGGGACAAGTGAAGCAGAGGTGGGCAGCCGTCCAAGCTGGAGACCGCTGGGACACATGTTTAGCTCAATCACACTCTAATTCAGCTGGATGATCCCATAGAAAATAGCACTACCCTTAATGTATGGCTATTCTATCCAGCAGCCATTAAAATAAGATTAGGTGTTGCTACCAAGGAAGTGGAAGACTTACGACCCAGACTAATTTGGTCTTAACCTCTTCAGTGTCTACTTTCTTACACCTTCATTATGACATTTTCCCAGTTTGGACTACAAGGTGGATAAATGCATACTGCTGCATGCATGCATGCATGCATACTCACTCACTCACTCACTCACTCACTCACTCACTCACTCACTCACTCACTCACTCACTCGTCCACTCACTCACTCACTCACCTCTGTGAACTGTGAGCTGTCCTTCCTCCTCTCTCCTTTAACGTGGGCTGACAACACTCTCTAATCCAAAGGGTTTCAAAGGTTCTCTCCTTCGTGAATACAAAACATACAGGGTTCTGAACTTTTGATCATGGTTGAAGAGAGAGAGAGAGTGAGGGAGGGAAAAATCGAAGCACCTCTTGACGTAGTCTTCACAGGCTTTGGGTTCAAGTACAGTTCATGCCAGGCTTTTTCTGTTTCTCAAACACTCTGACAAATTATTCCCTGAGTTCTTCAGAAAAAGTCAAGGGCCGAACTGCAAATACCTGCTGTTCAAGACTGAATGGATGGCACATTTAAATCGTACAATACACTAACTTAACTTTCTTCTGCAAATACAAAATATTTGGATATTTGGAAAAAAAATAGTAAGTTAATGCAGTCCACTGTTGTTTTGATCCCTTTGACTTTAATTTTATGTACAAAAGCAGATTTCAAAATATCAAAATAGGTTTGGAATGATATGAAGGTGAGCTAATTTTTGGTGAACTATTCCTTTAAGACTTTAATAAACTGTCCTCATCCATGAAGACAAAATCTTGTGCTTAGTTGAAATAATATCAAACAGCTAATCAGTTCAAAGTCAGAGGCCTTTGCTTGCTCAGCACCTCTACGTGTCTTGTTTTCTGAGTAATCAGAGACCATTGCAGGCCTGAATTGTCAAGGGTAGCGAGAACCTTCCAATTGTCTCTCAGATGTAAAGCAAACAGGTTTCTGTTCCATATGCTAATCTCATTGTTTAATGACTACTCATAAAGTGGCCCAGATAATGAGGATCATTAATACAACCTCTGTAAGCACAGGATTTGTCAATTCTAAGTCACTTGCATAAGGCTGCATTAAGTCCAGCTCCTCCCTGGGAAAACAGCTGGAGTGGTGATGGAAACACTTTTCTATTCTCCCCCCTCATCTTCAGTTATTTGTTTATTTTCCCTTACTCTAGAATGTACAAGAAAATCTCTTAGCTGGATGTGATGTGATTTTTTTTTAACCCACCCTCTCTTATTTTCTCATATTTGGTTCCGTGAGAATTTTCATGACAAGCAGCACATATCAACAGGAATGCAGTGAAAAAAGCAGACGCTGGAGTTCCCCGAGAGGAGAGACTGAGAGAGAGACAGGAAGAGTGAGAGCGACATCCAGACAGAGTGACTAAGGCATATGATATAGTATAGACAGTGGATCCATCCTTGTATCTTTCCAGAGCTGAATCTGAATCAGAGATGTATCTTTCAAATCTTTCTTTTATTCGCACATTAAATGTGGTTATTGGGGGTGACCTAAATTACAAAAACTGTTTGCAAATCCCTTTTGACCAGCATTCATATTGAAAATAGTACACAGACAAGATCATTCATGTTTTAACTAAACCATTTTAATGTTTTTATTATTATTATTATTATTATTGTTTGATTAAAATAGTTTAAAAATAGGTGTTTTTACACACTGTCCCTTATTTTGAAACTTAAATTTGTGTAAAATGAAGACCCCCGCCCCTTTCCTAAGCTTATTTTGATAACTCAGTGAATTTAGACATTATAGACAAATATTTATTCAGCCTCTGAGTTATATAATTCTGCCATTTTGAAAATGACAAATAAGTAAAATGATGGAATTTGAAAGTATATACAAGTTGCCACCCATGCCCCTCGATTTGACATAGATGCTTCTGTACTCACAACTTTTTTCTTTTGACTGTGTGCAAATAGTGTAAACAAAACTGTACTGACATATATCAAAACCATAGCTCAGCACAGGTGAGTCAACTATTTGACACAAGTATTGTCTTTCATTGTCTTAAGCTAGTGAACTTCTTTTAAAAAGACAATTGAGTATCCTTTATTTCAAAATAATAAAACAAAAACACCAGTTGTCCACTTCTTTGAGCGGAGCAGCTATATCCTACGGCATCTCATAAATCTGGCTCTATTAAAAGTGTTTTTCAAGCTTTTATAGAGGAAGGCGAAATGAAAGTGGAGAGTTCACCACACCTCCACCACACATGTAGTATTAAAACTCTCCTTTGGATTTCTTTGATGCCTCTAGCTGAGGCAGATGTCTTCCCTTCGCCTTTTCCAGAGCTGCAATTGGAAATAAAAATGTATTTTTCAACCTTTTGCAAGAAGAGCATTACATGTCCAAAAGCTTAAAAATATTATATGAGTGAATGCAGGAGGCATGCTACAGTATTTAATAAAACACAGCAAGAGAGTGTGTGGATTTTTACAGCAGAGCTTTGAAAGAATGTTTATTAAGGGGGTGTTGAGGAGGTGTTGAAAGCGTTGAGAGGACAGAGGGGCGGCACAGAGGCCTGTCGGCTCTGGAGCATGTGGGCAAAGCCATCGTTTATTTGCAGATGTTATCAGGTCACAACTCCAGCGAGACCTTGGTGTCTCAAAGGAGCCATAAAAACCCAGATGTTAAAGACATCAGGTGGGAAATCTTAACTTTGATTAAGAAGAGAATAACAGCTTTGGGCAAGATGTATCTTGCCTGATGTTTCACCAATTTTGGGCCTGCTATTATTTTTATTTTCTACAATGAAAGATATGAACCGTATCAGGACAGCGGTTCTTTTAGTTTTTAGATGCTTGTGGAAATATAATATATAATATTGCAGAGACAATTGCTGAAGTCCTAATTATAATACCAAAAAAACAACAACATGTCTGTCAGCTTAACAAGCGTTTTTGACTTTGCCTGGTGTTTTACCCCAACCGTTGCTATTTAAAATGAGGACATTGCTTCCTCTGGACTGTCTGAACGATGTTCTGTCATCTTTAAGGTCCTTGTGGTCATCTTCAACTAAAACACTTGAGAAAGTTTCACTCTCTAACAACCCTTGGAAAAGACATTATGAAAGTAGGGTCATTTCTGCCAAACAGTGATCCCTTGAAGAAATTTTTGGAGCAGACTGGGAGGAGTGGCTCTGTCTTTTAGGAGACATCTCCAAACTTGGGGAAAGTCAAAGTGCACTGCCAAAAGATCTTGGAAGGGTGTTTTTCATGAAGATTAATTTTATGTCTTGAGTTTCTCTGCTAACTTCCTCTATTGCCAATTAAGCCACAGTATTCCGAGATAATGCATTTAGAGACAACACAGGAATTAGACTTTGAAGACAAAAATATTTTGTTTTGCAATTGGCAGATTAGGATTTAAGCATACTCTCATAATTAATGTTGTTAATATGTAGCAATATGGTACATGGCTAGATTATTTTCTACAACCTAAGTTTAAACGTGTTCCAGACGAATGTCTAATAATGCTGCACAATGTATTTTTGCTCATATATACAGTATATTTTGTTATGCTAATTGTCATTTTGATGACAGATTTTTTTTTTTTTCGAGCCAATATAGATCCAACAGAGTAGCATAAACGTGACTTCTTATTCTTGTGTTTATTGACGAAATGTTGATGTTGACAAATGAGAGCTCGCCCCATTGGCCCCATTTCTTTAATAATGCTCTTTTGCAAAACTGAGGGATGTCATCCATTATGGATCAAGAGACTTTTCTGTTTGTTTGTTATGTGCAGATGTCAGTATGCACAAGTCAAAGGGAAAAAGCCCTTTGTCTATCATGCCACTAATAAACACAGGGAGTTAAATATTTCATCTCATGAGGAGGCGCGGCAGGGGCCACCGAGATTGCGACGCCAGTGAGCTTGAGCGAACAGAGTTTGTGTAATCCTCTTTCTTTGGTGTTTGCTGGTAAACGTGCATGTACTGCCGTGGAGACCTCCTCATTTAACTTATTTAACAATGGCTTGTTCTTCTGAAAGCAGATCCACCCTGAGGATAGACGTTTTGACTCGACTTTGTGTCTGTCTATTAATAAATTAGCCATTCTGTCATAATCGGCCAAGGAAATATTCAATTATTCACAAAAAGTCATGCATAATTTCATCGACTTTGTCTTAAGTGGCTTGTGAATAATTTTGATATTTTACTTTTAAGGTAATTGAAGCTGTAAATCTAATTATGAGAAGGGACATGGCTAATTGCGAGACGGAGCTGACAAACTTACACTTTCTGTACATATGGCAGGAAATAGCCTTTCAGTACCTGTGTGGTGAACATTACTTTAAACGGCACTTTATATGAATGTATAAACTAAATGTTTGGGATTGGCATTGGGCTCAAATTCCACATGAACAGATACCAGAAGTCAAGGAGAAGGAGGGGGAGGGGGAGAAGGAGGGGGAGGGGGAGGGGGAGGGGGAGGGGGAGGGGGAGGGGGAGGGGGGGGATGCTGTGTGAACGCTTTGCATGAATCAGTGTCTGAAGTACATATCTACACACGTCAATTCCTGATTGGCTACACATAATGACTTAGCGACGTAGCGCAGTACAGAACCAAAACCATAAATAGACTGCAAACCAGCGCGTTGTCAGATACTAAATTAAGTTTTATTTAACAAAGTTCAGGAGGAGCACTTTAGGTAATCATCCAATCAGCACAAGAGGAAGCCGTATATATAGCCGTCCCTCACCTCTGTCCTGCGACAGTTTCATAGCATCCCTCCACCACCCCATCCCCTCACTCTTGGCTGGTTTCTATCCCAGTCAAGGAGGGGGAGTACTTTTTGGTTCGGGCCATATTCCGAGCTCTGAGTCCTCCCCCGGAAAGCATGCCCACAAGGCTGTGTATCTGTATAGACAGTTGTTGAGCGCAGGCTGAGTCCGGATCAACCCTGAAGGACTTGAGACCCTGGGGTTGAATCTGTGTCCAGACTATAAAACCTGATGAATCTGTGTGGAGAGTACTATCCTGCTGCAGCACAAACATCTTGTAAGGATGCACCCCAGGTAAGAGCTTTGGAAGACACAATACTCCTATTCCAACTATCCTCTGCTTTTGAGCCGAAACTGGATTGGTCTCATGTGCAGTAGGTCTAATAGAATGTCATTAACCATGAGACCTAACAGTCTCTGAACCTGTAAGACTGAAAGCTCCTGACCTAGGCTGATATCTTTTGTAGTGGTTAGGATCGATTCTACACATGCAGGAGACAGACGTGCCTGCATCATGGTCAAATCGCACACCAGCCCCAGAACAGAGATTCTCTGAACTGAGGAAAGTACTTTCATCTTAGAGTTCAATCTCATCCCTAACTTCTTCATGTGGGCAAGCACAACATCTCAATGTTGTGCAGCCAATTCCTCAGATGGAGCTAATATCAGCCAATCAACTATGTAATTTAGTACAAAGATGCCCTGGAGTAGAAAAAGAGCCAGAGCAGTATCAATGCACCTGATAAATGTGCATGGGATTAAAGCTAGTCCAAAAGGAAGAACTCGATATTGGTATGCTTCACCCCCGAAAGCAAACCTGAGAAACTTCCTGTGTTCTGGCAGAATATCAATCTGAATCTAGGCATTCTTTAGATCTATAGCCCCTCAGATCCCCATTTGGTTTCACAAATGGGGCCAGGTTCTATGATTGTCAGGACTTCTTCTGAGCAGCCCTGGAGGAGATAACAGATCTCAGATCCTGTCTCCCCATGGATGACTGTGCCTGAGCATGCTTCTTGGTCCCCCTGTATTTACAAGGGCCACCATTCTGGCCTTTTGCTCCTCTCTCCTATCACTGTATCCTGGCCTGGAGCAGCTGGTGGACAGTGATGGCTCCTGGATCCAGCAAGGGATCAGTTCTCTGAATGCCACAGAATGTTTCTTGGCCTCCTGGTACCTGTCGACAACGGTGCGTCGCTGAACAGGCCAGAAGGTGAAATTTGATCGTCCAGAAGGAAAGCCTGGTCTCTTTCCTTTATCCTCATGAGGTTGAGCCTCTGTTACGACCATAGCAGCAATTGAACGGCCATTGGCACAGGCCGTCTGATGCTTACACAGAGGACAAGATCTGTAGCCCTACAAAGTTCTTTTACTGCCTAAGGGGCTAATCCCTTATCATAATCCAACTCTTGGATTTTGCCTTTTAGCCTTTTAGGCCTGCAAGACCGCCATAGTGTGCAGGGACACACCAGCCTGGTAGATGTTGCCCTGCAAGCCTTGGTGTGTAAGGCATGTTTCCTCCACGATGATGCAGTTGAGGGGGAGAGATAGCCTGCCATCGTCTCTTCCACCCTCTGCATCACCCTGTACTCGTGCTATCGACCACCGTGGAGTATGTGGAGGTGGCCTGCGTATGCACCCCTGTGAGAGTAGGATGTTGGGTAGCAGTCATTGAGCTTAGACATAGTGACATGCTTTTTCTCATCAGGCCATTCTAAACTCAACACTTCAAACCTACAACCTCAAGCAGTTCCTTGAGCGCAACAGTTTAACAGGACTGCTCTGCCAAAGCACCCTACTGTCCATCTGTATCCAACTCCTCAGAGTCAGACACAGTTCTTCATTCTGGTCTAAGGAAATCACAGTGCAAACTTCAAGATCCAGAACGGGGTCCACAGAGTCTGTGGAGAGGTCAAAAGAAATGGCTCAATCGCACGTCTCAATCCAACTCGAAATGTGAGCCCCATGACCAAAGTCACCGAGCCGCCTTGCCGGCCACGGGACCCGATCCAGGGGGTGCAGAGGCTTGGCTCTCATCTTATTTCACCCCACCCATGCAAAACACACACATCTTGTGTGAGTCGTCAACCATAATATAACGTAGGCATGGCATCACAAATTTCCTAAACTTTAAGCCTGATTTGTTGAAATCTAACTCCTGACTAAAGACAGACAGTTCACACATTCAGATCAGCAAAGACGCGCTCAAACAAGTGGCTTCAAACATGCAAATAAGCTGACGACCACTGGTCTGGTATCTATTTATGGTACGTACTGTGCTACATCGATACATCATCATGTTTAGCCAATCAGGAACTGGCATGTGCAGACGTGCTTTAGACACCGGCGTTACCATAGCACCCACTTAAAAGGGAACTTTCTGCATTTTTAGTATGCATAACTTAGGATGATTTCTAACCTGTTTTCCTCATGGAGACCAACAAATAACCCCACAAGGAAAAGCATTTCGGATATTGCCACATTTTGTCCCCATGTAGGGTATACCTGAACCACAAACACAAGTGTGTTCAATGCAGAGTGACACGACAGACAACTAGTTGTTCCGTTCACACAACACAAGCTAACCATTTGAAATAACAAAAAGAAAAAAGAGGAAAGCAGGAGGATAGAATGAACAAACAGAGCATGTAACTAAAAATGCAAGAAGCATGAGAAACTATGAGAATTTAATTAAGACCTTAAAATGAAAGAAAAACAATATGTGTCTGGGAGAGAAAGGGAAAATGGAGACAGAGAGAGACAGAGAGAAAGAGACCAGAGGATCATTTCCTCCGGCCTTTTCCCATGCTTAGTTAGTGATTTGGCGGTATCACTCGTACTGTATCAGTGGGAAACCTCTCTTCACTGCATACTTACAACAGATGAAAGACACCAGAGAGAGGGTTAGATTGCAGCTAAAGAGCTGAAACTTTTCTCTTGTTTTGTTTTCCTTTTAATGTGTTTGTTCTCCCCTCTTGGACACCGTTTCCTATGGACTGAGCTGAGATGATATTTTGACTTTCCTCCAGCCCATGGATCACTTAAGCAACGTTTTTCAGACCATATCATGTTTTAACAATGAAAAAGTATTAGCAATGCCTGGAAATATGAACAGGACTTCTATGCACTACAATTCATGGAACTAATGCAATATCACAATTTTTTTGCACATTAACAATGTATGCAATACATTTTAACTGTTTTTAAAGAAATGAACACTCTAAATGTGATGATACATGGGGTAACTTTTTGAGCAATGTTGCTGTCAACGGGCAACCAGGTGAGACACAGGCCCCACGACCGTTCGATCCAGATAGAAGTATCCAGATAGAAATGTATTGCCCTTTCTCAATGGGAAAGTGCCCAAGCAACATCGCTCAGCAACATTGCCTGGCAACATTGCTCAAAATGTTGCCCCATGTATCATCACCTTAACTGTCCTTGCATTAGTCAGGTCATTGGTTGAGTCCATGTTGCTGTGTCAGAATGCTTGGGATGATCAAACATGTAATAAAAAATATTATTCGAAGCTATTGAAATGAATACTGTGACGGAACAGCTGCCTCCCCCTTATTATCATTGCCACCCCGTCACTTAAAATGCCACCCTTGGTCAGGTTCCCGACTGGAGTGGGCGCGAGAAATATGTGCTGTAACAACCATGACAGGTGGCTTGTGCTAAGGCACACCTGAATCGAATGGAGCCTTGTCACCACCACTGTTAAATGCTGAGCATGCCTCTCCTCAAGAGACCAGTCTCTTTTCACCATTCATGCACTCTGGAGTCGAGGAGGGGAGCGGGGAGGGATTCCTGCGCCGCCAAGCTGTGAGTTGCTGGACCTGTATGAACAAGCAGGGATGCACGCAACGCCAATGTCAGGCTGAGAATGTCCGGGCCGCCTTGCCCCGCAAGTGCAGCGAGCCTTGGGAAGAAGAGCCGCTGGAGAAGCCACCGCCCCTCGCACCCCGAGCCGAAGAGGGGAGCACGTGTGGCTGCTTGGACCCCACCCCCTTTACCTGGAACAACCCATCTGAGCACTACCTTTCCTGCTTTTTTTTTTTTTTTTTTACCCTTTTTGGACATTTTATGTCAATTTTCTTTTTTTGTTAATAAACGCCTTGAAGCCACACCCACTGTGTCTGTCCTGTGTCTGTGTCTCCTACCACCACAATACCTAAAACACTACTGGGGAGAGTTGGAAAAGATTTATTAATTCTCAACTCCATTTGTATTTTACTATACTGTATATTAAGCTGCTCTTAATAATGAAAATAATTAAAAATATTTCTTGATCACCAAATCAGCATAATATAAATTATTTCATGTGACACTGAATATTGGAGTAATGGGTGCTAAAAAATCAGCTTTGACATCACAGGATCACAGGATCACAGCACACATTTTTAAATATTAAATTAGAATACAGTTCTTGTAAATTGTAATAATATTTCACAATATTACTGTTTTTACTGTATTTTTGATCAAGTAAATGCAGCCTTGGCGAGCATAAGAATCTTATTTCAAAAACATCAAAACCAACCACAAACTTTTGAACGAAAGGGTATGTCTATATAAATTTAATTAATATTAATTAACATACACTTTTACTTTCTTACCTTAAAAGTTTTTGTCCTGTAAATAGATTTTTACACCATTTTTAAAGTACAAATTCACCCCAGAAGCATAGTGACCATTTGATATGACAGCAAATCTTACATTAGTTAGTACTCTGTAATTGTTTAACACACAAACATGCACACACACACAGAGGCACTGCGCTACACAGCTACCTTGGCTCAATTAACCCATGCTTAATCTCGGACCTCCCATTGCAACATCTAAAAAGAAGCCGGGGACGAACGCAAGATGCTATCTGCCAGAAAGATTACCCTGCCAGTGGTAGATCAAAGAGGGCTGGACTCTGGGCCCCTGCGATTAGCCATAATTAAACAAAGTATGTCTGTTTAAACTACATTAGCAGCTGGGCGTTTGCTTCAACAGAGTGGGCACAACTCAAGCGTCCTTAATTAAAAGATAATCCAAAGGATTGCCCCCAATCTGCTCCCAAAATATACATTTTGGCCCCCTCTGTTGTCTCCTGGGGTGTCACTAGTGAGCTTGTGGGGTGTTTTCAAGGAAGTCAGCCAGGAGCTGACCTAGGCTTCCTTAATAACTTCTGTCCAACAAGGAGATTGGGGGTGGAGGAGATGGAGAAAGAGAGAGAAAGAGAAAGAGAAAGGAAAGGGCCGATGAATGAAAGATAAAGGTAGGAACACTGAAAGAGAGAGAGATAGAGAGAAAGAGAGAAAGACTCTTCCTGATAACATCAATTTAGCATGCTATTATCTAAAATGGTGGAGAAGCACACGCCTGCACAGTCTGACATAAATCTTAGAGAGCTGGGGGGACATTGAATATGCATGAGCTGAAACAGATACGACACTGCCGCCACATTAATATTCCTGTCACTGGAGGTTTTCAAACTTTCAAGTGGATGACTTGAGCGAAGCCGGTCTGGAGTCGCTCTAAAACAGGGGCAAAAGAATCTGATCCATAATTAAAGACGTACAAGCCTGTGAACCCTAGCAGGAGGCAAAGCAGAGCAGAGAGAGACTCTTCAATGGTGTTTAAATGAACCAACGTGTGAACAGAGTCAAGAAAGAGTATGAACACAAATCAAATCTTGTATTATATCAAATCTGCAGTGCTTTTGGTGATGAACTGCATGGAAAATGCTGACATATAATTTAGGACAGAGTAAGATAACACCAGTGTTATCAGTGATAATATTTATTTACAGTAAATGCCACTCTGGGTTTATGGATAATACAAAGACATTAAGGTATTTTTAAGGTTTAAAAGCTCAAATCATTTTCGGGGCCACTGTATCAAAGTACCATGTTAAAACCATCTAATGCATTAATATACCATGGTAAGTGCCTTGTCTCAAAACCAGACATACCATCTTAAAATATGCAAATCATCACGAAATATGAGTAAATCATGTTTAAAAGTAAAAATCATAAATCTTATTTATAATCTTATAAAAAGTCATTTTCAGCACAGCAAACAATTGTACCACAATAAGATTGTTCATGACGTTAGTGTAGCTTGAGATGAAATATGTCAAATGTTAGAAGAAAAGGGTTTATATAACTTTTTGAATTGTACTATTTTTATTATCTGTCAAGCATTTTTTTTTTTTAATCATGCTAAAAGTGTCAAATATGGCTTTTTGTAATTTTGTTTTACTTTTTGATATATTAATTTTGTTTATTTGTTTTTTTTTTTAATACATAAAATGTTAACTATAAAATTAGCCTTAGCAAGACATAAATGCCATTCAAATGTTATTTCCAACACAGAATGCTTTTAAACACTATTTTGAGACTGGAGAAAACTAACGTGTGAATAATTATTTCCTGATAGTCCACAAGGCTAAATCTGAGGATTCCAGTCCCTGGTTTTAATTTAATAGTGGCTGCATGAACGATGAAAGTCACTATGGGAGGAAGAGGTTATGAAGTCATGTGATATATACATCACCACTCAAGCCCGCTGCAAATCAAACTTAATCATGACTTAGAATCAGGGATGGTGTCAATTCCATTTTGGTAACACCATTGTATGGGATTTCAGTTACTCATCTGATTTAAGTTACCAAAACAATAAAACAGATTGAAAGGGATTTCTGTTTTTTGAGAACCAACTGTAAGAAAACCAAATGATAACTGGCCAATCAGAGATGTAGCGTAGTGGTTAGCACATGTGCTCAGACACGCTGAGTTGTGGTGCGAGGGTGACACAAGTTCAAATCTGGTTTGTGACATTTCCTCTCCCCATAATTTCCTGTTTTCTCTCTAATCTACTTTAAAGAAGAGAAAAAAAATGACAAAAGGCAAGGCATAATTCTGGTATTTTCCACAACATTTGTGGTCACGAGAGGAGTCATACCTCAAACAAATATTTAGGCCTAAATGTAAGATTGATGTATTTGAATTACATATCAAATTTCAATCCATTTGTATTACACAGTTTTAACATAAACTAAGAAACTTAGTTTGGTGCATGGGTTAGATATTTATCACATGTTATCATATATCAATAATCAATACATCAAATGTGTTTCAGTCTCACATATTTTAACTAAATGAATACTGATTGTTCCACAGCTAGTCATATTTTATGCTCATACTTTTTAACTGAATAAACTGAACGACATTGGCAACCTTATTTTGTAACCAAACTAACTTTATAAAACATTTAGGTTTCACATCCACACTTTGAGAGCTGGTTCAGTAAACCCATTAATTAAGTTATAGTGATAAAAGTCTCCATTTTTTATATTTACGTCATGGTCATTAGTGGGTTTGACTTTGGTTATTGGTTATACAGACATTATTCAATCCACTCCTGTAATATGAACTAGGCAATCTGAGTCACACCTGTTAAACGCAAGCTGCCTTAAACATAAGAATCACAGAGTGCAGTGAAGTTCAGAGAGGAGACTGAGGATTTGCTGAAGCGAGACGTTGCTGTTCAAGGGATACTCTTGACATGATGTTTACAATGAGTCTCCCAAAGCCATAATAACTGCCTCTCCAGCCTGCTCTATTCAGATCGATGGAGTTCAATCTTCCGTGGGATTACATCTACAATCCACACGGGGGAAGGATATACTTTAACAAGAACCGTACAAGGAAACATGGAGGAACCTTTCGGGTGCAGCAAATAAACAATGAGTTCTTAACTGATGTGTAAATATCTGAACTTGTCTAAAATACCCCTCTATCCCAGTGCCAAAGCAACAGCAGTGGAATATGGGTTACTAAGGTGAAACACTGCTGGATTAGAGAGACGAGTGTCAGTAGAATTGTTAACAGACATATTTCGTAAATTGATCCAGCTCACAAAACCAGGAGAGCAGACACATAGCCTGACCTTGACCATCTCTTAAGCACAGCAACCATAAATAAATAAAATGGCCTCTTTTGACAGGAGCTGTCCATAGCTTGCGATCACACACATACACACTCGCTCACACACTCTCTTTGTTTGGAGTGTTTGTGAGTGTTCAGGTCATTCATCACAGCCTGCCATATCCCGCCCTAGTCTCCCCCTCAAATGTATCCATTTTGTCCCTCCTTGCTCTCGCCCTCTGTACTGCTTCACTGTATACTCCACCATTGACCCTTGTGGTGATCAGAGTTGGAGAGATTACTTTCTGTGGGGGGGGGGGGGGGGGGGTTGTGTGTGTGTGTGTGTGTGTGTGTGTGTATACAGTGCTCAGCGTAAATGAGTACACCCCCTTTGAAAAGTAACAATTTAAACAATATCTTAATGAACACACTTTTTTTGTGAAAAATTTCCAAAATGTTGACACAACTAAGTTTAATATAACATCTGTTTAACTTATAACATGGAATTAAGGTTAATAATATAACTTAGAATACACTTTTTTCAGTTTAACTCAAAATGCAAAAATGATTACACCCCACAACAAGTAGACTACATCTAGTACTTTGTATGGCCTCCACGATTTTTAATGACAGCACTAAGTCTTCTAGGCATGGAATGGTGACATTTTGCAACATCTATCTTTTTCCATTCTTCAAGAATGACCTCTTTTAGAGACTGGATGCTGGATGGAGAGTGATGCTCAACTTGTCTCTTCAGAATTCCCTATAGGTGTTCGATTGGGTTCAGATCAGGAGACATACTTGGCCACTGAATCACTTTCACCCTGTTCTTCTTCAGAAATCCAACAGTGACCTTAGATCATACCTGTCAACATTTGGTTTTCAAAATCCGGGAGATTTGTGCAGGGACCGTTCGACGCAATAGTTGGCGAATAGCAAGAGGTAGGCTCATGCTGTTAAGTGTACTGCGGGGACACCGCCTTCACCTGCCATGTCTATTGGCTCGCATTCGGGGGGTTAAACTTTCCGAGACTGCGCAACTGGGTTATAGGTTGCCAGGTTGAATTGTATATGGTGTGTGGATTGTGTGAATATGATGCATTTAATACAAGATCTGGCAACTGGTCAACATTAGACAAACATATTGGTCCGATTACTCATAAAGGAGTTTGGGCCATGCAAATTACGGGAGTTTCCCGGGAGAAATAACAAACCGGGAGGGGTCCGGGAGATAGGGCTAAAAAACGGGAGAAACCCAGGAAAAACGGGAGTGTTGACAGGTATGCCTTAGATGTGTATTTAGGATCATTGTCATGTTGGAAAAGAGCACGGCGACGAAGGGCATGGAGTGATGGCATCATCTTTTCTTTCAGTATAGAGCAGTACATCTGTGAATTCATGATGCCATCAGTTTAGCTTTGCTCCAGACACTTTCAGCGGGATGTACTCATTTTTGCATCACCCTATTTTTAAGTTAAACAGATGTTATATAAAACTTAGTCTTGTCAACATTTTGAAAATTGTTTTTGTGTTCATTGAGATATTGTTTATAATGTTACTTTTTAAAGGGGGTGTACTCATTTATGCTGAGCACTGTATATGTATATATATCTAAATTCTAATATTTTCTTGCAAAGTTATGTGGCAAATGGCAAAGTCTTTTGCCTCAGACCTCAGTGTCCTGCCTTTATGATTCACTATGTTTCCTGTTAACATCAGAACAGAGGGACACCCCTGTCTGTTGTGCATTTCATCTCTTGTGGCATACTGAAAACACAGAACGGATCAAATAATGCCTAGTCTGATTTTTACTTAAATATAAAAGGGGATATACCTGACTATTAAAATTAGTTATTTTTATTACATAAAATTATAATTTTGTTACGACAAGGTTTTAAATCAATGTTGTTATAAGGTGACAGCCATGATACATTTGCTATTTTAGCTTGACACACTAGCTTTGACACATGCTAGCTATGCCTTTGAGAAGCTAAGGAAACACTGATAAAAATTATATGACTTTACAATTATTACTTTTTTATTTTGAAATTTGAAGACCTCTGATGCAAAAACCTCTAAAAGCAACATCTGTCAAAAATTAGATAATAATATTGAGTGAATGCTCTCCGCACAAAGAATACGTTCATCAAATACTTTCACTTCAAACTCACTAAATCCCAGCCTCAGCCCATTCAGAAATGCCGGTACTTGGGTAGAAACCTATAGGAGCCTGATAAAATGTTAATATTAAACAAAAACTTCAGACTGACTTAGAGGCTTTTGCATCTGAAGTCTTCATTTATTTTTTGCAGAAGGAATGGTCACGTGGCTGGGACGAGGGGTTAACTGAGCATGTGTAATATGAATATCATCTCTCTAGCTCATTCCTTATTGAAGAAATAAGCCATGTTGCAACTGCCCCGCACTGCAACCGTCCCCACTCTCCCCTATATACACACACAAGCTGCACAAGCTTCTTAAGCTGCAAGCTATAATTAAAAGTAAAATTATTGTAATTAAAGTTAAATTACGGCAAAGCTGCCTTTTTGAAAATGTATTTAGCTACAAGCTACTAAAGAAAAGTAACTACACTAAAGCTATTTAAGAGGGAATATATGTTTAAAATGCATAACCGTTCATATTATATATTACAATCAAAGCAGTATTTATCTGAACATACTAATAAATAAATAAAGAGGAACTCAATTAGATCCTCAAAGAAAACAAATCAATTGATGATCATTGTGATGAGTCAAATGTATTTATGTTTTTGCTATATTTGTATACAGCTAAGCTGTATTAGCATTGACAATACAAATGTACAATTACTTGTCATGTCAATAAATCATATTAATACTGAAAATGACAGGGCAGTTTAGAAGAGCACATTTGATTATTCAACTTTGCTTGAATTCAAATTCCTTTATGTTACTAAAGAATGAAGTTAGTAGCATCACTACCCCCCAGCACTGGCACAAGCACCTTTACATTCACTAAATAGAGGTTTATTCAAGATAATAAACCAGACCTTGGGCAGACCAGAACATCCAGTATCAAAAGCCACAGTATGGACCAGCCAAACGTGTTTTTAACCTTCTCCTGTAATAGAGCCAGCTCTTGCAGCAAGGTGCTGAGGTCAGGCCTTTAAATAGCAAGCAGAAATTTATCCTACTGTCCTGCTTGGCCTCCGAATGCTCTTTTGCTCTCATCCCTCCGTTCGTTACGTTAATTTAGCGACTCGCGGTTCTTGTCCATGTCAGCACGCTGAACTGAATGGCCAAATGTCACGGCAGTACAATGGCAGGAGAGGACTTGTCAGCCACCTTGTATCAGTACATGGCAGCTGCACAGGAAGATAATAGATTAATTTCATGAGTGTCAGAGCCCTACAGGACAATATTGCTTTTCTGAGCTTTTTTCCCCTCACTATTCCTCTCAGAGGGGTGGAGCGGTGAGAGCGGAAAGGGGGCGAAGTGGTTTCATTCACAGCCGCTGGACAGATACGACAAGGACAGGCCATTCTGACCTAATTACTGCCGGAGTGGTACGGGATACCTCAATACATTGACACACACACACACACACTCACACACAAAAAACCTTCAAATCAATGGGAAATGGAGAACAGCTATTTTTTTCATCTTTTTCACTCTTAAATAGAATTCTGAATCTGTGGTAAATGCTTGTATGCTTCGTGAGATAAAGCCCAGATGAGAATTACAAGAGCTGATGTCTCTCTAGGAATGTGCATGCAGGGGACATAGCCAATACATGAAGAAAAAGGCATTTTAAAGACACCACAGAATCTACTTGTTAAGAAATACCAGTGCAAAACAAGGAAGATTTCATCACAGCTTTCTTGACCAATAACGGCGGAATTCAAACTCGTGTGCACATGCAATGCTTTCTCTATTCACTCGGCTCGAGAGCAATACGGCAGTGACGTCTCACTGGCATAGCTACTATTCTGATGATGCAGCAGAAGTCCTTGGAATTCTTGCCAAGGCATTTCTTGGGGTGCGGAATGCGTCTATGCCACATGTGTGATCTACACTTCAATAGAATCTCTTCCCCTTATGGGGACCAGGAATGTGACAGACCCTGATGATTTTAAAGACTGTCAAAGGGAAAAAGAGAGAGAAAAGAACAAAGAGACCATTGACCATTGAGTGGATTGAGACGTATGAGAAAACACAGCATTATTATGTGACGGCGGAGTCTATCTGCTGTTTCTCAAGATCATGCACATAGCCAGAATTACAGAGCACACCAACACATAGCTGTCATTCTTCAACTCCCACTGCGGGATGCCACCCTGGTCAGAGCCATTTGCATGTGTGATGTCACTGCACCGCGTAAGGGATTGGAACTGCCGGACGGTTCATTATACGTTCCAGAGATGTTCTTTGAGCGCTGCCCGGAGGCCATGTATTTATCATGGCAGGACAAAGTAATACGTGGTCTGGGTGCTAAAACCGATGTTAATGTTTCGGGAGAGTTTTTCCACATTTCAACATTCTCTTGGCGTTTAGTAAACCGGGGTAGGAATAAAGATGATTCTGCAAAGTGTCAAATAACGCTCATCTGGTTAGCGTGATTCGTATGACCTTCCTTGACATGCCTTAGATGGCGGATCTCTAAGGCGTTGGCGTTTGCTTCATAGCGCCGCTTTCCCATGTTTGCCTGTGAATGTTAACTAGCTGGTCAGGGTCCTGTCTTAGAAGAGCCAGAGCCTTCACGAAGGGGCACCCTGTAATTGACACAGTCAGGAGGCAAGAGAAAGGGCAAAACAAAAGTCTATTCAAGGCCAAATCCTCTTATAGACTCACCCATCCCCCCTCTTAAAATGAAAAAGGAGAGAAAAGAAAGAATATGAAGGAGGAGAGGAGAAAGAGAAGTGTAAAAGGTCTTTATAAATGGCCTACAGCCATTAAGTAATGAAGAGTGCCTGATCACTGACTGTCGGACAGTTCGGTCCTTTTCATTATTGACGTCCAGCTATTTTTCCCGTTTACTTGCCCTTTCCACCATAAACACAGAATATGTGATCTTTTGCGTTCCATATTGCTTGCGTAAGACATTAAGAGTTCAGGTCTTAGGTCAGTTTGTTCCATCTAAAAAGAAACCAGACTGAACTCTTGCCCCTGTTCTAAACTTGTGATTTCACACTTCTGGTTGTTCGGTAAATCTTAAATCACAAATAACATGCTGAGCTATCGGCATATTTCAAAATAAACCCTAAAGTGCTATCTTAAACGAGAGCAAATGTGAAATTATCTCCATAATTGACTAGCACGGTCATTTTCATTTTCCTTTCTCAAGCTCCTCATGAATTCATGCTTGTCACACAATTCGCCCCCATCACCTGAAGATGTGAGGCTTGCTTGCCTGCAGCCCAGCGCAGCAGTTATTGTTCCTTAACAGCCCATAAATCCGCATGGAGATGTTTGCTAAAAGCGGAATCTGGGTCAAAGGTCACCCTTGCTATCCTTTGGCCCCCTCTCACCAGATGGCACCTCTAACTTTCCCAGGCTGTCATGCAGCAGCCAATGGCTGGCCCACCTCTACAGCTCCCGGGTGCTCTGGATCCTTTGTGCTCAGCAGTCTAAACAAAGATTTTTCTCCTTTTCTGGCACTAGGGGATTCAACTACGTGTAAACAGGAAGAGAAACCTAACTACAGTGCATGGCATTTCAGAGGCAAAGTTATTTTAAGACCTTATCAGGGTTATATGACAAAAATATGTCTCAAGTATATGAATATTGTATTTGCAATTAGAATAGTCTAGTTTATTTTTTACATTGCATCATACCAGGTTGTTTATGTAAATAACAGCATGCTATTAGTTGCTTGGTAAAATAAAGGTAAAGAAAAAAGACTAAGATGCAACATTAGCCCAATTCAAATAACATATTGCAAGCTAAATATATTTGGCTTAATTCTAATACTTTTAGTAGCAAAATTAGGCAATTTTATTGCAATAAAGCGTTATTAATTGTACGCATAATGACTTAATCTATGCAAATCGCCATATAAATATTGATATGACTTACTCCTACTCTATGTAAATGTAAAACATTAGAGGTGTAATCTCTTTTTGAACCATGACGGTAACTGTAGATATTTACCAAATTAATAAATATGTGCTTATTTCAGCAGCACATCATGCAAATAGATTGACTTAAAATATACAGTGCTCTTGGATAGACTAAGAACAACCCAGTTCACTTTCTTATTCTCTTTTTTAAGTTTTCTTTATTTGTTTAACTGATTTCTCTTCTAAAATGTTCCACATGTTAAGTTCCACTAGATATACATTCTGTTAACAGACATAACCAATAAACGCAAACAGATGAATGACACGCAAAGCTCTCCAAGTGTACTCACAGTTATTGAATGCACAAAAAGGCAGTACTTATCAGTAAACTCTATTACTAAATGCAACTTGCTCGCAAAACGCAATGCATCCTGGGCTAAAGAACTCGCCATAAAAGCCTACTTGCTGTAATGTGGTATTTTCTCCTTATGATTAACTCACTTGCAAAGCAGCTTTTCCAGCGCTAATGCCGAGACAGACTGTTTTACATTTCTAATTTGTCATTTCAATAGGAGGGGTAATAGCTAGAATTGCCTACTCTAGGCTAAGCTTCTTATGCTCACTTATGCGTTTTAAAGATTTTGTAAGACTGAACTTAACAGCCCAGGTAAGGCGGTCCACTCCTCATGCAACGTAAACAAAGGATATGAAGTCCACAGGTTTCCAAAAGCACAGCTCAGCGAGGGGCTAGTGTTTTCATTCAAATTTAGTTTAGGTTTCTTCCCGACAAATGCACTTGTGGGAGATGGCTAAAGAGAAAGTGGAAGGATTGCAGTCTGGTTTCCTACAGGTTTTTGATTCCAGAAGTGCAGTCTTGAGGTGAAATACTGATTTGTGAACTTGTCGGGGGGAGCAGGAATGACTGAAAGGCGACGAAGGCTAAGTGTGTCAACGTGACTGTGGTGGGGCCATGCTGCTCGGCAGGATGGCCCACTCTCCTGTTTGCGCCAGAATCTCACTCCTGAAACCAGGGCAAGCCTCTAGTGAACAACAAAAAAAGCAACCATGAGAAGGAGAGAGGAAAGTGAAACAGAGTGGATTGGAAATATACAAATGAGAGGGAACAGAAAGTCTAAGCTAGCACTGATGTTGTACACAAGTTCTTGATCTTTTTTTTATTTTTATCAAGGTAGTCATTGTTCTTTTCTTTTGTTTTTGTTTTTTAAGAAAAAGAATGATTTAATATGAATAAAAGAACATACTTTTAAAGTATGAATGCCCTAAAACTGCAAAAATAGCTTCAGACTATGACTATGATGACAAAAGCAGCATTTCATAGACCATAACCAAGAGCTTCCAGATGGCTTTGTTTCATAACTCGGTGACCTACTGACATCCAATTGATGTGCTTGAAGAACCTGATGGCTCATAACCTGAAAATATTCCACATAGCCATTTAATTGCTAACTTAGCATTAGCTACTCCTTAGTTTATTTGTGCACGCAATACTGCATTCTCCAATAGAGCCCTACTTTTCCAACAATAACTAATGAAAAATAAAATAAAAATACAACATGGAGAATATGACGATAAAGTAATCTCCATGTGAATTGAGGGGGCACAGGGTCTTCAAGGAAATCCCCATGTTAAAACCAACACACTAAGAATTCTGTTGCATCTAGACACTCTTCCACCACTGGGTAAAAGACATTGCTTAAAGCAGTCTGACACACTTTGGCATTGGGCAAATGTTCGGAAAAATATTCAACTAAGACAGTGACATTGAGTTTCCCTCAGATCTAGGCAGCATAAACAAGCGTTGGTATTCTCTCAGTTCTGGCAAAAGCACTACTGAGACAAAGAGAGTTCTTTGATTGTGAGCAGTAAAATAAAGACATCAGGATTTGTGATTGATGACTTTTGTTGGCAGAGGGAAAAAATCTGAGGGTCAGACCCTGAGATGTAGCTTGAAGGTTTAAACAGAACTGGCCTTGCTGATCTGTAAAATTTATTCTGGAGTCTTAAGGCCAAGGTTGTAGACACATACTCTAAACAGAGCTCTGATATCAACTCAACACCACATCACGCTAACATATTCCCCTGATTCAAAACAAATAAACCAACGAAGACATTTCAAGTAGTTTCCTGGTACTATATGTACCATTTTTAAACACCCGGGTTGTGTTGAGGTCTGATGTTGAAAAATTAGAAGGCCACAGAATTTAATCAATATCTTGGCCATGGAAGTGAGATGTGCTGCCAAGTGAATTGGCACACACAATGTGTCTTATTCAGGCACTAGAGAGAGAGAGAGAAGAGACAAATTGTCCTTTTTAGGAGGTGTGCTTTGACCCCTTGGGACTGCCCACATTGGTTAGCCTACAATTCAATGATAAACCACAGAGGGGCGCACTGTATAAACTCAGTGACATTAAACCTTTGATTTTCTTTGTAATGTTTACATTATAGACAATTATACAACAGTTCTGTTATGCAACATTCATGCAATAATTCATCTCTTTTGGACTGCTAAGATTTAAATTCCCGAATAAAATGGGATAATTTTTCTCAAGTGAGAAGGTTTGTGTTTTTTTATGTTTTAACTAAATATTAAACTATAACTTTTTAATGTTGTTAGCTAACGCCTTCATCTTGTCTTTCGTCTGCTGAAATCTCTTGCGAACATAGATATTCATACATGTGTATAACAATGGATGAACAGTCAAGTGTTTTTGAGTGTTCACAGACCAGCTTGGACCGTTCCAGTATGGCCGACGGCTTACGTAACGGCCCTTAGAAGCAGCCGCTAATGAGGCTATATAATATATCTATGATTCTAAGATATAAGACTAATCTCCTAGCGGCATGTAAAACTTTGTGAAAATGAAATATACTTTTAAAAATATCTTATTAATAATAGTAATTATTACAGAATACTTTTAAATAATATACTTAAGTGCTAAATGAATGTAATATTTCCGGACACTTAATTGCAATTAAATTAAAATTTATGGTAGTTTAAATTTGTATTTCATTTTTATATTAATAATTTATTTAAAGTTGTTTGACCCACTTAAGTAGAACTTAACTACATTTCATAATTACTCATATTGTTTTTGAAATATGTGTAAAGTGTACATCTGAATGTACTAAAAATGTATGACAAGCTAAAATACTTTAAATATAATTTCTGTTGAAAATTGTGTTATGTATTTAAAAATATTTGTCATTGCACATTTGTAATGATGAAGTTGCAATTTAGTTCATTTAAAATGTATTAACTTTAAATGCAACATCAAATAACACACTGAAATTAAAGTTATAATCAAATACTTTACATGTGCTTTGGTATGTTAGTTAACACTTTAATGCTTTAATTTACAAAGTGCACATTTTACTTAAGTGTGTAGAAGAAACAGTCACGGAAATGTACTATCTTTAAGAACACCTAAGGTGCCGTCTATTTCATCTGCAGCTAGTTTATAAATATATAATTAAGCTTATTTATATTATGTGGACTATATTAGACTATATATATATATATATATATATATATATATATAGAGAGAGAGAGAGAGAGAGAGAGAGAGAGAGAGAGAGAGAGAGAGAGAGAGAATGAATATATACTTTAAGAGAGTCTTAAAGTATATATATCTAGAATTAAGCCCCAGACTAAAAACATGTTTGAGCTGTTTTAACTGAAAGCAACTTGCACTGACAAATCTTAAAATATGTCAGTGCCATTGTTTGGTCTAATCCTGGCTTAACCTAAGCCCTGTATGTGAAACAGGCCTACAATAGCACATTCAACAGTTAAGTGAAGGGTACTGTAACTTAAAACATATAGAACAAGGGTGTCCAATTCTGCCTCTGGAGTGCCACTGTCCTACAGAGCCCGGCTGTAAATAAACAAAGACAGCTAAGTTGAGGTCTTCAGAATTACTCAAAACCACCAGGTGTGTTGGGGGCAATTTGGAGCTAAACTCCACGGGGAGTTGGTTCTCCAGGAGAAAGATTGGACACCCCTATAGAACAGCATGTTTAATTTGACCATTTATAGCTTTCTTATAAAATATGATGTGTACATATAATTTAAAAGATATTAATGGTCTACAAAAAGGGATTCTGTGGGGCCGGACTTTTCCACCATCGGACTGAACTACTGTATTACTGTTGCTGAATCATGACATTATATTGCTTTTAGTTGTTTCCTAATTATCACTTGGATACCAATGTTACTGCAGTAATATTTTGAGGGTAAAGTGGCTTTTCAGAGAAAGCTCATTTATCTTTGGCACAAAAATGAGACACGTATAAGGGTGGAGAAAGACGTTAACAGAAAGAGAAAGGAAGCCTAAGTCACTTTTAGGCCGTGGGTAGAATGGTGTGTGAAAAGGGCTTCAGCCTTTGGCTCTCTGTGCATTTTAACACACCATAAATCATTCTCCTAGCCGTCCCATGTATTCCGTGAATGATATATTTTATTTACACTACAGAGGAAAACACACATGGTCGTTATTAATCATCTCCCACCTTTAATAATGACTCAACTTCCACTCATTCATCACACAACTTCTAAGCTGGGCTTAACACAAGAATAAAAAAGAGAGAGAAAGAGACAGATGAAAGAAAACAAACAGTGCTGGCTAACAAGTAAGCTTTTTCGGAGGTTAAGGAACAAAGGGACTAATAGCGCTATTTTCCTATTGTGAATACAATGACAATAAAATATAGTCTGTTGATCACGTGCCTTCAGGCTCTGGAATAAATACCTGAGCACGATCGTGCTAACCTCACTTATCTTTTTTTATTGCTAGGTAAACATTAGCAAAGAGCCAGTAAAGTCCCTTTGTTTTTCTCTCGAAAGTCACTTGTAATGATGATATAATACATATACACACACTTATTTTGTGCCATAGAAATTAGAAATCTTTGTGTTCCACTCTGGCTGTATCAGTGTCTAAAATCATAAAAGTGCAGTAGAAGGTTATCCCTCATAACACTGAAGCACAGCCAAACTTCAGTTAACATGAGCTGTGTTGAGGCTCTCTGTGGTATCTTGGTGTAAAAAAAAAAAAAAAAAAAAAAAAAATCACTTCCTGCAAGCACTTATGTCAGATACAGCCCTACATGTCTTTCAGTCGGCATTGATTTCTCGCAGTTATTAGAGATTTAGCCACATATCTGTCTTGCCGCAGACATTGTAAATGATATCCAACAGTACAGTCTGTTTGGATGGTCTCCAGATCACACAGTTCACGCATGAAGTGTATGCTTTAGGGAAGCAAGGGAGGCACAAGGGTGAAGAATGAAAAGAATTTCTACTTTCTAATGTCCGATTCACGTTTCGAGTGGGTTGCAGTAAAACATCAGGCTTTGGCTGACTGAGGGCAAGACTGTGACTGATTCTCTAGTAATTGCTTAAAGGGATAGTTTACCCCAAAACTTCATTTTCATCATTCATCATTCATCATTCTTATGTGAATGTCTATGGGGTCCAATGTTGTTTTAGATTCCACTGACTTTAATTCAGTGGTTCTAAACGAGGGGACCTTAGCAAACATCCGAGGGGGCCTCAAGATGACTTAAAATGATATAAAATAAGATAAAACAAGCTTTAAAATTAGTAAAAACAACAACAAATCAAGATATTTCTTATTTTAAACCAATATTTTGTCTTTATCTTATAATGCCTGGATATAGCCTACTTTTAAAAGTATGAATTCTATACTTAGAAAAGTCATTTAATTTAACTAAAATTTAAAACACAATGGGCATTTTATAATGAATACAAATTTTACAAAAAATACAAAAGTGAGTGAGGGACAAACGAGCAAATGAATGCATGAATGAATGAATGAATGAATGAAAACAGTTCAAAATATTTTCTTGAAAAAAATGTTTTTTTAATTATGACATTTTTCAATTTTGGTTGAACTATTCCTTTAACGACCTCATGAAATTATTTGGTGAGTGAGTGGTTTTGTCTTCATTCCTGTGTTGATGTATTGAAACAGGACGTCTGGGTGGGACGTTGGCATAAAAAAAAGTGCCAGTGGGCCTTTGTTACATCTAGTCCATCACATTACTTTTACAGAGAGTGTCAGGGCACATTTGAAATGCTAAAGGTTTATTCAGTCAACATTTGTACTAGCTTGTGGATTAGCTTCAAAGCTAATAGATACAGTTGAAGCTAACAGACAAGTCAAATGTTGATTTCATTAGGTCTTTAATGGTAACAATCATCAAAATAGTTTTGAATCCTTGAAAGGCAGCTGTTTGAAGCCACCAGGAGGCCAGTGAAATAAAGACAATCAGCGCTAACAGCTTGCGCTCCTCCCTTCTTCCTTAAAGAGGCATTCTCCCACGAAATAAACCAGTGTTACAACAGATTGATTTAAATGTCTGTGTGTTTTCCAGCACCTCTGTGGCAGACTCAACAAAAGGGATGAGTTTACAATACCACCCCTTACATCCAAGTAATTTATGGCACGCCATGCGCTCAGCAAAGTGCAGCAAAAGGCACCTGGCCTAAAGCATAAAAGAGCACATAGCACCAGAAAGAGAAGGATTTACCTTGCAAAATAAAGTGGGAAGTAATTGAAACAGTGCAGAAGTGCGCTTTTGATTATGTTGTGGATGCACTCCGTCATGTCATAATGGCTCTTGTCCCCTGAACCGCAAAACCATGTATGCTTAATGAAGCAAAAACAGCTCCACATGAAACTGCTATCTCCATCTTTTGAAGGCAATATTGCTATCATAAAGCATGCTCGGAGTAATAGAAATAAGATTTACACAGGTCCGGCTAATGCATGCTAAGGAGGTTAACTGCTGTGTTTCTTGACAACCCAAAAGGCGGCTCCATCTAATAAGGGTGGCAGCGCCTTTATGGTCTCTTTCTCAGGATGACTGCTTCTCACTGGCAGCACCAAAAAGCATTGTTTATCAGGCACTGTGTTGAATATGCAATAAAACAGCTAAAAAACAAAACAATTCCCCTTATGCTGACAATAAATGGGGTGAATATGAACATCACTTGCACTGTTTAAAGAGACTGCATAATTCAGTGTTTACAAGTGCCGTTGCTAAGGGTGATACTGTGATTATTACCGATATCAATTGTACCCTATTAGCACAAGCACTGCATAATATTTTTGCAGTAAAAGCTGCCATTATCATGCTGGCATTGACATGACTGACGTGCAAACTGTTCTGTATACAATAGTAAAGCAATAGGCCACAAAAGGCCATACAGTGGTTTTACCATAGAGTTCTTAAGTACAATGCCGTACCTAAGTAATGATGGAAATAGCAATGTAATAAAAGACATAAGTGTTCAGTTAACAAAATTTTCCAGGTTCAATAAAAGTTAAGCCCAATCCACTGCACTTATATTGTATGTTATGTGTTGATTACATCAAACATGAAATTCCACTTTACCCTCCTTTTCTCTCTCCCCCTCTCTTTAAATATATATTTTAAATAATCATATTTAATATTCACAATTAATATATGTCAAAATGTTTTAATAATTACTCAAATAAACAATTCTTTAGGCAAGTAATGCACTTTATTATGTAAAAATGTAATCTTAGGTGTTTATTAATTGCCTGCAGATCTCACACTCTTAACAGTTCTATAAATGAAAGCAGACTAAATTTGGCCAGTTAGTTGGAAATTAGTTTTTCTATTTTTTTAAATAGTTCTAAAGGGATGCAAAACAACAAGCTTTCCCATTTCCTGCTCTACTTATTTAAACTCAGCAAACACAGACAAGCAGAGTGCTACAATGAACAATGAAAAGTCTGGACTGTATACCAGCATATACTGGAATGCCTCACAGCCAATCAAATAAAAAGACCAGAAATAACTGTACATAAACAGCCTCTTTCTTAAACAACACAGGGTCTTTCAATGGTATTACATTAATTATCCTAACTAATTATGGAATAATTTACCTGCTGTCATGTTTGACCACAGAATAATAAGTTAACATCATATCTTACAGATGAGCAATACATTTACCTCATACCTATTACTTTTTGATGACTATTTGAACCCCCCTCTCATCCTATCCCTGCACATTCAGCCTTGTTATTCACAGCAATCACATTCCACCAAAAGTCCCACAGTCCTGACAAATAGCCATTAACATGATTTTTCCCTCCTTTCCCACTTTTGCCTTCTCAAATTTGGTCTCTCCCCTATTTGTGCAGATGATGTATTGAAATCCATGAGCCTTTAATCCTATTAATACAGCTCTTGTCCATGTTACATTTATTTTCCTCGTAATCTCCTGCTCCGGCCTCTCCTCTCCCTCTCTCCTCTTGTCCCTTGGCTGACCTCGGCCCACGTACTCTCCTCTCAGAGTTGAGAGAAATTCAGATTGATACCAAATATAATGGTCATTGCGGGTTTCATAACAAGCTTCCTGATGGTGTGATCAAGGGCTGTTTAGCTTGAATGACCGCGTCAGCCATCTTCTTGAACTGAGGGCAGGCTCATGCCAAACCGGAGAGAGCCGGATGGGAATGTTTACAGTGTCATTCTGTGAAATGCTATCAATACTTAACCTTTCTGCTATTATATGACTACAAGAGTTACAGGCCAAATAGTTGCAGAAAATGTTTTTTGTGAGGCTCTAAGAGTCATACTTTTTAAAGTTCTACATAAACATTGCATTAAAAATGATTTGTTTACACATCATACTCGCATAGAAGCAGTGCATGATGGGAGTTTTTCATAAGGGCTTACTGTAACTCATTTCTAAAAGGGGGGAAAAGATGTATTTCATCCTTTAACTAGATCGTACGGATGTCTGCCTTGATGTCTGCATAGGCAAAGAAGGCCCCACAAACACGTAATCCTAATGGAAATCCTTGTCATACATGCCCCAGTAATGGTTTATGGTTCGGACCATAAGCGCCAATCCAAACCCAGTCCTCCAAACCCATAAACCAATCAGTTCCACAGCCAAATCCAAATGAATCAATTCCAAACTTCAGATGGCCACAGACGTGCTCACTTACCTATCATCCCACTGAGAACGGCTGCAAATAGAGTATTTTTACAAGCTCAGAGCACTTCATGGAGTCTAATGAATGTGAATGGATGGGCCTTGAGTGAAGTGAAGACATGTATTTACACAGGATCTAGAATCTTCTTTACATGCTGAGAGGAAGAGGACGGTTTACTAAGCTCCTCATAGGATGAGGGAGAGATCCTGATGGAGTGCACTCTGTGGACAATAAACGAACCACATTAGCCATTACAAACTTTCGTATGGAGGAAAGATAATGTAATTTTTTGCAGGCACTTGGATGTGACAGTTTAGTTTTACAGTACAGTATGTGCTCATAGTAAACACTCTCAATGTGTCTTTTTTCTCACTTAAGCAAAAAATGCAGCCATGTCTACAACACTCTTCTGTGATATTAATCGTCACATCAACACATAGCTCATTATAGAAATGTATAATATGTAGCAAATAGGTGGAGATTTAAAGTCAGCTACATTCTTCTATTAACATAAACTAATATTCAGAGGCACAGAGTATGTGATGATTTGTTGTCACAGTCAGAACCAGGCAAATGGAAAGTAACGTTTGCACAGATAGGCACTGTGGTGGATATGTCAGTGAATGAGGGCCAAACAATAAAAGTGAGGCATTGAAGGAGTAACTGAAAAGTTTAATGTGGCTTTCAGTTCACCCTATAATGCCTTGTGACTGATGAAACATTTCCCAAGATTCACAGAGTCCTCTGTCAGCAGTGATGTAAAAAGCCCTAGAGGCAGGGACCAGTAGTTTCAATAGCCTTTTCAATTTGAATTTGTTCCTCAACAGAGAGAGAGAGAAAAAAAAAAAGTTTTAAATGGGAATGGAATTTTACCTCCCAAGCAACCTAAAGGAATTCAGAATGGAAGCAGAATTTATGGAATTTGTTAATGACTGCACTAACAGGAATGCTTGGACATCAAATTGGTATGCAGAAATGTGCCATTAATTAAACATCATATTAAAAGTGTTAAAAAAAAACATTTCTAGGGCTGAAATATGAGGTAATTTTTAATGTCTTGATGTTACACAAATAAACTATTTCTAAAGCATGAGGGATTTTTATTATAATATCACAAGTGCAGATACTGACCAGATAAATATCTTATCTGTGTCATTAAAAATGCTGATGTAAAAAAGAACTGTGACAAAAAGAAACCCCCATTAGTCCCACATAACCTCCTGTTTGTAACTGCAAAAAGAACAAGTTATAATGGTGCAGATGGAAGAGTGGAGAGCAAATGGAAGCCCTCATTAAAACATCTCCAGCTGTATTGTGGGAAAAAAAAAGTTCGGCTGAAGTGCTCAGTGATGTTAATAGAGATCAAATGGAAAGGTAGTGCAAAAAAAGAGGCAGGTTCATTACTCTGGTAGAGAGTAAAACACACAGAGACACCTCTCATACAGAGACAACTAATGGGTCAAGCATCTAATGAACACAAGACAGACAGACAAACAGACAGACAGACCAATATGGCGGTTATGATGGGAAGGAAGAACGAGAGACAGAAAGATAGAGAGCGAGTGAAAGAGCCTCTGGGTCCAGCCTTTGAAGATGTCCGGGTCACATCAGCGAGCACAGAACCTTTGTTCTCGTTCTCTTTTATAATTTGATCAAGTCATATACGTGGAGCTTTTTTTGAAAGAGAAATAACATTATAAGCAGTGTTAGGGAAAGTTTTTTACTTTTAAAACTAATGTGTTATAATTTTGCTATACTCCCTAAAAAGTAACTAATTGATTTACTTCAGTTACTTTTTTTTATGGAAAGTAATGTGTTACGTTACAATTGTGTAATAATAACTTTAAAAAAAGGAAAGTTAAAAAGAACAGTATGTATTTGAAATAGAAATATTTTGTAACATTACAAATGTCTTTAATGTCACTTGCATCCTTGCTGAATAAAAGTACAACGAACAAAAAAACACAGTTTTAGTATATAAATAAAAACAAAATAAATCTTTAAACAATCAAACATGCTTTTTTACATACTGATGCACATGCATATATTTTTTAATAAAACAATATTTTAACTTAAACATGTTAAAAAGTGATATTTATCTTACTAATTGGTGGCACTCTGTAGCATGTGGTTTTGCTTCATTAAAGCACAGCTCCACCCCCCAAAAAAAGGTCACACCCACTTCAGCCCCTCATTTCATTGAACAGACATGTCAGGTGATATTATATATTAAAAAAATATATATAAAAAAATTAAAGGGGCGGTGTGAGGTTCAAAAATGTGGTTTGTTGCCTGAGGGCAACACCATGCCATAGAGGGTTAATAAAAGTATTAATTTCTTTAAGAAAAATCATACTGACCCAAAACTTTTGAACAGTTTGATATACAGTATTTCAGGCACAGTTTGACATAAAGTCAAACATATACATACAGATCTTGATAACATAGCCTAATAACATAATGTTTCTTATTTTTATCAATGTTGAAAACAGGTGTGCTGCTTAATATTTTTTGTGGAAACCATTATAAAAAAATAAATGTATATATATTATATCAAAATAATATATATATATATATATATATATATATATATATTACCTAATTCTATACATTACCTAGGCATTCTATAGAATGCCGGATTACACACTTTTCCGGTAACATATATACCAGGATTCATTAATTAATGAATTTTTTTTTTTTTTAATCTTAAATATAAATCTTTTTGAACATTATCAAAGTCTTTACTGTCGCTTTTGATCCATTTAATGCATCCTTGCTGAAAAAAGTATTATTTTAAAAAAAGGAACCAAACTAAATCCTTTGAGTTTATGACAAATGATGTAGTTGATGCAGATAAATAATTATTTCCATTTTTATTTTTAGGGGACCCTTTGTTGGTTGAGAGTCTGAGTGGGGGGTCCCTGGTTCAGAAAGGGTTGACAACCCCTGCCCTAGACAATGAAAGGTAAAAGAATAATGATGTTTTTCTCTGCTCATATGGCAATAAATTGTATCATAAACTGTATTCTCTCACAAGTCTGTCTCTCTCTCTCAGGTGAGAGCTCCTCCACACAGAGGAAATGAGGGGGGAAATGATGATCCCCCTTCCAGGCCTAATGTTTTTCTCTTTTTCCTTTTCTCACTCTACATGCCCCTCCCCTGTTTTTCTCTCTTGTCTGCCAAGATGCAAGACTCTCCGGCCAGGATGACAGAAAATCGAGGCTGCGGTTGCTGAAATCCCTCCTGTGCCTTCAACTCTAAACACAGGGTAAGATGTCAGCCTACAGCTATGCACAAAACTACAGTATAAAAAAAAATACAATAAAAAAAAAGGCCAGAGATACTGGCATTTGTTCTGTCCCATTGTCATTCCAATTATGTCTCAGGCATAGTACAGGCAAGACAAGGTGGGTAGTATCAATTCCAGAGAGGTTTACCTTTAGTCTGTTTTTATTTTTTTATTTTATTTTTTTATCTATCACACATTCTTGTTTATTAAGCATAACAGAGATATGAAAAGGACAACACTGTCTAACATGCAATATGCAACGGCACTAGATAATTTATTTATATATAATTATATATAAATCAAACCTTTATCATCAAACAATTCACCAGCTCTGGAAATATTACGAGCAGAAAATATCCTTTGATGCAAAGATACACATTTCATCAATGCACATTGATACCACTTGTAAAGGTCTATTTTGAATGACTAAGAGTCTGGTAGTAGGGAAATTTCGCATGAAAACACATCCTTATTTCAGACAGAGCGGATCTACGCCTGCAAGTGAAAAAAAAAGAAAAGCCTCCATAAAACCTTGCCTTTACTGCTTATAGCATTATCTAGCTTATGTGTATCATAAAAGGAGAGTAATTCATCTATAAAGTAATAAACTCCAGAATAAGGAGAGCATATATCCTGTGTAACAATACACCTCGCTGGGATAGATTAAACATGACAATATGATTTACAAAGTTCACCTATAAATTACCGGAATATCTAATAGGTTGAATATTCGAGTCGGGGGCAATGCTGAAGTCTTTATCCGGCAGTGGCGGGTCACAAAGAATGTCTGACATCAAGCGTACGGGTCCTGCCACGGTGTCACACAACGCACTGTATCATTCCTCCGCTAATAAAGGCATGGCCGGCAGTAGGGCTTCAGAGCAGAGGCAAAGTTATGGAAAATATTTCTCTCCCAAGGACATGGCACCAGATGTGCAAAGACTTATGGGAGCAATCATAGGTGGCCAAGGCTCGGGCTGTGAGGCCTTATTAAGTTAGGCTGCAATCCAGCACCTTCAACTTATTAAGCTGTCAAGAGTTGCAATGATTAAAACCAAGGAAAGGTCACGAGCAGACCTTCGGCATTGTGCAAGGCCTGGTATTTTCTTTAGTAGTGCCGGCCCTAATGAAGACATTTTACACTTGCAGGTGGGATTTGATGAAATGGCTCTTTAGCAACGAGCTCTTGTTCTTTCTCTTTCTCTCCTTTTTTTGTATGTCTGAGAGGCTTGTGCAAATCTTCAAAAGTTTCGATTTTTTTTCCTCACTCACCTCATCGAAGGTGGCATACAGAGAAATTAACTTATTCTGAAAGACAGGATGAATGGGAGAAAGAGAGAGAGGCCTGAAAAAGAGAATCAAAATCGTTTCTTTCGCCTGGCACACGGGCGACTGGTCTCACTCTCAGATGGTTTTGCATACGATCATCCGCGGAGATCAAAGCCGAGAAGGCCGCGGTAATAATTACCGGCTGGGTGCGAGAACGCAGAAACGTTCAGCACGGGCAGGGCTGTCGCCTAAATATCAGCCAGCACGTTCTGCTGATGAAGGGATTTTAATGTCTGTCGGCTTCGTGCCATCATCTGCCTACGGAGATTAAAGAAACACAGCAATCCCCCAAGAGTTTTATTGAGAGCTGTCACTAGTGTACGCCTCAATGCCTGAGGTCCGGGAGCGTTCCTGATATATTCACCTGCCAGGTCGGATGGTTTGGTTTGTGGAGTGGACTGCAGCTAAGTTGTGTTGAAAGGACAACTCATTGCCTGATGGTCAGAAAACTGGGCCAAGACTACTATCTATCGCAACAAGACTTATTTTAGTCCAGACAAGATGTCAGTAATGACACCTTCACTTTGTGACACTTTGCCTAGTTTGACCTCTCTAAAACAAGAACATACATTATGAAGCCACAAAGACTGAACTCAACTATTTTGTCACTGAAGCTATGGTTTGGTGGCATTGTGTAGTCGATTTCTGTAATATAGTCCTGGATATTGCTGAAACATAAGGTGGAAAAAAGAAGGGTACGGAATGTGCCTGTCTCATTTCAAAGCGTGCCCTTGACATCTTTGTAGATTGGCTTTTTTCTCTCTATCCTGCATTGCCCAGGACACTGCTACAGCTGCAAATTGCCAATGACAGATATGCAAAATGGGGGTCATACAAAGTTCTCAGCCATTTTATAAAGGAGACACATATACTGTGTGTCTGTCGGCTTGCTAGAGGTGCTGTGTGACCTCCAAAAACTATTTTCATATACTGAAATATATATTGAATGGCACATATTGCTGTATCTCCAAATGAGAAATCCCATGTAGCAAGAACTCATTTAGCTGTTCTTGAGGCTAGTGTCGCTGTCAAAGTTGAAATGAGAACAAGCAAATGTGGTTTAGGGGCACACGGTTTCCAACATTGTCTTACAAAAGTTGCTTGTGCTCTGTGAAATGCCAAACTTTTATTTAAGTACACAGGGAATGACTCATTGACTCTTTCACTTCACAACATTTGCAAACAGCTGTCAAATTAAAAAAAAAATAAAAAAAATAATATAATCCTGCCATCCATGTATCGGTTTACATTCACTTCTTTAAGGTTATGGTGACCTATCTACACGCTGCAGGATCTACGCATATAGTCAAAGCCGCTGAGATGCCCCCTTCCTTAGGCTTCAAATGTCCTAATTACTCCTGTGTGCCTCACAGGTCAAGCCAAGCTTTTCGTACTAGCCTGGCACCATAAGAGTATTCTCCACTCCATTAGCATGACATTTCAATGCACAGGGCTAAATGTTCCCACTCCTTAAACTCTCAGCCTCGGAGGATTCTGTGGCCTACATAAAAGACTCAGCTTAGACCTAAGCTGCTCCGTTTTGCTTTTGGGGGAAAATGCTATCAGAGAACTGAATGAGAAAAGTTTGTTCCAATTGAGGCAAAGCAGAGAAATAGAGCTATGACCGTGTTGCATTTATGTAAAATTTGAGACACTGTGAAGCTTGAGGAAAGTAAGTATATATGTTGCACACACAGAAGAGACAGTGTTTTCTGGTGCCACATATGGTCTTTTATTTTCGTCACACTGTGCGTAATCAACAAACACAACAAGAAATTAGATTTTGTTTCACAGTATGTTGCAATGTCTGGCAGTGTGACTTCTTCATATAAAAGTGGATCTGATCTACATTATGTCAAAGAAAATGAGAACAATA
Organism: Abramis brama; assembly: GCF_963993115.1. Lineage (NCBI taxonomy): Eukaryota > Metazoa > Chordata > Actinopteri > Cypriniformes > Leuciscidae > Abramis > Abramis brama. The sequence goes on along the minus strand of NC_139967.1, from coordinate 31,139,869 downwards.
TATCCCACCAAATAAAGAATATAACTCATTGACCTTAGCATTACATCAGAAAATAACGCTATAATGATTATGTCTGTTCTGTCTGCACCTGTTCTTGTTAGCCCTAATTAGTTTAATCTTCCTCCACCTCTGCCAGTTTAGTTCCCTCATTCACCTTGCGTATTTATACTCCCTGTTCTGTTCTATCCTTTGTCGGTTATTGTTGAATGTCATGCTTGCCAGACACCAGTAAACTCTTTGTTAAAATCTATTCAGTATTTTCACATCTTCCTTCTTTGGCGCCCTGTGACAGAATAACCGACCAAACAAGAAGTATCAACATGGACTCAACAGTGTTGCGTCTCCTCCTCCTCCCGGAGAACTGGAAATATCTGGGATACTTGACCTGGATGATCAGGAATGGTGACAGCCAGCAAGCCCGAGGTGCCCACCGAGGTCGTTCCACCGCCTGCCTCGCCTCGGGCTTCTCCTTCACCAGCTTGGCACGAGGTAGAGTCCCAGGCTGCACCTCGGGCCTCCAGGCCCACATCTCCACCTCCGCCTGTCAACCCATTGCCTTCACCTAGGCTCATCGCTCCCTCATCACCGCCGTGGCCCGTCTGCCCGGAGACTCCGCTGGACTCCTTCGGGACTCCAGGTCGGCCTTCGGAGGTTGATGCCCAGCTTCCACCACGGACTTCCGGGGTTCCAGCGAAGCCTACACCCTGCACCCCTACGGTGTCACCGGTCCCCTCCCTTCCTCTGACCTCCCCGTCACCCTCAGTCATTACTGTTACCCCGCTCTGTCGGATCCACGTCACCGCCTCAGTCCCGCGAACCCGCGGCTTGGCAGCAAGCTTCCAGGGCTGCGGTGTCGTCCTGGTCCGTCACCCGCTCGGTTCCGCCGGCTCCCCTCACCATGGTTTCGCCGATCGGCCCCAGGGTTCCGTCCGCCCCTGCAGTCAGTACTCTGCCCTGGATCCTCCCTTCCGTCAGCGCCACCATGGTACCGGTGCCTGCCTACCCCAGACGCCTGTCCATCACCAGAGCCACGCCCTCCACCGAAGCCTCTGCCTCTTCTCAACATCCTGAACTTCTTTACGGCGCAAAGTCGTGCCTTTTCGAGGAGGGGCATAATGTAACGATTACATTCGTTCGGTCTGCACATGTTCTTGTTCACCCACATCTCCCAAAATACATGAAAGTAAGTGACTGGTGAACTGGAAGAAGAATAGAGTAAACTATATAGTTTCCTGTACAATATGTATCTGATATGAATAAAACACTAAGTAATGCATAGTGGCATAATATGACATTCAAATACATGAGCAGAAGTTGTGTTTAAATGCTGTGAATTTCAGTTAACTGATTTTGCCTAACTAACCGGACAAATAAGTTTCCATTAAATACAATACTTAATACTTAATAACGAATAACATATATATATATATATATATATATATATATATATATATATATATATGTTATATATATATATATATATATATATACATATATATATATATGTGTGTGTGTGTGTGTTTTGTAAATAACATTCAGAAACTGTATTTGAAAAACATAATTTTGATTAAAAAAAACTAAATACTGATACAAAAACATAAGATATTACATATATCTATTATAACAGATTTAAAAAAGAGTGATGCACAAAAAAGTATGTATGTAGATTATGTAAAAATGTATTTACATAATGTTCTCTCTCTGAAAATGTAAGCGAATGCATAGGCGCCAATCTTAAAATACATGCTTGGGGCCTCGATCATAGGCGGAGGATAGAGGCCAGGGCGGAGCAGGTTGTGCAGGTGGCCAAGGCGGGGCAGGCTGAGCAGGTGGGAGCCATCACTGGACTCTGGTCAGGGGCCGGAGCAGTAATGGCTGGAGACTTAGGCGTGGAGTCCATCTTTGCCGAAGACTCAGGTGTGGCGGCCATCTTGGTTGAAGACACAGCCATGGTGGCCATCTTGGCTGAAGACTCAGGTGTGGTGACCATCTTGGCTGAAGACTCAGGCGTGGTGGCCATCTTGGCTGAAGACTGAAGACAGGCCATCTTGGCTAAAGAGGCGTGGCATCCGTAATGGCTGGAGACTGGCGGCCACGACGGGACGAGAATCCCCAAAATTAGGTAGGTATTTGGATAAGACCTCATCCGTTATTGCTGGTTCAAATGGTTCTGCTTCAGGATTCAGCGTGATGAGCTTTCCACTTTGTTCAGAAGGGGTTGGAAATTTACAGCACAATTCATATCCTTCATCATCATCACTGTCTGAGTCTGGGTTGGGTTGTTTTTCTAGCTCTTTCATTCTCTTAGCTCTGTGCTTTCTTTTCAGTGTTTAGCATTCTCTTGTCTTCAGCTTTTGCACAGGTAAACTGCCACATGGCAGCAGAAGGTTTCTATGTACCAGCCATCTCTGTCCTTCTTTCTCTGGTCTGATCTCGTTCACTGGACCATCAGGGCTTTTCCTACTTATCACCGTATTCACCTAATCTCCCCAGTGTGAGCACAGTTTTCCTGGTCCTCCTCTTTCGCTTAGGTTCCTGTGTTAACATGCCAAAGTTCAACACCATGGATTTTCTCTGCAGTCTTTGATGCAATTTCATAGGCTTCCTGTATCCGTGTTCGCCAGTTTGTTACATAATCTGCATAACTCTGCTGTTTCTTATTCACCTCCAGGGTGAACGTGAGATTGATGATGAGGCAGGATGAATGGTAACAGGCAATATGGGGAGAACCCAGTCGCTTCACTGAGGGTGCAGTTCTATGCATGGACAACTTTTGACAGTGAGTTCTTCCAGCCAACCTTGTCAGCATCACTCAGTATCCTGAGCATGGAAAAGAGTGTCCTGTTGATTCTTTCAACTTATCCGCTGCCCATTGGGTGATATGGAGTTGTGTGAGACTCACGCACACCACCAACCTTCTGCAAATGATCCATCACAAGTCATGGTGAATTTTCTCAGGGAAGCCAAACTTGAGGGCAAAACCACCAAAGACATGTTGTATCACACATTTTCCTTAGGAACAACTCACACTTGTGTGAATTTGGCTTAGCAATTCACACTTGGCTGAGTTTGACTCCATATTTCTGGTATCTCTGGAGGACACTGGTTCACATGATCGATCATTTAAAGAGGCACTATAAACAATGTTATCATCCAGGTAGGGCTGGCAGATAACATCTCACAGATCCTCAAGGCAAGCTTACATGTTCCTCTGGAATTCTGCTGGAGCTGAGCTAGGGCTGAATGGGATCCTGTTTCACTGAATCAGTCCCCAGGGTGTTATAAAGGATGTTAGGGGTTGGTTCTTGGTATCAAGGAATCCTTGGTGATATGCCTTATCTTGGTCCAAGACCAAAAACTAAGAACTACCACTCAGGGAGTCCAGCATATCCTGGATCCTGGGAATGGAGTGCCTGTCAGGTACAGACTTAAGATTTAACACACGGTAATCGCAGCAGAGTCTCAGGCTCCTGTCCTTTTTCCTATCACATACCACTGGTGAGAAGTAAGTGGATCTTGACTTGCTTATCCACCCTTCAGCAGGTCTTACTCCTTCACCTCCTGTAAAAGTGGCTTGGGCACAGATATAGAAGTCTTGTGTACAAGTGTTTTGTTTTTTTCATCTGATATGCATATAAAGTGAGGGGATGCAACCAACATTGTTATCATCAAAAGCAAAATCATTGCACTCTTCCCTTAACAGTTGTCGTACAATCTGTTGCTTTATCTCTGTTAAGTGTTCAAGTGTTTTGGGGGTTCCCAATGACTTGTTCTCTTTGATTGATCTGGTGTAATACCCTGCATGTCTGCACTGTGGATGTCAGCTGTTTCGTCACCTGCTCTAGTTTCTGAGTTTCCAGTTACTGAGATTCTTTTCTCTGGAAAGTGCCTGTGGTTACTGGGTAAGTTGCCTTTATCACTTCCAGGTGGCCTAGTATGAGTTGTGGCGTAAGTATGACCAGGAGCTTGGCTGTATTAGTGATGGCAATTGGCACTTTCACTGTCTTTCCGGTACCGACTTTGACTACGCCATCCTGCATTACTAAACTTTCAGGTAGTGGTCATTGATCTGGCCTTATGTATTGATACAGAGGACATTTTGCTTATCTTATGGACAGTACTGGATTGTGGTCTCTGTTTCTCCCACCTACCAATTATCTCATCAATGACATTGTAACAGATGATAGTGTTTTCGGCCACACTAGCATCCCTCGCCACCAGCATGGGTACTCGCAAGGTCCCAACTGTGCCTATATTATTATTCAGTTGGAAGTTCACTTCTACAATAAAGACTCAGAGGGCAGGTGAACGTTTGCATGGCATTTATTCCTTAAAGTATAAACAGATGGTAGTTAGCTACAATGATGTGTATAGTTGTATAGAACATAGAACATCCTGGGGATGCAGATTTGGCTGATCCTGCCTGAAGATGAAGGCAGTGGCGGAGCCTACCCCCAATGGATGGACAGGGGCCAACCTGGTGGTGGGGAGGATGGAAAGGAAGGTCAGCGTCATCAACTGCAAACGTGAAACAGAGAATTCAGTGCTTATATACTCCAGGTGTCAAGTAGTGACTGGCCAGACATAGTATGAATGAATGACGAGTCTTCCCATTAGAACTTACGCTAACAGCTCTCATTTCCACCCAGCCATCAAATGGAACTCTGTGTGATTTGGTGCCAGTCCAGTCAGTGTTCCTGGCCTCAGAAGCTCCTCAATAGATATGATGGTAGTATGTGGTAAGTGTGGCTTGGGCACCTGTGTCCCATAAGGCTTTAACTATGACATAATTGAGCTGGCAGTGGACCAGGTACCTTTTCCGATGATGTTCAAGAGTCCAGCCATCCTCTCTGACTTTTTTTCCTCAAGTATCCCGATCTGTTCTTCTAATGCACAATGAGCATTTGCCTCTGCACATTAGATGGAGACAGACTTCAGTTCACGCTTTTCTTACTGTCCGAAATTTGGAGCTAACAGTCTTGAAGTTGTTTCATTTTTTAATTCAGTCTCTATAATGTACTTTATTGTCTGTATTCATAACCTTTATTTTATAACTTTTATTTCTAGGTTTGTCTCAAGCTGCCATATCACCCCGTAGCCCCGTCATGTCTGACGATTTGAATGTCATATTATGCCAAGACTGGTTGCCCACAAAAGCTAAGTAGGGTTGAGTCTGGTCAGTACCTGGATGGGAGACCTCCAGGGAAAACTAAGTTGCTGCTGGGAGAGGTGTTTGTGAGGCCAGCAGGGGGTGCTCACCTTGTGGTCTGGGTGGGTCCTAATGCCCCAGAGTAGTGATGGGGACACGATACTGTCAAAAAGCACCGTCCTTCGGATGAGACATTAAATTGAGGTCCTGACTCTCTGTGGTCATTACAAATCCCAGGATGTCTTTCGAAAAAGAGTAGAGGTTTTACCCCGGTATCCTGGCCATTGCCCATGGGCCTCTGTCCATAATGATGGGCTCCTAATCATCCCCATATACTGATTAGCTTCATCACTCATTGGTCTCCTCTCAACCAATAAGCTGGTGTGTCGTGGATGTTCTAGTGCACTATGGCTGCCGTCGCATCATCCAGGTTGATGCTGCACATTGGTGGTGGTTGAGGATCCCCCCTTCCATAGGTCAAGCGATTTGAGTGCAGAGAAAAGCTCTTTATAAATCAAGCAAATTATTAATATTATTATTTTTATTATTATGTGATTAATGATAAATCACATTATGAAATAAATGCTTTTCTCCAAAACATGCTTTTAAATGCTTTTCTCCATAATGTTGGCCATAATTATTGGCACCCTTTTATAAAAATACTTTTTGCAACTTCCTTTTGCCAAGATACCAGCTCTGAGTTTTCTCCTATAATGCCTGATGAGTTTGGAGAACACCTGACAAGAGATCAGAGACCATTCCTCCCTACAGAATCTCTCCAGATCCCCAGTTCCATGTTGGTGCTTCTTCTCTTCAGTTCACCCCACTCATTTTCTGTAGGGTTCAGGTCTAGGGACTGGGATGGTCATGGCAGAAGCTTAATTTTGTGCTTAGTGACACATTTTTGTGTTGATTTTGATGTTTGTTTTGGATCGTTGTCCTGATGCAAGATCCAACCATGGCCCATTATAAGATTTCTAGCAGAAGCGGTCAAATTGTGATTTTTTTATCTCTTGGTATTTGCAAGAATCTATGATACCATGTATCTGAACAAGATTTTTTTTTTTTTTTCATCTGACCATAGAATCCAGTCCCTTTTGAAGTTCCAGTCGTGTCTGACAACTAATGTGCTGGCGTTTGTTTTTGAATGAGCGAGGAGGATTTTTCTTGAAACCTTCCCAAACAACATGTGGTGATGTAGGTGCTGTTTGATATTTGTTTAAGGCTTTCTGACCCCAAAACTATAATCTAACTAATCTCTGCAATTCTCCATCTGTGATCCTTGTAGAGTCTTTGGCCACTCTCGCCGTGAATTAGGACAATATAGACACACATCCTCTTCCAGGCAGATTTGTAACATCTTTAGTTGATTGGAACTGCTTAATTATTGCCCTAATGGTGGAAATGGGAATTTTCAATTCTTTAGCTATTTTCTTAAAGCCACTTTCTATTTTGTGAAGCTCAACAATCTTTTGCTGCACATTCTTTGGTTTTACTCACTGTGATGGAATTTCAGTTAATAGAATCTGGCCTTTGTGTTTCCTCATATATATACTCCTGCGAAACAAGAAGTCATTGATAGACAATTGTATGTTCCATAGTCACCCTGGTGTGCTAAAATGTAAATAATAATGGGATTATACTTCAGATATATTTTACTCATAACAAATCTAGGGGTGCCAATAATTGTAGCCAATGTGTTTTGGAGAATAACATTTATTCCATAATGTGACCCACTTTCAATTCTTTTACTTCAATGAAAGGTTAGATTTGTAAATTTTTTGATTGAAAGATCAAAAGGATAAACAATGCAGATATATTTTTACAGCCATCTTTGATCATATTTAACAAGGGTTTCAATAATTCTGACCACATTATACCTGGCTTCTCCCAAGGTTTTTTTCTCCATTCTGTCACCTGATGGAGTTTTGCCACTGTCGCCTTTGTCACCTTTTTCGCCTTTGGCTTTTGGCTTGCTTAGTTGTGGACATTTCACGAGTTCACACTTACATACAATTAGAGGGAGTAAAGTTTAATGCGTATTTGGCATGCTGTCCGGGGGGAGGGCTCCGAGCTCGGAGATCGGCCCGAACCCAGAGTACTCCCCCATATGTAAGTGGTGGAGGGATGCTGATAAACTGTCAATGAATTGAGGTGAGACTGCTGAATACATACTGTATACACCTCTTATCGTTGATTGCTGAGTGCTCTCCACTCGTGTTAATTATCTGAACGTTCTCCTCCCGAACTTTGTTAATAAAACATAATTTAATTTAATATTCAACAATATTATTGATCTGCCTGCATTGACACCATTATATGAGAACTGAACTGAGCTGGATGATGACATCACAGTTTTCTCCAGAGTGGCTATATATAAATTAACTAAATTAATAACTTTTTTTACAACAAAAATGAATCATCACTGAACTTACTTAAGCTAGACGGTGACGCTGCTTTCTTAAAAAAAACCTAATTTTGTTGCATTATTTTCATGTTATCTCTGTAAAGCTGCTTTGAAACAAACTGTATTGTAAAAAGCACTATATATATAAAGGTAACACAACTGTATGTAGTAACATCAAAACGCTCCGGTTACGACTGTAACCTCGGTTCCCTGAAGAGGGAACGAGCGTTGCGTCGAGTTTGACGCTATGGGAACGCTTTGCGTGATGACGTCTTGAAGCACATGTAAAATCAGTCCAATGGTGTAGCGGGACGTCAGAGGCGGGTGACGTCACGTACCAGGAAGCTATAAAAGCCGGCCTGAAGCAGGAAACAACAGCTTAGTAAAGTCTGAAGTCGTGCTGACAGGCATGAAGGAGATATGGCAAGGTGACGCAACGCTCGTTCCCTCTTCAGGGAACCGAGGTTACAGTCGTAACCGGAGCGTTCCCTTTCAAGGGAACTCGCGTTGCGTCGAGTTTGACGCTATGGGAACGTCTATACCAACGCCTCCATAGCTACAAATGTCTGTCCTGTGTGAAATCATGAAGAGCAGCACTAGGATGACAAAACATGAGACCCTGGAGCAGAGTCTAGATCCAAAGAGTAAAACCTGACGAAAGTGTGCGGTGAGGACCAGCCTGCCGCATCACAGACATCCTGTAGTGAAACTCCTGAAATAAGGGCCTTAGAGGCCGCCATACTCCTTGTAGAGTGCGACCGGACAGCCAAAGGAGAAGGCTGCCCAGCCGCCTCATAAGCAAGTGAGATAGCCTCGACCACCCACTTGCTCATTCTTTGCTTAGACACCGGCCCTCCCTTGTTAGGGGAGCCAAAGCAAACAAACAACTGATCACTTCTGCGCCACAGGGCAGCTCTGTGGACGTAGGCGTCTAACGCCCGAACTGGGCAAAGCAAATTATTAGCCTCCTGGTCCGCATTCTGGAAGGGAGGAGGACAGAAGGCCTGCAGAATAATAGGTCTGGCCACATTAGTGGGGACCTTGGGGACATAACCCGGTCTGGGATGGAGAAAAGCTTTCACCATACCCGGAGCAAACTCTAAGCAGGACGGAGCAACCGACAATGCTTGAATATCCCCAATTCTCTTAAGAGAAGAAATGGCAAGAAGGAAAATAGCTTTCAAAGTCAGAAACTTTTCCGAAACCTCCTCAATGGGCTCAAAGGGGGCCAGGGACAGGCCTTGTAGAGCAATGGACAAGTCCCATGGCGGTACCCTAGAGCGGACTGCAGGCCTCAGCCTCCAAGTGCCACGAAGGAAACGAGATACCAGAGGGTCCTTCCCCACAGACATTCCACCCAAAGGAATGTGGTAAGCACCTATGGCCGCCACATAGACCTTTAAAGTGGACGGGGTCAGACCTGCAGTGAACCGGTCCTGCAGGAACTCCAGCACTGTACCAATTGGGCAGTGGACTGGGTCCAACCGACGGTCACTACACCAAGAAGTGAATACTCTCCACTTCAGGGCATAAAGTTTCCTCGTGGAGGGAGCTCTGGACTGTAGAATGGTCTCAACAACCTCAGTTGAGAGACCTGACTCTATGAGCTGGGCCCCCTCAGAGGCCAAGCCCACAGGTTCCACAGTTCTGGGCGGGGGTGAAATATTGAGCCCCCTGCCTGGGACAGAAGGTCTCTCCTGACGGGTAACTCCAGAGGATGCCCGTCGAGGAGGGAGACCAGATCGGGAAACCATACTCTGCCCGGCCAACGCGGGGCTATTAGAAGCAGGCAAACCCGGTCCCTGCGAACTCTCTCCAGAACTCCCGGGAGCAGAGCAACTGGGGGAAAGGCGTACAGACGTAGCCTCGGCCACGTCTGAACCATAGCATCCAGTCCCAGAGGAGCTGGATGCGTGAGGGAGAACCAAAGTGGACAGTGAGACGTCTCTCGAGACGCAAACAAATCCACTTGTGCTTGGCCGTACTCCCTCCATATCAGCTCCACCACCTCGGGGTGGAGCCTCCATTCCCCGGGCCTCGGCCCCTGCCTCGACAGAGTGTCTGCTCCTATATTCTGAACCCCGGGGATGTAGGCTGCTCTGAGTGACAGCAACTTCCCCTGGGACCACAAGAGGATATGGCGTGCCAGATTTGATAATGGGCGCGAGCGCAAACCCCCTTGGTGGTTGATGTAGGCGACTACCGACGTGTTGTCCGTATGCACTAACACATGGTGTCCCCTGAGGTCTGTGACAAAGCTCCTCAGAGCCCGGAAGACAGCTAACATCTCTAGGCGATTGATATGCCAGGAACGATGATGGTCTTCCCACAGACCTTGAGCTGAGCGACCCTCCAGGATCGCTCCCCAACCCGTGAGGGAAGCATCCGTCGTTAGCAGTCTGCGACGACAAGAAGCTCCCAACACTGGGCCCTGGGACAGGAACCAAGGTTTCTTCCACATAACCAAGGCACGTAGGCATCGCCGCGTGACCTTGATTGTGCGAAATGGGTTGCCCCTCGGGGAAAACCCCCTGGTCCTGAGCCACCACTGCAGGGGCCTCATGTGCAGCAGTCCAAAAGGTATCACGTTGGAAGCTGCTGCCATGAGACCCAACAGTCTCTGGAACTGTTTGACAGTGAGTAGCTGGCCTAGCTTTACACTTTTCACAGCTGCAAGGATGGACTCTATACGTGGCGGTGACAGGCGCGCCTGCATCGACACTGAGTCCCAAACCACGCCTAGGAAAGTGGTTCTCTGGAGTGGAGAAAGCACACTCTTCTTGGCGTTCAGCCGTAACCCCAGCTCTTTCATGTGGGCGAGAACAACATCTCGATGTTGAACCGCCAACTGATGCGACTGAGCTAAAATCAACCAATCGTCGATGTAGTTCAAGATGCGAATCCCCTGAAGGCGCAGAGGCGCCAGAGCTGCATCCATGCATTTGGTGAAAGTGCGGGGTGATAAAGCTAGGCCGAATGGAAGAACACGATATTGGTATGCTTTGCCCCCGAAAGCAAACCTCAGGAACTTCCAATGACAAGGACGGATGGAAACATGGAAATATGCGTCCTTGAGATCTATCGTGACAAACCAGTCCTCGGACCTGATCTGTGGCACGATCTGTCTCAATGTCAACATTTTGAACTTGAGCTGCATGACTGACTCGTTCAGAACTCGAAGATCCAAAATGGGACGCAATCCCCCGTCCTTTTTTGGAACTATGAAGTACCGGCTGTAAAACCCGGTTTCCCTGTCGGAGGGAGGTACATATTCTATGGCCCCTTTCTCTAACAGAGTGTTTACTTCCTGTTCCATAACCAGAACCTGCTCGGGGGCCACCACAGTGGGCAGAACCCCCATAAACCGAGGTGGGCGTTTCCCGAACTGAATCAGATACCCTTTTTCCACGGTCTGCAGGACCCAACGAGAAACATTTGACAGTAGCTTCCACGCTGTCAAAGATTCTACTAGAGGTACCAGCCTCTCGAGACTGGTTTCTGGATTTTGTTGTTGTTGAGCAGTCAATTCGACGCCCTGTAACGGCGCACCGGCAGGGAGCGACCGAACAGACTGCTCTAACACCCTCCTCGGAGGGGGCGGGCATCCCGAGGCCACTACGTTTCCGGGTGGTCCTTGAGATATGTGCTCGCCGGAGACCGCTGCGCCCTGTAACACCGATGGCGGCAGGGTTGGCAGAACGGTCCCCTGAGGGTACCGAAGAGAGACGGGCACCGTAAAAAGAGGTGTTAACCGCTCTGCTTCGGGGGGGACTACCCTCATTAATCCTGAGCCCTCGGACGTCAGGATTTCTTCCCAGCAGCCTTCTTGGCGGTAATAACGGTCCGCAGATCCGTTCTACCCCTCGAAGACTGCTGGGTTTGAGCGCGCCCTCCGTGTCCCCGAGATTTTTGTGGGGGAGCACGGGAGGACACGCTCTGCTTCTGAGTGGCACGATGCTCAGCACCCTTTTTAGAGGAGTGAGGCTGCTCCCGCTCAGCAGCCTCATAGAAAGAACGGCGGGGGAGAAGCTTTTGGAGAGCAGCTGCTTGTTTAGCGGCTTCTTGTGATTTTGCAACCGCAATATTTACTGCATCCCCAAATAACCCGGCAGTGGAAACCGGAGCGTCTAACAGAACATGTTTTTCTTTGTCCTTAATATCGCTCAGGTTGAGCCACAGATGCCTCTCAGTAGCCACCAGGGCTGCCATAGACCGCCCGATAGATTTAGCGGTCTCCTTGGTGGCTCTGAGAGAAACATCCGTGGCTCTGCGCAGTTCAGCCACAGTGTCGGGACCGATTCCCCCGCCCTCCTCTAAATCCCCCAATAATTCTGCCTGATAGGCTTGTAAAATAGACATCGTATGCAGACACGCTGCAGCTTGACCAGCGGCTGCATACGATTTATTGATCAGGGAAGATGTTAATTTTACTGGCTTTGAGGGAAGTGTAGGAGCCTTCAGGGAAGATGCCGTTGCTGGAGAGAGATAGCCCGCGAGCGTCTCTTCCACCTTCGGCATCCCCCCATAACCATGCTCTTTATATTGAGAAATAGATGAATATAGAGAGGTGTGTGGTGTGTACACTCTGTGAGAGACTGGTCTCCCCCACGATCTCGACACCTCGGTGTGGAGATCGGGGAAAAACGGCAGGCTCCTACGCTGGGGCTGAGCACGAGATGGCAGGAAGCGTTCGTCGAGTTTGCTTTTTGAACGAACGTCCTGCCTATCCTCTGGCCACTCAATAGACAATCTGTCAACTGCTCTCGTGATCACATCGAGCAGTTCTTCAAAAGCATGAGACTGAGGTGGCGAATCCTCAGACTCAGCATCAATACTTACAACATCCAACTCCTCAGAGCTGGATAGTTGCAGTACTGGTGCCTCTATCGGGGGGGAAGTAACCGCAGCGCGTGCTTCCACACCCTGATGAGAGGCACTGGATCTATCAGAAGGAGGCTGAGATAAGGCAGAGCCCGTCTCAACATCCACTGATAGATCCATCTGCGAACCCCAGGTCTGAGATCGACGCCGTGCCTCGGCAGCGGCGGGACCAAAGCCCTGGGGAACGTGGTCGGGATTGAACCGAGCCAAGCGGGATCGGAGCGTACGCAAAGGAAGCGCACAGCAATGCTCACAGTCACCACCCTCGAGTGCTGACTGGGCATGCTCCTCTCCCAAACAAACAACACAAAGAGTGTGTGTGTCACCTCCCGTTAAATAACGCGGGCAGGGATGGACACACACTCTAAACTGCTGCTTGCTCGCCATACTGAATAATATATATATATCAGACAACACCAAATAAGACAGACAGATTTCAACACAGAGCGCTACTGAAGACTCAGAAAGCTGTTGTTTCCTGCTTCAGGCCGGCTTTTATAGCTTCCTGGTACGTGACGTCACCCGCCTCTGACGTCCCGCTACACCATTGGACTGATTTTACATGTGCTTCAAGACGTCATCACGCAAAGCGTTCCCATAGCGTCAAACTCGACGCAACGCGAGTTCCCTTGAAAGGGAACTGCTTTAATGATGTACAACATAAGAGCACTTCCAGAGTCTGTCTGAATATTCATTCAAAAGCAACCTTGTTTGGTAGGTTAAAACCAAATGGCTTTACCAAGAGAGACAGCATATAGGCTAAGTAAATGTTGTTAAAAGACTTGCCATCAATATCAAGTGCAGAGCACACCATATTCACTTTGTTCACAAAGCAGAATCTATGAATGATCTAAATAGCTCTACCCATCCCTTTATCATTCTTTCTCCCTCTCTCTTTTCTAACAGTTCCCAAGATACCCTTTTCTGCACCTGAAAGCTCCCGTTACCTGAAACAAATTGCCTGAAGAAATCTGCACCGCTTCTGGTCCAAAAAATGTGAAGGAGATGCAAAAGCTGGCATGTTAAATGAACAATACTCTCATGATTGTGCTTGTTAAAAAAAAACAAAAAAAAAACAGCACACTTAAGACATAAATAAATAAATAAAAGATGAGAAAGTAACTTTGTAGTCTCTGTGCACTTGTGGTTTGTGCTCTGGGCGAAAACCAGCACTGTTGCGCAATAACTCCCCTGCAAGAAAGCATATCGACACACTGATACAAGATGGAGTTTCACAGTGTGTTTTGAGTGAATATGTTATAAAAAGATGTTAGTGACACAATTTTCATTACAATAGTGGGGTGCGAGATGCTCATTTAAAGACATAAGATTCAACTGCCTGTTTTTCTATGAGACCTGCTGTGCCGCATCCAGCTTCATGTCTCTTTAATTTGCTGCTGGAGAGCAAACATTACTCTTTTGCTATGTGAAATGCACAGCAATATCTTACATATACATGAGACTACTGAATGATTCTTAAAGAGAAATAAAACATATTTACACATTATGTTATATGACGGAATTAGTGAATATATTAGGATAAAATGCTAAAAGCACAAATTGGAGAAAAGAAAACCCTCAGGTAAACTCTTTTAGAAGAGATCTGCATGCTAGATATACATATAAGATGGGAAGCCGGCCGGGGGAGCCCATCCTAATGCAATCGGAATGACAGAGGAGAGAGCATCCCTTGTTTCTTTTTTCCTTCTTTCCTTTTCTCCATCCTTGCCGTTAGAGAGCTCATTATAGAGTCTGCAGAACTCAGGAGGAACGAGTGAGTGAGAATTGTGGGATTTCTGTACAGCTGTAAGCTACACTGCCATTCTTTTGTTACAGACGGTTACAGACCGTTTGTATTGATTGCCAGATTTCCAACTATTCCAAATAAGTTTTGGGAATTTTGTTTACTTGCGACTTGTAGTCATTAATCCAAAGATCTGATTGCAGATCAGCTTTTATGGACGGATCCACTAATTACTTCATAAATATCTCAGATGGATGGGGAAATTCGAATCACTTTTAATCACTTTTAGCCCTGTTGCGCTAATAAAGCTTTCAAATCCCCATCCACTCCTGTAAATGCTTTGAAAGAAGTCAGGCTTATAATACTAGACCGGTTCAAAAGGTAACCTTGTGCATATCACCTATTGAGGTAAGGCCCGCAGAACAATGCAGAGCTCCACTGAATAACAAATTTCTCAAAAAAAAAAAAAAAGCATGGAAGAAGACATGAAATATATAAATAACATAGCCAGGTTCACTCCAAGTTCAGCTGCTGAAGGCCAGCAGTAAGACAGGAGAGCAGGAAGAGAGAAAGAAGAAGGCAAAACAGGGAAAACTTTTTCTCTTTCCCCTCATTCGAGCAGTGCCCCCTGCTCATAGGTGTTGCTAAAATGATTAGCTGCCAGCAATCAGCCTGTCGCCGAATCAGCTTTGAACTGGTCAGGGTCGACTTATCACATGACCGGCAGCCGTTTGCGGTGGTGGGCTGAGCCACGCTGTCAGGTGAGAGCCGCGTTTTTTCTTGCATAATTCTCCAGATGGGAGCGATGAGTTCACAGCCCGCTTTAGCAGGCACCAAATTGGGGGGGATTGCTGACATATAATCGTTTTAGAAGGGAGAGCGGTTTGCTATGGATTCTGTAGCGTAGGCAAGTGTACACACGCACACGGAGTGAGTGACGAAAAGTAGACAGAAGGAGGTCAATAGCAGAGGCCAGGCTTAGCTTCCCGTTTTCAATGCTCACCTCACCCAAGGTTCATCGCTTATAGCAGCAGGGTGTATATATGTGTGCTTGTATGCTCCATACACCATCCCAATTACAGATACACATCTCCTGGGTCTGCTTTCCAACTACAACATCAGTGGAATATGATATCGCATTAACATTTCCTGTGGTTGAACTCATCCGCAGCCCACCAACAACCTCTCCCAGTGGTAGCGCTTAACTGAGAGATGACCCCAGTCATCAGATCCTGTCTGGGCTGATTTGTGGATATACGCTCTCTCTCCTCCTGATACAAAGTTTCAAGCTATCACCTCACTTCTTTTGTCTGTCTCTCCACCATCCACACAAAGCATTGACTAAATTAACTCCTGCAGATTAGCAAAGAGACAATGAAACAGAAATGTGTGCATGCTGGGGCATTATGCACCAGTCACAAGCCTTGCTCAATTCTTTCCCTAAGCCTAACCCAGACATGATCCAAAAAATAGTAATATATATATAAAAATACATATTAATTAATAACTTAAAAAAAATAAAAAATAATATATATAATATAATTGTGTATGTATAATTGCATACACAATTAAATATTTAATTTATTAATGTATCATTGAAAAATTTCAAAGCAATTCTGATTAAGGTAATTGTTAGGGTTATGTTAGGTTTCTTTATGTTTCCGTTCATGTGTCTTTGTTCCTTGTGCTTCATTTCAGTTTGATTTCAATTACTCTCTTTCAGTTTGAGTCAAAGTTGTCCTCACCAGTTGTCCCTCAAAGCAGCCCTCAAATGATTAAAGAAATGTATTGCCCTTCGCAGAACAGCCAAACTTTAGAGGAGTTCACAGTGGAGATCCTGGATTTATACCCTGAGGCATGCGGGGATGATGATGCTCTTAAGTACATCTTTTGGAGCGGGATAGATGACATCCTAGGCCAGATGTTGCTTGTGGAGAAGGATCTGAGGAGGACTTCTTCAACTATTCCCTGTGGGTGTGTGGATCCATCTTCAATGTGTGAGTAGTAGAGGAAGACACCAACAACTCTGACTCCCCAGAGCCTGTCTACCTGCCAGTTCCAGACCGGAAGCCTCATCTTCCCAGCCGGGAAAGCCCCAGAACCAAGGGAAAATCTTCCGCCAAGGACCCAGCAACAATGTCCGAGCCTGCAATGGAAACAGAGCCCGAGCCAGTGCCCCCCATGCACCACCAGCTAGAGCCAGCCACCGTGTCTTTACTGGAGCCAGAGCAGGATGTCATATCCGTCCCGAGGCTGGAGCATCATGTCCACCCAGAGTTGGTGGCGATCCCCTTGCTACACCTTGGGCCTGCAAGCCCATGTCTTCACCTCGGCCTGTGGCTCCACCTTGGCTTTGCGCTACCTCTGCCCCGCTTTGGTCCACCATCATTTGGGCTCCACGAGGTTCCCTCGGCCCTCCGGCTGCACATTGGTCTCTTGTTGTCCTGGTTTTGGCGTGGACTTCCGGGCCTCTGCCTGTGCCTCAGCCCTCCACCCCTTTGGCTCCACTGGGCTTCTTCTTTCCTCCGGCTTTGCCTTGGACCTCACTCCCTCCATAGTCCTATACACACTGTTTGGTTCTGTTGCTTGTCGGTTCTCGTCTATGTTATATGTGTGGTTACTCCTGTGAATCTCCTGAATGTTCTCTTTGCTTATTAAAATATTGTTTATTTGTATTGCCTGTGTCTGTCACATATGGTAGTTTAGCACACACAGTGAAGAAGATGAGATTCAAGTCTTTAATGAATAATCCACACAGAATAACTCAGAAGAAGGCAGGCAACGTATTAACCGTTATACATAGACGAGACCGGACACTAAACTAATGAAACAAGGGAACTTATATACAGGGAATAAAAAAAGTCAACTGCTGAACAGAATGACAAATCAAATGAGTAACCAAGGAGACAAACTAGTGGTGGGAAACTGAGAACAAAGGAGACAGGAAACTGATGAGTGCAAATTAAAAGTGAAAATTAAACTGTCACAGTATAGATAGAAGCAGACAGGTGAGTAGTTTTATTGATCAGAGGCACAGATTGGAACAGCGGCACGGAGTGGAAAATAAACTTGACAAATATATAAATTATATATATAACAAAAAAGTACAATACAATATAATAATTTTCAGCATCATTAGTCTTCAGTGCTACATTATCCTTCAGAAATCATTCTAATAAGCTAATGTGGTACTTAAGAAACATTTTTTATCATTAGTTGAAAACAGTTGTGCTGTTTAATATTTTTGTAGAATCGATGATACATTTTTTTTCCCCCCAGGATGCTATGATCAACAGAAAGTTCAAAAGAACAACATTTATTTTAAATATAAATTAAACTTACTGACCCTAAACTTTGGAACAGTAGCACTTCAGCTGCATTATAGTGTGTAAAAAAGTGTTATGAGACATGAAGAGGATGGGCAACAAAAATGGCAACACAATTGGCTCAAAAAAGAAATGGAAGGGACATGTGGCATCGCCTCTGTTCATGTACTAGAAAGATCAGTGGCTGTTTTAGATGCTTTAATCTGTCGAATGAATGAACATTGATTTGTGCCATAATTGTGTGATGTTTGTGCAAATAAGATATGGCGACAGTTTTGTCACATCACTTCACAAAATGTACAATTATAAGAAAATTTGTCATGAGGTGATAAAATGAACATTGATTAATTTGTTTAATATTTGTTCTCCAGTGAGCGTTACTCTAATGTGACAATACAATACAACACATATCTCATACAGTAATATACAATGCACTCTGTTCAGACGGCATACAGTAAGTGTTAATAGCTGTATGTCACATCCACCTGGGCTCATATGCTTGTTTGTTTGGCACTCTGTCACTTTGAATTGCTGGCAAGTGGCACCAATGCACACTGGCATCATGCCCTCAGGGGTGTAATAGTTTCTCTCACTCACTCTCTCACTCACACTCACCCATCACAATTATCATGCCACAACCACTCAGTGCTCACTGGAGGTCATCTCAGAATGACAGCTGTCACTGCTTTCTGATTACCCCCACATGGGAGTGAATTAAAGACAAATAAACCAGCGGTAAATGGTGTGTGCGTGTTTGTGTTTGATGTGGCTACCCCACAGCCACTCGTTTCCTCACATATTTCCAACACATTAGAGGCGTCCCAGCTGACTGTACAGCACCAGAGGAAGGTAATAATGTCATTACCTGAATCTCAACATCGGCCTTAGCTAACAAACCAACCATTTTAAAGTTAATGCCAATATATTAACAGATTATCTCGAAAGATACATTCACACTCACCATTTTATTAGACAAGTATCAGACCATTTTATGAGACAAGACAGCATCTACACCAAAAGCCCTGAACAGCATCAGAAGTGTATTTATTTATTTAAATAAATAAATAAACAGATAGATTTTTTATTAAATGAAATTATTAGCTTTAATTTGTCATTGTACTAAAATCAAAATAGATTACTGAAATTGTCTTTGGATTTTTTAGTGTCGACAGGTTTTTTTTTTTTTTTTCTCCATCCAATATAAGAGGATATTTTGTATAGCACTTTTCATAAATATTCTTATAAAGCAGCTTCACAGAAAAAAAGTCAGACAACTAGCCAAAGCAAGCCAAATCCAGACAGTGACGATTAATGAGTCCTTAAACATTTCTAATAATAATAATCTGTATTGATGTGTTCATATAGCCATTTTAAAACTTTTAAGGCAAAAAAATAAAAAAATAATTACACAATACACAATAAATTAATACAAATACATCACTTCTGAATTTTAAAACAGTAAAATAAATAAAATACATGCAATAACATCAAAGATCCACAAAGAGAAGCATACTTTGTTTTTAACTTAACTAGTGGGGTACATTTGATAAGAACGGATGTAATTCCAAAAAATTGCAGCAGACAGAGATGTGGATTAAGCACATGAGACTTTGCGACTCAGATCTTTGTTATTAGATACTTTTGTTGCTTATTATTTCATAATACAGTTCTGTTTTTGAACTGAATTGAATTGAATGAGGTATGGTTTCTCCATGATAAATAAGATGTGGTAATAATGTGCCGCAAATGTAACTATAATATACATTTTGTTCATATCCGCCATTGCATTGCAAGATAGTCTGATGGTTATTCCCTCTTTAAATCTTTGTAATATTGATTTAGGATAAACAGTTTCAAGAGCCTGTGGCCCACATGTTGACCGCCATCTTGGAGTCCCAGTCCATCCCTAGCTAGGTCAAATATCAAACCATTCAGCATCAGCTCTCTTAGGCGAGTCTTAGGAGCAGCAATGAATGGGGATTTCACCGGGAATGGGGTCCACTTCGTGGTTAACATGTGTCTCGGTCATTTAGCATGCGAGGCGGGTATCATGCCATGATGACTTTTAATCCCAGAGGACGGAACTTGACGGCAGACCTCAGGGGAGAGCCGCATGGTAATGGTAATTTCTGTGTGAAATGTAGTCCCTGGTAGAAAGGTCAAGGTATCAGCATAAGCCCCCTTGAGCCAGGCTTAAGGCTTTTTCAGGACCGCCGGTACAAGACTGACCCCCATTCTCCTCTGCAGATCCTCCAGATATCGCCACACCTTCCAACCCCTCGGAGAGAGAGAGTCTGAGAGCTGTGGAGCGCCGTGTCGGAGACAGGAGGGGGTCTGGTGAGATGAGGGAAACACTGAAGGATCGCTGCACATCCCAATGAGAGAATTTGGTGTGGAAGTGAGTTTGTGTATGCAAGTGATCGATACCAGCAACCAATCTCGCTCATCTCGAACACACACACACAAACGCACCCAGGGTGCAACAGTGCTGTCTCACTCCGCCTCGTAATGAGTGTGTAGGCTCAACACTGGCAGATGGGAGAAATGCCACCGTTGCAGAGCGTGTCACTCAGCTGTGATAAGATGTATTAGAGAGGAACCGCTCCTTAAATCATGAGAGTATAAGCATATGTTGTTTGTGCTACTTTGTTTGCTTCTGGCTGGATTTTTTTCTGCCTGTTTTATTTGTGAGCTTGCAGTGATGTGGCGGGTCTTAAACAGCTGGCTCAGTCAAAGATGTTTAATCTGGGTGAATTTATGGGAAAAAGGAATCAGAATTGGAAACGAAATGAAACGAAACGTAAAAATTGCTAAAAGAGCTGTAAAGTGATGTGCTGCTGTTGGTCGGTAGACTAACATAACAAATATCAGTCGGAAAGCAAAGCTATCACTGCCCAAAAAATTAGTTATAGCTCTAGATAAAAGTTTGGGAGGAACATGCAAATCTAATCCTGTCAATCAAACCACAAGGACTTACATTATCGTTCAAAAGTTTGGGGTCAGATTCAGTAAGGTTTTTTTTATTATTATTATTGTTTATGTGTTTTTGAGAGAATTCTCTTATGCTCACCAAGGCTGCATTACAACAGTAATAATGTCAAATAATAATACAATTTAAAATAAATGTTTTCTATTTTATTGTATTTTAAAATGTGATTTATTCATGTGATGGAAAAGCTGAATTTTCACAGGATCTCCAGTCTTCAGTGTCATCCTTCGGAAATCATTCCAATATGCTGCTTTGCTGCAAATTAATTGAAAGATCAAAAGAACAGCCTTTACAGTATTTGAAAGAGAACATTTTTGTAACAATTACACGTCTTTACTGTCACTTCTGGGCAATTTAATTCATCTCGGATGAATAAATGTATTAATTTATTTCTTTCAAACTTTGAATGGCAGTTTATAAACAACGGCTTAAAAAATTAATAAACATAATTCTGCATCTCATTTTCCCACCATTTATTTCTATTATCATTATTAATTACAAAGAATATGGCACTTATAGGCAAGCAAGATGTTTTCCCCCATCTCATTAAAAGATTATATGGAAATGTGAAATTGTGAGTTATGATCTCTGATGCAGTTTAAGATCCAAAGATCTCTTGAATCCAGACACAGTGGTCCCAAAAAGTATTTGGACACTTAAGCAACAGCTAAAAATGAATGAATTTTATTGCATTATATAACAAAATATCTAAACATTTCACAAAAAAAAGTTTGTTGCATTTTAAATGAAAAATGAATGATATACATGTAAAAATGCAGATTAAAAGGTCATTATTTCTGGTTATCAAACATTAGTTGCTTGTTAGTTAATGTGATGTAACTACAGCTGTGGTTACTCTGTCAGGACACCTGCGTGTAGAACATATTTCAATTGTCCACAACAAAATGACCTTAGGACCAGTTTATTAAAAATAATAGTTATCAAGTTAGTCCTTTTGCATGCAGATGCCACTAAGTCAAATGCAATGACATTCATATATTCTTAAGTGTCCAAATACATTTTTATGGACATTGTACGTTTAATTGTATGCTGTCACACCTGTGCACAGTACAACATGGATATTGCAACCCTCACATACTGCTTATCGATTGCTCTGCACAAAAGTGCCAGTGTTTCGGGAGAGTTAGACAGAAAACAAGGGAGGGGGAATGGAGGGAAGAGATAACTATTAATTTCCCCTCAATCGCTCCATTAGTTAATCATTTCTACTTGAAGGAAGCAGCACTGTATAACAAGAGCTTTAATTACAGAGAAACATATGTGCCCCTATTTGGCAAGAGCCACTCACAGGGAGAGAGAGAGAGAGAGAGAGAGAGAGAGAGAGAGAGAAGGGGGCACAGAGACACTAGGATATAGTTTTACAGAAGAGTGCTATTTAAAAGCTGTAAACTTGGGAGGCTGGGCCCATCTAAACTGTGTTTTCATAATAAAAACAGTGTCAGGGCTAATTTCCCCCACAGACAGCATTTAACAATGAGCGATGCAGCAGGTTTTAGGAGGCTGCCACGAAACACGATCCCAGGAGCATTAAGCATATTTTCAAACATGTGGGAATGCTTTCGTTCTGACATAAAAGCTGACCTATTCCCAAGAGGGAAACCTAGCTACCATCAAATAATGTTCGTTTTGACAACTCTCTGCACTGTTTTGTCCAGAATTAACCTTGAGACAACCCTGCATCTTTGAAGCTTGGGCTCTGATGAGAGGAAAAAACCTGGTCGAGGCCAATAATGCTGACGATCAAGGCAGCATTATTGAAAAATGGCATGTGAGCTTGAATTTTGACCCTGGTGAGGTGATTGCCACAAAGTGTGAAGGGATTTGAACTCTGCTTGAACCTCTGCCATTAAGTGGAGAAAGAATGGAGACATTACAGCAGTGTGTACATTGTAATCATTACAATCACAGATTCACGGTGGCTATAGTGTATGACAAGGGGTTCCTGAAGAGTTCAGTGCAGCGAACGCACAAGGAGGACACATGTGGTGTGCAAAAGAGCAGCCCATCTACAACATGCCTCTCAAAACAAGTCAGGAAGCATTCGATAAAGCAGGCAAGATGGAACGAAACGCACCTCAGCAAAGAAAATGTCGATGGGCGGAGGATCAATGGGACACTTGTAATGGATGGCGATGGATTGTGCGGTTTAATATTACATCTGGCAGGTCGAGCATTACAATATCTCTTCCGAATAAATGTTAACCTATAATCCCTCCACTAAGAACACCTGCTTTGTTTGTCCCCGCAGCCATCGATTCCACTTTATTGAATGCTCAAACACAGTGCACCTAGATTGATCACCACTAATTAAACGTTCTCAGAACGTTCCCTTTCATGTTCCTCAGCTCTCCCCTTCATATCCGAATGTTAATTTGCAAACCATCTGATACGGTCAGCTCCGTTTGGGTAATGCATTTCGATGTAATGTGTTTATTTTCTTCTTTTGATTTTTTCGAGGGCAAATCAGCAGGCTTGACCTGTGCTCTCGACCTCTAACCCTTGACCCTGACACATCTGACCAGGCTCCACTCCAGGGGCAGCAAATTAATACAGGGGCCACAGATTGTTAATTGTCGAAAAGATTGGCTAACTGATTCATCACCTCAGTCATGGCCAATGCTTTGGTTTGACCCCTCTGAGATCCCATAGGGCATCTGTAAGCAACCCCAGCTGCGCTCTCACCCATAGCCGATGTTTGCAGTGTAATTATTCAGTATCGGCCCACTTATTAATCAAGTCAATGCTCCGCATTTTAAATGGAAATTGCAGGATTAATACAAGCATTAATTTTGTCTGGGCGAAATCGTGATGGCTTTAGCTCTGCTAATCAAATTGGAATGAAAAAGCAAGCTGAGAGGAGTCGATGATTGAATTAGGAGAGGCACTTGGGCCACCCACACACACTAGCATGTTATGCTGCATGTTGCAAGCAGGGCCCAACCCCAAACCACCAACGCCCCAAAATGAGCACTGCATGCAAATGAGGAGACCTTTTCACATTGAAGTGAATATATGGTCACACATGTTTATGGTTAATGCACAACAAAGTCAAGATAAGAATGTATACATTCAAGAAACAGCGACACCACTATTCAGAGTTTTATTAGTTATAAATATTCATTAAGAGTGTTAATTAATATACAGTACATGGGTTAATTTAACTTCACGATTAATGCATATGATTAGAAATAAGATTTGAAGTGGAAAAAAAATGAATGTTGTTAGTAGGAATTGTGTAGGATAGGAACTACTTCCTCTTCGGCTCACCTGAACACAAACAGAAAGTGAACAAAAACACAAATAGAGAGACTGTCTCCTACCAGTAGTCATGAAAGAGAAACTACATCTGGAGTTATTTCACATGAAACAATGACAAATGTGACATTTAGTTTATTTGTTTTTTTAATATTATTAAAAGTTGGCATATAAAATGGTCTGTAATGGTCTGTAAATGGTCTTAAACTGCTTAAACAGCCACTGTGCCGTGTGTGTGTGTGTGTGTGTGTGTGTGTGTGTGTTCACTGCTCACTGCTCCTAATGTGTGTTCACTAACTTGGATGGGTTAAATGAAGAGGACAAATTCCGAGTATGGTTTGCCTAACTTGGCCTTCACGTCACGTCACTTCACTTCACTTAAACGATAAACCAAATCAGAATATCCTACTAATTGGCGATAGGTACAAATGTAATTCTTGCAAAAATATTCAATTTAATCCAGCTGGTATCAATACAGTGAAAATGACCTAGATAGCACGTCGTTTGGGTCTGAAAATAAAAAAGTGGTATCATCCTTACTTTACAGACAGAATAGTATCATAAGTCTTGTGATTAATTAATTTATGAACAGGTGGGCACGTCTAGCATCTGTGCTTTTCTTATTATTCACCCTTGCCAGCTTCCTTCCCTTAATTCCCTCTTCACACACACTCACACACCACCGATTGATGGACAGATCAGATCAGACAGAGCTGACAATGGTGTCCTATCTGGTGTTTGGAGGTGTTGTTTGTTCAAAATGACAAGGATGTAAAGCGTTCTCTCCATATGAGTTGCCTCCAGTGCTGATAGGTGATATCAGGGCTGCCACATCCACAGTCTTGCTCCGATTAGCATCAGGTCGCGCTGAGGTGTTTCCTCAACGTCTGTCATTTCCTGTCATTTGTTTGTCAAGCCCTGGCCAAGCCCCTTCACCACGAGTGTTTGATCAAGGGAATGCACAATGTGGCACACTTTTTTTTTTTTTCACCTGCCCTCCTCCGGGTTGGATTTTTTCTGCTTGATATGGTCTTGACACTCTTTGACAGTATGTAGATTTGCTGCTGAAAGTTAAAGGGATTAGAAAATACATGTGCTATATTGTTGCAGACCACATTTTATCACTGAATAACTTGTTTACCCTATAATGTGCTTATACTGTAGGAATAATGTTTACAATAAAATGCTTTTAAGTAATACATCATCCAGGGATGATGAACAGCAATTTTATTTAGACAAGTCTTGTAGATCGATGTCATTTTTTACTATATGCGAGTTCCTAAAAGAGCACTGATCCTTTCATGAAGACAGCCAAATGAAACTCACAGAGAGAAATAATGGCATCAAACCAATCACTGTGGCTCAAAAATGCAGCCTAGAGGTTCAGTTTGAAAAACGTGGGAATTTCTCAACTTGTGGTGCTTTCCTGTCCGTGGAACCTCTGGGGCCGTATATAAAAAATAGATGAGCGTTGAGTGTTTTTGGCTTGTATAAAACAGTCCTCCCATAGTTTTGTACTGATAAACAGTTATCTCAGACTGTAGGCCACATAAATCATCCTTGCTCTGTTTAGACACTGTGCGTTTGGGCAGTTCAACGAAGTAAACTGTGTACCTCTGAGATGATTGAAAGATGCATCATATTCATGGAACAATATTCCGATTTCTTTTAAAAGCTGGTATCCGTTTCTAATGTGCTGTGTCTGACTGAAAGCAGACCCCATGTGTTCATCAAGGTTATGCACTGACAACATATACATGGCAACATTACAATGGTAATATCTTCCATATTCATCGCATTTCTACTTCTGATTTGCTGATGTACTTGATAAACCATAAACTTCTGACAGGGTTAAGTGTTTCCTGGCTTTCTTCATTATTTTCTGTTTATATCTGTTGGTCAGATGCTTTAATTAGACCTGTGCTATTTATACAGGCACTAAAATGGAAATGTCAGAAACAAATTGCATAAGGACATGTTCTTCATAGACTGACCAGGTACACATACTTCTTTTTGTTACGGCAACAAAGGTCAACACATTTCTTTATCTCAGAGTATTGGATTTACACGGTTGTTTATGACACAAATATATCAAATGGCCTCAGAATACTTGGACTGTAGCACATGAATTGCATGGACTATATGTATGATACTTTCATGTGCTTTTGGATGCTTGACAGTTTCAACCATCATCCTCTCATCCTTTTGTGTTTTACAGAAGAAGAAAAATATATAGGCCTATATGAGTGTGTTTTGTACATTTGACAAGAAAATACTATTTCAGGCTTTCTACTTATCTTTCTACAATGTGCTACTTTTGTTGTAAATATTTTATATTAAAGCAATTTTTTTTGTGAAAATTGTAATTCCTACACCACAATTATTCTTTCAGTGTTAGTAAATGATGACTTCTAGCCTGACGTCGTCATACTCAGATTCTAGTCAGAATGTGAGTCTGATACTGCTCCATTGAGCTTTGATTATGGGGCGTGTTTCAACCGAACCAGGAAAAAAAATGCCTCTGCACTCAATTGGATAGACCTACAACCAATCAGAGCAACGGAGTAAGTGACGTATGTTTTTCATTCATGTTTCCGATCGCGGTTCTCTGTTCCTCTTTTAAAATTAATGCGCTGTCGATATCTTCTATAACAGACGCGATGGCGGAATCTACACATGATGTTTTATAAACAAAGTTCAGGAGGAGCACATTCAAATAATCAATCCAATCAACCGTCTACGGTCTACACTATCAGCATGAGAGGAAGCATATATTTATTCACTCTGTCAACTCACCTAACATTCCTTGACAGTTTTCAGCATCCCTCCACTCACTCTCGGCTTGTTCTTCCACAGCCAGGAATACGGGGGGAGTACTTTGGGTTCGGGCCGAATACCGAGCCCGAAGCCTCTCCTCGGACAGCACGCCAAATATGCATTTATTCTATCTGACTTATTTGTAAGCGTGAACTCGTGAAATCGCAATTCTTCAGCGGCAGTCATTTGAATTCAACCCAAGCGCTCGTTGATGACGTGGATGATTACGTTACCGTTGCTCATCTGTCCATCATCGTATAAAGCCCGCCCTGACAATTTGATTGGTCCGAACAATTTTTGTTCGGGCATGATAGCTCCTCAACGGAACGAGTCCAGACCGAACTTCCCGACCTAAAAATTTTGTGGGCGGGGCTAAGTTCGGCTGGCATCCAGGCTAGATGACTTCATTTTTGGATGAAAAAAATGCACAGAACATTGTAATGATAGAAAATTATAGAAAAGTGCAAATATAATCACTGCAGGAGTAAAAAAAAAATATATATAGGAATAACTGAATTAAATTTTCATTCATAAATATTTTCAATATTTTCGATATTTCTGGTTAATAAAAATGCGTTTTTATCAATCAATCAATCAATGAATCTTGTTAGTTTGCTTGTTTCTTTTTATTAGCATTTACTAAATTACAATTTGTAAAAAAGAAAAAGAAAAAGAAAAAAAAAAGTAGTAATTGATCAGTATTGAGCGTCTGGATGTAGCATCTTTGAAAAATCCCACAAAAATGTCTAACAAACAGAAAATTACTTAAAAATGTAGCATACATACCTGAAACAGCACAGCCCACTTTCCCTGATGAATGATTTCGTTAAAGTCAAGCTATCAGTGGACATGAGTGAAGAGATGCCACAACAGCCCAGCTTACCAAACAAACAAAAGAGAGAGAGAGAGAGAGAGAGAGAGAGAGAGAGAGAGAGAGAGAAAGTTTTGATTAATGTCAAGGACATCCTGCATGACTCTTCCGTCTAAAGACATTCATCACTCGATGTTGATGTTGATCCCCCCTCGTCTGTCCTCTCCACTCTTCCGAGAAGGAGGCAGAAAAGGAGCTTGTGCTAACAGAGATATTAAACTCTGCTTATGTGGTCAGTCAGCAAGTAGCCCATGCTAAACCAATTGAAATATATGATGCCCAAGTGTGTGTTTAAAAATGCTTACTGTGAAAGTAAACGCAGTAAAGTCTATTTTGAGTTCAAATGTATTTAGAGATGTATTTTGATAGTCCACTATAGAAATTCTATAAGTAACTTTGCAACTACATGTCTATACCAGTCATTAGAGTAGTAAACTGTCTGCTTAATATCTGCACTTTATTTTGATGGACCCCAACAGATATTCTACCGACTATAAGTAACTTTGCAAGTACATGTCAACTTATTCTACTAACCCAAACCCCTTATTCTATTAACCCCAACCCAGGGCCATCGTCAGAACATATACATTCCTGAAAAAAAAAAAAAAAAAAAAGTTAGGAATTTAGACAAATTTAAGCAAATGCATGACTTAAAAAGCAAGTGCTGTCTCATACAAACATCAAAGACACATTGACGTTTTTGGCAGAATATTGGAAGTTTGATTCAGAGTGGTTCAGCAGAGTTTTGTGGAGTGATGAGTAATACAAGTAATAATAAATGCATCTCTACCACAGGGAAGCATGGATGAAGACGTGTCATTGTGTGGGGGGCCTTTTTAGCAGCTGTTATTGGTGAGATACTTCACTGTGAAATATCATTCAATGCTTTTGAGTACAGGAGAATATTGCAGAATGGCTTGATTCCCACAATTGAAAAGTTGTTATAATGAGGTATGATCAGATGTTATTTTTCAAAAAGACAATGCTCCTGCCTAAATTGTAAAGACAACCAAGAAGTCCATCAGGCTCATGTTTTGACCCTATAGTGAATATTTGGTCTCACGTTAAACTCAAACTAATTGGGAGACATTTTTAAACTACTCATGAACTCTTTGAAGCTATCAACATTGAGTAGAACAACATCTGACTCTTCTTCCAGTAAAAAGCTGTCTGTAAGTTTGGGAAGGCTATTCTGTGCTAAGTTTCTTTATCTACAGTATTTGTGCAATTATTGCTAATTTTCTGACCAGTGATTTGTGATTAAAATGGTTCAGACCATTATTTGAGAATGGATATTTGAGAAACAGAAATTCACTATTTCACATTTATTATAAATGAAATACACAATGTTATAAATTAAAACAATATCAAAACCCATTTGCATTATGCCTACTTCGTAAATACGAAGAGTCACAAAAGATCATCAATTCCACCAACAACAACAATAAAAATAAAAATAAAAATAAAAAATACATTCCAAATAATGATCTGTAGCATACTAAAGTCCCAAAGAAGACTGTACTCACCATTTGAAGGTTGTGGTTCTCCGAGTGATTGTGTAATAGTGCATTAAATATGAAATTTTGGCTCGCTTCCCGTTAAAAGCACATTTAAATAGATTTCCTTGAAATAGTTTCAAGTGACGTGTCACCGCAAAACCTAAACAATACCAGCAAAAAAGCTCCTGATCAATTATTTTTTTATTAAAGCATCTACGTTCACAAACCACTGTTAATTTTAACAGAAAAGCAAGCATACTGTAAGCAGGATTTGGCATGGTAGAAAACGTGCAAAGATCGCTCCCTTTATGATCACTAAAAAGCTGTCACTCATTTTAGTTAATTATGATCTCACAATGACTGCACAATGAATCGCTTTTGTACATAATTGTTTGTTAAAATGAGAGGATTTGTGAGAGTGCAGAACTCAGAATCCACTCACTGCTCAAAATGCCGGAGTATTTGTTCAATGCTAACTTAAACACCTCTGATTGGCCACTGCAACAAATCAATGCAGTTCAAAGTGCTTTACAGGCAAAAAAAAAGAAACAATATATACAATATATAGTAGACCCAGTAAAATACAAAAATAAGATTAAAGTTTATAAGGATTAACTAAGGCATAAAATAACTAAAAATGAAGAAAAATATATGAAACATATAAAAAGCATTATAAGATATTACACGAAGGCCAGACTAAAGAAATATGTTTTTAATTTAGACTTAAAACTATTAATATTTTCAGCATGTCTTACGTCCTCTGGAAAGGTTATTCCAGAGGCGGGGAGCATAACGGCTAAAAGCAGCTTCACCAAATCTTTAAGTTCTACTTTGTGGTTCTATTAAAAGAAAAGAATCTGAGGATCTAGAGTCCTTACAGGTTCCTATACTGTGAGCATTTTTGAAAGATAGTCTGAAGCAAATTCATGCAATGCCTTAAAAACGAATAAAATGATTTTAAAATCAACACAAAAATTAACAGGTAACCTGTCACAGTCACCAGTCACCAGCACGGTACCCGTCAGAATTACATTTCCCAGCATCCCTCCTGGTCCCCACCTGCACTCAGTCAATCATCACCAGTATACTGATTCCCTGCACATGCACTCCCTTATCAACACACCCTATATATACCTGCATCACCCTCACATCAGGGTCTGGTCTCGTCAGTTCTACATAGACGTACAGACTATCACCCTGAATACCTACCTGAGCATACTCACCTGAGCATACTCACCTGAGATCGCCAATTCGATATCCAGTCTTCTGTCTTCCGTCTGCCTTCATCAGTCTTTCAGATCCAGTTCGCCTGCTGTCTCATCTCTTCACCGTCTGCATTGAAACCAAACATCAGTTAACAGCCAGCTAAGTAACCATCTACATTCACCTGTCGTCATCTACTCACCATTTCCTGGTTCCCGCCATCAACTCTGCATTCAATAAAGAACATATTGCTTTCACTCACCTGTCTGTTCCCTTCTGTTGCGTGACATAACCAGTGTAATGACTTTAGTATAGATGTTATATAGTATAGTTTTGTCTTAATTGTAGTTGATTAATTGTAGTCTTTGGTAAACCAGAAAGGAGGGCATTACAAATAGAAACCTTTGACGTTCTCCAGGGCGCAAACACAGATACGCACTGGATTGTTTGCCAGATACGGAGAAAACAGATCCTGGACCAGCAGTTATGGGCTGCTTTTCCCTCTAAAAACAATCAGAAACAGCAGCAGGCAGTGGTTTGAGTGAGAAAATTGCTTGCTATAGTCTCACGTCAGAGGCCAGTTGAAGGTCTAGCCCAGCAAAGTTTCTGAATCATATTTTGAAGATAACGTTTTTTAAAGTTACCATTGTAGAGATTATTGTAGTAGAGATTATTGTTCCTGTGAAGTAAATGCTGCTGAAGACGTTATGCAATACGTGAATGGCCAAATCCACAGAAATAATGTTCCTTTCAGTTCAGTCACGTTCGACGTAGTCGGACGTACCGTACTGATTGGGATCGCTTTGAGAGACCAATCTACTTTGAGTGTAATAAAACGAGCCATTGCACAGTGGCATGCGATAATTGCATCAGCTGCTCTGCCTCACAGTGCGAGCATATAATGAGCAGAAGGTGCATCGCATCTTTGCTTTTCGATTTGGAGCCGAGCGGTTGTACTTTTCCTGCTCTGCAATCTTATCTCTGTTTCCTGAAAGAGGATACACGGTTTGACACTGCGTCTTTTTCAAGATGTCATTCAAACCGTCTATTTCTGGATGCGGTCGTTTCCTATCCTCATTTGACAGCTATGATCACTGTTTCACATGCCTGGGCTTAAAGCATGCTGAGACTGTGTTCGTGGGTGGTTCATGTTCTCTCATGAGAGCATGACCACATCGGCACGTTGATCGTCTCACCTTTCTTGTAAAGTGCACCAGAAAAGGGCTACTTCACCGAATAGACAGGGTGACCTGAGGATTACAGAGAGGGCATCCCCACCCGGTAACCAATCCCTGTGGGCCCCTCACTCCTCTATCGCATCGCAAAAATGCTGAGACTGTGTTCGTGGGTGGTTCATGTTCTCTCATGAGAGCAAGACCACGTCGGCATATTGTTCGTCTTGCCTGTCTCATAAGGACTTGAGCGTTCAGCGTGCCGCGTGCCATCGAGTTTGATGGCCATGTTCACTGTCTCATATGCCTGGCAGCTTCCGGATGGGATTGCTGGTCCTTCTCATGAGGGACCTAGCATTTCATTCGGGGCTCCATGGGAGGATCAGATGTCGATCACTGCATCGGACAGAGGGCTGTTACGCTTTGAAAATGAAGATGATGCTGAGCTTCCAACTATAATGGTGTGTGTGCTCATGCTGAATTGGATTCAGACTTGAATTCAGCTGTGCTACTGCAGACCGCCTGTGATGGCCACCCTGCAAGTACGGTGGAAGGCCAAAACACTCATAATGCACAAGGGTAGTTCTGAGTCGGGGTTGAGCTGCGCATGGGGACTAACCATGATTAAAGTCACAGCGCTGGCCCTCGGCCATACGATGTCCACCCTGGTGGTCCAGGAGCGCCCCCTGGCTAAACCTTGCAGAGGTGCGAGGAGCTTTCTCGATGCTCCCATCTCACGAGGTGGCCTTTTTCTGCGACACTGTTGGAGACTGTGCCCAGCGGTTCTCCATAGTTCAGAAGCAGGCTGAGGTAACCAAGAGCTTTCCCCGATGTGCTACCTGAGTCACTCGGGGGCTGCCCCTCAGTCTATTCGCCATGGGTGTCAGTCCCCATGCAAAAAAACAACAAAACTCAGACGGCACCACCTGTCTCAGCAGCACTGAGACAGGCGACCCAGAGTCAGCTGCTCTTCCCTGGAGGAGGGCCGGGCGGAGAAACCTTTGTTGAATCAATTATGTTCCGCCAATCTTGGACCTGCGTCTCTTGAATCGGGCCCTTTACAAGCTTCTATTCAAGATGCTAACGCAGAAACGCATTTTCGAATGCATCCGTCACCGAAGTTGGTTTTCAGCAATCGACCTGAAAGACAGGGGAACTGCACGCATTTTTGGTCGACGAATCGTGCCTGGAATTCAGGCCGGCCAACTCTCACGTAATCCTGAGACCCCGTCCTGGACATGTGCCCAAGGTTCCTACCTCTCCCTTTCGGGACCAGGTGGTCAACCTGCAAACGCTGCCCCCAGAGGAGGCAGACCCTGCCCTGGCTTTTCTCTGTCCCTGTACGTGGACAGAACGCAAACCCTCAGGACCTCAGACTAGCTCTTTGTCTGTTACGGAGGTCAGCAGAAGGGAAAGGTTGTCTCCAAGCAGAGGTTGGCCCACTGGAAAGTGGATGCCATCGTCTTGGCATATCAATCCCAAGACGCACCATGCCCCCCCGGGTTGCGAGCCCACTCCACTCGGAGTGTAGCTTATTTCTGGGCTCTGGCACAGGGTGCCTCGCTGACAGATATTTGTAGAGCTGCGGGCTTGGCGACACCAAACATGTTCGCTAGATTCTATAGCCTACGTGTCGAGCCAGTATCTTCCCGTGTGCTCTCTTCCCATTGAAGCCAGTCAACACCCGTAAGCCCTGCTCGAAGTGTCAGCTTGCTACGCCATTCCCCTCCTATGGACTGGATATGTGCGCAATTCTTGCTCCAGTAGAGTTCCTCATTAGCCGAACCCTGTTGAGTTCCTCCACACCCCTCGGCATGTGACGGAGCGTCCGATGCCAGGTCTAACACTCGTATGCATTGGTGGAAGCTGTTCTTGGCTGGGTCCCACATGTTGTGATCCCTACTGGCTTCCGCAGCGTCTCCCTTTCCACCGAAAAGGCACGCTTGCCCAGTGTTATCCAAGTCTGTCTGAGTGGGTCATGCGGAACAGCAGTGGACTTCCCTGGCCTAAGCCCTGTCTCATCTCCGCCTCAATAAATGTGGGGGGATCAGGAGGCTTTCGCTAGGCACTGGAAGGTGGCAGCACTAGGTGGCATGTTAATTGGGATCCCAATCAGTACGGTACATCCGATTACGTTGAATGTGACCGAACCGAAAGGGAACGTCTCGGTTACGTATGTAACCCTCGTTCCCAGAAGGAGAGAACGGAGACATAGTCCCGTCGCCACTATAGCTGGACTACCGCTGACTGCGGGCTCCGCTCTGCTCCTCAGCGGAAAAACAAAGACGCGACGCACCTGATGCTCATTATAAGCTCGCGCTGCAATTATAGCATGCCAATGTAGATTGGCTTGTTTTATTAAACTCGAAATAGATTGGTCTCTCAAAGCGATCCCAATCAGGGGTGCGTTTCCCGAAAGCATCGTTGGCCAACTATGGTCGCAAGTTCATCGCAATGTCCATTGAACTCTATTGGTAACGAGGGAACTTGCGACCATAGTTGGCTAACGATGCTTTCGGGAAACGCACCCCAGTACGGTATGTCAAACTATGTCTCCATTCCCTCCTTCAGAGAACGAGGGTTACATACGTAACCGAGACGTTTTTGCTCTTAATATGTTCACTGAATAACCATACGGATAGGGGCGGGCCTGCACTTAATTAACAATCTACTAATACTCTAATGAGAGTTAGTTGACATGTAGTTGCAAATTAATGAGAGTTAGTTGGCATGTAGTTACAAAGTTACTTACGCTGTTTAAAGTGGACTATCGAAATAAAGTGTATTCAGATATTTTACAGAACATTTTCAGTGCAGCATGTTGAATGCTTTAAAAGTTTGGAAGCACATTATACATTTCAGTTTCCATGTCCTAAGTATCATATGTCACTTAATGTGCCCGTAATACACCTTTTGTAAATTGGGCTATCAATGTTTTTGTTAACAAGAAGAGAGGGCACAAGAAACACGACTTTCCTTGTTTTACACTGAACAATCCAGCGACGGCTCTGTGTCATTAATTTCTCATATCTTCATTATACCTCTCTTCATGCAGAGAATAATAAATAGACTATAAGTACACGGAGGTGAAATTATTAACACACTCACATAAACAGACGCAATTGCTCCCCTTGACTTCCTGAGAAATGTTACATGCTGGGAATCCTAAAAAGAAGTGCTGAGAATGCAATACTGTCAGAGGTTTAATACAAGTATCTGTTCTAATGTGGGGGGACTGAGAGGACACCAAAGTCTATGGGAAAAA
This sequence comes from Abramis brama, assembly GCF_963993115.1. Lineage (NCBI taxonomy): Eukaryota > Metazoa > Chordata > Actinopteri > Cypriniformes > Leuciscidae > Abramis > Abramis brama. The sequence goes on along the minus strand of NC_139967.1, from coordinate 31,105,270 downwards.
TGGGACACTTCAGTCTGCTTATAAAGTTTGATCTAAGGGCAAGAGACTTCCTGCTAATGTAAGCAATCTTCCACTGTTATTACTAAAGCCACTCTGGACGTCCACTCAGGCGCTGAGACATACAACATTATATATCGGCCAGAGGTCAAGAGTAAAACATATTGTCCCAAAAGAAGGAGAAGGGGGGAAAAGTAAATATAGAATAAGGCAATCAATTTAAAACGATTAAAGAAGAAAATCCTTACAAAACGTATATAAACTTATATAAAGGATATATAAATAAATATATATAAAGGATAAAATACCAGGTAATAGAAAATGATATATATATGGGTGGTTCTCAAACACCCGACGAGCTCAAATATTTTGACAGTCATGAGAGAGGCAGAATGGATCAGTCAGCGTGCAAAATGAAAGCACAGAGAGAGAGAGAGAGAGAGAGAGAGAGAGAGAGAGAGAGAGAGAGAGAGAGAGAGAGAGAGAGAGAGAGAGAATGTGTGTAGGCAAATAAGCAACAAAAATGTGTGAATAAAAGCAGACTAACACTTAAAAGAGGTAACTTAAAAACAAAACAGGAGCGATTAATTCAAATCCCACTGTAAAGTGTTCAGAGTCAATCAGAACATATGACACTCAAACTCCAGACAGAACCTCTAACATTATAAACAAAACACCTGATACAAAGCTTCATATTTAATGTGCTCAGTGTCTTAAACATCTAACGTGTGTCTTAAGATGTCAGATATGAAAGGAGCATGACAAGGTGACCTCGTTACAAAAACAAGTGTCAGAACTCAAAGTGTGTCACACTGGAGTTCACGACATTTGGTTTCATGTATAATTCAGAGCAGTGCAAGATATGAAATTATTTCATAGAAATCCCAAGGAAAAAAGCTTGATGAATAAATCCCTCAACTGACTTCCAAAGCTCATAATTAAAAGAGAATATTATAATTAAGAGAATACAAACAGCTTCAGATCAAAAGGTCTTTGCCTTCTGGTTATGAAAACTACAGAAACTGGATTTATCAACATAGCTGCAAGTCAGTTGACTGGTACCAATGCATATGTGTATAATTTTGAGGCATATTTAGGCTTATGCAATTTGTTACAAAAACTGTCACTAGTAGGAATTCTAATAACATTATACCAATCTTACTAATATTACTAAGATTGTTGCTTGTAATTAAAGGTAAATTTAATAATCTTTTGGTTAAGAGTCTGTACTTAGATCTGTGTATGTGTACAATAAATGTGACGATATTAACAATGCTTAATGACTTCTTAATAAACCATAATTAATGGAGATATCTAATTAACCAAAATAACAATATTCTCAAAGCCAGAAGACCAATAATAATGTTGGTAATCAAACAGTTGACGATAGCCGTTGACTTCCATAGTAGGAAAAAAAAATACTATGGAAGTCAATGGCTTCCGTCAAATGTCTGATTCTTTAAAATATCTATGTTGTGTTCAACAGAAGAAAGAAGCTCATACCGGTTTGGAACAACATGAGGGCGAGTAAATGATGACAAAATTTACATTTTTGGGTGAACTATACCTTTAACCATATATCCACCTCAGTAGCAGCAAAAGTGTTTTGCTATACAATATGTACACAATCAGTACATTTGACTTATTTTTGATGTAAGTACATAGTAGTTAAGGACACCTAAAGTGTGAATGCACTGAAACCTGGTGAGGAGGTAACACATGGTAGGTTAGTAATGCTATAGGTATTGCACTTAATATTTAAGGCCAATCTTGCACTAATATACAGTCTTAAAAATAAAGGTTCCATCAGCAATGCCATAGAAGAAGCATTTTGGGTCCACCAAAGAACCTTTCAGGGAAACGGTTCTTAAATTAACCTATTTTTGATTCATAGTGTGAAGAACATTTTAATAATTTAAAGAACATTTTCAATTTTAAAAACCTTTTGTGTAATAAGAAAGGTTAAATGGATGTTAAATGTCCCTTTATTTTTAAGAGTGTATAGAGCTATTTATACCTAAATTATGTCAGTGGGTGTTTCCTCAACCTGACCAATTAAAGCCAGGACTGGAAATATTTATAATAAAACTTATCCCAGACCCAGACATTCAGGGCCCTATCTTGCACCCAGCGCAATTGACTCTGTACACCGACGCATGTATCATTCCTATTTTGCACCCGCGCAAAGCGGACTTTTCCCTCCACAGACGCACGTCGGTTAACTAAGAAATACACTTGCGCTCCCCGGGGCGGTTCAGCGCAAAGAGGAGGCGTGTTCCGGCGCAAACGTTCCCTCGTGCTATTTTACAGGTTTAGAAAACAATTCCGTCACTGACCGAAAAAAAAAACAGTTTAAAGTCAGTGGCGCGTTGCGCATGTTATTCATATGCTATTTTAAGGGCGCATGCTTGGCCTTAATCAATGTAGCGTGTGCTTTAAGTGTCACAAAGCATACACTTTGATTCTCTCAGCTACACACAGACGCAGCAGTTATCATTTTTGCAAATCATACATTATTACGATAGATAGATAGATAGATAGATAGATAGATAGATAGATAGATAGATAGATAGATAGATAGATAGATAGATAGATAGACAGTTTATTATAAAAGCATACCTCTAGCTTACACATTTACCCAAATTATCATACGCCTGTTTAACCGAAGTTAATTTGGGTGTGTTTCTCCATCCCCAACGTCCCTGACGAGAACGTCCTTGGCTGTGAACCGCTCCTGGCGTGCGCCTGGCAAAGCCGCCGTTACAATAGGAATCCGCTTTAGAACGAGCACGCCTGCTCTTAAAGGGAATGTGAGATGACGCTCTGATTGGTTTATTTCACGTTACGCCCAAACCACACCTATGAATAATGAAGCTACTTCAGACCAACCCATTTTAGATTTGCGTTGGGTGCAAGAGTCATTTATCCCGCCAGTATAATAGCAACAGCGCCCAAGACTCGCCCACAAAGTTACTTGCGTTTTGCGCTTGATACTTGCGTTTCAGATCGTTAAAATAGGGCCCTCAGTCTTAAATTATGAAAATGCACTATAAAATATACTATAAAATACTATACTATACTACTATACTACAAAAATATTTATAATAATTATTGCATTTAAAACTGATTATCTAAATAAAGAGTGAAATAAACAATTATACAAAACATGTTTTCTATGTATTGAATATGTTAAGTATATATACAATGTGAATTAGTCATTTGAATCAAAATATTTTTAAAATGTTATTTCCACCATACATGTAATGGTATTAAACACAATACATTTGAGATGTGATGGAAATTACACTGTGGTAGAAATATTAACACATGATAGGATAATAATCCAGTATGTCCACTGTTGGATCTTGTTGGTTAAATAAACTTGTGAAAAAAAAAAGAAAAGGTTTTGAACAAGGCCAAAGTGTCATAGATGAAGCCTAATTCAATAACACTAATACAATAGTGTAACATACATATTGTACAATAGGTACAATAATACTACGCATGTTCTAAAGAGAGAAACACGTAATTTAGAGCGTAAATGGAAACAAACTAATTTAGAGGTCTTTAGAATCGCGTGGAAAGACAGTATGTCACGTTATAAAAAGGCCCTAAAAGCAGCCAGGGCTGAGCATCTCCGCAAACTAATAGAAAATAACCCAAACAATCCAAGGTTTTTATTTAACACCGTGGCTAGACTAACAAATAAACAGACGTCACCCGAACAAAATATCCCGTTACAGTTTAGCAGTAATGATTTCATGAACTTCTTCACTGAAAAAATAGAAAACATCAGAACCACAATTGTAAACGTTCAATCCTCAATCACGCCTTATAATTAAGCCTCAATTATCCCCCCGCAAGAACAATTACAGTGCTTTACAACTATAGAACAAAAAGAGTTAAATAAACTTATCACTTCATCTAAAACAACAACATGTTTATTAGATCCTATACCAACTAAACTACTGAAAGAAGTGTTACCTGTAGTGGAAGAGCCTCTCCTCAATATTATTAACTCATCTTTATCTTTAGGTCATGTTCCAAGAACATTTAAACTGGCAGTTATAAAACCTCTCATTAAGAAACCACAATTAGATCATAATAATCTAGCAAATTATAGACCCATTTCAAATCTTCCATTTATGTCTAAAATACTAGAAAAAGTTGTGTCCGCTCAACTGGGCTCTTTCTTGCAAGAAAATGATATCTATGAAAAGTTTCAGTCAGGATTCAGGCCGCATCATAGCACTGAAACTGTGCTCGTTAAAATCACAAATGATTTACTTTTAGCTTCTGACCAAGGCTGTATCTCAATACTAGTTTTACTTGATCTAAGTGCTGCGTTCGATACTATAGATCACACAATACTCTTAGATCGACTACAAAATTATACTGGTGTTCAAGGACAAGCATTAAGCTGGTTTAGATCATACTTATCTGACCGCTACCATTTTGTCTATTTGAATGGAGAAAAATCGATCATAACTTCAGTAAACTATGGAGTGCCGCTGGGATCTGTGTTGGGCCCTCTATTATTCTCAATATATATGATGCCACTTGGAAATATTATAAGGAAACATGGAATTAGTTTCCAATGTTATGCTGATGACACTCAAATATATATTTCATCACGGCCGGATGAAAACGCTAAATTATCCAAATTGACAGAGTGTGTTAAAGATATAAAAGATTGGATGACGCGTAATTTTCTTTTATTAAATCCAGACAAGACAGAGGTAATACTTATCGGTTCAAAAAACCGCCCACAGAACCTCTCACAATACAACTTTGACATCATAGGATGTCCTGTTACTTTATCCTCTACAGTAAAAGACCTGGGTGTTATACTCGATTGTAACCTGTCTTTTGAAAATCATATTTCATATGTTACAGCCTTTTTCCACCTTAGAAACATTGCTAAGATACGTAATATGCTATCAGTTTCTGATGCAGAAAAGTTAGCTCATGCATTCATGACCTCGAGACTAGATTACTGTAATGCTTTATTAGCTGGTTGTCCTGCATCCTCAATAAACAAGCTACAGTTAGTCCAAAATGCAGCCGCTAGAGTTCTTACTAGATCAAGAAAATATGATCATATAACACCGATTTTATCATCACTGCATTGGTTACCTATAAAGTTCCGTATTAATTATAAGGTATTGCTACTGACTTATAAAGCCCTAAACGGCTTAGCTCCAGTCTATTTAACGGATCTTCTATCGCCCTATAATCCATCGCGCTCTTTAAGATCAATAAATTCGAGGCTTTTGGTCATACCTAGGATATCCAGATCAACCAAAGGAGGGAGAGCATTTTCACATTTGGCTCCGAAACTCTGGAATAGTCTTCCTGATACTGTTCGTTGCTCGGACTCGCTCTCCCAGTTTAAAACTAGATTAAAGACGCATCTTTTCGGCCAGGCATTCATGTAATATTTTTAATCTTACAGTTCAAACTACAATCCGGCCTCTAGTTCATAAATGCCAGAGGAGAACTGGCCCCCGACTGAGCCTGGGTTCTCCCAAGGTTTTTTTTTTTCTCCATTAGGTCACCTGATGGAGTTTTAGGACACCATTAGGTCACTTGATGGAGTTTTTTCGGTTCCTTGCCACTGTTTCCTTTGGCTTGCTCAGTTGGGGATATTTTGGGGATATTTAATTTTATTTTATCAATCAATAAATTCCACTAGAAACAAACCTTGTTATATATTTTTTTTTATTTAATACTGTGAAGCTGCTTTGATACAATCTGTATTGTGAAAAGCGCTATACAAATATACTTGATTTGATTTGATTTGATTTAATTCATACTACTTTATAGTTAAGGTAGACGTTTAACTGTCCCTAAACAAACCATTCTAAATGCTCAATAACAGTGGTCATTTGAGCCTTGAGGTCAGAAATCATGATTTTCAAGAATTGAGGGTGGCATTACAGTGGCTGGAGTCTGGAAGAGAGTAGGAAATCAGTACAACAGCCCTTTGGGCGAAGATGGCTAAATTAACACAAATGTTACGAGTTCAGTTCAAAGTAGTGTTGACCCAGGATCTGGACAGTTACCAAGATCACATTCCTACTCTATCACCACACTACCCTTGAGGAAAGAGCTCAAGGTTGCTGCCCCTGAATCACATCACTGTAAGTCACTCCAGATAAAAAGGCTTGTGATTGTTTGAGTATGTGTTTGCGACAGCAATAGCCTCATCCAGGTCTATTGTCACACAACTGACATCACGTGCTGTTTACAGCAACATCTTGAAGTCAAAAGCGTGCCAATTCTTCACCGAACAACAGCAACTTGTGCTGATCTCACAGCGCATGCACCCTAAACTTCACATCGACAGTGTTTAGCTTACACTGTGTGAGTGTCTGTGGGGGGAAACACTGACAGACTATGAAAGAGACAAACCAAATCAAACAGAATACCAACCAAGATGGGTGACAGTGTATAGGTCATATGTTCCTTTGACTTCTGACAGCTAGATGGATTGCTTTCATTTGAAGAAAAGGAAAATATTTAAAAAGTAAATGCATTAATATTCATGCACTTCAGGAGGAATAGATGTCTTGAGTCTTCTGAATAAGAGAGGGTAACTAATCCCGACAACAAGAAGTGTGCGGTCTGATGGGGGAAACATTGCATACCACAAACAAGCATAGTCATGATAAGCACCCTTAAGACTATCTTTAAGAGGTTCAAAATAGGAAGAAGTCTCTTATGCTTTGAGCAAAAATACAGTAAAAACAGCAATATTGGTGAATACAATTTTATATATAAATATATATATATATATATATATATATATATATATATATATATATATATATATATATATATATAAAATTTTCTTTCTTTTTTTCTATTTTAATGTATTTAAAAATGTAATTTATTCCTGTGATGGCAAAGCTGAAGTCAAGCAGTGTCAAATGATCTTTCAGAAATCATTCTAAAATGTGTACTTGGTGCTGAAGAAACATTTATTTTTATTAGTAATGGTGAATATATATATATATATATAAAATTGTAAATGTCTTTAAAAACTATCCTTGCTGAATAGAAGTTTTTTTCTTTTTTTTCTTTTTTCTTTTTTTTTTTTCTAATCATACTGACCCCAAACGTTTGAATGTTAGTGTACAAATATGTCAGGAACTCAAACATATACAGTCTAGACCCTTTCCAAAAAATTAGAATATCATGGAAAAGTTTATTTATTTCCATAATTCCATTCAAAACGTTAAACTTCCATAGATTATAGATTCAGGGCCCACAACTTAAACGATTTCAAGTATTTAGTTGCTCTGAAAATGTCCTGGTAGATGGCTGCGTTGACTCTGGATTTAGTAAAGCACAGTGGACCAAAGTCCTCTTTTCTGATGAGAGCAAATTTTGCATCTCATTTGGAAACCAAGGTCCCAGAGTCTGGAAGAAAAATGGACTTCATTGACTTCATTTTCCAGCAGGATTTGCACCTGCCCACACTGCCAAAAGAACCAAAACCTGGTTCAATGACCATGGTATCACTGTGTAATTACTGTGTGATTTCATGTAATATTCAAATTTTTTGAAATCCCGTTTTCGTGGGTTTTATGAGCTGGAAGCCCAAATTATGTACAAATAAACAACTAAATACTTGAAATCGTTTAAGTTGTGGGCCCTGAATCTATAATCTATGGAAGTTTAATGTTTTGAATGGAATTATGGAAATAAACTTTTCCATGATATTCTAATTTTTTGGAAAGGGTCTGTATATACATATATAGATCCTGATTTAAAAATAAATAAATCGAATATTCAGAAGTTTAAATGGACTTTAAACATTTTCTACACCATTCAGAGTCTTTGAAACTCACCTGAATGTTAAAAAGATGAACCTTGACCCGATTTAACATGACGCCCTATCTGCTCAAAGGACAACATGTCATTACAGGAAGTAAAGCAATCGTAATATACAAAAGGAGCAGAGGAAGAAGACTAGTGACAATGGGAATTATCGCTGTTATTCTCCTTCTCCCCTCTTGACAGGCAGAGCTTTAATTCTGTAATCCACACAGACAAGAGGTGATAAAAACAGCAGAGGAACCTGCTCCCTAATGGTTATGACAAAGACCTGTTTCTTTCACACGTACATGTACGCGCACACACATACATACACACACACACCAGACATGCACAGACTTGCTAAAGCAAATACAGTCAATAATTAGCTCCGTCATTAGCGGAGCATTAGAGACGTGAAGTTTTTTGTGGGTAGCTGAATGCAAGGCCCGTGTCATTACATGATTTTAAAATTCCTTTGGTGACGTTAAGGAGGACTGAAGGCTTTGGCAAATGACTGTGGTGCATATTAAATAACTAAAATATGCATTAATATCATGGTTATGAGCGATAAACCAAACACTCTGGCTCTTGAAAACAAATTACTAATTAGTATCATGTCAAAATACAATTTAAATGTCTCTAATTAGTATTTCAAATTCAAGCATATATATTTTATGCATAAGTGTTTTTCTTTAATCCATGTGAATATGACTTATTACTCAATAAAATGAATCACTGCACTGGCTAAAGTAAGCGACTTCTCTCAGAAAACTGAGACACTTTAATTTACACTTTAGTTTCCATTAGTGATGAAAAACTTGACTCGATTAAGTGGATTGGTTCTTGAACATTTCATTTCAGTGAACCGGTTCAAAAAGGTTTTTACATGTTTTAATCAATGAAACGTATGAAAGACAAACACACAATCAGTTCATAAACTTACACTTACATTTAGTCATTTAGCAGATGCTTTTATCCAAAGCGACTTACAAATTAGGACTAAATTAAGCGAGTCATCATGAAGAGGCAAAAACAACGCAAGAAGTGCTGAAAATACGAAGTTCAGGCATTATTCAGAGTAGCAAGCCCGATAAGTGAGGTTTTAGAGGGAAAGGGAAGTTTTTTTTTTATATATATATTTTTTTATGCGGTTAAGTGCTTACTGGAAGAGATGGGTTTTCAGCTGTCTTTTGAATGTTGTCAGGGATTCTGCTTTCCGGATGAGGGTGGGGAGAGCGTTCCACCAGCATGGAACTGTGAATGAGAATGTTCTGGAAAGTGATTTTGTGGCTTTCTGTGATGGGACCACGAGACGTCGCTTGTTGACCGATCGTAGGCTTCTGGTAGGGATGTAGACTCGTAGGAGTGAGTGAAAGTAGGAGGGAGCTGAGCCTGTGATAGATCTGTAAGCAAGCGTCAATGCCTTGAACTTGATGCGAGCAGCGAGTGGTAGCCAGTGCAGAGAGATGAACAGAGGAGTGACGTGGGCCCTCTTGGGCTCGTTGAAGACAAGACGAGCTGAAGCATTCTGAATCATTTGTAGAGGTTTAGTTGCACATGATGGAAGTCCGGCCAGAAGAGCATTGCAGTAGTCAAGCCTAGAAATGACCAGGGCCTGGACGAGAAGTTGTGTTGCATGCTCAGTAAGGAAAGGCCTGATCTTCCTGATGTTGTGCAGTGCAACCTGCATGATCGAGCTGTCTTTGAAATGTGATCTGTGAAGGTCAGCTGGTCATCAAACGTTACTCCAAGATTTCTGACCGACCTTGATGGGGTGATTGATGATGATTCTAGCTGGATAGTGAAGTTGTGCCGTAGAGACGGATTGGCAGGGAGGACGAGAAGCTCAGTCTTTGCCAGGTTGAGCTGCAGGTGATGTTCCTTCATCCATGTCGAGATGTCCGCCAGACAGCTTGAGATCCGTGCAGCTGCTGTGGGATCATCTGGTTGAAATGAGAGGAAGAGCTGTGTGTCATCAGCATAGCAGTGGTAGGAGAAACCGTGTGCCTGTATGATGTGTCCCAGTGATGTGGTGTAGATGGAGAAGAGGAGGGGACCAATAACTGAACCCTGGGGAACCCCTGTGGTCAGTTGATGTGTTCTGGATACCTCGCCTCTCCATGCGACCCTGAAGGACCTACCTGTGAGATAGGACTCAAACCAGTGGAGTGAAGTTCCTGTGATGCCCAGTGATGAGAGGCTGGACATAAGGATCTGATGATTCACAGTGTCGAAGGCAGCAGACAGATCCAGGAGAATGAGGACTGAAGATTTGGAAGCAGCTTTTGCGATCCGTAGGGCTTCTGTGACCGACAGTAACGCAGTCTCAGTTATTTCCATAAACTTATTTCCAGCAGTAAAAATCAGAATCAGAATGAGTTTTAATGCCAAGTATGTTTACACACTCAAGGACTTTGTCTTGGTGACAGGAGCTTCCAGCGCAGAAAAAAATGAAAGTGTATGCATGTGCTACAGTATATCCAGTTATGTGCAAATGAAAGTGGAATAGTTTTTAATATTTATGCTATTTGGCTATTAATGCCCCAACACTCAAATGTTCAGTACACTCCAATGCACTTAGCATCAGCTCAAAAAGGATAATTCTCGTTCAGTGAGTTGTTAACTCGAGCACCGCTTGGATAATTTCAGTTCAACTCATGGACAAATTGTTCAGAACGGTTTTGTGAAATAGTTCAATAGATTCATTGAAAACATCTGAACATGTCCCTGAGTCGCTAAATAGCATCACATCATTACATTAACAACTAGTTGTTTGTTTCACATGGATTTTGGTAATGTGGCTAACAATAGCTGGATTTTTTTTTTTTTTTTTGAGAGTGAATTTGGTTATATGCTTAAAAAAGGGGTTCAAAAGTTTTTCTTTTTTTGTAGTGATGTTACATAAGAGCAAAATAATTTGGGCTTTCACCAAATAACTTTTGAGTGAACAGTTGTTAAAATAAAAAATGTTTATTTTAGTATGAAGAACATTTTGGTAATCTGAAGATCCATTTTCCACTGAAGAAAAGTTCCATGGATGCTAAAGGTTTTTCATGGAAGCATCAATGCCAACAAAGAACCTTTATTTTTAAGAGTGTAGAAAGCGTTTTTCAGTCCCATAAATTGCCAATTATCTATAACAAGACTAAGAACTCTGAAAAGGACTGACAACCGTATTGAGCTGCAGTATGCATGTGGCCATGAAACTTAGAAATGAATAATATGTTTTTGAATTCAATCCAAATGCTAGATAAATAAAGACTTGTTTTCATCTCAGAACAAAAATGGAAAACGCCTTTTGAAAATTTGAGCTATTATCAATCATCAGTAACAAACTGTCAGTCAACGAAATGTAATTCTCTAAAGCCTGAAGGCCATGGCTTGGCCAAAGTGAGCAAGGTGCTGCTTTGACAACTTTCTCATGTCTTTCTCATTCAGTAAGCCAAAAATGGGACGTTCAAATCGCTAAATCACTCTGTTTATGTGCTATTCTGTGTGTCTGTAAGAAGAGAGAGTCGCTGTGTATCATGAATGATTTATTTGCTGGCCTTCACAGCTATGAGGCTACAGCTCTGATTCAAAGCTCCTCTGTAACACTGACAAATGACATATATTCCTGGCTGACATGAATACTGTACTGAATATGACCTGCTCAATTGGGACAACCATCCCGGCCCTCTCTATTTTGAAGTTCCTCAGAGGGCATCGGGACACAGAAGTGAAGGGCTTGAGATAGAGATCTGTGACATTCATCCTCAGGTGGTTTCTAGTACATATTTAGCACTGTACAAGCTTTTGCAATCTTGAATAAACGTGTCATCCCTAGAGGTGCAGCAACTCACACATAATGTTAGTACAATAGACCTACTAGAACATCCATTTGCATGTGTTCTCAACCAGTCCCACAATTCACAACAGAATACTGGATAACTTGCATAAGTAAGATTTAATGACAAAAGTGTTTGTTATTAATGTTTGTGTGTGCGTGTGTCAATGATAACTAAGAAAAATAAAAATGTGCAAGAATTAAATGATTTAGTAAAACTTGTAATGATTTAAAACACAACAAACAACCGATTTCAGATGTGGCAAGGAATCGGTGAATATTTTAATGCATTTTAACTTTGGTTACAATTATTTATGAAAATATATAGTGCATTATAATGTACATTATGCATTATAATGCATTATACATAAAGGCTTTAAGTAAAGTGTTAAAGATTTTGAATTATTAATTAACTCACCCAAACACATACAGAAGATCATTTATAGACACAGCAGAAACATAATATACAGCACAAGGGCATTTTAACTAAGTTAAATATTGACTACATTTTAAGAATATTTTTTATCAAAATACAAAAAACGACTAAACTTTTGATCGACTGAAGAAGAAAACTGTGTGATAATGTACACTGCTTAAGTAAAATGATATTATACAGTGTGTTCGGCTACAGGCCAGAAGTCTTTCAAAAGTTTGTACATGAATTTGTCAGTACATTTTACAACTGTTGCAACCTAAATTAATTAGCCATGGTCAGTTTTTTTCTCAACTTGCTCCTCAAAAAAAAAAAAAAAAAAAAAACACAGAACGATTTTAGTTGTAGAAGTTGACAACCTTGTCTCGACCCCAAGAGACTATGCAGAGAAATGGCTTCCTGTGAAGAAGTTTATCCAAGGGTACGCAAGATTAACGAGGATATTTTCATTGGACGCCTCCGTTCCATGCCACGCATACTCCGAGGTGATAAGATCAGATTATTTATTGTGCCTTCCTCTCCAGGTCATTTACTATGTTAATTTTTATGAGCCGTGTGTTGCCTTTGTCTGTGGGTTGTGTGCTGCTCTTCGCAAACCTCGGGCGAGGGGTGGAAAAAAGGGGATTTGTGTACTTAGCACACGCTCTGCCAAATTAGTCACCCATGCCGATTATTTCTGCCATTCAGGGCTGCTATGGAATGTCTAATTTAAGTTACACTCTGTGAAATTCAATTCTATTAGCAGAGCCGGAAAAATAGGCCTCTATTTGCGGGACCTTGTGGTTTGTATCTGAAGAGATAATGAAATGTTACTTGTAACAGATTGGTTTGACTTGGATCCTTCAGGCAGAGGAGTTCTTTGTTTCTTGTATCTAGGTCTTCTCAAGAGATCACACATATCCCAGACGAACCAAGCTATTTAGAAGAGTCCAAAACGAATGATGCAAACATGAGGCTTTGAACCTGTAATGAAACAAATGACAAGAACACAATTAAGTCATGCATTTATGAAATGTTATTTTCGCAATTTCAGGCACTACTTACTATCAAATGCAACTGGTTTATTCAACTTGGGATTGTTTACTTCGGTTTAGTGATATTGAAAACACAAACATAAAGTAGGGTCAGAGAACAGTCTCGACCCCGGCACCACTGGAATAGAGTGGGATTAAGTACTTTGCTCCATTGGCCAGAGGAACTGCAGCCCATAGGATATGAAACCAGGAGTAATTTCCAACAAACTTACTAGAATCTTGTACTATACATTAGACTAATTGCTCCATGTACAATTTTCCAGTGACAAAAACTATGAAAAGAACTTGTGTCGAGACTTAAGTGCACCTTTAGTGGCATAAGCCCTCAAAATACCTGCGAGTGATGTGAGAGGCTTAACCACAGGCTGTCTGTCACCTCTAACAGACACTCTCATGTCGACAGAGACAGCTTTAACATCAAGGCCTTCATGGATAATTCATGTATAATTACAGAAAGCTTTCAAACTGGTTTAAATCATGGTCCCTCCCTCTCTACTCCATTCCCCACACACCACACACATACAGACATAAAGTGGGGTCCAAAATCCAGAGACCACAAGTGCAAGTTGCTTTATAGCATTTTTTGTCATTTAAAACATTAGTTTTGAATATCGAATTATATTATCAGTGTAATAATTTGACCATTTTCTATTTAATATATTTTAAAACTATTTATTCCTGTGATGGCAAAACAGAATTCAAATGATCCTTCAGAAATCATTCTAATATAGAATAGAATAGAAAAGAATACATCATAGGATGTCTTTGACTTTTAAATATTGCACACATACACTTCACTCTTGCTTTGACATTTCCAACTGTCATAACTATGGTAAAGATATATATATTAGTGTTTGTGATTGATATTGATCATTTTTAAATGTAAAGAAAAAATTGCTCAATGTTATCACTACCCTCCTTCATTCTCAGTCCCATTCACATCAGCGCTAATAATCAAGAGCTCACAGAGAGGTGAGAGGTTCTAACCCATGATTTTCCCTTTGTGCGTGTGTGTGGGTGTGTGTGTGTGTGTGTGTGTGTGTGAGAGTGAGAGAAAGCGAGTGTGTGCATCTGAGAGTGAGAGGGCTCCATTCAAGGTCAACTGCAGGTGAACACCGGGTCAAACGGAGGTCGCTCGAGCTCAGGCGGGTCAATAACGCCCCCGGATCAGCATCCGCACGCGGGCGGCGCCTGAGCCACACATCAATTTGGCAGCTTGAGAAACAATAATAAAAGAAAAAAAAAGCAGGTATACCCAGAGATGAATTGAAACAGTTACAGAAGGGGAATAAAACAAACGTATGGGGTGACTGCAAAACAGCACTAGCTTTCAAGTCCTAACTCCTTTTCATGTAAACGTCTCTGTCTGACACCTCTCATACATCCCTTTTTTTCTGCCTCCCTCCCTCCCTCTCTCTCTCTCTCTCTCTCTCTCTGTCCTTTTAAAGAAGAGAACTCAAGCAGAGAGAAACGAGCCACTCGTTGGGGTTGGCGAAAGGTCAGTGCTGACAGGATGCAGGGTTAAACTGCCAGCTTAAAATACTGTTCATGACCCTCGCAGCCTTGTTCTAAATACCCCCCTTTTGTGTCACCGTCACTGGCGGCATCAATATTCGCCCCTCTCAGATTTATTAGACATTGTTGGGCAGGAGGGTAGAAACCATTTATGCACAAAAGTCACATCGATCTAATACCTAATTCAGCCACATAGCAAAAACAATTGCGTCACTGCGCTGAGCAAGTAGCTTGGTGCTCTTGGGAAAATATTTTTCTATGTTTCATGCTTTTCAAATAAGTTGTTTCTATGGTTTTGGCCTTTAATCATACAGGACAGTGAAGCAACAACAGGAAATAATGGGGAGAAGAGAGGAGGGGTGGGAAATGACCTGAGGAGGAATCAAACTTGCGTTGCTTGCAATATGTCAAAGCACAGACACTACACACCAGGCTACATGTTTTTTTGTTTTGTTTTTTGGAGCCAATCTAGAACGAAAAAAAGACATGTATTATAATATAATGAAAATGTTGTGATTTATATGTTGCCTGCATATATCTATTTTATGAACAGCAACATCTATTTTATGAGAATATATATATATATATATATATATATATATATTTTTTTTTTTTTTTTTTTTACAAAAGTCCGTTTCAAGGAAAGCCATTTCACTTGACGACCATATCTGTAATGCCAGCAGCTATTTTACTCATGCAAAGACCAACTCCTATCTACTTGAATGGGGATCAGTGTTATTTTAGTATAATTGTGATACTATTAGTTTTCATTAAAATGTTTAATTAGTTTGTATTATTATAGTTTCCATTTTCATTTTTTATATACATTTTTTATGTCTATATAGTTTTTTTTTTTAATAGTCACAAAAGTTTAAGTTTTAGTTGTTTTAGAACATAAAGTTAAATTAAATGAAAATAAGAAACTATAGCTGACATAAAATAAGTTAAAGGGTTTATTGTATTTCAGGTAATGTTTATTTTATTTCAAGAATTTCAAAGATTATCATTTTTCTTTTATGGTTTAAATTTTACTTCATTATAACCATAATGGGAAAAATTATAAAAGACCTGAACCGTAACATGAAAACAAAAAGTATAAATTTATGAATGATTTTTTCCCCCGAGGCTATTTCCCGATAATATGACTCTAGGCGCACTTACGGGAATTTTACGGGAAGTTAACTCTACAAGAATTTAACATAGGCTATTAGGTAAGGAGTTTTTAAAAAAAAAAAAATACATCCAGCCAGTTGTTATCGGAGCACAAACCCCGACAGGGTGATCAGGATCAGGAAGTCTTGCATCGCCCTGAAGGGGTTTATTCTATGAAAACAAGCGGCTGGATGTACATTATACCACTTATTACATGGCTCCTAGCTACATAAGTAAATAATTAGATATGAAATATTGATCTGAGTCGAAATATTTTATTAGTCCCAAGCCCACATTGCAGGACTATGAGGTATGTCATCTTTCTATGAGGGACTTTTTTACTTATAGGTGGGACTTCTGCCATATTGTGCATAGCGCTTCTCCTATACATACTAGTAAAATGAATTAACCGTCTTGGCATATATAGGCCTACAGTCTTTGATTTTGCACACATAATGATCAATTTATATATATACATATACTATTACACTACTACTATATATTGTGCAAGGGGGTAAAGGGTATGTTACCAACGGCAGTTAGCCCCTGCTAGAAAAGCCATATATATGTGTGTGTGTATGTGTGTGTATATATATATATATATGTATATATGGCTTTTCTAGCAGGGGCTAACTGCCACTGGTAACATACCCTTTACCCCCTTGCACAATATATAGTAGTATGTTAAGGAAGTTAAAAGTAAGTTTGGTAATTTTGGTTAGTGTAATTTTGACGGTACAATTTCTTGTAAAACATTGCATACTGGAGTTTCTATGAAATCACAGGAGAAATAAGGTAACAAACAAGCGGTCAGGTATGCACTAAAACTGTGAAATGAACACAACGGAGAGCTAATTTCCCTTCTATCATAATTTATCTCCACCCTTTAAATATGTAAGACACATTTAAACAGATCCATGCATGTTCTAGGCAAATTAAAGCAGCTCTAATTAATGCTATGCAAAACACGGCCGTACGTTTATTACTTGATTTATCTTTGTTCTACTTAAGAGGGGCAGAGTTGTCTTGCCAATTTGTCTTCCTCTCGCATACTTAAGATTCAGTATGTGTTTAAATGATTTATTTAATAAATAAGTGAATAAATCACCTCACAGCTAATTTCCCTAATGATATTAGAAAAGAGTAACTGTACAAATTGTGCAAAATAGAAACCGCTATTAACCTGCAGCACCTTTCGTTTGCCGGGTTCACAACGTCCATCCATTTTCATTTGTGCAAAAACAAAAACATGATTAAAAGAATTGACATTTGACACAGATTTCACAAATAAAACCACTTTGCTTTCCGTGTCTAATAGACGAGGGTCAGCTCCCCGGTTCTCACGGTGATACATCAAAATACGGAACATGCTGTCCCATTTAGGACACAAGACAACCGCATCAACACTAAGCGGTCTAAACAATAACAAAACAAATAGCAATACATATAAATAATCACTGCATGCAATAAAATATGGTTCACAGTGGTGACAAGTTCACAACTAGATCTTTTTTTTTAACCCACCATTCTTTTTTTTTTCCAGTTGGGTCCCTGGAGGCAGTGAGAAATAGATGGTGGAACTTAATAACTAGAGATGAACATTATTCCCCAAGCTACAGCGAATGTTTCACTGCTTGATTATGAGTGAATGGCCAACACAGACTAAAATGTTCCGTTTCCACAAGCATGAAGAGGGCATAAATAATTCAAAATTTATTCCCGCAGAAGGAGGGACAATGAAAATCATAAATTATCCATGTGCGAGGCTTTAATGCAAGAGCTCAATGAACCTGCTCTAACTAACTAGTCTGCTTCCTCATTACACGCCAGGCACAGACCTCTTAACCTTTTAATATTAATTTAGCGACAACTACGGTGGGATGGGCTTTATGTAAATGGGAATGATGGCTAGTGGAGAGGAAGTGGGTAATATGAAATGATCCTCAAGAGGTTATTATCTATATTTGTCTCTGCTATACCATCTGTAAATAACAAGCTCAGTTTGAGTACTGGTTTTTAAGTTGTAAGAGATGGATAGACAAATTTAGAATGCAATCAATCTTACAACACCAAAAAGTTGCACGTTTCGGTTTTTGCCTATTTTAGTTTTGTATGCTTTATGCTGCTTTTTGTAATTGCATGGGTAAATGCCAATATGAAAGGGATTGTTTTTGTAGCGGTAACCTAGTAAAGGCCAGAATGAACAGAACAGTCATTACACTGTGACTCACAGTACTGATAGTGATAATTTCCTAACAAGGTCTTGAGCACAGGAAGAACAGACCTGTAAACGTACTGTGTTTCATGAGTAGCTGTGACATATATGAGTCCCATGATTACACTAAGAGCTCCATATATTTAACAGAAAACCAGAAACATCTTTTAAAACTGATGAAATTGATAAAACTTGAATGGACCATGAATGGATTGGCATTGTGGTACGTCATCTGTCTTATGTTATTACTGCTCATAACAGTGATGGGTCCAGACTTCCCCAATGTAGAATACTTTCAAATTAGAGAATTAGCCCATGACATATGGGATTTGGAGGAATCAGCTAAAATGCCAGATATAATACCTAAGATCTATAAGGTTTTACTCAATCAGTAATTGAAATGGAATATTGAAGATTTGTATTGGAAGCTTTAGATTACTCCTCTGAATAGGACAGGTAATTATATGAAATAAACTTAAACATAGCAAGTAGGACATGGTGACAACAGCCAAACATCATGCATCATGAGACAATGGGCCCTATTTTAACGATCTAAGCGCATGGTCTAAAAAGCACAGGGCGCAAGTTCACTTAGGGCGTGTCCGAATCCACTTTTGCTAGTTTAACGACGGGGAAAATGGTCAGCGCGCCAGGCGCATGGTCTAAAAGGGTTGTCCCTGTTCTCTTAATGAGTAATGGGTGTGTTTTGGGATTTACGAGCATTAAACCAATCAGAGTCTCATCTCCCATTCCCTTTAAATGCCAGTTGCGGTCGCACCATGGCAGATTCGCTATTTACATGACGGAATTTGATAGTGGAAAGACCGAAGTCGTCTCCGGAGCGCAAACGGAACTGCTTGTGTGCGAGGTAAAAGTGCGCAAGCAGACCATCGGCGGGACAAGCCGGATTCCACCATATCTTTATGTACACAATAATAATCTTTTACATTGTAATCCTTTTATTCTAAATATTTGGCATGTTTGTGTGCTGCTGTGCGTCCATGTGTGTTTAATAAGCAGAGTGTACGTGCGTTGTGGACCCGCCTAATAGGCGCACATTACTAATGTGCTCTTTAAATAACAAAAACAATAAAATAAATTGTGCCATTGACTTTAGACCAGGTTTCAGTTGGTCAATGGCACAATCTATTTATGTTGCCTCAAAATAGCAATGCGCCAACAATGCGCCAGAACACACCTCGTTTTCAGACCAGCACGCCCATGGGCGCACAAATGGGCGCAAATGCATTTGCTATTTAAACAACATGGCGCAGGACGTGAAAATGATAACTGCATCGGACTGAAACTAGCAAAAAACACGTGCGTCACGCTTGCCGCTGCATTGCGCCGGGTGTAAGATGGGGCCCAATGCTACATGTGAAAGGACACACAAAATAAATGTGAACATCCCACTTGGAGCTCTACAGTATCAATACAGCATCAGTACTCCAGATGACTAGAACCATATAAATTTAGTTTAAAAAATAATCTTAAAAATATTTAAAGAAAAATAGTGCAACCTAGAAAAATACATAGGATTTTTTTGTTCTTGTGACAGCCACAGGCTTTGAAAAGAGTTTAAAAGGGACATGCCAGTTGCAAGATGGGAGGTAAAAAGAGATATCTGCTTAATATGCGTTTCTCTTTTATAATCCAGAAGTTCTATTAGCAGATTACGAGCTATGGAATGTGAGGAGAGACAGAACACAGTGTGTGTGCCACAAGAGACAATACTGGCTTAAGTCATTCACTCTGTGTGAGACAACATTAAAGCTCTTTTCCAAACCTTTGTGCTCTGACTTAAAATATCACAATTTTATTTCATAAACTTGATTTCAATAGAAATAAACATATATTTGTCTTTCCTGGTTGGTTCTACCCACAGAATGTTGCAGTTATGGCATCTACCAGCAGGGGCTTACTGAACAAACCTTGACACTTTGGTGCCCTTGGATACTTTAGGCTGTTTTTAACAATTGACACATTAGCCAGTGATTTGCCCATTAAAATCACCATGGTAGATGTGTTCAAGTGCAACGTGTTTGTCAGGGAAACTAGCAACTTGCATTGTTGCTCTGAAATTCATCACAATGAAAGCTTTTGAAAAAGGTGGAGTAACCAACAACATGTAAACTCCTCTGTGTGGAGTATATGCTGTTTGCCTAACTAATCCTGCTAATTGATGAACCTCTGTCTTCATGGTTCCCTTCATTCTATTAGCAAATTTGTTTCTTAAACTTATTTTGGGGCATCAACCAAGTAAATATGATCATCTGTTTAGAAGGTTGAGAAATAAATTAGTCTCTTGATGCAGTCTGACTGCTGTCCACAGTGTGCATAAAGTGTGTAAGATAAAATACATACTCTCTTCATTTTAGAAATGACATATTTAATATTTATACTTCAGCCTTAATAAAAAATGTCAATTTTTTTTTCCTTTTTTTTTCCCTGTGTTCACCTGAGGATCTTTTAAATCCCATTTTATTTTGTAACCAGGATTAGGAGATTATGAATGTTACCATACTCCTTGGAGCTCATTCAGTAAACGTATTTTACACAATAACGTAACAAGAATATGGCTGATTAGGCTATACATTACTGATGAAGGAAGTACACTGCAATAGATCGAGATTTATTAAAATCGAAGATAAAAAAAAAGATAAATGCTGTGAAGCAGCTCTTGGTCTGCATCTGTTTAGCAGCTCTATATCATTTAAGGAGTTCCTGAATATTAATGCCTGCAAAATGGAGATGTGGCACTACAAATATGAACAAATATGAAATTAATTTGACCTATACAACTGAATCTAATAATATGGTCTCCATCCAGACAGATCTTTCTCACTCAATACTGTTGGATGAATTTACTGTATTCTTCCAGCATGATAAAACTTCTTATTATACTGTAATTGTTCGTAATTAAACACAAATTAATAGTAGGTTGCTGTCTTCTAAATCTGCATCCACACTACCAGTGACAAAGCAGCTTGATCCCATTCATGTCAATGGAGAGCGGGGCGATTTCCAGCGACACGAGCGACAGTGACCATTGGCGACCGGATGGGGCGTGTCCAGCGACGTGACAAAGTTGAGATATGTTCATCTTCATGCAAATGAAGAGATACTTTCGGGAGCGACAACCAATAGGAGTTAAGTCAGTAGAGCACACATGATCCGTCACTCTTCACTGCCGGGGAAAGATGAAGGAGAAGCTCATTTTAGCGGTCAGCATTTTACCTATAATTTATTATATTTCTCAGTGTACACACGGTGGTACTCGCCGTGCTGACTCCGAGCCTGAATGGATTTGTGAGCCCAGATAGACTGGCATTTGCCCTTTTGCTGCAAATAAATAGCCGTGATGGCAAAGAGCACTCACTGTTTCTTGTTCATCTGTAATATTAGACATTTTATGTACTGATTCCATTTATATTTAGACCTTTCCTTCCAAATGTTTGTTTGTAGGGGCAAGAAAATTGATTCATTGTCTACAATAGGGCTATATATCAAATGTCGAATATATCAAAATTATCGAAATATCACAAATGTATATATCGCAATATGCATATCACAACGGCTTGCAATTACTGGGGTCATGAACAAAAGACAAAGAGAAAATCACTCACTGCTCTTGGCTGAATAACTTTTGTAGCTTTAATAAGAATCAGTATATATATATTTAATTTATAGAGTGTACACTAAGCCGTGTTTTATTTTTACATTTGATTATTCTGTTTCTGTTGTTAAATAAACCTAATGTAGGCCTACCTGAAACACTAAACCCAGTGGTTTACACTGATGTAAAAATAGCACACACTGCTGTTCACTTTCAGAAGTTGTAGGGATGTTTTCTTGTCACAAAAAGAATGTGAAACACGTATGTAGGTTATATAATAGATAATTTAAGTTTATTTTACACACTTTAAGCATTATCGTATCGCATATCGAATATCGCATTATTTAATGAGTTATCGCATATCGCATTTTTCTTCAATATCGTGCAGCCCTAGTCTACAACATGGAGTAACATTCATGAAGGTCATTTACAAACATTACTAGGCAACAAGTAGTGGGAACGCCCACTAGCGACCTCACCGCCAGCCTCTGGCGACATGAAGCAACTAAGTCGCTTGTAGCGTGAATGTAGCATTAGGCAGCATCCAAACTGAAATGGAATCTCCAATTGTGACAGATTTACAACACTCTAGCTAGCAACTAGTGTTTTCCTTTAGTGTGTTGTGATACTGTAACAAGCATTAACATAGACAGCACACACAAATATTAGCGAAAATAGTATTTTTTTAATAGCTAAAATAATTTTTAATTAAACTATATATATATTTTTTTTGTCATACTCGGCACTGAATGCTTTGGGATTACCTTCTTCCATTTTCAAAGCATAAATGCAATGCTGTATGCATTCGCACAGTCACACAGAGCCGAAGAACAACCAAAACAATGTTCTTCCACAAAATGTGTCCAGTTTTGTTTAACTGTTTAAGTGTACCTTTAAATGTGTTGTGACAGATTGCTTTAGCACTGAGTGTGAGACATCTCTTCTTATTTACTATAAGTTATAGCATGAAATAAACATGAACGAACAGAAGAATATTGTTGGAAAATAGAGAATAACTTACTAAAATAAATTCTCTCTCATGTACAGTAATCACCCAATCAGTGTTTCAGTCAAGGAAAGACATCAATAAAACAGCTTGTGAACATGACACTTTTTCACATTACCTCCGGAAAATAATCCGATATTCACAGTTTGTTAGTTAACAATAAAAACACTAGAAAGTATCATGTTTACTGTTAATTATTTATGTATGTTTGATTAAATCAAGTTTATTATAAAAGCATATACCTTGTGTGCAACTGAAATGTTTGCCAACTCAGTTTCTTATTTAGTTGGATGATTACATATAAAAATAAATAGTAGTTGAATTAGAATGTAGTTGAGACTGTTTTGTGCCTTCTCCCGTGATATTTTTATTGTACTGTCTATAAGGCATGTATTCGACAACTTAAGAAAATTCAAACCATACAGCACATTGGCATCAACAGATGTCATATGAAAAAATTTATATTAGAATTTAGATTATAGATTATTTATTTTAAAATGTTTGAGAGTATATCATAGCAAAAGTAGAGAAATGCACTACATAGCTGCTTGACAGTAGAGGACAAAAGAAGTGACCTGTTTCATCTCAACCACTACCTCCTTTTCCACCACCCTTTCCTCCTTGAGCCTGAACCCAAAGCTCGAGTTGCCAACAAACAACATTCCTCCAGGGGAGCCAAGCGCCCCTAACAAGAATCATTATGGTGTCCAAGGGAGAACGAGGCGACAGCTGGCCCTCTGCACATGTGACCCTTGCCACTTTGTCGACTTAACGTTGGTCATCGTGAGCAAAGCCTGCAGAGGAGCAGCTGTGACCGGTAAGCTAAACACAGTGATTTCTGTAAATAGAAGCAGAATTTGAGCTTCTGTACCAGTGGAAACTGGTTGCATCAGTAGTGGACTAAAAAAACGTATTTTGAAGGGACAATGAGGTTTATGGGGGAAGAGGCGGAGTAAGACGAATTAAGACATAAGGGACTGCTTTATTAAATACAGATTTAAAAGAGTCACACTTCATTCAACAACAAAATCACACACAAACAAGTCCCATTAAAAATCACTAGCCATGTACATGCATAATTTAGAGTGCTAACATATAAACCCACTTAGACTTCAAATTAATTTCCCCCTTTTACAAATAAAGAATTAAAGTGAAGTTAAAATAGAAAAGAATCTATACAAGCTCATTGTGAAAAATGGGCAAGGGAAGCATTTTAATGTGGGAACGCCGAGGTCAGAGAGAGCAGTCGGTGCAGCAGACAATTCCTCCCCCCACATCAGTTCCTCTCTTTTAAGTTCTGCCCTCATTTCTGAACCCATGTTCCACAGAAAGCCTGAATATTTTAACACATACGCCACTCAATATCTAGTTTGGTTTGCCATATTCAGATCTCCCCACAAGGTTACTTCTCTGCCCTTACCTCTTTTTGTTCTTCAGACCACTGGCAAAACAGCAAAAGGTCTTGGTCGCATATAAACGAATTTCAAATGTCATGTCTTGCACGGCTAAAATGAAAGAAAATGCTCTCGCTCACTCGCGGCGGCGGCCGAGTCAATGAATTTGTCAAAATTTTATGATAATTCATTCAATTATTCCTCAGACATTTAAATGATAGCAGAGGAATAGACAAGTGTGGAGAGAGCGAAGGGGAGGGCCATAGCAATAATCCCTATCCTGATATTAGCGAGCCTCCAGAGGGGTTTTAAAAGCTCTGTATCTCTGTGTGGAGAGGACTAAAACTTCACTCTTTCTCACAAAACAGCATAAATCCCTCCCTACTCTCTCAATAAGAGGGTCCCACACATACAAATGTGCACACACTCTCACACTCTCTCATTTCCACTCCCATACTAGAAAGTCACAGTAGAATTAGCGGAAAAAAAAGTTCACCAGCCCACACAATCTTAGCAAACGTATCCTTCATCGGTCTCAGAGAGAACTACAATAAAACCGTCCCTGTGCTCCTCGTGCTCATGTGACCTTTGACCCCTTCAGTCCCACCTGCTTGGGGTCGAGTCGATGGGAGACAAGAAGGAAGACCCCATGTCAGACCCCTGAATGCTTCTGCATCCACCATGGCTAAGCTCCCCCTCTAGTGTTCACATGTCTGTATACCTCTAAGCAACAAAAGCAGCAGCCAGTAAATTCCTGATCTGAGTTTTTTTGTTGGTTTCATGTTGAATGCAACGCAGAGCAACATTGGCTGTGCTGCATGTAGTTATAATGCAGACTTTAACATTAAAACCAACAGATTTTTCTTCATTAGCCGATTCTTCCAGTACCTTAAGTGACCTGATTTTTCACATAATGTCTCAGTGCTTTAGACAGTAGAATGGTGGCTGTTTAAATACAATAATGTGAACTTATTATTATATTAAGGCCCAGTTTCACAGACAGGGCTTATACTAAGCCAGGATCAAGCCCTAGGTCAATAGGTTTATAAATATGCCTTAGAAAAACACATTACAGGTGTGCATCTTAAGACAAAACAACGGCACTGAAATATTTGAAGATATGTCAGTGCAAGTTGCTTTCAGATAAAACAACTCAAACATGCATTTTAGTCTGGGACTAGCTTAAGTCTTGTCTGTGAAACCGGGGGATAACATTTTTAAGACATTAAATATTTATTAAAAACTGATCATCTGACAACTTTCTGTGTCCTTTCTTACGGCTGCAGCGGTAGAGTGCTTTAAAGTGATGGACACAAGCAGAGGGAGAGAGGGGCGCTTGCCTGCGGGGGAAGCTAATTATGCACTCTCTCTAAATTAACCAACTTTCACTGGGACCCAGCCTCCATCTGACGCGCTCAGAAAGGGCGGAGAGGTGAGACGAAGAGCGCGCGAGAGAACGGCGAAGCTGGAAAACAGAAACAAACCAATAATCTTGTACTTTGCCTCTTGAAGGCGAGCCACAGTGCCTCTAATGTAGACAAGTCATTTTGTAGAAACCACTAACACCCGCGGGGGACGGGGAACACATCACGGGCCGCCTCATTTCAAAGATCTTTTGCAATCAGCGCCACAATGGAGGCCCTCATTTTATGCTGCTACATCATAAAAGTGCTCTTTTGTTACATTTCCATCCTTAAAAGGGCCTTAATCCCTTTCTTTTCAGGCAAGTCTATGGCAAATTCCACAGGGACATCCCATTCGCTGCAAGGGCTAGAGTGACCCACTCAGAAAGCAGCGTGCGAGGCTTTGAGCCTTTCTTCTCCTGCCACTCTCGTGAGAACATTAAATCGTACTTTTCATTCCCCTCACTGTGGGGGGACGCCCCTTAATGATGACAGAGAAAGAGAAATTCCTCCACTCGGGTCCTATGATACCATTCTGCTGTCAAGCAGGCGTCTCGGTGGACAGAGAATCAAACATGGCTTCCTGCAGGTGGAGTGGCGATGAAGGTCACACCGCAGCTCAGAGGAGCAGGGGGAGAGGCAGCACTTCAGAGGAGTCGCCAGCTTTCTCACACCAAATTAAGTCATCCGTGAAAATGTACGTCTCTTTAGCACCGCGTAAATGTTTGGCTTTTATTGGTCTGTTAGGCTGGTTAGTTTGATATTTGCACCTTTTTAAGTTATAATTTGTGCGTTAGAAAGTAAGCAGGCCACCAATCGTTTCACTATAGTGATCTCTACCGCACTTTATCGTAACCTATAGCTTTTAAGTATTAGAGGGTTTTCTAAAAAATAGCTTGCTGTCGGGTTTGGCTGTCCTTGCCTTTGTGTGGCTCTGTCTCAGAGGGGAGCCGATTAATCAGTTTAAAATTGAGCCGTGTACCTCCAGTCACTCCGTACTCTACTCAGCCTGGCCACTCAATGTTGGGTGCTTCAATAAGAACATTGTACTTGTATAAAACACTTGTCAGTCAAGCCTTAAAATGTAGTCCCCTTCACCATTCATCCATGCATCCCACATTTATCGTATTTAGAGTGAATTGATAAGTATTCTCAGAAAATGTGTTTCCCCACTAAATATTTAATGTTTAACAACAGATGCCAGAACCATGCAAAATATGGCGTCGACATCATTATCTTTCTTTCAAGAAATATCTATATGTTATACATGTATAAATATCTATTCAAAAATAGTTTTTTTAAATGGGTCATGACATGGATTTTTTATTTTATTTTTAAAGTGTTCCTTGAGGTTCACATATAATGTTAATTATTATTTAATTTTTTTGCACAAATAAATATGTATATGTATATGTATATTTTCATCCGTCATTCTGAATTGATCTGCGATGTGATATTCGGGTCTGGTGTAGACAAGTGTCTGCCATTAAGTAACTGAGCGCCAGTGGGCGGGGCCTGCATTGTGATGATGTAAACTATTCATCTAGGCCTATGTCTTGCTCTAGAGGCAGCCATATGCAAATGTATTTGCCCATGTGACGTTACAGATCCCATAATATCCAAGTCGTTTTTTGGAGCTTGATTACGTTATCTATTTTGATATATATCAAATAAATGTAATTTATTCATGTGATGAAAAAGCTGCATTTTTTAATCAGCCATTACTTCAGTCTTCGGTGTCACATGATCCTCCAGAAATCATTCTAATATGTTGATTTGGGGCTCAAGAAAGATTTCTTATTATTATCAATGTTGAAAACAGTTGTGCTGCTTAATATTTCTGTCGATAGCTGTGACAATTTTTTTTTAAGGATTATTTGATGAATAGAAATATAATAGATGAATAGAAATTATATAGAAATATTTTGAAACAATGTAAAAGTCATTATATACAAATATTATATACGTTTCATTTTATTGTATGCACACACTTGACACACAGAAACACACTAAAAGTTGATAATGCAATATATAATTAGCCTTATTTACATAGAAAAGAGGGGTGTTTGTTCTGAAAATAAGGATTATGACTTAATTGTCAGTTTCATTTACCACCCTTTTAAGTTCTTTTGAGGGTGGCCAGTGAATATATAATATAATATAATATAATATAATATAATATAATATAATATAATATAATATAATATAATATAATATAATATAATATAATAATATAATACAAAAATATTCCAAAACACTTGAAATTCTCATTAACTGTTGACGTCCACACACAAAGTTTCTTTGTGCATTGGTAAGGAGATGTGGTTTCTGTGATTCTCTTTCTAAGCACACTGCATTGTCTATTCATGTCAGCGGCAGAGGGACCCGGATGTTGAGAGTGTAATGCGGTGGGATTTAGGCAGGTGAAAAAGTCTGCCAGTGTTCCCGCTGATAGCAGGATAGAGACCTCAACAACACATCCCAAGCTTTGGGAGCATTTTACAATGAGTGTCGCTCCTTTGTAATGGATTTTCTGTCTCCAAGGGGTTAGTAGTGAGCAGAAGAGACAAGGAAATATGGTGATGTGTAGTGTGTGTACAGAAATGCAATTTCCACATCTTCTTTTGTGATCCCAGACTGAAAATTAAAGTCATATGCGAGCCTTACAACATGCTCACATTAAATGCACTCTTTGTGGTGAACAAGAAGGGCTCAGCGACCTTGAACCAAACTTCATTCAGACATATTGACGCTGCTGAAAATAAAGACATCGTCAATGTACTGAATACTTGAACTGCAACAGAAATACTTGATTTTTTTCTACCCCCTTGCATTGCACTTCCCACTTACTGTTAGGCCAACATGCACTGCTATAGCTTGGCAGGGCTGACTATAGTTTGAAGCCAGAAAGTGTGTAAGCTTGTGTTTTTAATTTACACTATATAGTGTCAGTACAAATCATCTGCCATTTCTAACCACCTTCACTTAGTTCTGATGGATTATGTGGTGAAACATGGACAGTGTCCAAAACTTAACATAGAAGCTAGGACAGGCATTATCACTCCATAACATGCATGGTGTGTACTAATCACAGCTCAGAGTCAACTTCCTATATATTACCATTCAAAAGTTTGGGGTCAGGAAGATGTTTTTCATATATGTATATATATATATATATATATATATATATATATATATAAATATATACTTACTTTTTATTTAACAAGGATGGATTAATCAAAAGTGACAATAAAGACATTTATAAAGTTAGAAAATATTTCTAGTTCATATAAATGCTGTTCATATAAATTTGATTACTCAAACTTATCACATTTTTCACAAAAATATTAAGCATCACAATTGTTTTCAACTGTATAATAACTGTGTAATAAAAATAAGAAATGTTTCTTATTCACCTAATCAGGATATTAGAATGATTTCTGAAGGATCATGTGACACTGAAGACTGGAGAAAAATCCAGCTTTGCCATAATAAATTACATTTTAAACTATATATTTCAACAGAAAACAGATTTTTTTATTATTTTTTTATTTATTATTAATGTTCCACAATATTATTAAATAGATTCAGCCTTGCATTTCAAAAACATTTTTTTTTTTTTTTAAATCTTACCAAGCCCAAGCTTTTGAATATATAAACATTCTTTAGGACTTTACTTTTTTTTTAAAAGTATCTTATCAGTTTTACTAAGAAAGATCCCTGAGACTGAATTCAAATAAGAGTTGTTTATGTTTGTACTGCATTTGCAGTCGAGATCAAAAACTGGACCGAGGTCTACTGTACAAACTCAAACAGCAGCAGGACGCCAGGGAGGTTCCCTGGATGCAAAACAGACCCAGCGTGGAGAACAGGAAATGAAAGCTTAATCCCTCCAACCTTTGACTTGCCTTGGCCTCTTCCATTGACTCAGCAAGCTATTCTATTCTTCTGCTGTACACTATTCCCTTATTCATCCCATCTCCTCTCCTCATTCCTCTAGGACATAAAAATAAAGAGGAAAAAGCACAACTGTCTATGTTTACTCATTTTATGATTGAAGCTAGATGTAGCAGGTCAAATGAAGCGGCAGATCCGAGCACCATTTCCGATCCCTCTTCATTTTATTTTCCAACAATTTATTAAGCAATTAAAATTCTCCTATTACGCACTCTTTTATGCTGCCATTTTTTTTTAAGCAGGGCGGAATTATTACACCAAATCATAGCATAATTATCATAACATTACACTAATTCCCAAAGAAGTATTTAAATTATATGGTTGGTTGATTGCGAGATGAATTAGAGAACCGTTTTTCAACAAGCCTCTTCCAAGCCAAATATGGATTAGACCTCGAAACACATAAAGCCGTAAGGAAAGAGATGTGTCTTACCCGAGTCGTAGAGCAAGTCCATTAAAAGGTTAAACAGCAGTCATAAAAAAAAAGAAAAAAAAGTTGAGAACATGCAGACGCTCATCAGATACACTTAAAATCGAGGATATCTTGTGGACAAGTGTTACTCGGTAGCACGAGACTGGCATAGTTTTAATTGAATTTAATGCAGATTTGTAGTACACTAGGGGACAGTCTTTGTTAGCTGATTTCCAAAAAAGGAAAATCCAGTCATAAAAGGGGTATTTTTAAATATCATAAGGTGATTAAGAAGTGTGGAGCTCACCAGAAAATCATTTTGGTAAAATTAGTCATCCGTTTAGGTGGATTTAGTGAAGCGCACTTACACATTTACTTGAAGGCACACAGGCACTAGCAAATACTTCATAGTATTAACGTAACCAATTACAAATACGCTCTTTTTAACTTAATATTGGCTTTAATGGATGAGGTTAAGCCACATATGAGTAGCATAATGGAATGCCTGAGCGCTTCATTGTGGATTTTAGGTGCATTAATTGCATTCATTGTAAACGAATTAACTGTCGTGATTAAGAGGGATCTAAAGCGCAACATACAGCACACCTCGGGATCACGTGGCTGCATTGTTGGTGTCGCTCCATACCATATGATGAGCTCTGTTAGCATGTGGCTGTATGGAAGGACAAACAGAGGGGGAATTGAGAGCTATTCAATGCTCAGTGGGCCTTCGTATTCACTTACACCCCCCATTGCTTATAGAATTGAACGGGGCTTTGATCCCCAAATCTAATTGTTTAGTGTTGCACAAATCAAATAAGAGGCTAGTGGATTACTTATCTGAATAAGTTCAAAAAAGACCTCGTTTTGGGAGAAAAAATGTGGGCGTACACGTTATCAATTACAAATGCATAGTAAGACAACACTAACGATATAAATTATGCTAATGAGCTTGATTGGAGAAATGCATTAAAAATGCAAACAGAGATCAGTGCACGCTAAAGTGGTTATCACTCTCTCAGGTAAGAACTGTCAAATCCAGCTATGGTCTCAATCCCAGGCCTTTCAAATTTCTACTTTCATCATGTTCTCGAGTGCAGCTGGCTCACAATGAAGAGTGTTTACCCCGACGTATTCCCGCAAACAGCAGCGGCACAAAAAAAGATTGGTCTGTCTCCGCGCCTGGCTCATTGTGCGGACGTCAGTAAAGGACTTTTTGTGCCATTGTCCGACGTGTCAGGCAGAATGAGAGGGGGTGTTAAGAGGTGCAAAGATGTGGGAGCACACCTGCTGAGCTGGCCCAAGCAAGCCCTCTCTCTCCCCCACTATTAATTTGTGTTGCTCCGAGAACTCCTTTTGTTGTCACGGAGCTGTTGGTGGCTACATGTTTGAAGTGTCACAAGTGTCAGTCTTTATTACATTCAGTGCGAGGATGGCCAATGAGAGATAGCGAGAATGACGGAGCACGAGAGAAATAAAGGCCAATAATAATAGCCCCGCTCCAGCCCAAGGAACCTAATGTGTCACGAATTAAGAAAACTTGGCAAGGCTACCTGGGATTGTGATGTTCCGGCGATTTCAGTGCTGGAGGTTGTCACGCTAGCTAATGCCTGACTTTGAGGCTCAGTTGTGGCACCATTTGTCAGCGATCATTACCAATGGGCTAACTTAATTCCCGCCGCTGATTAAAATGTCTTGTAATTTAACAAAGACACAGGATGGATTAATCTGCCGCTAACTAACAGAGCTGGGATATTAATATGGCTAGAGAAGAAACAGTGCACTGTAGCTCTGACCACACCATATATGTGTATATTTATATATATTAGTGCCGTCACATCTAACTAAAACATCTAAAAGTTTTTGTTTATATAATGTATCTCTATATATTATCATATTTAAATATATATATATTTTTTTTTTTTTTAAAGAAATTAATACTTTTATTCAGCAAGGACCCATTAAAATAAATTGACCAAATGTGTCAGTAATGACATTTATAATTTTACATTTGATTTGTATTTCAAATAAATGCTGTCTATGCTGCCTAAGTGTAATTTTCCTTGAGCACCAAATCAGCATATTAGAATGATTTCAGAAGGATCATGTGACACTGAAGTCTGGAGTAATGGTTGTTGACAATTCAGCTTTATAATCACAGGAATATATATATATATATATATATATATATATATATATATATATATATATATATATATGGACAAAGAAATACATTTTTCTAAATATCTTATTTTGTGTTCTAGTAAATACATTAAATGAAAAATAAGTGACAAGAGGGTTGAAAATGAAAACATAATTTTTTTTTCAGGGTGAACTATCCCTTTAAGAAAGCACTATTACATTAGGTATAATAATATTTGCAGCATAAGAGATCAACGGCTATTTAACTATTACTTTCAATGCAAGTGATCTTAGAATATCAACACTACAGCATGTGGAAAAATACTTCTGTTTTTGTAGAAATATGTATTGCCCACAGTAAAGCCATGCACATTGATTTCTATTTGTTGCTGTAGTCACCCACTGAAAAGTGAGAGCTGATGGAAAATATCCATAATTGCTCTCATCGGCACTTCATTTGGAGCGAGCAATACTGGGAGGGAAACCCAGTGTGACCTTTTGCTTATTTTAATTCCCCAGCAATAAGGCCACATGGAGGTGATCATTGATGCACATAATGGCACACTTACCGATACATGGATCTACACAGAATAGCGAATAGAGAGATGAGACATGGACGAAAATCACGCGCCACTTGCTTCGTGTTCAATGGCGGGTGTTGATGAAGCCGGAGCAAGTGCATTTGGGCTGCTCACCGGAGTCCCATATGGTGTTCCTGGTCCGTGTCATTGGCTTGTTACAATTCTGACTACCAGCCAAGAACTAGAGTGAGAGAGAGACAGAGAGAAAGAGAGAGTCAGGCCACCAAAGACAGTGCTACAAACCGGAATGGTCCAGGGTCAACAGTACCATAATTACTTTCAAATGTCAGCCTACAATAAAATACAACAGTTCATCTGGCAGAGAGCAAATTAGCTTTGACCATGGCGTAATTACCCTTTCCAGAAGAACCATTAGCAGAGATCAAATCTGCCCGTCCAGTGTTTGAGGAAAGGCCATCAGAGTACACTCCACCTGACAAGGATGCACATTTGCCATTTTGCAAGGTAATTAATTGTCCTTATAATAGAAATTTTTATATTTGACTCTGGAATTGAAAAGTGTAATAACCTGCCAGCTTTATCTTAAAGCTTTACAAGTTTCAAAGACCCATCTTTTTCTTTCAAGGGTGTCTTTTCATTTATTTATTTATTTTTGACAGGTTGAGAGACTATGAATTGGCCAGTGCTGGATTACAACTACTAGTTGCCCATGCTATCCTGTGTCGTGCTTATGCAAGTAATACTTTTATTCAGCACAGATGGATACAATTAATCAAAAGTGACAGTAAATACATTTATAATGTTAGATTTCTGCTTGAGATTATTTTAGATAAATGCTGTTCTTTTGAACTTTGTATTCACTTTCAGAATACTAAAAATCGTTTCCATGAAAATATTAATCAGCACAAATGTTTTCAACTGCAAGAAATGTTTCTTGAGCAGCAACTCAGCATATAAAAATGATTTGTGAAGGATCACATGACACTAAAGACTGGAGTAATAATGCTAAAAAATTAGTTTTGTCATCACATCAAATAAATTACATTTGAAAATAAAGTCAAATAAAACAGTTACTTTAAATTCTAACAATATTTCACAATATTGCTGTATTACTGTATTTTTGATTAAATAAATGCAGCCTTGGTGAGCATACGAGACTTTAAAAACATTTTGCAAACCACAAACCGTTGAATTATCAGTGTACTGTATATGCAGAACAAACTAAGGAACAGAAAAAAAAAAACTCCTTTATTAGCGTAGAATTAACATATTTTGTATTGTACATGCTTCTTATTGTCAGAACACTGTGAATTATTAAATACTGATAACCTTTCTATACTAACCACTGACCAAGTTTATTGACTTCAGCTTCTAATCAACAGCCAAGATAAAGTCTTAATGACTTTGAGGATACACCATTATCCTCCCTGTTAGAAAGTGAGGATAGTGCAGATAGGGCACATTGTCCTGAATGAAATTCTTTAGTCATTTCCATAAAGATGCATTAAGGTGGATTTCTTTATAAGTAATTACATTCAAAGCACACTTTCCCTCAGTCCAAGTGCACAAAGCAGTAGGCAATGAATAGAGTGCAGAAAACCTGTGTTCTTTGTTCTTGTCATCCTTAAAACTAATTAGAAAATGCCAAACTCCAATTAGCTAATGTGCTTCTGTTGACCTCTCCGACAGTGGCCAACGGTTAAGTTTGGGATGATTAACATTTCAGGAACTTCATCCACAGCCTAAAACTTGGTGATGTTTGATATTAGAAATTTTACTATTACTATGACTAGCACTCACCTAAGGTCATGTGACGTACTGAAAGAGCATTACTATGACAGAGTCTACAAAATCATTTTTTTGTTAGGGAGAGGATGGCTGCTTATGACGAATGCCATAATATCAGTACTGGCCAGTTGACTATTACAAATAATGCTGTTACCATCTTACTACAGGGTAACATAGACCATTTGGCACCATTTCATGCTACGTTACATTTTCCCAGACAATATTTCATATCATGTGCCCTGTATTTTCTCTCAGCTATATTTAAAGGGATAGTTCACCCAAAAATTTAAATTATGTCACCCTCACACAAATTAATAGATTTTAAGAATATTGGTAATCAATCAGTTTTGGTAATCACTGACTTCCACTGAATGGACAAAAACATTTCTCAAAACATCTTCTTTTGTGTTCCAAAGAAGAAAGAAAATCAGATTTGGAATGTCATGAGGGTGAATAAATAATGGCAAAATGTTTTTTTTGTTTTTTTTTTATAAATTGGTGAAACACTTGTATGAAGACTGAATCACAGAAGATGACTATTTTACTAGCCTAACTCACAAACTTCATTTGGAGTCATTTTCTCACTCTGTAAAACAGTAATAGGACACTTTAGATCACACAACATACAGAGTGTTGAATGAAGTGAAATATGTCCCTACAATCAAAAAAGCAAACTGCACTAAATAATTTGTCAGCGTTGTAGAGGTATTTGAACAATTTTAACTTTGTACCCCTTTTAGAGACACTCTGATGTGAATGGAAAATATATATTTGTTATTCACATTACATTACATTAATAATAATAATAATAATAATAAGTTTTTACTTGTTGGCAACAAGTTAAACATTATTATAGAAAAACTAGCTTGTTATGCTACAAATGGCAACAAGTTGTTGCCATTTGGAGCATAGCAAGCTAGTTTTTCTAAAGGATTAAAAAAGTAAGTTTTTGTCAGGCAATTGTTTAGTTTTTCTTTAAGAAATCAAAACAAATGTTCTGTTGTGCATGTACCATACTGCTGTACCATACTGCATTGAAAATAATTTCAGGTTAGGCTATACTGCAAATCAAATAGGAGTAATTAAACCAAGTAAATTTACATTGGCTTATAAAATGTGAGAGGGAAGACTGCCACAAACTTGAATATATTATTCTTAATAGCAATTTACTGGGCGTTAGACTGAGAAAAAAACATGCAACCATGCTAAGTAATGCTAAGTAGTTGAAAATATGCCTGTTCAATGATATATCACACGCTCCAATCCTCCCAAGATATGCAAATTCATCTCAATACCAGTGCATATGGGATTATGCCCTTATACGGGTACGGCAAAGAGATTAAGACATGACCTGCTTTTCTCACAATACCTGCAAGTGAGGCATGAAGCATCAGTAATGGTGATGAAAGCCATTACGATCAATTTTCGTAAGCCCCTGTGTGTTCAATAACGCAAAGGTGCTGCTTATTTTCCTGGCCGATTATTACTGTAAATTCCTGCTGCCTTTTGTAGGCTGCTTCCTGGCATGCCGATTAGCAGGGCGAGAACCGCGTGATGAGGAGAGAGAGAGGAGCCGGGCCTAAGAGCCAACTTTCTCCAGAGCTGTGAATGGAGGATTAAGCTCAGGGAGCCGGGCATGGACAGGTGCCCAGCCGAGATGCAGTGCTTCCCAGGTACGTGCCCCAACTACATCTGGCCCCGTTTCCCCCTCTCACAGTTTTTTGGCTTTATCGAAATACCGCTGGGTTGAGATTGTCTGATGAGCTCCTGAGTTGGCAGCGGCCATCGTGATTAGTCATATTGAATTATGCGCTGCGAAGATGTCCCCGCATCCGACTCGCGCACACGTGCGAGTTTATTTCCTCCCCGAACGCCCCTCGAACCGCTCTTCCTGCGTTTATGTTTCGTGACAAGAAGATGCGGATGTGGGTAAACAGGATTATCGCTACGGTTCTGCTGTCACACACATCTCATAATTCTCATGCGTTCCTGACAGGCTTGGTGGCATTTAAAGTTACCTAACATTTGCCTTGGCGTACGGCACAGACCCAGGTGCAAATGAGGGCATCAGCCGGAGGTTCTGGTGAATGGCTACGATCCCATTTTTTATTTATTTTCACACATTTGATTATCGAATATGATGCATTCTCCACATGGCTCAAGTCACATCATTATATTCTTTCAGGCAGTCAAATGATTACAATCCTCTTCATTAATTTTATCTCGGACATAAACTTTTAATATGCCCACGATCACATGACTTCCAGGGCAGTTTAAATGACTCCAACCTGTAATTACTGATCCAGCACTCAATTAAAATAATTTGATTGAAATTATTCAGTGGTTTTAAATACAAGCCTTAAGCTACATAACAATATGCAGAGCTGTGACTGAGAAAATGTTTCTGTTTCTGGGGGTTAGGGAAGAGGAATCTTATCCATATAATAACAGGAGGAATTCCTGATAAAAAATAAAATAAATAAATAAATAAATAAATACATGTTGTTGGTCCATAAATGTGCCAAATTTATGCACTCATGCAAAATAACTTTTGCACTAGCATGAATTCAATTAATGCACCAACAGTGTGGCAGCAATCACTGAATGCAGGCCATTATGGATTGGGGTGCAACCTCTCTCTTGATAAACAGACAGTTATAAAGCTGAGTGCCACGGTCACTGAACAACTATTAACACCAGCCATGATGGCCATGCTCTGTTAATGGGCTGCGAAAAAATTATCTCTCGAGCTGAAAAGGCCAACAGACGGAGATCAAGGTTTATTATGGGCATTATTATAATGGCAAACAAATGGCACCAAACTTGTTTTCAGAACTGAGAGAGCAACTATAAACACAAAACAATGTGTCTATATTCACTATACTGTAGCAAACAACTCTTCAGCTGTAAGAGTGTAGCAGTATCTGTCATTGCTTTACAGGTTTAAAATAAATTTGATGTGAAAGTAGCCCAGCTTAGCAGTGTTTCCTTGTCATGTTTATTCCATGTTTAGCAGAATTAATCATTTCAGATTCAGGTCAGTTATCACCTCATTCTGTCAGTGCTGAATTAAACGCTATGTGTTTATTTATTGCATCATTACAAAAAATTATATGGTCTTCAATGGATTATTTATTGTGATGCTCTTCAAATGTTAGTTTCCTGTATATACATATATATATATATATATATATATATATATATATATATATATATATA
This sequence comes from Abramis brama, assembly GCF_963993115.1. Taxonomy (NCBI): domain Eukaryota; kingdom Metazoa; phylum Chordata; class Actinopteri; order Cypriniformes; family Leuciscidae; genus Abramis; species Abramis brama. The sequence continues at coordinate 31,067,795 of NC_139967.1, read as the reverse complement.
TGCATAGCCCTACCAGGCTCCACCGTCACTCCCTCACATCTATCAATCAACATCACCTGAGTTCTAATCACGCACCTGCCACCCATCAGGACGCTAATCCCAGCAGTATATAAGCACACACCTCAACGACATTCATTGTCTGGTCTAAACGTGGACAAAGGACTGCCTAAATGACTACTTACCTCCAGCGAATTATCCTGTGAACTCCTAGCAATCTCCCTTGTATTATTCTTGCCTCTCCACACTAAAACAATAGGGCAACAAGCAGAACCAGTCACCCAATCACTTGACAGCTTCATAGCCCACTTCCAGGAAGTTTTTGGCAGACCTCTTGGTGATTCATCGATCGGTGAGCAACTATATAATTTAAAACAAGGAAAAATGTCAATTAATGATTATGTCCTAAAGTTTCACACCCTAGCCATAGCAAGTGGATGGAATGAACGCTCGCTCCTCACCAACTATCGACAGGGGTTGGAACCCAATCTGTGGCTGCGTCTCTCTGCATACGATGATTCCATTGGTCTTGGCCCACACAGGTCAACAACACCAGACTCACCTCGGCTGAGCGGCAATGACGGCTGACCCAGGGTCTCTGCCTATATTGTGGTGTGAGAGGATATGTCATTTCAGTATGTCCCAGTCTTCCATTTGAGGATTACTGAAACCGGCTACCAAGTCTAATCAATGACAGGAAAACCACTCAGCTGGAATCATGTCCGCTACCGTGTGGGACCCATTCAACTCAGAGTTGGTCAACTTCATATCGAATCAATACAATTCCTGGTTCTGGAGAGATACACAGCTGACATCATATTAGGGCGCACCCCTGGCTCGTTCAACACAACCCAGGACTATCATAGTCGACAGTGGAAGTGGTGCAATAGCTGTTTCCTAGTTTCCTGTTTTCCAGTCCTTCCACATATTCTTCCTTGACACCCTAAGATCCTTTCAGTCAACACTATATCTATTGAGAGCCCAATGGAACAGCAGTCCGTGGACATTCCCTCCTGCTAATCCCACTTCAGTGACGTCTTCCGTCCCAAACGAGCTTCACAACTTCCTCCACAGCGGCCATGGGACTGTGCCCAGTAGAAAGATATATCCTCTCTCAATCCCCAAGCAGAAGGCCATGGAGGAGTATATCGAAGAGGTTCTACAACAAGGCTATATCCGCCCTTCCAGGTCCCCTTCTGCTTCGAGATTCTTCTTCTTGGCAAAGAAGGACGGAGGCTTCCAGCAATGTATTGAATATAGAGCACTCAATAAGATCACAGTGAAGCTCCGTTACCCACTTCCCCTTGTCTCAGCAGCACTGTAACAACTCAGAGGAGCAACCGTGTTTACCAAGTTGGACCTCCAAAGTGCTTTTAACCTCATCCAGATATGTGATGGGGGTGGGTGGAAGACAGCATTTGTGATACCTACGGGACATTATGAGTACTACATTATGCCGTATGGCCTTGTCAACGCCCCCTCCGTTTTCCAGGATTTTATGCATGAGGTGCTCCGGGAGTACACAGTATACATCTCTCACTGTTACAAGGTAAATAATAGTAAATACTATTTTGGTGGCCGGGAATTGGTCAGGAGGTGAGAAAGTCTGTCCAAGGTTGTTCGTAATGTTTCACCCTCAAGAGCCTACGCCACTTACAACCCGGCAAGTTCCTACCTCTGTCTATCCCTCATCGTCCCTGGTCACACCTAGGAGTGGATTTTATCACTGATCTCCCTCCACCCAATGGCTTTACCTGCATACTTGTAGTTGTGGATAGCTTCTCCAAGGCCTGCAGACTAGTGCCCCTGAAAGGACTGCCCACGCCTATGGAGACTACTGAAAATATGTTCAATCATATGCTTCACAATTCTGGCCTACCTTAGGACATAGTCTCTGACCATGGACCCCAATTCATATCCAGAGTGTGGAAAGCCTTCTTCACCCTCCTAGGGGTGGCCGTGAGCCTCTCTTCTGGATATCATCTATAGTCGAATGGGCAGACGAAGAGGAAGGTACAAGAAATTGGGTGATTCTTGATAACCTTCTGCCACGGCCACCAGAACTCCTAGAACAGATTTCTCTTCTGGGCCGAGTACTCACAGAACTCCCTCCGTCAGCCTGCTACTGGACTCACACCCTTCCAGTGCATACTTGGTTTCCAGCCCTCTCTGTTCCCGTTGTCGGAGGAACCGTTGGATGTACCATCTGTGGACTATTGGTTCCAGGAGAATGAGAGGGTCTAGGACGATGCTCACCACCATCTCTAGCGGGCAGTGCACCGCCAGAAGGGCCATGCTGATTCTCGGCGGGCCAACACACCAACCTACATGTGTGGCTCTCAACTAGGGACATCAAGCTATGCCTGCCCTGCAAGAAATTGAGTCCCAGATACATTGGCTCCTTCACAATGCTTCGCCAGATAAACCTAGTCACCTACCATTCCAGTTACCTGTAAGTTACCGTTTTCACTCATCTTTTCCTGTTTCCCTACTAAAGCCTTACCATTACCATTTTCCTATGTCTGATTATCCCACAGAGCCTAGGCCCATGGATGGCACAGTGTATGCAGTACGAGGAATCTTGGACTCCCGGTGCCGTGGAGGCCATCTATAGTATTTAGTGGATTGGAAAGGGTATGAACCCGATGAAATTATCCTGGATACCTGGATACGATATCCTGGATCCAGCCCTTCTCACCACTTTCCATGAGTCCCATCCAGATTGTCCAGCACCCTGAGGAAGAGGTTGGCCACCATGACCTTGGAGTCCTAGGCCCTCAGGAGTGGGCCGTGGGGCCGGAGGTTGTGTACTGTCAAGGAGTTACCAGGCTCCACCGTCACACCCTCACATCGATCAACAACAACTGAGTTCTAATCACACACCTGCCACCCATCAGCACACCAATCCCAGCACTATATAAGCACACACCTCATCCACATTCATTGTCTGGTCTCAATGTGGACAAAGGACTACCTAAATGACTACTTACCTCCACCGAATTATCCTGCAAATACTAGCAATCTCCATTGTATTTTTTCTGCCTCTCCACAGTCTAATCTGTCACCTGTAAGTGAATAAACAGTCTGTTGTACTCACCGGGATCCTTCTTTCTCATACCGATGGAGTGTGTGCTTCCCACGATCCTCTGCTCAGTAACCACAATGTAAATACTATCTACATTCATCTGCCATTACCCTCCACCTAATAATAGACTGTTATTGCAACTTTCCAAGAAAAAAAGTCAGAATTGCAATATGTAAACTTGCAATAATGATAAAAAAGTCAGAATTGTTAGATAATTCTGTTAGATACCCCCCCCCCCCAAAAAAAAGCCTTCATGTGTACATAAATATCTCAATAAAAATATTTACTGAACGAAAGCATAATTCACTTCATGTCCTCTATGCTACATCCATTCCACTCATCTTTACTTCCCTAAACAAACTTTTTTCCCTTTCTTCTGACCCTCCCTGTCTTCTCTAGCCCCCAGAAACATAACAAAATCAAAGCTAGATCAAATGCGGAGTGAGGGAAGGGAGGGAGGTGGTGGGTGGCCTGGACCCTGTCCAGGGTTCTCCAAACCAGCTGGTCCCTGCAAGCAGCACCCTGATCTGGGCTGCTTCTAACAGCCAGCCAACACACAGCCACTCTCAGCTTCACTCTTGCAAGTGCACCACAAATTAGCTGTTGAACTGATGCCACAGTACAGCGCTATGGGGACTCCAGACGAAAGTTAACTTGTGGTTCTTCCAGCATAGTTTTGACCCCACTTCATGCAGCTTACTGGCGGCAGGAACTTCCTGCTCCAATGGCTTCATTTTCAACTGCTAATTCAAAAAGATTTTACATGGGTTTCTATACTTCCTCCAGGCTCAGAACATTTTTAGAATAATATCAGATGAATTTTATATGGAAATGAATGCCAATCTCTTGCCTTATCATAATGTAATTTTATCATAATTTGCTATTTTGTTGCTTCAGTAGTAGTCTGATTTATATATTTTGTTTTTGATGAATTTAAAAGTTTTTTTTTTTTTTACATGTTTAATATACAGAGTTAACTAAGTGATTTGTGGGTAAATTTTCCACCCCAAAAAAGATGTAAAACTGTCCTCTTGTGCTGATATCAAAACAACTTTGTTGTTCAACCAATGTTGTGAGATTGGGTCAGGACAATATTTTTTTGTCTGGAAACAATCAATATTTTTGTGATACTAGTAGCACAGAAACAATATGCTTTTCTCTTTAATTATTGCCTTTTTTTCTAATGCAAAATTAAAAAGTATTGTCAAATATTTGTCACCATTATGTTCAGTTTAGCTTTGGTTTAGTTTTTATGGACTTTTATTTTGTCATTTATTGTTACCTGTTTCCTTTGTTCTAGTTTCCCACCACCTATCAGTTGTCATGGACATTAATTTAACGAACACACCTGTCTGCATTTGGTTCATCAGCACTGTGTATTTCAGTTCCTCATTAGTTCTCAGTCTTTGTCTGTATTGTTGTGTTTTACACATGGTTAAGCTGACCATTCTCTTCTGTGGATTACTTACTTCTGTTTTATTTAATAAATAATTTCCCCCGGTTTCCCCACAGACAAGGCTTAAGCCTAGTCTCAGACTAAAATGCATGTTTGAGCGGTTTTAATTAAAAGCAAATAGCACTGACATACTGTATCTTAAAACATGTCAATGCCATTGTTTTTTTTTCTAGATGCAGCTAGAAAACAGTTATGTTTTTTTTTTTTTTTTTTCTAAGGCATGTTTATAAAAGCTACTTAAATGTTCTAATTGAACTAAGGCCTAATCCTGGCTTAGTCTAAGACCTGTCTGTGAAACCGGGCCTTTATGTTATTGAACTTATTCGGATCCGTCTTCCTCATCATTTGACCAGATTGAGACAGAATACCGGCTCCTTAGATTGAGTAAGAAAATGGATACTGCAGCCCAGTTTATTGAATTCACCCAAGAGAACCTGTCTATCTTCGAGTACTCTGCCCGATTCTGTGAACTGGCTGTAAAAACAAACTTTAACGATGAGACACTAAAGTCTCTTTATTGGACTGGGGCAAATTATTATAGCTCCCTGGAACTACAAAATATGGAGAAAGGAACCTGGAGAGAGGCGATCCTCTGATGTCAGCAGTGTGCCTACTCTCGGCTGATGCCAGCGTTAACGGCCACTGCAGAGCCAGAGCACTCGCCCACGACATGAAAGGAGCATTGTAAAAGTCATTCAGTGTAAGTTGTACAAAAACTGTAATATGAACTGTTGCAGTTTGCAAATGTTATTACTCTTCCAAAAAACAATGGTGTAAGATTTACTTTGAAACAATTTTCAATCAAAATTTGCAAGTAAATTTCACAACTTTGGCAAGGAACACTTTTAATTAAATGTGAAATTTTGAGGTAGAAAGACTGAAATTGTATTTTCTTTGTAAAACATACTCCAGTAATTGTTCTAAAAAAACTTCTAAAAATCATGTTTAAGGTGTAACTTTAAATATTCCTGTCATACTGCATGTTTTTTTTTTTTTTTATCCAATGTATCAGTGTCCTCAGAATTCAATGTATATGGTAATTAGCATCTATCTTATCATTGCCGCTTTACATACACATGCATACAGTATCTGTGATAGGTCCCATACCTGAATGTAACAAACCTGTCACAGCTGCAGTGGTGATTCATTAGGCACTTATCACTGAGGTAAGTGCAAAAACAAGCTGCTCACCAAAGACTCTTGATCCAGACATGCTTATGTCATCAAAAGCTTGAAGATTAATTAGACCCTCATTAGATGCCCGTCACATAGTGCACGGGTGTTGCTGATGTCTCTTACATAATGCTTAGCAAATAGGTAGCACTGTGCTGTTGGCACTGAAGCAGCTAACGTAATTTCAGCATGGCCTCCAAAGCATTGTTTAAAGGGCCTATATGCGTTTTTCTGAAATTTAAACTCGCGACTGACACCTGTGGTCAAAAAACGGAACTGCTCTTCCTTTCTGCTCGCTCTCGTACGTGCACACTTCACAAGTCATCCGCTGCAAAGAAGTCAACATTATGTTTACAGAGGTAAGAACAGTCAAATACATATATTGTTTGAGAAACTAAGGCTAATTGCTGACTAGCGGTGGTGGCAGAGTGATCTGAAACGTTTAACATGAACGCGCTTGACGTCACATCCGCAGACAGCGCGCGAAAAATCCGACCCGACAGAAAATAGGAAAAATAGGATACAGGCTTATAGGTGCACCCACTGTAAGCTGACAAGGTGTCAGTATGCTCATCAGGAGATGTTTGAGTCATAAATGGTCAAATAAAAAGGCTATTGTTACGTTTATTTTGGGGAAAAAGTTGCATATAGGCCCTTTAAAAAGGCAGAATGGAACAACTATTTTTAGTATTTCAATCAAATGATAGCTGAGGAAGGTTACAAGTGTAGTGCATTTCCCGGTAGTGCACTCAAATAATATTGCTGTATTTTACAAATTAAAAATGAAATTAATATTTTTAATCAGCAAGGATGTATTAAATTGATCAAAAGTAACAGCAAAGACACTTTTAATTTTATAATAAAAGATTTATTTTTAAAATAAAACGCAGTTTTATTTATTTCTACACATCAAAATAGTCTGAATATAATAATATAATTATATATATATATATATATTATGTATACATCGCAGTTTCCATAAGAATATTAAGCAGCACAACTGTTTTCATCACTGATAATAAGAAATTAATCTTGAGCAACAAAACAGCATATTAGAATTATTTCTGAAGGATCCCGGTAGTGCACTCAAATAATATTGCTGTATTTTACAAATTAAAAATGAAATTAATATTTTTAATCAGCAAGGATGTATTAAATTGATCAAAAGTAACAGCAAAGACACTTTTAATTTTATAATAAAAGATTTATTTTTAAAATAAAACGCAGTTTCATTTATTTCTACACATCAAAATAGTCTGAATTAGGGCTGCACGATTTGAGGAAAATGTCATATTGCGATAATAGAGGTAAATATTGCGATTGCGATATGCGATATAATAAACAAATGGTTTAATGAGTCAACTTGCTTGGTTCTCAAGGAAAATAAATGCACACACAGATTAGTGATAATCTGCCTAAAGAAAAAAGTTATTTAGTCAAGAGCAGTGAGTGTTTTTCTCTGTTCCCTTTGTTCTTTGATTAAAGGTCCCGTATTATGCCCCTTTTCACAAGATGTAAAATAAGTCTCTGATGTCCCCAGAGTGTGTATGTGAAGGTTCAGCTCAAAATACCCAACAGATCATTTTTTACAGCATGTTTAAATTGTCATTTTTTGGGGCTCAGAAAAACGCCCTGTTTTAGTGTGTGCCCTTTAAATGCAAATAAGCTGCTGCTGGACGACCCAGGGGGCGGAGCTTCATGAGCTTGCACTCAGTCTCTCAGGACAATTTCATCTCACGGAATGATGATAATATCAGAAACTCTCAGTAACGGTGTTCATTTCGAGTCGGACAATAATGCCTACAGAGTCAGAGTATTGTATAGAGATGGAACAGGTATAGTTTAGTAGTTTAATTACGGTTATTATAACGTATTTGTCATCTGCTTGTATGTATCCATTATTTATTAATAGCCTACAAGTCTGCTGTTTCGGACAAGGTCCGAATGATGATCAAACATATACTGATGAGTTTAATAAAGTTTATTGTACATCACACAAAAGATGAAGCGTCAGTTTTACTTCAGAAAATCACCGTAAGAGCTGAGTAAACACAGTAGCCTAAGTTATAAGAAGTGCGCAAGTACATAAACGAATTTCGGTAGAGTTGAGGGAGCATTCCTGTGGGTGGAGGTTAGTCAAAAAACTGTTCTACTGACGTCATTAAAGAAGGAAGTAGAGGGATGTAGTCCAAACGGGCCGTTCGATGTAGGCGACTTCTGTTAAATAAAATATCTCGCTTGGCATTGAACTTCGAGCTTTATAATTTTACAGATATTATTTATACTCTAACAACAACATTACACACTAACTAAAGTCTGAAACATGGGATCACGAAGAACAGGACCTTTAACTTTAGGACAGATATAATTAGTGGCTACTGTGTACTGTCCCTTTAAGACCAGCCGCTGCTTCAGAGACGCGGATCTCACACGCGCCTCATTCTCTCATGAGTCATCATAACTCTTCAGGTTCATCATAAGACTACTTTTATGTTATGAAGATACTCGACAAAAATACATTTTGGCATAATTGTGTGTGTTATTGTTCGTTCAAGCTCGAAAGAGAACTGTATTCTGGCATGCTGTTTGTGCGCACGCACGATATTAGCGCGAGTCTTTCTGTCAGGACATTCACAGGCAGCGCGTTCATTTTGACATACATGTGTGTTGTTCTACCGCGAAAGAGAACTTGATACTGGCGCGTGTCTATCTGTGGGTCCTGTGTGTGTGTGTGTCAGGAGGACATTCACAGGCAGCGAGCTCTTTTTTGTCTTATCGCGCATGAATGGTTTAAAAGCATTTGCATGAATAAGAGCGGGATCATGTAACACTAGCCAAAGGATGCCAAAAATTTGATGCTGCGTTAATTGCGTTAACAGCGCTAATTTGTTTATTTAATATAAAACCGCAGCATTTTGCATCATATAGGCTAATCGCGTAGGCTAGACATCGCGATTGCGATACGATTAATCGTGCAGCACTAGTCTGAATATAATAATAATAATATATATATATATATATATATATACAGGGCCGGCCCGTGGCATAGGCAGTATAGGCAAATGCTAAGGGCGCCGGCGCCGTATACCCTAAGGGGGGCGCCAGAGCCGCGTAAGGAACTTTCCGCTTTTATTGTACTTCATTAACACTGCAACGAGTGGAGCAATAATGGGATGTACATGGCATTGACTTTCTTTCTTTCTTTTTTTTTTTTGTGATCAAATTTTTCTAATGGCATTGACTTTCTCTTATAAATTCTTACTTTAACGTGACCAGGGGGGAGTTGAAGGGATCACACACTTCCACCAATCAGACTTCTTTTACCCGCGGCCACCATTCGGTTTTCGTTTTTATTGCGTCAAAAAAAGTTAATATGTCAAAGTGTCCCAAATTATCTGGTGCCCAGGGGAGGAAAAAAAGAAAAGAAGAGGAGGAAAAACGCGACAAAGACAAAGGTAATGTTACAATAAAGATGATGTTAATGATATTATTTTGATGTTACAGAAAGATGATCAATAATGCCATTAGTCATTAGCATACATGGTGGTTAGCTAACGTTAATCTATAAATAACCAGCGCTATCTGCTAGTTCTAACCAAAATATTAACAGTCAATGGTTCTAACAGATAAGCCTAGCGCTATTATTATGGAAAATAGTAATATGAGTAGCCTACCTTCCTCGGACAAATGTGTAAATATTAGTAATTTAAGGCAGGACCAAAAACACCAATAGAGCTCTTTTTAAGATCATCTTTTCATTTTTTTTATTCAAATCCTTGTAGTATTTCTGTGTCTACTTAAAGATACAAATAGATAAGATATATAAGATAGATAAGATAATATACTAATGTCTTATTTTGCACAGTGCCATATTTCTATTGCATATAATATCACTTGTTTACACTTTTCATTTCGGGAGTATTAAAATAATAAGTAAGCTATCTATATTGTATTTCATATATTGAGTTTATTTTTTTATTTGTTTCTTTAATTATTATTATTATAATTAGTATTTTGAATGTGCAATTGTTTTAGTGAAAGGTTGGGTAGGTAAGAATTGTCTAAAGAACTTTTTTTCAAATTGGCTTAAACTGTCTTTATATACCAATACATAATTAAAATGTAAGTACTTTGAAAAAGAGAGTATAAAAATTGAGTGACTATAGTGTATTTAATCTTCAAAAAACACAGCTCATTAATTCCTACCGGGACGAAACAAGTGATTGGCTTGCGCGACTGTCACTCTCCGTCGCCATGACTACCGCTGCTATTACTGGCTCTGCCCACGTGCGCGCAGTCGAGCACCCGTTTTTAGGTGGGAGTGAATGGAATTAATGAGCTGTGTTTATTGAAGATTAAATACACTAGAGTCACTCAATTTTTTATACTCTCTATTTCAGAGTACTTGCATTTTAATTATGTATTGGTATATAAAGACAGTTTAAACAAATTTGAATAAAAGTTTTTTTTAGACAATTCTGACCTACCCAACCTTTAAATAAAAGAATGTCTAAAACAAAGCTATTAAGTTTCTTGTGAGTATATGTACACTAACAGTACAAGTACTGTACTGCGATGCAAGGGGGCGCCACTTAAAATCTTGCCTAGGGCACCAAATTGGTTAGGGCCGGGCCTGTATATATATATATATATATATATATATATATATATATATACACAGTATATATATATGTATATATTGCAGTTTCCACAAGAATATTAAGCAGCACAACTGTTTTCATCACTGATAATAAGAAATTAATCTTGAGCAACAAAACAGCATATTAGAATGATTTCTGAAGGATCATGTGACACTGAAGACTGGGGTAATGATGCTGAAAATTCAGCTTTATCAGCACAGGAATACATACAATTTTAAGATATTAAAAAGAAAAGTTATTTTAAATTAGTAAATATAGCCTTTGTGAGCATAAAAAGATGTCTTTCAATTTTTCTTTTTTAATTTTTTTACAAACACCATTTTTTTTTTATAGATAGTATATGTGCATATTTTATTCAGACTAATGAAAAAAAAAAACAAGAGAAGACAATAGGATCTCTGAATCAAATACCGACATTTCAAGGGCCCATACTTCTAATACTACAGAATTCCTCAGAAGTGGTTCTTATCCACAGATAAAAAGAGAGAAAGTGAAAGAGCCAAAGAAAGACAAAAGTGTGAGAAAAGAAAGGGGACCTGCAACTTTTCTCTCCTTTTAGTCAAAAGGGGGTTTTAGCACTGGCTCTCAATTCACCTGTTTCCAAATAATTGAGAGAGAGAAAAAACTCTTAATAGCAGTTTCAGGCACTAATACACAAAGAAATGGCTGAGGCAAAAAAGATGAGAGGGATGGAAGTATTGTCCTGAGCCACTTAAATCTTGTTTCCAATTCACTAAATGTGTTATTTGACTTGGAAAGTGAGCTGGAATATGTTATAGGCCAGAAGTACATCTAATCATAGGGATACCAACTTTGTGGGCAGCCCCTTCCATACAGCATTTGCCTCAGCTTGTGACCTTAAGCTAAGTGGGTGGTTCGGCCCACAAGAAAATACGGACAGAAAGAGAGAAGGAGAAAAAGAAAAACAGTGAATAGCATTAACCTTTGCTTGAAGTTCAGGACTGATTTTCGAATTGCCCTCTGCGAGCAAATCCAGCGAGGGGAAAAAGTAGAATATGAGTAAAAAAAAAAAAAAAAAAAAAAAAACTTGTTTAAAGAGGAGCGGGGTGCTGCAAAAGAAGTTAGCAGAGCCTAGCAGGGTTCTGTCTGTCGATACGGACGTGCAAACATGGACAGCACTAGTGTTTTCATTTTAAACATTTACAAATGGACCTCTTAAATGATGGCCTGGAGTTATACAGCAATATCAAATTATGGCTGTAAGAGAGGCAATGTTTTTAAGGACTTGGAAAATCAAATAAAATGGCTCAATGATTGGCTCAAAACACACAACCAATTTTCCCCACTTATCTTAAGCAGTAAATCCACAATTTATGAGCGCATATGTCAATTTATATACCTCTGAGAGAACAAATATGATTTATTGGCCTCCATTTCATGCCAGAGTGATAAAACAGCAAAAGGTGATGGGGGAATATAGAACACGCTGTATGTCTGAACAGTAAACAGAGTGAAGAAACTCTTAAAGAACCAGAGAGCAGTTCAAAATGTAATACAGCTTAAAATACTGTACTTATCATAATAAATTAATAATCCCCCCCCAAAAAAAATAAATAAAAAATAAATAAATAAATAAATAAAATGTTTTTTTTTTTTTTTAAATAAACAAATAAATAAAAAAAATTAAAAAAACACATTAGATAAAAACAATGAAACAAACCAGTGAACTAAGCTCTTGCCAAAATATATGTACATGATATTAAACATCTAAGGAATGTAGAAAGCAAAAGATAACTCCCACTGCCCTGTGAGGGGGAGGACAGGGAAAAAGAAATCCAAGAAAATTTAAAAGGAAGAAGTGATAATGCCAAGATTGGAAGATTAATTCTGTGGAATGGTTATGAGAAACACTGGCAGTGCCTCAAGGGTCAGTTCTGGCAGCTCTTGGCAGAAGCCCTTGCGATGTGGTTTAATGGGAGATTGTTTTACATCCTACCTCTGTCCGTAGGGACAGACCATTTCCTCTTTCCCACTATAGCACAAATGTACATTTTCAATGCATTTCTATCTTTGATCGAATATATATTGCTGTCTATCAAACATAAACATGCAATTTGTTGTATAAAGTTATTGTTTCCTGCTGTTAAGATTTATCAGTATTAGGCTCAATGGAATATCCATAACCTGAGCTCTGGTTTGAGTTGCTGTATTTGCCTCAGATGGCAAGTCTGTTGTTGCTCTATTTTTAATTTTTGTACTAAAAACATCTTGGTTACGTATGTAACCCTCATTCCCTGAAGGGGGGAACGGAGACATCACAAATTGGGATCTCGCCGAGCAGGTGACCTGGCCGCTCAGCAGTGGCAACATACGTAACCGAGACGTTCCCTGTCAGTCGGTCACAATCAACGTCATGTCAGAGCATACCGACGAATTGAGATCCCTAACAAAACATCACTATTGCTGGGAAAGACACGGGCTTGCCATCAGGAAAGTCGAACTGTGGACGAATAGACATATGGGATCACCATAGGGATCACAACACATGGGCACCTAGCCTAGCACAGCGGTCAACCACTGGGCGTACTTACGAGTGCTAAGCCTGGCGCCGAACGTTCCACCACGTCTGACTGCCAATGGTGGTGGTGGAGGAACTCAACAGGGTTAGCCAACTGGGGAACTCTACTGAAGCAAAATAGCACACGTATCCGGTCCTTAGGAGGGGAATGGCACAGCAAGCTGACACTGAGTGGGGTCTCCGGTGTTACTGGATACTTGAGGCAAGCACATGGAAGGATACCAGCTCCACACGAAGGCTATATAATCTAGCAAATGTGTTGGGTGTCACCCAGCCCACAGCTCTACATATATCTGCCAGCAAGGCGCCGTGCTCCAGCGACCTGAAGGAAGCAACACTTCTGGTGGATTGAGCTCTCAACCCGGCCTTTCTCTTCTGCTGTCCTCCGTAACAGACAAAGAGCTGGTCTGAGGTCCTGAAGCTCTGCGTTTGGTCCACATATAGGCATGATACAGAGCAAAGCTAGGGCTGGTTCTGCCTCATCCAGAGCGGACATCTCCGGGGGTCTTCATGGTGAGAAGAACACCACTCAAAGAATAGGTTCCACTTCAGGGTATAATCACTCCTCGTAGAAGGGGCTCTCGCCGAAGTGATATGGTGTCTACCACCGTTTGGGGTTGATCACCTAAGTCCTCCGCATCCCGTCTAGAGACCCGACTTGGCACCTTGACACCTGTCTCACAGGTGCTGGATGGGAGCTGCGGATGAACCCACCAGGTGGCAGCACATTGCGGACTCCACCTGGGGAATCCTGACGAACCCCCTGACCGCCACCATCGAGAGTAGTGAGAGAGGAAAAACTATTTAAGCAGATTTTGGCATCTTTTGCGTTCCATTTTTATTTTTTGCCACCAATATGCTTCCATACTGCCAAAGTTCCTCACACACATCCAGAAAGAAGGCACGGGGACGGGGCAAGGCGATTTATGAGTCACTGCGAGACACCAGCCACGAAGCTCAGAATGAGCACGCAGCAGCCCAGGAAAGCATGGCTGTCAACTCTGAATCTGATTCAGCATGAGCACGGCATTACAGTTTTAAGCTAAGCATCATCTTCATTTCCAGAGCATAATAGCCCTATCTCCGATGCAGCAATCAGCATCTGAATCCTTATCTAGAGCGGCGAGCGACGTGCTGGGTTGCTGTGACACACGTCACGCTGAGGAGTGGGAGGTCCACTGGGATTTTGCCTGATGGATAAACTCTCGCTGAGATCCTCGATCTCCCAAAAGTGTCAAGCAGACCCTTGACTTTCATGCGAAAACATGAACCACCCACGAATGCCATCTCAGCATGCTTGTGCCCAGGTATGTGAGACAGTGATCATGGCCGTCAGATGAGGACAGGAACGACTACATCCAGAAATGCATGGGTGGAATGAAATCTTTAAAAAGACGTTGTGTCACACCACTGTTTGCTCTTTTAGGGAAATAAGCTCTTTTAGTGCTGAAGCGCACAGGGGAAATGGCCGCAACACAGCTTGCAGGAATTAGTGCAGCCTTTAGTGTGCTAGGAAAGCTCTTTTAACCTATCACTGAAACAGCAGGAAATGATCTTGAAGATCGCGAACACCGCTGTAGCGCCGTTACACCAACACTGGTAAGCAGAGCTTCTTCCTGACTCGTAGTAAATCACTTAAACAGTTCATTGCATCGGAACAACACAAGTGGTCGGTTCCGAAGCAAAAAGCTGAACTGCAAGCACACCCAGTTCCGGGTTTAGTTTACACTCAAAGGTGATTGGCATCTCCGGCGAGATCCCAGTTCGTCACGTACCGACGTGACATTGAACGTGACCGACTGAAAGGGAACAAATCTAGATGGAAATACTCATTTAAAAACTAATGAGGTTTTTAATGCAAATTTTCATACAATTCTATCTTGATAATAATTATATTTAATATTAATATTTCGGACTGACGACTGACACATTTTTCCTCCCAAATGTGTGATTTGTATGATTGTGCGTTAAAAAAAGAACAACACCTCTCACTGTATAACCCAGTTAGAAATTCAATCCATGTGCCATACATACCTACAGTATGAGCTTTTTAAGGCATATCATATTTGTATTCAGAATGTTCATATCATATCAATGGATCAACATTCAATATTCTGGATCAACATCTTTGTTATTCCTGGAACAACATTCCAATCAACCAATCAGATTTGAGAAACAAGTTTACAATTTGTATTAAGTTTCAGTGTTTTTCACCTACAGTATCATTTCAATTTGTTTATTTTTAATTATTTAAAAATGCCATTATTTCAGACAACATTCTAAGCTGACATATGGTCATGTTGCAATGTGCCCTCCCATTACAATTTGTTGTCACATTTCACTTCCATTTTTTCTGGGTTAATAATGAAAAAAGCATATACTGTATTAATGAATCAAGACCACATAATTGTACTAGATATGTGCAATCAATGTAGAAAATAAAAACTCAGAAACCCAAATGGATTTACACAAACTGTCAAAAGTCAAAAAGTGTTAGGTTGTGCCCCACTCTCCCCTACTCACACTGAGAGATATGTCTGCACCACACTCCTATTTGTGCCACAGAAAAAAAAAGGAAAAAAAACCCAGCAAACACAGCAGGTGGCATTCACTTTTCTTTGAAATTAAGTACATAAGCCGCGTTTCCACCGAAATTACCCGGAACAATTTGTCCCAGGAACTTTTTTTTGCCCCAGACCGGTTGCTTTCTGCGTTTACACCGCGGTCTAAAGTACCGGGAAGGTAAACTGTGCGCAACTGCTCCTCCCAGTCTGCGACGGACAGTAATCAGTTTTGAGCGCCACATTTATAATAAGTATGGAGGAGATTCAAACTGTGCTGCAGTTATGTATTGGTTTACTAACGAGGTAATTAACAAAACAAAATAGACGAGCACTGATACTAAAGCGTGTTCAGAAAACTCGTAGGCTATGCGTATAAAATTAGACAACGTATGTTATCAGTTATTGTGAGATGCCTGGGACGAACGCGCAAAAATTTCCTCTTTCGCAAATACGCTTAAAAAAAGCCTGAACCCCGTCTATCAATCATAAATAGTGACAGTCTTGTAAATAGTTGTTTGTTATTAACCTCAAAGCGCTATTTCAATCCTGTTAATAGTAAATTTAACATGGTTTGGAGTGCCTTGCAATAGATGACAATGTGTAAACATAATGACTTAATAATAAAAGCTGTGGCAGAAAAGAGACGAGCACTGATAAAGCGTGTTCAGCTTACGAATAAAGCTCGTAATGCTAACGTTAGATATAAAATATGTTATCAGCTATTGCGGACATTGACCGTGAGATGGCTGGGACGAACGCGCAGAAAGTTTCCTCTTCCACAAAATAAAGCCTGAAACTCGTCGCCAGTCCACCAGTTTTTTTTTTATTAAATTCCATATTTGCAGACAGACAACTCTTACTGCATGAAGCCACGACACGAACCGCAATAGATTTTTTTAAAAGGGAGGTTAAAAATAAATAAAATGCTGCGTGGAGTCATCCAACCAAAATGCGGCGTGAACACAACCAATCAGCTTGTGCAGCGCACAAGTCCCACCCCTGAAAGTTCCTGAACTTTGAAAAAGTACTACCTCGTGAGCAGGGACTATCGGAGGGGGAAATATTTACCCGGAACTTCATTTAGACCCTGGTTCCTGCGGTGTAAACACATCGAGTACCAGCCCAAAGTTCCTAGTTCCTGGGGAAAGTTCCTGTGGTGGAAACGCGGCTTTAGTGAGACTGTTAAAGGGTAACTAAACCCCTGGTCAGAGCCTGACTCCACCCACTGGAAATATTTGAAAAAACTGTGAACATGCTGATATCAAGAGAAACTATAGCGCTGCACGATTTTGGGAATACATTTTAGATTTTTCTGGTTAAAACTGCGATTTAAAATGTACAAAATAAATATATATATACATATATATAATGAACACCAGGTTTGTTGTGCCTTGTAGGCATATACGTGTAGGGCTGCATTTAATAATAACAATAGCCTATAGCAGGTGGCCTATAAATCGTTACAAAGGAATACTTCAGTAACACTACACTACAGTAACACTACACTAGAGAAAAATATATGGATTATTATATGTTACTTCAAATGTTTACATTCGTTATGACGTTATGAAATGAGATTGGAGTAAAAACATGAAGCCTAATGTTTGGCACGTTTTGCTTTTCAAACGCACAGCGTGAGTGACTCGAACTCACAGTGCGTGCAGATAACATTTACTGAAGCGATCGAGCCGCTCCAAACTATGAAACATTATTGTTACCACATTATACAGATCTACGTTTGAGCAGATATCCACAAACACAGTATTTAACAGTAAACACGGGTCTAAACATTATAATATTCATCATATTAGAGTAAACACTCATACTAGCCTACTTTTATATCATGCTGTGTTTTATTATCGAACATAAACATGAAGCCTAATGAAGCCACATCCTTGTGTCCCCTATATATATATAAATAGACAGAAACATGTTGAAATGTGAATTATAGACAGGTAGGCAACCTTTCAATGCTAAATTTATATGCACGTACACCATTAGGCTTCATGTTTTTACTCCAATCTCATTTCATAACGTACATTTTATTCTGGCACCAGTTTAACTAGTAGCTACAATGTAAAGTTTATGCAACAATAACATGCTTACTATTATGAGTGGAAATGTCTTACCTTAAAAATCTTTCTCTTCTTCAAATCGCGTTCTTCTAATTCTTCTGAGGTAAATCCAAGGTAAACAGCACAGCACAGCACAAACACAACGTGTCTTCCAAATTCAATGAAAATCAGAGGATTGATGAAGTCTAATGCTTTGTTTTTGAGGTGATGGGGCGTTTACAGGTCTGCGTTCCTTCACGTGGACGATTTGCATGTCAGTTGCTCTTGCGTGCGTAGGTGTGGTCACATTAGAGCTAATGAGCATGGGCTGGAGAAACTGTACATGTCGTTGCTTTCATACGGATGACTTAAACAGAGAATATTTGTTTTTGATATAATTTACATTATTTAAAAATAGAGACTTCTGACATGTCTCACGTCAGTGTGACAAACATTCGCTGAGTTACAGATCATTTTCTGTCGCAGAATGAACTTCACATTGAGAGAGACGGCAGAAAGCGCATCATGTTTATTTTCTTTATTTTACGGAAAAAAAATGTTTTTATTATGAGTGTACACAAATTAAAGAAGACATTTAACAGTTTTGAATGATGTCACTTATTTTGAGTATTTTGAGTCTCTTTTGCACTGATAAGAAAAAAAGCGAGCTGGTCACGCCGGCGCGACCACCAACCCCAGGGGGTTAATGTTATTCTTGTTAAATTACTGCACAACAACATTATTTTGAATATCCCTACAAAAAAACAAAAAAAACAACAACAACAAAAAAACTACTTTTATGTGAAGTAACCATCCATTATACAAACTGATGAAAAAAGGGATATAGCATCTCAGCAAAAAATAAATAAAAAATGCTTGTTACCAGATAAGCTAGTTTAAAACAGCTGAACTATTATATTGAAAAATGCAGTAAAGTTGCTACTTCAGTTAGTTACTCTTCAACACTGTACCTGTAAGCAGCTCATGCTTAACAAACCATTTTCTGATAAAACGACACAATATGTCATTCTGTACCCTTAGAGGCAGCTATTATGTATATGAATATTCTCCAAAAATAAACGCAACAGAACTGTCTACACAACACTAAAGTTAAACCTCAAAGTAAGGATCTGACACAATTCCAGCTCTGGAATCTCAATCTCTTCCCAATCCAGCCAGCTGCTGCCAGTCAGGGATGAGGGAAGCGCCTGGGTTTGTTGGTTTAGTGAAGCCCACCGACAGACCCCCCTCTAGAGACTACAGGTTCTCCCCAGCACTGTAACAGTCTGATCCACATGGCTGCACAGGCAATCTGTTTTCTATATTACTAGCTGGTATCACTGTACTATGCACTATAAAACAGCAATTGGGCAGGAAATTAAGTTAGGGGATCGGTATTTGGCAGAGGCGAATCAGGCTGTGGTCTCTCCCTCCGCATACAAGGATCATTAAATATCACATAAGTTTGTTGATAAATTTCCATCGGCTCCCCCTCGCTCACGTTTCTTTTTTTTTATTTTCTTTTTTGTCAGTGCGCATGGGAAACAAAACATCCTAATGGGTATTTGAACAGCTTGAGATGTGTCGGCCTGGGAACTCACTTTCCTGTGACAGTAAAGGCTGGCTGAGATTTTAAACCTCTCTGTAGCTAAATATGGAAGTGTCTCTCTCTCTCTCACATTCTCCGTCTCCCTCTTCCCATGGCTTTCCATCCTACAAACAAATACAGGACAAACTCTCAGCCTAACTAAGCTTCTTTGGATTAACAGATGTGGAGTGTCTTTCTCTCTCAATCTCTCCCCCTCACTTCCTGTTTCTTCTTCCCATCACCCACTCCCTCTCTACCATTTGTTTTTGCTCCATCTCTCTCACCTCCTTTAGTTCCAGGGGAGAGAGATAGTTTCCGCTGGAGAGAGCGAGTGGGAACTCTCTGGTTTTGCATGTGGTGTAAGTAGAATGAGTGACAGCATGAGGTTCGGAAGAGACTGGGTTTGTTCACTGCGATTCAACATACAGTTCACATCTCTGAGTGCTCGTGTCAGATTGAGGGAGTCGCTTCCTCGAGTATAAGCAGCTGACAGTCGCTTTTCAGCGCGCTGCTCATTATTTCTGCTGTATGGAGCAAATCATATTGTTCAGCTTTATTTGTTATACAAACAAAACGCATGTTTGAAAATGAAAAGCTCTTGTTGTAAAATTTCTAGTTCCAAACATCTCATGAGGTGATCTTGTTCTATATTAACATAACAGGACAGAGCTATACAGTTTTATATTTTTACATCCAGACAGCCCAATACATTTTTATCATACATCATCCTGTAAAATATTAAAATTGGCCACCATCCATAAAGCAAGCACGACAAAGCATTTCTATCTTCATCACAAAATTCTTAACATCACTAATTGTTCGTGCTAATCATGCTAATTAACACACTATTTAGCATGTTCACTTGTGTAGAGATAAATTCATGTTAATTGGTGCTGCCTGTCAAACTGACTATGATATTAACAGCAGTATATCATAAAAACTGACATAGAGGAGATTGTGCCATTTCGTATTTTTGACCAATCTAACAAGTCAAATATTATTTCTTTTCTTATCTTCTTAATCATAAAGCTAATTATCATCCTGATAATTAACTGTAAATTTGGTTTAATTTTTAGGCTGTTTAAATTTGTCTGACTCTAATTATAAAAGTCATAAAATGGCCTAGATCTTTAGTTGGTACTGAACAGTTCATAGATAATAGAAAGGAGTTAATTCCTAGCAATGTCATGCGAATGTTAAAATACTTTCTAGAAAACCGTTTCTGTCTCAGTTTAAAATGAGGTAATTGCAGCATTGCTTCTTGTATTTGTGAATTTATATTTAACATTTACAATTTATGTCTCACATTTGCGAACTTTATATCTTCTTATAACTTCATATATCACAACTGTCGTATCTGACAGATGAAATATGTTATATCTTACAACGTTGACACTATTTCTCCTAACTGTGGATTTTTTTGTGTTATTTTAGTATTATTGAGATTCTATTGTAGTTTTTACAGTATTAATATTTTGAATTATTTTTTTTATTTTTTATTTTCATTTTAGTTATAGTTTTAGTGACTGGTGTTTTTTTTGTCATTTGTATTCAGTTTTTATATTTTCTTTATAGTTTTTCATTCAATTTGTATTTTAGTTTATTCATTTTAGTACATTAAGTTCAACTAAATGAAAATTAGATTTTTGTTTAATAGTTTACAGTAGTCTTAGCTAACAATAATCCTGTCTCACAGCTCTGTAAATCTTACAATGTGACTATTTCTTATCTTGAACTTTATTTCACAATTACTTTTTTTAATTTTTTTTATTATTACTTTTAGGCAAAATGTGCTTCAATTCATATCCCATCTTAACATGCAGACCACCATAATCCAAATTACACTGATGTAATTTAGAAACATTTATTCAACATTTATAGCCTACCACTAAACTTTGACTATAGGCATGTTGCATATTAATTGTTCTAGGAACCTCAAAGCATATTTTAATTTTTGTGTAATTTGTGCTACTCCATAATGATGTTTGTAGCGTAAGTAGGGCCCAAACATAAACTCAAGCCCAGGGGCCCCCAGCCCCCAGCCCCCTAAGTCCTGCCCTGGACATGAGGGTAAGTAAATTATGACATACAGTAAGTTTTCTTTTTGGGTGAACTATCCCTTTAAGGGAGAAGGTGTTTTAAAGTAGAACTACTCTACCTTGACGAGGTAGGAAAGTGAGAAAAAGAAGGCGAGGTCACACTTGTGTTGTAGCTTATTTCCTTTCAGCAGAACCACACACACACACACACACACACACACACACACACACAAACAAGTACACAGCATCCCAGTTAGGCCAGGATAGTACAACCAGCCAGCTGAGATAAGGGAGCAAACAGGGGATAAATCCCAGCAGAAGCAGGGTCTTGATGGACAGACAGGCCACCATTAACAATGCCTGGGATTGTGAGAACAGTACACTGATGGAGAGATACCCTGGCATTTGGCAGCCGTGAGAAGTGGCCCTTAAAGATTTCACACTTCCAATTTCTGTGAATTATCAGCCATCTTCGACCTGTCACTCAGGCTGTCTGGTTAGAGATGCCCAAGCCAGGTCAGGCCCGGTCAGCTTATTGACAAAGCAATCCTGAGGTGATGTACCTCAGCCTGATAAAGCATTAGAGCAAAAGGCCGGGACATGCAACTACAGGGCCAAGTAATGGCCTGCTAGGCTACCAGCCGTGATGACAGAGTTAATTATGACTGACTGTATAGGGGGTAAAGAGGGCTGAGTAAATGTGGCAGAGACAAGGTGCATTTTAACAGGATCATTACCTGTAATGGAAGACTCTTGTATTTTAGTGGACGTGATTATTGTGTTTATGTCTATGCTTTCTTTCTACTCATCAAAGAATATAATGTATCATGGTTTTCACAAAAATATTAAGTAGCAATAAAAATATTAAACATTGATAATATTAACACATGTTTCTTGAGCACCAAATCAGCATATTATAATTATTTCTGAAGGATCATGTGACACAGAAGGCTGGAGCTATGATGCAGGAAATTCAGCTTTGTCATCATAGGAATAAATTATATTTTAAAATATATTCATTCAAACAGAAAACAGTTATTTTGAATTCTAATAATATTTCACAATATCACAGTTTTTAACTATTAAAAACTGTATAACTGTATAATATAACTATTTTTAATATATATATATATATATATATATATATATATATATATATATATATATATATATATACACACACACACTCACCTAAAGGATTATTAGGAACACCATATTAATACTGTGTTTGACCCCCTTTCGCCTTCAGAACTGCCTTAATTCTACGTGGCATTGATTCAACAAGGTGCTGAAAGCATTCTTTAGAAATGTTGGCCCATATTGATAGGATAGCATCTTGCAGTTGATGGAGATTTGTGGGATGCACATCCAGGGCACGAAGCTCCCGTTCCACCACATCCCAAAGATGCTCTATTGGGTTGAGATCTGGTGACTGTGGGGGCCATTTTAGTACAGTGAACTCATTGTCATGTTCAAGAAACCAATTTGAAATGATTCGAGCTTTGTGACGTGGTGCATTATCCTGCTGGAAGTAGCCATCAGAGGATGGGTACATGGTGGTCATAAAGGGATGGACATGGTCAGAAACAATGCTCAGGTAGGCCGTGGCATTTAAACGATGCCCAATTGGCACTAAGGGGCCTAAAGTGTGCCAAGAAAACATCCCCCACACCATTACACCACCACCACCAGCCTGCACAGTGGAAACAAGGCATGATGGATCCATGTTCTCATTCTGTTTACGCCAAATTCTGACTCTACCATCTGAATGTCTCAACAGAAATTGAGACTCATCAGACCAGGCAACATTTTTCCAGTCTTCAACTGTCCAATTTTGGTGAGCTCATGCAAATTGTAGCCTCTTTTTCCTATTTGTAGTGGAGATGAGTGGTACCCGGTGGGGTCTTCTGCTGTTGTAGCCCATTCGCCTCAAGGTTGTGCGTGTTGTGGCTTCACAAATGCTTTGCTGCATACCTCGGTTGTAATGAGTGGTTATTTCAGTCAAAGTTGCTCTTCTATCAGCTTGAATCAGTCGGCCCATTCTCATCTGACCTCTAGCATCAACAAGGCATTTTCGCCCACAGGACTGCCGCATACTGGATGTTTTTCCCTTTTCACACCATTCTTTGTAAACCCTAGAAATGGTTGTGCGTGAAAATCCCAGTAACTGAGCAGATTGTGAAATACTCAGACCGGCCCGTCTGGCACCAACAACCATGCCATGCTCAAAATTGCTTAAATCACCTTTCTTTCCCATTCTGACATTCAGTTTGGAGTTCAGGAGATTGTCTTGACCAGGACCACACCCCTAAATGCATTGAAGCAACTGCCATGTGATTGGTTGATTAGATAATTGCATTAATGAGAAATTGAACAGGTGTTCCTAATAATCCTTTAGGTGAGTGTATATTAAAAGTTCAACCTGTACATTCTTCAAAATATCTTCATTTATGTACCACAGAAGAAAGAAAGTCAAACAGGTTTGGAATGACATGGAAGTAAATAATATATATATATATATATATATATATATATATATATACATACATACATTTTTTACTCATTTCCACCTGCTGTCCCCAATATAACCAAGTGCTCTGTGTCTTGCCTCTCCCTTTTTTTCTTTGCTTCTCTTCTGCCCATCTTATTCTCTTCACTTCTTCATCGTTTCTTTTTTGCATCCTTAAGAGTATTTTTCTCTCTATTTTTTATTTTATTTCAAAGGGCCCTAATAGTCTCTCTCATACCTGCTTGTCAGAGTTAGACATATTCTTTTGCTCTGAAACGAGGGAATTAATTTCTGTGTGTGTCCTGCTTCAGTGACTCTCAGCTCTCTTTTTCATTTAGCTCTCTCTCTCTCTCTCTCTCTCTCTCTCTCTCTCTCTCTCTCTATTACTCATTTTATCTTCTTGCCACATTCTACCCTTCTGGTCTGCAGCAGATGATGATTAGACTTGCCCTTGTGTTGTTCTTTCCGTTAACCGATGACGACTGCTGAGGAAGCTGTATATATATATGATCAGTGTGCATCTGTAGATGCATTTGTGATGGGACATCATTGTAATTGCTGGTGTAAGTCGCAATATGAGAGCAGATATTTTAGGTTCTATGATGAAAATTGAATGTTTGGTCATATTTTACTGATTGCAGTATATTTATGTATGCGTAAAATTGTGTCCTGACTCAAATAAATGTATTTTCAGTATAATTTATCGTACGGAATAATTGTAACACTTAACATTGGTACTCTGAAAACATCTGTAATAACACACATGCTGCAGACATGCATAATTCAGTTGTCTACCTCTGACATACATTTACAGTATCATCAACATAGATGCTTGGCTTTTGATGGTCATTTTAACACATTCTGTTGACTATATAACGTTGCACCTTCAACTAACTCTCATTAGAGTGTTAGTAGAGTATTAGTAGACTCCCAGAATAATTTGACATGCACTTGCAAAGTTACTTATAGTCTGTAGAATATCTGTTGGGGGAGCATCACAATAAAGAGTTAGCAGATATTAAGCAGACAGTCTACTAATACTCTAATGAGTTGACATGTAGTTGCAAAGTTACTTATAGTCAACAGAATGTTCAAAAGGGACCATCAAAATAAAGCGATACCAGATAAAATAATAAGAATAAAAAAAAGTAAGTAAAAATGTCCATCATTTTTATCAGTTATCCTTCTGTCAACAGTTTTTTTAATCTTTAAACTAAATTATATAACTGATGTATTTATCCTTAACCTGTTAAAATGTCTTGTATTAAAATGTCATGTATTAAAGCCGTCTTTTAAAATCTGATGATTTGTATAGTATTTAAAATATAAGAATGTACACATAGATTAAATATAATTTACTCACAAGAGAGAGTTATGTTTGTACTTTTAGTTTAATCAGACTTGATTGAGTTATATTGAAATATGTTATATAGTTATATATAAGATATTTGGGCAAAATTTCAAAGGTTAAGCCAAAGGTTACACATTTCCAGAATAATTTAGCAAAAACCAAGAACTGTTACAATTATCCAAGCTCCCCCTACTAAAAGAGGGATTATTTTGGCACCGAAAGATCCCCATCATAAATTCATGCTCCATTTGAATAGAATCGCTGCACCAAACAATCCACTTTTATTGGTCTACTTAATACAACATTACACTTTTAATAAGGATAGTAATAGCCAGCATTAGTTACATAGCCTGAGCGACTTCGCTGAAGCATTGTATTAAAAGGATTGATGGACCAGCGTACCAAATTAGAGCTGGGTCTCCCAGACGCAGGCTAACGCTAAGTGCTAACAAATGGCCACACTCAGAGGAGGTTGTGGAAAGGTTGGGGCTTTTTTCCAGAGTGGAATGGAGCCGAATGTAGATGGAGACATACGTCGGACGGGCAGATGGAAGCATTCATCAGAAACCGGTGTGCTGGAGTGACTTTGAAGTCCTCTAGTGAGAGGTGAAAGAGAGAGCATGGCCTAGACCTCAGTGTTTATACAGCCACACTGTGGGTGTAAGGGTTCGTAATTCAGGATGGTGACATATGGAGCTGTCTGATTACACTCACATTGAGAGTGTGTGTGAATGTGCTTAAGTGTGTGCGTTACTTTCGAACAAGATTTAATGTACGAGGACATTTTTTTATTTATTTTTTTATGTAATGAACATGCATTCAAACACCATCAATGGTGTATATTATATAAATAAATGTCTGTTCTTTGTCTTTCCTTTTAGTTGTTTTAAAGCATAAATCTGGCTAACAGTGATTTACTTGCAATATAGTGAATTGGGCCAATCCAGTAACATTAAAATATTCACTGTTTTTATAGTTAAATGAAAATGTTTATACAAACATAAAATGTATTCAAACACCATCAATGGTTCTGTGTTTAATAATAATAAAATATGATTGATTATTTGTTTATTTATTTATTTTCATGGACCATTGATGGCATTTGGGGAAAAAAAGTCCATAGAAATACAGCCTAATGTACCGTGCTAATATGAAGGAATTTTCTGTATTAACTTTACTCAGGTGTTTTACCCGTATTTTGAATTATGCATTGCATTGTGTTTTATGGTTGATGGAAATGACTGTCATTTTCTGCCAGGACATTATTGTCTGCTGATTATTATTATTATTATTTTCTTGCAGTGGAAGACAAGTTAAAAAATCTGAGACCACTAGTGAAAATGCTTATATTTTGCATTTTTATAATTTAATACCATTCCCATTAATTCCATTCCACACTGTGAAAAATACTGTCAGTGTCGATATTGCCGCTCACTGGGTGTCTCAGAAACGGTCTACTCTCCTTAAAATAACCATGTTGGTAACTCTCTACTCACAGTGTGGTGAACAGGTAACAGTAGTGTGGTGAGCGATAAAGAGGAGGGCTATCCACACACTTGGTGTACAGGCTGCAAAGTTATTTCAAATGGCAGATGTGCAATTCGCTTCTACATAGCCAGGTATACTGTACACTACTGGTAAAAGACTAAAAAAACTCAGAACTGTGTATCAAATAAACTAACACTAATAAACAACCACATAGTTGGATATTCTTCATCAACATAATAAAATAAAATAAAGTTCAGGCCTGATTTCCAATGAAAACCATTCTTGGAGATAAAAAGTGTACATCCCCTCCACAAACCATTATTATATTTTTTTTTTTCAACAATGTTTTTTTCAGATCAAACGTATCAGATATCTATAGCCTTTGCATTTGCTCTTAACTATAACGATACAACTGAGTTAAAAGCATTAACACTGTTACTTTTGTGAGTTACATTTACACATACAAGGCTGGATTTATAAGCATCAATCTCCTCATCTTTCAATTCACTTCCTTAAAGCAAGCTGTGGAGAAGAACTGTCTCGTCCTCCGCTCAGCAGTTCACGTCTGTCCCAGCCAACCCGTCAAACTTCCATCTCATCCCATTTCTGAACTGTTGTCCTTGTTGTGCGGTATCCCGCTTCCGATAAATTATGAATGCAAGGCAGGAAGCTATAAAATTTGTTGTATCTTCTATTATCTCCATGTTAAAGGCCACAAAAGCTCTTCAGTGAAGTCAGCCATTAAGCAATGACAGGTATTGCTATCAGGCTTCTTTATAGCCTATTACCTGCGATGACAGCAGCTGCTGCACAGCCACTGTACGGCCTATCACATTATTTGCAGCTAAAGTCAGCTACTGTGTCATTCTGGCTCATTTTCTTGACAGTGCTATCATAAATCCATTGGGCTGCGGGGGGGAAACTGTCGGCCGGCTCGATTATCTCCAGAGCCTGAATGGATCTTGAGATGTATGTAACAGCCAATGACTGTTATGGATCAGCCAAGCCAGGGCCATTGTACCCCTCTCTCTACACATCTATTTTTTCAGTCTCTCTCTCTCTCACTCACATTCCCTTTGTGGATATTCAGGTTGGAGGTATTAAAGGTGTGATATGGCAAAAAATGGGCCTGACTATCATGTATACTTAAAAATAAGTTTATTTACTCTCTTTGAAGGAATATTCTGGGTTCAGTTCCGGGTTTGTGCAAAATGCTGATTACCACAAATTTTTTAATAATTTGCCCCTCTTTTTCTTTTTAAAATAACTGCTCCATTTACTTTTAATTGTAATTGCCTCATTGAAACTTGTTTTATATATAAAACAAGGGACCATCTTACATTATATGTGTTTTTTTTTTTTTATCAGATTTTTATTTATTTTTTTATCAACATAATGCCATATATTCTGTCTATTGAGCTAAACTTGTAATGAACTCGGAATATTCCATTAAGAAATAGCAAGGGAAAATCCAGGCATTTCTCAAAACTTGTATAGCAAATTTAGGCCAATTCGTCTATATAGTCATACATTTAATGGATGCTATTACCTTTTTATCCTATTTGCAATTATCATTTATTGAGTGCTCATTATATGAAAGTAACCTCTATAAAAGTACTTTTTATATTCGTACTGAGTCATCGCACTAAACTTGCCATAAGGTACTGCCTTTTCAGTCTTTCCGAATAAAGAAATGGCGTATATCTGAATTAACTTGGCAATTTGCCCAGCAAGGTTGCATCTGCCACCTTTATTGCATCTGTTCATCCTTCTATTCAACTATTTGTCCATGCTTTGTGGCCTAGTGTTGGGCTCAGGCTATTTAAACTCACCTCCCACCTCCACTCCTCTATTTCCCTCCACTCTATGTGCTATAATGAGCCAGCCAGCACAAAACCAGGAAAACTTAATGAGTCATTACAAATCAAGGCCTGCAACCGCTCTCACCCATCCTCTTTTATGCTCTTAATACCTCATTCTCCCTCCCTTCTCCTCCCTCTCACCCTCTTTCTCTCTTTCCAGGCTGGCAGAATAAGCTTTGACACCTCCCTATCTATTAGAAACAATTAGGAGCCCACAGCTCCTGGTGAAAAGACTCAAAAGAACTTCACATCTCAAGGGCTCATGGCTCCCTAAGTAGCTGTGCTCAATGAGGAATGTAGAGGTGGCCCTTTCACACCCTTTCGTACCTCTCTCGCTTGGTGCCTATCACTCTCTTTCTCCTTTTTCACAGGAACAAGCATCAGATACAAACCAAAGTTGTCAAAAAAGAGTCAGAATGGCCTGATTGAATGAGTGTAGGGTGTTTTATTTTTCCCTTACATCTTGTTCCAGAGCTGCAAAGTCATATTACACCATCAGTGTCATTTGCTTGCTGAATAAGCCATGGCGAAGTGCTATGACATGACCTAAAGCAACAGAAGGTTAGGCCTGATGCCCCTCTACGGGAGAAAGACGTGTTAACAAACAGTACAAGAGTACAGCTTGTACCATCTGTAGTCCGTAGATATAAAAAGAACTGAGGATCCGTGAATCATTTGCTTTCCCCGTCTCAGCAAAACGATGCCCATCTCTGTAAAACAAATCTACGCACTGACAGGGCATGAAAACGATTTGGTGTAGTTAATGATTTCTAAGTGAAACAAGGATACTTTGTTTCGAAAACGCTTGCGAGATGTCCCAAGGCAAGTGCGGCTCCGCTACACTTTTTTCAATAACAAAATGATATTCCGCCTACCTAGCGTTTTAGCATTTGTGAAGATATTCATTGTTCCTCTGGTGGGAACAGGGCTTTGCTTTCAATTTTCTTCATTGGCTTTTGAAACTGCATTCCACACTGATCCCTCAGAGGGCAAATGGGGAGATCACATGGGTTTGGAGAGGTTTAAAATGGCAAATCCTGTTCAAGGTGTCGTTTCCCCAACTACACATCAATCTCATGTCTGAAACCACCTTCCCAAGAGAGAAAGAGAATATTGTAAGAGATCCCCCAACTAGAGAAGAGGGGCTTTGGGATCTACACACATACTCGAACATATATAAAAGGAGAACAGACAAGAGGGAAGACAGAACAAAATAAAGACAATGGAATGATAGAAAAGATAGAATGGTAGATTGAATGATAGATAGAACGATAGAACGACAGATAGAACAATATAATGATAGAACTGACACACAAGCCTCCTCACACTCATTCATCTAATTCGTTCTGGTTGAATAGTGCTTGTACTGTGCGTAATTTTAGTCATTCTCGCAGGTTTCGAGCTCACGCCAAAAGCCTGCCGCACCACTGATCTATATAAGTGGTGCTCTAATAAAGCCGCATCTCAAACAGCTTGCAAGAACCAAATACTGACTTCTTTTTTGTGGCTTATTGCTCTTAAAAGGCCAAATACATGCAAAATTATGTCAAAATGCCCATCTTGCAGAGTATTCAGGTAAACACAGTCAGTTTTGGAGCGTAAACATTTAAGGGATAATGCATGTTGTGTAACAGTATATTGGATCCGTGCATAAACTCTTAAAGTGACAGGAGCCTATTAATCCTGCTGCTGTCTGTTATGTTAATCAAAGAACAAAAGACAAAGAGAAAATCTTTCACTGCTCTCGACTATATAACTTTTATAACTTTAATTGTAAGCATTAATCTGTATTTAATATTTACAATGAAAACTATCTAGTGTTATTTTTACATTTGATTACCTTCATTTCTGTAGAATTTCTTACTGTTAGACCCGCCATGTTTCCCTTTCAAGGGAACTCAAGCTGCGTCAAGACGCTGTGGGAATGCCCTGCATGATTGCGTCGTGTAGCACATGTGAAATCAGTCGCATGGAGTGACGGAACCTCACAGGCGGGTGAGGTCATTGTCCAGTAAACTATAAAGCAAACCTGGAACAAAACAGCGCTAGCTTCTGGTCTTGGAGGGGTTAGAGACGGGACCCGGAATCGCCACCTCAGACTCCCCCTTATGAGGAGCTTATTGAGGTTGTGACTCGTGCTGTTAATACACTAAACATTGACTGGCCAGCAGAGAGACAAGAAGTTCATCATAAAAGCAAAGTAGATGAAAGGTTCTTACCGTGTAGGTCACAACCTCCATGTCAGGATGTGCCAGGATGTGCCTCGACACCTCAGAGTGGAGGTCGGTAAAAAATGGCAAATCCTGATCATATCGTGTTTTTATCCCCAAAACCTCCAATTATTCTTACAACATAGGGTTAAAACACTATTTTGCCATGGGGCAATGCCCAGGGCTGAAGAGACGCTTGCGAGCTATCTCTTCCCTGAGTCAGCATCGTCCCTAAAATAGTCCCTCGCAGCTGAAGTCTTCAAAGGATAAAACGGATCTGAGAACCGTTATTATCTCTAAGAGGGCTTCAGAGAAGAAGTCCTGACGTCACCGGTGTAAGGCTTCAGAGGGTAGTCCCCTCCAGGGAGGAGTGGTCAATACCTCATTATACGGTGCCCTCAGGGGGCCGTTCTGCCAACCCTGCCACCTTGTGTGCTTCGGGGCGCAGCGGTATCCAGCGAGCACATGCTCGCTCCCTCTGAGGAGGGTCTTAGAGCAGTCAAGTTCAGTTGTTCCATGCCGGTTCGCCATTTCAGGGCACCAAATTGACTGTTCAAGTAACACAGAGGCCAGTCTTGAGAGACTGGTACCCTTAGTAGAATTTTTGGCAGCGTAGAAACTACTGCTGTGTATATCTCAATAGGTCCGGCTTACAATAGAAAAGGGTTACAGAATTCAGTTCAGGTCTCACCCGCCCAGGTTCAGCAGGATTCTACCCACAGTGGTAGACCCAGAGCAGGCTCTGGTTATGGAGCAAGAGGTAAAGGCTCTGCTGGACAAGTGGGCCATAGAACATGTTCCTCCTCACAGCAGGGAATCTGGGTTTTACAGCCGGTACTTTATTGTTCCAAATGGGGGGGTTGGGTCCGATTTTAGATCTGTACCTTCGAAATCGCTCTGTAAAGAAGCTTGGGTTCAAGATGCTCAAGCTACAGCAAATCGTGTCACAAATCAAGACCGATGACTGGTTGTTCACAATAGATCTCAAGGACGCATTCTTCGACGTCTCCATCCTTCCACCCTTTCAGGGGCGAAGCGTACCAATATTGGGTTCTCCCATTCGTTCTAGCTTTATCACCACACACCTTCCCGAAATGCGTGGATGCAGCTCTGGTGCCACTGTGACTCCAGGGCATTCGTGTACTGAATTATATCGACGATTGGTCTATTCTAGCTCAATCAGAGCATATGGCGGTTCGGCATCGAGATGTCTTTCTCGCCCATATGAAGGAACTGGAGTGAAGCCTCTGGAGAGGGTTTGCAGGAATGAGGCCCATCTTTCACCCTCATTCCAAGTTATGGAAACTGTGGGCTTGGCCCATTAGGGGGCTCGGCTCATAGAATCAGGTCTCTCAACCGAGTTTGTTGAGACCATACTCCAATCTAGAGTTCCTTCCACGAGGAAACTGTATGCCCTGAAGTGGAGAGTGTTCACTTCATGGTGCGGAGAGCGCCGGCTGGACCCAGTTAACTGCCCTGTTGGCACAGTGCTGGAGTTCCTGCAGTAGCACTTCTTCGCAGAGTTGTCCCCCTCCACCTCAAAGGTGTATGTGCTGGCCATATCTGCTTACTACACTCTGTTGGGTGGGATATCATTTGGGAGAGACCCATTAGTTACTTGTTTCCTCCGTGACACCTTGAGACTGAGACCTGCACAGCGCACAAGAGCTCCAGCACGTGATTTGGCCGTTGTGTTCGAATGTCTTGCTGCAGCTCCCTTTGAGCCTATTGAAGAGGTTCCAGAAAAGGAGCTATCTCGCTCTTAAAATAATTAGACCTACAGGCCCTGTCAGTAGCTCCTTCGTGCCTGGAATTTGCTCCAGGCATGGTGAAAGCCTTTCTTCACCCTAGACCGGGTTATGTTCCTAATGTCCCCACTAATGTTGCGGGACCTATTGTACTGCAGGCCTTCTGTCCTCTACCTTTTCAAACATCAGATCAGGAGAAACTTAATTTGCTGTGCCCAGTTAGGGCATTAGATGCGTCCACAGAGCTGCCCAGTGACGTTAGTTAGACCAGTTATTTGTCTGTTTTGGGTCATCCAGGAAAGGGTTCCCAGCATCTAAGCAGAGAATGAGTAAGTGGGTAGTCGAGGCTATCTCACTTGCTTACAAGTCGGCCGGTCAGCCTTCACCTATGGCTGTTCGGGACGCTTATAAAGCTTTGCTTTAGGGAGTTTCCCTTCAGTACATTTGTGATGCGGCAGGCTGGTCCTCACCACACACTTTTGTGAGGTTTAATAACCTGGATCTGGGTTCCACTTGAGGTGCTTTGGTGCTCTCATCCTAGTGTGCACAACAATTTCACATAGACAGGCACTTGCTAGTACAGCGGCGTGGGTATAAGGTGAGTACATCATCACGACACAGCTCGAGTTCCCTTGAAAGGGAACGTCTCAGGTTACATCTGTAATCAAAATCTAATAAAACAATTATGAGATAATAACAAATTATCTGTATGGCAATATATATATGGCAGTTTTCCATGTGGTCTCAAAAATGGAATCGAATATCAATATTTTTCAAGGTATCGTATCGAAGTTGGAAATTCCAGTATTGTGACAACATTTATATATAGAACAATAGAATGATAGAACGACAGATAGAACGATAGATAGATAGATAGAACGATAGATAGAACGATAGATAGATAGATCGATAGATAGAACGATAGATAGATAGAACGATAGATAGAACGATAGATAGAACGATAGATAGATAGATAGATAGATAGATAGATAGATAGATAGATAGATAGATAGATAGATAGATAGATAGATATTTTATTATGAACTGTTAGAATTATTTTAAATGAACTGACCAGCATTTTATGGAGACACTGACAAAAAAATCACAAACTGGATTGTAAATGTATTAATACTGTGCTTTCATTAATTAAGTGCAGACAGAATGACTGATAATTACTATACTGGCTCATTAAGACTATGTCGACAGGAAAACCCACACAAGCACGCACACACAGGCATGCAGCTGTTACAGTTTGTTTGAGTAATAATGAGCCTGGCAGGTTTTGTTGCACAATTTGCTTAGTTGATGAGCAGAAATAAAGCATTAAAGCAGCACACAATAGCCCATTCCTGAAGTAAAGTCAAACAATGAGAATCAATAATACACCACAAATCAGTTTTCTATTACTGATATTCAGATGTCAATGTGATTTAAACACAATTTGCATTAATACCTCTAATATCGATATAAAACACCAACAAAGCAGCTGTTAAATGAAAAAGAAGCATGCAAATAGTAAAACTGTTTAACATCTTTAACAAATTGGATTAAATTAACTGATTAAGTTTTAGAAACACCCTTGATATCCTGTAAACAAGCAGACTATAGCATCAAATGTGCACTACTATGTTAACATGTTTTAAGTGATTTACCCCAATAAGGCTTATTAAAAAAATCATAATGATAAGTTAAAGTGCTTTGTCCACTTAAAGATAAAAAATAAATAAAAAAAAACATTAAAAAAAAAACAGAATGAGTAATAAAAGCTTCAGCTTCAATGCAGTAAAATGTCAATGTCTCATAAAATATTAATGTGTGTGGTAAAAATTCTGTTAGTTCCAATATATTAAATTGCTAGTGTCTATAAACTTGGCGTATGGGTATATATTTACAAGCAGAGAAGCTTTCAAACCTGATAGCAGGTGTTGACTCCTTTTGAAGTTGTGTTTATAAATATCGAGTCAGGCACCTTCACAAGTGCCTATAAATTTGAGCAGGAGAACAGTATTCTCTTATAGATTATAAACTCTAACGACCTTCTGTTTTTCTTGAAGTTTTCAGTCAAGGCAAGATTTGTTAGTGAAGGAGATTCGAGGAGTTTGGTTCTATTTTGTGTCTGTAGTTAATCAGATTTTAATGTTGAGAAAACATTTGCCTGCAAACACGTTACACAGGTCAACTCAACTTACCGCTAGCAAGATTTTTTTCTTTTTTTTTTAAAGAACAAAAAGACAAAAGAAACATTAAATCATTGAAAACAAGGTGGAAAAGTTAACATAATGCTCATAGTTTTTTAAAATATAGGGCATTCTTCACATGATCATTAATTAATTAATTTATATTTAATAATTTCTTTTAGCAGATTTATCAATCACTCCATACAGCATTTTGAAGATGTTCTATGAAGTCTGTATAGTCTGAAGTCTGTGCATTTTTTTCCCCAAAAGTTATTTTCTTTTACATATGTGACAAAGTTTAGAACACTTGTTTTAGTGCCCAAACTTCAAAGGCCAGTTAAATTGATTAAAACGTACTCGGTTACTAACGTAACCTCGGTTCTCTCTAGAAGAGGGAACGAGTACTGCGTTTTAACCAAAACGCTACGGGAAAAGTCTCTTTTCACGAAACACTGAAGCAAAAAATTATCCTTTAATTTTCATATATGTAAAACGCGTTGCGGCAGCAGTCAGCTATGGCGAGACGGCTTGCTCGCTCATTGGCTGCTCTGCGGCAACTGCATAAGCCTATCGAGCGAGGCCTGAGGTGACGTCAGGCCAATGAGGGCGCTTCGCCACTTCCCGCCGAGACGGGCGTGGCTTACCTCTATAAAAGGAGCTCGAGAAGGCTGATTCACTTGATTTTGATCGCCGAAGCGAACCAGAGTGAACCAGACTAACGGCAGAAAACGCAGTACTCGTTCCCTCTTCTAGAGAGAACCGAGGTTACGTTAGTAACCGAGTACGTTCTCTTACGAGAGTTCTCTCGTACTGCGTTTTAACCAAAACGCTACGGGAACCCCTTGTAAAACGCCGTGCGTGCTGGGATAAAAACACTGATCACCGGAAGCTATTTCAGGCATACAGTGCATAATCACCAGATAGACTCACACAGAGTCAGGGAATAAGGGAGGGGAGCCTTAATTCCCTATACTGTAGCGTCCGCAGGCTTAACGTGACCTCACAGGGAGAGTCTAAAGACAGGAGGGGTTTCCCTCCGTCCTTATATAGACATGTCCACAGACGCGAATATGACATCACATAGACAGGGTAGGGAGCCTGAACTAATGTGGGAAATGTGGGTCTTACACAGTTCTGCCCAAGATAGTCGGTAGCGCATTGCGCCTGCGATTTCAGAGGTCTGGCTAGACAGCTGAATAGATTACACCGACAAAAGCTTAGCCTGTAAGGCGGGAACCTCTAGGTTATAAAACCTGATAAATGTAGACGGAGAGGCCCAGCCTGCCGCCGTACATATATCCTGTAGGGAAATCCCGCTGGACCAAGCCCACGAGGAGGCAACGCCTCTCGTAGAATGCGCTCTAACTCCCAACGGGCATTGAATGCCCTTGACAGTATAAGCCAGCGCTATGGCGTCAACTATCCATCTGGATAGACTTGTTTCGAAACAGCCATTCCTTTGGAACGTCCGCTGAACGAGACAAAGAGCTGCTCTGTCTGTCTGAAGACAGCAGAGCGGGACATATAAGCTCTTAAAGCCCTAACAGGGCAAAGAAAACTCGAGTCCCCCTCCTCACTCGATGCCGGCAGGGCAGACAGGGAAATAACCTGAGCCCGAAAAGGCGTGTTGAGGGATTTCGGCACATAGCCGTGCTTAGGTTTGAGTATGACTTTAGAGTCATAGGACCAAACTCCAAGCACGCCGGGCTCACAGAGAGCGCGTGCAGATCGCCTATGCGCTTCACTGAAGCGAGAGCCATCAAAAACACTCTTTTGAAAGACAAATGTTTGAGGCTAATAGACTGGATAGGCTCGAAAGGGGCACCTTTCATGGCCGCCAAGACCGTAGAAAGGTCCCACATAGGGACTGAAGGAGGTCTGGGTGGATTCAGTCTCCTAGCTCTCCTGAGGAAGCGGATGACTAAATCGTTCCTTCCCAGTGACTGACCCAGCGTTGAACCGGAGAACGCTGAAATAGCCGCCACATACACTTTGAGCGTGGAAGGGGATCTGCCCTTATCCAACAGCTCTTGTAGGAAGGAGAGAACCTCCGTTACCTCGCATTCGAGGGGTGAAAGGCTCCGAGCTGTACACCAGCCGGAGAAAACCGACCACTTCGAAGCATAAAGCCGCCAAGTCGACGGTGCTCTAGCCTGAGTGATGGTATTCATGACTCCCTCTGTGAGACCAACGGGTATCCGTTGAGCGCCCACACATGAAGGGACCACAGTTCCGGGTGTGGGTGCCAAATCGAGCCCCCGGCCTGCGAGAGGAGATCTCTCCTCAACGGCACTGGCCATGGAGCGATGTCTGCTAACTGCATCAGGACTGGGAACCATGCTTGGTTCTCCCAGAACGGTGCTACAAGCAGCACTGGGCATTTTGTTTCCCTGACCCGTTCCAACACCTGTGGCAGGAGGGAGACGGGGGGAAAAGCGTATAGCGGGCAGCGCGGCCACCTTCGGGACAGCGCGCTGTCGCTCTTTGAAGAGAACGCGGGGCAGTGAGCGTTTTCGTGGGACGCGAATAGGTCCACCTCCGCTCTGCCGAATCTCTCCCACAACAGCCGGACTGTTTGTGGGTGTAGAGACCATTCGCCCGGGGGAACGTTGTTCCTGGACAGTCTGTCTGGGCCCACATTCTGACGCCCAGGTACATGCACTGCTCTCAGCGAGCGTAAGTTGTGCTGAGCCCATATTAGGAGGCGTTTCGCCAGCCTGTACAGGGATGTGGATTTCAGACCGCCTTGGCGATTTATGTAGGACACCACAGCCATGTTGTCCGAACGGACTATGATGTGTTGGTCCTTGATGTGGGGACAAAAACGCGTCAGCGCGTTGTGCACTGCCAGCATTTCTAGGCAGTTTATGTGTTGGAGCTTTTCTCGTTCCGACCACAGGCCGAAGAACGGTCTGCCCTCGAGCAGCGCTCCCCATCCCGAGGTGGATGCGTCTGTCGACACCATCCTCACTCCCGAGGAAGTCCCCAGGCTTACACCTGATCGGTACCAGTCGTCCGCCATCCAAGGCACCAGGGCTGTAACACAGTTCTGATCGACCTTGAGGCGTAATCGACCGGGTACCCGCGCTTTCAACCAGAACTGCAGCGGGCGCATGCGGAGCAAGCCCAGCCGGAGAACTGATGATGCTGAGGCCATGAGACCCAGCATCCTTTGAAACTTCCTGAGCAGGGTGAAAGCGCCGCGGCGGAAAGACTTCGCCGCGCGTTGAATGTGCAGCACGCGCTGTGGCAACAGCCGCGCTGTCATAGACTGCGAGTCCAGAACGATACCCAGAAACGAAATCGTTTGACTGGGGTTCAGTGAACTCTTCGCCCAATTGGCCGTGATACCAAGATTCTCGAGGTGATCGAGTAAAATGGTTCTGTGCTCCACGAGCTGAGATCGTGATTGGGCTAGGATCAACCAGTCGTCCAAATAGTTCAGCACTCGCATGCCTCTGAGTCTGAGAGGAGCGAGCGCTGCGTCCATGCATTTCGTAAATGTACGAGGTGCCAGGGACAAACCGAACGGCAGGACTGTATACTGGTATGTCTGACCCCTGAAGGCGAATCTCAAGTATCGCCTGTGATGTGACGCTATCTGTATTTGAAAATACGCGTCCTTCAGATCTATTGATATAAACCAGTCTCCTCGGCGAACATGCGCGAGGATTTTCCTGGTCGTGAGCATTTTGAAACTGCGTTTCACTAATGCTTTGTTCAGCTGTCTTAGATCCAGTATGGGTCTGATACCACTGTCCTTTTGGGGACTAGAAAGTATCTGCTGTATAGCCCCCCTTCGCTTTGAGCTTGGGGCACACGCTCTATCGCCCCTTTGCTTACCAGTTTTGATATTTCGGCGCGAAGTAGGTGTGCTACTTCTGAAACCACCGTAGTTTGGACGCGCGCTGTGAAGCGGGGAGGGCGTCGACAAAACTGTAGCGAGAAGCCTCTCTTATAATGCCTAGCACCCAGTCCGAAACCCCTGGAAGCGCTGCCCATGCTTCTGCATGGTTGGCTAAGGGCTGGATGCGAAGCGCGCTCTGTTCGCCGTGCGACAGAGGCGCTTCGGGGCGCAATAACGTCGGCGTTATACCTGTGGCATTCGTGGCGGGGGGCGCGCTTATTACAGCGGGCAGAGCGCTCGTCCTCGACCTTACTACAGCGCTTGACTGAGTGAGGGAGGGCTGAGCGGGTCCCGCGGGACTCATGTCTGCGAGTAAATGTGGGCGGGAAGCGGGCACATTCACTGCTTTGGGCGCGCTGTCTGACTGAGCAGAGCGAGCGCGCACAGATCTCGTTTTTACAGAGAGCCTGTGGTCTGTGAGACATAGTGTTTGTGCGGGCACTTTCACTATGTTGGAAGCGCAATCGACCTGAGTCGATTTTATGTGCGCGAGCCCTAAGTGTAGGGCTGTGCTTGTGTGTAGAGATGGGCACTGAGGAGTGGGCATCGACACTACACTTATAGCACCATCGGCCGTGGCCGGGACACCAGAAAATACCGTGAGTAAGTGTGGGCGCGGGAGAGCGGGCACAGTTACTGCAATGAGTGCACTGTCTGTCTGAGCAGAGTGAATGCACACAGGTTTCGTCTTTACAGAAACCACAAGGCATGCAGAACATAGTGTTTGTGGGCACTAGGCAGTGGGCACGTTCACTATGTTGTGTGCGTGATCGACCCGAGTCGAATATATGAGCGCGGGCCCTGTGTGAAGGGCTGTGCTAGTGTGTAGGGATGGGCACTAGCAGTGGGCATCTTCTCTACACATATAGCATCATCGGCCGTGGCCAGGACTTCGGTAGAAGTCCGGCCATGTACCACGTGCTCGTGGGCTGCAAAAAACACGTCTGCAGTTGCCTCTCGGGGAACAAACAGAGTGATTTGCATTCGGCGGCATAAATATTTTCTGCCGGCAGGCCTGGGGTTCGAACCTCCGATCCCCCGCGCGCAAGTCTAAGAATCTACCACTGGACCACAGTGAAGATACATAGACAAAGTCAGCGCGAGTGTTATCCACACTGGCGTATGCTTGCAGGCATGTACCACGTGCTCGTGGGCAGCAAAAAACACGTCTGCAGTTGCCTCTCGGGGAACAAACAGAGTGATTTGCATTTTCAGACGCCTGCAAAATGCCAGAATGTGAGAAGAGTGGATATTTCCCAGTTTCAGCGGGGCTGAAAATACTCCATTCTCCTTTCGCCAGTGACGCACGGGAACCGTAGAAACGGTGTTCGGTTGCAGGCAAGTGGGTACTACGCGCTCGCTGGCTGCAAAATGCATCTCTGCAGTCGCCTTCAGGGGACTGACAGAGCAAAGCATTGGCGGCATAAATATATATGCCGCTAGACCGGGATCCGAACCCCGGCCTCCCGTGTGAAAAACCTATAATTCCACCACTGAGCCACAGGGGGATACAGGCTTTTGAAAGCGGCGTCAACATGTATTCTTCGGCGTTTGCTGGCAGGCAAGCGTGTAACAGACTCACTTGCTGCAATAATATTTCCAGTCGCCGAACAGGGAACTGAGAAATGTGAGAGAAAAGAGGTCAGACCGACCAACGGTGGGACTAAGAACACTCTTTTCTCCTTCGCCGGTGAATGACGCGTGCAGAGGCAGGGTAGCTTTTCTTGTAACGTAAAGAAAAACTAATCCCGCCATCCGCTTCCAGGAAGGGCAGCCTCGGAAAGGATGCCCGGCGAGTCCTCAGAGTCACCGTAGGCAATTTGCTCGGAGTGAAGGCGTTCGCCGTCAGCGAGCGCGAGCGCTGCATGAGAAGGCGTCTTGAAAAAGACGCAGCTCTTTTAGGGGTGTGTGTTGCAAAGCGAACACACACACACACACACATACACAAGAACAAAGAATGTAAAGGATATGGCGTCGGAAAGCGCAGCAGGTACGGCGGTAGAAGGCGGCGTTGGCCAGCGGCTTCAAGGGCTCGTCCCGCTGAAGTGCTTGCATCAGACGACGCGTGCTTCCTCTTGATCCAGCGATGCGTGCGCTTCGCTGAAGAGATTAAAATCAAGTGAATCAGCCTTCTCGAGCTCCTTTTATAGAGGTAAGCCACGCCCGTCTCGGCGGGAAGTGGCGAGGAGGGCGCGAAGCGCCCTCATTGGCCTGACGTCACCTCAGGCCTCGCTCGATAGGCTTATGCAGTTGCCGCAGAGCAGCCAATGAGCGAGCAAGCCGTCTCGCCATAGCTGACTGCTGCCGCAACGCGTTTTACATATATGAAAATTAAAGGATAATTTTTTGCTTCAGTGTTTCGTGAAAAGAGACTTTTCCCGTAGCGTTTTGGTTAAAACGCAGTACGAGAGAACTCTCGTAAGAGAACTAGAGGTAGCTTACATCTTGGGCCCTATTTTAACGATCTAAGCACATGGTCTAAAGCGCACGGCGTAAGTATACTTAGGGTGTGTCCGAATCCACTTTTGCTAGTTTAACGACGGGAAAAAGGGTCTGCGTGCCCGGCGCATGGTCTAAAAGGGT
The DNA here is from genome assembly GCF_963993115.1 of Abramis brama. Lineage (NCBI taxonomy): Eukaryota > Metazoa > Chordata > Actinopteri > Cypriniformes > Leuciscidae > Abramis > Abramis brama. The sequence goes on along the minus strand of NC_139967.1, from coordinate 31,026,804 downwards.
TGTCCCTATTATCTTAATGAGCAATGGGTGTGTTTTGGGCTTAACGTAATAAACCAATCAGAGTCTGATCTCCCATTCCCTTTAACCCTCTGAGGTCTGAGCTGTTTTCTGGGCCCTGGAGGTGTTCTGACATGCTCTGACATTTCTGGTTATTTCTGTTACTTGTGACATTTTCATGGCTAAAGTCTAATTACACTGTATTCAGCACAAACTCTGCTACAATAATATATCAGCAGCATGTATGTAAAAGTTTGTAGTTTTGAGATAATGACATTTATGCGTGGTTTTTGAAAATACAAAAAAAAATTCTCACTGAAATAAGGCCATGAAACCCATACTGATTATTTCTTCACAAGACTTTTGAAAATTGTATGACGTAGCCTAGAATATTTGCTGCAAAACTATGTGAAAATCACCCTGACTGCTCATTCAGATAAGACAATATATTGATTTAAAAATTTTACGACGTGTTTTGTGTGAAAAAGCCTTATGCGAGAGCTCATTAATATGTAAGCTTTTCACACCTGAGAAAGACAAAGAACCTCCCCTAACGGCCCTATTAGGAGCTATCAGGCCCCTATCATTCTGAGCAACCTTGCACAATACTGTAAATGAGGAGATTTAAAAAATAATGGCTTTTAAATTGTTTGGATTTATTTACAACACAACATAATCCAAAGATACACAACACATGCCAAAAAAGCACTTCAAAGACAGAGACCTTTGTGCCATTCCTAAAAACATTGTACATACCTTTCATTTCCAAGATTTTCACTTTACCATGTTCACGTACTGAGACTCATGTGAATGTTGAAGTCCTCAGTGGCATCTGGGACCTGAAAAAAAAAAAAGTGAACATACTGATATCAAGAGAAAGGCCTGCACGATTTTGGAAATAAATATTAGATTTTTCTGGTTAAAATTGCTTTTTAAAATTCCTTTTTAAAATTCACAGAATACACACACACACACACGTTTCCAACGATATATAATATAATGAACACCAGGTTTGTTGTGCCTTGTAGGCATAAGGTATATGCGCAGTGCGGATAAAATAATAATAACAATAAATAACCTATAGCAGCCTATACATCTTCCAAAAGAAGCTAGAGAAAAATATATTGATTATCATGTTACTTCAAATGTTTCCATCCGTTATGATGATATGAAATGAGATAATAATAAAAACATGAAGCCATTTGGTGCGTTTTGCTTTCATCCAAAATATGATACATTCAAACGCGATCGCTTGCAAAATATGATACTTTCAAACGCGATCGCTTGCAAAATATGATACATTCAAACGCGATCACTCTCAAATATAAAACATTATGGTTACCATAAACATATCTATGTTTGAGCAGATATCCACAAACACAGTAAACACGGGTCTAAATATTATAATATTCCCCATATATCTAGCAACAGTTCAGCTGCAACGTGACATTTATGCAACAATAACAAACTAGGCTATGTAAGAATTTCTTACCTTATCTTTCTTGTCTTCAAATCGCGTTCTTCTTCTTCTGAGGTAGCCTAAATCCAATGTAAGCTCAGGCACGTCTTTCAAACTCGACGAAAAGTGAAGTGAAGTGTTTTGTTGTTGAGGTAACGAGCGCGTTCGCGTTCCATGTGGAGATTTGCATGTGAATATCTTTTGCGCGAGTAGGCGTGGCCAAATTAACTGTAATGAGCAAGCGTTTGAGAAGCTGGACATCTTGTTGGTTTTATACAAATTACTTAAACAGAGAATATTTGTTTTCGTTTTGAATCCGATCATTTAAAAGTACACACTTAAATGTTTATAAAGGTATATGGCTCATAAATGTGTGACAAGTATTCGCTGAGTTTTGTTTCAGTTTATAGACGTGCTCAAGAAAAAAAAGTTCACCGCGACGGAGAGGCAGAAAGCACACCCTGTTTATTTTCTTTATTTTACAAAAGCACAATGTTTTGATTTGATTGTAAGTGGACACATACAAAAGGAGAAATATCACAGATTCTTTTTTTATATTTCTTTTTTCTGTATGACCATAAATGATGGAGTAATTTAAGTTTATAGTGCTACAATGTGGAGAAAATCCGGCAAAACGCGTCGGCGCGTTTGTCGACCTCAGAGGGTTAAAATTCAGTTTAAAAGCCAGTTGGTCATGGCAGATTCGCTATTTACATGGCGGGATTTGAAAGCAAAAGGAACCGCACCGCAGGACCTTTCCACAGGAACTAGGGACTTTGGGGTGGTACTCGGTTGCGAGGTAGTACTTTTTCAAAGTTCAGGAACTTTCAGGGGTGGGACTTGAGCGCTGAACATGCTGATTGGTTGAGTTCATGCCGCATTTTGATTGGTTGACTCCACACAGCATTTTATTTCAACTACCATTTTTTAAAATCCGTTGCGATGCGTACAGTAACAGTTGTTTGCTATTCTAATCAACAACGGAGTTAAAAAATATGACAGATGGACCGACGACGAGGTTCAGGCTTTATTAAGCTTAAATTCAGAGGATGAAATCCTGCGGGAACTGTAAAGAAGCATGCAGTCCTAGGTCACCGGAATACTTGCGTAATCTTCACGGTACTTTAGACCGTGGTGGAAACACAGACAGCAACAAGTCTGGGGTAAAAAAAGTTCCTGGGACAAATTGTTCCAGGTAACTTCGGTGGAAATGCCTCTAATAATAATCTTTTACATTGTAAACATTTTATTTTTTAATTTTTGGCATGTTTGTGTGCTGCTGCGCTTCCCTGTGTGTGTAATAAGCAGAGTGTACGAGCGTTGTGTATCCGCCTATAAGCTCATATTACTAATGCTGCCTCTAAATAACTGTTGGTCAATGGCACAGTCTATTTCAGTTGCCTCAAAATAGCAACGCACCAACAATGCGCCAGAACACACCTCATTTTCAGACCAGCACGCCCATGGGCGCAAATGCATTTGCTATTTAAACAATGCAGGACGTGAAAATGATAACTGCGTCAGGCTGAAACTGGTAAAAAACACTTGCTTCGTGCCTGGTGCCGCATTGCACCAGGTGTATGATAGGGCCCCTTAACTTTAATATTACTTTTATCATGTAAATTATAGTAGAGCATCAACGGATCTACTAAACACAGGTGAAGAAGAAGAAGAAGCAGAAACAAGTGATAGAAGATTGCTTACACAAATGTAAAATGACACAATCATCAAACATTCAACAGCATATAAATCAAAACTACCTAACTACCAAATGTTGACTCAGGAAGGGTTAACGACTGTGAAGCTTTTTGGGTGTAGATCGACTCAATCTACTTCATCTTGTTTAAAATTTTGCTTTTTATGAAACTTACCCACATTCAAGTGTTGATGCATGAAAAATGATGCATGAAGCTAGAATACAATGTTTTTTTTGTTTTTGTTTTTAATGGAAGGGGTTAAAGGTATATTCCAAGTATAAAATATTAATACCTAAATAGGAGCATAGTAGTATACAGAGAGTACAAAAATAGGTTTCACTTTATTTTGATGGTCCCTTTAACATTCTGTTGACTATTAAGTAAACTTGCACCTACATGTCTACTAACTCTCAGAGTGTTAGAGTATTAGTAGACTGGTAGGGTTATGGTTAGAATAAATTGACATGTACTTGCAAAGTAACAGTCAGTAGAATATCTGCTGGGGGAGCATCACAATAAAGAGTTAGCAGATAATAATCAGACAATCTAATACTCTAATGAGAGTTAGTTGACACGTAGTTGCAAAGTTACTAATAGTCAACAGAATGTTCAAATGGGACCATCAAAATAAAGTGTTACCCAAAAAATATATAAATAGAAAACAATAAGTGTGATGTTGTTCACTTAAAGAATTAGTATTTGAAGTATAAAACTACAAAACTAGTAGTTTACTGAGAGTATACTTTCCGCTCTGCATTTGCACAGCTTCTGCACTGCCTCCGCTCTGTGAAACGGGCATTAGTCAAAATGTGATCATATCACAAAACGTTATGGATGTGTACACCTGTATTTATGCTGTCCACTTGTAAATCAAACCACTCAAAATGAAAGTTAAATATAGTTCATCCAAAAATTTAAATTCATCATTTACTCATCCTCATGTCGTATCAAACCTGTATGGCTTTCTTTCTTGTGTGGAACACAAAATAAAATATTTGAAAGAATGTTAGTAATCATTTCTCCCAAAATACTATTTTATCTTCCACAGAAAAAAAAGAAAGTCATACAGGTTTGAGACGACACGTAAATGATGACACAATTTTCAGTTTTGGGTGACCTATTCTTTTAACGCCAGGTCTAAGATGAGTCATAATGACCTGATTTAATCAACAACGGTACTCTCCCAGTCTCTCAGTACTTTTAGACTCCAAATCCATATACATAAAACAAAACTACACTATATCCACAAACTGTGCCATCACAAAACCACAATTTCCCAATGTGTTAAAGAAATACGTAACATTTTCCATAAGCAAATGAAGGGATGGAAAGGCTACTGAGGATGGAAAAGTACAACTCCACCAATGTACCCGTACCTCTGTCTGTGTCGTTTAAACTTCCGACAGAAAGGATCTGTTCACACCTGTAGACTTGAGAGAGAGGTGCTAAAGCATGATCTCAACATGTGTCACAACATAATCCACAGGGTTAACTGGAACACAGATGAACACACCACAGGGAGAAAAAAAAAGCTGCCTAATATCTCTTTACCAGCACGGACAGAAACACACACACACACACACACACACACACATACAGATGTAAAAAAAAAAAAAAAAAAAGGAAAAATAAATCAAGCTAAATAATTTACAATAATAACAAATTCTTTGATTTGTTTCTGATTTCTGATTTTAAGAGATTTGTGTCTTTGTTTTCGGCATTAGCATCTATTTCTAACCCCTTTAATCTTTGAAGGCATACAACCAGTGTTTTCCCTTAAAGCTCTTCTATATTGGAAGTCATGGTGGATAAATTATACTTCCTAACCAAATGTAATTAGTGTGTTGAACTGCTAATCAGACATGATTACCTGTTGGCAACGAGGAGAAACTCTCATGCTCTTTTGGAGAGAGATAGGATAGAGAAATTGAGCTGATTATACCTGAATGAAAAATTAGAGCAAAATACTAATTTCAGAACTGATAATTATGCAATTCTGGTGCAATGTAGTGCAATTCCTTCTGCCATGTTTACAGGTGTTTTGTGTGAAAGGAGCAATTTGACAGTTCTTTAGGATCTGCAAATGTTTGTCACTTTTATCGAGCATTATTATCAAGCCTCCGCATCATCGTTAGCAATACGATATGCCTTTACCTGACAGGTACATGTAGTAAAAAATAAATGCATTTTTTTCCCATTGCCTTTTACTATTTATTGCAATATGAGACGTAGACAGACAAACTCAAAGCAAGGACAATCATTTGGCTGTGCCTGTTTAATTCATTTAGCTGGGAGGCAAGGGCTGATAAGACAGCAAACCAAGACTTTCTTCAAAACTAGGAATATGCCAGGTCTGACATAATCCAATCGGGCCTGTTTTCATCAGCTTTTGTCTTGTATTTTTTGCTCTTCTTTTGGACTTTCCTTTGGTTCCAGCACGAAGTAGAAAACCAGAAATGACACAATTCGGTCGCACTTGTATGGCGTAGCAGCCCCAATCCAAACAGCTTTTCTGCAGTAAAACCCTTGAAGACCCACACACATCTAAATCTGGCCCTGAGGGCAACAGGCTCTACACCACGAGATAAAGCAATCAAGGCCAAAAGCAGAAGAAAAGCAAAAAAAAATCACACATAATATATAAATATATATTCTAAGCTTTGCCATGGCAACATGCATATGCATCTGACTTTCCAGCAAAAGCAGAGCTGGTATTCTGCAGAGGAAGAGAGAGAGAGAGAGAGAGAGAGAGAGATAGCGAGAGAGAGAGAGAGAGAGAGAGAGAGAGAAAGAGAGAGAGGGAGAGAGAGAGAGAGAGAGAGAGAGAGAGAGAGAGAGAGAGAGAGAGAGAGAGAGAGAGAGAGAGAACCGTAATCGCCCTCACAGAAGAAAAGCCCACGGAAAAAGTGCCGCACATGTGCAAGAGGAGCTCACACATCACCATTGTGGGAAGAGGAACAATGCGGTAATAACAGCCGAGGCGTCAAGGAGCTAAAAAGACAGTAAAGATGGTTAAACGGTCAATTGTCTGGCAAAAATGCATAACAGGACCGTCAGAGGCTAAGCCTGAAGCTAGAGCCCTGCCTGCACAATGAAACGTAAGCCCTGCCCACCTCTAAAACTGTTAGACGCTATTGGTGGAGTCTTCCCTCCACAGCCTGGCTCTCCATACTGGATGAGAGATTCTACCTCCTCGTTTGGCTGGACCATTTTAACTTTGAGAAACTTCTTTGGAGCACTGACAGTCAAGCAAGCGCAGGGAGCCTGACATATGGAGGCCTACAGTATATTATAAAATTAGAGACCCTCCAACGCAAACGTCGCTCTCGGGCAGACCCTGATATGTTGAGTTTAGGTGAGAATCCTTCACGGATGCGTCCTCGCACAAATACTCTTTAGTAAATCTCCTTTTGATCAAATTATAGAGCGGGTGGAAATCCGCAGCGCAGCTTTCGAAGACTCCACGCTGTGCCGCCTTGATTCTTTAGCGGCGATGCATCGTGAAGATATTTCCGGTTCTCAATAACAACTGACAACATCACAAACTCAGAAGGAGGGTAGACATTTGGGGGGCAATATAATCACTGGGACATTATCCTTTCAGCGTGCATTCATTCCACTAAAGATAAGAGGCGCTCTCCTGCGCAAACGCGATCCTGTCCGCGGAGGGATGTTGAAAAGCGCTAACAGTTATTATGAAGCAAAATAACAAGCTCTTGTAAGAGGATTGATTGTTTAGCAAATCGTCGATCTTTATAAGAGATGTGTAAATCTGAGCTAAGTCACCATTATGGGCTCCCGCCACTGTGGCGCTTTTGATTTTCTGTCAACATCCATTGACAAAACCCCAGTGTGATCTGTTGACAAAACACGAAGCGGGGCCAACAAATGGATTGAAGCTATCACTCTGTCTCACGGCACTCCTATCTGTCGGTATGAGGCGTCCCACTCCTTTATTTGACACATTTCTATAGTTTCTTGCTTTAAGTAATGAAGATCAAGGGAAAAAATGCACAACGTAGATGCAGCTGGTAGTGACAAAGAGGTTTAGCTGCTGTTGTACATATGTGTGAAAGCTTACTTATAAACAGACATTCCAGTCATAATCTTTAAAGCAGTATCTAAAGACAAATATCATTAATTGAGAGGAATTTGAAACCTGTGAAAACACACAAAAGGGACATGCTTTTCCAGTTTTGCAGCTTGTTTTATCATAAATAAGATGTTCCAGGTTTTATGTAATGTCTGTTTTGTTCATTGTCCACATTGAGGCAAAATATGTCTTTCTTATATTTTAAATTTAATTCTCACTTCTGCTGCATGCTTCATAAAAAAAAATAAAAAAAAATATAAAAAAATAATAATAATTATATATATATATATATATATATATATATATATATATATACTTTTTAAAACTGTTTTTAATATGCAGCATGCCAAGTTTACATTTACATTTTTCAATATTTACATTTGAATCTGTGTGAATGTTTAATTTATGATGCGGTTATGATCTTTTTCAAAAGTGGTCTAGTTAAATTCCAGCCATAATTAAAGGAATAGTTCAGCCAAAAATGTATATTATTATATCGTTCCAAACCTGTATGAGTTCCTTATTAGATATTTTGAAGATTGTTTCAACTGTTTTTGCCATTACAGTAAAAGTCAATCAGGTCCAAAACAACAACACTGAACCCCACTGACTTTCACAATATAAAATCAATGTTTGTTTTGTGTTGTGAAAAGTCATACCAGTTTGGAACGACACGAGAGTGAGAAAATTATGAGAGAATTATCATTTTGAGTGAGCTATCCTTTTAAGTAAACACAAACACAGTCAAACCAACACTTTGACATCATAATGACATCACCATCGTTCGCCCTAACAGTCAGACGAGTCATACATGCTGAGGTGTTCTTGAAGTGCACATGTGAGGACAAGTGTACACTGACAATAAGAGGGGGCTGGCACTGGGGTATGGCCTCCTGGGGACCCAACAGCAGATGGTTATGGGGCATTTCTCTATGATAATGAAGTGAAGGCTAAGACGCCAACCGCCGCCATAACTCTCGATTGCTCTCAGTCTCTCTCTCTCTCTCTCTCTCTCTCTCATTTGCATGACTCTAAACCACCACCCTAGAGTCACGACCCTTTCCATCCCCTCTAAGTACCCCAATAAATTCAAATGTAATGCTCTTAAATGAGATCACTTACATGTGTCATTTTTCTTCTGTTATATTTATAATCTGCCACTTTGGCCTTGATTAACAAATGGCACTCAAGACACCCAGGCATGATTCCTCATGGCTGATGAGGAGCAAGCAGACGGAGCGAGATGTCCTCAAATCATGTCGGGAGACTACTACAAACATGTGTTAAGTGCATTACAGGGGACACAAGATTTTTGTTCGAATGCTTGGATGATTAGACTAATCCAAAACACCCTGTAACAAACAAATCAAAAGCAGTAGTGGTTAATTAGTTTGTAAATTAATTGCAATGATAAAATAGAAACAAACAATAAATGCAATAACATTTTTAAAATGTCAAAATGCATAAAAAAAAAAAAAGAAAAAAAAAGATTTGGATTTCCTGTTATCTTCTGTTGTTAACCGTCCCCAACTCTCGCTGCTTTTCTTCCCGAATACAAAGAGACACATACGAAATAAATACCACCCGCTGCGCTCAGACTTGCACGTTTTTAATTTCAGATTTAATTGTGAGTCCTCTGCATTATTGTGCCAGGCGATGGAGTGCACTTGCTTATCACTGGAGGTTAATCTTACCTATTGTTGTATTTATAGTGTGCACTTTTACAGGGCCAGTACTCATTCCTCAACTGTTTGCCAAGAAAGCTCCTGTTTAGCCATTAATTATCTCACCGATGGAACCATCACAGCTAGCCAACGTGTAACAGATAACGTGTTTTTAGTCCCTTTAATATGCATTTTAAAACAGCTTCATTATTATAATGTATTTTGATAAACGATGTTTATGGTGCAGCTTTGGTCATGTAAATTGCTTATCCATAAATTAAACTAATAAAAGTAACTTGATGAAATATCACCTAAATGTTAAGTACCACAGTCTAATTTATTTTGGGCAATTCCTCTCCTCTGGAATTTGATAATCTCATAAATATGATTATGAGATTATCAAAGAAGAAGAAGAAGAAGAAGAAGAAGAAGAAGAAGAAGAAGAAGAAGAAGAAGAAGAAGAAGAAGAAGAAGAAGAAGAAGAAGTGTACATGGAGACCTATAATGGGACTGTTTTACATTTCCTTTTGATAGCATTTTTTGATAGCATTTCTAGATGATTTATTACGGTTAGAAAAGGCCAGACCAAAGTAGAAAGTGTCAGTTATACTCCTAACAACCCGGAAAGAGGGAATTTTAAAATCCACGCAAAGCTATAAATCATAAAACAAAAAGTATGTTTCTATTTATGTCTTGTTGGTAAACAAATTCAGACTGAAATAAGGCTTGGCTTGAACTATGTAAATCAGAGTGAAACAAATATAGTCAGAATAATGTATTGTATAAAAGAGATGTAAACAAAAATAATGTATTGTATTACCAGGAGAAAGTAATCAAAGTATAATTTTCTTTTGTTTTGTTAACTGAAAAAAGAAAAAAAGAAAAGGCATATTGGGGAAATTAACCACTAAAATAAAAGTATGTTCCCTGTCTTTTTTTTTATGGACTGGAAGAACACTGAAAACCATAGACCACATTCACCATATGTTGCATGCTGCCTCTTATTATATTACCGCTTAAGCACTTTAGTTTTTTTATTATAACTGAAGTGTTTAGTTTGTATGTTTGAGAGAAAAGAAGAAAATCTACTATGTGGAACATGGAAGGTTTAATAAAATAGCTGATTTCTCCTCCAAGTTTCCATAACACACGGTGAATGAGTCCGCCGCATTCATTGAGGCTCTTTTTGCTCTCTGTAATTCATCCAACAGGCTGAGTACATCTTTTTTTCTTTTCTTTTTTTAAGTGCTGGGGAAAACTTATTTTTGCTATAGGTTATAGGTATAAACCTAAATATATGCTACATAAACTCTGCTTCGTAACTGCTGCTTAACCGCTATTAGCTACGCCTGCACACGGCCAGAAGATTTTAGCTGAGCAGTACGGCTGAGTATTTGTATGTTGCTTCTACATGGATCTATCTCTACGACTTCACACGGTACTGGCAATTTATCATTCTAGAAGCCTCTATATCAAACCACATGATAAAACATATTATTCCTCTGAGATTAATATTCCTGCCAGTACAAGCACTATACACTTATTAAGACTAGAAATGTACAATAGTAACATATTCATGGTATTATGTTTATAGGCATAATACTGTATATTTATATATATATTTTTTTTTTATATATAGTTATAAAATATATACTATAACTATATTATGCTAACTATATAATATATATATATATATATATATATATATATGTATGTATATAGTTAGGTACTACAAAAATATGGTAAATCCAAGAACAACAAATAAAAAATAAAAAAAAACACTGCAAAAAGTAGAAATACAAAGAAAGAAAGAAAGAAAGAAAGAAAGAAAGAAAGAAAGAAAGAAAGAAAGAAAGAAAGGTTTCTGTTTTTTTTTCCCCAAATCTTCATAATTTATCTAAAATCAGTGACAACAAAATTGCCTCAAGAATGCTTTCTAGACACACACTTCTGCAGCTCAAATGTGTATGATGTTACATGTAGAAAGTAAAGCGGGAGTGAGCGATATAGACAGAGAGAGAGAGAGAGAGAGAGAGAGAGAGAGAGAGAGAGAGAGAGAGAGAGAGAGAGAGAGAGAGAGAGAGAGAGAGAGAGAGAGAGAGAGAGAGTGAACATAATTTCACTGGAGGGACAAAATCTAAAAGGTTCAGTAATTACAGTTATTTAACTAGCATCAAATAACAAGTGGATCATTCCCCGCCAGAGACTATTGTGAAGCAAAAGTGTTTCTTAAATGTCACTGATGTAGCGGAGTGTTTCAGACCTCAAATGCATAATGCTGAAGGAAGATGAAATTATTAGCAAATGGGTATCTCTATGTGAAGCTTATATATGTGTCTGTGTATATATATATATATTACCTTTTTAATAAACATCAAATCCACAATCACATATTAGCCACATATGTCACTCATATTTAAAATATTTCTTTCAATTACTTCAATGTCAATGGGTAAATCATTTAGTGTTTTTCTTTTCTTAATATTTGAATGTCAGATATAAAGTACAAATTAATAATGATATTTCAACTGAATGTTGTGTACATATTTGAAGTAAAGATAAATCACAATATTACAAGTTTTACAATTTATTTTCTTTGGTAAGTAAACAAATTAAGACCAAACGCTAATAATAATACCATACTAATAATAATATATATATATATATATATATATATATATATATATTTTTTTTTTTTTTTTTTTTTTTTTTAATAGGAAGAACAGTCTAATAACTATTATTATACTTAATGATTTATATGGAATATCTGTGATTTCATGAAAGCTTGTGAGACATGATGTCAGACATCAAAGTTTAACCCCTGCAATAATGATAATGGTAAATTTGTCCATTTTCAAGTTTTTCAAGTCTAAATTCCACATAAATGTGTCTCTATGAGTCGAGCAGATTGCAGTGCATTAATGTGCGGATGGGGATTTTCATCAAGCACACACGTGAATGGATTGACTAGTAGCTCCCTCTTGTGAGCTTAGTAGGTAGTGTGAGTTACCTTGCACTATGCGGCAGCCTCTTGACTCGTCTTTAGTTTTTTCCTCTATTACCCTATTACTGTCAGAAACACGGAGTCGGTTAGTCCCTCTCCTCTTTCCCGTGTCCCATCTGCATTTGCATGCTGTTTCTTCAGCTCTCACCGCTGACCTCTTACTCAAATATTGACGTTCGATTGCAGGCCCCTTTAAGGAACTGTGCCGTAACCCTGACCGTAAACAAATCGATGGGCCAAGTTCAAACGCCAGTGGAAATGTACGGACGTAAACAGGTTCATTCGGAGGCTACAGGGAGGGATCTTGAAGCCGGCGTGCTGCAGAAAGGAAAGAATGGGATGCAAATGTATGCACAGCCATAAAGTATGCATATGCACAAAAAGAGGGAGGGATTACACCCTAGGCTGACTTCAGTTAGTGAGATGGGTTGCAAAGCAGGGCAAATGTTTGGACAATGTTCTGGCAATGCAAGGAAAACATTGCGGGTTATGCATCGTGAATGTTTACAGAGAGAGTCTGGTGCGGATGTGAACCTGTATTACTAAATACTGCTCGATTCACGCAATGCATGAGATACAGCGAGGCTTTGAAATGAAGTTTTTTTTTGGATACAGTGTGGTTTCAGATGCACAGTATACCTGTTCGTATTTGCTACTGCAAGAAGAGGGGAGACCTGGAAAAAATATGCGACTCCATAATTGTGCCATGTCACATCAAGACAGAGCTTGGAGTCGAGTGATAAATTCTAGGTGACCCCTTCATCAGAACCAGGGAAAGGACAGCCTGCCCTTGCTGTTCTCTAAGGCGACAGACACCCCCCACCCCATCCTCGCAATCACCGCATTAATATCTTCACACAACCCCCCAACAATAGCCCATTATGTATGGACAGCCAGAGACAAAAACTGCACACCTTGAACCAGAAAAAAAGTATTTTTTGTCATTGGCAGAAGCTTCATGTCCTACTGATAAACACACATTCTTTCCTTTTGCCATCCTAATCAGTCGTATTGTGACACCTCGTTCTTCTATGTTTCTCTCTATCACAGCTGCAAGAAATGGATACTGGGTGTAATTACAATACACAAAAAAGTGCTAAACCGTGCCTCAAGTCACAATGCCAAAAATAAGTATAAAAGTAAAAATGCTTTAGGAGACTAAGAGAAAGAAATGTAGACTGGGTCCGCAACGGACACGAGCGTCTGAGTCTGGATGGTATTATGATGTATGTGAGTGGGTGAATATATCTGGTGACACTGGGCTTCTCCTGATATCGATTGCTCCTGCGGTTACAACACTAACAGTAGTGGAGAGCCATTGAACTTTAAAGCAAATAGTCCTTCTTCCTGCCCAGAGTCCTCACGGTGGATCAATACATCACAGTGTAAGCTGTGTGTCGTGTCTGCTAATGTTTCTGTCTGTCTGGACTAATGACCTGAGTAGTACTTATAGCAGTGGGAGAGGTGGGCTTCTGCCAGCTGACTTTGGAACGAAAATGACTGTAACTTGCTTGTAATCTAAACTCCACATAAATTAGAGAATTGCATTTGTAAATTTAGGCTGTACAATTATACAAAAATATGTATATATAAGGGGTTAGTTCACCCAAGTATGAAAATTCAGTCAACATTTATTCACCCTCATACTGTTCCAAACCCATAAACCTATTACTCATCTTCAAAATACAAATGAAGATATTCTTCTTATCAAAAATGATTTATTTTTGTTCCCTTTTTGTTCATACATTGAAAGTCCATGCAACCAAAAACTTTCCCAAATTTATAAAGTTCCAACATTTTTTTGGTACAAATAATCCATATGAATCGAGTGGTCAAACAAGTTTGCTTTATATGATGAACAGATTTGGGCTTTTATTCACATATAAACTGTGATCAACACAAATACATAATAGCTCATCAAATAACCCCATTGGTTCTCATGTGTCAAGCAAGCACGTTTGAGATTCTTTTCCATATTTGATTGAGATCTATGTTTGTGCATTGATCAATGTTGTGAATAAAAGCCTGAAATAAATCTGTTCTTCATACAAGCAATCATGTCTCTTTCCGAAAGATTGGATAAAACAGTTCGGTTCATATGGATTACTTTTACAACATTTGTATGAACATTTTGAAGCACGTTTTATGTTATTCTCTTAAGTTACATTAAAATATAATTTTCTTTGCAAAGAAGAACAAAAGACTTATGGGTTTGGGACAACATGAAGGTGAGTAAGTGATGACAGAAATCTTGTGCAAGAGCTTACAAATTATGCTTAAAGCATTGTAATAATCACTGTGGATCCACATTCTCAGTCCAATCTTCTAATCTATGGAAAGTGTTTTTCATCTCTCAGCATAGTCGTACGGTCTAAAACAGCATTTTGAAACATTGTAAAATGGTTTAAGGACCCACGGTTTCTGGTAGTGTAAATGAAACCTGAATTCCTCATTTGACAAGCTCTGTGGGTCTTACCATTTCGCTGGCCAGGGATATATTTGGAATTACGAGACAGTCAGATTCCCGATTCCCCCTCTGAGGTTCTGTTAAAGGGAATTACTGTAAAAAAAGACAGCTTTGAAAGCTTCCATTCAAGAGACGATGATAAAAGGAAAAAAAGGGGGGGGGGGGGGGGGGGCGAACACCTATTCGGTTCTTTCCAACTGGAAGCATTCGATCCATGTGCCTGGATCAGTGTCCGAAATAAGCCAGATCGTGAAGAGTTGAAGAGGGTGGAGGCGTGTGTGCAATCCCCATGAGTGTGAGGGATCTGTTCCAGGGAAAGTGAATGGAACTAAATAGCCAACATCAAATGAGTGAGACGAGGCTTGAGAAAGGTTTGGGGAGAACTGCGATGGGGTACGAGCCAAAGCGCTGAGCCCCAGGGTTTGAGTCTTTTTCCCCCAGCTGATCCCCACAAGAGCTGGGCTCTTCGGTGCTGACCGAAAGGCTCCGACTGCCAGTCCTGCACAGCTGACACAGCTCAGTACGGAGTAACACAGAGTTAAAGTGCTGAGGAGGAGCTGTTGATGCACACTTCACACATTAATGCTCAAACAAACACAGAGAGACACATGAGTGCAGAGAGCAAAGCAAAACATTCAGTGTAATGCATTTGAGCATTATGAAAGGTTAAAAACAACAGGAACTAACTGCAGTCTGCATCTTGGTGGATTCATGTGAGTTTATGAAGGAAGTAGTAATGTGATTCATCATGAGCGAACCATTAATTTGGATCTATTCAAGAAATAATGTATTCCTGTTCACAAAACTGCTCTAAATGACTCGGTCACAAATAAGTTCACCACAGTAGCAATTTGACTTACTGACCCAAGTCATGTGGGCAACTTCTATGATATATACTTTAATTTTGTTTTTGCATCGTTTTCGATCACTCAAAAATCATATTATTTTTTCTTCATCCGCATGTCATTTCAAACCTGCATGACTTACTTTCTTCTGTGGAACATTAAAGAAGACAATTTGTGACACTGCTTTTGTCCATAAAATGAATACATATATATTTTTTGTTTTAGTCATAAAAGCTTAATTTTTGGGTGCACTGTCCCTTTAAGTTTAATTTCGATATGATACAGTATGGTGATTTTTATGATGGTGACTTTCCATGCTTTTTCCATATGTTGGGTATAACCTGTACTAAAAAAGTTCATCTCAGCACTCCAAAAGTCAAAGCATTTATCATACAGATGGCCACATCTGTGAAACACACTGGAATAGAAATGACCTAAATGAGTAATTCAATCACACAGAGAATGAGAGGTCCATTCTCAATTCAATTTGAGTGTCTGAGAGATCCAGCCTCCTCATTTCTTAATGTCACTTTAACATCTTACATGTTAATGAGCAGACGGGAGGTTAGGCCTAACACAGAGCCATTATCCACTTATTAGAGCCCTGACCCTGATGATCCCTACTCCATTAAACTGTGGATGTACAGTACAGGCATGTGTGGAGATGAGAGGCGACGTTCAGCTTGACTGAGCTTGAAGTCAAGTGCAAATGCAACACTGCCCTCGTCCGTTCTGTCAGTCCTGGGGTGGGACACCCTGAAGTCAATGTGCCCTTCTGCACACACATATAGCTGCACGGCAGAGAAAGAACCACTGACACGGGTCACTAGACTCTCTCATCCTCCCATTTATCTCCTGACAGAACATATCTTTCACATGAAGAGCACGACCAGGAGACAGCAGAAGACAATTTCACAAGTTTGACAGGTGTTGCTGTGTCAGGAGTGTTTTGCAAAAAGATTTCAGATTCTGAACTCAAAGTGCTCATGAAAACCTATAAGGTGAACATTCTGATGTGTCAATGTGTGTCTTCTTTGTTTGAATCAAAACATTTTTGTTTTGTTCGATTGCTTAAAATTAGTATTTAATTCAGATATAAACACTCCCAATTTTGGGACTGTCCTGCATTTTGTTCACCTTTCCCTCTTATTTTTATTATTAGTAATGGGTAGGGTTAGGGGTAGAATTTGGAATAAATTTCCAGACAGCAATGTTGTTCCATATCAAAATTTGGTGATCCAGGAACATGTCTTACTTGGCAAAATCACAGTGAGCGCATATAGATATAGTTCTCAAAATGGGCCTTTCTAAATTCCAATTTTGAGTTCATTCTTTAAATCCTCTATGTGTTATATTTCCTTGCTCTCTGGGGCTTTTTGTTATGTTTGAAGTGTTTTTCTTGCAATTTCCACCTCCATTAGTGTCTTTGAGGGGGGGAAAAACTTCTCTGTCTATTGCCGATTCAAGAATTGCCGTTGACAACTCGTAATATTCCAGACCTGCGAAGTCACACAGCAGTGCCACTGTCCCACATTTGAACCCAAACTTTGCACTAAAACATCATTCTCCTTCTCCTCTGACCCCATTAATTCAATCCCCATCGACCGCCCCAAACAAAACCTTTCTGATTGCTATTGCACTCTATGCTCTCGCCCTTTCATAATGTTATCTTAAGAAACGTGGAAACGATTGGACTTCATTTTTAGTTTGAGTGTGAGAACTGAAAATGACTACCACATTGGACCAGTTGTGTGTGGACAGCCTCACAGTGAATTTTGACGGTGTTGCTGGGTGTTCTGAGGAGGTTATGGACTCCAGAGGAAGGATTGATTCAATCATTCAGTGATGTAATACATTTATACTATAACTTAAAAAGAAGCATGGACTTAAAACTGGAATATTCAGGGTTCAAATATAAATTAATCTCAATCAACAGCATTTAATAATGTGACTAATATAAACATTATTTGAATGTTTAAAAACGTCCCTCATTTAAAAATGCAAAAAATGGATCTTAAGGCACTAACATTGGTTGTGAATGCGCCCAATATTTTAGGTATTTAAAAGCAGAAATGCAAAGCTTATCATTTTATAAAGCACTTACATTAATTGTTCATTCTTCCAGTTAAACATGTATTATTTGAGCTGTTTACATCAGTAATTCACTTGTTTTAAGGTTTTCTATTTTCTGTTTCCATGTCTGTTTTTGCTTTTTGTGTCTATATTATTAAAACAGTGAGTATGTTAACATTAATTATGGATTGACCCCATTCACAAGGAATTTAAAGTGGAATTAAAATTTTGTGTTAAATGAACATTCAAATTCCCATAAATGCTGTTGCCTTGTACTGAACCCAGGATATAAATAAATTAAATAGATATTCATTCCTTGGATGGATGGATGATTGATTAAATTCAAAGTCAAATATAATCAAAATAAAATTATGAGTGATACTGATAGCAAATGATATTTTAGTTAATTATAAATTATGTGTAAAAAGGACAGTCAAAGTATAATGTATGGTCGAAGGTAATCACCTACAGTATTTTGATTTAGATGTAACCTCATACCCTGTATAGTTGAAAATGGCTTTTAAAGGTATGGCTGCTGTGAATATCATGCATAAAAGGGATAAAACATAAGTATTAAATAAATAAGCATACGCATACAACTATATACACAACTGTCTGTCTATTGAGTCTGGAATAACAATCATCCTAATACAATATCTAGCACCATCCTCAAAGCAGAGAGAGAAAGAGCTGAAGTTGAAAGCACCTCTGGCAGATAAGGGTTTAAATGTAAGGTGATGGGGCAGCGATTGGCCGAGATTAGAGCAAAAGCCAATGTAAGAAGGACAGATATAGACAGTCACGGGGTCTCACACTTTCGTCAGCCCTGAAGAATAACGGGAGCGGCAGGTTCTATTCCATGTCCTTAACAGGGATAACAGTGGCCACTTGTTCAACAGGGCCCACTTCTCATTACACCAGCCTCCACTGCGCCAGTGAAATCTGTCACCAAAGTCCAGCACGAATGGCAATCCAAAAAAACTCTGCCATGAGTAGCGGGGAGTAGGGGGTGATGGAGGGGGAGGGTGAGGAGTGAAGAGGAAGGGGAAAAAATCTGGTCATCAATTGCTGGCAACAGATCGCAGACGAAGATTATTGGAAGGCAACATTGCAGCAGATGTCTGATGACTTTATATTAACCTGCTTCCTACACACACAGAACATCCGAGCCCAGATCTTCCTAATGTCAGACTGTGAGGCCTTGTCCTGCGCATTAGGAGGAACTCATAATCCATGAGGAAAAAAATATGAAGCTACGGTTTGTGCGGCAGCACTGCTGATTTGTAGGACTAACTGCGCTGGCAGCGATGGAGTCGTTCCAAGCCACAACACACAAAAACCAGTGGGCTGCCAGCAAATGTCCCTCTGTTCAGTGTTGTAATTGGGCTCACACTGGACTAGGAGTGGTACAGTATTGTCAGCCATCTTGAGAAGCTACAAAAGTCTATAGTTTATACTCTTCATCATCACAAACAGTAAATTATGTAAATAATTTAAACTTGTTAATTATGATATGATCCCAGAACAAGAGTTTGGGCTGGGGGCACAAACGTTTACAGTAATAGACAAATTGTTGATGATAGTGCTAGTTCAGGTATTGTCGCACTACATCATTAAACATGTACAAGTCATAGCATACATTTCTTTCAGAGGCATAATGTGGTAGGGATCTACTAAAATAGGTGCCGGATCCAATTCCGGAGGTGTAGGATCTGAATCCCCCTTGTTTTCTGGCACAAATTAAGCCTTGAGCAAAACATTTGCCATATGGGAGCATCCATAGTCCAAACGTATCCCAGCGTTCCTTTGTAAAGATCCCTAAGGACAAATTCATCACTGAAATGAATAAAACAGATTGTAGACCCCCAAATCTCCCTTAAACAGTTCTGGCATGACCAATGAGGTTTTGGAGGATTCTACAAAGATGAAATGCAGGTTAATGAAATATAGGGGTACTTTGCCTTTTTTTCACATTCTAGTCATCTCTTGACAGAATTTCAAACACCAACTATGACATATTTTGGGCAGTGTTCACTATGGATTAACAACACTTTTGCTTAGACTACCAAGGCATTAGGGTACAATTTACTGTATGATTCCTTCATCTTGTCTGCAAACATCCTCCACCGTCCATTCACCAATCCACACCCACACACTCAGGCCCTGGACTGAAGCCACCTGAAACACAAATCATCCCTTCCCAATCATCAGAGCATTACAGTATTTGACCCGCTGAAGTTTTTTCGTCTTTGCTAGTGGGCAATAAACATGACCTGGAATGATACAGCTAGCAATGAGAGGGGAGGGGTTGTAGGCAGCAGATGAGATGGGAGGAGAAGAGATGGGAGCCCTTAGCCGCTCCACATCTGGTGCTGTATTAAAGGCATATGGGCCGCCCCAATCAGGCCTGATGGGGGTGATGTCATGGCCCCTGCCACAACCTCTGGTTTTCCAGCACTGTGTCATGACAGAAAAGCCAGCGAGCTGTCAACTGTCTGGTCCAGAGCGAGGGATGAAGATGGCAGACTATGAAACTATCAGGAACAGTCAGACTGTGTGATAAAAGATATGTTTGTGCACATCCAGGAGGTGCTACAGCCTTTGTCATAGAAAATGGACCCTTTTAATATTTCCAGGGTTCTCAGAAGCAGAAGTCATTAGAGTTGGGTAAACTTCTATAGTGGTGAATGGAAACTACAACAAACATATTCAGGATATGATATTAAAAAAAAAATCCAGGATAGCGTTTCCATGACTTTCCATAAGAGATTGATTATGCTGGTCAGAAGAGAGAAAGACATCAAATTTGCAATAACTCCCTCAGCCGCTGTGTTAGAAACACCCACAAATCATTGGTAACTAGTTTTCTGAAATTATAACACACAAAGTATAGTGTTGTGATGTTAGTAACTGTGGAAATGCATCATCACAGTCTGTGAAAAGGGTCCAAATCACTTTAAATGCTTTAATGCTTTACATAATGTTATTTCACAATAAAGGCTTGTAGGGATGCACCGATGCTGATAAGACAAACCTAATTTTAATCTTATGGCTGATAACCAATAATTGTTTTATTGTATGTATAATTCCATTCTTAACTGAAAATTAATATTTTATTTAATTTTATTCTAACATCTAACATATATATTACAATAAATAGAATAAATAAATAGAATAAATAAAACGCTAAAAACTAAAATTGATTTATAGTTTCATTTAGGCATCATAACATTATAATGTACAGCATGAGTACATTGTTGTATACAGTGAGTGTCAGGGTAAATGAGCGTTAATTATTAAATAGCCAATAATAATAATAATAATAATAATAATAATAATAATAATAATGTCCGCTCATAATGGTATTACCCATACCTTACTTTAAGGAAATACATCCACTATTATATTAGTAAAAATGTTCTCACAAACATTCTCAGATGACCCTCCAAAAACTCTTGGATGACTTGAAAATCTGTAACTTCATGAGTTCTGACTAAAGCCCCTTTCAGACGGGATTAACTTTACAAGGGTAGACGGAGTAATGTCATTTTACCACAGGACATCTGTAATATTAATGGCCAATCCGCACAGGATAAGATATATCAGTAAAACTATCAGAAATGGGAGGGGTAACTCGACGCTAAAATATGTTTCATGCCTCTAACAAATGCTTTTGATCTTCTTTCTGATCTGAATGGTATGTGGAAAACAATTGAGTTTTGCCACAGACTTGTCCCAGCATCTAGAACGCAACTGAATGATTTTTCAAGCGTCTCCATACTTGAAAAACCGCGGGAAACTACTTTTAAACTGGAATGACGAAACATTTACGGACATATTTACAGCGGGTCTATTCGCACGGGATTAGTATTACTTGAGGTAATTTTCCCAGACCTTTTTACTGAAGGTAAAAGTCGGCGTAATCTTAACTGACAATGTCCGTAATGATTACTGAGATGGCACATTCGGACGGGGCAAAAATCACAGAAAAGCTCTGGTAATTATTACTTTACCCCAGCTCTCCATGTTAAACCAGTCCCATCCGAATAGGGCTTAAGACTCGCAATGCTCAGTTAAACCTTATTACATTCAAATAATGGCCACACAACACAGGCCATTATATCAGACAGGTGCCAGCAATCAACCACCAATGGAAGTCAATCACTAAGAAGAACAGCGAGGTTCCATTCATAACCTTAAATGCCAATGCAGTTCATAGGGCCAGATCTGGGAACGGTCTGACCTTTATCATTCATAATCTAAAAGATCAAACAATGCCTATAGGCTGATTCCACAGAAGCAATGGCCTTTACTCTGGAGATGACCAAAATCCCCCTCATGCCCCAGTGGTTTTAATTGTCTGGCTTTAGAAGGAAAAGGAATTTTACTTTGGTGTTCAGGTAAAGACAGCAGGGTTGTGCTGAGCTACTTGGGAGGTCTGAAAAGCTGTGCTCTAGACCTTTTCATGTGAATGGGGCTTAGCCATTGAGGGGTGACCCCGTTGAGCATGTCATGAGGGTGTAATGAGGTCAGTTTACAGGTTGGGCGGCAGGTAATCCTTTGTTCATTACAGGCCCACTCTGTGGCTGTTGGGGAGGAAAAAAATCAAATGGCAGCGAGCTATAGAATAGAAGTAGATTGTATGTGTGTACAGGGCCAGAAACTCAATAACACTTGATTCAGTATGAAAAGAAACCCAGAGCCACCCGTGAAGAAGCAGCCCGGATGTGAGGGAGGGCCGTTAGTGGCAGGAGTTTGGTGTCAGAGAACAAGACAAGCTTTGTACCAGCTTTAAGAAGCAAATTAAGAGAGAGCGATGCAAGCTTACTGACTATGAAAGAATGAGTGAAGAAACACCTGGTGATCAATAGAGCTTAGAGAGCCCCATGAATGCGCCAGAGTAAGACAGCGGACACTCATGTCCTGCTTCTTGTGAGGTTGCATGATGACTACCACACTTGCTCACACAATCAAACAAGTGCATCAGAATCAATTGAGTAAGAATGGTCATAAGATAATGGTCACCGTTAAAATATATAATTAATATATTCATACTATTGGTGAATTCAAGTCATGTTGGAAAGATTATATTTTATGAGTTGAACGCACATGGACGCAATGTTCTAATTACGAGTGGGGAAACTCTGAACTTTCTTTAAGCCCTGAGTTTCCGAGGCAAACATTTGAATTTAGGTTTTAGAATCTCTAGGGGAAGGAAGAGCTTCCCTTGATAAGTCTTATGCAATATGCAAGCTTTATAAAGTGAAAGTAAAGTATGTTGGGAACACTACAAACATGAGGAATCACATCAAACAGTATCACCCAGAATTCCAGTGCATTCTGGTCAACCAAATGCATGCAACAAAAAATTCTAAACTTCTATTTCACTCTTAACAGGTTTTCTTTTAGATGTCCAGTGTCCTGCATGTCCTGAACGAGTTTTCTTTTAGATATCCAGTGTCCTGCATGTCTTTTGTGATGAGTTAAGGGCTGTTCACTCCAAGGATGATAACTATAATGATGACAATATCTATACAATTTTAATAATCATTCTGAAAAGGAAAGTCAACACTACACTGTAAAATGAAAATTTACAGTGTAGTGTAACGTTTTTAAAACGACAAAGAGGAATGATATTGATGGAAGCACTTTCAGAACGATTTTTTTTTTCCAGCTGGTGAACAATAAATACACTGATAGCCTATCAGAATCTCCCTGATTTTAAAGCAACAGACGGCAAAACTGCAGTATGAACATTTAATGTTATAGTGCTTTGGTGTGGACACCAATATAGTTCTCTTTATAATTATCGTTCTTAACGAAAATGTAAAAATCCAGTCCCAAGTGCCTTTGTCTGTGCTAAGTAAATTAAAACAAGTGATCAAATCTCTCAAAAAATAAGAACTAAACATTTATATTTGAAATGGTATGGTGCACTCTATAAAAGAGAGCTGTTTGCATTAAAAAGACAGTCAGTTCAATTTAAATTCTCTCACAGTAGCGCTATTTCAGTGCAATTATGCAAAACTGCTGACTGTTTTCTAATTATTTTCCTCTGTAATATAAGGATATATATGTGTCTGGATCACAAAACCAGTCACATGACGCACAGGTATATTTGTGGCAACAGACAAAAATACATTATATGGGTCAAAATTATCGATTTTTCTTTTATGCCAAAAATCATTAGGATAAAGATCATGTTCCATGAAGATATTTTGTAAATTTCGTACCGTATATATATATATATATATATATATATATATATATACAAAAAATGAATGTTTTATATATATATATATATATATATATATATATATATATATATATATATATATATATATATATAAAACATTTATTTTTTGTGAGTGAATGCAGTACAATCACAAACATAAATTGACAACTTTAATGGACAACTTTTTTCCAGATTTTCAAATAGTTGTATGTCGGCCAAATATTGTGAAATCCTAACAAACCATACATCAATGGAAAGCTTATTTATTCAGCTTTCAGGCGATGTATAAATCTCAATTTCAAACATATTACCCATGTGACCAGGGTCACATATGTTTTGTATACTGCTTTTCAAGAACCACAAAAATTCTGTTCCCCAGTTACCTGATAAAGGAACAAACCCAGGCTAATGAGGAGAATCCAGATCTCTCCCTAAGTCCCCAACCTTGCTTCTCCTCGTTATTAGAGGAGTTGAACTGAGAGGGGCGAGCACGATCGACACTCTGACCTTTGCAGCTGTTGAACGTGACCCTGAGGTTACGGTACGGTCGGGTTCAGCTGACCCGGTCAGGCGCAATTGGTTGATAAGGTCGGCAGTAATAACAAGCATAGCAAGCTGACCCGGCCTGGGAGAGCACTGTCTAAGGCAATTATAGTCAGGCTGTGTGAAACATGGAGCTTGTATGGGATAGTGTATAACTGTCTCTTCCACCTGTCTTTAGTGAATGAATGAGTGAGTGAGAGCCAGAACAGGATAATCTAGAAATCCCGTTTTTGTTGAGATGTTCCCGGGACAAATTCTGCGCTCATTTTCTGTGTGACCTATAAAAAACTTGATTCACCTCTGTGTGAACTGCCACATTTTGTGTTCAGGACAACAGAGAGATGGTAAGATCCACGCATAAGGAGAGCTTACCGAAATCCAGTTAGTGCACTGCATTGTTTTTCTTTAAAATCTTCCAATCTGGTCAGTTCATTTGCTTAGTGATTACTCCACACTAATATGATTGTCACCCTATGAAATGTTTCTAAATGTTTTAATTTGGTGGGTCATAGTGAAGACCTTTGAGTTTCTATATTTGATGATAGTTTTATCAAATTAAATGGTAAAATGTAGTGTACGCTCAGAGCCAAAACAATTTACCAAAACATTTAGCACTTCTCTGTTGATGCATTTTGACAGAGTTATCTATTTTGTGCACAAAACATGGATTAGCTACAACAAGTAAACACTTCATTGTGACCAATAACTATACTAGAGGAGCAATATGTACAATTATTTTGGCTGAAATATGGAGAGGCAGCATGTCCCCAAAGAACTTTACTATGACTGCTTTATCAACAGTTAACATGACAATCGACAGCATACTAAATTCAATTAATCCAATTTAATTACTTAAACTTAGCGGCTAAATGAAAATATTAATTTCGGTTTTGGTTAAAAAATTATTAATCTGAGTGCATCGCTATTTGATTCCAAATTCAAACTGTATGTAAATTATTTTTCAATCCAAAAAAGAAAAAAGAAACAAAATCCAAATAGCAATCAAATGACATGCTATATATTCCGCCTTTGTCAGTGGTTTTCTGTTAATTCGGTTTGCGTTCTACTCATGCAGCAAGTGTACAATATCTCCCATCTATATGGCAATACTATAGAATTCCTGCATTTATTTTTGTGTACATCAGCAGTCTAATCTTCCCTTTAATAGCCAGATTTGTGTCACACGTAACCTTTATGACTCTGCCTGGCGAGGTCGTTCCGTTAGGGAGCTCATAAGCTCTGCTCATATCAGTCATGTAATGTACTGACAGCTCTAACCTTCCCATGCGGCCTCATGTGCCATCCTCCCTCCAGCCTATTGACCAAAGCAATAAGCCATTCTATATGGTGTATTAAAGTAATTTTCTACATGCTTCCTCAGCACCTTCCATTGTTCATGCAAGCTCCTGCTGACCACGGGGGGTGGGGGGTGGGGGGGGAGCACAAGAGAAAGAAAATAAATAAATAAAAACATGCTCTCAGCTAAATTGCGACACTTTACACCGTTACACCAGTTAAGAAACACAATTGTCACTTTCTCGTTATTTGGTTGCGCTGCTTTCAGCTGCGAAAAGCACTGCGATTATTGCGGCCGCTTCGTGGCCAATTTTGCCATTGTCAAAGCGAGGCCGAAATGGGCTCCCAACGCTTCGGAATATATGCTGACGGCATCGCCAATGCTTTCTTCTCTGTGCCTGATGATATGCTATTGTGTTTGAGGATGGGGATTCGACCGTTACCTGGCCAGCTCAGCCAAAGTAATGCCCATCTGCGAGGTCCGGGGGCTCCTAATGTCAGAGGTGCTAACAGGAGTGGGTGCAACATGCCTCGTCCGCTGTGCTGATATCAGCTCTGCTGCTGCACCATGTGACAAATGATTCCAATCTAGGCTGCGTGCCCTTGACTTGACCCTGACAACAGGGCAAGCGCAGCCAATGGAAAAGATGTGCTCTAATAAAGCCTAGACCGGGCGAAGGACGGAGAAAGAGGGGGATGGATGGAAGCGTGAACGAAAGAGGGCTGGGAAGGAGGCGGGGGAGCTTGGACATCTCAGGTGCAGGAGGATAATGAGATCGCTTGTTTGTTCAGTGAAAATTACCCTGCAAGACCTTGCTCGGCAAAGCAGCCATCTTGTCTGGCTTGTGAATTGGGCTAATTCCTGAGGGTGCGTGTCGTGTCAAGGATTGCAATCTCTTTTTACACAGCACCTCTGGCACAACGCAAACATGTAAATGGGGTCTGATGCCACCCTCTTGCCCCACATACTCCCTCCACGAAGCGTACCCGCACCACCCCCTCTGCCTGTTTCATAAACCCAGCCCTGTAAAATGAGCACATACTTGCCAAGCTCGGCGGTGGATACACGCAGATCTCCGGAAAGGTCCGGGTGGCATGCTGGGTATGCAAATGAAATTCTCCTTCCCTTATTTTCACCTCACACCACCCTGCTGGCGAAGCAGTCCCTTGATTCTAATCCCACTCTACTGTCGTTCTTCCTCTCCCTCGGTCTGTCTTGCTCATCTTCCTCTTTCAAAATCACACCATGAAGCAGATTCTGACAAAAGACATGCTTAATCAGGACAGCAGCTACAATTTTTATCCTATTTAGGCTCTGAAGAGAGAAAAACAAAACAAAACTGCACTGGCCAAATGAACCAAATTATAGTCAATGATTAAAATATAAGTTCAAGAATATAGTTTAAAACGTGCCAAGAATTTTTATTAGAAATGTACTCTTTTTATTCATGTTTTGAAAAGCTTTTATGCCAATTTCAAGAAAAATATTAAATGTATTTAATTTTCATTACACCATGAATAAGTAAATATACACATTTTAATCATTATTTTCAAATGTTAATTAATTAAACATAAGGTCCTGTTTCTGCATGTTGCACTACATGGCTTTCATTTGGCAGACATTTTTTTTTTTAAAATTATAGAGATTGAAATATATATTACATATTTTATAACACATATTACGATGCACACACATCACAGAATAAGTGTATTCAATTCATTATATTGATAAGCTAAATTACAGTATGTATATTTGAATAAATTAGAGCCAAATATGAGCATCACGTCATTGACACAATGGCGTTAGATTGATTATCAGTAGTCAAAGACAAGTAAAACATTCCATGCAAGTCCATACTGACCTGACTTTCTCAACATTTCAAACCTGCAAGAGGTTTAGAAAGTCGCTGCGAGATTGCTGGTGACGCTCTCAGTTTGGCACGATTCGTCAAAGCCACTGTGAGGGCAATGTATCGAATCCGACCTGACACTGAGAAAAACAGCATTTGGAAGCAATACAAACCTTTCCAGTGTGTTGAATGTGATATGACAGCCCAAGCTAAAATCCCATTGCCAGGATTCTATCTGGTCAACAGCTTTTTAAGCCACTTGAAGCTCAATGCATTAGCATGGTGGAAACGTGTTGACATGCCATGGATCTGCTCCGAAGCTAGAATGAAACAACACAGTTTAACAGTGACGGACGTCCATAGCAGCTGCATGTCTACAATGCATGATTGAAAAACATGTCACACACTACACAGAGGGTAAACCGTGCATTTTGACGGCGTAAGTGGACGGGGACATGCTGTGATCTGAAAGCTGCTCTTGAGAGCGTATACAAAGGCTGGCATACAAATTCACAGCTGACACGCAGAGGTCAGAATCTAAAAGGGGCTTTTTTTTATCAGTATGGGCAAGTGAAAGGACAGCTATACATATACAAGGACAGCTTGCATTTTTTAACATACAAAAATAATGTGCCATTTATTTTAAAGGGGACGTTTTCAGCTTTCTTTAGTGTGTAATATTGCTGTTTCAGCATGGAAAATGTCTGCGAAGTTACAAAGCACAAAGTCCACTCTAAAAGGAGTTAATCTCTATATCAGTGTAGCCTTTTAGTCTTACGTTTTTGAAGTTTTTTCTTAATTTAAATAATTCCCGCCCAAGGCATATGGATAAAAGGGGCGAGGCCTGGTTGAATTATGTTAGTAGTATTTTCAAACTTGCGGAACTATGGTAAGGGGTGTGACATTTCTGAAAAACAAAAAAAACAAAAAAAAAACAAACACTTGAAACGGTTTACAAACATCACTTCATAAAAATAAATTTGACAGATTGCTGATAAAAAAGCATATGCAGGCTGTATCTTAAAGATAAATAAATAGTTCTAAGAAATAAAAATAAAAATAAAAATAATAATAAGTATGACTTTAGTGTTCATGTTTGTTTTTGGACCACTGTATACTTACACACCATCAGCAATAGTTCACACCATAGATTTGTAGGGATCTTGTAAACACAACCAGAACGCATGGGAAACTAGGAGTATTTTCTCAGTTTTCCACATGGCCATTATATGAAAAGATTTCTGATCAGTGTCTGACCATGCCTGAATACACTGGGTGACCTGGAGGTGAGAACACCACTATGTCCCATCGCTGGCCCACTGAGCCATTCCTCTTCTCTAAAGGCCATTATCCATACCATTTTACAGCAACTGGACTCTTACTGCCATAAGGGAGAGAGCAGGGGAATTAGGGAAGAGAAGGTGTAGATGGGTTGAGTGTCATCCTATTTGCAGGGAGGATCTTTCATGGGGTCATTATAGAAATGACTGTCTCAGACCAAATTGGAGAAGAGCGATTCTCCAAATGAGTCTAAGACTAAGAGGCGTCATCTCTGCAACATAAAGGTATACATCCACAGGACGACAACACTGAAAAATGATGTGACACATGCTGTGTGATCTGTGCTCTCTTACAACACTAAAGGTGACATTGATACTCTCAATCAATGGAGGATCCCATAGGTGATGCCAAACCGCTACTCTATCGCTCATCCGGCCAGCAACTGCAGACCTGTGAAAGTGCAAAGTAAAATGCAACCATATGATATAATATATAACGCGATTCTGTAGAAACAGCAAACACAATTTACCTTTACAATTTTTTAACCTGGCAAATAGTTAATTAATAAAAATTATTATATACATTATTATTATTATTTATTTATTTTTATAGCATAAATATCACTACATTTTGGTTGATTTATGCTTAGAATAAGAACATTTATTGCAAATTAAGAGGTAATAAAAAATATTATAAAACATTTTATATTAGCGTATACATTTTAAAATATATACTTCAATATTTTTTGGGAGAAAAAACATTATTTGGGTGAAAGAACAAGTTATGTATTATTTTTTTTAGATTAAGGCAACATCCGTTTTTTTTTTTTCTGTCATCCTCTGGCTAGCGTTACATTATATGACCACTCTCCTATTCACGTGTGAGATCCGCGTCATGTGCAACAGCGGCAGATCTTAAAGTGACAGCAGCCATTAATTCTGTCAGTCAGAAAAGTTAATCAAAGAACAAAGGTAACAGAGAAAATTACTCTCTGCTCTTGCATAGAGAACTTTTGTAGCTTTAATAAGGATTAATCTACATTTAACTTATAATTTATGCAGTGCAGACTGTTTGATAACATTATTCAATCTCTGTATATTTCCTACCTGTTAGACAAATATGACAATTATTATGGGTATATGTGAGGATTGTTTTAAGTTCACTTAAAAAAAAAAATAAATAAATAAAAAAAGTACTTTTTTGAAGCTTAATAAATGTAATAATGTTGAATGGCTATAACTAATGTTTAAAAAGTTCTAATTTTTATCGAGACATCAGTTGCTGTGTTAGTATCAGTGATACTGGCCTTCATTCATAAAAAGATGCCATTAAACAAGTATTTAAAATATACCGTCTTATGTTGTCTCTACATTAATTTGGAGATTAACTGTGGAATTATTACATTATAAAATATATTTAAAAAGTGTTTTTAATTGTGATTAATCGCGATTAATCACAGAAAAAATCTGATTAATCTAGTTATTTTTTTAATCGATTGAGAACACTGATTTTTTTATCATCAAAAATCATTTTTTTAAAGATGTTTAGATATATTTCCTTTAAAACAAGACAGAATATTGTATTGATTGTTTAACTATTATTTGTATTATTTTATTGTATGATTTTTAGGGGATCTCATCTCATTTAGGTCATACCACTGCACTTAATACTTTCTTCAAAGAATCATAACTATACAAGCAGATGATCTCAAAAGTGTGGTACCATTCAATACAACCAAATAGGATCTGTCAGTCACATATTTAAAGACAATGGATCAGATGGGCAACAGCTGTTAGACCACTTAAATTGGTCTTAGGCTAGAACGTAGGACACAGCATTTACAAATACAAGAAATATAACAAAAGACCCAGACTCACTCTATCACTGTCAGGGCAGAATGCAAGAAAGGCACTTTTAGATGCCCCGCAAGAGTGTGTGTATGTACGAGTCTGAGCGAGTGTGTGCTCGGCCACTGCAGACGGCTGCATCAATGAGCTTTTCTGTGCCCTCTTAAGATAATGAAAATAACACAGGACACAAAGAAATAAATAAATATATCTGACCATCTTGGAACAGGGTCCCACATTGCAGGTGGAAAGATTAATGCCCGAGTACAGTCCATGCACAAATGTCTGTGTATCAATGGCTTTTCAATTCACTTATGCTTTATAACGGGCAAGGTCAAAAAGCAATTTGTACAACACAAGAAATAAATGAAATAAAACAGCAGCAAATTAAATAACAAGAACAAAGCTGGCCCTGCAGATAAATTGTGGAGGTTACAGACAGGAGAGCCGTTAAAGAAAATGTGAAAACTAACATAAAAACTGATTAAGTTGTTTTCCTTTTTAACTAATTATTATAAATAATTATGACATTATTATCAACACTTGTGTCAGAAAGGCTTGTTTGTTGAATGCGTTCCAAATTCAGTTTTAATTGTATTGAATCACATTAGTGTTCATTTACTTTTGCCCTTGAATAAAGTATATTGTCCAACATTTTAATTAAGGTTAATTCATCTTCTGAAACAACGTAAAAAAAAAAAAAAATGCTGTTATTCTGTCTTTTTTTTTATTTATCTCATTTTTACATTCTAGACAGGAACAATACAATTTTAATCTTTTCAAACCCTGCACTGACTTCAGTCAGATATAATTCTGTATAACATTTTTATTTCATTATACAAAACTGTCCAAAAGTATATTTTTGAAAGATTTTATTTTATGCTCACCAAGGCTGCATTTATTATAATAAATAAATAAATTATTACAATTCAAACTAACGGTTATCTATTTTAATATATTTTAAAATGCAATTTATTCCTCTGATGTTAAAGCTGAATCTTCAGCGTCATTACTCCAGTCTTCAGTGTTGCATGATCCTTCAGAAATCATTCTGATATGCTGATTAGGTAGTCAAGAAATATTTGTGTTGCTTGATAAGTTTGTGGAAACCACGATACATTGTTTTTTAAGGATTTTTTTAAAATAGAAATCTCAAAAGAACAGCACTTATTTGAAATATAAATTATTGTAACAGTATAACTGTCTTTGATCAACTTAATGTATCCCTGCTGAATAAAAGCAGTATCTTCTGAAAAAAGATAATAGAAACTCCAAACTTTTGAAAGTAGCGTACATTGTGGCGAAAAGTAACAATTAAGTGAAATTTCAGAATTACAGCATCTGTGTATTGTGAACAGTGTTCATTAGTACACAATATTATAACATCCCATTCTCATATTCCCTACATTCCTATGTCCATTCTTCCCTCCTCACTGTATCAACATGCTATGAATATCATGGCAAGTGAATTCAAGGAACATAAAACAGCCTGAAGCAAAACTCAGTGTGATGATGTGTTATATAAGCCTAGAAGAGGAAGTCAAGCATGATCCCGTTTCCTCCTCGAGTCCAAGTAGGCTCAGTAGGGGGCAAAGAAGGAAGCAGCCAGAAACGTTTAAGCCAAAACTTGTCCTTCTCTAAAACTGCCTCTCAGTCCTTTTCGGTTTGTGGCCTTTTCAAAATTAAAGAGGAAAAAAAAACTAGAGGGTGTAGCATTATTGGTCTGATCAAATTTACTTTTCTTACGTACATACAAAATCATCAATCTGCCATCTGCAATCATAACCTTGGGTTAGTTTAGACATTCTACTAACAATAAGTAACTTTGCAACTACATGTTAACTTGTGCTACGCAATATTAAACCATGACTATATTTCTTGTCGAGATGAAAGCTGTCTCGCGGTATTAGTATGAAGGAGTTGAGTTTGTGGCAAAACCTAATGTACAAAAGTTGATTATTGTTTATAGTATATTATGATTTTTTATTGTTGTTCAATAAAACCATACGATTACATGCTGTTGACACTTTATTTGAACCAATTATTATTGCCTCATTATTATATATGTATTTTAAATCATTTTAAAGGCTGGTGTTCACTTATGTCTATTTTTATCATACTAAATAAAATATTATCAGATTACTCAATCAAAATAATCGACCGATTACTCAATTACCAAAATAATCGTTAGTAACAGCCCTAGATTAGTTAAAACATTTCAAAATGCTCCTGCATTATTTTGCATTTTGTGACTTTGTCATCAAATATCATCTTGTATCGTCACACCCCTAATGTCAACTAACTCTCATTAGAGTATTAGAAGACTGTTAGTCTGTTAGATGACTGTAAGACGTATTAGACTGTTAGTAGACTGTTAGGTTAAGGCTAGGTGTAGGGTAAGTAAAATAAGTTGACGTGGTTGCAAAGTTATTTATACTTAGTAGAACGTTTAAAGTGGACCATCGACATAAACTGTAACCAAAACCTGCACTAAATAAAAAAAATTGTTTGAATGGGCATGATGCTTCTGCTACTACATTTTAGTACTTTTTACATGCTAGTACTTTTTAACTGACCAAGAATGTAAAGGAATGTAACAGCAAAAAAGGTAACCTCACCAGCTCTAGACTAGTCCATCTGCTCTCCTGGTAGTCTATCTACAAAAAGATTAATTCCTGGAAAAACACAACCCAAACACACAGTTCATTTGAAAACTAGCGGCATCAAGGCGGTGGTGGGCTTCCTCCTCTCAAGGTTACAGCCTGCGGGGCATCCCTGCAGTGAATGTGGCCATGGGTCGCTCATTTTTCTGCGTTAGCTGTCAGAACGAAAGACTCCTTAGCTCAGTCTGGCACCTGACACTTTTATTAAGCGACACAACCTCGGTGTCTCCAGCACCTCCAAACAAGTTTTTGTGGGTGGATTTGACATGCCATTTTCTCCCCACTATAGTATTTTCAATCACAAAACAGGGGGAAAACAGTTTATTACTGTTTAGCTGTATCCGTCTGCAGTGCTGAGAGTAATGAAAAGCTGCAGGCTCAATATTTTACACAATGATGCATTTTTTGGAGCATACTTCTACAGGGCATCTATGAAACAATGGGTGTCATAACCAAAAGGTGCGTGTTATTAATCTCCCAGCCCTCCCCAATCAATCTGCTTCTTCCTCCACAAACAGCGTAATGCATTACGCCGCTAAACGAAAGACCACATTTCACCGGCGCACAAAGGCGAAGCTCAGGAGGAGATGTCTTCCTCAGACAAAGCAGTCATGCATTACCACTAAAGAGCTTCTTCTGGTTGTTATGAGCATTACAGAACAATTTGACTCTGAGGGATAAGTAGAAGCACTGTAATTCATACCAATTTATTATTTTCTACCTCCTGCCAAATGGAGTAGGAAGAGCCGTGGCGGTAATGGTGCACTCATTTTATTACACTGTCACATCGTAAAGCAGTGGGTCTTGTTGTGCGGCTCCTCTTCGCAAGGGCGACAAGTGAGACAAATGTGGTGTGAAGGTGTAAAGTAAAGATGTGTTAAGCAGACACAAAACATGACCACATGAAGAAGTACAGAAGTATGCACTTTGTACCAAACATGCCTTGCGGACTAAGAAAAGAATGCATGCTCATTTAGGAGCTAATCAGAAGAAAATACAGCATCATAGACGCAACTGGGAATCATTTGAAAGGTATGTCGTGAGGTCATCCTAGCAAATGTTTCTGGCAAAAGCCGGTATGCTCTACACTGCAAATTCATGTTGAAAGATCATACCGGAGCAATTATTCAAAACCTTTGATTAGCCTCAATGTACGCAATCATAGCTGAAAATCAATTTTTCAGGGACATCCGGAAATCAAAAGCAAGTGCCGTGCCAACAGGCCATACGCATGTTTGAGTTGAAGGTTTCTCTCTTTTTCTGACGTTTTCAAAATTAGGCAGCTTTTTTCCCCATTTGGGGCTAATCAAGTGAAACAGCAGTGAGCTCGCTGTTGAGACGCTGCCAAAAACGGAAAACAGTCAGTGAAGTGGAGCCAGGTACTCTCCAATTAGTGTTTGCGTAACCTAATGCAAACTGCTGGTAACCGGCGCTCGGCGTCCAGGCAGTTGTCACTGCAGTTACACACATCCTCCATCAAATGTGCTAACGCATCCTGATTTGTTTTCCCTTTCAAAACTAGCGTGAAAGTTGAAATGAGACATTTCCATGCATGCATTGGTGCTAACGGGCAAAACAGTTTGGCTTCGGCGTTGATGAGAATGAGCAAATGTTATGGTGGCTGGCTGACACTTGACGTGTATGTGGCCTAAAACACCAATATAATCTTATTTGTGAGGTATATCGAATTGCCAGAGCCGTGTGTGTGGTATGGTGTGGGATTTGTATTTTGCTGAAAGGAAAAAAGACAAGTTATGGGAAGCTCAGACAGTAGGTGTTATATTGATGTGATGAGCCAAATGTCAATTTGAACACTGTTTTGGTGTAGAGTTACAGTCTTTTCAAAGTGTATCGAGCAGTTTTGGCAACAAAGTCAGACAAAACTGAGAGGCAGAATTATTTTGCATGCCAAAAGTGTGTGCTCCTGTGTGTTTGTATGTGTGGGGTTTCTATTTTTGTGAAGTTATGTCAGCACTTTTTATAAAAAGGCTGAGAACAAAAATGTTTTTCACAGAGCAAACAGAGCAACAGAAAATTGGTTGTAATTAGGAGTCTAAAGACAGAATTCAAGCCAATCTGGGAATATAACTGTTCATTTCAGGATTATTATTAATTATGATGTTATCTTTTTCTGCCTTGAAACGGAATGTACAAACCAGGACATAGTTGCGTCACTTCACTGCTATTCACAAATCCTCTACAATGGCATCATGGGATAGTAAAGTGTCCATCGTACGCATACTTCAGAATCCCGCCGTAAGAAGTTGGTCATCCAGAGACTTTTTGCCTTCTCATACTTCCTTTGTCACATACTGTTTTTCGCCTAATATATAGTAGGGAAGTTTGCGATATCGGATGAGCCAGTATGTTGTCACAAACTTCCATCAGCCCAGTCACCTTAGCACACTACATTTCCCAGCATCCCTCCTGTTCCTTACCTGCACTGACTCAGCCAACACCTGCACCTCATCAGCATACTCATCACCTCTGGCATAAAAGCACACATTTCAAACAAACTCATCTCAATGGTCCCAATAAGGACCTACAGACTACCTACTTGTCTACTTACCTCCAATGATTTATTACCTGCTCCTTGTGTTTCCCGTCTCCAGTGATTTCTCCAAAGTGATTCTCCAGATATCTCCTACCTGCTGCACGTGTTTCCAGGCTCCAGTGATCCTCTCCTTCACCTGTAAGCCTTATCCATTACCTGTACACTCATCTGTACTGTCCATCCAAAGAAGTGTGTGCTCTTCAAAATCTTCATCACTTAATCCACAATCTCAACTGTCACCTGCAACACAGTAAAGACATTCATCATCATCATTTCATTATCTACGATCTGCTATATTCAAGATTACTCGCCTGTTTGCTCATTTTGCCAACGGTGCTAAATAAACCTGTTTTCACAATATCTCTGCTTCTGAGTCTGGTGTTTCCTGAACCTGTAATGACTGCAGCAGTGTGAGCACTCCACTCTGCCCTAGCGACCTGTTGTACTCCCTCTCCCAGAATGGCCGCCCTATTGCGGAGTACACAGGAGAAATCTGGGAGCTGTCTTCCACAGCGTATAGAGTGGTGCAGGTATAACATCAGAACAAAGAAATCTAATTAGCTGCTGGGTTTAATAATGGGGTTTATATTTGAGTAAAATTAAGCCAGTGGTAAACATAACATGACGATACTTTAACGTTTTGTTCTACATGCACACACTCACACCCCAAGCTGACTTATCTAGTTACTTATTAAAAACGGACGTATTCAGAAATGAACATTCAAAATTCTAATTTTCGCTATGGGTGTGTGTAATTTACGTTGTAGAACAAAATGATAAAATATCAAATTATGTTTACCGCAGGCTTCATTTTACACATAAAAAAAAAAAAAAAAAAATTATAAAACCCCATAGGAAAATCTTAAAGGAAACCGCGGCGAATTAGTATTCCGGGTTCTGACATCATACTTGTGTAACCCCTCGGGTCCTACTTGCCCCGCTCTGTGCGGGCCTCAAACCTGGGTATCCGGCGTGGGAGGCAGGCACTCTAACAAGAAGGCTAAAGGAGGCTGCAGCCTCTAGCGTCAATCACTAGTGCACCTCTTGAGATCAGAGGAGTGAGGTTTTACCTGCACAGCTCTTTTTGGATGACTTGGTTCATTGGATGATATGTTGTTAATGACAATCTTTCATGGGAGCTTAGATGAGCTAGCCTGGTAATACCAAACTCTGCTACTTCGCTTTGCTTCGTAGACAGAGTCTGGAAGGGCATAATTGAAAAGCGTTTTCTGATTCAGCACATCAGAATCAGGTGGTTAGTGCAAATGTTGTTTGCTCTGTCTGTGATGGCTGATTGCGTGTTTGGGCCGCACAAAAATCTGCAGTTCCTCACGAGGTTGCGGCGACCGCTATGGCTCATTCCGCAGTGGTGGCACATGTATGCTTTTGAACTTCCTGTTTTACCTGTGATCCCTGGTGTCTCTGTACTAAATGCTTGTAGTTTGGAGTCGAATTGTCAATAAACATGTTGAACTTTGAAGTCAACATGGCCACTCAACAGAC
The DNA here is from genome assembly GCF_963993115.1 of Abramis brama. Classification (NCBI taxonomy): domain Eukaryota; kingdom Metazoa; phylum Chordata; class Actinopteri; order Cypriniformes; family Leuciscidae; genus Abramis; species Abramis brama. Next base: position 30,989,733 of record NC_139967.1, on the reverse strand, counting down.
TTTTTTAGATTTTAGCAGCTACTACAAAAGGTTACTGAATGAATTTCATGGTACCAAGGGGGACTTTTTGAGGGCTGAATCTGAAAAAGAATGTAAAAAAAGAATAAAGAAAAACAGAACAAGCAATATGTGGGCAACTGCCCAACTATACAGCAAGTGGAAGCAGTCTGCATGTGGAAAATCCAGCCCAAAAGCTATGAAGGTAAAAGAGTAGTAACACTCGAGAGCACGTAAATGTGAATTTGAGAACTTGTAGAATAAATATTTGTACTTGTATGTGAACATTTACACTCACAGCTCCAATGTGAAAACCTGATATTTGGCATTTATAACTTTCGCCATTGGCCAATAAGTTCTCTATTTGTCCGATGTGTTTCAGATTTTTTTTATTTTGAAAGTGATGAACGCCAGCACCTTAGCATCCGAGCTCCCATTTTCTGTCTCCTTTGGTTTACTGTCTCTGTTTAACAGTTCTGTCTAATAAATTATTAGATTTGTATATATATATATATATATATATATATATATATATATATATATATAAAACAATATATATATATACATATATACAGTAGCAACACAATCTACAGATAGATTTTTTTACACAAGAGTCTCATTGAACTCTGAGACCTCAAGTGCCATTCCAGGTCCTGAATGTCATGGATCATGAATGTTTCAACCTGAGCGCTTGTTTGGGTACTCTCCTTCCTCCAGTGCTCCTTCACCCCAGGCCCAGACATCACATTAAATGCCAATTAGGGTCGGATTGCTCTAACAGAAGCTGTGGTTGAGCCAAGGCTCAGAGCTGGCCTGTGGGAAGGTGCTTATTGGTCCCAGAACTCGGGGCTAAGGATTCATGAAGTCGGGAAGCACACTGGCTGCCCCTCAATGCACTCTCACACACACACACACACACACACACACACACACACACACACACACACACACACACACACACACACACACACACACACACACACACACACACACACTTCTCCAGCTCTTGACAGGGGAAATGATTATAAGAATCGGAATCTTAAAGACTATTTAAAAAAGTTTTCAAGAGTACGCTAAGAAAGGAAGTAAGATAAAATGCTTAGATTGCAGTATATTAAATTGTAGGGGTGTGATGAGATCTCGTGCCACTAAAATGTGACGAGATTTCTCGTCGAGTGAATTTTCACTCATAAAGTAGAACTGAAATTACATTAATTTCAATATGATTAGTTAAAACATTTCAAAATGTACCTGCAGACTATTTTCCAGTCATGAATTTTGTCATTGAGGATTTCTATAAAATACTGTGCAAAAATCTCATCTAGTCTCGTTCTCGTGAACCCAATCTCGTGTCTCGTCTTGTCTCGTGAGATAAGCGTCTTGTCACACCCCTATTAAATTGTGAAATGTGAGCGATATACCAGTAGACACAATAAACCAGTAGAACATGTATTTATTGGTATCATATCCTTAATTCCAGCAAAAAATAACTATATTGTGTTATATATCATTAAGGTGAAATAAAATCACTCATATCAATAGACAGACATCATTTTCATTTTTGGTCTGAATGATTTTATGTTTGTCAGTATGAGATGATCTTAACCCTGATATTAACCCTGTTACCATGATTTTCTATTGTAAACTGATAAAAAAACTGGATACTCTACCTATAAAAAAATATACATTCATTTAGTTTGAGTTTGCACTTAATTAACACTTTGATTATTTGTCTGAAAGACTGTTTAAAAATGTGTCTTTAATTTTCAATTATCATTTTGTTTGCAACACAAAATAATTCTAAAAGGGTTAATATTTTAAAATAATCACATAATGACAAACACAAAATGGTATAATTTTGCACCAACTGGAAAACGCTCCTATTTCATAGAATTACCCAGAAGAAGGATCCCACAGAGACATTTCCCACTAAGGAGGGAGCAATACAGGCAATGAGACAGAGAGATTACCTCCAGTCTGTCCGCCCTGACCTCAACCTGCCCCATCCTCTATTTACTCACTAACCAAACGACATGATAGATGCTGTGTCTGTACTTTTATTTGTTTTTCTTTTCTTTAACTTCAGCCTCCACAGAAAGACCAAAGAGTGTTCATGATCTAATCACAATCCGTCCTGCCTCTTCTCAAGAAACTTTAAATAAGAGACTCCCACAATTTTAAATGAAAAACAGCATAACAAATTCATCCTACATACTGTATAATGGGTGACCTTCTGTACAGTTGAAAATATTCGCCTCATAAGAGCCATGGATCAAACCGCAAACATCACAGTCTCAGCATTGGTCAGCTGAGAGCATGTTAACAGCCAGGGGCCAGGTCTAAGTCAACACCAGAGTAGTTTGCCTTGCCCTTTCTGTCAAATCAATATCTGCAAATAATAAATGAGATCCCTGAGGGAAGCTCCAAACCCCACTACAAGGCCTGACCAAGTCTACAATTGGCTGGCTACTCAATATTGTAGGTGAGCCAGAACAGTGCCGAACATCTTTAGCACTCTATAACAGAAAATTAATTGTACTCAAATCAAGACTAAGGGCACCCTGAGGGTTATCTAATAGGGCTACTTACAACTGTCATCTGCCAGTGAAACCCTGAAATATGAAATGCAAAGAATAAAAGTACTAATTCACACAGAGGTGGAATATTGTAAAATATAACGCTCATTTTCTGTCAAGAGTAACTGAAATATTCGGTAAACAAATCCGATGCAAATCTATAGATGGATACAAAAAGTGACTTCCATAGATTGATTTAATAGAAGAAAGCATAAATCACTAACACTGAACACAAGCTTTCCCCCCCTAAGCTTTAATGCAGTACATAGACTACCGTACAAAAGTTTGGGGTCGATACGTTTTTAATGTTTAATTTGAATGAATTTGAAAGAAGTATCTTATGCTCACCAATGCTACTTTTATTTTATTGTATTTTTAAATCCTGTAAAAACAGTAATATCGTGAAATATTACCACAATTTAACATTTTATATTTTAAATGTAATTTATTCCCTTGATGGTAAAGCTGAATTTTCAGCAGTCATTACAGTAAGTCCATTAGTCATTAGTCTTCGGTGTCACATGATCCTTCAGAAATCATTCTATTATGAAGATTTAAGAAACATGTCTTGTTATTATCAATGCTGAAAACAGTTGTGCTGCTTAATATTTTAGTAAAAACAATTAAACATTTTTTTTTTCAGGATCTTTTGATGATTAGGAAGTTCAAAAGAACAGCATTTATCTAAAATCTTTAGTAACCATGTAAAAGTCCTTACTGTTAGTTCTGATGAATTTAATGCATCCTTGCTAAATATTACTAATAACTTATTTAAAAAAATGAAAGTTACCACAAGCTTTTAAACAATGGTGTAAGTGATTCATTCATAAGAGCTCAGTGATTTAAGTATAATTATTTATTTCATTTTTGTAGGTAAATTACACTTTCAGTTCTAGTCTACTCTTTTGTTAGACTGGAGGGTGTGCTGAGTGTTTGAATTGTCCCTCCCTCTCTGTGCCTCTCACCATTCGCTAATCATATATGGCATAAGATGGAAACGAAGAAAACGTTAAGACTCACCCACATGCAAGGTAAAGATCTCAAAAGGCCACCTCTGATACGTAAGACTCTGATAAATGAGTCACTGGCTAGAAATGGAACGGAGTTGAAATTTAGTCCACCAGCTCCGATTCAAGAATAAATCCTTTCATTGATTTCCTGGTATTCCACTCATTTTTGGACCCCAAAATATCCTCAAAAGCACCCTGTCAGTATGGACTAAGTCAAAACTAGGAAGAAAAAGCAGCTTTCAAAAGAATGACAGCATACATCCATGGATCAGCTTCCCTTTTGTGTGTACCTGTCCCAAAGACCACTGAAAACTGAGAGAAAGCAAGAAGAACCAACTGGTTCCTCATCATGCGCTTGTTAGCTTGTCCAATCTTTGGCAATCAGCATCGTCCCTGGGGCTGAAAGACATAAGACGCCAGGGAAGCAGGGGAAGCCAAAGCTGAGGAAAGATCAATACGGCACTGTGAAACAAGAAGTGGAGGCTATTTACTTTTCATTGATCCGATGATGCTGGAGAAACACCTCAGTCTGCTGTTAAATTGAAGGAATAAGTCTTTGGGGCTGGTGGGGTTTCTTCTCGCAAGCGTCAAGCTCCAAGGTCAAGAGAAAAGCTAAACACAAGTAAAACTAAACAAAAATGGCTAATGGCAAAAATGATGTGAAAAATTTATCACAATTAACTGTAACTTCACGGGAATGTGCACATGGCTTGTGGGTAAACTTAAAGACACAAGCAAAAGATCTAAGAGATAGTATGGGCCAAAAGTGATGAAAAGCGTCATGAGTTCATAAAAATGTCAACCAATCAATAAAACCAATCAAAATGAAACAGAAATTTGATAAAGTAATCAAATGTAAAATTACACTACATAGTCTTCACTTTATAAATTAAACAGATATTAATAAATTAAGATATTAAAGTTGCAAAAGTTATTCAGAATTGAGTGATTTTGTCTTTGTTCTTTGCTGTTTGAAAAGCAGACAGCAGCAGGATTATTAGGATGCTGTCACTTTAAGAACAAATGCATGGATCCAATATAATGATGCACATGCACATTATTATTAAAGGGGACCTATTATGCAAAAATCACTTTTACATGGCGTTTCAACACTGTGTGTCCACAATGGTAAAAAAATAAATAAATCCACCCACTCCTTTTTTTATTTTTTATAATCCCCATAAATCAGAAGCAGCCTAAAAAAAAAACACGCTGTTCCAGATTTCCAAGCACGATGTCTGCGCCACATAAACATTACAAATATTTTATTTTTGCATGTACCAATGAACATAAGACTAAAGCCCTATTCGCACGGGATTAGTATTACCTAGGGACCTCCGGTAATTTGTAATAATCGCAGAGGTCGTCTGTGATTTTTATCCCGTGCGAATCTGCCATGTCTGTAAAAATGTCTGTAAAAATTCCCCCGAAAATTCCCTACCGTATTTCGGCCAACACAGGGGTCCTCTGATAATACCAGTCCCGTGCGAATCCCCATGTCTGTGATTTGGGCTGTTTTTCTGTGAGCCTATCATTTCCTAAAGAACGTAACCATTATGGGCCGTTTAACAGTCCATTTTACGTCTGTATTAAAACTATATTAACAATAAAATATCTCGATATGCTCTACTCCAATCCGATTATAGTTTTTCTCCAAAAAAACTATGAAGTGCTGCAAAAGAGAAAACAAACTACAGTAAAGACGTGATCCGGAAGCTCAACTCGGACCGTTGTCATGGAAACGTCAAATTAAGCATTATGGCGCAACATGGAAGCTCTTTTGGAAAGTTAGACGCTTTTTGTGGTAGTGTAACTTAGTAGTCTGTATCGTGGAGCATTTATTTGTCTCACACGGCCTCTAAAGACGTCTATCCTGTAAATATCTCAAGAAATCAAAGTGCGAAAGAGTAAAAATTATATAAAATGAAATAAACCAAATAAAATGATTAGAAAAACAAGCCTATCGCGACGTTTCTGTATTTATAATACCTTCTTCAGGCAGGCTTGTTGTAAATATGGACAAAGAATAAAAGAAAAAGAAGATATATTATATATTTATACAATAATATTATATTCTATAATATATATAATATATTTCTCTAATAAATTGGTTTTAAATAAGTTCTTTTTTTGAATTGCAATACTGCAGCGCGATCTTCGTTTCAGCACGTTCAGCTAGTGAAGTGTGAATGGGTGGGCGCCACTGATCTATATAATGAGTCATTCTATAGATCAGTGGTGGGCGCACGCTGTAAAGTCCGTAAACTCGAGGGAATTACGGACATTTATTTGCCCGTGTGAATGAGCCACCAAAAACACAGACATCAGGGGGTAATTTCTTAATTACAGAGGTCCAGGGGTAATACTAATCCCGTGCGAATAGGGCTTAAGAGGCTAATGTGTATAATGGCACCACTGTCTCTGACTGTATTCACCGATACCATACCAAATGCATAAGGCAAATGTCATAACGTGTCATAAAAGAAAGATGATTTTATAAATTATAACTGTAATAGAACAAAATTAAACGATACATGTTCTATCTCCATGCAGCATATATTCTCAGACTCACATGAGCACCTCTACAACAATTTATAGATGATCATGACAGAACATGCTAATTGATAAGTTGAATAAAGTTAACACCACAACAACTACATAAATTCATGAACCATTCAGAAACGTCCTGTTGCATTTACATCCTGTGACTACAGTATACGTCCTGAGTCTCTCTATCTGTGTCTGACTCCGGATCGAACGTATAAGGTTGAACACAGCTACTAACAATTAAATTTTTAAGGTACACACATGAAAACGGTATGTTGTTACTCACGTCCAAATAGGGACAAATTGAACATCTAACAAATAAATGATCTGAGCTGAAACTTCACAGACACATAGTGGGGACACACAGAGACTTGTATTACATCTTGTAAAAAGGGGCATAGTAGGTCCCCTTTAAGACATAACCAACTATGTTTACAGAGATGGGCATTTTTTTTTTTACATCATTTTGTATGATTTTGTCCATTCAAGCGCAAGAAGATGCTAAATGGAGTTTAATTCAGTATTCGCACGCTGTCTGAGACGCAGTTTTTCTGGGCACGCGCTTTGGATGTTTGCACATAGAAAACTTCCAACACAGCGTGCGAGTAATGTGCTTGAATATTTTAACTGGAAAGGCTTAAACTTTTGTGATGATGCAGCACTGGCCCGTTAACTGTCAACAGCGTAATTCATGTTTGTTCACATTCATGTTCTCACAACATTGCCATGTTAGAATTCATAAAAATGTTACCGGACAACTGGTAATTGACACGTTTCATATATACTTGCAAACGGCAATTTTTACTCACATTTGGCATTTGCTGAGTGTTAATTTTAGGTCCTGATCATGACATATTATAAACTGTAATTAAATTGTTTTCAAAGTTTGTCCAGACTTGGAACAAAATGAGAATTTACATTTTTAGATGACCTATTCCTTTAATATTTTCAATTTGAGAGCTGAAACAGCATTCTATAAAGGCTATGAAATCATTTCTTAACGATTTTCAACATTATGAGTATCATCATGAGGACAAAAGCACAGAAAATATGTCTTCTTTTTAAATTTAGTCGACAGAGACATTACGGTTGCAGTGTTGCAACTTATTCCAAAAGGTCAGTCACACTCTCACACACCCTCTTTTCTCCTCCTTTCCAATTAACCCTCTCAAACAGCTTAGATTACATTAGCTTTGAGCTCCCTCGCACCCTCCACTGGACTCACACAGCTCGAACAATGAACCCTGACTTGCTTCACAAATCTCCCCTTCAGCTAGGCACAATTATGAATTCAAATAAGGCTGATTCAGACTCTCTCATGCAGCACACCGCCTCTCCCATGACAAGCCCCAGTAATGAGGACTTTAAGCAGGACCACACAACAAGAGCAACGGCTGAACGGCCCTGGCCCCATTCACCACCACTGGGGTCAATTTAGGTGTTGCACTCTTCAGCTGCAATGCCCAAAGATATCTATTAATATTACCAAAGAAAGTTTGAAAAAATAATCATTTTAATTACCCTGGCTAAGAGCAGAATGGGAACATGACTAGCATAGTTTTCATGTCAGACACAGTTAACTGACTTTTTGCATGTATTTGTATTTTTACCTGGCAAACCAACTTGAGCACTCACGCTCTGGATTTTTTAATTTGTATTTCTATCTCTGTATGAGATTCTTTGATGGGTCATACAACTCTGGGAATTCCATAAGACCTACAGGTTTTTAACACTCTGACACATGCTCAGTGAAATGTTCTATGATTGGTTGGTTGGTTAAAGCTGACATGGCTGCCATTGCCGCTCAAAAAAGGATAAAATATTTTTCAGCGGTGGATGCCGCAAAATGCTGTGTTTATGGAAGCAGCAGAATGTTGGGTGCACGAGCTCTGCTTGCGCGCCGCCAGCGAATCAGCCCAAGTTTTGTTGCTTTCCGCATGTCTCCCATTGAAAATGAACTAAACACTCAAGACTGCCACACAGGCCCGGTTCCAGTGCAACGACGACTCTTTAGCAGTGTACAGTGAGACATTTACGATTACTTATTTTGCTAAAAATATTTTTCTATTAATCTATTAGTCTGCCTTTACATTGTTTTAATATGTTGCTCTTTTAACATGTCATACTGCTGTCCTGTGCAGAGTGAACAGTGGTGGACAGTAACGAAGTAAATGTAATTCGTTACTGTAGGCTACTTAAGTAGCTTTTTTGCGTATCTGTACTTTACTGAAGTATTTAAATTTGGGAAGACTTTTACTTTAACTCCACTACATTTCAAAGTCAAATATCTTACTTTTTACTCTACTACATTTTCAAAATCAGTCGTTCCTTTTTATTTATGAGTGGATAAAAACTTAACTGGTCAAATGAGCCACCAATCACAGTACAGCGCGCACGCTTTGTTTTGAACTTGCCTTGGCGGTATCTACTAAGCGCGAACCAGAGCCGTTAAATATGAGGGTTGCGACCATAGACAGTATATAAGAGGTTGCGACACACTAGGCTTGTTCGACTTGAACCGGCGCTGCACAGACCGATCAGTTTATGACATCAAAGTATAGAGCGAAATCGCGAGAGCGATTGAAAAGCATACAGAGCCGTCTACTCTCTAATCGCTCTCGCGGTATTTTAATGTCATTCACCGATTGGTCTGTGCAGTGTGCAGCGCCGGTTCAAGTTGAACAAGCCTACTGTGATCTCGCCGCCGCGCGGTCACATGATTCGTGTAGCTCTCAATAGTTCCAAACAAATCGCGTTGCCAATGATTTTAAGCGGGGCAGAGAGCAGCAGCTATTATTGCAGCAATTATCAGTAAATATTGATGCATAATGAACATTGCTTATTACGTTGACGCTAAAATGACTTGCTAGCATTTTTTTTCTGGGGAGCAGCAGAAACACTGCATTAATACGTTTTTTTACGTTTAATTTTGGAGGGAAATTGGCTGCTCCCATAACGTAGAATATATATGTGTGTGTGTGTGTATATCAATGGCATTGTGCAGGTTTATGTGAATGTATCATAACATTATGATGTTTATAATTATGACCATAGACGCTCGTGAAAAATATATACAGTAAATACTGTAAATGTATTATACCTTATAGGAACAGTCCCCTTCCCTCCAAAATTAATCACACAAAAAATGTATTCAATTCAATTCAATTCAATTAAAAAAATATATATAATAAAATATATATATAGACTAATTAATGTCATTTTATTATTAGATTGATGTGCCAAGAGTGACATTAGAGTCTTCACGTAGACTGAGATAAGCAAGAGTCTTGTGAAAAAAATTATAATAGGACATTATAGCCATAAAAAAAATCATAGTACTTGGATACTTAAGTACATTTGAAAGCAAATACTTTTGTACTTTTACTCAAGTGAATGTTTAAAGGCAGCACTTCTACTTTTACTTGAGTAATATTTTACCTTGAGTATCTTTACTTTAACTCAAGTACATGGTATGTGTACTTCGTCCACCACTGAGAGTGAATGCAGCATTTATATGTAATGTCACTTCTGAAACTTTGCAGCATGCAATTGGCCGTCGGTCCTCGTAATTCTGGATTCTGGATTCTGACTTACTTAAACACCTCTGTTTGCCCATTGCATTCAAAAGATCAACAACTATGTATGTGATTGGCTACACTGTTCACCGTTGCAAAAACACGTTGTAAATAGATACATTTGTTCTTCAGAGTGCAAACACAAATATGCACTGGATCATTTGCTAAATCTGTTTCGCCAATATGTTATTACAGTATCAACTGACGGTGCTCTTGCTTGCATTTGAGGGTGCTTTGCTTAGCACCCCCGTAGAACCGGGCCTGCTGCCACATCCCATATGAAATAACCTTAACCCAAAACCTAACCATAAACAAAGCCTTCACAGAAACTTTCCTGTATTTTTCAAAAAGCATATGATTTATAAGCTCATGGGGACCAAAAAATCTGTCCCCACAAGAATCTAAATTTCTAGTATTACTATCCTTGTGAGGACATTATGACATCACAACAATGATGACAATAAGAACTGTTTATTGAGATCAAAAAATGATTTCTGAAGGATCATCTGACACCGAAGACTGAAGTAATGGCTGCTGAAAATTCAGCTTTATTCAACATTATATATATTAAAGGTAGAAAACTGATATTTTAAATTTGAACAATATGTCATAGTATCACTTTTTTTTACTGTATTTTGATCTAATAAATTCAACCTTGGAGAAAAAAATATATATTTTGAATTAATATACAAGAAATATGTTTATTGTAATAATGTCTATTGCTTATTATCATGTTTTATTTTAAATTGTGTTCTGAGTATTTAATGACCATCTGATGCAATTGTACAAATAGTGTCCTAGTCTTGCTAGGATTCAAAATCAAGTAAGAATCGCTTTGCACAAGGTTACCACATTTAAAATAAATTAATATATAAATAGAATATGATTATTTTTTCTAGGTTACTAATCAAAAAATCTCATTTGTAACACTAATCATGTGACCAATTGTACAGACAATTAGATGTTTCTACGTCTACTGAAGCACAAGATGTTCTTTGGATCTTCTTAAATCATGCTGGAAAACATGATCAGCAGGTTTTACACAAACTTAAGAAGTTTATGCAGCTCTAGTGCTGATGTCATTAAAACAAACAAATATTTTTAAAATGGCAAGAAATTATACAATGTATATACAATTTTCGACTCAACTTCTGTGAAATAAAAATATTTAATCCGAGACAAAGAGTCACTGAAAAACAACAAAATGTAAGGTTTAACAATGATACATGCAGAATTCAGATATCTTACTGTAGCTGCTGTATTTAACGAACATGAGATATCACATAATCACAAACTTTTAGGAGGGCTAAGATGAAAGATGGGACTGTTGTTTATATAAAATAGACCTAAAGATAGTATTTAAACCATACAACACCATGGAAAGTCCATACAAACCTAAGCACTGTTAGCTCAGCCAAGTAGCCATCCAACTACAAACCCTGTGAGGATTTTACGAGCATGCAGAGGAAAAAATCAATTGAACAAATGTACTTTTCTAGACTTTTTTCAGCACAGGTGAGGAGAGTGAGGTAATCTATAGATGATAATGAGTGCAGATGGAGATGGAGAGGGAAAATAAAAAGGTTGTAATCTATCCAACATGAGTCTAAATTGGTACATTTTTAGTGAAAGGACATTCTCATGTTTCTTTGTCCAAGCAAGTAATTTCCCCTCTCTCTTTCTCTTCGGTGTGGCTTGCCGTGGCAGCATTTTCTGCAACACGGAACACTCTCCCTTCTATTTCAATAGGACAGCTCATTTGCCAGACTGTGAACCGAACTGCTGACTGGGTCTTTTAGAGAGAGAGAGAGGGAGCAGAATGGAGAGAAGGAGGGAGCAGGGAAAAGGAAAGAATATGAGGAAGCATTGTATCATTACTACTCAGAGAGATCACTGGACATTAAGGAACACTGCATTGCAAGGTCATGAAGATTTCTTTCTTTCTTGTCGGCAGGATCGCTTCACACTCTAACCTCAGCTCTTTTTATTAAATATTGTTACATTTGCTAGCTACTCATATCAAATATGATGGTAACACATTATAATAAGGTCTCATTTTGTTCATATTAGTTAATGCATTAACTAACATTAACAATGAGCGATATATTCTTAAGGTATTTATTAACCTTTGTTGATGTTAGTTAATACAAATGTTCATGGTAGTGGATTACCTTTAATGCTAAAAATGTTACCAATATGCCTTCTAGATAAAGAAATTAGCACAGGAGGTAATTTTAGGGTGTATGATGAGCGATTTAACTAAATTAACAAGAAAACTCCAGCTCCTGGCTAGCTGGTTAAAGAGCAGACCTGTATAACCAGGTGCAACCGTGTGTGAATCGTGCAGTGTGGTGATTAAATCCAGCCTTTAAAAGAGGTCCCACAGCTGGCAAAAGGCCAATTGAGAAGTCCTTGGATAGAGAGAAACAATGCACAAACACACACACACACACACACACAATAAACCCACTTCATGTTGTGCGTAATCCCGCCAACAACCCTTCATGCATCCACTCAAGGACGTTTCCCGGCCCCCGCTAACAAGCAGGCTGTGCAATTAGCCTGCTCATCAAAATAATGATGGATAGCCAGTAAACATGCCCACCACCACTCTACAGAGACAAACACAGACACAGAGTCTGCATTCCAGCATTCAACACTTGAACCAAAAACATATCAACCTAATTAAACAATTAATTTAGTCATACAATTATTTTATCCTAAAGTATCATGAAAGTGATTCACATAAACATACGTGAAACTCAATAGTTTTGCGTGACAAACGGACCAGAATTCAAGCCATAAACTCCATTAAATGGTTAACCGCTGTGACCATATCACTATGGGTCACTATAGATATAGTTTTAAAAATAATTTTAAATTTAAAATAATTGCATAATCCATAGAACAACTATAATGATAACAGCACAGATGAACGATATAATTGGAATTGCATTCAAAATTATTTGTTGTTTTTTTCAGCTGGAGAGCAACAAAAAAACAAAACATTGAAAGACAGTCAGAACTCATCCGACTTTAAAATGCACTTGTAATAAGCATTATAATAAACGTTATTGTAGATGTTAGCTAATATTGTTATCGTTCTTGGTGTGAACGGCCTATTAGAACTCAAGAACAAATGATTCAGACCAGAAGTGTTCCATTCAACTGTAAGTGTCCTGCAAAGTGGACTTCTCAGGGTATTCCACCAAGGGAGATGTCACAGATTTAACCATGCCATCAGCACCAATACAAAATGAGCATAAATGTTCAGTTCAAAGGGCACTGCAAACAGCATTGGGAATAAGGAACATCGATACATCACTTCACTGGAAGTGGAGAGGGAAAAGTTTGACTAAAATAAAAAAAGGTTTAAAAAAATGAGGCCCCAGATGTGGTTAGTATGTGGCTGTTCACATATAAAATGCACAAGATGCAACAGTTTCAATGTAACTTTCATGATTATGAGTTATATAATACAACCCCAAATCTAGAAAAGTTGGGACATTTTGTAAAATGTAATAAAATCAAGAATCTGTGATTTGCTCATTCTCTTTAACCTTTATTTTACTGACAAAAGTACGAAGACAAAATTTCAATGTTTTCACTGGCCAAATTCATTGTAAATATAAACAAATTTTGATTTTGATGGTAGCAATGCACTCCAAAAAAGTTGGGGCATATGCTAAATAAAAGTGAAAAGAATATAGAATATCCAAGTTAAACTGTTTTTAAACAGTCCACAATTAGCAGGTGAACTGGTAAAGGGTGAGGGTATCGTGTTTGGGTATAAAACGAGTATCCACCAAAGACTCGGTCATGGCTCACCACTTTGTGCCAAGAGAGAATTGTCAAACAATTCAAAAATCACATTTCTCAATGCAAGATTGCAGAGTATTTATGTCTTTCACCAACTACCATACATACATCCATATTGTGAAAAGATTCAGGGAATCCAGAGAAATCTCACATGGGCTAGTGAGTAATTTGGAAAACCGTTGTCACTTAATCTCTGTTACACAAGGAGAAAGCTATACATCAGTTGTATGCAGAGATGCCGGCAAGTTGTCTGGGCCCAAGCTCATCTCAAATGGTCCAAAAGACAGTGGAAATCTGTGCTGTGGTCAGATGAGTCCACGTTTCAGCTTGTTTTTGGGAAAACTGACTGAGTTCTCAGTCTCAAAGACGAAAGGGACCATCCAGACTTTCATCATCGACAGGTACAAAAGCAAGACTCTGTCATCACGGTATGTCAGTGCAAACGGTGTGGGTGACTTGAATATGTGTAAAGGTTGATGTGAAGGCGTTTATTGGGATTGTACAGGGACATATAATGGCATCCCTGGGAAGCAAGACAATGCCAGGCCTCATTCTGCACATGCTAAAACAGAGTGGTTTCTAGACACTCTACACCGTAGAAGGGATGTGCTTGAATGCCAAATCAGTCCAAATCTGTCTCTTATTGAAAATGTATAGCCCATCATGAAAAGGAGAATCAGACAACGATGACCACAAACTGTTAAGCAGCTGTCTTGTATCCGGCGAGAATGGGCAAAAATTGCACTTGCAAAACTTCAACAATTAGTATCCTCGATTCTAAAACATTTAAAACGTGTAATTAAAAGGAAAGGTGATGTGACACAGTGGTAAACATGCCTCTGTCCCACTTTGTTGGAGTGTGTTGCAGCCATCAAAATCTAAATGTGTTTATATTTACAAAATACACTTACAATTGGTCAGTGAAAACTTTGAAAATATTTTTCCGTAAAAAAAAAAGGTTAAAGAGAAATAACAAATCACAGATTCATGCTTTTATTGCATTTAACAAAATGTCCCAACTTTTCTGGATTTTGGGTGGTATAAAACAACATCTAATATGACAAAAATATGCTTATTTTCATAATATACACCATAAAATATATTTATTATTCAATTTTGAGCGTTTAAATATGATAGATTATTTAAACTGAAATTTATTATAAACTTCAACTGACATCATCTGCTCAGGGAATAGGAAGCTGTGAATGTATGGCTACATATGGCTTTAAAATACTTTGAATAGTACACAGGTCATATGGACTAATTGCACAATACTTTTATGGAGCTTTTTTTGTCATTTGGAAGTACTTTGATAACACTGAAAAGAGTTGCCAGAACACTCTTCTAAAATTTGCCTTGTGTTCCACAGAAGAAATACAGGTTTGCAATGACATGAGGGCCATAAAATGAAGACAGAATTCAATTTTTTTAATGGACTATCCCTTTAAAGTTTTCAAAAAGGTTGAAAAGGTGATAGTACATAACATTTGAATTCTGAGGCCCTTTCATCCAGCTCTGCACTGGTAAATAGAGATGTAGCTACAAACAATTGTGCAGTCACCTCTTCAACCCAACTAATTAGCCTAATGCTATTTTACTAGGCACTTGAAATGTCAGCGCATTTGTAGATTTAGTGTAAACTTAAATTCCATTACCTAGCAGGCATTATTGCTCAGCGAGTTGAGCTGATCTCTCCCCCGGGCCCGATATGTTTCCCCTGCTCTGTCATCTTACTAACCGTTCTGTCTAGACCAACTTAGAGCTCCATAATCCACCACAGGGATCAATAAACTGCACATAATTCAAGGCTAATAATGAGCCTTCAGTACCACACAAATGGTCAGCTACTCTAAAGGAATGGAAGGCATAAAATGATAATGTAATTATTAAAAGGACAGATAAAATGAGCAGGCGCTTGCTCTCTCATATTGGAAAGGCTAAAGTCAATTAGCAGCACTTGAAATTATTGTTATTCCTGAGCCGGCTGATTGGGGAGGAAGTTAATGTATCTGGCGCCCAAGGTAAATGTAGGACATGACTTGTAGTGCCAAGAGCAGCTCTGTTATGTTGTGGGCAATTGGAGAGTAATTATATACACACTGTGCTATAAATGTTTTTTTTTTTTTTGTTATTTACTATAGATTAATGGATGTAAGGCTAAACTGCACATGTTTTCAGACAAGTTGATATTGAGAAGAAAATGACTTGCTGAAGCACTAAAAGTGTGCTTGTAAAATATCTACTTGTAACTTAAATCTGAAAAATCATGGCTTTTCCTCTAATGAGATGGGTTGGCATACATAAAACTGGCATATTGTTTTAATTTTTTTTATTATAGTTTCAAGTCAAGGCTCAAGCAATTAAAATGTCTCGCTTTTAATAATTGGGTGTTTGATCAAAAGTGAAAGTATAGCTATTTATAATGTCACAAAATATACATATTTATACATCAAAGAATCCTGGAAAAAAATATTAAGCAAAAACTGTTCTATATACAGTGACATCGGAGGGGACATGTTCAGTTCATTTAGTTTTCTCATGGACACGACACGACTTGTGGAAACATGATAAAATGTTGTGGCCACGAGATCATTTAGTCGAGGTAACGATCCTTTTGTTGTGGCCACGCAATGTGAAGTCGTGTCCTCGAGATCCTGAGGGAACGACATCTATTTATTGTGGCCACAAGTTCAATGCGTAAACAGACCTGCATGATCATAGCAACCTGGGATTATCAGAAATGGATATTATTTATATTAAGGGGAAAATAAAGCAAACACATAACAATAATTAAAAATATAACCAATAATAATTATTACTATTATTATAATAGCCCACAAATATTAAATAAAAAAGAAACGACCAGTGAATGGATTTAAAAGATTATGGGATGGGATAGATTAAAAAAAAAAAAATTCTTGCAGGCCTATATTATTCTATATTCTATGTTAACATTCATTGATAATAACAAACTTCATTCGAATGCTGTATAGAAAATATTGCGGGCAATATAATATAATAGTATAGGCCCATAATATAGGTTAATAAAATCATTTCTTAATGCCACACTTTTTTTGTCATTCTTAATTCAAAATAAAATATTGATTTACTAATAATATCCATTTCTCATAGTCCCAGGTTGCAATGGTTACGTAGGTTTGTTTACACATTAAACTCGTGGCCACAATAAACTGGTTCCCTCAACAACTCAAGGCCACGACTTCACATAGTGTGGCCACGACATACGGATGTCATTCCCACAAAAAAAGTATCTTGTGGCCACGACATACTATCACATTCCCATAAATGAATATCTCGTGGCCACAACATATTACCACATTCCCATGAGTTAGTATGTCGTGGCCATGACAAAACTAAGTGAACTGAACATGTCCCCTCCCGGTCACCATAGTTTCCAACACTGATGGTAATGTACATGCATTACAGTCATTTTATGCCAATGTATTTCATATCATTTTGTGGTGGAAAAAGATTCAAGGCACTTTATGTATCCTAAATAACCACAATTAAATATTTTCAGACTTTTATGTACAATTTTACAGCTTTTGCACAAAAATTATGTGCACACTAAAATTATTCTGCTGACAGTTGATATTTACGTTTGTCTTTGTTTCCACAAATTGCATTGTTCATGTTTAATTTTAAGCTCTTTACAGACATGTAAGCCCTTAAACAACCACTACACTAACTTTAGGTACAATTCTGATGCACATAATACCACAACTGATCATTAGTCATTATTCACATATTGTTTTTCATACAATAAATATTGAAATGATGTATTATAATTCCACTCTTTGTTTAGACTCCCACAGTTTTAAAATATAATAATATTTTCATGATGTATTTTCATATTGGACAAGGGTAAAAGGAAATCTATACACAAGTAGCAAACCTGGATTCAGAACTTCCCACTAAGCACACTAATACAAGCATTTCAAACTTTATAGAGAACCACAGAAGCAGCCGATCTAAAGGACAGGTCCGTCATACATTACAATAGCTGTGAGTGTGTAATCTCTGCCGAATGACTTTTTTTGATTATGTCCATCCTGCAAAACCAGCACAGGCAGATCTAAATTAGCATGATTCACTGAAAATACAGTAAACATTGTGCGGTTTCACTTGCCAAGTGAGAACGTGAACATAGTTGTCGTTTCCACCAGGCTGCTTCCTCCTAATGCGCTAAATGTTTTGGCTTGCACAAAATGTCACCCTTCCCAGAGAGGACTGGCATTTGAAGTGGGTTTTGTAGACCCTCCGGCCAGATCGCTGAAGGCAGAACAGCCGCTACGTATCCAACGAGCATGAAAGAGGCGAATCTGTCTGAGAGGAGCATTAGATGATAACACCAGAGAACGAATGCCACAGACCCACATCACTCAAAAGCAGCGAGGACAGCTTGTTTCAGGGTCTGTTAAGTATGTCCATGCCAGTGGGGGATTCAAAGTAAAGCACAGTGCTCCCAAGCCTTTCAGTGTCTGATTCTGAGGCTGACAAAGGCCTTGATTGAAGCTAGAAGTCTCTGAGCTAAGCAGCCTGACAGGATAATAGGACATCTGGAACAGATGTTTACTCCCCCATTTGTAAAATGGTGTCGGCTATGGGTGAATTGTTATGCTAATGCACAAGCAGACACACCCTCTCTTTTGCATAGACTCAGCTGCCAATTAAAAGTTAGATTTTTTTTTTGTAACTTGTTTACTGATTAAAGATACTAAGAAGTGTTTGGGTGGTACGAGTTAAAATACAAATCAAATAAATTGAATCAAGTAAAGGGATTCGCCCTTTGTTGTTCTTCCAAAATGAGCTGCCTTTTAAAAGTTATTTAAATATCGTCTGCTGTCATCACTGCAACATTTCTAGCATTTTAATGACAAATAATCAAATGACTGTCAATGGAAGTCAACACATGATAGCAGTCTTCTGATTTCCCCCAGCTTACCCAGTGTTTATGCGGTAATCAACACTCAGCCATCTGCGAATGTGCAATTAGCATAATTGGTGTACGTTACACGCTTAATGTAAAGCACATTTTTTACTGCCATTCTACTCTCGGTACATCTAATTGCGATTGAGTTTGGGAGGAAAAACATCGGGAGTCTCTGGGAATGTTAAAAAGCATATAAGCTTGAGTCCAGGTGCGAAAGAGTCAAAGGTCAAGTGGCCTTGCTTTTATCTGACAAATACTTTGGTAACACCTGGACGAAAGGCAAGAGTTTAAACGCATGAGTGAATGGGCATGACACTGCAGTCTCTTCCAGCTGCTCAAATCCAGCATAAATTGGACTCCATTAGAATTAACAGCCTTTACTGGATATTAATTTACATATAAAGGCAAGAAGACATCTGTCATAAGGTATCTGGGAGAAGACATTTCTAAACTGTTTCTTCACTGAAAAAAAAATTGGAGTAGGATTTACTTGAAAAAAGCTAGACAACTTTTTCCACTCAGAAAATGCTAGTAAATTTACAAAGATTTGCCAAGTAAAAACCTAAACATATTTATCAGTAGCTTTAATTAGAAATCTTTACGTTAAATTTACTTGGAATATGGAATTAAGTAAACTTTACTTAACCTAGTTAAGTGAAAGTAACAAAGAAAATAAGTAATTTTAACTTGGCTAGTTTAAGGTTGATTAATATCGATTTAGTTGAAATTTCCTTTGCATTACATTTGACTCAAACAATAATATTGAATTATACCAGTCATATATAGTATGTGCTTTACTTAGATTATCTAAGTAATTTATACTACATCATGTCAGATGTTAAGCTTCATGTGAATGCAAAGACCTCAATACTTGGTAGACAATACACAATGACGGTAACATTTGATGGATCATTTTTGTGTTTGAATGTGTCATTTTGAGCAGAAAATTTACTCAAAATGTCACAAAATGGCAAGTTACTAATCCTGACAACAAAAGCAATGATAAAACAGTGTAAATACAGCTGGAAACCAGTGAAAAATGAACCTCATTAATTATTCAAGGTCCAGTGCATGATGGGAACCCCAGTATCAGAAAAGTTGAGTAATTTTTACTTAATTTTATTGAGTTGATATTTACGCTTTCATTTCTACTCGCTTGAATTAAGTACTGATATGGAATTTACTTAGTTTTTTTAATTCTTGCCTGAACTAACTTTTTCATGTAAATTACATTGTTTTTTTTTCCAGTAGTATTTACTTCACCAAAAAATCATTTTTTACAGTGTAACAATGCCTAAACAACTTTGAGCTGTATCTACGGCATTTGCTGTAAGAAGTGATTTCAAAACTTTTTGATGCTAAGGACCCCCAAATATGATGGCCCCCATGCAAGGGTCCCCGTTCTAAAATACATGCATAAAGATATGTTAAAGACAACATGTTCTTTGCAAAATGACTGTCACATAACATTATACTGAAGTATTATCTGAAATATACAGACTTGGTATCTCCTTTAGAAGTGTATACCTTGTCCTACTAATTGTTAGATGTTAGACAAATAAACCTATAGAGAAATACTTTCAAATCAGTTTCAAATCAGTTAACTCTAATTTACTTGTAAAAAGTAAAATGTATATCTATATTCTTTTTTTATTTAATGTTTTTTTTTTTTTTTTTAAAGAAAAGAGCAAGGATTTATTTTGCAAGGATGCATTAAATTGATCAAAAGTGACAGTAAAGACTTTTATAAAGTATAAAAAACAAACAAAAAAAAAAACACTTTTTTATTATTATTTGCTGTTCTGTTTAACTTTCCATTCATCAAAGAAACAAAGAAAGAATAATCATGGTTTTCACAAAAACATTAAGCAGCACAATTATTTTCAATGTTTTCAATAATAAGAAATGTTAATTGGGCTCTAAATCAGGATATTAGAATGATTTCTGAAGGATCATGTGACACTGAAGACTGGAATCAGCTTTGACATCACAGTAATAAATTACATTTTAAAATATATTAAAATAGAAACAGTTATTTTAAATTGTAATAATGTATGACCATATTAACCTTTTTACTGTATTTTTATCAAGTAAATGCAGCCTTGTTGAGCATAACAGACTTCTTTCTAAGTCATTAAAAAAAATCTTACCAATCCCAAACGTTTGAATGGTAGTGTAGTTCCAAAGCAGTCCTAAATACATTTCATTAAAATACGTTTTTGTCGCTCAGAATTTCTACAGACCCTCTATAAACCTATTGTGGCCCCCCTGGAGGTCCCGGGCCCCAGTTTTAAAAATCCTGTGCTGTAACAAACTCCATTTACAATTCAGACAAAACACATCAATCTATTAAATTAAAGATCAATTAAATTAGGCTCACATGCAGGGATTTTAAACTATTCCAAGGTTAAACAGAGGGAAATGGAGCCCTGGACACAGTTTGCGATATAAGCCTCTGTGTCCAAACAAATATTCTCACAAAAATAGCACCACAACGTGACAGATGCCTTTTTTTCTTCTCACCGTGGGATAAAATATGCAAAACACAAGCTTTCAAACTCATGTTTAATTGTATCACGTCATGGATGTAGGCTGGGGCATTGTTGCTTGAAGTATAAATTGGGTAATTCAATTAAAGTGCCCTGCGTAGACACATGATAACGGATGGAGGACGACCCTAGCCCGGGCCTGAACCTCACGTCACCTCCATATCTCTCGGCTTTCCTGACAAATGGAGGCCAGTTAATAACTGAAACACATGGCTGCTGCCGTAGGTCAATAACTTCCTTTCCTTCATCGGCATGACTGAATTAACCGCCTCGCCATGTAGTCCAGCCGTTTTTCTTCACGTGTAAATAGAGCTAGCATGCAGCCGCTGATTAGCTATGAAAGCCCTTCTTATCTTGAAAAAGAAACAGCTGGAGTTAATGACGACTTTGCTCTGTTTAGGGTTACGCAGTCGAAAGCAAAGAGCCTAACATGTTCTGTTTGTAGTGTCCATCAAAGATTGAGATGACTTAACAGTTTGACAACAACAGAGAATCACTTGAAGTAAAGGAGTGCGAACCAACACTTGAAGGTCAGGGGAGTTTCATGAGGAGGAGCCTTAATCCTATGAACTTCAAAGATCCAACATTTGAACGTTTAATTTCCCTTAAACGTGCACTGTACAAAAAGGAATTGCTGAGAAAACTTCAAAACAATCTGATGCACTAAAACTATTGTTTAAAAAACAGTAGCACATGCTTTTGCCAATTTGTTTGTTCACTAAATCCAAAATGCTTCATGCAACCAATAATTTTGCCAAAGCAACTACAGATTAGTTGTTCAAGAAATTGTCAGTAAGTAACTCAATAAATGGTTCTATATTTTACAGGCCACTTAAAATGACATCATTGTTTCTGAAGGCGCAATCACCTTACAAAGCAAATATATCTGGGACATAGTTTCAAAGGTTGAACATAGACCTCAACAATGGGGATGTTTAAACAATGTTTAAACAACAGCATAAAAGCTGTTGTTTTATGGTGGAAACTT
This sequence comes from Abramis brama, assembly GCF_963993115.1. Classification (NCBI taxonomy): domain Eukaryota; kingdom Metazoa; phylum Chordata; class Actinopteri; order Cypriniformes; family Leuciscidae; genus Abramis; species Abramis brama. Next base: position 30,967,718 of record NC_139967.1, on the reverse strand, counting down.
AAAATTTCAGTAATGTTGATCAATTTGTAATTATTTTTCCAGAAACTGTGTTTGACTACTGTAGTTGGGACAACATTTGGGGGAATGCTGTTGGACTAACAAGAGTTTTTATGTAGTTTCAGGTACTGCACATTTCAACATTTATTTGTGATTTAAAAGGTCCCGTAAACTGGAAAATATGTAGTTTTTTTTTTTTACAGTGTGTAATTTAGTAGAAAACACAAGATTTACACTACATAAACACTGATTAAATCCGCTAAGCATCTGTGTAATGAGAAATAACCACCCTTGATAATTTGTATCCCCCTAAATTTCCTTTCCGTTATTTCTGTAAATACCGAGCTGAAATGGGGCTGAGACCAAACCACATCCCCCGCCCCAAAAGGCTTGTCTAAGTCTTTTAATATTGTGAAAATATTTACAAGGTTAAGTGAAACTAATTGAAAACCACCTACGTAAAAGGCTTCCTCAAGCCCAAACTCGGGATTAGGGTAAAATACTGTTTCAATTCCATATCAAAAGAATTACAACCCTTTAAAATAACCCATAAAAGACTTCCCTCCAAAGGTGTGCAAACATGCCTTTTGCATGCTAATATCACATAGGGAAAAAGACGCTATATATCCACAAATTATTTATCCGTGGATATTTAATAGAATCTTTTGTGGAGATGTGCGCAGCAGGAGGTGTTCATTCTGAGACTGTTTAAAAACGCTGTAATCCGCTGCGAACTAAAGGTGGCAGTGCCATTGTGTGACTGACAAATTTGTTTACAGGCATGCGTTAACCCAACAGATTAAAACACTATTGCCGGGAAGATAAGCACGCAGGCGCCTGACTGTCACAAACCTCCGCAACCCTGTCTTTAATGCAAGAGAAAAGAGTCAGATTGAACAATGGCTTTAAATCCATTCCACCCCTCCACAAGGCCTATTTGACATTGTTCTAGTGCTACCCACACAATTTTCACATTTCAAAGTCAGTTTAATCAAGAGCGCAGGCAAAAGAGGATGGATCAGAGGGAAGAGAAGATTTTTGCCATTCAAACGAACTCATGCAAATGATCACTCCAGTATGGAGTTTGTGTCAGGCTGGCTTTGGGTGAACCTTTATCAAACAAGGGATTTGATTTTGTTCTCTCTCTTGCCTCTTTCTTCTGTTTGGCACAAAGCCCATTCAGTTAGAGGAGAAATAATGCTTGCACTGGGGGGGGCATCCACTTTTAGTCTTACGCTACTGTCTTTGGGCAATGCGTTGACATTATAAACTATCAGCAGAAGATCAGAACAGCCAGTTAAGGACAAGACACCTCAGGCCCGAAGGCTGAAATATAGACTCGAGCCATTGGAAATGCCAGGCTACATCATGGAGCAGGGCCATAACCACCCAACACATTAGGCACGTTTATTTGCACTAATTCTTCACAGAATAAATCAAATGTAAAAAAATCTAAGATAGATTTTGAATTTTCTGTTTATATAAACCATTATATTTGCAGTCTGATTCAAATATTTGTTTACATGTGCATTTTCCGTCGCTGTCAGGCAGAAACCTTGTGTCCAAAACCGCAAATTTTCAAGAAATGTGAAAAAAGCACTGTATTTTTTAAATAATTAAACACTGTGCTGTCAAAGCTGATATTGTGGCTTTATTTATGGTTAATATATTATTAACATTTTACCAAAATCAAGCTCAACTGGAGTGTTGTTGTTTTTTGTTTTGTTTTTTGACCAGCGAATGTTGGACATATATGTTTTGTCCATCATTAGAAAGGCCGGGCAGAAAGTGCATTGCATTAAGTTTTCAGAAACTTACATGTTTTAAAGTGTATTGTAGTTAAGTGGGCAGTGGCACTCAGTTTTTTTCTGTCATTTATCATAAAAGATGAAGTGCTGCGCACAGGCTATTTAAAACAGTATTAGCTATGACTCGACTGGAAAATCTAGGCTAAAACACTCTTCTCTGCTCCTCAAATACATAAAATATTAGCCTTTATGTATAATGTTTCTTGAGTAAAGAAAATGCTGTACATATTCAGACAACCAGTTCTTCATTTACCATTCCATTGCAAACAAGCAGAGACAGTGCAAAATGACGAAATATGAAGTTTCTGCCCGACAGCGATGTTATGTATTCTGAACACAACTTCAGCGCATTCGTAAAGCCCAGTTACCACCGCAATGTCACCAGAGCTACCATCAGTCCTTTTTGCATTGATAACATCTAAAAGAAAGCTGACATACATGTCAGAAGTTCTTTTGTAGCAAATATTTAGTACATATTCATTCTCCTCCATTGACAAGTTCATAAGACGTAAGACGCAATTAAATATATGCACATTTGTACAATCACAGCACAGCACATGCACAGGGTATATTAAAGCATCAGAATTAAGCGTTTACTGTACATGATTTATTTATTTTTTTCCTTATTGATCAGATTATTTCATATCTACACCATCCCTTCCAACCTGATTGAAATTCCATTCAAATCGAGCTCAGTCGGATATATTGTGATGTTTACATTAAGGTGTTTCAGTCCAATTGAGCCATCAATCTGAGTATTAATGGATTATTTGGTTGCATGTAAACGTAGCTATTGAGGAGGACAAGTCTCCCCCAATCAAATCAATGAAGTCCTGCTTTTTTTTGTTCGCAGAAGCCAAGTGTGAATTCCAGCCCGTTGTTTCGGTTTTAAAGGTGGAAGGTAAGATGTAAGTAGCTAAATATTTAATATTTGCCAATTGTTTATGATAGAAATGCTTTCCCTGGTGGTCTTTCAGGAAATGATTTAATGTTTATGAAGATTATTTGCACATATTTCAAATGCTTTAATTCATTCTATTTTTTTCACATGCTCTTTTTGCCGCCTACTATACAGTAGAGAGGTGTGCATATTCAGATGCAGCCATGGTTACGGCCTTGTCAGGAAGGCAGTACAGAGATTTTTAGGTTCACATCCATGTAAACACTATAAGAACATATGCTACATGTACTGTGGCATCTTCTTAAAGGGAAACAGCAAAGAGCAAACCTCACAGCAGCTTATTCGAAACATCTGGTTCTTCCGGCAAAACTATTTACCTCATATCATCGAGGTAAAAATGATTATTGCCAATTAAATGCTCATTAATTTTGCAAGCAGAGAATCCTGCCAGATGTTTTGCATCTGAGAGAAAAATAGCCACTCCTATTTGTTATTTTCATAATAGTCAATGGTATGATGGATCTTTTCCATTCACATAAGCACAATTAAACGGTGTGGACTTTTGTAATGTACCTACATTTAAAGGAGCACAGTTTGGGTGAAGCAACTAAGTTCAAGTGTTTCCTACAGGACAGAGATGTGATTTATAAAAGGGCTCCACAGACTTGATTAATTTGATGCCACTATGCTGCCCGTTGTCTGAAAATAAACTGAAGGCCCTTTGAAAACCGTTGCCCTATTTCTTCTTATTGATATATCTGTGGCACAATTGGAAAAATAGAATCTAGGTCTTATAAATTAAGAACTCCTTGCTAGGCCACATGGAAACTGAAAACACTCTAAAGACAACGGCTGACTCCTCAACCTAACATAATAAATGACTATCGGGTGCTATAACAATCTGCTCCCTGCTTGCTCTGACCTCGACACAATGGCCCAGGTTGCCCAGCTGTGGCCCTGCTGGAGTGCAGCAGCTGAAGGTAGTCTTACTGTGCTCTCCACCCTGACCTGACTGGCTCTGTCTCTTCCTCAGGCCAGCACTTTTTAATTCCCATAAGAAGCAGAGAAGCGCTGAGAGGCCGGAGCAAGCAGGAGTAAGCATCTATTGCACGTGTCAGGGCCAGAGCCCATACACTCCCTCACTGACCTCAATTAGAGCAGACTAAAGACCAAAACTAACTGCACCATTGTATGCACAGGATACAAACTAGCAAGTGATGGATTACATGGATGGCATTATTTAAGACCCATTTTAACAATTCCAGAGTTACTAGAAGAATTTGAATCTAATAACTGGTGCGAGGGTGGGACAACCTGCCACTCACATGAGATCACAGCAATAGAAAACCACAACGATCTAACAATCCAATCAATTCCAACATCAAAATCAATCCTACATTGATTTTCTTTTTTTCTTTTTTTTTTTGTTCAGGAAGCCATTTCACTTGGATATACGCCACAATAGGGAAGAAAATACAACTTCCATTTCATGCCAACTTTAAATATCAAAGGAGTGTGATGTCATGCTGAAAATATCAATTGAGCAATATCACACGAGCAACAACCATAGGCGCAGAGCTACGTTTTACATAACAAGGAGTTAATACAGACTAACTTGCATGTTTTACCGGGACTAACTATTGTAGGCTATTATTTTTATTCAGAGGCTAAATAGATGCTTTGTTGTTGAAAAAATATTGATAACAATCAACCAGAAATTTGATACCTCTTGATTTTCTTCCCCAAGCCACTGGGGATGTTCATTTATCATTGCGCTGTAAAGATCACGGCAGTCCTGCTTGCAAACAGGCAAAACAAGAATAACATGAAACCTCTAAATCACTGTTTCACTGTTATTTTGGGATACCCAGCAGACCAGGACACCAATTGAAGCCTCATCAGCAGCCCTATCAACTCAGCAGCGATGGTGGGTGGCCGGAGCAGATTTGTGAGGGTCATATGCCTAACTGCGACCTCCATAAGCAACCAACACGCCAGGCTTCTTTTAGCTAAGGCAATTAACCTTGCAGAGAGCAATAAGAAAGGACAGGAAGAGACAGAAAAAAAGAGCAACAAAAATACAACAGAGAGCGGAAAGTGGAAAAGCCACAGTATGATAAAGAGAGAGGGAAAGAGGAAAAAAGGGAGACTCCCAGAAAGAAAGGTAGAGGTGAGAAGCTTAACTCATAATGATAGGGGGAAGCGTGCCTGAGCTGAGGGGGCTCTCTTCTCTCGGCTCTGTCTCTTCTCAGGGGAAGCAAAGGTTGGGAGCACTCGTCTCGTGGAGAAGGTAAGATGAAGGGCCAGTGTCAGGCTGGCTTTTAATGGTCAGAACAGTGGTTAGTTCTTCTGACTATGTCCTGTCCCCCGTGGCTCAGAGTCCACTCCATGTAACTGGCCATAATTCACCTCGTTTGGCAGTTTGGGGTCTCGGAGGTGCAGGATAAAAAGTGCAGGGAGCAGTAATGGCACCAAGAACAGCTGAGGGCACATCTAGTGAGAGAAGAACAGAAAACCGCACTCTGACTGGAACCTTTAAACCAGTATCTGCAAATCAAATACTATAAAAGTGTTTAATTGTATAATGGTGTCAACATATATGAAATGCTTTCATTATGAATAATCACAAAAATAAGTAAATTACTTGTACACTTACATTAACAAATATTGCACTGTTACATTGGTAATACAGGTTATATGGAACCTGCTCACACTGCAGTAGGACTTCATTACGGTCAGTTGCTTTACTGCTATTGACAGGCATTTTTCACGGTCACTATACTATTTGTCCTCTTTACTTCTTATTTACACTTCTAAATTAGAATTTTTATTTCTTTCATATATATTATACATTTAAAATGTTTAAATAGTTTATTAGATTTATTCTCTTTTATATAGTAGGTTGGTAAATGTTCATTCTTTCTATCTGTTGCTATTACCGGACGTCTTAGAACTGCGAAAAAGCATCCAAGAAAGAATTTCATTGAACTTGGTAGATTGTACTCTGACAACAAAGAAATTAAGATGGCGACAATAAAAAAATAAAATAACCTTAATATAGTCCAGTACTGCATATCTGCTTAAAAAGTTAATCTGGGTAGTTATTGGATTTCAGTTTTTCAATTACTGTCAAAGGTGTTGGGAAAACCACTAGACCCAGACCCAGTTATGGCTATTTTTGGTGTCAGTAGTGACAATGTGGAGCTGTCTAAAAAACAGTGTATTGTGCTTGGAGTTGTCACACTCTTAGCACGTAGATTGATTTTGCTCAACTGGACACAAAAAAATCCACCTCACTGCTCTGCCCTGATTAGAGAAGTTATGCACCACCTTCAACTCGAAAATATTAGATTTTCCTTAAAGAAGAGTGATAATTTGTATGCAGTATGGAAACCCTTTATTGATTATTTTAATAAGACAGCAATAATTGAACCTTAACCTCACTACTACTACTACTTCCTCCCCCCCCACACTTTTTTTTCTTTCTTTCTTCTCTATATCATTACTTGTGTTAAAATATAAATTGTTTATATATGTAAGAACATTACTGCACACTATATCCGTAAAAATGTGATTTTTTTTTGGAGTTTTTCTTTGTGCCAATGTAGAAAATTTAATAAAGAGAATGTAAAAAAAAAAAAAAAAAAGTGAATCTGGGTTAAACAAAATGTAAGAATAATGAAAAAGTGTGACCTGTTTTTTTTTGTTTTTTTTTGTTTTTTTTTATCAAGCAAAAAGTTTTTTTCCCCCCATGAAATCAGGTAGTTTGAAATTGACATTTGTACATTATGTCCTCTTTAACAGGGATGTATTTACACATAACGACCTTCTAGACCTTTTGGGTGAACCCTTTAATGGTAATAGCTGACTTACTGCTGTGATTTGCTGATGGCATTGAGAGAGAGAAAATAAAAAGGGATTGATAAAAAGAAGGTGAAGGGAGTTTGACATTTTTTGTTAGCTCTAACTGGGGCACAGAAGTGGTACAGCCATCAGGAGCTGGGAACCAGTTCTAGTCTGGGCATGTCAAATCTGGATCACTCAGGAAAAGACAGACCCTTCCTACCCCCTGTCCTGGGGCAAGTATGGACAGACCAGAATACTGCTGATCTGTACTGCAGACTAATTAAAGGCAGCAAATCAAAATTGTGCTCTCCCCTAGAATCATTCTTTAACCCAGAGGTCCTCAAACCTGTCATGCAAAGCTGCTTCAGCACAACTGAATTTCACACCAATGTGATTTTCAAGTAATCCTGAAGAGCTTGATTAGCTGGCTCAGGTGTGTTTGATCAGGGTTGGAGCTAAACTCCCCAGGTCAGTGGGTCCCCTGGAACCTCTGCTTTAAACGATTAAATGATTATTCATATCAATATGTAAAGTTATAAAGTAGTGTTACATGTGGCTGCTAGCCATGCACGATGAAGAACATCTTCATTCTAAGAAACTCAAAACACAGCATATTGCTGGATGCGTAGCTGTGCTATGTGTGTGTGTGTGTGTGTGTGTGTGTGTGTGTGTGTGTGTGTGTGTGTATATAAAACACAGCATATTGCTGGATGCGTAGCTGTGCTATGTGTGTGTGTGTGTGTGTGTGTGTGTGTGTGTGTGTGTGTGTGTATATATATATATATATATATATATATATATATATATATATATATATATATATATAAGTTATTTATTTATAATTTATTTTTTAAATGAAGAATGCAACAACTGTCATTTTCTTCCCCTTAGTAGCATACATTTTTGGTACCAATTTTCATTCTTATTAACAATATATTATGAAGGGCCAACCAGCAAATAATCATATGAAATCTGAATGTTTAATTAAAAAATGCTGAATATAAAATCATAATATCCTGTACATACAGGGCTTGAGTTTAACACCCGCCAACCGGCCAAATGCGGGTGGATTTCAGCAATGGCATGTAACAAAGTCACTCCTACTGGCCACTGTGGCAGGTTGAATTTTATAGCCTATTATATACATTTTTCATTTGTAGTCTTTTAAAAAGACGTCTGAAATAATAAACTAAGTGCAATGTATTGTTGTCAAAAATATAGATTTTTCGATAGCCTACATATTGATACTGAAATATCTGAAACGCTTCCAATACTCATTTTCCGCAGAATATATACACGATACCAGCTGCGCTTTCTTGTTCACTCACAAACCCGCCTCCCCTCACACACCCGTTTAATTTGCTCAGGATTAATATTGTCGGTGTTACAGGGGTTGCATTTGGGTGTGGGATTGCACACATTGCACATAATTTGACTCATTCCTGCAGATTTTGTGCTCACACACATAAAGACACCTCACAGTAATAAATTGAGTTCTTTTCCACTGCCTATTGCACTTAAATAGTCAAATACATATATATATATATATATATATATATATATATACTGTAGTTTTAAGTTTAATTATTTATGTATTCAAAATGATTTCTTATTCAGGGTTTATAAATATATATTCAGATTTCATATAATTAATTCCTGTATGTCCCCTCATTATACGTAATAATAATATATAGATAAAATTGGTGTAATCAATGACCTGTAAAGCTTTATATAAGCTTATGTTTGTTAATGGTTTTAAAGAATGCTATTTTCTCTGATTTGACTCAATAACCATACAGACCTACAAAAAGGTGTTCGGTTCTCATTCCATTAAGCTGCACTTTTAGCTTCACGCAGCTAAAACAGAAGACATGTTAGCATGTGACAGTCTCAAGGGAGCGAGCGGTGAGGACAGTGTGGACTCTCCTAGATACCAATCACTGCACCCAGGGGCTTTGTCTTCACAGTAAAGTCTCATTATCAGCCAGACCGGTACAATTTTCCACGCATATCTGCATACTGATTCCCACTACAGACACCACTGACTAAAAGAATACGACGGCTGGGCTGCCAGGGTTGAATAAAACGAGTCCGGCTGATGATACGCCAGGGATGGGAAATCTGACAATAACAACCCTGAAAGTTTGATTTGACTGAAAGTGATCCACTTTACCCAGAGTACAGTAATTTTGAGATTATGAGTTGCTCTATGATGGTTGTAGGACATATATGATGTGATGGGTAATTATGGCGTGTCGTGGGTCGGGCTCGTCGGCAGCCAACGCAATCAGCTCAGTGCCGAAATAAATGGGTCAGGAGGAAAGTCGCTGATTAAAATCACATAGAATAGTGTGGAGTTTCCTTGCTGATTTCCACTGCTGGCCCTACATCTGTTCACCTACAAGGAGAAACAGAAAAATGGAGATGGCAAGCAAACGTCAGTGGGGAAGGAACGCACACACGCTACATGCACGAGCACGTCGATCCGCATTATCGCACACATCAACGGACCTGCTCCAATCTTGTTAAACAGACGAATATAAAAAGTCTATGACACATATCAAAAGTCTCTTATTTGAAACTGTACACATTTCTGCTTCAGCATACTTACCGAAGCATGACTAAATGCGCTGAGCCGCGCGAGTCAATAAACCTGAGTGTTCGTGTGTTTGAGACCGTGTGTGATTGTGTTAACCTGTGCTGGATTGAATGGCAGGTAGGCTCAAAGGGCACAGTGTGCCTGCTGAGTGGGCAAGGAGAGTGGAGCAGCTGCAGCCGGGCCCCCGTGGCCCTTAACGGCCCCTGGCTGTCAGAGTAAGAAGCCGTAGTGAGGGTCAGCTCTTCCGGCACATCACCAGCTAGAGAGGAATGGGGGGGGGGGGAGAGGAATCATGTATAAAACATGACTGACATACTGCATTTGTCTATGCAAACAACACTGTAATTCAGTTGTATGTATTAGTAGTGCTGGTGTGGTCACTAACTGTCTATTTTGAAGACATACTCAAGAGACTAAGAGGGAACCTTTCATCCATGGATGGTGAATACAAGTCAAGTAGACTATTGTCTGATAATTTGCCATTAAGGAATGGGGGAAAAAAATCGCATTATTCAATATAATATAATTTATATAATATATTTTCTTATAAAAAAAATAAAATAAAACTATATTTAAATATAAACATGTAGTCCAATGGGGAAGTGTACTAATTATATTGCAAAAGCTGTGTATTGCAAAAGCTATCCATTTTATGCACATGTATATCATTTCCTATCCCACTATAAACAAACAGAGATAATGGCTGTCAATAAAGAGATTATATTTCCCTCTTGTCCACAATCCAACACGAGACACTTAAGAGTCACAGAAAAACAAGTCCCACTCTAGAGAAATAGTACCGGTGCCATTTAACAGCTATGTGAAATCAATATACAGCTAGAAATGGTGGGAAATAAACATCATAGTAAACCAGTTATTGACGTGCTGCAGTAATTTACACTTGCCATTACAAGATGGATTGAGGCGATATTTATTTAGCCAGAAAGCTGGCAGCGGGGATATGGTACAGCAGATGCCACGGTTGCCAGATGCTTGAAATACACCCTCCGTCCATCAAAACCCCTCCCTTGATGATTTCCTCCTTGTTGCAACCTGACAACCTTAAAACAACTGTATAATTAGAGCGGCATCTGCCGCGCTGCGTCTCTCTCTGGATCAATCAGGAAACTTCGGACCAAGTGAGACAATGCAAAATGACACACAGACACAATAAGAGGAACAACTGATCACAGCTCAGAAAATGGAGCTGCAGGTACAATAAGGCTGTGATTATTGCCTTCAAATAACCACAATGATATCTATTTGTTATCAGAAAATGTACATGTGAAAGAGTTTGTTGTCACAGCCATCTGAAATGAATCAACACAGCTCCAATCTGCTAGTTAAAATATTGAAATGATCAACATTAGCATATCGCAAGCCAGCGGCATGAAGTGAACTACCTTAAAAACTAACTTATCTTATCCTAAGAGGAATGAAAGGCCTGATCAATACAATGCATAACAAAAGTTCAAAACCATGCATTCACCTGCCATTAATATTAGTTTCTGTATGGTTTTCCTGTAACCTCAGGGACCCCAGAGCGCATCTCCAGAGACACTAACCCTTAATTAAAGACTGAATGTAAAATGTCACGACAGATGACCCTCTCCAGACTGAAAGGAAAGGTTGAAGCGGTAGTTTAAGGTCTGTAGCACACTTTATTGCAATATATCTCATAAATGGATTGCTATGAAGAGATTTCAACAAGAATGAATTGCACCTATACAACATTAGCTTCTTCACAACATTAATTGCACCAAGCTAATAGCACAAATAGAGCCTAATTTGCATAGAAAGGGTGAAAAGCATAGATTTAGCATAGCGAATTTTCATTTGCACTGAAAAGCATAGATTTAATTTACTGTAAACACTCACAATGAAATGCTATTTCAGTGTACTGAGAATCTGGTTTAACTGGATTTTTGTTGCTTAGTGAATAAGACTTTTGCCATGCAAAAGTGGAGCAAATGTTAAGTGAATGAAGCTTTCCTATGCAATGAACAATTCTAGTTCATTTCACACTTCAATTTGTGTGTATATGTATGCGTGTGAACTTGAAATGAGAAAGGTTCTCTGTTATTGAGAACGAGTCTGTGCTTGTTCGTTGTGATTAACACTACACCGCTACATCTCATCTAAGCAGAATTATCACCTCCACAGTCAGTCCATATCAGAGTTATACTCATGCTCCCCACTGCTGGCACTGTGATGAGAATTTTAAAAAAAAACATTTTTGAAGTAATTTATGAAAGAATATACAGAATGGTTATGGCAAAAAATCTGCATAACTCTATCAGACTACAAATAAACATCAGCAATTCATTCCAAGTCAACAGAACTCACACAATACATTTGTGGTGTTTGGTGTAAAAATGTTCAATTACACACTCTAGATTTAAAAAGGATTCAATTTGTCGTGATTTATGGTCTTATGTCTGGTAATGAGGTGATTGTGTACTTGTTTCCTGCTGTAAAACATGCAATAAAATGATTTTTTTGTGAGCATCTGCATTTGAGGACAATAGAAGTTCTGTAAATTACACACTCCCTCTGCTGGACAGAGATTAATATCTACAAGCATAATCAGAACCACTTTTGTGTGTGTATATATATATATAAACTGTCCTCCTATTGACACACGACTGATCTCACCCATCAGGTTAACATATACATATATATATATATATATATATATATATATATATATATATATGTATACACACACACTGACAAGAATGTGGTGAAGTAAATACTACAGAAAAGACAAATTGAATATGTAAGTTCAGGCAAGAATTTAAAATTTAAAACAGTCAATTTTATATTGGTCAATACAAGCTTGTAGAATTTATAGCTTGAACTTATAAGTATATATTCCTTGGATTTTTTTTTTTTATGTTTACAATGATTATCTAAGTATCAAAGTTCTAAAAATTAAGTACTACTCAACTTTCTGATACTGGTGTTCCCATCATGCACTGGGGCATGAATAATTAATAAGGTTGCATTTTTCACTGTTTTCTAGTTGTATTTACACTGTTTTATCATTGTTCATTTTCTACTCAAAATGACCCATTCATACTCAGAAACTATCCACTGATTGTTGCCGTTACCATGTAGGCTACCAAGTATTGAGGTCTCTGTGTTTGGTTGGGTTAGGCCTAACCTAACTTCATGTGTAACACAAAATATACTGTGTTGTTTAACTTGAATGTTTCTAAGTAAACCGTGTCTTTAAAAAGCATGGTTTAATTTAGTGCTACATATTGTTTGAGAAATATGTACTTGAAACAGAGTAGGCTATTGCAAAGTAAACAAGTAAATTACTCAACAAACTCTAACTGGCCAAGTTAAATGTACTTATTCTCTTTGTTCATTTTACATAACTTAGTTGAGTAGACTTTACTTAATTCCATACATGTGAAATTTACTTACAAAAAGAAAAATTTAAGTACATTTTACTTGTTTTTTGTTTTGTTTTGTTTATTTTGTTTGTTTTTTCAGTGTACCTGATACAGTATATGCTTTATTGCTTTATACTCTTCAACAACAGGATTCCTCACACAGCGTCCACATCTGTATACATTAGAATGAGGTCTGCACGGCTACACACTGATCTCTTAGAATCATACCCTGAGGTGCCAGCAGAGGTCTAAAACACCAGCATGTCTCAGCCAAACATCATGATCTATGTTAACCAAAAAAAAAAAAAAAATTAACAAGTAAGCGATAGATCGAAAGCACACGAGAGAGAGGAAAAAAAAAACACCCCGCAGTGAAGCACACGACTTAAATTAAAAGAGGGGTGGGGGCAGGCTTCAAGGTTAATTACATGAAGAACTTCCCTGTTTGAATTAAAATCACTCACTCCATGCAGCACTAACATAAGGAGCATTCAAACCCACATGGCGCTCGGGATAATTCTTACGGTGCAGCACATTTTAACTCTTGACCCCCTGATAAGAGCAGCACGGGGATTTACTGAATGCTCCATCTACAGGCAAGAGGAGTTAGATGATAAGTTTAGGGTGAATCAAAGTGCAAGCGCTCATAAAAGATCATTTGCACGCCTGTGAAGCGCGATTACATGATGTCTAGTTATATTTTTAATTGATTTGAGACCTATTACATCCTGTCTTTATATAGTAAGATGGTAGGATTTTTGAAAAAAAAACCACATACCTGGCTTTATTAATTTTAAGCACCAGTAATAGTTCAGCAACGGCGTTTCTAATGCAAGGATGATACAGTGTTCCTTTAGCATTAGTAAAAGAGCTGCACTGGTAATCGGAGGCAAGGTTGGCTGGAATTAGATGGAACAGAATGCAGGAATAGATCACTGGGGAGAGTTCAGCGAGGAGGCATCATGGGTTCACAAGCAGTATCACTGAACACCCTTTCCACTCATCCTCCTCATCTTCCTCCTCCCTTTCTTTCTCCCTCCGGCTGGGACTGCCACAGAAGAGCAGAGATGCCCAGAGAGACAGAGAGTGAGGGAGTGAGGGGGCGAAAGGCAAGATGAAACTTTGGTTTGATAAAGAGAGAGGGAGAGAGGTAGAGAAAAACATTACACATCAGCAGAAAGGAGGAGGAGGAGAGGAAGGCACTCTTCAACTTTCCCTGCTGTTCCCAGCTGTGTTACAGCAGAGTGCTAGCCTTTGAAGAGCTGGTGGCAAAATACACACACATGCATATTTTTCCCTCCAGATAACCAACCAACTGTTCCCTCACTGGCCTTTCCCTGACTCTCTCACCCCCCCCCCCCCCCCCCCCATCCCCCTATTTCTTTTTTGGCTTGTTTGGTTTTAAATAATAAATGATACCGTGCCTTATCCTGCCTATCTACATATTATTAAATATGGAGAAAAAACAGAACGGCGCAGCACTTTCAACACAGTATAACGTTGTGCTTTCGGTCGCCCACACATGCTGTCTGGTGCACGACTAGGTCAGAAAACAGCATTTGTAATTGGAAACTAAACTCTTAACAATATCAAGCTGTGATTCAAAGAAAGACCTACGGTGAAAGGGGTTTTACGCAGTTTAATGTTTTTGTCGACGATTTTCAGTATGCAGCTGGACGCTATGTGGTAAAAAAATAAATAAATAAACGCAATATTTCAAATTCTAGTAGATTATTTATTTTTTTAAAACATAGGCTCATTGGAAAAACGTGCCTCTAACAAATTTTTTACAAAACTTCAAAAACATACCATCTGAAATAAACATTAGTGGCAGTCAACTTGTATTACTTTTCAGCCAAATTATAATTATAGGGGCATATTATGAATTAATAAAGACTTATTTCGGCACAGTTCCTTTCACAATAGGTGCACGGATACAGGTCCCGTGAAACATGAGTCATGATAAAAGAGCTCAAAAACTTTTACAAGTAAACTTAAATGGCACAGTTGCTTCACCAAATGTGTTTTTATAGCACATTTGCTTTTGTTAGCACTATTGGCTATAGGTTTAGCGTAGGTGGTGCGTTATTTTCAAATGCCACAGTATTAATCTATTTGATTATTTCAATAAATAAAATAATATGCTGGTACATTCATATTCAATACTAGCGCCACTCACTGGAAATTTCACTTTGAAAGTGTCGCGAAACGTGCAAGAAGCAATATAATTTTGCAGAAATGTCGCCAGAGGCTCGTTTTTATAGTGAGCCTGGGTTGAATTTTTTCCCTTCAAACAGCTGTGGAAAAAAGTTCTCCAGATCTCGAACTCCATCACTTCATGCAAAAGAGTGACTGAACGAAGAATGGAGAGATAGAATAACAGAACGAGAGAGAGAACGAGGTGTCAATTGCTAGCCGTCAACTCATCTGATGTCCTACCCGCACATCCAGAAGCGCTCACGTGTGAAAAGCCGCCGTAACTTTCACCGGGGACATTTTTGACGAGCGGTGAGGAAAGAGTTTGACAGATCCGGGCGACGTCAGGCCGTCTCTGGGCCATTTGGCATGCGGTGGGCGTCTGGCATGCTGAAGACTGCCTGTCAAACGCCTATGACTCCATAGAGTGGTGCGGGGACCCTACGGAGCGGCAGATGGGCCATTAAGGTAGTATTAATGTAGATGCCATGACTTTTCCCGCGCTGACTGGGACATGCTCTTTAGAACTGCGAGCAGCTGCTGCCATTTACTCCGACAGCTCCCTGCTAACTTTGGGCCAACTGGCAGAGCTGGAGTTTTTGTACCCAAGTAAAGCTAGTTAGAAAACGCTTTCAGGGTTACGCTCCTGAACATAAATGTGCTGTCAATAACATGTAAGCATACAATATTGTCTTCTCGCATACATTATCGCTTTAATTTGAAGGCTAGCTTGTTTCAAATACTGTATGGATTAGCATACACCTGCATTAGCAAGTTAAGAAATAGGAGTGTACACACACAAACAATTATCGTTCTAATCACAGCCAGCAAATATTGAGCTGTAATGTAATGTTTTCATATTCATTTAGCCTCTAAGCACTAATATCATGCTTTAATTGGGAGAAAATTGGCTGTTGCTGAAAAATACAGAATAATCAGGAAAAACAAGCATAGATAAGCACTCCAATAAGACACATTCTACTCCTCTAAATGAACTGAAATGGGATATTTTCAGACCATTAACAAAATCACATAGACAAAATCCTATTAGCACAATTATTTCTTTCCTCGTTGCAATTTGCAGAATCAGAGACGTCTAAGCTGCACACTTTCATGGCTAGTTAGCACAGGAACCCATTCCAGATAAAGGAGAATATCAACCGTCAGACACTCAAAACAAATATATCCTCATCAAATATCACGAACAAATAACAAAGCACCTTTGATATTTACACATAACGACAAAGTAAATGTGGTCCGGGCAGCTGGCTATATTCAGATTTGTTTGGCGATTCGTATTTGGGTCACAATATAACTGTGCATCAGGAGAGTTAGCGAAACATGCTAATTCTGCTGCTAACACTTTGACAGAGTTTCATGTGTGCATCTCATTCGCTCTCAGCCAAATGACTTGCAACTTTATTGCTGAAAATGCAGTGGAACTAATCCAGCTAATCGGCGCAGCATCTGCTGTGCTTTCTGTCTTTCTCTCGCTTAGCCTCCCAGCTCTCTCTCTCTCTGATGAGTTCAAACAGTACTGTTTGACATACAAGTGAAATGGTATTATCGCAGAGGTGGACTTTCGCATAGCTATTTGTGGCAACCTCTCACGTTATCGTCATATCAGTTTCCAGCTGACAAACTGATGTTTCTTGCCCATGAGGGTTGTCATAATATAACATTTCAGAAGTGAAATGCCATGATTCTCAATACCAGTAGGCTACTCATAACACATCGAAAAACTAAAAGTTTACAGTTAAATGTTAATAAAAATCCTATATATTTATCTTAAATAACATATTAATAGCCTACTTGTAATATTTATTCAATCAAAACAAATATCATACAAATAGACAATATCATTAGGTTTTCTCAATTATTTCTCAATTAGGTAAAAAATGCTTTTTTCTCATAATATTCAATTAAATTTATTCTCAGTATTAATATTAGATTAACATTAGACATTAAAGACAGCAGATGTCTCTGTTAGGCTGCTTTAACACTGCAAGGCCTATAATGCCCCAAGAAAGTACCAGTACCTTTGACACCTTTATTGCCCATCATGTTGTACGTGAAGACCCATGCAAATGAAGCGTTAACTAAACAGGCCTTGTGATTGAAGGGTGGTCACGATGGGACTCTGCATCTCTGTAAGGACACTATGACAGACTGTCTTTGACTCGTATGCACCGCTACTCAATCAAGACCTCATATCCTGTTTGTGATCGGCAGAACACCAGAATGCTACTCGTTCTGCCATCCCTAAAGACAAATCTGATTGAGATCCCCTTGACGTGAGCTGTGAGGACACTCAAATACAACGAGAAATCATCACTGGAGATTATTCTAGAAAGATATGGGGGAAAAACACTTCTGATGAGGAATATCGATATAAATGTGAGAATGGATTCATACAGCAGCATAAATCAATAAATGTAAATTATGATTTAAGCTATAAGAAAGGTTTCTAGCAAATTATATCTGCATATTCAACATAACAATGAAAAGATTTACAAAAAAAACAACAACAACTGAAAGGCCCATTGAAAGGTGGAATAAAAACAGTTTGAACTGGGACAAAAAGCCTCTAAAGGGATCTCCAACCTGCAAAAAAGGGGATCCCTGTGTTTTTAATAGCAAGGTGAGCATGACTGCTTTGCCATGCAAATGCATTCAAAGTCGCTCTAATACCGTGCAGTTATTGTAGAGCAAATGAGCAAAGGCTTTACATTTGAGAAAACAGCACCTCCAATCACATGATGCAATATCCGCGTGTGGGTGTGTTACAAATAGGTTATTTTGGCTTTTATATATTTATTTATATACATTTTGCTACACAGCTGGAAGAATAGCGGTATTAGCTCGGCACTAGAAGCAGTCGGTTATTTGCTAACAAGGCGATTAACATAAAAAGGGAATGGTAAATGTTATTTTCCAGGGCGGCACGACAACGGAGATGCAGTAATCATATTATTATTTGTATTTATGCCGTGATTAACCAGACATAATGCTCGTACAGGCTGCGTGTCTTACAATGCCTCGGTTTTGCCACACTTCAAAAAATGTTTCATGCACAGGAACAGCAGCGTTTAGGGAAATAAAGTATCACTGTGGGATGCGATCAGGAGAGGATGACGGCTTAAAGAGTGGAACGGCATTGGAGAACAAGCGAAAGAAAAATACATGAACATGCAAGTCGATGTGTGATGCACACACTTCTCACACTGGAGGAGAAAGTGTTGCTCCCTCTGCATGCAGCCACACATATATTTATACACACACACATTGAGCTGGATAAGTGTGACTCGGAGCGTTTTGCTAATAACATGCAGAAACCAGAAGCTCCTCAGCCGAACAGATGAGAAAAGAAAGAGCCTCCTTCCTCAGAGGCCAGGCCAGACGCGCACACACAAACCATCAGCACACAAGAGACAAAGACTGAAAGAAGAGCTGCAACACAAGAACACATCACACACTACATACAGTAAACTCCAAACAGACGTTTAGGATGACAGTGTCATATGAGCAATAAACCACACACACCGATGTGTGCCCGCTTTGGAAAAAAAAAACACATTGACGAGAAAAAAAAAAATTCGTCATCCAAGCATGACATGTCGGAGACAATTCCGACTTAATGAGCGTTTTGGCAGCTTCTGTCGAATGCAGACAGTGATTAACCAAACACTTCTGAGTACAAGGCACAGTGGTGCTCAAAGAAAACAGTGATGATCTCCACTTAATCGCCGCCAAGCCCAGAGCATCTGCCCGGCCAGCGCCGCAAGCCCGCTCCGATAGGCTGTCATATCTCCCCAGAGTCTGACGGCCATATGCTCGGGCTCCGCCGCTCACGCCCGAGGAAGTTCGCTTTCTGACAAAGCGTCGGTGTAAATATGACATTCAAACAAGTGTGCCTATTCAGCCAGAACCAAGTAAGCCAGTGAGAGACAGGAGAGACGCGGGGAGAGTGTGTATACATGCTACGAGTTTGTGTGGGCTTGAAGAATGGATTATTTCCTCACATTTTGGAACAATTTTCACAATATAATTTTTTTGCCTTTTTTACTATTTTATAATAGGGAGATGGAGAAGCAGGAACGAGATCAGGATTGGGAAATCACACAAAACGGACTCGAAGTCACGTCATCTGCATGAGCGCCACTGCACAAAGTGTTGGAGTACATGTACTACTCATCAGGCCATGTTTCTGACACTTTTTCTTGTTGGAAAATTCAGAAGGTGTATGTGTGTGTTTCCAACTCTCGCGTCCTTAGTAAACACACAGAAGAATTCACACAGTTTTAAGGAAGCTACTTTGAAACTTACACTAAAGGCCTACAACTTTAAACCACTTTGTAGTTTATCAAGCTCCAAGATGCTCGTGATGTAAAGTAGTTCAACAAATGCACAATCAAGCCACTCAGTAAATAAACAAACAAACAAATAAACAAATAAATAGTTCACCACACTACACGCTTCTAATAGCAAGCAGTTGATGACAATTATGATATTTAAGGGCAAAGGTTAAATTGGGCCGGAGCAATTTGGAACAACATTCAATCAATCAAAAAATAAATAAATCAAAGTTAATTCAAGTATTTATTTATTTATAATGTATATGCATTTCATTTTTCAATACCTATGGTTTTATCATTTCTGTTATATATTAGAATTTTTTTATACAAAGAAAACAAATTATAAAGTTCATTTTAGATATCAAAAGTTTCTAAAGCAATATTTATCTAGCATAGAACATGAGGATCTCAGTTTGGGTGACAGTTTTACATGAAAAAGATCAATTTACAATAAATGCACTAATTAATAAAGCTACAAAAACACTGAAATTTCCATATCTGACTTGGCTACAAAGTAGAAGATATAAACAGAAAATAACCTCACAGGGATTTCTGCACGGTGACTTTAATGATTCAATAAATAATTTTTAAAACCGGCTGATTTCCATGAACTTTCTGAACTGTTTGATTGTTCCATCATTCCACCCAGCTGCAAAGCTATATGCTACATCATTGAGACCTTGAAAAAATTGCACAAATTTTAAAGCAGCTGATATATAGTGCTGAAGAGTTTTAGTAACATCAATATATTGTGTATTATATACACACTGACATCTGCATACATTACATGTCCTCCAACC
The DNA here is from genome assembly GCF_963993115.1 of Abramis brama. Lineage (NCBI taxonomy): Eukaryota > Metazoa > Chordata > Actinopteri > Cypriniformes > Leuciscidae > Abramis > Abramis brama. The sequence goes on along the minus strand of NC_139967.1, from coordinate 30,947,812 downwards.
AAATACCCACCTTCACATACCCATTCTGCATCTCCACGTTCTCTATAACAATGCCTCTCTACATAAACGTCCCTATCAAATACCGTCCGGTGTCCAAACGTGAGAAGTGGCCCCTTGTCGCCCCCTTTCCTTATTCAGCCCCACCTCAGACTGCAGAGAATGGATCCAGAGAGCCATTGTTCCAGCCACTAGATTAACTTTCATGACCATTCACAAACCAATGTGACTCTTGAGTATGACATCAAAATAATGTCGATCAATCCATTTAATAGTAAGGCTTATAATGGGCTACTGTTGTAGCTGAAACACTAGCGGCGATGCCAAACAATGGCCAAACAGGTGTGAGAGGAAACCGAAGCGCAGGGTTACACCTTATCAGGCTTAAGATAAAGAGGATACAGTTATAGAAGATAGAATTACGACAGTCTCACTGACCGGTTACTGTAATACAGAAAGCCAGTACTCTGGTCTGGACTAACAAGCATTCTCACAACAAGGAACAGTATCATGTATTGAGCCTGAGGGACAGCCTGAGGAAATTGAGTGAAGACCAAAGAAACAAAGAGTGCCGTGGAAAGGAGTTTGATGCTTGTCAGAGTCAGGGCAGGACTGGAGGCCTTGGGTAATGCTAGATTGACAAGAGAGGGGTGAGCTAGGATCAACAAGACACCCAAACACACTCACAGTCACACACATATCTGGGCAGACGGCCAGATGTGTGAGAGTGTGTGACAGGATGATGGACGTGGGGGGGGAGACGCACGCAAAAGCACTCTGTGGATCATGCAGGAAAACTTGTCAATGTCAGTGAAGATGAAAGAAGCCCAGCAATAGGGTTGTTCCGATTCCGATACTAGTATCGGAAATGCTGCCAGTACCAATAGAAATTCTGGCATCGGTATCGGCGAGTACTTGTACCCATGTACCGATCCGATACCATTTTCTTAAACAATACATAGTTATGCAAGCTAGTTTTGCTTAACGCTGCAAATTGGAGATCAATTCTTCTTCGCTGCTCTAAACAGTGGTTGCTTGTGGCAACACAGGAAGTTGTGCTGTGTTGCCACAAGCAACCACTGTTTGGATTAGCGAAGAAGAAATGAAAACGCACGTGCTAGCAGTATGGCTAGCAGTTAGGCAGTATTTCAGACTGGACCAACCAGCCAGTAAAACGGCGAAATGTCTCATATGCCATACTGCAATTTCGAGGAGTGGCACAAGTATTAGCAACTTCAACACAAGTAACTTAATAAAGCATTTCATGTAAACTAAAAGATGTGCAAACAATCAGCTTTACTACCAACAACTGGAGCTGTGACGCGACCCCGCTGTCTTTACCAAGTTTGACAGCACACTGGGTGGACAGTGATCGTCATCTTTTTACTCTTCAAAGTGCTAATGCCAACGCGTTTTGTGGGTCACACACCAGCATGTCCATTGCTGAGTCAATTGAGGGGATGCTTATGAATTGGAATATCTCTAAGTCCCGTGTTCATGTTATTTTGCACGACAACGTAAGCAACATGAAAAAAGCCATGGACGAGATGGGTGTGTCGAGTTTAGGGTGATACGCCCGTCAGTGTAGCGCCTCTGAAGCATTGAATGAAACTAAGCCAATCTTGATTGGTGTAGCGTCATGACGTAATGCGTAATGGCATACACGGAAGCTACAAAGGGACACCAGCACACAACCGCGTCAGCTTTCTGTTCTTCAGCAAGCGCTCTCTGTCGTGTGTGTCTTATTTGGTGTTGTTTGTCAGTACACAATCACTCATATATACAGTATGAAATGGCAAGTGCAAGTTACAGGCGGTGTGTGCATCCCTGCCCTCGTTACATCACGGGTGGGGACACACACCAAATGTGCGTGCATTGTTTGGGAGTGCAGCACGTGCGGGCTGCTTGCGCGGTTTGTGAATAATTACGCTCTTCATGGGGCTCGCAAATGGATCTGACAGGGGATCCAGAGACTGCCGAGGCACATTCTCAGGATTCCTCAGCCAGTTCTGACGGAAGCCTGCTCAGCGGCTTCTTCTGCACGAATGGAGAACCCGATGCTTGAGCTGTCTGCTTCAGAGGAACTGGATGTACTCAGCATTGAAGGCGAGGATTTTGGAGATGACTCGCCACTCCATGTCCCCGCATATGAGGAGCTGGTTGAGGTTGTCTCTCGTGCCGTGGCCCGTTTAAATCTCAGTTGGCCACGTGAGAGGCAGGAAGCGCTCACTAAAAGCAAGTTGGACGAGCGCTTTCTGCAGCAGAGAGAGCAACGAGTTGTGTAAATCGTGGAACAAACCACATTCATCTCGCATGTCCAACCTCCCTGTATTAGACTATAGCAATGTATACTGGGGGCGTGAGAGAACGGCAATGAGATGTTGCCTCGGGTGGAAGAGCATCTTGCCAGCTATCTGTCCCCCGAATCCGCATCATCCCTGAAAACCCCAGTGCTTCCCACTAAACCCAGCAGAGATACATCTTCTTTAGTGGGCAGGGCTTATATGGCTGCGGGTTGGGCTGGTGCCAGTCTGCACACTATGGCAGTACTGCAAGCGTACCAGGCTGACCTTCTTAAAGACATTGATGAGGGCGAGGGTCTCTCTGAGTCACCAAAGAAACGGCCCACGCTATCGGTCGTTCCATGGCGGCTATGGTGGTCTCGGAGAGACATCTATGGTTAAATCTACCGGGCATCAAGGGGAAAGACAGGGAAAGACAAGGCTGGCCTGTTCGGCGACGCCGTAAACACCGTCGTCGACAGGTTTCAGGAGGCAAAGAAACAGTCTGCCGCCTTCAAACAATATCTCCCTCGCCACTCTAAGTCTAAGAAGTCTGCCCCCAGTGGGCAGCCGCAGCCATCCACCAGCTCCTCCGCCTATAGACAGGCACAAAAAGAGAACGTCGCTTCTAGAGCCCCCCCCCTCAAGGAGCTTGGGGGCATAGACGGCGCTCTCAGCCGAACCATCAGCAGAAGCAGGGCGACCTGAGGGCTGTCCTGCAGGCGAAGAAGGCTTCGACAAAGAAATCCTAGCCAGCCTAGGTTCTCTGCGGGCTGCCCCACCCGTGGCGGAGCGATCTAGATCGCCTCCTATGCAGAGCCGAAATCGATGTCGGCTTCTCGCCGTCAAGTGAGCTTCGGGACGCAGCGATTTCCAGGAACGCACGCTGCACTGTCCGCCCCACAGGCCTGCGGCCAGGCAGCACTCGCGTCGGTCCATCGAGAATCGTTTTTGGTCGAACCCTGCCAGAGAGCCGCTTCAGAGGGTCGAGAATGAATCTCGAACGATACCCAAAGCCAGCCTCGAGAGGCTGGTTCCCATGGTAAAATATTTTGATGCATGGAAAAATATAACGAATATTTCTCCTTGGGACCTGCGCACCATTCAAAAGGGGTACAGACTGCAGTTTGGTTTCAGCCCACCAAAGTTCAAAGGGGTGGTCTGGACTGTATTCGACCCAGAGCAGGGTCGGGTATTGGAACAAAAAGTAAACTCCCTGCTGGTAAAGGAGGCTATAGAGTGTATTCCTCCACCAGACAGGGAGTCCGGGTTTTACAGGCGCTACTTCAAAGTTCCCAAGAAGGATGGGGGGTTGCGTCCAATAATAGATCTCAGACACTTGAATCGGTCTCTGAGGAGGTTCAGGTTCAAGATGCTCACTATTCCCATCATCGTGAACCAAATTTAATCCGAGGATTGGTTTGTCACGATAGATCTGAAGAGCGCATACTTCCACATATCCATCCTTCCATCTCACAGGAAGTTCCTGAGGTTCGCTTTCGGGGGCGAAGCGTACCAATATCGGGTTCTTCCGTTCAGCCTAGCTCTCTCCCCTCACACATTTACCAAATGCATGGATGCAGCTCTAGCACCGCTGAGGCTTCAGGGTATCAGGGTGCTCAACTATATCGACGACTGGCTGATTTTGGCTCAGTCACAAGAGCTGGCAGTTCGGCATCGAGATGTCATCCTTGCCCACATCCAGAGCCTGGGGTTGAGATTCAACACGAAAAAAAAAGCGTGTTGGCACCAGCCCAGAGAACCACGTTCCTGGGAGTGGTGTGGGACTCAGTCACGATGCGGGCGGGCACAATTGTCTGCTGCACGGATCGAGTCCATCCTGGCCACGGTGACCAGGATAAAGCTAGGCCAAGCCATCACTGTAAAACATTTTCAGAGAGTGTTCTGTCATGTCGCCGGAAAGCCGCTTCGACAGACGCCTCCCTCACGGGCTGGGGCGCGGTCATGGACGGCCGCTTTGTGAGAGGCCTATGGCAGGACCATCATTCTTCCTGGCACATAAATTGCCTAGAAATGTTGGCAGTGTCCCGAGCTCTGAGGATGCAGACTGGCGCATCAGATCCTCCTGTGGTCCTAGGGGAGACTGTTGTCTCTCAGAGCAACATACATCCCAGGGGATCAAAATCAGGGAGCAGACATCCTGTCGAGGCAGGGGCTGAGGCCCGGGGAATGGAGACTCCACCCCGAAGGTGGTGGAGTCAATATGTCAGAGGTTCGGCCCAGTGGAAGTGGATCTATTCGCATCTCGAGAGACTACCCACTGTCCACTGTGGTTCTCCCTCACACTCAATCCCCGCTGGGGTTGGATGCCATGGTGCAGACGTGGCCAAGGCTGCGTCTGTACGCATTTCCCCCGATCGCTCTGCTCCCGGGAGTTCTAGAGAGGGTCCGTCACGACGGGATCAGTCTAATGGTTCTCAGACATAATATCGCTCCTGGACGGCCCTCCATGGGAGATTCCCATCAGGAGGGACCTGCTGACACAGGCAGAGGGCTCAATATTTCACCCTCGGCCTGAACTATGGAAACTGTGGGTCTGGTCCCTGAGGGGGCACAGTACCGAGAGGCTGGCCTGTCAGCAGGAGTAGTAGAGACCATACTCAGCTCTAGAGCTCCCTCCACAAGAAAATTGTACGGTCTAAAATGGAATGTTTTCACCGTATGGTGTAGAGAGCGTGAGGTGGACCCATTTAACTGCCCGGTGGCTTCAGTGCTGGAGTTCCTCCAAGAATGCTCCTCCACGCTCCTCTGGGTGATGGGCCTCTGAGGAAACAGCAGTTGGTCATACGTTCCTCCATGGGGCTTGGAGGATGAGACCTACGGCTAGTAATAGGCTTCCCACATGGGACCTGGCAGTGGTTCTCGAAGGGCTGGCCGAGGTCCCCTTCGAACATCTGGAGTCGGCTGAGGCCAAGAACCTTCCCCTAAAGGTGGCTTTTTTGTTGGCCATTACTTCTCTGAGGAGAGTAGGAGATCTGCAGGTGCTCTCTATATCCCATGGGTGCCTGGAGTTTGCTCCAGGTGACATTAAAGCTATCCTGCATCCCAGGCCGGGCTATTTGCCTAAGGTGCCATCCAATGTGGCACGGCCTATGGTTCTGCAGGCTTTTCATCATCCACCTCATGTGACGGCGGATGAGGAGCGACTTCATCTGCTCTGCTCTGTCAGAGCTCTCAAATTATATATTCAGAAGCCCTCTTCATGGCGGAAGTCAGACCAGTTGCTAGTGTGTTTCAGGTCGCCCAAGAAGGGGCTTCCCGCTTCCAAGCAGACCATTAGCAACTGGATCATTCAAGCTATATCTATGGCCTATCAGGTGCGCAGTTTGCCTTCACCCTTGGCCGTGAGGGCTCATTCAATCAGAGGTATGGCGTCCTCTAGAGCCCTCCTTTCAGAGGCCCGGATCCAAGAAGTGTGCGATGCAGCAGGATGGGCCACCCCTCATACTTTCATCAAATTTTATAGCCTGGACATTCCATCTATTCCTGGCACCCTTGTGCTCTCGTCCTAAGTGTGCCTGTGCACAGTTTCACACTGGGACAGGCAGGGCTCGTTGTGGCATAGTGGGTACTCGTTCCCCCAAAGTGTCATTGGACGCAGTTCGAGTTCCCTCGAAGGGAACGTTAAGGGAACGAGTACTGCATCCCTTTGCCATGCCTTCCCCTGCCTGGGAGCGACTTGCTTCATCACAGAAGCTGACGCTGTTACTGTTGCACTTTTTTTTTGTACTTTTGTATTTAAAAACTGAAATGCAATTTATTTAAGAAAATTGTTTCTGGACTTTAAGTTTTAAAGAGATTATTTTCTTATATTCTTCATATATATTTTTTTAGATTCCAAGATTTATTTGTTGCACTGTTTTTTATACATTTATATTGTAAAACTGAAGTACATTTTTCAGTTTACAGTATTAGATTTGTGGCTGCATTTGAAGTTCTTTTTCACTTAAGAAAAATAAATAATATATTACTGTGAAATGTATGTCAGATAATAAAAATACTGTATGTATTTGTTCATGTTTTATTAAGGGATAAGTCTGAAGCACACCATAAAATAATTCTATCAATTCATACAGGGCTAGTATGAATTGCAGCTGTATAGATACACACCCAGGTATCGGATCAGTACTCGGTATCGGCCAATACCCTGAGTCCAGGTATCGGAATCGGGAAGGGAAAAAGGGTATCGGAACATCTCAACCCGCTGTTATAACGTAGACACACACACACATACACACAGATACAAGGGTCCATTCCCAGGCTGCAGTCAGGTGTTTTTGGACTGGAGCGTTTTTCCAGGGAAACAGAGAGGATAATTCCCTAAACAGTTGCAAGACTTTGTCATTCTATTCAGTCCAAACTTATAGATTGTGACTTATTCACAAAACTACTGAAATTGAACTGAATTTAGTTTGAAAGAGATGCCTGAGTGCATTTTCTATTGATTATGGGAGAAGTTAACCAAATGATGGTGCTTGAAATGAATGTGTGGCAAGCTGAGAGCTGTGAGAACAGAGCGAGGCCGGAGGAGCGAGTTAGCGTCACCTGCACGCCACACCGGTCTCGAGTCTCACAGAGGAGCTCTGGAAGGTTAAAAGGAGGAGTGATGACAGTGAATGACAAAAGAGGACAAGGCCTGGGACATTTATGTTGTGTTTTATTATGTCTATATGCAGCAGTTGTCCATGAGGGGCTGCCACCTTCCTTTCTTTCTGTGCTTTGTTTATTTTGTCATTAAAGTTATGTTGATCATTTGCCGCTTCCCGCATCCTTCATCCTTGAGCCTTGAACACTGTTAGTCGATGAATTTGAGTTGAGTTAACAAACAGGATGCCTATTTAAATTTGAATGTAAGAAAGTAAAATTAAAATGCACACACATATAAAATAAAATAATAAAAAATGTCAGGAAAGTCTGTTAAGACAAACTTTTAATGTTGAAAGTTTGAAGAAGAAAAAAAACAGACAGACAGAATTATTCTGACATTGACTAGCGCTGTTAGAACGCTTAGGCAGACAAGCCAAAAATTGAAACTTTTTAAACTTTTTGTCATCCCAAAAGAGTGGTGCATAATGGAGTGCAGCAGAGCAGCATCAATAATATCAGATATTGGGGGGGACAATTTGGCCATTTCTAATTATTGGGGATGGGACTTCCCCCATAATGCCTATGGTGGTTACAGTCCTGAGACCCCCTGGAAAGAGAAGAAGAGAAGAACTCCATGCTAAATGAGCTCTTAGCATGCTGGTAGCATGCAGCAACCAGGTTTCTGTCCTTTGTGGAATCACAGCTGCATCTGGTATGCTATCCTAGCACAGATTTATTCCACCCTTATGTTCACACAGACAAAATGTTCTAATCTATACTATCAAACACAGTGAGCTGAGAGAGGAGAATATTTGTGTGAGCTGCACAACTCCTATATTGAGAATCACACTTTGATGTTCTCAAGATCTCTTTTATCATGTGTGCAAGAGTCATATGGGAATCATACATGATTCTACAGTTTAAGCGCAACACACACATATTGCAAAGACAGTAAATGAAATGAAAAACATGGAGTGCCAACTAAATTGTTGCTCAGAGGGTGGCAGGACAGATTTAGAGAAGCAAATCAGTACTACTGTCTGTCTCTGTCTGTGTGTGTGCTGTGTGTGCGTGTGTGTGTGATATGCAGTTCAGAAGAACAGAGTAGTCAAGAGGCCCTTACAGTAGAGTCATTTTAGCAGCAACGTCTATAGCCTACACGTTAAGTGGCACTTTTAGATGGCCACTTCAGCCAGGTGTGTGTGAGTAGAAAGGGTAGCCAACAAAACGAGTGGGTAATACTGAGCTCAAGCAAGTGGTCCACTTCACATGAGGGTATCCTCAACTTATCCAACACCTCATTTTGGTTTTGGTTTTTGCCATCTGACAGCCAGGGCCATTTGAGGTGACAATATCCACACATCTCACATCTCACACACATCTCGAGAAACGCCAACAATTGATATGATGGTTTGAGGTATATCTATATGGTTGCCTGGGTCAACCATATCAGAGCGAATCTGACTAGCAACACCAAGATCCGTCATGTAGAACAAGAAGAAGTAGTCCAACAAATTATTTAATCTAAGCATATCTGCCACATAGTATAGTAGCCTACCTACTTTTGTTCAATTACAGATATGACGTAACCACTTAAGGAAGAATGTTTTCAACATTGATAATAATAAGAATGATGATAATAAGTAACTTGAAATGAAGTAACTAGGCTGCAAAAAAATCAGCTTTATTATCAAAGGATGTAGGAAAATAATTGCATTGTAAATTATAAAAAAAAAAGAAAAAAAAAATGTACCATCCCCAAACTTTTAAACAGTAGTGTATATAAAATATATTTAAAGTGAATTTTGTTAATTTTTATCCAAATCCAAATAAGCTTCTTAACAATCTTGTGATACCAGGCTTATGAAGGCCAAAAAACAATGTCTGCATATCACCAGGCCTAGAGAGGAAAGTAATGCTAAAACTGACTGCATTTTTTTTTTTTTTAGTTATGAACATTATCTTGCTTCTTGAAAAAAAAAACAAAAAAAAACTGAGAGCTTAGTGTAACATTACAATAATGATTTATGAAATACTAATGAACACCATTTGCCCACGCAGCCACCGCCTAAAGCAGACCGGCACTAACTGTACGATATTGTTTATCCCTCATCCGCAGATACATTTCTTTCCTCACTCTGTTTATTTCACATCTCTGAAGTAATCCCAAAATGAGGCACCTGCGTGCACTGCCACCCGTCTGCTTGTTTTTTCCGTGTCTGGAAAATAACAAATCAGCGTCTCGCATTATTTCCGGCGTGGTGGGGAACGAAAGGTCCTTGCCCCACGCGCTCTCCCCTGTGCGCATATTGATTGCAACAATGCCTCAGCTCCGACAATACAGCCGAGGGGTCAACACCATTTCCATTAGAAAGTTTGCGAGTTTCAATTCACTGCATTTTTTCCCCTCTCGCTGTCTTTTCCTTACGCTAACGCCCCCCTCCGACCCTTCCCACCCACCCCCATCCGTCCTCGGCTGCTGATAAACAGAGTATTTTCAATGTCTGAGGGTGTGTTGTGCAACTTAAACCGCTCACCCTTGGCTCTGTAAGTGGGTGTTGCAGTGCCTATAGGAGGCAGGGTTCTTGCACACCGCTAGAAAACGTTAACCCGCATAACTGGGTCAAAATGGCACCGCAGGAGTGAAGAGCTACTTTTGTACTGTGCGCGCATGTGTAAGTGTGTGTTTGTGTATGTGTTTGAGTGCCTCGGGTCTTGTGAATCACATTTCCTGACGCTTTAGGATGGCATTATATACTGTATAGCAAGGGAAAAACTTACCAGACGAAAACAATGTCTGAGTGTCATCCACTTATTCTCAGGGCATGGCTGTCTCACAGGAGGAAATTAAGCTCGGTGAGAGAGAACATAAAAAAAATCCAGTGTCTACTTTCTTTATGTTAAGTTACAGAAAAGTTAGTAAAAAGTTCCTGCATGGTTGACAAAGTAAAATGTTTTATTTAATTATGTGTTGCATTAAAATAATTGTTATACATAATCTTATACATATTCTTATACATAAGTTTGAAGTTTTAAAAAACTTTTAAGGTTTGAAAGCATAGATAGATAGATAGATAGATAGATAGATAGATAGATAGATAGATAGATAGATAGATAGATAGATAGATAGATAGATAGATAGATAGATAGATAGATAGACAGACAGACAGACAGACAGACAGACAGACAGACAGACAGACAGACAGATAGATAATATTCAATGATAACAATTAAAAACATTTTTGTATTATTTTATCAAGAGTTTTATTTGTGTATACATTTTTGTGCCTGCTCTGCTGGCCATATAAGCCCATTTCCATCCTTCAGCCTTTATAAATTTTGATTAATACCAACCGAGTTTGGAGTCCAGGGCCTGAGGTCCCTTCTGTACACCCCCAGAAATAATGAGCCTTCAAGAATAAAGAATATGCTTGGGAGGGATAAATGTACATATTTTGACGTTGCCATCCACCATATTCAAATGAAATGAGGAGGTGAGGTGACTTTCGCTGATTAAATTTGTTCTAGACTTCGGTACTCTGCTCTCCATTCGTATTTAACTGTCAACTGCTCTTTCCTGCATTCGGAGGTGCCACCAGCCCCTTTGCATATGTTTTCTATAAATAAAGACACTGAGGTGCAGTTTGGCTGCCATGTCACTAGTCCAAAGCCTTCTGGGATTGTAATAATCTCTGAGGCTCCAGCCAATCACGTTGAACTTGTGAGTGTCCATACAGAGACAGGGTAAGCCCAGTCTCTAGTTCAGAGCAGAGAGTATAATTTACTTAAGCTTGTCAGGGGAGAAAAAATCTCAAAGCAAATGCGTAGTAATAAATTGTAACACATGCTGCATATGTTTGACCTGCGACCCCTGGCATTTGGAGGCAGATCTGAGCTCATGAATTCCTCTGACAAGAAATGGCAAGCAAAAAAAAAATTAAAAAAAGGAATACTACAAGACAAAAATGGAAAGGGGGAGCAAATGTGAAAACGAGAAAGACAAAAAAGAAAACAGAACCAGGATACCCATAAAATAAGGTTTTTGCAGTATAACTCAATTACAAACTGAGAAAACACACACACAAAAAAAATTGTTTATGCTATAAATTATACCATTTGTTGAAAAATTATTTAAAACATTAAGCAACAAATAAAATAAAAATAGGAATGTGATAGGACACCTGTGTGAACTTGAGAACGAGAACTGACATCATATATCTTCATGAAAATGTAAAGGTCTGGCAGAATTTGGAAATGCCACATGATGATGAACAGCCATGTTCTCTTGACTTTTATTTAATTTTTATCATTTTATTTGTATTATATTTATTTATTATATTCTGTATTCTTTATTTATATTATTTCATTTATATTTTTTATCATTTTATTTTTATTAAATTTATGTATTATACTTTGTATATATTCTTTATTTATATTATTTCATATATTAAAATTTTATTTATTTATTTAGTTGCATCCATTTACCAGGGTGAAACACTATTAAGATGCCCAGGGTATTTATCAAAAAAGTGATTTTCATCTGGTAACACAGAAACATCTGACGACTAAAACAGTGCTCGAAACAGCTTGTATGAACTGCTTGAATGCAACCATGCTTACAGAAAACTTTTGACAGTGAACAAATGTAAAATATTTACACATGAATAAATCAGCGTTGCTCGAGATGAACGGCAATTAAGCAACTCAGCAACCATAACGCAAAATTAAAATGTTCTTGTAAACAGTGTCTTTATCAAAAACATGTTTTTAAACAAAGTCATGAGGCCATGATTTTACATGTATAATGTGCCTTGGTGAAATGAAAACATTTCAGTTTCTCTTTACAGGATCCAATACAGTAAAGTAGCTCTTGAAAACAGGCAAAACAATCACTGTTGACTCTCGCACGCCACCGAACAAGACCAGGCAATAAAGTTTAAATGGCAAGAGTATGCCATACAGTAAGATAGACCACCTCTAATGTGGGCAAGATGAGATTTTAAGTGCTCCTGGAAAATATGTGGTAATAATTCACATAAAATGATATCCATAACACAAAACATAACTCATTTGACCACACTCATTACGGACTACCGCTAATTGCTCTTCACTTCTGAAAGGGTTTGTGACGAAGCAAGAATTACAAAAACACTTCGTAATGAGAGGTTGCATGAAGTGTTATAGCAGCAACAGTACAGTCTCACATTTCTATTTACAGTCTTTTAATCTTCTGTTTCCCTAATCCCTATACATATGTTTGGAATTCTAGCATTTAACAAATATCACATTCCTTAAAAACTTTTGCTTTTATGCTTTAAGTAATAGGCCTACGCTGTCTGAGAATTTTGACATGCATGTTCTATCAATGAAATATGAATAAATTAATTAGAATTAGAATATTATAATTAGATAATGGCTGCTGAAAATCCATCTTTGCCATTGCATGAACAAATTATTATTAGGGCTGTGAAACGATTAATCGCGATTAATCGCATCCAAAATAAAAGTTTGTGTTCACATAATATATGTGTGTGTACTGTGCATAATTATTTTGTATAAATACACACACATGCATGTAAATATTTAAGAAAAATTTGTTATTTATATATAAAATATTTATATTTATTTATAAAACAAATTATATATAATATATATACAGTATATTTAAGCAAATATTTCTTAAATATATACATGCATGTGTGTGTATTTATATATACAAAATAATTATGCACAGTACACACACATATATTATGTGAACACAAACTTTTATTTTGGATGCGATTAATCACGATTAATCGTTTCACAGCCCTAATTATTATTAATATATTAAAACAGAAAATGTATTTATTTTCAAGTTATTTTCAATTTTACTAATATTTCACAACATTACTGCGTTTATTGTTTTTATTGTTTCCATTTGATCAAATGCAGCTTTGGTGATCATAAGAAACTTCTTTAAAAAAAAAAAAATTATTACAAACTTTTGACTGGTGTGCATAAATATTTTAAGCAATTTTCTGGGGCATTTTTATCTTTTGTGAGTCAAGATTTTTCAGGAATATAGTTTTCTTTCATTCACTCATTTAAAATATGCCAATTGAATCAATTAATTTCAATAAATCAGTCTGCTCAATTTCAGTCTGAAGAACATTACCTATAAATCTAAAGACCCTTCATATTATTAACATATTCAACACAAATCATTTTGGAGACTAATCTGCCAGCTACAGGTCATTACAGTGTCTGTACTGGCAGGCACTCAACCAACTCTAGGCGTATAATACAATTTTGTAAAATATTTTAAATGTTAGATTGAAAACAAATTGAAAAACAACAGAAGAATTAATTTTGCAGTGTAATATCCATGTAATTTTATCACATTTTTACCCAGTCCCTTTTGTACGTTTTACACCCTGATTTGCAAGGTTTCTTTTATGAATGTATTTGTAAGTTTAAGTGGTAAATTACTAGAGGTAATTCTTTTCTGCTTGGTTGGCCTGCTGAACAACACTGTGCGTGTCTTTAAACAGTGGCAGATGTTCTAGCGAGGGTGGCGGCAGATGTGTGTATGTGAGAGTGTGTCGTTCTGACACTCTGGACTGATGACTGGGGTAGGGTCTGCCAGTCTGGGTGTTTGCCCCGTTGATCCACCCTGCAGTGTGGCTCCATCGGCCTCTCCAAACCCCTACTATCCAGGTCCCCATAAAAATAGCCCATTCCATTACTCTTCCAACTCCCCAGAGGCCGCAAGGTCTCCGGCATCATTACCGCATCTCAGGATCTGACTCCTCTCGTACACCCGCCCGATCGCGCCACCCCATCTCCATTCCGCTAATTATAGGTCAAACATGGCTTTTTGTAAATCACAAATCCTTTGTTTAAATCCTGAATGAAAAGGCATCACGTGACAAGTAGAAAGCGGGAGCCGGAGAATGAAAAAAATGTTCGAAAAATTGGGACTCTGGAAAATTTTCAATTATGAAAGCAAGCTAATTTGGTATGACCAACGAGTGTCATACACGCTGACAGTGCTCCATTATGCAGTCATTTGGGTTCTTTTAAATTAGTTATGTTAATGTCCTGCACGGGAATGTAACACTTGGATGGGACAAGATTCCAGCAATTAATTTCTACAGTCAACCGAGAGACAAGCAAATTTATTTCCCCCCCTCTTGGGGAACGGGGAGGCAGAGGGTGCGAGGGTGGGGAGCGTGCGTTCGGGAGCGCCGAACAAGCACAACACCGTGGCCTAAATAAAGCCCAAACAATGGGCGCCAATGCCTCCTCATTCATTCCATTGACAGTGTTTTGCAGCTTAAACCTGTTTTATTAATTATGTTTGACATTTCCATAATTAGTTTCATTTACACAAAATCAATCCCTGCCGCCACCCGGTCTCATTTATCATTTGAAAAAATTTGCATAGCCAGTGCTGACTTTTTCTACTTAATTATACATTAAAAGTGTCAAGTGCGCTTGCTGCCTGGCATTATCTGCTGCAGAAAGGGTTGTGGCTGGACGGCGTTGACATTAATCATAGCTAGCCTGCGAGTAAAGCCGGACGCTCACGGGGAAGTCGGGGGGTGGGTGGGGGAGCGGAGGGCCTTGTTTCGGGAGCTCCTGACCTGCTGAAAACCAGTAAAGAAACTATGACCTCCAGTCCCAAACAGCCACTGTTTGTTTACAGTCCAAGATTTGAGAGTAAATGAACAAGATTTGTGTTACTTGGGGCCGGTGACTTCAGTTTGACATTTTGTCAAATTGACAGAATAAATATTAATTGGTTGGAGCGATTCTAGAACATGTTTAGGGAGCTTAGGCGGCCCTGTTTTTCTTCTTGCTAAGAAATTGGTGTTTATATGATCTCTTTCTATATTCAGCTGTAGTTGAACCTCAACAAGACATAATAAACAACTGGAAAATTCAAGGTTGTAGGAAAAAAAAAAAATTGGTCAGAAAGTGTGGGAACCTAGTCTCAAACATGCTCAAGTGCACTTTCCAAATGGAAAAATCCATTGATGATGCACATTTATAATTTGTAATATTATTTTATTTATTTATAATCATTATTAAACTTAAAAGCAAGAAACTGACTAATATTTCTCATAATTCTGAGGAACTTGTTCCCACTGAGGTAAAAATCCAGGAATCGGCCCTGGTTGGATGTAAAGAGTAGAACTATTAAGCAGTGATGATTGTGAGGAGTTCTTTACTGCTGTTTGACAAACCACTGTCAGAACAGCATTTTCCTAAACCCTTACAGGCGTACACCCTTCAGGGCGTGTGCTGAATTATATCCGAGCAAGTGCCTGCATATGCTTTAGGGCGCTTTATCCATTGTTTCTCTTCAAAAGAATGATAAAACTTCCTGACATAACGTAATTAGAGATGATGTGCTGCTCATTTTGACATTCACTCTCGGTGAGAACTCGAATGTCTCAACAGACCGCCGTCAAGTGTCTGTTTGAAATGAGTGTGTGTCCTACACCGCCGTGATAAATGATAGGTTTGAAGCACTTAGAGGCTGGATTTGCAAAAGGCTGAACGTGGGGATTGACGCCCGTTGACATTTTACAGAGGACTGAAATAGGGTATGTTCTCGAGCTATGAAAGGACCTTTCCAGTACAAATCATTTCTACAGCTCCCTAAGATCCTCAAAGTCATGATACGTTCACAGCAATACTCCCTTAATATACCTGATTGAAAACAGAGACGAAAGTTCTGTGATGAAAGACTTCTGCTCCTTCCCTATTGGAGCAGAGAGAGCGATTGGCCTGGGAGGAATACATTAAAAGCTGGCTTTGCAAGACCACTGATCCACAGTCAGCCCTGTGAATAATAACATCAAGACGTTCTGCCACACTCTGCCTGTCTCTTCTTCAAGGGCAACACAAAAAGCGGGCTACCTAACAAAGGGCCTGATGAAGTCAGTAATACTCTGGCGTGTCCCAACCCGAGCGGTGGGTGGTCACGACCGCTGGCACGCCTCAGCGCACTACATTGCTAATGCCCGCGGCTAAGCTAGCAGGGTCATTAGCCTAAGCTACGCTATTTAACACCCAGAGCTAAGAGGACCTTGGTAATTGCACTCAGCTAGATCAATACTAGTTAAAGGAGAGAGAAAGTTAAGAGGGGTATAGAAGCCCCCACCCTCGCTGTCAGACGCATGGAACGTTAGAATTAATTCCCTCTCGAAGCCGGAGAGTGAGCGAGCATCAAACATCATTATTCCGAGAAAGTTCCTAATCAGCGTGTTAACACTCCGCTGAATGTACTTTATATCAGGTTTTAAATTAAGCCCTAGCAACTTTCTGCAGCAAAAAATATTATAATTTATAGAAGCGATCGAATGAGGAGGACCCCCGCCACTACCGTGACTAGCTGGGAAAAGAAAAAAAATGTTCCTTGAAATGCAAAACGTTTTCTAAATCAAGGATTATTCCTCTTTTCATTGGTAAAAAAAGACCTGGGATAAAATATGAAGATGAATTCACGTGCCGTGTCTAGTGGAAGCGTTAGTCCTACACAGACAGAAAAAAAGATTAGAAAAGGAGGGAAAATCGTTTATTTAGATGGCATACATTACCATTACTCTTGCATTGTGTCCCCACTCTTCATAATGACTAGGATAAATGTCTTGCCTGGAATGCACACTCTTGACAATAGAGGCGGATATTACTTGGTTAAAAGCTCAAGTCCTATGGGTAAAAGAGCTTGAAAGAATAAGAAGTATCCGTCATTGCTAATGAGCTATAAGGATAGCACATTGCCTTTATAAATCACCATATTCACCCTGTTTATTTAAATTCATTGGTGCCTCATTATACCTGAGCTACGCACCTCTAGGTCTGAGCTGATTAGGAGTGCCATAGCTCAAAATGGCTTTTAATTCAGTGAAACGCGCTTTGACCTTGTGCCGTAACCCTGCATGAGACATAGCGTGGTCGGTGCCATTAATAACGTTGCCACCTTTTTCCTAGTGCGACGGAGCACCACCCCCCTCCCCCCCTCTTAAAATATGTATTATTAGTTAGCCATGACGGAACATTTATCAAACCAAATTACCCTTTGGTGTAAAACGGCTTAATTCTGCATCCCTTTAGCCCTCTCTGCCATTACCTGCTCTTTAGGAAGGCTGGGTATTAAAGAGGTTCATAGTATAGAGGTATAATGAGGCAGGGATGCAGAGGGTGTCTGTAGTTGATCATCTCTCCAGTGGCATTTAGGTGCACATCCATGTATCTTCTCAAGGGAATTCAGTCCCCTGAAAGAGGATTCATAGGTGTCGTGAGTATTTGTCTTGCTTAGATTAGGAAATGTTATGCAAAACGTGGAGGGACTGAATCAATGCGAGACTGAAATCTACAGACTAAGTAAATCACAAGATGTTGAGTGTTTTCAAGTTAACAATTTTTGTATAATCCAGGAGGTTTTACCCTGCATCACTGCTATTATGTCATCATTTTGGATTCTACTCTAAGAACTACTTAAAAACAATCCCAAAAAGTCAAAAACTGCCTAATTTGTAAAGAATTTAGGGGGGAAATCGGTTGGCTTTTGAAATTAAATTTGAGCAACCTCTGAGCAATAATATTTTTCTCTGGGATTGTACAATTAATGACTATACAAAGTAAAAATAGATTTGAATGCAAATTCTTTCTGAAAACCAAGATCAACTATTCCTCTTTGAAAATGCTGTGGTTACCATTTCTCAGCATAGTCATTACTGGTCCAGAACAAGCTTCACAAATGCATTTATCTAGTTCATTACTACTCTAAACCAAGTCAACATTGACTTCACTGACAACTCTGACATCAAGTTTCTGCTATTTTAGACACTGAAAAGTCTCAAGGTTAAGAGGCCGAGAGTAGAGGTAGCCCTGCCAAGCCCCTGGGCCACTTTTGTCACAGTACCCCAGAAGGGTGGACTCACAGGAACAGAAGACAATGTCATCGTCTAGAGGGTTAGCCATGAAAAAGATGCATGGCTCTGACCAATAGAGTGAGTGATTAGATCAATTAAGTCATTTAGAGAGAGACCCGATGAAGTATGGAGGTGTGTTTCTGAGTGAGTGAGAGAGAGCGAAAAAGAGAGATTCTGGATCCTATGGGACAAGGCCACCTCATTAGGCTACTGGACCCGGACCAAGTGCACATCCCAAAGACAAGAGGTATGTTCGACTTCATGCGGCGCAGCACAGACTGATCGGCATATGACTTGAAGCAGTGAATGCCTGTTAGAATTTTTGCCTGCCTTGAGACGGCGCTGATACCACGTCACTGTGACATATACCATCAAAATACCACGAGCGATTCGAGAGTAGTCGGCCTAGCTTATTCTTCATGGTTTGTCCAGATGACGGCACAGATGTTTCACGATTGGCCGGATTCACCAATGACAACGATGATGTGGGTTACATGAATATTCTGACGCATTTAGCTCAGCTAATGCTCAAAAATCTGTGGTTTAAACTCTTTCTCTTAGTGTTATTTTTTGTCATGCTTATCAAAATAACACTGCTAAAAATAGACCGTACTTTATTGGTATTTCAAAAGTAAAGGCTTACTGTATGTTGAACTTTATTATTGTACTGTACATACATAACATTTGAATGAAAAGTATTTATGTTGCTATACGGTTGAAGCGTCTGTGTATTTGACAAGTATTGTATCCAATCTGCTTCTGTGATTAAGTATGCAAACATTCAGAATCACTACAGGAAGCAGAAAGTGTCCGACTTATACCTTGATATGAAAGTAAATCTTATAATAAGATATTTGGGTGCCAACTGGATCATGCTAACTCCTGTCTGTAATTTTCAAGCACACCCAAAGACCTTCAGTACCTCAGGTGTTTGGTTAGAATTGGAAACATGCATCCCTACACGAATCCGAGGTCCTGTTGACAATAATAGTTTTATAAGCAGTCTCTGCACAAAAAAGCCTCTATAATCTTTTAATCTGCAGCACACAGCAAGGCTATGTTTGTCATGTGACTTCTGGAGGGGGTGAGGTATTGTAAATATTGAGGGGTAAATGCGAGGACAATGAAAACAGTTCCCCAAGGCTAAAAATAATGTAGCCTAATCCGATAAATGTTTGTGAACTACAATTACGCTTGATTACTGGTTGGCACAGTAAGAGAATGTAGATATTGTGTTGACTGTCAGGGATGCACACTGCAGAACACACAGCGCTTGTCAGAAAACACATTCCTAGAGGGAATCTGGGTTTTGCAGAACTTAAGACATTACACTATTTCACAAGCAACATTTTAATAGCACTTGCATTTATTTATTTGTTTGTTTGTTTGTTCATTTATTTCTTATCTATTTTTTTTTTTTTTACAATTACAGCTAGCAAAATTCATGAAATAAAGCATTCTAAATGTTTTTGACGCCCTTAGGTGAAATATTCTTTATAATCAGCCAGAAAAATGACTTTGGTGAATAAATAAAAACAGTTAATCTAATGTGTCTTCTTTTTACTCCTCCATAATTTTGTGTTTCTGCAAAAGTGGAATATTCCTTTCATTAAGCCAACAAAATGGGAATAAAGAACATAATCACTATGGATATTTATGTTTTTGTGACACTTGCAGTTTTTCCATTTTTGCAGTGGTTCATCACTGTTTCTCACAATTAAGAAAGGGAAAAAAGACAGTTAAAAATTCCATAACAAAATAATATAGCATTTTGGGGTTTTTTTGTTTGTTTTTTTGCAATATACAGTTCGACAACTGATAATAACTACTTTGACAATCCACCCATTGTGGCAGGTTTGGGGGACGATAAAGACTAAATATTCATCACTGGTCCATAACTGTTAGTCACAAATAAACCAGGGAAAAAATAGCTAAATAATTACATTGTATATATATTAAAATATATATTTATATTATACATTGATATATATATATATATATATATATATATATATATATATATATATATATATATATATATATATATATATATCATTTAAAAAGAAAATCATATGAAAAGTATACAAATAACAATTATATAAATTAAATTGTGCAAAAATGTTGTTATTAAATTAGACAAAGTTAATTTTAGACTGTGATTTAGTGTGCTCCCTCTGAAATTCAATCAATAATTAGCTGTCAACTACAATTAACATTTGAAGCTTTTTCCCAGTCCAACAAATTTGAAATGTTTTAAAAAGGCCCTGACCGAATTCCACCTCTTAATACTTTTATTAACACCCTCTCATCATTTGGACAGGTACACAACACTCCTGGAAGGCAGCATTGTCCCATAATAGCTAGTGTGGTTTCCTCTAAGTATTATTTGCCTGCCAACACTTGTCTTAGCGCGTGGTGACTGGAAAAGCTTCTACGATGCTGCAGAGGAAATGAGGCCTCTGGCTTATACTGATCCCACCGCTGCCACCAGCGCTCCCGTTTCCAGCAGCTCTGCCACATGCCAGACTACACCGTTGATTCCCAGTTCTGACGCGAGTACATTAGATTGTGTGTTTGTGCCCGCAGGACTGACTGTGCGCCTGTGTTTAGGCTTCTCTGTCAGATGAGTCAGGCTCTGTGATTTATGGTCTCTGAAAAGGTTGCGTTACCAGCGTGCACGGATGGCCCCGCATGGTAAATGGGGAAATTCGGAATTTATTAACATACAATGAATGATGATTAATGGATCAACGTGGATCTCGCAGTCTCTTTCGAATGTCTCAACACACTTGATGTATGCTGCAATAAAAAGATATGTGCGAACCTCTGTAAAGGCATTTTCCTTACAGTCTAGCCGCTAGCTAAAATATAGAGAGGTGTATGATGACGGTTAGGGGAGAAAGGCGGGGAGAGCCGTCCTGAGTTAGTCTATGAGGATGCATGGAGTGAACAGGTGAAGTCTTACATGCATTATTTACCATACATTACCAAGAATGTCCTTTGCTTTACCAAGAACTTGATGAGGAAATGAATAGATTAAGATGGTAAAACGAGCCAAGCAATTTAGGGCAAAATCAGGATGCATTTGCCTGTCCATTCATCAAATTTTACCACAACATTTCTTTTCTGTAACATATCTTTGACTGTTCTGTGGTGTGCTCAGTATCGCTTGGAAAAATCTTCAGTGCGCTATTTGAAGGATAATGTTCACCTCAAGCCCATTACTGGTCTGAACTCTGTGGGTAGTGTCGGTTTGCTTTCGCAACCACTTTCAGGATTGTTTCCCATTTAGGCGCCCCACAAAGCCTTCAGAGTTCATGTTGGTTTGATGCTTGACAAAACATGAAAACAAATCCAGATGCAGGATCACGTCAAACATGTTGCTGACACTTTTACTCCGATGGAGTTCATTTGTCAAAAGATACTGCAACTCGATGTACTGTGTTTGAGCACTATGCCAATGTATGTAAACTATGAGAAAATGAGGGTATGTTTATGTGACTAAGGCCCGGTTTCATAGACAGAGCTTAGATTAAGCCAGGACTAGGCCTTAGTTAGGACATTTAAGTAGCTTTAAACATGCCTTAGAAAAATAAAAACATTGCTGGTGTGCATCTTGAGACAAAACAATGGCACTCACATATTTTAAGATATGTCAGTTCAAGTTGCTTTCAGTTAAAACAGCTCAAACATGCATTTTAGTCTAAATAATGCCTTAATGAAAAAGTAAAAATGTTAAAATGTTTATCTGATGGTTAGGTTATTTGAGGTCAAGGGATAGAAAATAGCATTATCTCATGCTTAAAATAACAGAAGTCAAAATAAAGTGTCAAAACAAACATGCATGTGTGTATTTAAATGTCCATGCTAGTTTGTGAATAAACAGTGTGTAGTTGTGTGTTCACACAAGCTGACAAATGTCATACCGGGACAAGATGATGAGGAATGGAGGACATCGCTGGCAATGAGCAAGAGCTACAGGGTCACTACACACACATTCACACACAGCCTTTCACTTCATTACCCTCATCCTCCTAATGCGAATCACACTTAGTGAAACAAGCTCGCGCCCAGAGAAAAATTTCGAACAAAACAACAAACATCCGTTAGAAGAATGACCCACAAAGTAAGCTGCATCCGTTGTTAACAAAGTATGCGACTAGTATGTTTTCTATATCTGGGTGCAATTAGCTATGCTATCCTGCCATTTTACTTACACCGATGGACCAAAATATCAAAAAGGTTGTTTCTTAAACTGACCGAACAACCAGTGTCAGGGAGTAGCCTAAACAACTAAAATGTAGCGACGACTAATTTTATTTTTTGTGGTGCGACATTTTTGTTTTCATAATAATGTAGCTCTTCCAGTAACAAACCGCTACAAGGCTATATTTACTGGCGAATGTTACTAATTGAACATACAATTTCACATCGACCCAAACTGAGGCAATAAAACAGACAACATCAGACAACAAAACTTACCTACAGTACAATGTATTTTCACTCATCACAGCGTGCATCATCGGTTACTTCAGATCATAAATGAACTGCGTCAGAGACGATTCACTGATTCATTTGAGTCCCTTTTTTTTTTTTTTTTGGTCTTAACTCAGTTATTTAAATGATTGTATTTATTTTTATATCATTTCAGATTGCACTGTTCAAATTTAATGCATGTCACCCTCATGGATATTTTTGTCAAATTACATAATTTTATATTTCACTATATAAAAAAATAAAAAAAACCCATAAATGTACCTAGTTTATTTAATATTAAATAGGCCTACCTGCTACAAGTTAAGATATATTTGCTAATCATTTATCACAGTGAACATGTATTGTACTTAATAGCAACACATTTTGTAGTGCTTAAGTAAAACAACATGTTGAACTCCGTCCTCATGGTGTAGCAGCAGTGGATTGTGTCACAGAAATGACTGTACATTTGAGACCACCTCTTTCAAAAACCTGCGATCTAAGGTTTAAAACTCCAGAGGATTGTTGATTTATATTTGCTCACTCGCTCGCTTTTATCCTAGCACTGAAACCTCTGAAACCTCTCATCCTTCTGCTCCTCTCTGTCTCCATTTCTCTCTCTCTCTCTCTCTCTCTCTCTGCATCAAGTGTTTCTTGAATGGGGGAACACCAAAACAGGCCAGACAAGAACAGGACAAGAAGGGAAAGCCAAAGAGACATGATGCAGAAGAGTGAAAGTGAGAGTGTTAAGCCAAGCATAAAATAACTTCAATCTAACATATTCTCCCAGGACGGCAGGAGGCAAATAGCAATAAGGCATTGGGCCGGAGCCGGAGTGGAGGAATCCGCTGGATCTCAGTGACCCATGGAGGAGAGGGGCGGATGGGAGAGATGATGCTACGCAGCAGAGACAAACTGTCTTCAATTAAAGCCCAGGCAAGCAATGCAGGACCACAGATGAGGTGTCAAGAGGTTCAGCTGTGGATACTCAGGAGCGTGTGCGCCAAAAGTGAATTTGGGAATTCAATTGAATGTATTTGTGCGCATGTGTAGATAAAAGCAGAACTGAATAAATCTGCAGACTTTTTCCACAATTGGCCATGGACAACTTCAGCCTGTTAACAGAGAAAAGATAGACTAATAATATACAATTAAATGGTAACAATTGACAACAAGTTCCCATAAGTTAAGTTAATGCAGTAAATAACATTAACTAGCAATTAGCAATACATTTGTTACAATATCTGCTAAATGGATAAAAGTAAATGTATTTGTTATGGTTAGTTAATAAAACACAACTGTTCATTGTTATCACTGTTCATTATTTTAACAGATACAACTTTGGATAATGTATTAGAAAATATTAACCATAATAAATGTTTTAGATGTATTTTACATTGTTAGTTCGAGTTAACTAATTAAAAGATTTACACCTAAAATCTGTAAAACGAATTTCAAAGCCGTACACACACATTAAAATAGCAGGAACAGAATCCTTTATATTAATATCATATCTAGAGCTGTGAGATGATTCAGCATCTCATTGCTGTTGGACTTTTCTTATAGGTATTTTCAGGATTATACAACATTTACCATTTGCCATAAGATATAATTTGGCCCTAATACGACAATTCAGAAGGCGCTTTTCTCTTCTTTACCGGCACACAAAGGCAGAAGCTGTTTTCTTACTCTCTTTCTCTCTCTCAAACGCACAGACACAAATGCACTGTCACACACGTCCTCCTGTTTGCCTTGTAAAAAACAAGCTGGATTTGGCCTGTTTTCTGGTTCATATAGAGCATGTGCCAGGCACTCAATCCTTCCAGCTCAACTGATTCACTCCATGACCAGGAGGAGAACCAGAATAAATTAAATCTCAAATCATTTACAATTACAAAAACTGAATTCACCATGTGGTCATCACAGCTATATGCTATAAGTGTACATGTGTATTCAATTCCCTGCCACTTTATAAAGGAGTTTAAACATTATTCGTTTACTGAAGTACAAATCATTTTATGATTTATGGTTTTATATTTACATTGAATAATTCTAAGTTATCTCCATTGAAGTTAAAAAAAATAAATTGATTGCGAAAATGATGTTTATGTATTAATGTTTTAAGAGTTGCAAGTATCATTCTCTGCAACAAATCAGCGTTTTGCTGTTTAGTGTGTGAAATACTTTAGCAATTAATCAACACTGGGAATTTAGAAATGCTCAATTTAGAAAAGCTGTTGTTGAACAAAAATAAAAAGTCTCTCTTTTTTTCTTGCTGGAAAAGAAACTTTAATTGCTTAAACATAGCCATAATGTTAAGTGTCTAGTATGACCAACTAGCAGTTAGTTAGGAGTAATCAGTCTTACTTATCCATATCAAATTAGACCAATCTACGTTTTTTATGTAACTGACTTAAAAAAAAAAAAAAAGGTTATGTCTTAAAAAAATAAAAATTAAATAAAATAAAACACCAGATTGGCTTATATATTTACATTGTAAAACTGAACCTGGAAGCAAACAAATAGAACATTCCTCATCAGTGAGTTACTCAGTTCCTTCTTTATTATTACCACTGTTGATTGTTGTTTATAATGAAAGTGATTTTTTAAATCAATTAATTTAACCAAAATAGTTTTTATTATTATTATTATTTAGCTATTTAATAAAAAAGAAACAAATCATTTATGCATTAAATCAAACAAACGTGATAGTAAATGTTTTTACATTGTTACAAAAGATGTATATTTCAAATAAATGTTTTTTCCTATTTATCAAAAAATCCTGCACAACCAACCAACCAGCAAACAAACAAACAAATAAATTACATGCATTTAAATTACATAAATTAAATAAATTTTAAAACACATTAAAATAAAAATAGTTTATTTTAAATTGTAATAATATTTCTCAATAGTATTGTTTTTACTGTATTTTTGGATCAAAAATGCAGCCTGGTCGATTGAGCATACTTTTAACCACATTTAAAAAAAAAAATTGAATGGACCATCATAGTAACATCATCATTAGTATCATCGTCATTTAGTATTAATAATAATAATAATAATATAAAATAAAAAAAAACAGCATTGTGGTTGAAAAACAGACTCATAAACTAGCATATATTGTGCTATGAGTGTCATTCACACAAACTTTTAAAACTTGCACACATATAAAAAAATTGTTAAAGAAAAAACACATATTTACCCTTTTAATCAATTAGTTATATTATAGATTTTGATCTATTAACAGTCAGTTTGATATTTTATGAACCTTATACCCATAGGATTCACTAACCCCTTTGAGAATAGCTGAGCTAAAAATGCATGTGATGGTACAAGGTGTGTATGTACTTATGGGTTAGATTATTTATTTTTTATACGATGTATGAATCGCTGTCATCTCCAATTGTGTAATGCTATTAATCTACAAACTCCTTTCTCTCCCTCTCCTTGCCTGACTGGATGCCAGGATGCACTTGTGAACGTCAGGAAGTCAGTAACCTGCACTAGAACTTCAGCGGAGGCTTATCTGGTCCACACACAGCCACACATCATCTGAAACTTCCCACTCACCCCGTTCCAGAAATGTTTCATTTCACCTCTCCCTCTCCTTCTCCTTCTCTCCAGAGCTTTGCATCTGAAATTGAACAGACACCGGACCAATTTATCATCGGCTGTCACGTGTCATGTCCAAGGCCTTTAGCGCAGGCAACCTACAGTACGCTTTGTATTTATCCCTTTGTTGTAGCTAAGGAGCTAGACAATACAACCTGCTATTAAAAATAGACGAGCAAAGGAATGAGGAAAGGCGAACGAGAATGACAAAGCGTTCTTGCCGAATGTTGTGAATTCGTCGCTCGCCATTACAGAGGTTGTGGACCCCGGCACGGCTACAGCAGCATATTTCTGGCAGGCAATCAGATGAGGGAACCTGCCAAGTGCTGGGGCTAAGAAAATGAAAAGAGGTCATGGAGAGCAGCGCTAGATCTTTCACGACATTAACATGCTAACACACTAGCTCATGCACTGCGTCAAAGTGCTGCGTGGCTGTTTTAAGCTGTAAATGTTCTTGTTCCTGTAAAAGCTATTACACTATTTTAAAGCTCCAGAGCTACTGTCACTGAAAACTGTAGTTAGTCTCTACTTTTAGTCACTTCCCAACACTGGTTTTACACCTCTCATCAAGCCTAAAACAAATTGACGCAAAATATACATCATGACAGAGATCTGAACTTTTTAGTTTAACATCCTTAAACTTCATTATCAGCACTACTGTAAGAAACCATATGCATTGTCATCTTCGCTTTTACAGTATTGGCTTACAACTGTAGAAAGAATGATATGGGACACTTCTTCCATCGACATCTGGAAAGATCCTAACCACTTTGTTCTTTTCCAGCACAGGGGAAAAAAGTAGTAGCCTATAGTGTGCTATTTTCGGATTTACCGGAGGCATGTTCCATCTAATTTTACAGTCGAATTAAACGCAAACATAGGCGGCTACTAGGAGCAAAATAAGGTCTAGCCAACTGGCAGCAGGCAGAGTTCGTTCTCATGGCATCTCTTTCCTTGAAATGGCACCACACACTCCGCTGGGCTTTCAAACATCCTGCCAAACAGCGTTTCGCAGCTTTGTGAATTCACAACAATCAAGTTTTGTTCTTGTATCACACATGTTCAACATTTCAAAATGGCAAAAATCACAAAGTTTAAAGTGTGTCAAATAAAATAAAATAAAATAAAATAAGTGTCAGGATTTGTACATTAGTCAGAGAATCTTACTGAAAAATAAATAAATGTATTAATGTATATCATGGATGATGATGTTTCAGTCATTTTTACAAGTTTACAATGCTATCATTATAGTAAAGTATGGTTAAAGTACATTTAACATGTTCAACATTTCAAAACAGCAAAAATCATGAACCATAAGATGTGGTCACATTAGTGGGATTTCGTAGCTAAAACTGTCTATTATTAGTGATGTGAAGCACAGATCACACAAAAATCGCTTTCAAACCAAGCAGCTTTCTGTTGGTCAACGCATGACAAACTTGAGCCCGATGCAAAAATGTGTGTGGGGAAATCTTTCGCCCGCATGTGAAATTCCCAATCTCATGAATTCCAATTGAAATAACTAGATTGTGTCTGCCCCAACCATGGTAAACGTGATTGCACGTGTAGCCCTCATAACTCTTCAGCCATCTCATTTTCTTTTAGAGCATGTTATATTTTACATGAGTGCATATTTAATGCGTAGCTTATTAAAAAAACGGTTCAGAGATGGGTTTCAGGTGACATGACTTACTTAAAGGTAATTAGCGTAGCTGCCTATATAAAAAGTAACTAACAGAGTGCTGACAGCGGCCGAGCGCTGACACCACATCTCTTTAATCAGTGAAACGTAGGCCCATTTTTCCCCTCCTGCCTGGTCCGGGGATTGTTCGCTGGTCAAAGCTGCCGGAGGACACAAATGAATGTCGACTGAGGCACGGACAATAGCAGGCGTAAGGTTACAGCATGTAAATGATTGCGCGGAGGCCTTTTCTAAGGAAGCTGCCATGTCCCGCAGTGCGCGTGTCATATTCGGGGGGAGGGGGGCGGAAGGCCCTGCTCCTCACAGAACAATGACACTGAGATATGGTGAGAGGAGAGTGGTTAATAGATCCAGACAAACCGTACGCATCTCCTGACGGACGAATCATCGTCTAGCACCGTTTCAATTCGGCGGGGCTTAATAAGAAGTGACTGACTTTACAATAACGCCATCATTTGCTTTGCCGAGAACCGAATGAGTGACGGACGACCCAAACTCCACCAGCTGCACGACTGTCACCTGGAATACGTTCTGTCATCTCCAGAATATTCTTGATTCAAGAATATACAACAAAACACTCTTGTGAGAATTCACACCTAGGGTGACATCGATGATATGAGTGAAAACGACAGGGAGAGAGACTGAGCCGAACGATTGCATCTTTACGTGAGAGTTAATATGGATGTGAAAATGAATATTTCACCCAGATTATTAGATGCGGCTTGGCTCCGGCTGAACCGCTAACAGACACAGGATATTGGCTTTTGCGGACCAGTATTTTGTTGTTTGACATCCCTGGCGAGGCCTGCGGGCTTCGGCAAGCCAGAGAAAGCTGGGAGGTGTAAGGGTCATCGCAATGAAACAGTGCTGTCAAGCTTTTGATTCACACAACAGCTGACGCACACTCACACAGAGTCAAGCTACGCCAGATGCATTGAAAACAGGGTGGAGAGAAAGTTAGAATCATCTGCACTGTATTACAGGACTTTCATTGGAAAAATAAGAGTATTTATAGAATGAAAAAAAAATAAACCTTATCAATAAAAGCTTCTTAAATTCAATTCACTATGTAATATATATATATATATATATATATATATATGAAGAGTTCAGATGCAAAAGCCTCTAAGTGCCATCTCAAATTTTCTTCTAAAATGATCATTTTTATCAAGCTTGTATATTTAAATTCAGTAATTTCACTTAAATGGCAATGAAAATTACCTATTAATTGTCATTAAAGTGAAATTACTGAACTTAAATATACGAACTTGATTAAAACGATCATTTTAGAAGAAAATTTCAGATGGCACTTAGAGGCTTTTGCATCTGAACTCTTCATATATATATATATATATATATATATATATATATATATATATATATATATAAAATCACTAATTCTGTACATATTAATGTCATTTTAAAAATAATCCTCAATTCCCATCAAATTATTTTAATATGATCCTCTGAACTAATCAATCCCAGTACACATTGAAGCTTTAGTATGCATAAGATTTATGCTTCTGTTTCACGACACAGTAGATGAGCTTTTCAAAAATGTGACTGATATCCATTATAGTGACATTCTAGTGTTTCTGTTTTATGTCAATTTGAATCCAGTGACAAAAACATTATAGAAAAAAAAAAAGTATGATAAAATAAAAAATAAAAAAAATTCTGGAGTGTATCTACACTATTTGTACATCAGAGAATTTTATTTAAAAATATATGTATTTATTAATGCACTATATCAAGCACAATAAATGTATAATTTTATCTTATCAAGTCAAAATTTAGTTTGACTCTATAATGCTATCGTTAGAGAAAAGTCTGAACATTACTTCAATGAGCTCATTGTTTCTGCCTTAAATTAATTCTGAAATAAATAACTTGGACACAGTCACCTTTGATAAAAGATCACTTTAAATTGTAAACATGCATTTTCTGTAAAGCTGATTTGAAACAATATGTATTTTGAAAAGCGCTATACAAATAAATCTGAATTGACTTGAACACGAGGGTTAAAGTGCATTACCGTTGTATATAAATGCTGTGCAGTTAAATCCCCCCAAAAATGCATCCTTCTGTTTCTCTTTGTACACCATCAAACTGGCTTGAAACAACCAAAAGCTCATTGCAAAATGCAACCCCCAACAAAACTCCTCTGACCATGTACTGTCTGTGACCTTCCAATCCTCGGAATGCGCCTCGCCACGAAAAATCCAAAATAACGCCTTCCTTTTTTGTTTTAACCCAGACCAGACTGTCATTGTGCAGTTAAGCGTTCATCGGCTTCACACTACAAGACCCTTGAGAGACAGAACAACCTCATCTTATAAGGCCACCCCTCGCCTTGAGGCTCGTAGACCCAAAACTTGCTTATTCAGTTTACTAATATTGTCTCCCCAACTTCCTACGACCTCCGAGAGGCTCCATTTGAGAGATCAAGAAGAATTACAGTGAAAGATCTGTTTTGTTGTTATTTCTAAAGGAAGATGGACCGAAAAGGGCTGCGGATAGCAGGATCTGGCAATGCTAAGATGTGAATGTTCCTATGGGACAATATGCTGATCAGCACCACAGTCCAGCAGTTTTAAGCCAGAGTTAGAGGTGTGAGAGGGGGGGGGAAACCAGGGAGAAAAGAAAGGGGAACAGGTTAAGGGGCTAGGGGGTAGTGAGGGGACGTGTGTATATGTGTTGGGAAGTACACAGACTGTGGAAAGAAAGAACTTGGGCCGCTAAGTGATACATAATCCTTAAGTCCTTACATACACACAGAGGGATTTTGACACAAAAGCCTTTAGTCTTCTCCTGTCTGCTTTATGTCATGTCTCATGCCCCGTCTGAAACATCACAAAAGACATGATGGACACAAAGCACCTTCAGAATTCAGAGATATCATAATGAAAACAAATACTGTACGTACAGACAGATTTAATTACAAGGTAGGTAAATCAAAACTTACATGTTGGCAAGTAAAAAAGAAAAAACACACACACTTAAAAGTTTTCAGCATTATAATTAAATGTCTGTATTATTGACAAATATATACCCTTATTAGTATTGAATTAGTATTTAACTATAGAATTAGTATTTTGGCATGCATTTTATGACTTTGTTAATAAAAAAGTGTTTTGCTGGTACAAAATATTTTGATTATTTTATGATTGTCAGGGTTGACATTAAATTGTGGTATTGATGTGAACATGGAAATAAGGAAATTTAAAAATGGTCATGTACAGTTTCTGTTTATTTTTTTACCTAATTATTTTACTTTTTTTTTTTTTTAAAGTCAATTAAGAATGTCTGGCTAAAAATATTACGGATATTAAGGATTCCTATAATGTTTTTTATCAACTTTCTTCGAAGGAAGACAGTATGATCCTGCTTCTTAATTTCACCCATCCTACAAACAAATGCAGTGAGATTGAGTTTGGAAGAACAACGCTGCCCCCTTCTGTTCAAATATAAAAAGTTCTTAGCCTTTGTTTAAGTGGTAAAATGACGTTAAAATCTAGAAGTACAGGTGTTTCTGATTTTTTTTTACCAGATACTCCACAGGATTAAAAAAAAAAAAAAAGTAATGTTATGCTACATAAATGAATGAATAAATGTGAAGTTTGGCATTTATACTTCAATATTACCGAAACACTTGCATTGATGGTTAAATGATGAAGAGAAAGAATACATTTCAGTGTACAATAAACTTCATAAGCCATAATAAATAAGGACCCTTTTTAATTTCAAATCACATGGCAGAACACATTCCACATGGTTTGAGAGTCTCAGAAGAACTCAACCTCTATGTGAACATCAGTCACTGACTGTCACACTGACATTTAGACGAGTTTTAATCAACCAATCAAATCAATACATCAAGTCTAAGAGCAATAAAGCAGATGAACACCAAACACAAATGCAAACACACTCACACACAGACTGGAAATAAAGTTTGTCACTGTCGAGACAACCCAATCACAGAGAATGCTGTGAAGCCGCAGCTCTGCGTGGTCCCCCTAAAACACACCACACCGTAAAACACAGCAATGTTTCACATGCAAATACAGAGGAACACTTTCAAGAGCCACTTTAAAGTATCCAAACCCCCACCCCACCCTCTTTCAAAGCTCTGCAGCAGAATAACTCTAACTTGCTAATTTCTATGGGTCAGCTGGAGAGGGAAAGACTTGTCAATCACTCTCACATGTAGAGTTTGTCTTTCTAAAAACAGGGATGGCTGTGTGTTTCCATGGCCACTAATCTCCCCCCAGCACAGTTACATGCACACACACCCAGCCCGCCACATTCCCGCAGTTGACTAGGTCAACTCAAAGTGCCCAATCACAAGCACATGAAATGCTCTTTGTGAGTTGAATTTTTATTTTTCTCTTCGCGATGTGCCTTAGCGGAATTAAATGCATGGCTGAAATTGTTGAATTTTTCATCTCGCTTTCTCTCTAAACTTCTGCTGACTTGTCTGAGACATTTAGATTGTTTTGAGCTCAAATATTATTTCTAACAGCTTTATTATTTTCTTAGAATAACTGAGAATCAGTTTTTATGACACTTTTTTGACATTAGGATATAATACATTTTAGTAATATGTAATTATTTAAAAGAAGACATATCAAATATCAAATATGATGTTTGATGATGGATTGTAGCTTCAAGAATATTTTTGAATGGAAAGAGAACACAAAGAGGTCATAGGACACATATATATATATAATGTGTGTGTATGTCCTATGACCTCTTGTGTTCTCTTTCCATTCAAAAATATTCTTGAAGCTACAATCCATCATCAAACATCACATTTGATATTTAAAAGCAAAATGTAAAATACTACTACTAATTATAATAATAATAATCGTCAAGCATTATAGACCCGCTAACATTGCCAGAAAGAGTTAACGCCACAGAAACACAGAAAAAAAGTTAAATAAATTATAAACGTATAAATCAATAAACAGTAAAATCTCCTAGACTTCTTGGTTCTGTCAGACATGACTGTTTTAGATGCATCACATGAGCATGTTCTATACCTTCTGCTTGGAAATTAAATATTCATGGCTTACCTAGCTGTCTATTGTCTTCAGGCTAGAGGGAGAGCTGTACACGTCTAGAAATGGCGCCTCATAAATCATATATACACTATAGACATATGCATTAATGTACAGTGTGTCTGCATCTGTGTAAATATGCACAATAAAACAACTGCTTGGGTGTTTGACTATTTACTATGTTGCAGATATTGCTAAGTTGTCATGCACTTTTGTTAATCACAGGCTACTAAGAGAGAGAGAGAGAGAGAGAGAGAGAGAGAGAGAGAGAGAGAGAGAGAGAGAGAGAGAGAGAGAGAGAGAGAGAGAGAGAGAGAAATAGGGAGGGAGAGGGTGAAATAAAAGAAAAAAAATGGGAAGGTGTCTATTTTGCCCTGTTCTGTCATGTGAATCCTTTAACTGTGCCAGACGTGCACTGCGGCCCCCTTCAATTAAACAGGAAAATTGATGTGTTTCATTAATTATGTCAGTAATATCATAAATCATGAGTGGACTGAGTAATTAATTATTTTCTCCTGATGTAAGGAACATGACAGGGCAGAGAGATAAGTATGAGGGGGGTGGAACAACAGAACGGGGACTCTCTCACACACTATTGCTCCGGCCTCTGGGACGGGACACAAAGAGCTTTTACAATTTAACGTGTAGCTAGGAATGAGACTAAAGACTTTAAAGTATTTAAAGACTAAAGACGTTAAAGACTTTCTCTACTCTCTCACAGACAAAACATTCACACTTCTGACAAAATTATACCTCATATTATATTGTTAGTTATATTAGAGATAATTAAAGACAAGTGGTGATTTTAGTGAGTTGCATACTAGTTGTATTATTGGCTATATTCATTTACTTTTAGAATAACTTAATTATATTAATGATAATGCTAATGGTAGTAATAATAATAATAATAACAATTATTATTGTTATTACTATTACTATTATTTTTAAACAAGTTAACATAAAGTGATATATATATATATATATATATATATATATATATATATATATATATATATATATATATATATACATATTGCAAATCACATTCTAAGTTTATCTTGTCAGTTTTACTATTTTACTGTAGTAAAAAAAGAAATAGTATTAAAAAAATATTTCTTAATCTGTAGTCTGGATCCATAATGGAAATATATATATATTTATATATAAATAAACAAAAATAATATAACATTTTATAAATATAAAAAATATATTTATTTATATATAAATAAACTCATAAAACAAGGAAATCTTTGTGAGGACCGGTTTGAGGACCCTCGGAGTGAGGACAAAGAGTAAAGTGAGGACATTTTGGTCAGTCCTCACTTTCTGAGACCCCTTTATAGGCCTGTTTGAAGGTCAAGACTTGGTTTTAGGGATAAGGTTATAATTAGGTGAAGGGATATAGGTTTAGGGTTAGGGTTCGGGTTAGACACTTAGTTCTGATGGGTTACTGAAATGAGCTAGATATTACATTGTGTCAACGAATGTCCTCACAAAGATAGATGTACAAGAATGCGTGCGTGTGCGTGTGCACATTTGAATTTGTTTTATTAAAAAAAATAACATTAAAAATGTATTTTAAATTCTGTGTAATTGAAGCACACAATAATTTAAATTAAAGTTGATTAAATAATTAATAAGTGAAAAAGATAAATAAATAAAAAATGGAAAGGGGGAAAAAGGAGTTAATACCCAGTAAATGAAGAATGTTTTTGTGATGTATGCAGCATAAACCGAAGCAGACACACAAGTGTTCCTCCAGAGTTCAGGCCTCTCAGAGAGCATCTTAGCTCTGCCTATCGATCCAAACCACAGAGACAGAGATCTATGTGTGTGTGTTAGGGGGAGTGAAGGTAAACATTGCTTGGGACGACAAAACACTGTTCCCACTGGGACGCTGGTCTGTCTACCTCCTCCCTAGCACACACACACACACACACACACACACACACACAAACACACACACAGTCTTAGTGGGGACATGGGCAACTAAGCCAGGCTTTAATATCAAGTGAGGACTCTAGTGTTTAATCAGGAGTGTTCCTCTTTTGTTCTCAGGCTCAGGGAGAGACCTGTGGACCAGTGGAGGAAAGGTTAATGCTAAAGGGTCAAGTGATTTCACACCCGAGACGCCAACCGCCTCGACACTGAGCTCCGCCACATCCCACAATGATGACATAGTCACTCTGATTTATGGCCTGGAGGAGGTGGAGGTGCTGGGAGGGAATCACACTGTTATCTTATGATAATGATGTCACAAAAACACAACAAAAGAATAGCAAATACCAAAAGACAAAAACTTGCATGTGGAAATTCATTAAATTAACAGTTAATCCAAGACTATTCTGGCATCATTTACTCACCCTCATGTCAGACTTACATGTTACACAAAAGTAGATGTATGTCTTATCCAAGCTGCTCTTTTCCATTTTAAAGAAATAAATGCTTTCATTCAACAAGGATGCATTAAATGGGAGAAAAGACATTCATAATGTTACAGAAGTTTTCTCTTTCAAATAAATGTTCTTTTGAACTTTCTATTAATTAAAGAACTGTTAAGCATCACGCCTTTTTCAACATTGATAATAATAAGAAATGTTTCCTCAGCACTAAATCAGCATGATCAGATGATAAATGATTTCTGAAAGGATCATGTGACACTGAAGACTAGAGCACTGATGCTGAAAATGAAGTTTTGCCCTTCACAGGAATAAAATACATTTTAAAAATATTATATTAGAAAACAGTTATTTAAAAAAAAAAGATAAATGCAGCATTGGTAAGCAAAATAGACTTCTTTCAAAAACATTTAAAAAAATCTCACCGTTACCTTTAAATGGAAACGTGTATATTTGGGGGAAATGTCATGAAAATGTATATCGCAATTTTTTTTCAAGCCCAGCCCTGAATATTTAATCAGATAAAATTTGTTCTTCATGAGCACAATCTCTATAAATGTGTTTTAAAATCCTGAGCCAATAATCACAAATGACTGGAAAAGTCATGGAAATTCATTGCTTAAAATGTGTGGGAACCCTGGACCACAGTCATCGCAGGAAGTGGGACAGATTTTAATGTGGAAGAAAATGGGAGAACATTTGATTTTATTTGTCTCTGGATGCTGAATCATGAGATTTTGGGCCATATAGATGCGCAGATTAAGATGCGCATGGGACAGTAATGGTAGTTAAAAAAATGAATATGAACCAGACTGAGTAGATAAAGAGACAGTCTCCACCTGCAACTGAACTGGTAGAATATGGAGAGCATCAAAAACTGTGGGATTGATTCCCTCCACACATACTGATAAAACACCATGAATACACAGTAAAAAGCATCCGCCAAGAGAATAAATGTAATCTCGGAAAACAGTTGTTTGTCGTAGGCCTTTAAAACTAAGAAGCTGCAGAGAAGACTACTGATCAGATGCAAAGTTAGGGAGAGAGAGAGAGAGAGAGAGAGAGAGAGAGAGAGAGAGAGAGAGAGAGAGAGAGAGAGAGAGAGAGAGAGGAGCCTAATGAAAAACAAGATGGATGCGGTCTGAAAGGCTGATTGTGGGATTATTAATTGTTTTCAGTTCCCACCCTGTGATAATGATAGGGAGATTTCCAGTGGAAGTTGAGAGAGTGTATTCTATTGGACTGATTATTTATTGTTTGAGGTATTGATGTGCATGTGTGTTCAGAATAGTGAGGCTGAATGTAATGGCTCATCTGTGATAACAGCACACATTAATTCCATTGTCTCTGTTTCACCCACACTCACTTTTTTATTCGTTATCTTTCACAGGAAGTGTTTATGTGGTTTGTGCCACATTAATACCAAATTAAGCTTCAATTATATTGTTTTCATATTTTATGTCCATTTTATGAATACAAACTTTATTATTACTGTCCATGGCTGTCAGCTTCCATGACTGTCAGATCCCCTGAGGTCTTTTTCTCAGAACAAAAAAAAAAGATTATTGTTTATGTTGTTTATTTACTGTTTCATAGATGTATTTTTAACATAATGGTGCGAGTGTAGTGCAGAATTCATCTTGGGTGTAACATGCACACAAAGAAATATGTCTTTTATTTACTCACGCTAAAGCGTACTTGCTTTATCATTCATATCTAGCCACTCAACGACACAAAAATGTATCAGTCTTATATCAGAATGAATGCTGATGGTTGTTAAGACTCTTTTTATATGATTTTCTCTCTTGCACATACACACATAACTCACTATTGTGTTTTAAAGGTATGCTCTATTTTTTTCTTTAAAGCGTTACCATATTAAAATGATGTACTTACATGATATTAGGATTTACATGGTGTGGGTCGCCTAATGGGGTCAGACACTGCCGAAAACTATCAGACACTTTCAGTCACAGAGAAATTCACAGATGACTATGAATTCTACATTTGCACAATGGCACTGGTAAACAAAAACTACAGCCTAAACCCATAATGCCATGATCCATGCCACTAGGCGTCAGTATAAATCCAGCTAATACATTCTTCAAAATATCTTCTTTTGTGTTTCACTGAAGAAAGAAAGTTAACAACGACACAAGGGTAAATTATGACATCATTTTAATTTTTTGGATGAACTATCCCTTTAAGACTCAATTTTGATATCTCTCTAGACACGAGGCCCATCCTGCCGATTGATTAAAAGAGATTTCCAAGACTGGACCATCCAATAAACACAACCTTTATGAGAAACAAGCACAACACTGTCCGATGTTCAAATCCACAAAACCGGGTTTAACGAGAACACATACATTAAACAGCATTAATAGCCTAGCCAAGTGCTTAATGGATCTATTCTTTCTGTTTGCGTAGAGCCGAGTGGAAGGAGGAGCAGGAGAGGTGGAACGGGAACGAAAGCGAGAGAGGACATTCTCCAATTATGAGTTGTAAAGCGAATGTACGTGACCGTACGTCTGTCCATCATGTGCAAAAATACACATTCGTGTGTTCGCCAACGTACACGGCAACACTGACTGCACTTCTTGAAATCCACCCCCACCCCCTTCTGATCTCTGCCTTTAGAAGCGTCTCATTCAGACCTGGCAAAGGCTTCTCATTCGCCCCGGCTCCCGCACTATTAAATTAAAGCACCGGAGCCCATTTAATAAGCGATGTAGCGGATCATTTGAATAAGGACAGTATTAGTATTCCAGCGGAGCCACAGCTAAAAGCTGCTGACCTTTTCCTCCGCACAGGAGATCCTTGAACACATCCCGTCAAATCACAGCGCCTGGTAATAAGCCATCAACGCCAAAGAGTGTTAGCGCATAGGGGATTTTCTTTTTTTTCATGCCACCAAACAGAACAGCAAGGCCGGCGTATTGCGATCTATCAGCGGGCCGGGATCTAAGAGGTGGAGGAGGGGGCAGAAAATGGCGAGTACGGGATTTATCACGTCGCCCTGCTCTCGTCTTGTACAGTGGGAGGGCTTTTTTTGATACAGCATTGATTTATGTGCATGTCAAGGGGTGTGGGATTGATCAGAGCGCATCAGAAATCCCCACGAGTGCTCTCATAACAAATCATAGCCTGACCTTTGCTAAGACAAATTTAGCCCTTGTTGCACACTCGAGAAAATGCTGTTAGGTGCCACCGGAGCAAGTGCATGTATTTGTTTATTTTGTTGTCATGCTTGACTAACATAGAAATATTCAAATTACAGAGGACATCATGTGGATGTTAGACTGCACGGCATGAGAAAACCATTTTACAAAACAAATATGCTTCCAATTTAAGCTTGTGTGATGCATTAGCATGCAGTGATTATTATTTTTTTAGTTCTCACAATACAGTTGATTAATCTAGAAATTTACCATGAGAAATACATGGATGAGGATGAGGAAATGTCTTTATCTGTTTTTTTTTTTTTAAATAATAGTTTTGTTTCATAACACATTTTCTATTGGCCGGTTGATTTGCAAAATGTAGGCCTTGTTACGTGAAAATGTTAACATAATAAGTGATGGGATCCTTGAAGTCCACATTTTCTAAAAAAAAAAAAAAAAAACAGAGTTAAAGCCCAGATACTGTAAAATGACATTAAACAATGATGGAAAAGTTGTGAGAAGGTCCAAAGATGTTACTCTTAGGTAAACCTTATGATGGAGGAAGTGGTAGGCTTGAAGTTTATTGCAGAAAATAACTATTTACATTTACAATGCACATTTTTTGCACAAACACTGTTTCTGACAATAATATAAGTCAATTTCAACAATGTATTTCTATGAACTTATAATACATTGTTGTTGTTGACTTTTATTATGCCCATGGGGAAATTTTGTCAATGAGTTTCAACATGCGTACACACAGAAACAAACAATGTACATAAATATGAAAATCACACATTATTAAAAAAAATCACACAATCAAAATGACGAAACAATCCCCCCACACTCATCATCACTGAGACCCGCTCAGTAAACTCAACAAAAACACGTTCATATTGTACAGCAATGACTTTTTCAAAAGCGGGATCAATCTTTTAATTATTTGGATGCCAAAAATTATTTAGTTATTAATAAAAAAAAAATTCGGAGAATGACAATTCAGCATTGAACTTGATATGTTTGGTTCCAATATTGTAAAAAAAAAATAAATACTTTCATGTATTTTTGTCGCATCAGACTTGGTGGGAAAAGTTCTATAGACAGATAACTTTCCAATCAATCAACAAATAAACAAATAAATAAATCAAGTTAAAATTACAATGGCACAATCAATGCATCAAAATTGTAAACCCTAACAATCTCTAATATCATTAAAGTAAGAAAATCAAATTTCATATGATTAAATTAAACAAAATAAGCTCTAAAGTCTTTTGTTGTGTTTGGCCCCCAAAGCGGTCCAGTCGATGATGCTTCACAAAATTAAACGATTACTTTAATTTATTTCCTGGGGATTCCTTTTATAATTTAGACTACAAACTACAAATTGATCCTTAAACAGCATAAATTGCTCCACAAAACAAAACTACAGCATTCAAGCCCACAATGCCAGTTTACCATAATCCTGTATCCATTAAAACTGTGCATTTGTGAAACTATGCAATGAAACAAATAGTTAAAAAGAGCCAAACAGATGTTCTGCCTCACAATAACAGGGTTCAAGTGGAGCAGGGTGCCCCTAACCAGCTAATAAACGGCCCCAAATGAGCCTGCAATTAAATTTATACACTTGATTGCACTGCTGTCATGTCCACTACAGGCTTATCGAACACCTGGGATCCATTTCCTAATAAAACCTCAGGAAAAAAAGAAGGAGAAGGAGAGGGAGAGGGGGTGCCTTCTAGTGTCTGTACTCTTGATTGGTTCATCTTATGAAACAGATGAGGAATGAATAAATGTTTAACAAAAACAGATGGAATAGTATGAGATATGTAATAAGAGATTATGAAAAGGAAAAATGGAAGACATGGAAGAAAACAAAAGTCACGGTATGCAGTAAATTCATTAAAACAAATGTCCTTCTGACAAATATGCTGTTCAGTATCGGTTAAAAGAATTTTAGCCTACTTTATCCATAATGCAAGCATCTAAAAAAGGATTAAAATGATTGTGGTATTGGGGGAAAAATGACAAATGGCTGCAAAGACAACAGCTAAAGACACTGCTAGCAGAGACAGTACAAACAATAACTGGAGAGTTTTTAACAGTATGAAGATGCATAATGCAAGCACAGAAGGAAAAATGTGCGCTGACATAACAAAGATGTTATTTGAACATATTTTTATCTCCCTCTTTCTCTCTGTTCTCAGCTTCCCCTCGATTTCCTTCCCTAATGAGGACTCAAAAATAGCCACTTATAGATAGCGCCCTTTGAAAAGCTGTCAAACTGATCCACTGTAAATATAGCTTTCTCTTATCAAGTCCTCTTAAGTTATAAAAACACTCTTAACCTCCCAAAAGCTCCGGACTCCATTACAGCTAAGCTGATGTGTGTTGTGATGGGCCATGCTAACAGAGTGTTTACTTGTGAAAGCAGTTAGAAGAATTAGCCACTCAAAGGCAACAAGATGAAGTTTATTTCACTGTCTGTAAAGTAAACACTGAATTAGTGCAAATCCTCTCCCATGATCCAAAAAGAAGTTTGTTAATTAAGGAGCTGGATGATTTATTTTATAAAATAAAATCTAGCCACGTATAAAATTAGCCAGGTTTTATAGCATGAACACGTGGCTAACACAGCCAAATCAACAGACTACGAAGGGGAATCCTATTGTGTGCGGTCATACAGAATCTCTCTTGTTCTATATTAAACCAGATGAGGAACCTGGTCATGGGCCAGCACTAATTCAGCGCAACTTTAAAAAATAAAGTTAGAAGAGTTTATATATTGTCCAGAAAAGGAGGCACTAAAGCAATGAACTGACTGGGACAGATTTCACACAAAATGTAGATTGTCAGTCTAAAATAAAAAAGAATCTTCTTGTCTTTGTTCACATTATTGTACATATAAAGAGATTAGAAAATATCTTCCCATATCTTTTAAAAATTCAAATGAACATTATTCATATTTCTTAAATGAAAAATGGCTGAAAACAGTATGTAAACACCTGCGTCTGAGGTAAAGGCATAAATTACAAATGTCACTTCACTTATTTGATTATGTTTGCGAATTTTGTGACCGTGTCCAACAATTACCAGGCAATATTACCTTTTTCTTGAGTTACCTGGTTCACTGAGTAAGTAATGGCAATTTAACTTGGTTAAATTAAGTATTTTTCTCAAGTAGCTGACAACCAATTGATTCAATATGTGGCAGTGTAGAAACAGCGAAGCAGAAAACAAAATAGAAGTAGAAAAAGGGTATGAAGGACTAATAACCCTACCTAATACAGTTAGTAGATCACAGAAAAATATTTAATACTGGAACAAGCCTTTTATTTGGTCTATATTCATTCGCTTCAATGACTTTTCTTCTTCAAAACTTTATCGTTTTTTTTTTTTTTCCTCCTCAAATGACTAACAGTCACCATTACTGCCAAATAGGTTACCTGTGAGTGTGGCCATAAATCTTATTAACATAAACTAAAAATGTCTCATTGCTTTTTTCCTCTCTGAAGCAACCTGTCTCGAGTGCGGGCCATCTGCACATAGTTATCGCTGTGCTCACACAGATGGCCGCCAAACGCTTTCAAAGTTGCTCCGTCCGCACATCTAACCTTACAAAGCAAACTAATTAGCAGTAAACGCATTGCGAGGAAGAAGTCGTTTGAACATGTTTTTTTTTTTTTGGACTGGGGTCTAATGAGGAAAGAGAGCACGCAAGCTCTAGGTGCCGGAGGTTGTTTCTGGAGCTAAAGGTTTACGGTCTTCTTTAAGACTCAAATAAAAAGTAGAGGCTACCTTGAGCCACAGCTTCTGTCCCTGCACATATAAGCCTTTTATGAGAAGCATTGGAGGGCACAAGGTGGAGCAGGTAAGATCCTAAAGTGGGAGTGTTAAGAGTGTGCAAGTAGGCAGGGGGAGGTTAAAGGCCTGAAAACTGTTTTAGTAACTGCAAGGTCAATGAAAAGCCCCCAAAATAGGCAAGCTGATCAGGATTGGCTTCTACAATCTTCTTATAACATACAGCCACATCCCATTTAATAGGGAAAGATCTCAGAACTTTGGCTAATGTTCTGGAAAGGTTCTCTCAAAATGATCCAGTAAAAACTTCCAGTAACGTTAGTAGAATGTAAATTCAAAGTTATCTTGTCTATA
The DNA here is from genome assembly GCF_963993115.1 of Abramis brama. Lineage (NCBI taxonomy): Eukaryota > Metazoa > Chordata > Actinopteri > Cypriniformes > Leuciscidae > Abramis > Abramis brama. Next base: position 30,905,429 of record NC_139967.1, on the reverse strand, counting down.
ATAATGTTCTCAAAACGTTCATACAAAAAACGGACATTTTTTTGGACATTCGTCTACATTTTTACATTTAAAAATTGTAATTTTTTTAGAATTTGAGTCCCTTAAATTTTGCATAACCAAGAAAAAAAAATAAGACATTGGAAAATCTGGATATTTTGAACGTTCAAAAAACATTTAGAAATGATGTTTTCATTCAGTAACTTAATGGTAACATTAGCAAAACATTCTTAGAAGTTCTGTGATGAGTTATTATTAAGCAATGAGTACAAAATATTCAGTAGCCTTTTCTGAGACCTTTACGTGTATGTGACTTGTTTTGTTTGCATTTGTGATGTTTTTGTCTTTCATCAGAATACAGCTTTTTGAGAGCCTTTTTTACTCAGGAACTCAATTTACAGAAAGGAGGACAACTCCTTAGAAAGCTAATTAGCTAGCGCAGTACGTGGGCTAAGAGGAAATGTGAAACAAGCCTGCTGCCAAATGTAATATTATTTTCATTATTTCCTTCATTATTTATTTATGGATGTGTTCAGACTTAAATTAATGCTTGAAATCCTGGTGCGAGACGCTGGCAGCTCTGGCGGGTCCGGTGGCGCAGTTAGTTAGCATGCACGCACACATAGTTCCCCGACACCAAATAAAATTACAGTGTGTGTTTCCTGTCCAATTCAATTCAGCTCCATCTTTATAGTTTCAGGGGTAAACAAACCTGTCTACAGCTATTGTGGTTTGAAGAAGCACAGTCACAAACGTTTGCATTAGCATGTGACGTATACAAAACAAAAATCTTGACGTTAATGCTAATACTGGTGGTTTCTAAATGATAGCATCACGTTACACTTCACTGCAGACAAGATTCTCTTGTCTAACCCAACGTGTGGCCATTGTAGCAGCTAGAAAAAGATCACCCCAGGCTTTCAGCGGAGGCACATTACAAAAACATATTTCTGTTCCCGTTTTCAGCCAGACATTTCTGATAAAAGTATCTCAGAGGCTACAGGGAGTGCTGGTTATTCTCTTGACATATTATTTTTCAGTTATTATATGAATTTCCCCCCTTTCACCACATTGAGAAAATTGAGAACGTATGGTGTGCAACTTTGTTCCTTGTTCTTTGAGGATCCATTTTGGGAGAGGGGGTGAAGGGTTGGGTGCTGTAGCAGGATAGATAAACACAGAAAAATGGTCTCAGCATGTCAATTTGGTGTTTTTACATTGACCATAAGTGAGGCGTTCCTTCCTGCTCACATCTCAAAGAGCAAGCCCCGCAGCCATGTGTAGGCAATCATGACAGATATGTTCTCTCGCCACATTTCCCTTGTCGCGTTGCGCGGGGCTTCGGCGAGGGGCACGGTAAATGCTAACACGTTGTGGAGTTGGAAATCCTCATGAGCTTGTCTCATTAGCGGCTAATTGGAACGACTTTCCTCTGTCTTTTGTTCAACGTCACATTTGTCTTTCTTCTTTTTTTCCTCCACTGAACAGGGGGCAGATGGGGGTGGAGGATGCATATTTCTGAGCCTACAAGATTTAGCAAGGGAGTTGGGCCCGTATTACTGCAACATAAACACTGCTGTCCCGCGATTAACCTTAGAAAGCGACTGAGTGCAAAATTAAGCACTCAAAACTGCACAACCAAATTAGCTCTAGAGATGGAAGAGAGGACCTCTCCACTCTGCCATTGACTTTTCCCAACTGGGTAATACTAAAGAAAACAATAACATAGCCAAATGGCGAACCACTATTAGAGTTTCCATTTGAGCTTGACTGCAGGCTGCAATGGCCCATTGAATCTGTTGCATAAATTGGCTGGGTTAGCACTCAAAGCAGTCTTAAGAGACATTTTGAGTAAACCTTGAAAAAAGTCTCGGCATGGGATCAGGATCAAAAATAAGAAAGTTCACATTTTATGGTTAGTCTAGTATGTTCTACTTATCATAATACATTTACATGTTGGATTTAAAACAAATTCAATTATCTCTGATAATCTTTTATGGTTACATTTAATTAGAAAATCTTTGATTTTTCTACTTTCACTGGCATAAGTTACACTGATCTTGATTTATGATGAGATTTTGATGAGATTTCATCATTTAATATGGCACATGGCTAATTTGTTATTCCAAAAGACCTCTTAAAAATAAAGGTTCTTTATTGGTATGGATCGTTCCATGAAGGACCTTTAAAATCTCCATTACAAAAAAGTTTTGTTATAGTGGGAAAAGGTTATTTAGATCATTAAAGGGTTCTTTACACTATGAAAATTTGGTTTTTGAAGAACTGTTCACTGAAAAGGTATTTGGGGAACATAAAATAATTCTACTATGGCATCTCTGCAAAAAAAAAAAAAAACTCTTTTGGAAACTTTATTTTTAAGAGTGAGGAATAAATGTGGAAAAGTTTGTCACACCTTGTGTTGTTTCTGCCTGTGTGTAGCACCTACAGCTCTGCATCGCAAAGAGGACATTTACATAGACGTCGTAAAACACAGCAACAAAAAGTGTTTATGTAATTAAATGACACTTGTCAAAAAACATTAAGCTGACTGTTTTTGGTGTTACAAAATTAGACCTAAATCATTTAATTCATTTTACTCAACAGTTTAGGATTACAAAGTTTACTCAAATCATGTTTAGCAAGGGTGCTACACAAATCAGTTAAGCAGATTTAATGATGCCAGCAGGGCAATTATTTTTGAGCTGAAACCTGAAAACGAGGAACCATGGTTATAATTACCTGCATGCCGTGAAAACTGAGGTCGGGAACTTTGACCTTGTGGTCTTTACTGCTTTCCAACAACAGAAAAACGAGAAAACTTCAGCTCAAGAGCCTCAGGCTAAAGAAAAAGAAATAAAAACCAAAGAAAAAAATGAAATCAAAGGACAAGAAATAAACCCTATTGCCCTCTTCTATTAAAAAGCACAAGATGTGACCAGGGCCATATTTATGATACACCCAAAGCCTTTTTAGGCTGAGACTGGAAGGACTCTTGGGGGTGATGAGAATGTGGAGGTTGCACGTCTCAAACTCTGGCCTGCTGCGTCACAGGTTTTTGTTAAAGTGGTACTGACATTAACCTCTCTAAGACTCAGTCATCGCAAGAGCCCTAACAATATATTAACCTGGTAATGCTTCCCTCAAAGAAGGCGCAGCTGCAAAAGCCATGTCCCAACAATAGGGCCACAAACCATGAACATATTTACACATGTAGTGTTTACTAGAGAATCAAGCTCAAAGTGTTACTGATTGTAAAATGCCTTTCCACTTAAGTGGGCCATATGGAAGCATACATGTTCATAATGTGAAGTTTATTAATAAAGCTTGCCTCAGGCCCATTCGTGTTGTGCATCTTTACTACATTAATGCGACGCTAAATAACAAATCATAACGTAGAGGCACCACAAGCTTTCTTCACACAGTTCATCTGTGACTACATCAATGAAGAATAGGATATTTCATCACAGGTTGCACTGATTGTACCGTTTTGCAGAAATGCGATCTATCTATCTAGATAAAACAATGAATATGTCAATATTATCATTACATCGTGATTTCATACATCCTCTACATCCTTGTAATCCATCTACACTGAGAAAAACATTGTGTAGATCAGTGTTTCTCAAATTTTTTATATATACCCCATTCATATGGCTCACGCACCCCTTCACTGACACAGAACCAAGATAGATAGATAGATAGATAGATAGATAGATAGATAGATAGATAGACAGATAGATAGATAGGATAGGATAGGTTCATGAAACCAGATAGTTTTTTTTGTCAATATGAAATTATTCACAATTTTTGTATGGTAGAACTTATTTATCAATGCTCAACACATATAACATCACCCAATGAACCAAAAACTACACCCTTAAAAAATGAATGTGCAAAGGAAAGAAAAGAAAAGAAACAATTTAGAATGAAATAAAAAATAAGTTAATTAAAATAAATAACACTTTATTTAAATTAGGATATTAATTCTATAAATATTTTGACCTAATAATAGCACTATAATATTGATAAAAGTCATCATTCAAAGCAAAATTTAAATCTTTCCAAGTACCCCGGAACAAATTTGAATCACCCTTTTTGGGAATCACTGGCTTAGACAATTGTGTTGTAGTCAACTTTGTTGATGAAATCAGAATATTCTTTTTTCACCAGCAGTGTAGACACAGCAAGAGTTTAGGAGTAGTGTATGGTGTGTGTGTGTGTGTGTGTGTGTGTGTGTGTGTGTGTGTGTGTGTGTGTTTGTGTGCGTGTGCGTGTGCGTGTGTGTGTGTGTGAGAGCGAGTGGGTGGGAGTGTTTGTGCTGATTGTGTTGAGCGTGCACGGTGCCCATGAGGAAGCTCATCTGTTACTGTGCGTCTGCATGGCTTGTGCCACTGAGGGCGGATGACAGGGTGTCACAGTAGAAGACAATGATGGATGCACCACATTCAGTAGGCAACTTGGGCAATTGGACACATTAACAAGAGGCACCTGCTTTTCCCTCCGTACAAATCTATTAAAAGATAACAGCAATGGCAGATCCCACTCAACTAGTAAATGATAACTCTGTCTGCACTGTGAGGAGAGGAGATCCTCGAAAAAAACAGGCCAAAACATTGCATTGCTGGTCAAACAGTGCCATCTAGTGTTTAGGGTGGACTAAACACTAGATTACCAAAAAGACTAATATTTAATACTGGGCTACTTATTTAATCACTATTGCTTAGTGTGGCTAGTTATCACACCTTTTAGTCTACTGAATATTTTATTTTATTTATTTATAAATCCATTTTTACAGTATTATTGTGTATATATATATATATATATATAAATATATATATATATATATATATATATATATATATATATATATATATATACACAAATTGTAGTCTATTGCTGAATACAAATTACATAATACAAATGGTAGTTTGTATATGTGAACTATTACATTACACATTTTAGATAATATATCTGACTACTTTTGATTGCTTTAGATTACTTTTGACCTAACTTGTTTATAACATTGATTTGAGTAGTATAATCTTATTATATTGATAAAGTACCGTATTGATAAAAAATACAAAGAGAAAGAAAAATGATTTTTTTTGTTAACAGCAACGTGAAGTGCATTGAACAATAGGCTACATTATGCTAACTAACACCAATCAATGAATTCTGAATAATTTACCGTCATTTTGTAAATATTAAGTAATCATGTAATCAATATAAAAGTAACTGTAATCTGATTGAGTGTTTTAAAACGTAATATAATCTACAGGATTTCATTTTTAGAATCTGATTATGTAATCCAGATTAGTTATATATTACAAATATATATATAGCATATCTTATCTGCTTGATTGCTTGTATTTTTGCAAAATGCAAACTATATTTTGCCCAGCTTTAATTTACTAAATGTTACTAAATGTGACTATAAGGTATAACATTATTAAGATATTATATTCTCTATAGGCCTACTAGACTATTGAACATTTCCACTGTTATTAGAACAAGAGGTTAGCTAAAAAAATGAATACCTTTTTTGACAAACAAAATTTTACTTTTGAGGGCATGGTTTACAATAGTTTAACATAATTAACAAAACCACTGTTAGTCAAAACTTTGTGACAACTACTAGTCCCAGTCTCCTCTATATGCCGAAACCAATGTGTTGTATTTCTATGCGAGCTGTAAGTGTGATTGTGATCCATTTGGCAAGTTTTAATAACATCAGACATACATCAATCAAAATAGCTGATTATAGAGATTCAGGACTACAAACACGCACACTTTTGTGTGGTTTAGTGGGTAAACAATAACGTGTCAAGCAAGACTCAACCTGCCTCAAGAGACAAGTGTGAGACTGATGCGACAAAAAGCCTCAAGGCAAATTTTAATGATGGATTGAGAATCATTATCCTTCTGATGGTGATGTGAGTGGCAAAAGACATTTCTTGTGGACATGTGTGGTCTGTGCTTGATGATTGGCTTGAAGTCTGAGAAACTAGGCTAATGGGTTTCTGTAAGTGTACTCAATCCTCGGCGCTCCTGTGAATATGGGGATTCGTTTGATAGACAATCAGACGCAGTTGTTGCTCGCACTCAGTGGAATGAATGAATTAGAATCGAAGAATAATGACAAAAGCTGTGCTACAACAGAGCCATGTGGTGGTTTCATCTGTTAAATCTTTAGTGATTTCATACATAATAAATGAAATAAATAAAGATGATCATGCTTGGTAAAAGTATACACACTACAGTGTTACAATAATGAACAGCTGAACAGATTACATTTTCATTATTTAATTATCCATTAACAAAATGTACTACATTTACTTGCTAGCAAAGGCAGCTTTATCGCATTAATGCAGAAAAGATGCACAACACGAATGGGCCTGAGGCAAGCTTTATTAATAAACTTCACATTATGAACATGTATGCTTCGACAATAACGACAATATTTTTGTTTTTCAAGTAGTTTTATATTAAATTGCGTGTTGTGCATGGTGCATTAATAAAAGTTAACAACAATAATAACAATAATAATAAGATCTGAAGATATTTAGTAAGTCAATAATAATAATAACTATTATTATTATTACTACTACTACATCTGTGACTTATATTTAAAAAATAATTAGGCATTAGTCTATCCTATATGTGCAAGATTCCATTTTCCTTTTCATTACATGACCTGAAGTATTTCATTATTTTATTATTTCTTGATCAATAGGGAGGTTTTGATTTGTCTGCTGCTGCTTGTTGTGGACCATTCTTTATTTTGGTGGTGATAAACAGAGGATAAAGTCAATGTATTCTGTATTAACATACGGCAAAGCTAGTGCATCTTTTAACTGTGCAGAGCATAAACATTTAAGAGACTGTGTCAGGCATGAGGGCCAGAGCTAACTAGCATGGTACATACCTTTACGACTGGCAGTTTGTCAAGCCACTTAAGTGTCCCCTTAACAGAATTTACGATCATTTGAAAAGTGACAATGCTCAAAAACGGCTACTTTTCTCTCGCTACTCCTGTGCAGCCCACTTAAACCCTGTCATAAATCTAGCCTCATATCCAGGCAGATGGCTTGTGTTGTCAGATATCACATGCCAACAACGCTTTTTACCATCATTGTCTTGACAGAAATATGATGTGGAAACTGCAGTGTCACATCACTTAGCGTGGTTTAGCCGAAGTCGCCTCGTGCCATTTTAATCAATCAAATTTGTCTTTTTTTTTTACTGTAATGATCTTATGGTAGGGACCCAACATTAAAGGGATGTGAAGAGACTTATCTATTGCTTGATTTACGACAATACTCACAGATTTTGAACTGGGGACTCAGTCTTCCGAGGAACAGCATTTTTATCAAATGGACAAGTAAGTTATGAAGGCCAAATGGAAATGCCACTCCTTACCTCCAACACAGACTCGGTTCTGTAATGAAAAACTCAATGCTGTTACAAGCACACACACACACACACACACAAACACGTCAAACCAGCCACACCCTTACGAAAAAGAAGTATACTTCAAGTTCATTTTATGAAGTATACTGAAGTAATTTTTATGTATACTTTATGTAGTAAGTATACTAATATCAATGTGTACTTGTAGTAAACTTGTAAGTGTACTATTTCAATACTGTTTGGGACTAAATTGGCCCACTTTTAGTATATAAAAGTAGTATACGTTTAAGTGTACTATAAGTGTAAGAGTAGTAAACTAAGTACACAACTAGGTTTCTCATTTGTAATGCATATGTACTTCAAGTGAACTTATAAGTATACTAGTAGTTTACTATTTTAATACAAGTAGTACATTTTTTAGTTTAACCCAGCTAACAATTTTTGGTTCCCAGAACGTTAGTTTTTAGTTTCCAGAACGTTCTTAGAACGTTAGTTTATGGTTCCCAGAACGTTATTTTTTATGGTTTGTTTTTGGTTAGCCAGGAAAGTTTTCTTAACGTTCCCAGAACGTTAGTTTTCGGTTCCCAGAACGTTCTCAGAACGTTAGTTTTAGGTTCCCAGAATGTTAGTTTATGGTTCCCAGAATGTTAGTGTTTGGTTCCCAGAACGTTCTCAGAACGTTAGTTTTAGGTTCCCAGAATGTAAGCTTATGGTTCCCAGAATGTTAGTTTTTGGTTCCCAGAACGTTAGTTTATGGTTCCCAGAACGTTATTTTTTATGGTTTGTTTTTGGTTAGCCAGGAAAGTTTTCTTAACGTTCCCAGAACGTTTTTTTATGGTTTGTTTTTATTTAGCCGGTAAAGTTTTCTTAACGTTCCCAGAACGTTATATTAACGTCCCCCTAACATTATTCTAACATTCATCTAACCTATATTCATCTCTTTTTACTTTAATAAAATACAACAGTAAATATATATAAATAATCAGCATACAGTCCATGGTTTTGTTGATTCATTATTTAATTGTTGCTAAAAAAAACACAATCATGGGGTATGCATCACATTCAAAACATTCGCAAAAGGTGCAAGAACATAACAGTTTTATTAATAAACAAACTACTAAAAAGCTACTTTTAATTTTTCATTTCATTTAACATTTTTTTAACACTAATTATTAGTTGTAGATTGTGCACATTCAAAACATTCACAAAAAAGTGTAAGAATATTAACAAATTAATAAAATTAACAAAATAAAAATACCTACTTTTAAATTTAATTTAACACTATACTTTCAAACACTTTTATTAGTAGGCAAATGTAGATTCTGCACTTGAAACCTCTTCCATCTTCACCAGTCATCTGTAAATATAACAAAGAAGAGTAATATTATAACAAAGAAAAGTAAACAGTAATATTCTTTTTTATCGCCTTGAAAAGCAAAAAAGGAAATGAGAAAAGCAATAAAAAAGCATTTTTATCAGGCTCCTATGTGAGGCGATTCCATTTTATTTATCCATGGCACATGCATTTTGTTTCTTTATATGCAGCCCAATGTTTTCCAATGACTTGTTTGCATTATTTAGGTATTTAATTTATTTTTTTTGTTAGGCAAAAAATAGGCCTATGTGTTCATATTAGTTTACAGTGCATTAACTAAAATTTTAACAGATACAACTTTGGATCTTAAAAATGTCTTAGAAAATGTTGAGCTTAACTTTAAGATTAATAAATGCTTTAGAAGTAATTGTTCACTACTTGTTGGTTCATGTTAACTAAAGCTAACAAAATGAAACCTTATTATAAAGTGTTACCATTTTTTAATAGAGAGTTGGCCATATGAGTATAAAATTAATTTTAGGAATCTTAAACTGGTTCAAACTAGGCTACTGTATTGTATATTCATGTTAATACTAAGCACAAATGGCATTATAATACCCCTTTCATTTGCCCTCCAGGTGGGCGTTCCTATAATGGTGTGACGTCACGTGAAAACAATGAATTAACCATCCAGTGAATATTTTTAAGTTAAATAAATAAGTTTACTTTCATTCACACATTGAAAAATTGCCAGCAAAACCTTTACAAAACTATCAACATCTCTCATATACACATAAAATGTGATTAAAAACCTAAACTTACAGCTCAAGTTAACCTACCTCTAACGTTAGCTGTTAACGGTTGAGATGCTAGCAGACTTTTCCCGAAGACATTAAATCATTTCTACAAAGTAAATATTCAACGGAAGCGTGTCATTTACATGAAAGAATGTGACAGAAGCATTTGTATGTACTATTTATGTAAGTTTGGGGACTAAACTTACCTGAAAGTAGTGAAAACAACAGTGAGAGACGGAGTTACAGCTTATGTCAGTTGAGCTGCCGTCCCGTTTCCATGGTAACGCCCTCCGCTCCAGTTCAAATGCAACTCGAATGTTCAGCGCGCGCTCCCATAGACAGTAAATGAAAACGCGCTCCCATCAAAACACGTAAGTCACGCAGCATTTACATAAAAGTAGAATTGATGGAGGGAATTATTTGATAATCAGATAAAATATCTTGAAAAAATCTTTGGTGTGTTCCATTTGTTCCTATTTTAATAAAACCTGTTTAATTGTAACCTCAGTGAGCTGAGTACACGGTGTTAATGACATAGTTTCTTTATTTGTATTATTTTGTCAAGATTTTCATAGCATTGTATAACTCTGTACCCTTATAAGACATCAAGTCCCTGATGTGCCGTTCAGTGACAGGGCAGTATGTGGTACTAAGTCTTACAATTGATTCCAGTCAGTTTTGCAAAATAATAACTTAAAAATAACCATTAGGGAACGTTCTCTATAAGTTATTTTTAGGTTATTTAAAAGTAACCACCCTGCAACGTTCTGGGAACGTTATTTTATAGTTGCAAAATAATAACTTAAAAATAACCATTAGGGAACGTTCTCTATAAGTTACTTTTAGGTTATTCAAAAAATAACCTTCCAGCAACGTTCTGGGAACGTTGTTTTATGGTTGCAAAATAATAACTTAAAAATAACCATTAGGGAACGTTCTCTATAAGTTATTTTTAGGTTATTTAAAAGTAACCACCCTGCAACGTTCTGGGAACGTTATTTTATGGTTGCAAAATAATAACTTAAAAATAACCATTAGGGAACGTTCTCTATAAGTTATTTTTAGGTTATTTAAAAGTAACCACCCTGCAACGTTCTGGGAACGTTATTTTATGGTTGCAAAATAATAACTTAAAAATAACCATTAGGGAACGTTCTCTACAAGTTATTTTTAGGTTATTTAAAAGTAACCACCCTGCAACGTTCTGGGAACGTTATTTATGGTTACATAAAAATAAAACCAAAAAAGAACGTTCCCCTAACGTTAGTATTTGGTTCCCAAAAAAAATAACCAAAAACTAACGTTAGGGGAACGTTCTGTGTTAACTGGGAAGAAAGTACACATACTGAATGAAGTGTCCTCTCAGTAAACTACTAGTACTTTATACTGCAAGTATACTTGTAAGTTTTCTTTAAGTGAACATTACATTATACTTATAGTTTACTATTTATACATTATTTTTGTACTTGCAGTAAACTACTATGTTCAAATGCAGATGTTTTTTTTTACTTGAAAAATAACGTTACCTTTAACTGTAGGCTACTTTAATTTTAAAAACATTTTATTAGCTTCATGCATCCTTTTTTATCAACACTTGAATGCCGTTAAGTTTCATAAAGAAAGGCAACATTTTACAAAAAAGTTGACAAAATCACATTTTTGTCAAAGACTTAACTTACGCCTTGATCAGATTGAGAACGATGATCAAAACACAGATGGAGTAGATCGAGTCAAACACCCTCAAAGCTTCACAGTCGTTTTCTCTTCATGAGTTACGCTATATTTCATTTGGTAATATTAAGCAGTTTTGATTTACATGCTGTTTAATGTTTGATGATCACGTTATTTTACATTTGAGTGAGCAATCTTATATCGCTTGTTTCAGCTTCTTCTTCTCCAGTGTTTTGATCCGGAGATTCTGTACTAGAAGATGTGTCATATAGCGCCCCCTACCGTATAACAGTGAAAGCACGGATAGCTGGAAAATTCAGTCAATGGTGGGGAAAAGTAGAATTAGGGCCCTTTCACACCTACCTTGTTTGGTCCGGACTTTCGGACTTTTCAGTTTGGTCCGAATCAAAATTACAGGTGTGAAACCTCCCCCGGACCACGGTCCGGACCAAACAGACGAAATTTGGTCCGACGAAAAGAGGTGGTCTCGGTCCGGATCAAACTGTTCAAAGGTTTGGTTCGTTTCTAGTGTGAAAGCATTTTCTGTATGGTTCGGACTTTCGGACTATTTACAGGAAGTCCCGGTGGTTCCCGCGTAGCCTAAACCACTGAAGAAGAATATTTATGTGCAGATCTGTCAGTCCTGCCCACAGCGTTTCTTCCAGCTGATTCGCGTGCGTGCGTGCGCGCACACACACAAACACACATTTGTCCAGCGTCCTGCCGGCGATGATAAAATGTTCGCACAACGAGGACGTTCATTTGGCGAATGTGAACTAGCGTCGAGTATAGCTGTTGCTGCAGGGAGTAATGCCGTAATAATAACAGTATAGTGGCAACGATATGCGCCTGTTCATTCATTCTTGTCAAAGTTACCCGCCGAATTGACAACACGCTGACGTCAGACGCACGTCCGTTTACAATAGTGATGGGCGGATCGATCCTGAAGTATCGATACTTCGATACTGACGTGGTATCGAAAAGGATCGATACTCACATAAAAATATCGATCCAAATGTGTGTGTTTTTTTACCAGTAATTTTTTATTAATTTAGCACGCAATTCAGTGCGTAAAATAAGCTTCTAAGTGGAAAAATAAGCGAATAATTAGCGGATAATTGTGTAGGATAGAACTTTTTCTCCTAGTAATTTGGATACAAGACGAAACCAATCAATCACAGAGAGCGTTCGATGCTGGTGCTTCGCTGAGTTCACAGGCCCAAGTGCGTTTGGGAAACGAAGCCTTGCTTAGATGACAGAGAAACAATCGGGAGTTATTTCGCAATAAACAAACCAAAAGTGTACATAACGGTTCAAAATGTTGACGTCAATAAGATTTTTTTAATGAAATTAATATTTTTATTCAACAAGGATCGATGCAATTGATCAAAAGTGACAGTCAAGGGTTTTACACTCTTAAAAAAAATCTACTTCATATAAATGGTGTTCTTTCAACTTTGTTCATCAAATAATTCTGCATAAAATGTATCATGGTTTCCACAAAAATATGAAACATTGATAATAATAAGAAATGTTTCCTGAGCAGCAAATCAGCATATTAAAATGAAATATCATCATGACTGGAGTAATGATGCCGAAAATTCAGCTTTGATCACATGAATAAATTACAGTTTACTATGGCATAGAAAACAGATAGCCTATGTTGAATTGTAATATTACAGTTTTTACTGTATTTTTGATCAAATAAATGCAGAAGAGAATTAAAAATCTTACAGACCCCAAACTTTTGAACAGTAGGCAAGTACTAGTAGGCTAGTAGTAGGCTAGTACTATAATTAGGGTAGTTTTGTAAAAGTCACTGACTAATTACAGGCGAGTTGAGAGCACAAATCACAAAATATTTAGGCCTAGTAGTCATGAAAACATATTCAGATTTAGTATATTAATGATGCATTCACCTCATAAATCATGACACACTGCTCTAGCACAGGAAAGTGCATACAAGTTCAAGTGCATGCTTTTAAAATGAAAAAGTATTGGTATCGGTATCGATATCAGCGATCTTGGTATCGGATCGATACCGAAATTTGCAGTATCGCCCATCACTAGTTTACAAACCAATCAATGTCAATATGCAGCGATGTAGATGATGACGACAGGACGCAAGTACGTCATGAAAAGTTCTTTAGTGCGCTCGCATAATTGCAATGTGAAACCAAACCAAAACTAACCAAATGTATACAAAGTATCAAAACATGAACTCTGGTTCGGACCTTGGTGCGGACTTTCAGGTGTGAAAGGGCCCTAGAGTGAATTCCTATACAGTACCAGTGGACTAGCCTACACAAAAATTAAGATACGTATCTGTTTTATATCAATATTCTAATCAATATTTTCAAACAATGCAAGTTTCATAAGACTGTATATGAAAAACGATGGAGAAAAAAAAGTAATTTAATAGGCTACTCGACCAAAAGAGTTAACACAACTACAAGCCAAAGATACTTTAAATACTTAATTATACTTTTAAGTATCTCGATCAAAAGATTGGGTAAAAGTACAGGCCAAATATACTTGGACTTTTCTCTCAGTAAAAGTTAAGTACACTTATTATATTTCTGAAAGGTACATAAAGTATATTTTTGAGAAGTATATAAAACGTACACTGAAAGTATACTTTCTTATTTTTAGTTTAAAAGAAGTATACTAACAGAACACTTGAATAAACTTATTTTTCGTAAGGGTATTGTACATTACTTTGACAAACTCATCTCTGTCATTTGATAACATAATACTTACTGATTGTAGCATGTAGCATATATATATATATATATATATATATATATATATATATATATATATATATATAATCAATAACTTATGACAACATATGTTTTTACATTGTTTTAACTCATCCAAATATACGTTAAGCAAATTTCAACTTTTTTATAAGTTATACAAGATTCAACTAATTTTTTTAATCAGTTTAATGTAATTCAAGTTGAAATGATTTAAACATCCATGTTGTGTCACATGCCTGTCCTGTCTTGTGCTGCACATGGGTGTTTTGTTATTTTGGGCCATGTGCTCATGTCATTGTCTGATCCCTCCCACTTGTTATCTGATTATTGTTTGAGTTCTTCCACCTGTTCCCTCCTGATTAGTTTCCCTTTATAAGTCCCCTCTTGTTTGCAGTCTGTGTCGGTACATTGTCTTATGTTCCCTGTTATCCTCCAGTAAGTTCATGTTCTGTATTTACTAGTTATGTTTTCCCCCTCATGGGTTTTGTTTTGTTTTGTGTTTGTTTTTCCCAACTGAGGACTCAGCAGAAGATATGGGCATCTTCCTTTTCCCATCTCCCTGCCCCTCCGCTCAACAAGTGGATCATCATAGCAAACTCCTTTTGCTTCAACAAGGGAATGCCAGCGTAAAGGAGTTTGCTCACCAGTTCGTGGTTGTAGCGGAGGGGCTCAACATCAGCGACGCAGAGCTCAAGGACACTTTTAACACCAGCCTTAATATGCCTGTGCCTGCCTGGGAGATGGGAATGCTGGGGATGTTGTCATTCTGGCAGTTTGTGGGGTATGTTTACCATTGCGGATGGGAGGGTGGTCTTCCGCCTCTTGGCCCACCTCCCATTTACCTCACAAACTCCCAAGTCCCCAGTCAGAGCCGCCTTAACCTAATGTTAGGCCCTGGGGCTGAGAGGTTTTGTAGGCCCCCCATCCCCTCGATTTATAGAGTCTCATTTTAAAAAAGTGTAATATCTAGGAAATCTACATCACAGAATGCATTAATTTCTTTCGAGACCTACAACAGTGAGTTTTTTAATATTGTTTTCAATTTTAATATTGTTATTAAAGGGGCATTCCACCCATTTGAACATTGTTTTTTATTTAAAGTGGGTCATATATGTAGTCGAAATGTAAAATAAATTTTGAATTTGGTGCCTTCGTGACCAAGGAAAGACAAAAAATAACTTCAGGACGCATTTGTATGAAAGACAACAACTCCCACAATGCACCACATTGCACAGCTCCGCAAGCCACTCCCACTAATCCAGAAAGCGCAAATCACTCTTCCGTCTACAAGGCTAGCTACCACCAGAGCTTGAAATTCATTTCACATTCACACAAAATGTCTAGTTAGTTGGCGAACTCATTAGTGCATTACTCCTCGTTTGTATTTCTTTCGAAAAGGTGAATTATTGCATGGTACCTGGATGTTCAGTCAGAACATATGCGGTGCGAAACTAGGATAGTTCTCAACACAAACGTCCGTGTCCTCGTCTGATTCAGAGATTTCGTCCAGGAGAAATTGTCATCGTTGAAATTCTTTGCCGCAGACGGACTCTATCTCTGTGTTCGTAGCGGTTCGTAGTTGCATAGTGAGATCACCGGCGCCACCAGTCCGCCCTAACTCGAGCCAGTCCGGGCTCCTCGTCCGCGGCAGGCAGGTCTTCTGCCTCGGCTGCTCTTCGCTATAATGCGGCTTGTAAAGGTAGCCACAAACACCTGATTCAAGCATCAGACTTCCGAAATCATCTTCTTCTATATCATATTGAGCACTCTCCTCTGCTATTGTCATAACTTTACATCTGTCTCCACAGCGCCTGTTAGCTTAGCTTCAAACAAGATGGAGCATATTGCTTTCAGTTTCAGAGAGTAAAGTCCCACCCACTGATCTGTAATAGGTCTGTAGCGCGAGCGAGTCCCGCCCCCTGGTAAAGATGAGGAACGAGTGCTTGTAGTCTCAACAGAAATCCCCCCTCTTACACTTCCTCCTACAATGACGTCAAATGACGATTTTTGCGTCATTGTAGGAGGAAGTGAAAAAGGTAAATAGTGGATTTCTCTCGTCTCAGGGGAAAATGAGAGAATGTTGCACGACCATTCAATAGTATGACTGGTTTTCTAACAATGGACCTCTTAAATGGGTGGAGTGTCCCTTTAACATATCACTGAGCACATAAACACAAGACACTTTATTTAACAACCACACACAGCAACTAAATTTCAACTTTATAAAATGAGAAGCGATTTTCGCGAGCGACAACCAATAGGAAAGAAGGATATAATAAAATGATGCATGGAAAAGAAACTGTCGACAGTCTCAGTGAGTTTATGCTGGATTTAGTGCGTAAATCATTTTGTTTACAAATTAGACGCTTTGCAGTTGTTATATACATGTTAAAGATTTTATTTTGGATGTGTTCATTGTGATTATAATGGCTGGGTTTATAAAAGTTTATAAAATTGAAAGGATCATTTCTTGGTGCATTTGGAAACAAAGCTTGTCTATTTCTAAATGTAATCGCGTGCATCGCTGCTGATTATACTGTCCGTGTGTTGAAAAAAACTTAGATTAAACACACTCGCAACAGACACACCCCAAAGCGGAGACGGAGACGTTACAGCGTTGCCAGCGGCACTGAGCGGACTTGTGCCGCTGTAGTGGACACGCACCGTCCGCCTCATTCGCGCCGCGGGACCTCTAGACGCGCGTAAACGCGTCTTTACATTGACTTAACATTGAAATCACTCGCGCCAGACGCTCTATTCGCGTTTGGTGTGAACGCACCATAACAATAACATTATAGCGACAGCACTACCAACGTCCACAAGCGACTAGCGACATACAGCGACAAAATCTGACAAGTTAAAACAATATGACCTTTTCAGCTCATCATGAACTTGAACATGGGAGGCCCCTGAACTTGGGAGGCCCCTGGGCTTCAGCCCAGGTAAGCCCGTGCATTAATGCGGCCTTGTCCCCAGTCCTCCGATGACCCCTTCGGGGAGAGGGAGGAGGAAGAGATGCTCCGGCCCATCTGCCACCTACTAGTGATCGACCGATATATCGGTCGGCCGATAAATCGGGCCGATATTTGCGGGTTTGACGTGTATCAGCATCGGCCGATACGCGGCTGCTGCGTTCGCCGATAGTTTTTTCCCGCATTAATTACAGACAGGCGTCCGCAGGCAGCTCTGTGTTGCTGGAGATGCTGCAGCCCCTCCCACACTAGCAGAGTGCTGGAAGCCTCTTCAAGACAGCGGTTAGTTTTAAACTTTCAAAGCATCTTTTTAACTGTTTGACTTAGCTGAAATATTGCCATACCCTTTGAAAGTGGAAACACGTTGCTCTATATGTGCGTGCAACTATAGCTAAGCGAGTTTGTGGGTCCAAATGGAAAACGCGAATGCCTCATCTATAAAACTGCTTGTCATTGTATTTAGGGAGCTGCAAATAGCTAAGTTTGAGGCTATCCATATGCATATACGGCAGCTGTTACAAACACTGGTGGTCATAGGAATAAATAATGCCGACGTTGTTCGGTGATTCCGTGATATTTGTGGGAGTTTTATTCAGCGACCACCTGAGGTTTGGACGTGTGCTCATAAAAGAAGCGACGCCGACGCGGTTGCGACACGCATGCAATGCAGCGCGCTTGTTTGTCCAGGCGCTCCAGGTTTTTATTTCTCATCTCCATAAATATATGTAGTCGTAAAGGGCTAAAAATAAATTAATCCTTACTTCTCATAAAAGAAGCGACGTGGTTGCGAGACGCATGCGATGCAGCGCGCTCGTTTGTCCAGGCCATGGTGAGATGAAAACATCTAAACTTTTCAGAATGCTGCAAGCGCACGCAGGTCATGTGACAAAAAAACAACTGACCTTTCCATGACAACATCGAAAGCTCGGCCGAACAGATCATAGCTGGACAGGGCGGGTTTTTATTTCTCATCTCCATAATGTAGTCGTAAAGGGCTAGAAATAAATTAATCCTTACTTCCTCATCATCATGGAGAGAGCAGTTCATGGTTGCATAGCAACAACAGACGCAAGCGCTTGTAGAAGCGGCGCAGCCGTGCTTTTCACGCGATCCCTAATTCATAATAAACTTAGAATCTATTTGGTTTAAAATCGTTTTTGTTTTGTTTAAAATTCTAGAAAATTTAAACACATTTAAAATTCCAGTCAAATTATTTTATTTATTATGCTTAAATATTTATTTTCAGAATTTATTTTCAGAATTTGAATTATGCTTAAATATTTATTTTCAGCACTGAACTTTTTTTTACTTGTTCTACCTCACATGTTTTTAATATTTGTCAAATATAGTTTTTTTTTTTTAAGTTCAATAAATGTTCCTTTCTTAATTGAGACTTGTAACAGTTGTTATCATTATATATTATATATGTGTCATTTTTATGATGTAAACTGAGTGAGCAAAAGCAGTATCGGCTCCAAATATCGGCCCAAGAAAATCGGCAGCCCGTATCGGTCATCGGCTAAGGCTGATGAAAAAAAATCGGCATCGGCACAAAAAAATCCATATCGGTCGATCCCTACCACCTACTCTGAGGTGGTCCCGAGTCCGGTGGTCCCGAGATGGAGGAGGAAAACCTCCTTTGTGACAGTTCCAGTGGTTCCGAGTCCAGTGGTCCCAGTTCCGGTGGTCCCGAGTCCGGTGGTCCCGGGTTCGGTGGTCTCGAGTCCGGTGGTCCGGAGGAGGAAGATTTCCTGCCTCCCCAATGGCCCGGAGGCCGTCCCCTCCGAGCAGCCCGCTGTCATCCCTGAGATCGTCTCGGAGCCGCCCACCATCAGTCCTGCCACGGCCAAGAGAGTGGTCTTCCTTTTTTATGCAGTGGTGGTACTGCAGGCGTGGAGGAAGCACAGGACGTCTGCCGATCCAGAGACTGTTCCTGAGCCTGTGTCTTCGGACAAGATGGTCGCTGCTGAGCCTGTTCACGTCACGCCTGCCGAGCCAGTGTCTTCGGACAAGATGGCCGCCGCCGAGCCGGTGTCTGTTCCTGAGCCGGTGGTGTCTGTTCCAGTTCCTGAGCCGGTGGTGTCTGTTCCTGAGCCGGTGGTGTCTGTTCCAGTTCCTGAGCTGGTGGTGTCTGTTCCTGAGCCGGTGGTGTCTGTTCCAGTTCCTGAGCCGGTGGTGCAGGGTGGGAATTATGTCATTTTAGGGGCAAGGCCATTTGGCCTCCACCTTTTCTTTTTTTTTTTTAGGGGCACCAAGGCCATATGACAGGGCACAAAGGCCATTGAGAACAATTCAATGGTTTTCCTATTCAGATTGATACCATAACGTCCTAATTTGGAATAAGACATGGATTATGACTTTTTTAATAAAAAAAACATTTTTTAATGAGAGGGAGAGAGAGAGCGCCATTACATCCAGAAGGTATACACCCTCACACAACAATAGAAACACCACAAATGCCAATAAAAGCATTCAGAAACAACACAAATGCCAATAAAAGCATTCAAAATATTCATTCAGTCCTCTATATCATGTGAGTGTGAGAGAGAGAACCATTTCATCCAGAAGGTATACACCCTCACAACAATAGAAACAACATAAATGCCAATAAAAGCATTCAGAAACAACACAAATGCCAATAAAAGCGTTCAAAATATTCATTCAGTCCTCTATATCATGTGAGAATGTGAGTGTGAGAGAGAACCATTTCATCCAGAAGGTATAAAATAATCAAATAAAAAAAAATTAGTGTGTTTTTAAACAACCGAAACAAATAATGCATAACGAAAATGATGTGGCTGTAAAATGATCAAGCATTTGGCTTTTATTTCTCAAAAAAACAAACCAAAAACAGAGGTATTTATTCCAACTCCAACATTTGGTTCCAAAACTAAGCCTATTTATTGTAATTTTTACCCATTTAGTGTTTATAAGTGCCAGTGCCAACAATTATATAACAATACAGTTAAGTCAACTTTATACTGTAAAACATGTATAACATGTAGAACTATGAATACAAACTTAAATAGTAAAGGCCATTTGGCCTTAGTTTTGTCTTCTTAATACAACATTACAAAAAAAGGATTGCATCTTCTGCAAATTACCCACCGGAGAACAAAAATAAATGAAATGAATATAAAATATCAAGCCAAACAGGTACACAATGTATACAATTTATAAAAAAATAAAATAAGTGTAGCTTTGAAAAGGGGAATGTTTTATTGCAAATATGCATTTTGTTAAATAGAAAAAGAACAGCATTTTGTTTTTCACTTAGGCTAGTTGAAGTATATTAGCACGTTTTGTAGTGTTATATTTTTTTGTTAATTGAAAATGTTCTATGCTCAATTACTTTGCTAGCCGATTATGTCTTCCCCAAAAGTACGAGTGGATTTGGAGAAGCAGGCTGGGGAGTTTAATTTTTTGTTGTTTTTTGTGACATAGCCTACAAACAAGGTCTCGCAAAGACTGCAATACAAGATTTGTTCCTCCATCACGTCCCGCTGTATACAGTGAATGCATGCTGAAATTATTGTTGCGTGGCTACATAAAAGTTTAAGCATATGTGATGCATTGCCGCAATTGGTCTGACTGGCGCGTGAGAGAGACGAGGGCGCATGTGTGTGTGTGTGTGAAGGTGTTCTTTTTTTAGGCTATACTCTCTTGCAATTGAACGTGAATACGTTTGTTTACTACTTAAAAACATCAAAGCTAAACATCATATCTAGTCAAACCGCATCACGACATCACTACAAATACAGTATGGGATTAAAATCAGCAAACATCAATGTATAGGCTTCGGCACGGGCGGAAATATTGGCGCTGGGTTAAAAAAAAATGCGAGGGACAGAATCGTTACCTTGTTTCAGCGACGCTGAAAGGAAGCGATCCCAAACTTTAGACATTCTCTGCCGTTTATGGACATCTTTACTCTCCGCCATCACGCCAACTAAATTCAAAATGTATCACGCGCTATGGTGTGCTTCCTGAACATTGAACAACGGTCCGTGTGAAACAATCAGATCCCTGCTCGCTGTAATTCAAAGCAAGCCCACTATGCCGCACTGGCGCTTTATACATGGAACTTGGACAGGGGACACAGGCCACTGTGGCCGTACGATGATTTTTTTTTCACGGGGCATGAAGGCCAAAGTGTAGGGCAACGGCGGCCATGGCCGCGGTATAATTCCCACCCTGCGGTGGTGTCTGTTCCTGAGCCGGTGGTGTCTGTTCCAGTTCCTGAGCCGGTGGTGTCTGTTCCTGAGCCGGTGGTGTCTGTTCCAGTTTCTGAGCCGGTGGTGTCTGTTCCTGAGCCGGTGGTGTCTGTTCCAGTTCCTGAGCCGGTGGTGTCTGTTCCAGTTCCTGAGCCGGTGGTGTCTGTTCCTGAGCCGGTTCCTGTTCCTGTTCTTGTTCCTCTGCCGTGGCCGCCCGAGGGAAAGTCTCCGCCCTGGCCGCCCGATGGACTGTCCGCTCCGCCCTGGCCGCCCGAGGGAAAGTCTCCGCCCTGTCCGCCCGAGGGAAAGTCTCCACCCTGGCTGTTAGATGGACTGACATTCCCGCCCTCCCGTCCTGCCCTGGTCTGTCCCTCCCGTCCCGCCCTGGTCTTATGGAGCATCTGGTAGCCGCTCCGTAGGGAGGGGGTAATGTCACATGCCTGTCCTGTCTTGTGCTGCACATGGGTGTTTTGTTATTTTGGGCCATGTGCTCATGTCATTGTCTGATCCCTCCCACTTGTTATCTGATTATTGTTTGAGTTCTTCCACCTGTTCCCTCCTGATTAGTTTCCCTTTATAAGTCCCCTCTTGTTTGCAGTCTGTGTCGGTACATTGTCTTATGTTTCCTGTTCCCCGTTATCCTCCAGTAAGTTCATGTTCTGGTTTTGTTTTGTATTTACTAGTTATGTTTTCCCCCTCATGGGTTTTGTTTTGTGTTTGTTTTTCTTTTTGTAATTAAACTATCATTCTCCTGCACTTGAGTCCTCGCACCTTTTTGTATTATATTCAGCCGTGACATGTTGATGGTACTTAATTTAAGGCAGCAACTTTTTTTTACATGTGTCAATATACTCTATTGTGAAAATTGTTGCATTGAATTGAATTTCCTAAAGCTGTATTGCTTTTTTTTCTCATTCGGAAAATCCTTCTGAAAAAAAACAAATGAGCAAGTAGACACATGAGGCAATGACAAATCAAAGTGTCCACAAAAAAGAAAAAGAACACATTTTTCAAAAAACATTTACATCTAAAACATGTGTAGCCAGTTATTATAATCTCTTAATTGTTCTTATTGGAATCTATATGTTGATTTTGAAAAATGTACAATTAGCGAACATAAGGTTTCAAATATTTATATAAAAAAAAAAACATGCGATTTTAAAAACATGCATAATATTCATGTCATTATATGTATGATTTGTATTTTAATGTATTTTTTAATAAATTAACAAATCTGTATAAAACAAATGACTCAACTGTGACAACCACAAGTAAAAAGTAATAGTTTTTTGTTTTGTTGTGGTGAATTCCTCCAGTTAAATGTCACAATCTGAATGTACTTTATTAAATCCCATTACAGTACCTTTTGCCTTCTAAATCTCAGACACAGAGTAAAAATGTTGATGTGAGGTTACCCACCATGTCAGCTGGGTTTTAAAAGAGATAATCTAATGTAGATCACATTCATGGAAAAGCCAATACAGAAGCACCATTCCCACACAGCTCTTAATGAACTTTGCTTCTGATGCCAAGTTCATCATTATTTTTTATCACCATGTTTATTTCCAATTTGACCTTTATACTAATTAGAGTTTGACCCTGAAAAGCCGACTCATTTCTGCCTTCACACTCTCAGTCAAGGCTAAACAAAGTTATTATGCCTTTATTCCCAGGGAGAGGAATATTGGAATTTTCTAAAAGAGCAACCCATAGAGTAACCTATTACAAAACTATACACAATCAATAGCTAATTTCTCTGCATTGATTACTGCTTGGACATTTAACGCGCACCCTCTGGCAAGTCATTGTGTGTGTGTGTGTGTGTGTGTGTGTGTCCACTCCCCATTGCATGGCTCGGTGAGTATTACATTCATCGATTCCATGAAGAGGACTAAAAATGCCAAACTGTTCATTTATCTTAATAAAGACTGCTCAAGATCAAATCTGTCTCTCTTTGCTCTGGGCAAGGATGCAATTCATGTAGAAGAGCAAATATTATATACACAACAGTTTCCTGGGATCTAGAAGTAAAACTACACATTATGACCTGTGGCTTGGTCATAACCAAGCGGCAACCTCCCCGTCTCTTTCTTGAAACCAACACGGAAGTGAGTTAAACTGCAATTCGTTGACTGGCCGCTTGAGGCTGATGTCAAAAGTGAGTCAAATCTGTATCTCCCCCATGTTAAAATGCCAAATTTTACAGCAGGAAAAAACGTGTTTACAGCCTGGTGTCTGTATGTGGCTTTGGTCTATACAGCTATTTTTGCCCTTCATGACAACTGTGAGGGGGGTGAATTTTTTTATAACTCATCCGTTTAGTTGATTAATATTTAAAGTTCTGCATAATTAAGGGTGTGGCCACTTGAGTGACAGGTGGGTTGTCGCTGATGTCAATGCTAGCCGCTTGTCTGTTGTTACTAGCCGTCACTTCACCTCAGCAAATGTTAGCTGCTGAACTTGCCATCTCTGCCGTGTTTTGTGCTTTTTTTTCGGGATTATTTCATACAATTCAATACACCCATTAAGTAACGTTAACTTCGCTCACGGCTTAGGATTGTTGTCGTCGAGTATCGTTCGAGAGAACAACCAGCGCTGTATTTCAGTTTTCCTCTGTGAACATGCACTAATGGATGTCTGACAATTTCGTTGCTTTTTGGAGTTTTCAGATTTAAAAACGTCAATAAAGGCTCGTTCGTTCTGCTCTCACGGAACAGATATAGATTATAATATGCTTATGTATGTAACTTACCGTCTGATGAAATCATGCAGGCGTCGGCGCTTTCTCTGTCCATGCTATAAATGCACATCCATGAATGAGCGCGGATTTTCTAGCGCATTTACTTGAACTTCATAGGCAATATATCTATAACCCATTTGAGAGGCGGCCAAAATCAGAATTTAAAATGGACTGAATAAGCTCTCTACGAACTTGACGAGCGATGCCGTGCTGACGGACCATAAGAAAGAGTGACTGACATGTGCACATAAATCACTGTCACACACACACTCTCAGAGTAATATTAAGTTACTGTATAATACATTTTCAACTAACGTTAGCAGAATAGTACAGAATCACAATACACAGTCTCACTTGTAGCCGTGTCTTTTAAATATTATAATATAATATTTCGAAGGGCAAAAACAGGAACTTTTAATTGGCTTTACATCATCAGCTAACTCGATCACGTCGAGCCATAGATATAAACAGTGTTTATAGATATATCATAGATATAAAACAGTTTTATATCATAGATATAAAACAGTGTTTATATCTATGACGTCGAGCTAGGTGATTTCGGCTCCTCAGCTCCACTCACGCCCCGCCTGTTTGCCTATTTTCTGTTATCCGGGAGTGACGCGAGGCCAAGATGGCGACGGCCGGCTCCGCCTACTTTAGGCTTCAAAAATGCTCTTCAGAAACCTACGGGTGACGTCACGGACACTACGTCCATATTTTTTTACAGTCTATGGTCATAACCTAAACTTTTTTTCTTTTTTTTTTCTTTTTTTTTTTCTTTTTTGAGGTTAATACGATTTTTTTGAAAGATTTTTTTTTTTAAAGAAGTCCCTTGTGCTCACCATGACTGTTTTTATTTGATCGAAAATGCAGTAAAAACAGTAATACTGTGACATTTAAAATATAACCCTGTTCCCTGAAAAAGCGGGAATGAGAGGCAGAGCTTAGCGCTATGGGTACATGTCTTCGTGTGACCATCTGTGAATTAGCCTACATGTGTAAGCAAGCCAAATAATTTGGCTTTGAGCTTGACGGTCTCTGATGGTGACGTCATTAGAGAGCGTGCCCACATCTTAAGGCTAGTCAGAGTCTTAAGATGTGCTGCAGTTGCTCCTTCAGGTATCACTTTGTTTGAAGATCTGTCCAGACTGCAGGCACACCCACAGTGTGGTCTCGAGGTTCAAGGGGGTTACCGACCAGCCCCTCATGGACTATAGGCGCTTTCGCATGGGAGGAACCTTTTCATAGTTCCTAGAACTATTCTGCCGTGCAAAGGCAAAAGACCATAACTTCGTTTTTGTTTGAAAATTAGTTATTGATATTTTTGGCACATTCAAGACCTCCTTTATCATGTGGTATCTTGAGTCAATTCCGTTGTTTTTTCGAGAAAATAATGGGTTGTCTTAACAGCAACTTCCAAAAGCCCATGAGACACCAGAACACCGTAACACCAGTTACTGTGCCGGTGTTCTATCAAATAATGC
Organism: Abramis brama; assembly: GCF_963993115.1. Taxonomy (NCBI): domain Eukaryota; kingdom Metazoa; phylum Chordata; class Actinopteri; order Cypriniformes; family Leuciscidae; genus Abramis; species Abramis brama. Next base: position 30,880,067 of record NC_139967.1, on the reverse strand, counting down.
TACCTATCAGATTGTACGGTTATCTGCCTTTGTTTTACTGTCCATTAAAATTTAAATCACGGTGTAGCCTGTGTACTTTTAGAATGGTCTGAACCCACTCCATCGACAAACGTGCGATATCGATTGCGAAAGATATGCAGAGTTGACAGAAAAATGTTACACATGCCGTAGCAGATGAATACAACAAAGAACTAAAGCCCCGCCTCATCCAGTTCGGGTACCGGACCTGGTTGAAACACTCATGCATCTAGCTGGCACTGGCAGAGTGCCAAAACTTCGCCTTCAGCACCGCCCTAAACACGGTCGAGCCGACGCGTGTATAATTAATTTGGCGGGGCAACTAAAAATCTTTAAAGTCATTTTTCTCAGTTCAACACTCTAGGTAGTATTGGCGGAAGTTCCCTGTTTTTGGCGTGTCCGCACCGCAGGAACTAGGAACGATTTTAGTTCTAGGAACTCTATTTGGAGAAACTAATTTATCTCCTACTTCAGAGTAGGGTCTAACCAGCACTATAGGAACTATCCGTGATGTAAGTGTACACTTACTAAACTCCTAGTCCGTCGTCTGTGGCCATGCTCATAGGAAACAACATCATCAGTAAGTGCCGACAGATTTTTCACGCTGAGTTTGACACCACGCTGGTAGGCTGGATTCTGACTGGAGGGCAGTTTTCCAGCAGACACAATCATTTGAGCTAGTTAAGTAAGTTTCATTTGCACGGGTCATGGGTAAGACTCCTGCTCATGTGCCTGCTTGGTCGGCAGCTACTGTCCTGATTAAGGGGATGGAATCCAGTAAAAAGGATAAGTTCAGTGTGGTTGGTAGAACCAGCAAATATGCCCTTACCAAGAGGTTTGGTTGTAGTACCTACCTTGATCATGTCATAGTTACCTGTATATCCAGTGAGAGTACTTAACCTGTTTCAGGAAGATCTTGTGGCTTCAGCCTAGGGCCCGTCTGGGTATGTTGTCTCCAGTAGATGGTTATAGTGTGCGTTCGTCCTGCAGATGAGGTTTCAGCGAATCTCAGCAGACACAGAATGGGTCACTATGGGTGTAGGTCATGGTTCTGAGCCTCAGGCCCAATCAGTCTTGGATCACATTGACATGGGAGGCACATCTGAACAGCAGGTTCAGTTAAAAGCCATGCTGGGCAAGTATTCAAGTATGTTTGCCCTGGAGGACGATGATTTGGGTTATACAGATAAGGTTCAGCACGAGATACATCTGACTGATGACGTACCAGTGAATCAGCCATACTGGCGAATTCCACCAAATCAGTACCAGGAGGTCAGAGAGCACATCACATTGCTGAAAAAGGGTGTTATTCAGGAGAGTGTGAGTGCTTGTGCCTCGCCTGTGGTACTGGTGCTCAAAACTGACGGGTTGGATAATCGGAAGCTCAACGCCAAAACAAGGCGTGACGCAGTTCCACTACCCAGAATTGACGAGAGCTTCGATGCCCTCAGGGGAGCAAAGTTTTTCTCAACTGTGTACTTGGCCTCTGGGTACCATCAGATCGTGGTGAGTGACCGGGATAGGGCCAAGACGGCACACCTTTTGGTTTATTTGAGTACCGGAGGATGCCGTTTGGGGTCTGCAACGGGCCATCGACCTTTCAGCGGCTTATGCAGTCTGTTATGAGTGATCTGATCTTTCAGGTGTTGATAGCGTACCTAGACGACATTTTGCTGTTTTCACAGATATTTGAGGAACACCTGGAAAGATGATGGTGCTGAAACAGTTAACAGACACCATTTTAAAGGTCAAGCTGGGGAAGTGCTGTTTTCTTGGCCACCAAGTGTCGACACAAGGGATTTCTCCTGACCTGGACAAGGTTGTTGCGGTCAGTAATTGGAAGACCCCAAAAACTGTCAAGGAGCTGAGGTAATTTCTAGGGTTTCGAAGCTATTATAGGAAGTTTATCGAGGGCTTCTCGAAGATAGCTGGACCCTTACATGACCTGGTAAATGCTTGCTTGCGTGAAGGCAGGTGTACAAAGAGTGGTCGTCACTTTAGGTCTGGTTGGTCCAGTGAGTGTGATCACACATTCAGTCAGTTGAAGTGGAAATTAACGACGGCACCTGTGCTTGGTTTTGTGGACTTCACTTGCCCCTTCATCCTCGAAACTGATGCAAGCCAGAATGGCTTAGGGGCCATTATGTACCAGATACAGGATGACAAGAAGAGGGTCATTGCGTACACAAGCAGAAGGTTGCGTAACGCAGAGAGGAACGATCGCAATTACTAAAAATAATTAAGTGGGCTGTAGTCGAGAATTTTCGTGGGTGATTACGGATAATAATCCGCTTTGTCACTTGCAAACTTCCAAGTCAGGAGCGATCGAGCAGAGATGGGTAGCTCAGCTGTCTGTCTTCAACTTTGAGGTGAAGTACAGGCCAGGTAAGAGTTACGAACTCAGAGGCACTGGCTACTTCAGGGTTGGGAGGTGACAGCTCTCAAGGTGGCCAGGTACAAGTTTCAGCGGATACTGATAGAGACTCTGCAGAGTCTGAAAGTATGGTCCTGAATGCAGAGGCTCCAGATGAGCGTGTCCAGTCAGAGGAGCTAGAAACTGGTGAAGTGCGTAACCCAGTCCAGAGAGAATTACCTGTTCCAGCTGTGTGCAGAAGCAAGCGAGCAACTGCGGGTGTTCACACCAATTAATTTCATGCACCCAGGTCCGCTTGTAATGCAGTGAGCGTCAGCACGGATATGATGTCTGAAGTATTGGCCAGTAGGCACTGCATTGTTTGAGAAGGCATATAGGGTGCCATGAATGCCGAAATCTGCAATTAAGTTAGTCATCGAAGACGCTGACTTACAGCAGGGTAGGATGTAACCAGGTGGAAAATATCCTTAAAGTTTATGCGGGGGCGTATAATGTGCATTGCATTGCATAATGTGCATTGCATTGCATAATGTGTGCTGGTCAAATAGTCTAAAATTAAGAAACCCCTAGAAAACAGTAAACAAAAACAAAAAAAACATTTGAACATTGTGTGCACATTTAAGATAGGCTACTTAATTTATTATTCCAATATCCAAATATGATACTAAATCCAACAGAAAAAAAGAGCTTCTATTTGTGACATGCTGTCTTTGCATTTGAACAATGCACATTTTAAACAGGACACGCATTAGCTGAATAAATGTTAGCCAATACAAACATATTTATAGAAAACAGTTGACAATGAATAGACAGGAGTCCAATAATAGCAAAACAAATCACTTATTCTAAAAAGAATAACAAGGATAAGTTAGACGAATCCGACATGAAGGCTGTGCTAACAGTAAAACGTCCGTAACGAATTTTAAAAGCACGGATGGATAATACAAAATGCTTTCTGACATTTTGACAAAAAAAAAACACAAGCAAGAACAAAATTTAAACTTAGCCCGTCAATTTTCATTTGACAATCTTCTCTCTGTGTGCGCACGTCTGTGTTTGTGAGAGAGAGCTCACGCAGAACTGATACAACGGTACTTTTTAATCTATAAGTAATTAATACACTAGTTTTCATACAAAATAAATATGTAACATAATTAGGTACTTTAGTTATTATTAACAGAATAACGTAACACATGCAAGCTACATTTCTCAACACTGAGAGTTAATAAATAAACGCCTGTTTCTCCAGACGCGCGCTTATCAGTAATCCACAAATCACAGCACTTTCACAATCACTAAGCCATAGCGATTTCAAATTTATTTAGATTTATTGTTCAGCATTACTTGAGCATTTTATAATTTGCATGGCTGAATGATGTCTTCCTCTTATCTGAGGGGCCATGAATAACGGAGTATTTTAAGATAATCCATGCGATCACCCCCATGTGATCATCGAATCCAGAGAACTCAATACAATATTTCAACTTTCCACATCCACCCCAAGCCATTTACCTTCAGGAGTTAGAAGTACTGTGACTACTGCACTGTCCTCGCTTATGAAATCAGTCAGACGGCGGCCGCGGGACGGGAGTGGAAGGGGGATCGAGCAGGATTCTTTATTGGTGTCGATTTTCAGTCTCTTTTTAATGATAGGCCCTACGCATCTGTCAATCATCCCCACTAGCTATTTGGGGAATGAACCCAGCAACTCTTCTTCTTTTGCTGTTGCTTGATTTGAGGGCTGCGCGTGCAGAGGCGTCACCAGGTTTTTGCGTAGTTTAGAGATTTTTTGACAAATCATCAGCGTACTTTGAAGTCAAAATGCGTATCTGCTACCCAAATGTGTACAGGTTGGCAGGTCTGCATTAGTTCTCTGGAAACCACACTGGTGGTTAGTTCCTAGAACTAATTTCCTAGAACTATCCGGTACGAAAGCCCCTTAAAGGTCCCATAAGGGAACTTTGATTCTAATGGGCGGCCTCAGTCGGCTGGTGCCATGAATGACGCAAGCAATCAAAGGGTGCTTCCCGACTGATACCCCATCAACCTTCGAGGATGGATATTATATATGAGAACCAAGTTTGGTTCGGTCAATGCGACGCTATCATGGTAGCCTCTTAGCAGCTGGAGGAAGTACAGGCCAGAAGCAATTGATGTGCCAATCGAGAAGATGACCAGATGTCTCACACCCAGAGGGACCAGATGAGCGAGGACCACATCTCACTGTCGAAGCGCAAGCTCTTGAGATTGGGCCAGTATCAGCAAATCGTCTATGTAGATTAAAATGTGGATGCCCTGGAGTCGCAACAGAGCCTGTATCCATGCATTTCGTGTATGTGCGGGGTGACTAGGCCGAAACGAAGAACCTGATCTTGGTGCTCCACCCCCGAAAGCAAACCTGTGTTGTGGGTGGCAGAATTTCTTTAGGGACTTTCGCACCGGAGGAACCTTTTCATAGTTCCTAGAACTATTGGTGGAAGTACCCGGATTTTGACGCGTTTGCACCGCAGGAACTAGGAACTATTTTAGTTTTAGGAACTCTTTTGGAGGAACTAATTTTAGCTCCTACTTCAGAGTAGGGTCTAAACCAGCACTAAAGGAACTGAACCAGCACTATAGGAACTACCAGTGACATTAATGTACGCTGATTTGCTGAACACACGCGAAACACCAGCACCCGCCATTTTTAAAAAGGCTGTGTAAACACACAGATTATAGCCTATTTACTCCAGAAACCAACATATGAACATACAACATGTGATAGATGGGGCTCTTAACCTTTACACTGAGGAGAAAATCCAATGCAACTTTGAGGGGAAGCGAAACATGATTATATATTTCTGCTCAGCTAGCATCACTGGACATCAACCACATGCACTACTAACTTTTCATTACTGTCTACTTTCTATATTTAATAGTTCTATCGAATAGCATATTAGACAGGACTGTTAGACAGATCGTAAACTAATGAACACAGTGAATGCGAGCATTGTTTGTTTGCTCAGACTTTGACGTTCTCAGCGCCATCAAAATAAAGGCCCGCCACATTGTCAAAATAAAAGTAACAACAACAAGCGCGGCTTACTTTACTTCAGAGTTCCTAGTGGCGGTACGAATACAACCAGAAAACGTTCCTAGGGGAACCAATAGTTCTCGGGGAACCATCCTGGTGGTTAGTTCCTAGAACTGAGTTCCTAGAAATATTCGGTGCGAAAGCCCCTTTTGTGAAAGTATGCGTCCTTGAGATCAGTTGTGACGAACCAATCACGATGTTGAATTTGCGACACAGATGGTCCCATGACCTTCCCCCAGGCAAAAAAAGCAGAATTGCTGCGTGTTTAGTTCAGGCATGTTTAGACACATAATTCATAGATGGTCACACGCAGCATTACTGTACGTTCACACCGCCGCCGACTTGAGCTTCCAAAGTTACCGGAAGTCATTAATTTTCAATGGAAGCTGGGGCACGTTCAAGTTCAAAACGGTGCGCAACGTTTTGCTACGGTTTCCGGGTTGAACGTCATGTTTCCTGGAAATGGCGTGCACCGGTGTGCAACGGGGTTTGAGATACGTTTTCTCTTGTTTGGTGGGTGTGTCAGAACTGCAGTCCAATCAGCAGCAACATGTATATAAATGGTTCTTAAAGTGAGGGTATTAAAGTGAACTTGCACAATGGGTTCAAGGAAAGTAATTTACAAATGTGTTCGATGCAGCTCGGCAACAACTGAGGATATTAGAAGACATGTTTCTCGTAAGTTTTATTGTAAAAATATAGGATATCAACATAATGATGTAGTTGTTTATATTTGTAGCTTCATTGCAAGTGTATGACATTTGGTATAGAAATAAACAATGGTAGGCTAATTAAGTGCTTTTCCTAAAAATGAGAAAGAAAATACAGGGTATTAAAACAGTATGAACTACAAATAAAGTCAGTATGTGAGACTAAATAGATGTGTTTTAGTCTGAATTAGGTAAGATGTGTGCTTCCATTTCAGTTTCCACAAATCCCTTCACTCGACTGGGATGTTCTCTTTTGTTCTGGGCGGCAAGTGCAGTAACTGTAACATCGGGCATATTTTGTAGTATTAAACACATATTTATACCGACTTCATCAGGCTCCGAAAAATCTTCACAAAGAATGGCCTTCTCAGCTGCCATAGTTGCAACTTTTGCGTCATCAGAACAGTGTGTTCAACGCATCACCGTTTCTGTTTAAAAAACGTTGTGCAACGTTTTGTCGGGGCTGAACGCAGCCCAGGCTTCTCTCAGCTGCAAGGAGCGTCAAATCCATCGGCGTCGCGTTTCGGGACGTTTTGAGCGACCAGAGCGTCAATCAGAAAGTTGAAAGTAGCTCAACTTTATGTTAATAAAAATAAAATCCTTTTATGGTGTCGAAAAAAAACCTCTCCAGTGATGAAATGTTTTCTGTGTTGACAAATCTTGTGCAATATCCTAAACTGCCGAGATAATTACACAACGCGTGCCGTAGTAGGCTACACGTCCGATTCGCGAATAATAATAATAATAATAATAGATATTTATTTTTTTTCCCGACCAAATGTGACCAAAACGGTTATAAAAATGCTGTCATTATAAAAGATTTCTAGTGTCAACGTAGGCTATTGCTTGTTTTTTTCTGTTTACATTTCATGGTGTGACACTTCTCTTCTCCCATGATCGAACATAGAATGCACTACGTCAGAGCGGCCAAAGCGTCAACAAGCTTCCCCGTAGCCTACTCTTTGACAAGCGTCCTTGACAGGGCGGCCAGAGCTTCTTTGCAGCTCAAGTCGGCGGCGATGTGAACGTACAGTTAAGAGTAGCTTTTGAAATGGAACTACATGTAACAAGGACACTAAAATAAAGTGTTACCAATTCATCTTTAAATATATCCAGATATAAAACACTTATTTTAAATTGTCATAATTTTTCACAATATTATTGTTTTTACAGTATTTTTGATCCAATAAATGCAGTCTTGGTGAGCATAAGAAACTTGTTTCAAAAACATAAAAAAAGGACACCAAACTTTTGAATGGAAGTGTATTTATAAAATGTTAATTATTTATTATTAGGCTATATTATTATTACTATTAATGTCTTGCTGAATAAAAGAAAGTTAGTGACCCCTTTTGAATGAGTTGCTATAGAACTTCCCTGCACTCAACTGTAACTGTTTATATACGAAAATAAAAGTGATATGGATACAGTATTAGGGGAACCTCGAGAGGTTTAAAATGAAGCTGTACTATAACCATACAGTTATCGTAGAGTAAAAGTATTTAGGGAAAAACAATTAAATCATACTATAGTTATGTTACCTTTGGGGTATACTTCAAGATTAAGCAAAAGTACAAAACTCTTGAGGTCAAATGATAACCAGTGGGTGACGGTAACAAGAGTAAATAATGCTTATTTTAGTTATTCCTCTACAGCTATTTCGGTAATATTTTCTGTCTTACATTTAGCTGTAAATTTATGATGCCATATTAGTTATACGTCTCACCCAGACGTCCGCTTTCAATAGAAAATATGTCAACACGGTAAATAAACCAGAGCTTGTCAGCAGTTTCGTCAATCGTAAGCTTGTGGATAGAGACATCTAGTGATAGAAACCAAACATTAGATTACTCAAATACCTAACAAGGCTTGAACTCTGATGGCATCTGATCTCTATTAGACCTCTATTAGACTCAGTTTCAATTTCAATTCAATAGCTGATACATTTTTTTATGACAATTCTTTTCCAATTTTTTCATGACAAAATTCTTATGGTAAGTAACTTCAAGGTTTAAACAGACCAAAAAACAAGGACACAAATGCAAAATTATGCCTGACTAACTAAGAACAAAATTGTCCAAAAAGGAAGACAAATGGCACCACCTAGTGGCTGAGAGTTCAAACTCATCCAATCTTAAAACCAGATTATACAGCACATTGGCAAGTTTATTTGTATAGGACATTTCATTTTTATTTTTTTATTTTTCATTTTGAGCAATTCAAATTCCTAAATGCATAAGGATGAAAAATAAATAAGAAATGTAAAAATAAAAAATAAAAATGACTAAAATTGTATTTAAAATGTACTCAAAACAAATATACGGAAAATACTGACTTTATTTAGAAATGAGCTGGGGGTGAAATCATAGGAGTCATGATCTGTCCTCCTGAGTGTAAAGTAAAAGAACAAAGTTTCTATAAACTATTTTAAGAACATTATTTTGAAAACATTTTATTTAATTCAGTGTAAACAATTAGGCTATCCTATCGTTGCTGATGGTAGATTTAAAGAAATGCCTTTGTTATTATTATTGTTGTTGTTATTATTGATATTATTATGGTTAATAATAATAATAATAATCATCATATAAACAATGTGTATACTCCATTAAAATATTGTAGAGTAAATTTGTTAACGGTACAGCATAGTTGGTAGTTTTTATTTAAAAAAAAAAAAAATTAATAAATAAAAAACCGGAAGTGATGTTGTCGCTAGTGATGGTGAAATGAGCTTTGCGAAGCACTGGGGCTTTCCCCCCTCAACTCGTAAAATGGTTCATTACTTGAAGCTTTTCAACACGTTGCACACTAACGACATCTTGTGATCAAAATGTGGAAAAGCTGCCTTTCTGTCCCAGAAGACCTTTTTTTTTTTTTTTAAATAAATAAATCACTTTGTGCTCTGTAAACCACAAAGCAATACAATTAATCCTCATAATTCATGTGTTAGTGTTTATGTAGTTCTTATACAATATATGAACAAACAACTGTATGAATTAATTTATGAAAAAAATAATAATAAATGGGAATAATTCATTTGTACAGAAACAATTCTTATGAATCTGCTTTGATCTACAAATGCAGCCTTCACATAAACTTTAGCCTCAGTCCTAATCCTACGAGTTCATAGGCAAGGCTCATGTAGGCATATATAATCAAAATAAAAGAAAATTGTGTGGAATGGTGAAGTGCTTGTAAACTGGGTAGTGAAAGTGCTTGTGAACTGGGGAGCTGGCCTTTTATTTTGTGGGTAATTTAATAAATTAAAGTTTTTTATTAAGGAACAGGACTTGTTCAACAGTGTGAGGGGGAAGACGCGAGGAGCAGCTTTAGCTGGTTAGCGAAGGGTGCAGCGAGGTCCGCTTGTGGCTTTAGAAGATTATTCCCGAAGATAAATTAATGAGTGGGGAGAAGGAGAGGCTGGTGTTGCTGTTGTGCAGTCATGGAGGAAGATTCTGAGGAATCGATAATGGAGGACAGGGAAGGATTTACGGAGATATATTCAGGGAAAGTAATAAAAAAAAGAATCCAAAATGTAAAAAATCTAAGGAACAGGAGAATAGCGAAGATATGATGCAATCAATGCAGGATAAAAAAAAACAAAAAAAAACAAAAGAAACCCAAGAAATAATAAGAGAACAAAATTTACAAAATGTTAAGGAAAATGGACACAAAATTATGCTGACATTTGAAAAGAGTATAGGAACACATTTGCATCCAATAGGACTATCCAAGGCGATCGATAAAATCATTGGGGCAGTTGTTTTGGCTAAGTGTTTGGGGCAAGGGAGAGTTCTGATCTTATGGTGCGTTCAAGTCATCTCGTATAGATCGTACGAGTTGAACACACTTGAACGCCACCACAATGTCGTAAATACCAGTGGGGAGCTCGGGATTTTCTCTAAGCTCCGATCTTTACGAGTTGGGGGCGTGTCAGTGATTAACATGGCGGAATACACAATACGTAAAGGTATTTAGCTGTGATATTGTCAGGCTTTTCTATTAACAGCTCAGTTAGCTAATCGCCAACACAGAATATGATAGTATTATAATATAACAATGCAACATGTAACGATGTGTTGGCATTGGCTTCATAAATTAATTAAAAACATAAAAATACAAAGTACACCTGATGCACATTTCTTTGTTCTTTATTTTCTAGAACAAGAGTTTAACCTTACTGTATTTTTGTGTAATTAATTAAGAGAAAGTAGGCTACTCCGCCATTTTGCTCCGACGAAAGTGACTTGAACGCACATGCCGTTATAAGCACGACTTCCCACCTCGTACACGAACTTCCCAGGAGGACTTGAACGCACCAATAGTGAATATTGGGCAGAAAAACAAACTACTCAAGATAAAAGAAATTAACGGAGAAAAGGTCACAACTAAAGAGATTGGAGTAGAAAAGGGGGAAAAGGTGTAATATATGGAATTCCAACATATATATCCACTGACGAAATGCATGAAAATAAGAGGAGGTAAGATTAGTAATGTGAGAAGACTGTATACACTAGGGTGACCATACGTCCTGTTTAACCAGGACATGTTTGGCCAGGATTTCGAGATCGCCCAAAATGCCCGGGATTCGGCTTTTGCTTTCTACAGTCACCATTCATTATGTTTACATTATTACATTATTTGACACTGACACGTACGTGCCAGCTTTGCAGGTCATGCATTCTGCTTCACACGGATCCCGATCGAGTCGAAAACACAGGAATTTTCTTAGCAATGCTAAAACGCACTTTAACCGATCACTTGTTTAGCGTTCATGTAAACACTACATTCAGATTCACCAATCGGAATTAATTTAGTCCTACTGAATCAAAAGGTGTGCATGTAAACAAAATGAATGGCGATGATAAAGCAAAAGCCGTATCCCGGATATTTTGGGCGATCTCGAAACCCCGGCCGGACATGTCCTGGAATATGGTCACCCTAGTATACACAAATCCGCCGCGAACTCTATGGGCGCCGCCATTACTGCGTGCCTGCGAAGTGTGACGGTGTGACTTGCCGGTGCCCTCTAATGACATTTCAATGAAAGCGATCCTGCTCATTAAAGAAAATGTCTGATGAAAGGGAACATTGGGTAGATGATGTCAGGCAGTGGCCAAAACTTACTGATAAAGGTAATTTATTGATAATGTAAAAATGCGTCAGCCAAATGTAATGTAGGCTAAGAAGTGTATTAATTGATGACAACAATAAAACCGAACGCTGTCATTACTAGCTAGCTGTGTTGCTAATATGTTCACAAGCTTCACAAGTTGCAAATAACTATTTTAGGCCATCCCTAGGCTATTCTTGTTTGCCCGCGACTTGTAACCCGACCGACCCTGTCAATTTAGGACCGACCCAATTAATTATTTTTTTCCCCTTTTAGTCCGACCGACTTGCCGATTGTAATTGCGTTAAGACCCACGGATTTTTTTTTACTCTTCAAACAACTAATACAAATGCAATAAAATGTGGGACACACGCAACTGACGCTTTTCACACGCTCTCACGCCACACATCCATTTTCTCAAGCACAGAAAAATCGCGAAGCGAGGACACGGAGACCGACAGACTAGACAGAGCAGGTTACTTATGATAGAAAAAAAATCTCAGCTCTCAGATTCTGTCACTTTTATTACGAAATTCAAACAATAAATACCGTTTTGGCGCTTGTAAATGTGACGCGACAGATCCCTAGCGGCACGTGAACTGATCATCTCTAGTATAGTAAATAAACACGAATGAACACTGAAAGATACAGTAGGCTACAACTTACCGAAATGTATATTCCTCGACCAATCAACCAAACAAAGGGGTCAATAAAACAGCTGGAGAACAATTATGTCACATAACATTTACCTCGGGAAAGCCATTTGATGACCATAATAGGCTATAGCACGTTAGTTGGCTGATATGCGTATTATATTACATATTTATTATATTTTTACTTATATCATTAAGTTGTTATTATAATAAAAAAATGCATTATATTTAAATTGAGTTATTTTTAAATAATACTGCCAGCTGATAGGGCTCTCTGTTTACAGCATTAAGTTAGGTAAGTTGTTTTTTTTCTTGAGACAAATTAAAGGAGAACTCGGTAACTCTAGCGAACTCTAGTCACTTCTTCGCTGATTTTCCCTTTTGTTGTTGCATGTTTTCCCCACGAGCTCCCCCTACAGCTGTGGGGGGGCGTATATTTCACAACACGGTCGTAAAAAACTCACTTGCGGCGGCCTCCTCCCCCTCTCTACCGCTGCTCATGTGCGTTTGTTTTGATCGGAGCAAGCCAACTGTATGGTGTGGAGCTATGTCTACCGAGGTGGGTAATCTGGTAATACATCATACATGCGTGGGTGTTTATGTCGAATTGCCGTAAAGCAATTTGTGTTTCGCGCTCGTTCTGGTTCTAGTTCTCGCTTCTCACGAGACTTCCAATTTCTATCTTGCCGGGACGGTAGTGCCCAAGTTGCAAGGTTGGTTTTCCGCCTGGGAACGCTGGGGGGAGCGGGGAAAGTCACCAATATCACCAGAACAGGTTGTTTAACCATACAAATGATTTCTAGACAGTTTTATTAAGTTAAAAAAGTTACCAAGTTCTCCTTTAATGCCTACCTTGTGTAGCCTATAGGCAAATTTTAAAAATGGACTTACCTTTTCCCTTCCTAAGGCCAGCGTCGCGATGACAGTGTGGCGCACTTTCTTCCTAGTCCACTGAGCAGAGTCGTATCGCGCAGCGCGGCTGTCATGACAACGTTAATCTCAATTGAGCTGAGAGCGTAAAACTGCATTTATACAGTAAAATCGTTAGAGAAATATTGAATATGTAAGGGATAATGTATTGTGACTCTATTAACAGAATTTTGGGAAATAAGACATAAGAAAACCAATAAAAGCGGCAGTTAAGACATGAGGCAAAAACCGCGAATATTTCCATATAAGCTCTTTTCTGACTTTTCCACCTTCCACGAGATCTCAAAATACCCTCGGATAAAAACCAATTGAAAACTACTTGAAATATGTATATTTATTTACCTTAAACTGCATAAACGTCTTTTATTTGCTTCCACCTGAAGGCGCTAAGAAAATGGCGGCTTCTCCAACTGGTGTCGTCCTTGTTGTTGCGTGACGTGCGTGCTCTCTTTCACGTCCGCATTCCCAACCCAGCACCGCTGGGTTACTTAATAAGAACGATTTTCAACCCAAATTGGGTTACATCAACCCAGCATCCTTACCCAACAGTCTCAACCCAGCGTTTGGGTTGAAAAAACAACCCAGCATTTTTTAGAGTAATATTTATCCAAATGAGTCAATATTAAATTAAATGACCATAATTTAATTGAATTGAAATAATAAAAAAGTGTAGCTTACCAGAAATTGTAGCCTACCATGTAAACATTGTAACATGTCACTAAACCTAATAAAATTCAGTTTAGTTACTAAAATGTTTTGACAATCACAATACACTTATTGTGATGCAATAAAAAAAAATTACATCCCCCCCCAACCCCCTACATTGCACTATAATTAAAACTTTCACATGAGATTTCAAACAGGCATTTAAAATACCAAATATTTAGACCGACCTACCAACCCTTTTTTTTGTGGCTGTTACGGCAAACCAAAATATTTTTAAGGATGGCCTTAGCCACGACCAGTTGTAGCAATAAAATACATGTTCTTATAGGTATTCAAGATTATTTTATTAATCATCTGGCATGCGATGAGCTTCAGAACCTAAACTACAGGGCATTGATTGAAGGTCAGAATTACATGAGCTCCGGATGGATTGGCCAGATACTGCATAAAATCGCAGATGAGCTCATCACATTAAAAGGTGTCGTGAGGTTTTCACAGGCAGTGAACTCGTACCATAATGTGTCAGTAACAATACAGAGAGAAAACTACTCGAAGTAGTGTGTGACTGCATGGCTGGCCGAGGGAAGTGTTGTAGCCATACAGCAGGGCTACTGTACAAAATTAAAGATGCGACAACAAGAGGGTTCACAGGCTTGGCCTGCACAGACACAGCATGTGCCTGTCCACTTGTGACAATGTAGTGCCAGAGACAGTGGAAAATATGCAAACGCAGCGCAGTGGCCCCAGAAAATCCATTAGTGTAATTTCTACTGCATTTCTGACAGATGAAAATGTTATTGCACATTTTTCAGCACCAGACATGGTTGGCTTATCTATGGTTCCTGGAACTATCTTGCATCATGTGTTGACTGCTCAACCACACACTGCACACACTGAAACAGGTCCACCCAAAGAGCACACAATGTGTGCAGAACAAAAATGCACACTTTGCAACACAACATTTAAAAAGTACACTGTTAGACTTTTCTGTAATTTCTACAGTTATTTACTTTAAATCCCCCAGTATTATACTGCTATTTCTCTTTACAGTAAATAACTGTGATTCCCATTCAGGGCTGGACTGGGATCACAGTGGTTATATGTGTTTAAAGGCAACTGCAACAAAGCGCCAATTTGCGCCAGTGACTTCTAGCAAGATTCCAGAGGTAGGCCATTTGTGATATTTTGAGATAAGTTTGCTGAAATGATTAGCAATATGTGAAAATTGCTTTGGAGCCACTGGTGCAGACTAGGTAGCTTACAATATCTTATAAAATCTCTATAAAATTGGCTAACTTTATATCAAATAAGTGACCTTTGCATCATGTCTAACTTTATATTTATTACACAGCAAATGAACCAATCAGAAGATGGACCATTTTCTTTGTTCAGTCTCACCAGATTAAATGTATCCAGGTAAGCACTGCAGTAAAACTCTCACTAATTCATTCATACCAAATATAGCATTCTAAACAACTTAAGTTCATATTTTTGCATTATTTTGATATTTTATTAGGCAGAAGACTCTACCATTGCAGTCCCACCTGACCAGGAAGGTCCTAATATCAGCGCAAAGGTGGGTTAACTACTGTAGGAAGGAGAACGATCATCACACAGTGATTTCTTGCATGTGTCTTACTGTGTATTTGTCTCAAACAGGTACTCCTTCACTGCAGACAAGCTGAAATGGGCTAAAATAATCTATTTCAGTCTTTCTGTCTATGGACCTCAGCATTTTTGGACAGAATTTAGGATTTGTAAGTATTAAAATTTAATCTGGCATAATTTAATTTAGTTCTTTTTTTATGCTATTTATTGACAAAAGCTGTTTACAAATATATATTCTTAAGTTTTTGTGAAAATAATAATAAAAATTAACAAAAAAGGAGGTCAAAAATAATGTGACACTAATATTTTCTCTCTCTCTCTCTCTCTCTCTCTCTCTCATATATAGTGTTGGAACCGGGATCTCCTCTGAAGGACATTAGAGGACTACTCTGAGTACATTAGTGTTTGTGGACACGCAGACCAGGGAACATTCTGATGTTGTCAATCAAGTTCTGAACAGGAACCAATCTTTGGAGAAGTTCATTTATTCGCAAAGATGGACAAAAACATTGTGTTGGCTTTTTAAAGATTATTTTGATGATGACTTTTACTCCTATGCTGTAGAAAAGATGGAGGAGTAGACAGTCAGACATTGATAATAATAAGAAATGTTTCTTGAGCATCAAAGAGACTTCTTTCAAAAACATTAAGACACTTAAATACTTCTTTTGGCCACCAGTGTACATGAATCCAACACATTTTTGTAAATAAGTGAAATTATTTTGAAGGTGGGGTTATGTGTCATGTATTGTGAAAAGAACTGTGTTTTGTGTTTTGTCCTGTGTTGGACATTTCCTTTTAGACTGCTTAAAAATGTATTTATATTCTGCAGTTTTATGAATGTAATGGTTGATATTTCATTCTAATACTTGTATAAGCTAAACAACCAATGACTCACATTCATTTAGTCAAATGCTAATGTTTTGTTTAATTGTATGTATGTTTTTAAAAATGTGTGCAGTGAAGGACAGCACATGATGTGTTAATTTAACATGTTTATACATCTTTGTGCTAACCTTTCTGACATATTTACTTTGTTAAAATCATTAACACAATGAATAAGTTAAAATTAACACAAAAAACGTTATCCCTAAACTCACCCATTAATGTGTATAAATTTCACACATCATTTCCAGCATTGGCATACTGTTTATTTTGTGATATATATATGAAATGTTTTAAATAAAAAAATGGTATTTTGTGATAACTTTGTCTAATTGGTTTGTATGTCAGTAGTACTTATGTAGGATAAAAATAAAATTAATCATATATCAAAATTATGAAATCTAATTTATATTTAGTACAAATAAAAAAAATAATTACAGTAGTGTACTGATTAGCTTCGTTTTTACAGTAATGCACTGTATTACACAATTACAGTACCATTTACTGTAAAACTGAAATACGGTTTGGTACTGTAAATCTTAATTACAGTAACTTACTGGCAACAGTGTTGCCAGTAAGTTACTGTAAAAAACGTACTCGGTTACTAACGTAACCTCGGTTCTCTCTAGAAGAGGGAACGAGTACTGCGTAATAGCTTACGCTATGGGGAAACACTCTTTTCCTCGCGATACTGAAGCCAAAAAATTATCCTTAATTTTGTATTAATGTAAAACGCGTTGCGGCAGCACGCAGACATGGGCGAGACAGCTCGCGCGCCCATTGGCTGCTCTGCGGCAACTGCAGCAGCCTATCGAGAAAGGACACACGTGACGACTGATCCAATGAGGGCGCTTCGCGCCCACTACGTCACGTCCCACCGAAACGGGTGGGGCCTTGGTTAGCTGGTTTTTCATCGCCGAAGCGAACCAGAGTTTGATGCATGCACGGCAGGATACGCAGTACTCGTTCCCTCTTCTAGAGAGAACCGAGGTTACGTTAATAACCGAGTACGTTCTCTTACGAGAGGTTCTCTCGTACTGCGTAATAGCTTACGCTATGGGGAACACAATGCAAAACGCCGTGCGTGCTGAGATCCCACACTAAAGTCCCACGGGTAGGTGCCCAGGGCTCATACAGTGCATAATCATCAGGGACTCACAGAGAGTCTGGAAAGAGAGGCTGATTAGCATCATTCCCTAGAATATAGTGCTCTATAAAGAGCAAGTTATATCAAGTGTTCCATACAGCCAGGGTGAACTCAGCCTGGGCTGATATAATATCAGGGGGACTTACACACTGCCCACAGAAAATATAGTCGCTCAGTGAACAACGCTGTAACAGTTTTAGTATTCTGAGCCGGTAGTGACGGGCAGATAATACTGGTTTATTAGACCGAGAGCAGCTTGGCCTGCAAAGCGGGAACTTCTAGGTTGTAGAACCTTATAAATATAGACGGGGAGGCCCAGCCTGCCGCCATACAGATATCTTGTAAAGCAATCCCACTAGACCAAGCCCATGACGAGGCCATGCCTCTCGTGGAGTGCGCTTTGACACCTAATGGGTATTGTAAGCCCTTTGATGTATAAGCCAGCGCTATAGCATCAACTATCCACCTGGATAGGCTCTGTTTCGACGCGGCCAGTCCCTTAGAACGTCCGCTGAACAAAACAAAGAGCTGCTCCGTCTGTCTAAAAACAGCTGAGCGAGACACATAAGCTCTTAATGCCCTGACTGAGCAAAGGAAGCTTGCGTCTCCCTCCTCGTCAGAGACCGGAACACCGACCATTTCGAGGCATAGAGCCGCCTTGTAGACGGGGCTCTGGCCTGCGTGATTGTATTTAACACTCCCTCTGGGAGTTTAACGGGTACCCGTTGATGGTCCACGCATGTAGGGACCAAAGCTCCGGGTAGGGATGCCAGATCGTGCCGTTGGCCTGCGAGAGGAGGTCTCTCCTCACTGGTATCGGCCATGGGGCGGTATTCGTCAACCGCATCAGATCCAGGAACCATGCTTGGTTCGTCCAGAATGGGGCCACGAGTAGTACTGAGCATCCACTCTCCCTGATTCGCTCTAATACCTGTGGTAAAAGCGTGACGGGGGGAAACGCATAGAGCGGGTAGCGGGGCCAGTCGTGGGCCAGTGCATCCCTGCTCTTGGAAAAAAACTCCGGACAATGAGCGTTTTCTTGAGACGCAAATAGGTCTACTTTCGCTTTGCCGAATGTTTTCCACAGCAGTTGGACTGTCTGCGGATGTAGAGACCATTCCCCTGCCGGAACATTGTTCCTTGACAGTCTGTCTAGTCCTATGTTCAAAATACCCGGCACGTGCGCGGCTTTCAGCGAGCGCAAATTGTGCTGAGCCCAATTCAGGAGGCGTTCCGTCAGCCTGTGAAGGGCTCTGGATCTGACGCCTACTTGGCGATTTATATAAGCCACCACTGACATGTTGTCCGAGCGGACCAGAACGTGGTGATCTTTTATCTGGGGGTAAAAACGCCTGAGCGCGTTGATGACTGCCAGCATTTCCAGGCAGTTTATGTGCAGAAGCTTTTCACGTTCTGACCACTGGCCAAAGAACGGTCTGCCCTCGAGCAGCGCTCCCCATCCCGAGGTTGAGGCGTCCGTGGACACTACCTTCACGCTCGAGGAAATCCCCAGGTTTACACCTGACCGGTACCAATCAGTCACCTTCCAAGGTTTCAGCGCTAAGACGCATTCGTGATCGACCTTGAGGCGAAAGAGACCGTGGGTCCACGCTCTGCGCGGTACACGCGCTTTCATCCAGAACTGCAGCGGGCGCATGCGAAGCAGACCCAGCTGAAGCACTGATGATGCTGAGGCCATGAGACCCAGCATTCTCTGAAACTTTCTGAGCGGGACCAGAGCACCGCGGTGAAAAGCTTTTGTCATGCGCTGAATGTCCAGTCTGCGCTGCAATGACAGCTGTGCTGTCATAGAGCGCGAGTCCAGTTCTATACCCAGGAACGATATAGTCTGACTGGGAGACAGCGAGCTCTTCGTCCAATTGACTCTGAGACCTAAATTCTCGAGGTGATCGAGTAATATGGTCCTGTGTTCTATGAGCTCTGAGTGTGATCGAGCTAGAACCAGCCAATCGTCCAGATAATTCAACACTCGCATACCCCGCATTTTCAGGGGAGCGAGCGCTGTGTCCATGCACATCGTGAATACACGGGGTGCCAGAGACAGGCCAAACGGCAGGACTAAGTACTGATATGCCTGGCCCTCGAAGGCGAATCTCAAAAATCACCTGTGACGTGACGCTATTTGTATTTGGAAATAAGCGTCCTTTAGATCTATTGACATGAACCAGTCCCCTTGGCGAATTTGTGAGAGGATTTTCCTGGTTGTGAGCATTCTGAAACGTCGTTTCATGAGCGCTCTGTTCAATTGTCTTAGATCCAGAATGGGTCTGAGACCCCCGTCTTTTTTGCGTACCAGAAAATATTTGCTGTACATGCCCCCTTTGCTCTGAGCTTGTGATAACGGCTCTATAGCCCCCTTGCTCAATAGTTTAGCTATTTCGGTTCGAAGTAGGTGTGCTACCTCGTCTTTCACCGTGGTTTCGGTTCGTGCAGCGTAACGACGCAGGCGTTGAACGAACTGTAGCGAATAGCCTCTTTTTATAATGTTCAGCACCCACTCTGACACCCCGGGAAGCTTTGCCCATGCATTCGCGTGAGTAGCTAGGGGTAAGATGATATTTGGGCTCTGGTCGCGATCTGGTGGCGAGCACAGAGCGCCGTTGTGCTGTAACATGAACGCCGTGCTTGCGGCGTGTGAGACCGGGGGTGCGCTGATGACAGCGGGCAGCCTGTCCGTGCTCTGTTCTCCTATAGCGGTGAGCTGAGAGAGAACGAGCGGGGAAACCTTCGTGGGGCTTATGATGTGTGTGAGCGAATAGGGGCGTGGGACAGCTGGCCCGCTCATAACGCTGACAACACCGTCTGCTTTGGCAGAATGTATGCGCGCTGGTTTTGTTTTTACAGAAACCGCGGAACATACTGAGTGTAGTGTTTGTGGGCACTGGTTTGTGGGCACGTTCACTACATTTAGTGCACAATCGACGTGAGTCGATTTTATTTGTGCGGGCCGTGTGTGACGGGCTGTGCTTGTGTGTAGGAATGGGCACTGGGCAGTGGACATTTTTACTACACTCATAACACCATCGGCCGTGGCTGGGATACCAGAAAATACACTCTTTATGGGATTTATCTGGGTCGCCGTAAAAACGGCGTTTGTGTGCAGGCAAGCGGGCTGCTTCACCGACTTGTTTACTGCAAAATACACTGGAACAGTCGCAATTACTGGAACTGAGCGAGCGGGGATTTTCGGTGGGAGTCCGGCCGCAGCGGGACTCGAACACCGTCGTTTTCCTAGGCTGGCTAGGAAGACTTTGAGGCCTCGGGCTTCAACTCAACCTTTGGCCGGGGCCCGCGTTGAGGGGGGCGGCGGCTGGTAGAGCGAGAGCGAGGACCCTGGCCCTGGGTCTGACGGCGCTGTGGAGCGGCTGCAGCGGGCTGGGGTTGCGGCTGAGAGCTGCGAGCAGACGGCTTTTTAGGGCGACCTGCTACGGAGCTGGAGCGCTTGGGCAGAAAATGCTTCATGGCCTGTGATGTTTTCTGCACTTCTGCGAATCTGTCTGCGAAGTCTTTGACAGACGATCCGAATAGGCCGGCGGGAGAGACGGGGGCGTCGAGGAACGCGGAGCGCTCCGAGTCCGACATCTCAGAGAGCGTGAGCCAGAGGTGTCTCTCAGCTACGGTGAGAGAGGCCATGCTCCGCCCTATGGCCTGTGCAGCGGATTTGGTGGCGCGAAGGGCAAGGTCCGTTGCGCTCCTCAAATCTGGCAGGCTAACAGCTTCCGGGCCCTCCTCGTCCATTTTACGGAGAAGGTTGGCCTGGAATATCTGCAAGATGGCCATGGAGTGAAGTGCAGAGACTGCCTGTCCGGTGGCGGTGTAAGCGCGACCGTGCAGGGATGACGTCATGCGGCAAGCTTTAGAGGGTAGCGCTGTCTTAGCGCACCGTCCAGCGGAGGGCGGGCAAAGATGGGCGGCTACAGCTTCCTCCTTAGCACCGTCAACCACGGAGAATGCTGCAGACACAGGGGCACGCACTCTGGCTGAAAAGGGGGCGCCCCAGGACTTAGCGACTTCCTCATGAAGCTCAGGCAGGAAAGGCGCTGGTCTAGAGGTCGAAGAAACACGGTCCCCTTTGAGAAAACAGCCGTCGAGACGGTTGTGTGCAGGCTGCTGGGGCGTCGTCCACTCGAGACCGAGGCTCTGAACGGCCTGCTCGAGCAGACGCATGAGCTCTGCCTCAATGCTGGCCCTTTTCCCCGATGGCCGGTGAGAGGAGGGTGCGAGATCCGCAGAGCTCGACCAGTCCTCGCTGCCCGACGCTAGGAGAGAGCAGCTGTCATCCTCCACAGACGCGGCTTCCTCGGAGTCTCCCGCGGCGGAAGCGGTGGCCGACGGCGGCCGCTGTCCGGCGGTGAGAGACTCGACAGAAGCAGGCGAAGCTGGCGGGCGCACCGGCGAGCATTCGCGGGTTGGAGGAGGTTCCGGGACCCGTTGGGCACGGCGCTTTTTACGGCGCGGCACCGCAGCGGGCGAAGGTGCAGTCTCGTTGAAGAATGCCATGCGAGTCCGCAGAGTCACCATGGGCATTAGCTCGCAGTGAGGGAAGCCGCCTTCAGCAAGCACGAGAGTTGCGTGATCCTCACCCAGGCAGGAAACACAGATGACGTGGTGGTCCCCGTCGCTGAGTGGAGCTCGGCATGAGCCACAGGATGTACGAGGCATCTTGAAAAAGACGCTCGGCTCTTTTAGGAAGATAGTGTGTGTCGCGGCAGCGAACTCACACAGCAGTAAAGGATATATACGCCGGATAGCGTGAGCAGGAACGGCGACTGAAGGCGGCGAGATGTCGACCAGCAGCTTCAGGTGAGGGCTCGTTCCGCAGAAGGCTTTCTCAAACGGCGCGGCTTCAGTATCTCGAGGAAAAGAGTGTTTCCCCATAGCGTAAGCTATTACGCAGTACGAGAGAACCTCTCGTAAGAGAACCCTTGAAAAGTCTAACAGTATATATACAATGTGGGGAACAGGACAGGCAGAGATTAGAAACGGAGACCAAGGGCCAGAATAGTCAGCTGTGGCTGGACCAGAGAAAAATTAAAATAACCAGTAGTGAGGCATCTGAGGTACCAAAAAAGACAGACCCAACAAACTGGGTAGAAAGAAGCTTAACACGAGGTTTTCTGAAAATGAGGCTACTAGGTATGGTCAACAAGCTGAGCCTTTGGCTAGACAATGTTTCGAGCAGACAACAGGGCTTACAGTGGAGACTACAGGCCTGGTTGTGCATGATCAAGAAAATTGGCTTGGTGCCAGTCTTGATGGAATTATTGACACAGATACTATTCTTGAGATCCACACCAAAAAAGCTTGAAGCACATGGTGGCAGTCTGCAAAAAATGATAGATTCGAACAAATATGATGTTAGATTGATTGATGGAAAGTACGTTCTGACAGCATCTGGGTTAGGGTACTACTATCAGGTCCAGGTGGCAATGCACTGTGCAAAAAAAAAGAATTGTAAATTTATGGTGTGGACCCCAAATGAACATGTGATTATAGATGTACCCTACAACGAAGAGTGGACAATGAACAAAATCTGTCACCTGAAGAGGGTGTACTTTCAGCATCTGCTACCAGCAGTAGCAACAAGAATTGCACACGGGGTCATGACAATTTGTGGGCTCAAGTAGCTATTACACTTTAATGTGCTTTCCCATGACAACTTAGCAGTAATACACAGATCAAGAGTTCGACATTTGTTCACTGTTTACAACTGTACATTTTAATTATCTGCATTGCATTGTTATGGCAACTTAATACACATATCAAGAGTTCGACATTTGTTTACAGTTTAAACTTGTACATTTTAACTATTTGCAATTGCTGTCTGAAACTGTTGGTTGCTTTGTTAGATTTTCTGTTGAAATACAAATTAATATTTGGTATACTGTGACCTTCTTTAGCCTAAGGACATAATCTATACAATATTAACCATATCTCACACACAATTTCCCATGACAATATCTCACACACAATTTCCCATGACAACTTAGCCCATGACACACTCACACACAGACAGACACACACACACACACACACACACACACGGACAGACACACAGACACACACAGACACACACACACACATCCATTTCAGGTGTTTCTTATTCATTCAGTACTGTTACGGATTAACTGAGGTTGCAAATTACATAACCCTGCACAAATACTTACAATCTCATCAACCTACCAGACATAACATTACACAAAATCTTAAAACCCTTCAGCCTTCGAATTGCTCGCTCAATGTGAATTCTGACATTAGCTAGGCGATGTGTGGATGTCACCTCATGTTCAGACAGCTCTTTACGTCCACGTGTGAATGCAGGAAGAGCTAGACTCACTCCTGGAGGCAATATATCCATGATGGTGAATCCGCGATCTGCTAAAATCTCATCACCAGGGATCAGGTGATGAACAAAACCACTGTTCTTTGTGATGAAACTAGATGTACCGCATCGCGGTACAAAATATGACCGCCGCTCAGGCCTGCACTGGCTTTCCACAAAAATAAATGACGTGGAGTAATTTGGCTGTATTGCGTGTTTATGTATATACCTAAAAAAAGTAATAGTATGTGCATGTCTGTCTGTGTGTGTGTGTGTGTGTATGTGTGTGTGTTTGTGTATGTGTGTGTCTGTGTGTGTGTGTGTGTGTTTGTGCGTGTATGTATGTGTGCGTACATGTGTGCGCGTGTGTGTGTGTGTCTGTGCATGTGGATTTGTATGTGTGTGTATGGGTGTGTGTCTGTGCGTGTGGATGTCAGTGTGTGTGCATGCTTGCGTTTGTTTGTATTCCTGCATGTGTGTGTGTGACAGTATCATCCTAAACCAGCAACCCTTCGCTCAACAGCACCATCTACAGGCCGATGAGTGTACAGTCACTAAATGTGCACATAAATGAATTTATTTTATACCCCCCCATGGATGAAATTCTACAAAACTTAGCAGAGGATACCCCCAGAGGATGTCAAGTTAATCATACACATGAAATATGGTGCAGTTCTGAACATCTCCACTGAAGATAGGGGCGATTAAAGCAGAATAATATTGCATTTTCATTTTTTATGGGAGGGGCGCAAATCACAAATGAGTGATTATGGGCTAGGTTGATGTGGGTCCTTAAGAGCAACATACCATAAAAATTTCTTCATCCTCTGTGCCACGGTTCAGGTAGTTATTTAGGAAAAACTGCATTTTTTTGGGTTTGGGGGGGCCCAGCGCGGGGGGGGGGGCGGGGGGAGTGGCCCCCGGGGACCAAACGAAATTTTTCCGTAGAAGTCTAGTGGGGCTACATGCCCACCAAATTTCATGTTCCCCGGTGTTTCGGTGTCCCTGGTATCGTTGACGAAAAATTTACGGGGGCCCCAGTGCGGGGGGGGAAGTGGCCCCCGGGGACCAAACGAAATTTTTCCGTAAAAGTCTAGTAGACCAACATACCATAAAAATTTCTTCATCCTCGGTGCCACGGTTCAGGTAGTTATTTAGGAAAAACTGCATTTTTTTGGGGTTTGGGGGGCCCAGCGCGGGGGGGGAGTGGCCCCCGGGGACCAAACGAAATTTTTCCGTAGAAGTCTAGTGGGGCTACATGCCCACCAAATTTCATGTTCCCCGGTGTTTCGGTGTCCCTGGTATCGTTGACGAAAAATTTACGGGGGCCCCAGCGCGGGGGGGGGAAGTGGCCTCCGGGGACCAAACGAAATTTTTTCGTAAAAGTCTAGTAGACCAACATACCATAAAAATTTCTTCATCCTCGGTGCCACGGTTCAGGTAGTTATTTAGGAAAAACTGCATTTTTTTGGGTTTGGGGGGGCCCAGCGCGGGGGGGAGTGGCCCCCGGGGACCAAACGAAATTTTTCCGTAGAAGTCTAGTGGGGCTACATGCCCACCAAATTTCATGTTCCCCGGTGCTTCGGTGTCCCTGGTATCGTTGACGAAAAATTTAAGGGGGCCCCAGCGCGGGGGGGGGGAAGTGGCCCCCTGGGACCAAACGAAATTTTTCCGTAAAAGTCTAGTAGACCAACATACCATAAAAATGTCTTCATCCTCGGTGCCACGGTTCAGGTAGTTATTTAGGAAAAACTGCTTTTTTGGGGGTTTGGGGGGGCCCAGCGCGGGGGGGGAGTGGCCCCCGGGGACCAAACGAAATTTTTCCTTAGAAGTCTAGTGGGGCTACATGCCCACCAAATTTCATGTTCCCCGGTGCTTCGGTGTCCCTGGTATCGTTGATGAAAAATTTACGGGGAAGTGGCCCCCGCGGACCAAACGAAATTTTTCCGTAAAAGTCTAGTAGACCAACATACCATAAAAATTTCTTCATCCTCGGTGCCACGGTTCAGGTAGTTATTTAGGAAAACTGCATTTTTTTGGGTTTGGGGGGGCCCAGCGCGGGGGGGGAGTGGCCCCCGGGGACCAAACGAAATTTTTCCGTAGAAGTCTAGTGGGGCTACATGCCCACCAAATTTCATGTTCCCCGGTGCTTCGGTGTCCCTGGTATCGTTGACGAAAAATTTACGGGGGCCCCAGCTAGGGGGGGGAAGTGGCCCCCGGGGACCAAACGAAATTTTTCCGTAAAAGTCTAGTAGACCAACATACCATAAAAATTTCTTCATCCTCGGTGCCACGGTTCAGGTAGTTATTTAGGAAAAACTGCATTTTTTGGGGTTTGGGGGGGCCCAGCGCGGGGGGGGAGTGGCCCCCAGGGACCAAACGAAATTTTTCCTTAGAAGTCTAGTGGGGCTACATGCCCACCAAATTTCATGTTCCCCGGTGTTTCGGTGTCCCTGGTATCGTTGACGAAAAATTTAAGGGGGCCCCAGCGCGGGGGGGGAAGTGGCCCCCGGGGACCAAACGAAATTTTTCCGTAAAAGTCTAGTAGACCAACATACCATAAAAATTTCTTCATCCTCGGTGCCACGGTTCAGGTAGTTATTTAGGAAAAACTGCATTTTTTTGGGTTTGGGGGGGCCCAGCGCGGGGGGGGAGTGGCCCCCGGGGACCAAACGAAATTTTTCCTTAGAAGTCTAGTGGGGCTACATGCCCACCAAATTTCATGTTCCCCGGTGCTTCGGTGTCCCTGGTATCGTTGACGAAAAATTTACGGGGGCCCCAGCGCGGGGGGGGAAGTGGCCCCCGGGGACCAAACGAAATTTTTCCGTAAAAGTCTAGTAGACCAACATACCATAAAAATTTCTTCATCCTCGGTGCCACGGTTCAGGTAGTTATTTAGGAAAAACTGCATTTTTGGGGGTTTGGGGGGGCCCAGCGCGGGGGGGGAGTGGCCCCCGGGGACCAAACGAAATTTTTCCTTAGAAGTCTAGTGGGGCTACATGCCCACCAAATTTCATGTTCCCCGGTGCTTCGGTGTCCCTGGTATCGTTGACGAAAAATTCAGTAAGGTGACGGGAAAAAAAAAAAAAAAAAAACTTTGACAATCCCTATATGACCGCTTTCGCTAGCTACGCTAGCGGCGGTCATAATTATCACTGGCCCTTCCACCAAAAAGGTTTGATACAAACATGACATAGCCATTGGGGGCTATACAGTATAGCAGTTTGTATGTGTTATGATGTTTGTAATTGCTGTAAGTTTGTGATCTTTTTCTTACGTTATTTGGCCTTTGTACAAAGACCTCTGTACAGTCAATGATGCATGTGGCTTTAGGATAGTTTTGTGAAATGTCTTGGGCATGATTCTGTTCAGTGTATCCCTGGGCAACCAAGCAATCACCTTTTCCCTCATGAATCTTGCAAGGATTGGTCTCCAAAATGTAAATATTTCAAATGCCGTGCTTTTACTCACCCCAAATCGTTTACCCAAGTCAGTAAACAATAGCCCCAAACGTAAGTATTAAGTGGTATTAAGTGGTTGTGAGAAAAAAGTTGACAAGACTTGCAAAAGTTGCCAGAAACTGTCAGCACATAAACCTGTATAAAATATAAAGTCTTTGTTATGTGCCGATACTGACGGTGTTGGATCTGTTTGAGTCCCACAGTCCTTCATCTGCTTGTTACCGCAGTTGAAACTGTAGTTGTGCTCTATGTGATCTGGCCACTGGGTTCCGACATCACACGTCTGCAGATGTAGCAGCGGCAGTAATGTAATTCGACTACACCACCCCGAGATCTAACCCGGGGAACTGTAAGTAACCACCAAGGTTTCTATAGACTTAGGCCATCAGGTTCGGGCACTGAACAAACAGAGAAGTGGTTCCATACAAAAAATACAATTTTATTAATCAAATTCACAGCAAATTCACAGCAAAAGTAGTAAACACTCTGAAAGCTGACGTCAGCACATTCCTAAAACACTACACTCTGGGGAGAGTTAATACCATATCACAACATATCTAAATTCACAATCCAATGGATTGAACAATTCATTTCCATCAATAAAACACAATAATAAATAGCACATGAGATGGGTGAGTCAGTGTACTGACAGGGAGTCTCTCACACACGCACACTCACAAGACCGAGCTTGAGGCTTACTGGTGGGCGTCCAGCGACTCGGGCTGTCGGGCATGAGTATCCAGATAATCCACCCCAACGCACGTGCGCAACCACACAACCAGCACAGCAATAATCACACTGTGAAGGTACCCACACTACACACCAAAGAGGGCCCACCACCTCGAGCGCGCCGTCCCCACCGTCAGCACTCAGCTCCTCAACATATAACAAGGACAGAATAAACAAAATTAACTACAGGTCATAATTTCAAACCAGAAATCAGACTAACACCACAATGACAAAAACAAAATAACTTTACCAACAACAGCAGTACTGATAAAGTAAGTAAACAAACAACAAAGAAAATTAAATAATGTTACAAAACAACAGTAATACTGATCAATGAAATAAACAAACTAAGGAGAAAAATAATATTGCAAAACAACAATAATGCTAATAAATGTAATAAACAAAAAGGCAAATGAAATAACTTTGCAAACACAGAATACTGGTAAATGAATAAACAAAAAGGGCGAATGAAATAACTTTGCAAACACAGAATACTGGTAAATGAATAAACAAAAAGGGCGAATGAAATAACTTTGCAAACACAGAATACTGGTAAATGAATAAACAAGAAGGGCGAATGAAATAACTTTACAAAAACAGAATACTGGTAAATGAATAAACAAAAAGGGCGAATGAAATAACTTTACAAAAACAGAATATTGGTAAATGAATAAACAAAAAGGGCGAATGAAATAACTTTACAAAAACAGTAAGACTGATAAATGAAATAAACAAACAAACGAGACAAACGAAATAATCGTTAAGAAACAAGGACGCACAACCCACTCAAACGATCACAATTAAATCACGTAACAAACACATTCATCCGTGGATAACTGAATGAGGGCAGATACTCAGTCGGCCACACAAGTGGCCAATGATGCAATTTCTTTGAAAGATGAACTCAGTCCATTAACTCGGACTCGGCGAAACAAAGTTCCGCACCTAGGAGAGACGTGCATTCACAGCACAAAGCAAAGCAGCAGTGGCCCCAAGGCAGGCCGCAAACGCTTCCTTGCGATGGTAGCTATCCCTAAAACACACAATAATAGTTCTATTAAACTACCACCCAAATAAGGCAACCACATAGCCCAATTGTAAAACTACTTACCTGAGCAACAGCACGCTGACACACGAATCTCGCAGGCAATGCGCAGTGCGCGAGTCAACAATAACACGTTATTCCGTTCAATCCAATGGAAAACGGGGTAGCCGCAACAAAGCAAGGAATTCTATGGAAAATCGGAATCCTACATAAACCCCAAGCAAACCAGCAACAGTTCAACACTTACAAATGACCTCTACATACCTGCGACACCACCAAAAACTGGGTGAACCCAAACAACACGAGCCTCCAGCGTCACGCACTACCCGGGGTTACGTTCGAGCTATAACATGCTCCTCCTGACCTGCTTGGCCACCACGAGCCAATCGTAAACCGGATAGAAAGGATAAAGCCAATATAACTAAATGGGGAGGAGGGACTGAATCCAACCACAATCCATCCTGCCACAATCTACCCTGCCTTTTAAATCGGCGCCACGACGATGGGCCACCAGAAGGATAAGTCATGTGAACCATTTGTATCAACGAAACAGTACTTTATCTCCCTAACACATCGATCTTGGGAGATGGTGGGGGTTAGAGTGTTGTCCAGCCGTTGACCGGGAGGTCTGTCGTACTCTCACTTCCGTCCCATCAGAAAGGCCAGGCAACACAGCCACCCCAGGGAGTGGAGAGCCACTTACATCCACTTGAGGAGCTGAAAGGGGCGACGTACTGTGATCCTTAATAGCTAACCCCGTCACTGGAGACTCAGACTCAAAAGCTGGCCGGCCCTGGATCATCAAGTCATAATTGCCCAGCCATTCCTCCTGCCGGGTTACATATGAAGTGGATGGCTGGGCGACAATTTGGTCGATAGCAGGAGGCATTGGCACATTCTCGCGAACCACCGGTTTCAACAGGGAGCGATGCACCTGCCGAGCCTTGCTCAGGTCACCTACTGGTGCCACGGTATATACCGTGCCACCCTCCTTCGGTGCTTTCAGTACCTGGTGCATTACTGAGCTCCACATGTCATGAATTTTGTGGCGCCCCCTCACACTGAGATCACGGTGATATACTAACTGGCCCTCCTGTAACGGTACCTCTCGAACTCGCTGGTCATGGTTTCTCTTACGGCGTGTAGCTGCTGCTTGCAGCCGCTCTCTGGCTCCATGAAATGCAAGTTGCAACCGAGCCTGATGTTCTTGGACCCATTCGTGAACAGTGACCCCAGAGGGCTCAGGGACATTACCCAATAGAAAATCCAACGGCAACCGTGGTTCTTGCCCGAACATCAAGAAGAATGGTGACTCCCCTGTGGCCTGGTGGGGGGTGGTATTATAACAATACAAGATTTGGGGCAAGCAAGTGTTCCAGTCTCTTTTTTGTGAGACTGGTAAAGTTCGTAACAGGTTGTGCATGGTCCTATTAAAACGTTCGCACTGCCCGTTTCCCGCTGGGTGATACGGAGTAGTGCACGTCTTCTGGATCCCATATAAACCACAAAGCTGCTGAATAAGCCCATTTTCAAAACTGCGGCCCTGGTCCGAATGAATTCGGCCAGGGACCCCAAACTTTGAAAACCACTCCCCCACCAGCACCCGTGCCACTGTAGGGGCACGTTGATCGCTAGTCGGGACAGCCAAAGTATACTTGCTAAAAATATCAGTCATTATCAAGACATTCTCCTGCCCACTCCTAGCTGGCTCTAGAGTAGTAAAATCAATTGCCAAGATTTCATTGGGTCGCCCCGCAGGTGGCCCATGAAACTCTGTGCAGCAGGATGATTGTCTTTGGCAACCTGACATCTTTCGCACAACTGACACCAGCGTGCCACATCCGAAGCCATCCAAGAGCCTCCAAAAGACTAAATCTTCCTGAATGGTAGGGTCTGCCTGCTGAAAAACAGCAATCTCAGCCGGAGTATGCGCCGGTAGGGCAGAGATGGCCAATTGGGTAACCTTGGTCTGCCCGGACTGTAACACCTGTTGCAGTGGTTGAGGGAGAGTAGTGCCAGGGGCTATAGCTTCTACGGTTTGGGAGTCTGGTAACTGCAGCCTAGATAGGGCATCTGCATTTTTATTACTCCTCCCCGACCGATATTTGACTTCATAGTCAAATGAAGCCAGTTGGCCTACCCAACGCTGCTCTGTGGCACCAAACTTCGCTGAGGCCAAATGACTCAGTGGGTTGTTGTCCGTATAGACCGTGCATTTATGACCCAGCAGATACTCACGAAACTTTTCTGTCATGGCCCATTTAAGGGCCATGAACTCCAGTTTCATGGAACTATAGTTCTGCATGTTCCTTTCTGCAGGTCTCAACCCCTGGCTGGCATAGGCTATAGACCTCACTCGGCCCCCTTGCTCCTGTGACAATACTGCACCCAAACCCCCATAGCTTGCATCAACCTCTAAAATAAAAGGTAGTGTAAAATCTGCGTACGCTAGTACTGGAGCAGTAGTCAATTTTGTCTTAAGAGCATCAAAACTGGCCTGACACTCACTAGACCAAATTTGAATGGCTGCCCTTTGAAGCCTTTTTCCCGACCCCCCATTGGCCAGCTCTGCCACTAGCCGATGTAACGGGGCAGCCAACTTAGCAAAACCTTCAACAAATCGCCTATAGTAGCTAGCGAATCCTAAAAAGGGCCGCAGCTCAGAGACTGTGGTAGGAGTTGGCCAAGAAGATACCACTTCGATTTTACTGGGGTCCGTGGCCACACCCTGGTTCGAAATTACATGGCCCAAATACCGTACCTGCTGCTGGAAAAACGCACACTTCGAAAGCTTCACCTTTAACCCTTCCTTCTCCAACCGACTCAACACCACCCCCAGCCTCTCCAGATGTTGTTTAACTGAACCGGAAAATACCACAATGTCGTCCAAATAGAGAAGCAACGACTGACACTGTTGGTCACCAAATATCCGCTGCATCAATCGCTGGAAAGTGCTGGGGGCATTGCACAGTCCGAAAGGCATTCGGTTCCACTCGAATAGTCCGAAGGGCGTGCAAAAAGCGGTCTTGGACTTATCCTCCTCTCTAACGGGTACTTGGTTGTAGCCACTAGCCAAATCGAGAGTGGAAAACCATTGAGCCCCCGTCAGCGCATCTAATGACTCTTCTATACGTGGAAGAGGAAATGCATCTCTTCTTGTTTTGCTGTTTAACTGTCGGTAATCCACGCACATACGCAGACTGCCATCTTTCTTTTTTACGAGAACTATGGGGGAAGCGTATGGACTACAACTTTCTCGAATCACCTGTGTTTCCAGCAGTTGATTAATATGTTCCTTTACCAACTCATACTCCGATGGGGGTATGCGTCGATAGCGTTGTCGCACTGGAGCACTATCTTGAAGGGGGATCTCATGAGCAATTAAGTTAGTACACCCCAGATCTAATTCGTTGGCTGAAAAGACATGGGCGTACTTCCTTACCAAGAATCGCACCTGTTCTTGGTCCTCCCTAGACAAGGGGGACAGGTCCAAAGCCTCAATCTGGTCCGACACCATGGGGGATGCTGACTGAGAAAACACAGTAGCGGTATAGGAGGGCACTTCGGTGACACCCGCTGGTAAGCTAACAATGTGGGCACGTTCTAACTCACCTACAACTGTGCGGGAGTAGAGCAGCACATCGGCGGTACCCACATTGACAACCGGTACGTGGGCAGTGCCTCGAATCACTTGAATGAGAGCAGGAGATACCAACAAACCCGCCGGTAGTCCTGCCTCTGGGGGTTCCAATAACACAGTGGCCCCAGAATACTGGTACGAACAAGTAGCAGCCACCAGCTTCATTGTGCCCCCAGGGATTCTACAAGCCCTCCTACCCCGAACCTTTACTTTACCCCTGACCCCCCCAGACAACTGCAGGCTACTACTATGGCATCGTTGGAAAACCTGTTGGACAGAAACCGGTGCTTCCGACACTGATGGCAACTCGAATAAAGCCAGACCGTGAAGTCCAAAGAGCTCTTGGAAACACTTTTGAATCACATTCATTCCCAAAACGCCGGGTGCTAAAGTATGGGAACTACCTGGTGGATCCTGAACCACCAATACACCACACTGTGGTATCAACTTCCCACAAAGCACCACATCCATTTCCAAGTACCCAATGTATGGAATGGCTAAGCCATTGGCCGCCCTAAGCTGCAACCAATGGCAAGAGTGAAGGCTTACTCTTGCCATTGAACGCTCCTGACCCCAAGGCTTAAAATGCTGCGAAAAAAAACTCTCAGTGACAGTAGTCACCATCGACCCAGTATCTACCAAACAAGGCACCTTGACCCCTCCCAATATTACCTCAACATACGGACAGGAAGCCATTAACTTTGAAACCTTGGTCAAATTTGAAGAATCACTTATTGAGCCAGAGCTTGCCCCACCGGATGTGTGGCTCTGCAAAACGGTGGGCACTAGTTTTCCGAAGCCGAAGTTGGACGGGCCTGGCTACCAAAGGGAGGGCCTCGCCCCAAGGACTGGGGTCGAGAAGAAACCCGAACCCCATCACATTCACTAGCAAAATGGCCAGGCTGTTGGCAACGCCGGCATATTAACGGCCCATTACGTGACGAGCGACCACGCATGTCGGGGCGTTGCAAGTGTACAAGATTTTGGGAAAGCTGTTGTAATTGCTCTTGTTGACATCGCAGCTGTTCTTGTTGAAGTTTCAACATCTCCTTTATTTCACTCACCTCCGACGGTGGGGGTGTCCGAGGCGGATCATGCGGGCTACCCTGTACCCTATACTGGATGCCAATAGCGAGGGAACAGAGTGGCTGCGACCCCTCATACCACCAGGCAACCCCTCTCGTTCCCACCGCATGGCCTCCCTTCTAACCGCCGTGAGCAAGGTTAGCTCACGGCGTAAAGCACCATCAAGAACGTATTCATTAAACTGATCCCTAAGCAGGGCTTCAGCATTTGGCATACCATCAGGTGCCTGACCCTTTATCTTGGCCATGAGACTCATCAGGGCCAACGAAAATTCTTGAAGGGTCTCACCTTCCTGCTGCTTCCTCGAAAAAAATGCCTCCTGCAATACTACATATGAATCAGTACAACCATAAAGTTCTCTTAATATGGCAATTATACGAGCTGGATCCCTCCGATCAACGCTAGGGCGGTACTTTAATCTCGTCACGAGCCTCCCCCTCTAAGTGGTCATAAAGGAAATCGGCTTGATCATTAGCTGCCAAATGCCGTACTCTCATACTTGCTTGTGCCTCCTCAAGCCACTCGCTCAACCGTTGGCCCGATTTCCCACTAAATATGGGACATGTACGTTCTCATGGGATGAAAACCATCCTCTCCGCTATGGGGACTGCAGCTGCACCATTACTAGCAACATTAACAGCTGGTGGCAAATTAGGTGGTGCAGGGACTACATTGGGATCCTGTACAGCTAAAAGCCTGTTGTTGGCGAAGCCTTTCATTATCTACTTTAAGCTGGGCCACTAAGTCCCTCAACTCTTGTAGTCCCTCGTCCATGGCTAGCTCAAAATCACCAATCCCAATACAATACAGGAGAAACAAAACACAATCCCCAACAACCTTACCTGACACGTTACGGGTCCACGTAAGAACAACTGCTGCTTTGCTCAAAAAGAATCGTCATCCAACTGCCCTCAAACAAAACACAAGTAATATTCATCCACAAAACAAAACAAGAAATAGGATACACTTCTCTGTTATATTTCAGGCTACCCTGCCGACTATACGCCAAATGTAGCAGCGGCAGTAATGTAATTCGACTACGCCACCCCGAGATCTAACCCGGGGAACTGTAAGTAACCACCAAGGTTTCTATAGACTTAGGCCATCAGGTTCGGGCACTGAACAAACAGAGAAGTGGTTCCATACAAAAAATACAATTTTATTAATCAAATTCACAGCAAATTCACAGCAAAAGTAGTAAACACTCTGAATGCTGACGTCAGCACATTCCTAAAACACTACACTCTGGGGAGAGTTAATACCATATCACAACATATCTAAATTCACAATCCAATGGATTGAACAATTCATTTTCATCAATAAAACACAATAATAAATAGCACATGAGATGGGTGAGTCAGTGTACTGACAGGGAGTCTCTCACACACGCACACTCACAAGACCGAGCTTGAGGCTTACTGGTGGGCGTCCAGCGACTCGGGCTGTCGGGCATGAGTATCCAGATAATCCACCCCAACGCACGTGCGCAACCACACAACCAGCACAGCAATAATCACACTGTGAAGGTACCCACACTACACACCAAAGAGGGCCCACCACCTCGAGCGCGCCGTCCCCACCGTCAGCACTCAGCTCCTCAACATATAACAAGGACAGAATAAACAAAATTAACTACAGGTCATAATTTCAAACCAGAAATCAGACTAACACCACAATGACAAAAACAAAATAACTTTACCAACAACAGCAGTACTGATAAAGTAAGTAAACAAACAACAAAGAAAATTAAATAATGTTACAAAACAACAGTAATGCTGATCAATGAAATAAACAAACTAAGGAGAAAAATAATATTGCAAAACAACAATAATGCTAATAAATGTAATAAACAAAAAGGCAAATGAAATAACTTTGCAAACACAGAATACTGGTAAATGAATAAACAAAAAGGGCGAATGAAATAACTTTGCAAACACAGAATACTGGTAAATGAATAAACAAAAAGGGCGAATGAAATAACTTTGCAAACACAGAATACTAGTAAATGAATAAACAAGAAGGGCGAATGAAATAACTTTACAAAAACAGTAAGACTGATAAATGAAATAAACAAACAAACGAGACAAACGAAATAATCGTTAAGAAACAAGGACGCACAACCCACTCAAACGATCACAATTAAATCACGTAACAAACACATTCATCCGTGGATAACTGAATGAGGGCAGATACTCAGTCGGCCACACAAGTGGCCAATGATGCAATTTCTTTGAAAGATGAACTCAGTCCATTAACTCGGACTCGGCGAAACAAAGTTCCGCACCTAGGAGAGACGTGCATTCACAGCACAAAGCAAAGCAGCAGTGGCCCCAAGGCAGGCCGCAAACGCTTCCTTGCGATGGTAGCTATCCCTAAAACACACAATAATAGTTCTATTAAACTACCACCCAAATAAGGCAACCACATAGCCCAATTGTAAAACTACTTACCTTAGCAACAGCACGCTGACACACGAATCTCGCAGGCAATGCACAGTGCGCGAGTCAACAATAACACGTTATTCCGTTCAATCCAATGGAAAACGGGGTAGCCGCAACAAAGCAAGGAATTCTATGGAAAATCGGAATCCTACATAAACCCCAAGCAAACCAGCAACAGTTCAACACTTACAAATGACCTCTACATACCTGCGACACCACCAAAAACTGGGTGAACCCAAACAACACGAGCCTCCAGCGTCACGCACTACCCGGGGTTACGTTCGAGCTATAACATGCTCCTCCTGACCTGATTGGCCACCACGAGCCAATCGTAAACCGGCTAGAAAGGATAAAGCCAATATAACTAAATGGGGAGGAGGGACTGAATCCAACCACAATCCATCCTGCCACACAGAGGCATATTCTCCAAATTCCCGACATCCACATCTGTTTCCATAGCTTCAGGTTCAGTAGTTGAGTTCTGGTGTAATGGCTGAAGACATCTTCTTTTGGGGGAGGTCTAGCTGGTGTTACCTAAAGGGAAAAAAAGGTGCATTAGTTAAACATGACAATCAAGCATATTTAAATGAATGAAATGTGATGCAATATTATGGCTATCCAAGAGACCTACTTACATGACATTCATAACCCATGAACAACACAGGATAGGGGTTTTCTCTTGTAGGTTGTCCGTCAGGAAAATGTATCCCACACACCTTAGAGTGGTAATGAAGATGAATACATAATGAGCGATGCATTGGTGGTAAAAGTACTTCTCAAACATGTGTGAACAAGACAGCACTTTAAATAGCACTCTGCACTTTCTCTTAGTTAACGTCAAACATGCACAATTGCATTTTACCATCCTATTTATGATGCGTGAAAGGGGGTGTATATGATTGTTCTTCTTTTTGTGGGGTGAGGGCCAAAACTGTTGTTTATCCTGTCCTGTCCATCTTATTTGTTTTGTCTAGTCTTTTGTGATAAGTCTCATGTTGTATCAGATGTACTATATGGCAAATATTAGGTTTCTGCAAGGACGAACATCTATCTATTTATAGTTGACATAGTAGTTTAATTATCTTTTTATCCAAAGCAAGCAACGAGGACTAACATTTAAGCTGATGCAAAGAGAGGAACTTCAGTTTGCCAAGCAATAACGTAAGAGCTTGAGAAAGTTCCAGTTACACAGCAACAAGATATTGCTAGCGCTGTTTCACTGAGTGTTACACACACTGCATGCAATCTGTGGCATTAACAGATTGAACAGTCAGAGCCAAACTTACCACAGTATTCTTGTTTAACTTGAAGCCATCTCGGTTTATGTGTTTCATCCACTTTTGACGCACATCTTGGTCCTCCGCTCGACCAGGAACTCTGTGTAATCCGTATGGCCGTAAACATGGTCAGTCAGTGTGCAACAAAGGTTCGTGAATTTCACAAACGGTTTGATTCCAGGCCTGTAGTTTTGTGCTGTTGTTAAAACAGCCAACCACACAACACGCTCTTCCCGGTATCACTGGACAGCATACGTACTAAAAAAACAGCTAACATTTGCTACAGCCGCCTACGGGACCAACACGCTACTTCCGCTACTTCCTTAGCAGCAAGGCACGCAGTAATGGCGGCGCTGCTTTACTTCCGTGTTTCGCTGGATTTGTGTATAAGACGATAGAAGGACAATGACAGGAAAGCTTGAGTGTCTTGTTGACATTTGAAGGGAAAATGCCTGAAAAGATACAAATGGGATACATAAGTTACCCAGTAAGAGTGTATGTACCAATGTCAACGAATTTTAAATGTCAACGAATAGGACATGTGGCTGCAGTGTGTCGGGGGACGGTAAGATGTGCAAAATGCAGAGGTGAGCATGATTATGATAAATGCACAGAGGTGAATGGATTAAAATGCTGCAACTGTGGAGGTGCTCACAGTGCAGCATATGGAGGATGTGAGGTACAAATTAAAGCAAGAGAAGTCCAAAAATACAAGACTGAGCATAAAGTCACTTATGCGGAAGC
Source organism: Abramis brama (assembly GCF_963993115.1). NCBI lineage: Eukaryota > Metazoa > Chordata > Actinopteri > Cypriniformes > Leuciscidae > Abramis > Abramis brama. The sequence continues at coordinate 30,842,124 of NC_139967.1, read as the reverse complement.
AGTGAAGGTCTGTAAAGGTAAGGAGGACAGGAGGGATGAGATGAGGGATAATCTCAACCAAGATGCAAGGGACATGAGAAAGGTTCAAACTAAAGAATCAGAACAACAGTGTGATATAAAAGAAAATACTTTAATAATGACTAAAGAGAACTTTCTAGCCTTTATTGTTAAGGTTATTAATGTCACTGCTATGTTGCCAAGCAGATCGGCAAAGATTAAAACAATTCTTGAAGCTGAATCAGAATTCCTAGGGATATCTGGGATTTCAGTAAGCGCAATACATGAAATTCTAACTAGAGCAACAACAGTAGAAGGTTCACAGGGATCGGAGTAGATCAATGGTGATAAATGTAATGCAATGGAACGCAAGGAGCCTTGTGGCAAATGGTCAAGAACTTAAAAAATATGTACTCGATTTGGAACATAAACCAAGTGTAATTTGTGTTCAAGAGTCTTGGCTCAAGCCAAATCTGCAAATTGCATTACCAGGATATAAGTCTGTTCGAAAGGATAGGGTTGGGAAACAAGGGGGAGGGGTGGTAACTTTTATAAAAGAAGGAACTATATATAGGGAATTAAGTGAGGTTAAAGATATGGAATGTGTTGTAGTTGAAATATATTTTAGAGAAGAATCAATTGTAATATATAATTTTTATAACCCATGTAAGAAGATTTCAATAAAGTTGTTTGAAAAGATTAGGAAAGAGACAAAGGAATTATGGTGTGGTGATTTTAATGCTCATAATTGGCATAATGGCAAAGTAAAAATATAGATTATAATGGGGAAGTAATTGAACAGCTCATGGATGATCGATCATTAGTATGTTTAAACACAGGAGAAGGAACTAGGTATAATTTAACAGAGAATACGGTATCAAGTATAGATTTAACATTAATATCAAATGGTATGGCTGAATTATGTGAATGGAAAGTAAATAGCGAGAACACAGTTGGGAGTGATCATTTTCCAATTATTTGTAAAATAAATGTAAATAATAATCCAGAATGTTTACTGCAAAATAAATGGTTGTATGAGAAGGCAGATTGGAATTCCTTTAGTAAGCATTGTGAAGATAATAAAGACTCAGTGGCTGAAGATTCAGTAGAAACTTTTTGTGATTCAATTACAAATCTAATAATGGAAGCTGCAACATTATTTATACCACAAAGAATAGCAGGTAAAAAAACCCCAGAAATATTCCATGGTGGAAGGTAGAATGCAGTAATGCAATTAAAGAAAGAAAGAAAGCATTTAAACAACTCAGGGAAAATATGAGTATGAGAAATTTGGTAGAGTATAAGAAAGCAAGAGCTAAAACAAGAAGAGTAATTAAGAATGTGAAGAGAGAAGGATGGAGAGAATTTTGTTCTACCATAGGAAAATATACTCCTATGGATAAAATATGGAATATGTTAAGGAATTTGAGTGGGAAAGGAAAGAAGTCGGCTCTAATACCAGTTTTAATTGAAGAAGATAAAGTTGCAGTAATAGATATAGATAAAGCAAACATGTTAGGGTAAGGTTTTAGAAAGAGCACATAGAATAGAATTGTCACGGAATTCACTGTTTTCTTCGTGTCTCATGTATTTGTTGTTCTGTGTGTGTGGGTGTGTGTGAGTGGGCGTTACCGCTCGTTTCAGCTGATCAGCGCGCCAGCTGATCTCATTTCCCGCACCAGCTGCTGCCTATTTACTCACATATAAATTCTCATCGCACTCTCCTCTCTTTGTCAGATCGTTGTTTGATGTCTCCAGTGTTTGTGTATCCAGTCCAGTCGGAGTTTCAGTTCGTGTCCTCGTTTCCTGTTCCTTGTTCAACTGGTTTTCGTTTTCATCTGGATTCTTCACTGTTTCGTCACCTCATCACTTCAGCACCTGTATCTGACCATCTAGTCCCTGCGTTGCCTGCCTGCGATCATTGTTCTACTTCTACTACATTCAATAAAAGAGATTACTTGCATCCTTGCTTCCTGTTTATTGATCGTGACAAGAATTGGGAGAAGAATATGAGCTAAGGAAAAAGAAAATTTTAGACAAAAATCCAGATATAATGAAGAAAAGAAATAGCAATAGTAGCTGTATGGATATAGAGTTTACACTTACAGAACTGAAAGTTGCATTACAAAAATGTGCCAATACCGCTCATGGGGTGGATATAGGGTGTTATAAAATGATAAAGCATTTGTCAGACAGTATATTGTTAAAGATTGAGTTATATAATAAGATATGGATGGAAGGAATTATGCCAAAAATATGGAAGAAAGCTGTAGTAATCCCTATTGTAAAGCCAGGAAAAAATTCAGCAAACCCAGGAAGTTATCATCCAATTGCTCTGACTTCAAACTTATGTAAATTAATGGAAAAGATTATAGTTCAGAGGTTAACATATGAACTAGAGAAAAGGGGTAAATTTAGTAAGTATCAATGTGGATTTAGAGGTAAAAGATCAACTATGGATGCATTAATCAAGGTTAGTAATGAAGTAGAGAAGACAATAGCTATGAAAGAAATCATGGCAGTGGTGTATTTTGATATAGAAAAAGCGTATGACACGGTATGGAGAGAAGGGCTATTAATTAAAGCATCAAGGATAGGAATAGATGGAAATATGTATAATTGGTTATCTCAATTTTTGTTTGAAAGAACATTTGTAGTTCAAGTGGGAATGTGTCAGTCATTAATTTATAAGGCAGAAAATGGTATTCCTCAAGGGAGTGTTATAAGTCCAATTCTTTTTAATATTATGATTAATGATATCTTTGACAATGTAGGATTTGGTGTGGGATGTGCATTATATGCTGATGACGGGGCTATTTGGAAGCAAGTGATTTCAGGTATGCAAACAGCTATTAAAAAGGTGGAAGAATGGAGTATAGAATGGAGTTTTAAAATGTCAACTAGTAAATCAAGTTATATGATATTCAGTAGGAAAAAGGAAGATTTTAAGGATATTGAATTATTATTATATGGAAAACATTTAGAACAAGTTAAAAGTTTTAAATATTTAGGAATGTGGTGTTTTATGGTGCGTAATTTTAAACACATTTTACCTAATTTTAATTATTCTCAGGTTAGGTAAAGTAAGTCAAATCTGTCCTAAACAATAAGCATTTGATATACTTACAATATTTAGATCACAGAAGACTTCTCCGTGGTCAGTTCAGCTCAAACTTTTGTAAAACAGAGACTTATGGCAGGCGAGCTTCTTAATTTCAATTATATATATTTTTTATTAAATACAGGTTAACTAGTTTACATAAAAGGTACTAATATATAAAATAAAAATAAAAGTAAATCAAAACCAATTAATTAACAAGCTTTCATCTTCATGAGGCGCAATGGCAAGGCATCCAACACCGGAGACATCCTTGATGAATCAGCGTCTGGCTGGATATTCCTTTACAGTCCTTTTTAAAGTCCATCAACTTTTTGACATCTTCAGAAATCTCCTCCTGGAAACTCCCTTAAACTTGTTCATTGGTTATCCCCTCCTGGAAACCCCCTAGCACTTGTTTATTTAAAGCCTGTGCCTCTTTGTCCTCCTTCTTCTGGACCTTTTCTTCATCGCTGTATCTTTTGTGTCGTCCGCAACACATAGATGGTAATAATTGCATTTTTCTTCTTTCTTTGGCAACGCTCTTTCTAATACATTTTCAATTTCTCTCTACTCTGCTATATGCTTAATAAATGCTTACAACATTCAGTGTGGTTTGTTTTTCTTTATAAACCATTGTAACGACTGAGATAAGTCAGACACAAGTATTTGTTATAGTTTAACAACTGATATTTAGAACTCACTCTGGGGAATATGTGACCCCATCCCCCCAAAACAGGGCAAGAAGATCTTAGTCACCCCGGCAACGATCAGATAAGGAGTTTTATGACTTTTAGCAATGTGGACAGACAGAGCCTCTGCTGCAATACTAGAACAGACTCTCCTGCTTTCATTTATTTATGAACTGACTAACATGAAATTAACATGCATTCCAGAACATTTTGTGAATGATTTACTGTCGTGTGTTGTGTCTTTTAATACTATTATCTGTTGATACTATTATCTCTTTGATACTATGTATTTTATTACATTTACCTTTACATTTAGTAATTTAGCAGACGCTTTTATCCAAAGTGACTTACAAATTAGGACTAAATTAAGCGAGTCATCATGAAGAGGCAAAAACAACGCAAGAAGTGCTCAAAATACGAAGTTCAGGCATTATTCAGAGTAGCATAAGCCCGATAAAAGAGGTTTTAAAGGGAAAGGGAAGGTTTAAAAAAAAATAAAAAATTTTTAATGAGGTTAAGTGCTCACGGAAGAGATGGGTTTTCAGCTGTCTTTTGAATGTTGTCAGGGATTCTGCATTCCGGATGAGGGTGGGGAGAGCGTTCCACCAGCATGGAACTGTGAATGAGAATGTTTTGGAAAGTGATTTTGTGGCTTTCTGTGATGGAATCACGAGACGTCGCTCTTTGACTGATCGTAGGCTTCTGGTAGGGATGTAGACTCGTAGGAGTGAGTGAAAGTAGGAGGGAGCTGAGCCTGTGATAGATCTGTAAGCAAGCGTCAATGCCTTGAATTTGATGCGAGCAGCGAGAGGTAGCCAGTGCAGAGAGATGAACATATTACAGGACCAACAGTCAATGTAACCCCACTTATACCATGTTTGGTCTCTATAAATTGGTACTTTGAAGATCGAAATGATTGTGTACATGATATGCCGATAGCTGTGCAAAATATTAGTATTACAAGAATCTTTCTTCGTCAAGTTTCGTCATCAAACCCCAATTCAGCATGCCAGTTCGAGTGAGCACGCTTAAGACAAAGGCTCATAAATCTTCGTCACAGAGAAAACTCCCGCCAGAAATTCCACCCTTCTCATTGGGTGGGCCAGCCTACAAGCTTTTGTCAAGCTTTAAAAAGCCATTCCGTTAGCCCTGCCTCTCTCTTTTTCTCTTAGCTCATCTCATCCGGCTACAACACTGCTTCTGCTGATACTGGGGGGATACTGGAGCACTGCCTGCCATGCTTTCATACTACCCTCCAATCCAGAAAACTGCAACTTCACCATCACTGAATGGACAACAATCAATTCCGGGCCTTCTTGGCACTTCAGGATGCCGTGCCGCCCAGCATGCCCTCAGCAGGCCAGGGCCGCAGGCTTCGACTCACAACAGCCATGTGCTCGTCGAAACCACCATGCAAGGTCATCATCCTCTTCTCCATCAAGCAGAGAAGAAAACGATGGCAACTTGCACCATGACTTTTGACACTCACGGACCCACCAACGAACTCAATTTTCAACCACTTCAAGAATTGTATCCATGCAAGTATCAATTTAATGAGGTGCTCTGAAAATGATCAGCTGATGGTTCTTTTCATACTTAAATAGATCTTTTCCATAGTTCTATTTCCTGCTTCCGGTTACATAACACTCACCACTTTAACTATGCATGTATGTATGGATGAATGTATGTATGTATCTTTGTTTGTTTGTTTAGTTTAGTTATGTTTGTGATTTAGTTAATAAAACTTGTGCACAATTATGCATTTGGTTTCTGATTCTCTGCTTGCATACAAAGCCCCTTTTACGATCTTGATCTTGTTACATGCTAAGTGCTGTACATGTAATTATTTTTCAGTGACCATGAACGATACACTTTTCGTAGAATAAATGAATAATCAAAGAGTTCGTTGGAACTGATTAATTGATTGTAATAGTAATTTGGCTTACCTCAAAGTTAATCTAATTAACTGACCCAAATATTAATAATGAATCATAATTGGTAATTATGGATTATTATTAATATTTCCTCTTTGAGCTAATATCATTACACCATTTTCTCAATAAATGATTTTACAACAATAATTGCAGTGTTTTTCTTTATAAACCATTTTCTCAATATATGGTTACAATGATTATTTTTACAAGTGTTTTACAGTATATAACACTTTCTTAATAAATTGTTTAACAACAACTTATGGTACCTTTCATTATAAAACCACGTTTTAATACAGTTACAATTGTGGTTTACTATCTATGACTCATAAGTATACCAAAAGGCCTAATTAGAATAACTGCATATTTCACAACAGTGGTTAGATGGGAGATATACCTGGAAAAAAACATATTGAGGAAATAGATAAAAAATGCAGGAGGGTCTTAAATGTGATGAGGGCAATAGCTGGGAAAGAATGGGGAGCAGAAAGAGACTCAATGATAACAATTTATCAAGCCTTGATAAGATCGACAGTTGATTATGGATGCATGATTTATGGGTCAGCGTCCGAATCATTGTTAAAAAAGCTAGATAGAATTCAATATAGAGCTCTTAGAATATGCTTAGGAGCAGTTAAAACAACACCAGTCAATGCATTATTAGTAGAAGCGAATGAAATGCCATTGAAATTACGAAGAGTTAAATTGTCTTTGGTATTTTGGACATCTTTAAAGAGTTACACTGGAGAAAGTATAACTAAAGATGTTTTAAATAATTGTTGGGAATACTTAAGTAATGAGAGAGGATATGGATGGAAGATAAATCAGTTAGCAGAGAAATATCAGATTGCTAATATGGAATGTAGTGTGTCACCTGTATGGGGAGAGGTTCCGAAATGGATTATTTCCGAGGTTAAAATTGATTTTGGAATATTAGATAAGAAACGGGAATGGGAGGAAATGGGTATGATTAAGTACCAAGTTAATAAATACATACAGGAAAGATTCTATGCAAGTATGCACATCTATACTGATGGATCTAAAGAACCAAGATCAGGGATTACAGGAATAGGAGTGTATATTCCAGAGTTTAAAATATCAATAACTAAACGATTAACATCTAAATTGTCAATTTATAAATGGTCGCTATTATAATAGGATTAACATGGGTAGAGGAGGTAAAACCGGACAGAGTAGTCATATATTGTCATCATTCTGGTATCCTTCTCTGTCTCCCTCTTCTGGTCACACACACACATAACCTTAGCTCACCTTTTACTTATCCCCAGCTGTGTCTAGTTACTACTTGTCATCACGCTCACACCTGTTCTCTGTTCTCTCTAATTGTGTTTGCTACTTCTAGCTCCCTTTTTCCCTGCTTCTTTGCCAGATTATTTCGTATTCAGCTCATACAAGAGGCTTCACCTTACCTGCTGTCCGAGTCCTGTCCGAGTCTACTCTTATGCAAGACCGATCATACATCCAGCCAGGCACAGGTCTATTTCAATCTGTTCGTTTGTAACCTTTTCTTCTGCACTCTGTCCAGCCTGCCAGTTGCTGACGAACACCCAGAACATTCTCCTCTCCAATTGCTTGCCGCTATTTCTCAAAAGAGATCAGAGGACAGTGCCCGCTGGATCCCTTTCTCTGACTGTTTGCTGCTGTCTACTCGGAAAGAGACTTTCTGTTTCATGTTATTAGAGCGTCAGCCTTGATGGCGACATTTCTGTTATTTATCTAAGAAGAGGAAACATATTTCTGTTGGACTGACTTTTCTCTCTCAATTAAAGAGACTGTTCCTGCACTTCGCTTTTGGGTTTTATCTTTCCACATCACAGAATAATCTGGCCAACATGGACCCAGCGAAGGAGAGTCCGATTCACACGGCGGTCGAATTGCAAGGAGCCATGCTCGGTCGACATGATGAGGAGCTGACCGCTGCCCGACACGCGGTTGAGACGCTGGCTGCCCAACTCACCGATCTGTCTTTACAGGTCCACCAGTTCAGGACAGATCCACCAGTTCCTTCCAGGTCATTGGAAGCCCCTGAGCCCAGAATTAACAACCCCCCATGCTACACTGGTGAGCCCACTCAGTGTCGATCATTTATCACTCAATGTGAGGTTGTGTTCTCCCTTCAGCCTACAACTTACTCGAGGGAGCGAGCCCGGGTGGCTTACGTCATCTCTCTCTTGACTGGACGTGCTCGTGAATGGGGGACCGCCGCCTGGGAGGCCGGTGTAGACTTCACCACCCATTTTGATTCATTCAAGGAGGAGATGATACGGGTGTTTGACCGCTCTGCTCATGGGGGGGAGGCTTCTCGCATTCTTTCGTCTCTCCGCCAGGGCAGAGGGACTGTAGTGGATTATTCCTTTGAATTTCGCACCCTGTCGACCACCTGTGGATGGAATGAGCCAGCCCTAGTCGCACGTTTTTTAGAGGGGCTTAACGCCAACGTCAAGGATGAGGTAATCGCCCGCGAACTACCCAGCCGTCTGGATCCTCTTATCGAACTGGCCATCCGTATAGAGAAGCGGTTTGATCTCCGCCGTCGCACCAGAGGTATGGATTCCGCCTCGCAACCTCCTGTGTTAGCTGTCTCCGGTTCCCTTCCTTCCAGCTCTGAGCCTATGCAACTTGGTGGTCTTCGCATTTCCGCCAAGGAGAGGGAACGCCGCCTCATTAAACGTCTCTGCATGTATTGCGGGGCACCCAACCATTATGTATCTGCATGCCCAGTAAAAGCCAGCGCTCGCCAGTAGGGGAGGGATTACTGGCGAGCGCTACCTCTCTGATCTCTCCATCAAAGTCATGCACCATCATTCCTGTAACCCTACGCTGGTCTGGTTCCTTCGTTTCATGTAACGCTTTGATTGACTCTGGTGCCGAAGGGAATTTCCTTGACGAGTCTTGGGCACTTAAACAAGGTATTCCCCTGAAGAGACGTGAGGAGACCACTCCCCTTTTTGCCCTAGATGGTAGTTCCCTTCCTAGGGTTCATCTGCAGTCCGTTCCCTTATCGCTCACTGTGTCAGGCAACCACCACGAGACTCTTTCCTTTTTAGTTTTTCACTCCCCTTACTCTCCAGTAGTACTAGGTCACCCTTGGCTAGTTAAGCATAATCCCCACATTAACTGGTCTAATAATTGTATTCTCTCATGGAACTTGTCTTGTCATGTCGAATGTTTATTGTCTGCTAATCCTCCTGTTTCTCTTGTCTCTGTGTCTCAGGAGGAACCGGGTGATTTGACTGGGGTCCCGGAGGAGTATCATGATTTGCGGGCGGTTTTCAGTCGTTCACGGGCCACTTCTCTCCCCCCTCACCGTCCCTACGATTGCGGTATTGATCTCCTTCCCGGTACCACACCTCCCCGCGGAAGGCTTTTCTCCCTGTCTGCTCCCGAGCGCGATGCTTTAGAGAAGTATCTTTCTGAGTCTCTCAACGCCGGTACAATAGTTGCTTCCTCCTCTCCGGCCGGCGCAGGTTTTTTCTTTGTTAAGAAAAAAGACGGCTCTTTGCGCCCTTGTATAGACTATAGGGGGCTCAATGACATAACCATTAAGAATCGCTATCCTTTGCCGCTTATGTCATCTGCCTTTGAGTTGTTACAAGGGGCAAGAGTCTTTACTAAATTGGATCTGTGTAATGCGTACCATCTTATTCGCATCAAGGAGGGGGACGAGTGGAAGACTGCGTTTAATACTCCGTTAGGTCACTTTGAATATCGGGTTCTTCCGTTCGGGCTGGTTAACGCTCCCGCTGTTTTTCAAGCTTTAATCAATGACGTCCTAAGGGACATGCTCAATATTTTCGTCTTTGTATATCTTGACGACATATTGATCTTCTCCCCCTCTCTCCAGGTTCACATACAACATGTACGCCGAGTCCTTCAGCGTCTCTTAGAGAACCGTCTTTTTGTTAAGGCAGAGAAATGCAAGAATGGGAGAAATCAGAGAAATGCACTAAAGTACAGGCGGTAACCGATTGGCCAGTTCCTGACTCTCGTGTTGCGCTTCAGCGCTTTCTTGGTTTTGCGAATTTCTATCGCCGTTTTATACGTAACTTTAGTCAAGTAGCTGCGCCTCTTACAGCTCTTACTTCAGTCAAGTCGTGCTTTAAATGGTCAGAGTCTGCCCAGGAGGCTTTCGATCATTTAAAGTCTCTATTTACTTCCGCTCCCATTCTTGTGACACCAGATGTTACAAGACAATTTATAGTCGAGGTTGACGCGTCTGAAGTCGGCGTCGGAGCAGTTCTTTCTCAGCGCTCTTCTACTGACGACAAGGTTCATCCTTGCGCTTTTTTTTCCCACCGCCTCTTGCCCGCGGAACGTAATTATGATGTTGGAAATCGAGAACTGCTCGCCATCCGTTTGGCTTTGGGGGAATGGCGACAGTGGTTAGAGGGGTCTACCGTTCCTTTTGTTGTCTGGACAGACCATAAAAACCTAGAATACATCCGCTCCGCCAAGCGACTTAACGCTCGTCAAGCTCGCTGGGCTTTGTTCTTTGGTCGTTTCGATTTCACTATCTCTATTCGCCCAGGCTCTAAGAACATAAAGCCTGACGCTCTCTCTCGCCTCTTTGATCCCACAGACGCTGCCTCGACTCCCGAAGTGATCGTTTCACCAGGTCGAGTCATTGGAGCGGCTATCTGGGGAATCGAGAGACTAGTTAAGCGCGCTGTTTCCCGCTCCGTCGTTCCACGTAACGTTCCTAGGAATTTTCTTTTTGTACCAGTTACTACACGTTTAGCGGTGCTTCAGTGGGCTCACTCCTCTAAATTGACTGTCCATCCCGGCGTTAGGGGCACGCTCTCTGTCATTCGTCAACGATTTTGGTGGCCCACTCTCGAACGTGATACGCGACGCTTTATTGCCTCGTGCACCGTTTGCGCTCAGACTAAGTCAAGTAATTCTCCGCCGGCCGGTCTTCTTAGACCTCTGCCCGTTCCGTCTCGTCCATGGTCCCATATCGCACTTGACTTTATTACTGGTCTCCCCCAGTCGACCGGTAATACCGTCATCCTGACCATCGTGGATCGATTTTCTAAAGCTGCACACTTTATTCTGCTCGCTAAACTTCCCTCTGCCAAGGAAACGGCCCAGATAATGGTTACTCATGTTTTCAAGATTCACGGTCTTCCCTCAGACGTTGTTTTGGATAGGGGACCTCAATTCGCGTCACAGTTCTGGAGGGAGTTTTGCCGTCTAATCGGTGCGTCCGTCAGCCTCTCGTCTGGGTTTCATCCCCAGACTAACGGTCAGGCTGAGCGCACCAACCAGATCATCAGTCGACTCCTGCGTAGTTTGGCTTTCCGTAACCCCTCATCTTGGGCAGAACAACTACCCTAGGCCGAGTATGCCCATAATTCCTTGCCTACATCCGCTACCGGCCTTTCCCCGTTTCACTGCTGCTTAGGGTATCAGCCCCCTCTGTTTTCCTCTCAGGATGCCGAGTCTAATGTACCATCGGTAAAGGCTTTTATCCAACGTTGTAAGCGCACCTGGAGAAGAGTTAGGTCGACTCTTTGTCGTTCAAGGGCACGTACTCAAAGAACCGCTAACAAACGTACTGTCATCATTCTGGTATCCTTCTCTGTCTCCCTCTTCTGGTCACACACACACATAACCTTAGCTCACCTTTTACTTATCCCCAGCTGTTTCTAGTTACTACTTGTCATCACGCTCACACCTGTTCTCTGTTCTCTCTAATTGTGTTTGCTACTTCTAGCTCCCTTTTTCCCTGCTTCTTTGCCAGATTATTTCGTATTCAACTCATACAAGAGGCTTCACCTTACCTGCTGTCCGAGTCCTGTCCGAGTCCTGTCCGAGTCCTGTCCGAGTCCTGTCCGAGTCCTGTCCGAGTCCTGTCCGAGTCCTGTCCGAGTGCTGTCCGAGTCTACTCTTATGCAAGACCGATCATACATCCAGCCAGGCACAGGTCTATTTCAATCTGTTCGTTTGTAACCTTTTCTTCTGCACTCTGTCCAGCCTGCCAGTTGCTGACGAACACCCAGAACATTCTCCTCTCCAATTGCTTGCCGCTATTTCTCAAAAGAGATCAGAGGACAGTGCCCGCTGGATCCCATTCTCTGACTGTTTGCTGCTGTCTACTCGGAAAGAGACTTTCTGTTTCATGTTATTAGAGCGTCAGCCTTGATGGCGACATTTCTGTTATTTATCTAAGAAGAGGAAACATATTTCTGTTGGACTGACTTTTCTCTCTCAATTAAAGAGACTGTTCCTGCACTTCGCTTTTGGGTCTTATCTTTCCACATCACATATATGCTCTGACTCTGCTTCTGTCTTAACATCACTGTTTACTCACTGTACTTCTAGAGAAGATTTGATGTGCAAAATATTTTCATTATTATGGCGAATACAAAGGATAGGAGTAGAAGTTGGATTCTGCTGGGTGCCAGCGCATGCAGGAGTAGCTGGTAATGAATCTGCTGATGAATTAGCAAAAAATGCTTTAAAAAGGGAAGAAATAGATTTTAATGTTCCATTAAGTAAATGCGAAATCAAATCTATTATTAAGGAAAATATTATTAAAGAGTGGCAGGAAAACTGGAATACAGATAATAAGGGGCGGCATTTATATAATATTAAAAAAATGGTAGGTAAGAAATGTATAAATGGTAGAAATAGGAAAGAAGAGGTTATAATGACTAGGATGAGACTTGGACACTCAAGACTGAACGCATCGCTCTTTATAATTGGAGTTTATGAGACTGGTTTATGTGAGAATTGTGGGGAGAAAGAAACAGTAGATGAGGAAAGGAAGGAGTTGATATCATATTTAAACGAAAGAGGGAAGGTTAATAAGGATTTGGCATATTTGTTAGGTTATGATTTTAATAGAGATAGAGCAGGATACAGAATGTTAATAGAATACATATATACGACAGAATTAAGTGAAAGGATTTAATATAGAATAAGGATGCTTTGGTCTATTCCAGATTTCATAGGCCGGTCTGGAGGAGCTGAACACGCAGCGCCAGATCAGATATGGGAGATGGAATGAGATGGAGCATCAAATAATTATATATAAGGATTGATATGTGAGGAAGAGGCAAGTGAGAATGAAAAAAGAAAAGAAAAAAAAAGAAAAGGAAAAAAGGAAAAACTGATCATAAGAAATCATGACTGCATAACAGCAAACGTAGGTGGTGGCGGTATGCACTGAGAATGCAATGCGCCAAAAAATGAAAGAAGAAGAAGAAGAACAGTGTGAGGGCTAAGTCTATATTTCTTTTTTTATTTACTACTACCGAAGGGCATGACACTCGAAACCTGCTCAAGGGGTTCGCGCTATTTTTGAATCTGAATACGAAGCAGTCACGTGACTTTGTGTGGAAACGAAGCTTCTGACATCACAGAATATGGAGTCAAAATAATGACACATAGTTTTGCAAAAGAATAAAGTATCGCAAAAGAAAATAAAGTTTTGCAAAACAAAAATAACGTTTTGAGCAAAGAAAAAATGTTTTGCTCACAAAAATAAAGAATGGCAAAGGGGAAAAAAGTATAAAAAATAAAATATGAATAAAGTAAAGTACTGCAAAAAGAAAGATATAATTAATTGCAAAAATCAATGACAGCTGCAATCCTATTTTATCTCTGCAACATATTTTCCATACTCACACCTACTAAGTTATTTGCAACGCTGCTTTTATTCTGCGTTTCAGTCAAGCGTGTGCTCGCAATACCATTTTCCCTTTGCGCTTCACTTTTCTCTGCGTTTCTCTTCATGGCGCTGTTTTAACGTGGGGGTGGAGTCAAGAACACTTTCTTTTTGCAGTACTTTATTTTCTTTTGCAAATCTTTTTTTTTATATATACTTTTTTTACCCTTTGCCAATCTTTATTTTTGTGAGCAAAACATTTTTTCTTTGCTCAAAACTTTATTTTCTTTTGCGATACTTTATTCTTTTGCAAAACTATGTGGCATTATTTTGACTCCATAACAGAACATGTGGTTATGTGTGGTTATGGCAAAACGAATCAAGCTCCGATACACTGCTTCAATGTGTGATGTTTTTTTTTGTTTATTTTTTTGATACAAGCTTCGAAGCCTCGGTGCCGAACGTCACATCACTAGTTGTCGCTGCTAGGTTGACAAACCTGGGTTGAACATAACGAAAGGCTGAACATAACGAAACTAGTGTAATAGTCGGATATAGTAGGTGGTATATGCCTAAGGTGTAGTGCGGAATACGTCAGAATTCCAAAGAAGAAGAAGGATATCAGTCATCTTCTTTTGATTTCTGTTGCATAGTAGGGGAGACCGGGGACAGTTGCAACACTTTTTGCATTTCTCTCAATTACTCAGAGACTATTTGGACTAGACCAACCAAATTTGTATATATTAAACTTGCATCTCTCTGCTAATTACCCATACCATTTAAAGATGATTATATATGACATATCGTTCACAGTATTTATTTGAATGGAAGAAGCCAGATGTTGCAACTGACCCCGAACCAGGGGACAGTTGCAACACAACCCAGGGACGGTTGCAACATGTTAAAAATACCTTAAATTTCATTAATTAACTTAAGCCTTTTGTCTCAATGAGCATAGAATTCTGAAAATATTAACTGTTTTAGGCCTACTATAATATTATAGTATTATTTATTTCAATAATATTATTGTAGTCTATTATTTATTTTAGTCATATTTATCAAATAACAGTTATTGAGTTTTGTTTGTTCATGTGTAGAACATAGGCCTACATAGATTCAGTGTGCAGGTGTTACAGATGCTATTCAATCTCTCCATATTTCAGTGTCAGACAGGAAGAATTGAACAATTTGCAATGCAACAAACTTTTATTAAACATGCAATTTATAACTTGTTGCAACCGTCCCCGACCCAGCCATGACAGAACATCATATGCCTGCTAGACACACTGACTTTGACACATGCTAACCATGTCACTTAGAAGTCAACAAAACAATAATTCAAAGTAAGTAAGTTTTGATTAATTCATACAAAATTTCAGGACAGTATGACAAAAATATATCTCATGAAAAAATTTACTTTCATACCTCCAAAACAAGTTTTGTTCAATAAATGAAGCAGCAGATGTTGAATATGTCTGCTGTCTTCTTGGTGGGGGAAGGGTCTAACTGTGCATGTACACAGTGGTGTAGTCTACGTGATACGCAGGTAGCCTATACGCCGTATACCCACTAGAAAAGGCCAAGGATTTCCGTATACCTACTTAAAAAATAGTGAGGATACGTAACAACTTCGTTTTGTGTCAGAACTTTCACTTTCATTCATAAATTCACCCCGTCTGTGTTTGCGAAGCGACACCGAATCGCGGAATCCAGTCACAAATGGAGCTTGCTAAGCAGAACGTCACCGAATTTGGCTATTTTTGAATGAATAAATCAAAAGTAGGGCTGTACAATGAATCAAATCTCGATATGGACTAGTGTCTGTGAATATTAAAGTTAAAAGAGACTGCAATTGTTCTACGCGTCTCTGGGAATGAATGAGCGCTCAATGTGTGCTCCACTCAAGCGTGCCGCACAAGCTCTGAAAAGTGAAGCCAAAACGTCTCGATCGCCCCCCGGTGACTGGTCCTAGTATAGGTCATAAGCCCCGCCTCCCCATGTTATTCAACGGGACGTGAGACCAACTAAACAATTAAATTACACTTCAAATATCTTTTTTCCAAAGGTGGTTTATTTAATTTGCTGTCGTTTTTATCACGCTGATGTAAGTTCAAGTGTCTGTTTCAAAAATAAGTTGGTTTTTAGTTAGTTACGTGATGCGGTGTTGTAACGTCATGATTGACAGCTGTGATTGACAGGTTCTCGAGCGAAGTAGTCACTGAAGCACCAACGGACATTTTTTTCGGGATCTTCGGAGGACTGAGGAGATTGCATTTACTTTATTTGAACAAGCCTCTTGTCGTACTGCAATACATTTTTTAAAAAGTGTGCAGAATCCACTCTCCCTGAGTGCATTCTGCGAGAGTGAGGGCGGAGCGTTGATTTCGCGGCTTTACTTCCTGCTCACTACTGCGCAGGTCTGGTCCCGAGATCGCTACTGCGCAGACTCAAGTTCCAGTATGTCAGCGCCATATCGGGACTCTGGCGTATGGAGGTATTTTTGGTGCAAAACTACTGAACGCCTGTGACAGTGAAATTTGTAGTTGTAGAGAATAGCCACACATGTGTATCAGTAAATTTGAAGTCACAGAGAGAAATGTTTTAAGAGTTGCAAACTTGTAGACTTTTTTTTATCTTCCACAAACACAACACAGCAGTTACACCTTCTCAAATTCTTCATTGCAGGTGCACAAATCCTATTCTACAAATCACAAATTAAGAAACTCATACGCTCACATTTTTGCTACAGTTGCTGCAGTGAATATGGTGCAAAACGCATTTACACACCTGCGTCAAAAAATGTGAAGTCACGGAGAAATTTTGCTCATCTGCAAATCAGTATGTGAATTCATCCAATGAGAGTTGCACACTTGTAGAATATTTTCTCACAAATGTCTTTTATATTTTTCTAGCACAAACACAAGTACATAACTACAGCTGCTTGAATCTGCTGCGACGAATCTCAAACACTGTTTTTCGCTTTCAAGTGACAAGTTTTGCACGCTCTCACTTTTGCACCAAGTGCACCATGAAATGTGGGGCAAAAGTGAGTTGTGCATCTGTAGAGGCAGTGGGCGGAGCCTACATGAATATTCATGAGTTTCCCGGGCATGCGCGTGGAACTGCTCATTCTAGTTCACGCTCCTCGTTTCTCAGCAGGTTTAATGGATTATTTCAAAAAAGGTAAATATAGTTTCAGCGCGAACTTAAAATACAATTGTGTAAAGTTCATAATGTTTTTATTAGTTTGCACGTTTTGTGCATTCGTTAATGACTAAATGATTGCTGGCATTCACTTTGTGTAGGCCTATATAAAGCATGTAGCGGTTGTTCCTCTGCGTTGTGTTATTTTTCTTTTTAAATGTTTTGAATAAAATAATTTTCCCACACAAAGCTGGTCGTGCAAAAGATGATTTAATTATGCCTGTTCGATAAAAACACATAAACAGACAGGCACTGTTAAACCGCAGCTCTTTTAAAGTTACCTCTCCTCAAGAGACATTGAAGGAAAGAGGACGAACCTCCGGTTGCACTGCTGTTTGAAGCTCGCTCCTACGTATGACGTCAGCCGACGTGCATACTGTGATGCTTACTTTAGTAAGAGCACACAACTTTTCAAAATAAAATACCCCAAAACAAATAATAAAAATAAATAAAAATATAAATAAAATGGTTTTTAATCTGGTGTTACAACATATCCCTGCTACACACAGCAAACTTCAACTCGTTCATTTCGTTGTGCTTTTCCTCGGTACATTACAATGCTTTAAACTGTCTTTTGTTAGGCTATCATTTGTTGAATGTCAATGCAATAAAAAAAATAAAAAAATGACGTTCCACTTTTACCGTAAAACCAAAAATTCCAGAACACCTGATTACAGCAACACTTATTTCCAACAGAAGAGCAGAATATTCCTAAATACATGAACCACTACCATTTAATTTATTTATTGCTAAGCTCTTCTGATACCTTACCTTATGAAGCTTTACTACTGTGTCATCAATAATCTCTGGGAAATAACTCCACAACCATATCCGTGTCCAAATAAACATTTTGCACACTACACTGATGTTTCTCTTTGTCATGTTCTTTCTTTGACCTTATGTGTTGCTCTGTGTGCCTGGATGATACACAATGATGACCACTGATACAAATGCATGATCTACTTCTGACTTGAACTCTTGAAAATTAAACCTTTAAACTTTGTTGGATCAATGTTAAAACATGACATTCTGGCATTTAAGATTTGCATGACAAAAGTTTGGAATCACTATGATTTAAGAAATGTTATACTTTTATAGCAGGCAAGGTCAATTTCCACACTTCATTAAGCAGCACAACCATTTTCAAATGTGATAATAATCAGAAATGTTTCTTGAGCAGCAAATCAGTATTAGAATGACTTCTGAAGGGTCACGTGACACTGAAATCTATAGTAATGAGCTCTGCCATCACAATATTTTATATATAATATTTTTTAAACATTAAAATAGAAAACAGTTGATAAAAGTATTTCACAATATTACTGTTTTTCAGATAAATGTAGTCTTGGTACCTTAGAGGTACCTTACCTTAGAACCTTACTAATACCAAACTTTTGAACAGTGTAGGCTATATATTATTATATCAAAACCAGCACAAGCACACCTTGCAATCAAAACATTAAAAATAATATTGTTACATTATTTTGCCAGTATGTTTGTAAATATTTTTTTTAGAACATCAAATTGGTGGCTTATTATATTCCGTAAAATAATGTTAAGTGTTTTTTGTTTGTTTCTCATTTACAGTAACCTAGTTGTATCAAATATAATTTATCCACTTTTGTCCATACAATTTAGTTTAATCCAAATTGTACGCATGTATTAAAGCAACACATTCATGCTTGAGTTTGGTCTTAAATGATTTGGCTTATTTAAACGAACAATAATTTAAGAACAATCACACCAGGATATATATATATATTTTAAAAAGTGTTAGCCCACAGATACATTTATGAGGGTTTATTTAATTTATTGCAATCAACAAATGATAACAATTAGTAAAAGCCACAGTTTTAAAGCTTCGCAAGGTGCAATTTATACGAAGAGTTGAAGTTTGCTGTAGGCCTAGCTACTGTATAGGCCTACACGAAGTGAATGCCAGCAATCATTCAGTCAGTGACGAATTAATAAAAACATTATGAATTTAACAAAACGATATACAATTGTAGTGTAGTTTAAGTTCGCGCTGAAACTATATTTACCTTTTTTGAAATAATCCATTAAACCTGCTGAGAAACGAGGAGCGTGAACTAGAATGAGCAGTTCCACGCGCATGCCCGGGAAACTCATGAATATTCATGTAGGCTCCGCCCACTGCCTCTACAGATGCACAACTCACTTTTGCCCCACATTTCACGGTGCACTTGGTGCAAAAGTGAGAGCGCGCGAAACTTGTCACTTGAAAGCGAAAAACAGCTGTTTGAGATTCGTCGCAGTAGATTCAAGCAGCTGTAGTTATGTAGCCTACTTGTGTTTGTGCTAGAAAAATATACAAGACATTTGTGAGAAAATATTCTACAAGTGTGCAACTCTCATTGGATGAATTCACATACTGATTTGCAGATGAGCAAAATTTCTCCGTGACTTCACATTTTTTGATGGAGGTGTGTAAATGCGTTTTGCACCATATTCACTGCAGCAACTGTAGCAAAAATGTGAGCGTATGAGTTTCTTAATTTGTGATTTGTAGAATAGGATTTGTGCACCTGCAATGAAGAATTTGAGAAGGTGTAACTGCTGTGTTGTGTTTGTGGAAGATAAAAAAAGTCTACAAGTTTGCAACTCTTAAAACATTTCTCTCTGTGACTTCAAATTTACTGATACACATGTGTGGCTATTCTCTACAACTACAAATTTCACTGTCACAGGCGTTCAGTAGTTTTGCACCAAAAATACCTCCATACTGGCGGCTTCAGTTCTCATCAATGGAAGAGAGCGAAGGGGCGTCGTCCATCTTATTTTACAGTCTATGGCTCCACTACACACACACACACACACACACACTGAAGCACGCGTGATCACGCTCGTGGTGTTTTCAGCGTTTCACTGTATTGAGACATGAGCTAGCCTACTACATGTGGACTTCATCGCAGAGCTGCTATGAGAGTCACTTCACGAGAATTTCACCATTTCATTTGATAAAAGTCATTCATTCGTTTCATATACAAACACATAGAAACTGTAATGTCTTTACGACAACCTGTCAAAATAAAAGTTCATAAAAATGACATGTTGCAACCATCCCCATGTTGCAACTGTCCCGGGTCTCCCCTATGTTATGCAAATCTCAAAGCTAATCAGGCAATATAAGAAGCGTCACGCCCTCAACTAGGGTTGCCAACTTTCTGAAATGGAAATAAGGAAGGGACGCGCCTTGACACGCCCCAAGGAAGAAAATTTTGAAAAATAACTCCTGAAATGATGACTTCTGGTGAATATTGTGGAAACTAATTGATATATTTAGATAAATATATTTAATACATTATAGCATATTATAATACAACTTATTAGGCCTATATTTATAGAATAGCAAAGTAGGCCTAATCAATATACAAGACTGAACCACATAAGTTAAATGTGAAATATAAAGCCTATCATGATCATTTTGCCAACAATGAACCATGGATTTGTTTAGTTTATAATACGTTTTATTTTTAACTTAAACAAATACAACATATAACGTTCAAAACTCATCGTCTTAGACTGCATTTGAAGAAAAATAAACACAACAGTTTTCTGTAGCCTTGTGCAAACTTATTAGACTTCTAGAATGTTCTTTCCAGTGCAAAAAATTATATTTTAAATTTAATTAGACAACATTTTAAGGAGGTGTAGTGCAAATATATTTATATAATTATACTTCCATTATAGTTAACTTTCTTTCCAGTGCAAAACAATAATACATAAAAAAACAGCTAATAAAGAAAATCTAAAATATTGCACTCAAATACTGCATTCAAGCAATACAACACCTGTGTATGCACATGGAAAATCTCACAGAAATAAATAAACCTCCAGACTAAGCACATTGTGCAGCTATTTTTTCCATGTGTACTTTTTTGATTTCTTTACAATGTTAGGCTAAACCTGTACTATCTCTTTTAATATAATCACTTTCTTATCACCTATATTTGAGTTTTAAAAATCCACATGATTACATAGCCTACCATATCAGCCTCTGGAGACGTCTGACGGACAAGGAACCTTGACATCGCTCTTATTGGCCTTGTATTCATTGTCCCTCACGCATTACAACCACGGGTTGGTAGTCATTTTCCCATTCAATTCTATATTTTTGTGCTCTTTTCTTTTTCGCCGGCTGCTCGGAGGTAGTCATTTTTACATTTCCCGCTGTTGTCACTTGTCGTCATCGTTGCTACGATACGTGACTCACAATGACTGAAACGACCAATTAAAAGGGCATTCTCTGATGATGTTCCAAGATGTTAAAAACGCTACGCTGATCATAGACAAACAGAGGGAGAAATTAGTATCTACCGCACCGTCGGTTTTTTTTTTTCTTGTCTTCGTTCATAGTCTGACATATATTAGAAGCTATGTGTCTGTCATGGATTTGCACTGAATTGATTATCAAAAATACGGAACAAAGTGCGTTCCGTATCAGTTCAATACGGAACAAGACTTTTATGTGTAAAATACGGAACGATTCCGTATTATACGGAACGGTTGGCAACCCTACCCTCAACCCCTGCTAACGCTTCACCTACGAGAACGAGAAGACGAGACCGCTTGCTGTGTGTATACATAATAATACAATGTCAAGATCCATCAAAGAGCTTATTCTCCATTACGACCCCATTAATGAAAGCAATATTTTTACTAGTGGGGACATTGTGGAGGGGCGAGTTGTTTTGGAAGTGACCAAAGAAATAAAGGTGGATAAGTTTTTTGTGAAGTTCACGGGAGATGCGGACGTGAGATGGACTGAAAGTTCAGGCGATGACGAAATAACAACCTACAGCGACCATGAGAGATACTTCAAACTAAAGCAATACTTCATTCAAGAGAGCTCGAAAAAAGGTAAGTTGAACAAAATTTTAAAAATGTATTATAAGTAGTAGTACTATGTGTGCATCATTTAAATATATAATAATTTAATGGCAAAATAAATGCTCATAGTGAACTTATAAATCAAAGTAGGGGCACTCCCCCTCTCTCTCTCTCTCTCTCTCTCTCTCTGTGTGTGTGTGTGTGTGTGTGATAAGATTGGGAAATAATAACTGACTTCTTATATTTCTAAAGGACAAAGCGAAATGAACACCACTCTTGTAAGTGGAGAGACTTGTAAGTGATGAGTTTTCATATACATTGCACTAATAAGTAAATGACATAAAACTAAATGACAATGACAGTTGCAGGAAACCTGAAAAGATTGTTTGCTGGCATTTGACTAATTATGCTTGTTGAAAGAGGAACACACAACACTCTTTTAACCCACACTAACATGCCTTCTGTTTCACAGATGGACCAGTGATTAGACCAGGAAGTCATGTTTTTCCATTCAGTTTTCAGCTTCCTCAACAGTGAGTGATAAA
Organism: Abramis brama; assembly: GCF_963993115.1. Lineage (NCBI taxonomy): Eukaryota > Metazoa > Chordata > Actinopteri > Cypriniformes > Leuciscidae > Abramis > Abramis brama. The sequence continues at coordinate 30,820,174 of NC_139967.1, read as the reverse complement.
ACACAATCTATGGTACTTCAATGGTAGTTGTTCTTTATTGTGTAAATATGTGAACAGTTAAAAATAATAGGCGATAAACACAATATAAAGAAGAACATAAAGCATATAAATATTAAGGGTCATTCCGTGCCATATACCAAATTTCGGAAACTTTCCCAGCTTAAAGTTTTGATTTGGTTAGTATTTTTTTCTTAAGACAAACAAATACAGGGTTCCCACGCTTCTTGAAAGTACTTTAACTAAATTTTGTTAGAATAGCATGGTGCTATTTAAAAAATTGGCCTTTATGCGCTGCGAAAGCAAGAATGAAACGGCGCTACTGATGAAGAAGCGCCGTGAGCGCATGGATCGTGATGCGAGCTCTGCATGATAAACCTGTGAGAAGCGTGGAGCTGTTTAACTCAGTCAGTGCCAGGGAAATTAAGAAATCATTTCATATTTAAATATTGAATAAGAAATTATTTATGAAATTGTACATATATTAATGCCACTTTTGATGCCGCTTCTGTGTCCCCTCTGCACTGCAAAGATGGATTTTGTTAATAATGATTTCATTTGATTGGGAACTGACCTATACTGTTATTATTTCAATTGAATATAATTTGAAAGTTAGAATTTGACATATAAGGCAATGCGAAACATCTAATAAGTTTAGAAAAAATGCCCTTATATAAGGTAAAAAATGCCCCTGAAAATCAATTTAATTAACTTAACCTAAACCAGCCATGGTACCAGCATAAAAACACACTCAGCTAAATATTAGCTAATTATTGTTATCAACAAAACTTTGAACATATTGAGATATTATGTTTTGTCATTGCACACCTCTGATGTACAGTATTAATTTGTATTTCTTCAGGTCTTAAAAGGGTCTTAAAACGCCTTAAATTTTACTTTTAAAAAAAGTGCAGCAACCCTGCATATTCTCCCATATTTTAATATTTTTAATCAAGTAATGGTTCATGAAAAAGAAAACCAGTGTTAAATAAATATTAAAAGCAGGAATGAGAAAGATACAAACTGCATCTCTGGTTCAAACCCACTCTCTCTCGTACACTGTACCAGCCCTCTCTCCTAATTGGATTTTATTGCAGTAATGATATACAGTAGGTCTTTGGAACTGTCCAGATTGGCAGTAACAAACCCTGTATATTGTCTTATTGTATTATTGTCTTAAAAGGTCAAAATAAAAGGTGCTTGAAAAAGTCCTTGAATCTGGTGTTAATGAATGAGGCCTGTAAATAGTGTTGAAAGCCAAAATATTAAATATATGGATGCATATTGACTGTAATCCACTATTTTGTAGAGGGGGTTCAAATGACAATTTTCACCTGAGATTTGGAGCCAGATTACAGGGGGTAAAAATGACTTTAGAAAGATGGCATCATCATTATTATTTTTTTACACAGAGATTGGTAGATCTATTTTTTAAATATGTTCAAATTTTGTTGCATTATATGCCAATTGTAGCAGTTTAAAAATGGGAAAAAGCTCTTGTGTTTTTTGCCCCAAGTTTGCATGCCTGTAACTCAAGTTTTAAAGATTTCTCAATATACTTTTATATTTTGGTGAAAAAACAAACAAGAAGTGCCATTTCCCATTTTTGAACTGTCACTGTTGGCATACAATATCACAAAGATTGCTAAAGTAAACAGATTTTACAAATAGATCTACCAATATTGTGTCTAAACCAAGCGTGCCGCACAAGCCCTGAAAAGTGAAGCCAAAGCGTCTCGATCGCCCACCGGTGACTGGTAATAAGAACCATATAGGGCCTTAAAGGCACACTGTGAAACTTTTCAACCTTCATAATATATTTCCAAGACCCTTGTGATGGTACATCAACTTACAATAGGTTGAATGACACGTCTGCCATAGCCTGACGGGGTCTGTATCGCTTTTACTGGCACTATGTAACTTCGGGGTTCGGGTAGTAACCAGAGCACAAAAAGAACTACAAAATTCGACTGCTTTACGGCATACATCACTTCCCCCACCACTTCGTCAAATTTGGACGTGAGAGGCCAACCAGTGTTTGTTTTCGGCTTTCGTGCGTATGTTTTTGTCATGGGGCTGTTTACACCTGGCCACTTCATGCGTTTTCTCAGATGGGATAGCTATCCGATCGTGAAAAGACCAGGTGTAAATGCCCTCCGAAACGCATTCAAGACGGATTTGAATCCGATCGCTCAAACCACTTCAGGAGGAGGTCTGTGCCGCATTCCAGACGAAACTGGACAAGTGTAAATGCATCTGGTTGTTGAAACCACATGTAAATTGTACTCCTCTCAAAAATGCTAAAAATAAAAACGTGTGAGAGCATGTTATAGGCTATATGTTATTGCCAGATATGACGACGCTACTGGAACACGCATCACCGCAGATGAGCAACTGAGCATAGTCATCAAGAGAACGTGCAAACTATCGCAAATCAAAGTGAAAGTAAGTCGCAGACGCTTAACACACAATCATCATCATTAAAAGTAAAGAAATGAAATGATCTTACCAGGGCTGTTACTGCTCTCTCTTATTGTGGTCTTTGATTTTGAAATTTTAGCTGATGATCAATAAAATGCAGCTCATATCTGTTGCTTTCGGTGACGTGCACTCCATTAAATCTGCATACAGCGCAGGGATTGAAGATCGGATTTAAATCCGTTTCGCAAAAACACATTTATGTGACCAGGTGTAAAAGGGATTTTTTTAAATAAATCAGATAGCTATCCGATCTGAGAAAAGGAGGGGTATTTACGACAGTGCAAGTATTCCATAGCGACTCTAGGGGTCGCTGTTTGACAAAAACACAATTCCTTCACAGTGTGCCTTTAAAATTGAAGATTCCATTGCTTCGGAAAAAGTATTTGTATGGCACTCTAGACAGGTATGTTTTACGTAATATTGTTGAAACGAGATGCATTTCTAGTCTCAACATTATTTGTTCAGATAATCCTCTTTAAAGGGAAAAGACAATAGCTTGTTTGCATATGACGTCACGTCACTGCGTTGCCATGGTGCGAAATGCAGATGGAGGGCAGGAAGTGTTGTGCTATATTTAGGAAGCACTATAACAAACTAAAAATGCCTATGTTTTGCGTCGTTTATGGTTGCTCAAATCGATCAAACTTTTCAATTTTGCTTATAGTTTCTATAATTAGCAAAGAGCATTTGTGTTAAATAGGAATACATTGTAATAATGTTAATCAAGCTGACTAAATCACACGACTGTGCAGCAGTTCACATGCACTCACAATAAAAATACAATATAATTTAAAACAAAGACAAGCTCATTATACAAAGGAAATAATATTACATATCTAGACAAATTGGGTTGCTTATAGTTAAAAGAATGTCATGAACGATTTAGGCTAGATGTATTGATTGCATTAGTGCGTGATATTGAAGAGTGCGCGCCTCGAGCGCACGGCTGACATGACAGGAAAGTTTGTGTTTCTGAGTTTTATATTCGGACATATACCGTGACAACATCTCATCTGACAGAGGACTGTGCGGCGCTGCTTGACTGCGTTATTTATAAAACAAATTTAATTGCTGTGAGATTGTTTGCTGTTGCGCGCAAATCCTGGAGAAATCTAGGATAGGCTGAAATCGCTCACGTGGTGCGTCTCTGTGTGAGACAGATTTCATCACCAGTCAAAGACAGCAGCAAAGCCATAGCACAATGAAATAAGGCAACTTATGATTTCGGAGGTTTACAATAGGCTATTGTCCGGTTTCATATTTGTCGTAAAAATTTCAAAATACATTCGGGACTGAAGCCCCTGCAAAATCGGCTGGCCGCCTACTCTGCTTGCAAACCTACGTCTGCGGTCGGGAGGAGCCAAATCGGAAAATGCCCGTGTGTGCAGTGATCACCTCGTCAAAGGTGAATTAATACAACTTATGTGGCTAGTATGTTTGTGTAACGTACCAGTTTCCGAACTTTGTAAAGTCAGAGTAATTGTTTCTTCTTTTCTTTGGGTTTGTAAGTTACCCCTGTAACTGAAGACAAACGTAACATTAAAGGCAAATCTTTCAATTCAGTTAGAAAATCGCTCCTCTTCATAACGTAAAGATCACGTCCAACATATGTTTCGATTTTTTTGTTATATCTTTCTTTTGTAATAGCGTCTAAAGTAGTACAGTACGGACTTTCCTCCATCTCGTCCATTCCGCTCTTCACTTCCTGCCCTCCATTTGAATTTCGCGCGTCATCACAATCACGTGACTGCAAACCACCTATTAAAGGGTTAATTTAGTGATAACAATGAATTAATAAAGCGGTCATTTGCCAGGTTAGTTGTTCATATATTTCTGAAAATATGCGATTTAAAAAGCCCATTTTGAGTCTTGACTCAATTTCGTTATGTAATTTCCAAATACATAACGTTAACAAACTGTTACTGTGGTTATGGGATAGCTTACATTAACGTTACAGCACCTGTTATTGTTGACGTTAGCTCACTTTAACGTTAATAAAAACCTTTTCTACTTTACCTCTCTGGATCTTTGGGGAATCTATGAAATGTTAGTTGATTGGTTGTGCACTGATAGTTGATTCTTAGTTTCCAATTATTTCCAGACATAATGTTAATGCTGTAAAGTATACGGTAGTTGTGCTAACGGTAAAGCCGTTGGTTCAGTCCAAAATGGCGACAGCAGCGCCATCTAGCGATTGTTATCAAAACTACAACGGAGTTTCACCTCTTGGTAGGCCTACATCTATCCTCTTTGCTCCGATGGCACTTCATTCAAAAGTTGTAAAGTATATTATATGCAGGTAGCCTATGCTAACAGTTTTTTGGAATAAATTAAAACTTATCATAGAGTTGCAATTGCTAAAGTGCACATAGGACCATATTATGCACTATAATAATGCTTGTCAGTCTTTTCTGAAAACTAAAAGATGTTTATTTTACCTTAATTTCAGAAATATGCCTCCATCTTTTAAAGGAAAGTATGGCTCAGTTAAGTATGTGTTGATGGTAAAGCTGAAGAGGTCTTGGAGGCCATCATCTTCTACATGTACGGAAATATCATTTTTGCCCAGGAATGATGGGACCAATGATCATTTACTGGTATGAATTATAATACCATGTTTGACTCTTTGGTGTTCATCTTTTGATAAATAGAGAGATTATGTAACTGCTTATACTGTTATCAGAACTCATGTAATGTGATTTAAACCATTTGCTTGTGACCTAGAGCTTATAGAAAATTCTATGTAATTTTAGTTTACTTATTTAAAAAAAAATAAAAAAAAAATGTTTTTGTATACATATATATATACAGCAACCACAATCTGGAACAGAAGACAAGAAGATTAAACTTTTTGGCTCAGGAAAAATGTCAATGACAGTAACAGCGGACAAAACTGGCTATATGCAAGGTGATAATCTATGTATCTCTTAAGCAACTCAAAGCTGCATAAACTAAAGACACTAGCCTGTAATGCCAGTGGCCGGGTTTCCATCAACATGTTTGTATGCACATTTTGAGATACTGCATAAAAATCCTGGATGTAAATATTTCTATTGATATTTATCTCCAATTTCTCTGAATGTGACTACTTTATTCTCCTAAACACACTAAATGAAAACACTGCTTTATCTAGTAATTTTGTATTTGTTTTCCATAGTTGATAAATGTATCTAACTCCTTATAATTCCTTACATTGCTGCAGGTGAAACAATCAGAGTTTCTGTTGCTATTGACAACTCTTCATCTCGTGACGTCAAGCTAAAGTACAGCCTCAAGCAGAAACAGACCTTCATTGCTGGCAGCAGCACTAATGGAGGACTTAAGTATATAGTCAAAGAAACTAAAGATCGCATCCCATCTGGAGAAAAGACTAAATCTGTAGTGGACATAAACCTTCCACGTGACCTGACTGTCACCATTGAAAACTGCAGAATTCTAAAAGTGCAGTATGATCTCAAGGTGCTATTTTATCTTCCTTAGTATTGCTATATTTAAAGTGACAGTTCACCTCCAAATTAAAATTTACTCACCCTCATCATTTTAAACCTGTACAACTTTCTTTCCTTTTTTGGAACACTAAAGAAGATATTTTGAAACCGTTGAAATATTCTTCAAATGTCAGAATATCTTCTTTTGTATTCTGCAGAAGAAATTTAGAATAAAATCTAAATAAATAAAGAATTAAAAATAATACTAATTCTTTCATTTACTCACCATTAAAAGAAAAGAAAATGGAAGTAGTAACTATTCCTTTAATTGTCACAAATTTCTCAAATGCTTTCTAATTTGTGTGGTAAAAGAGACTATAACAACATTGATTTTACAGCATATACAATACTTTCTTACAAAGAGTAAAGCAAAAATAAATAATTTGTTTTCTCTACTTTGTAACTTCGACACATAGTTTCACAGTTTACTTGAACTATTCTGTACATGGTTGTCTTTCAGGTCTATCTGGATGTGTCTTTTGCCTCAGATCCAGAAGTCAAATTCCCTGTGGTTATTCTTCCAGCTGACCAACAATGTCCTCCCTGGCAAGGCCCACCTGGGGGATTCCAGCCATATCCGCCGCCTCAGGCTAACCTTGTGCCCTATCCTGGTGAACAACCACCTCCATATGCAGAACTTTACCCCAATCTGAATGACCCTTCAGCACTGCCCTATCCAGGAGCTGCTGCAGGGCTTTACCCAAATCCAAATGCCATGCTGCCTGTTTTCTATCCGACTCAATCTGCACCAGTTTATGATCCAAATCAAAGAACTAAAGAATCCTCTCCTAATGTGCCTTAGTCTTCACCAGAAAAACTTCTGACTACCACTTCTGATGTCAATTATAACTTCATGGTTTTATCTGCATGAATTCAAGCTTGGTGCCTATTATTGTGCCTCTTTAAACTTAGGACTGTTCTTAATTTTACAAGGAATGTACACTATAAGCTGCAGTTTTTGAGAAGTCAGGTTTATTTGGCCTTTGTAGTTGTAAGGCCCGGCTCGATCGGCCCAATGGAGGCATCCGGTCAGCGGGTGAAGGTCTTTTCTCGTGGCAAAGTAATGATTAAATGAAATACATTTTCTTATATGTATTTTCTCGTTATTTCATCTGACTCCATAAATAAAAAGGTTTTTAATGATATCTGTGCATCATTAAATGTGAGCGAATGTTTGACTATTCTTTTTTAACTCTTTACTGCAAAATAATGTCAGAGTCCATTAGAATAAAATCAAATAATGTCAGAGTCCGTTAGAATAAAATCAAATAATGTTTACAATTTATTATGTCAGGTAAATGTATCATGCCAATTACATAATCAGTTCAAAGATAATCAATACAAAACATCAAAGGCTCTGGAATAAAGAGAAGAGATGTGAACCCAACATTAGGAAATACAGTGAGGAAAATAAGTATTTGAACACCCTGCTATTTTGCAAGTTCTCCCACTTGGAAATCATGGAGGGGTCTGAAATTGTCATCGTAGGTGCATGTCCACTGTGAGAGACATAATCTAAAAAAAAAAATCCAGAAATCACAATGTATGATTTTTTAACTATTTATTTGTATGATACAGCTGCAAATAAGTATTTGAACACCTGTCTATCAGCTAGAATTCTGACCCTCAAAGACCTGTTAGTCTGCCTTTAAAATGTCCACCTCCACTCCATTTATTATCCTAAATTAGATGCACCTGTTTGAGGTCGTTAGCTGCATAAAGACACCTGTCCACCCCATACAATCAGTAAGAATCCAGCTACTAACATGACCAAGACCAAACAGCTGTCCAAAGACACTAGAGACAAAATTGTACACCTCCACAAGGCTGGAAAGGGCTACGGGGAAATTGCCAAGCAGCTTGGTGAAAAAAGGTCCACTGTTGGAGCAATCATTAGAAAATGGAAGAAGCTAAACATGACTGTCAATCTCCCTCGGACTGGGGCTCCATGCAAGATCTCACCTCGTGGGGTCTCAATGATCCTAAGAAAGGTGAGAAATCAGCCCAGAACTACACGGGAGGAGCTGGTCAATGACCTGAAAAGAGCTGGGACCACCGTTTCCAAGGTTACTGTTGGTAATACACTAAGACGTCATGGTTTGAAATCATGCATGGCACGGAAGGTTCCCCTGCTTAAACCAGCGCATGTCAAGGCCCGTCTTAAGTTTGCCAATGACCATTTGGATGATCCAGAGGAGTCATGGGAGAAAGTCATGTGGTCAGATGAGACCAAAATAGAACTTTTTGGTCATAATTCCACTAAACGTGTTTGGAGGAAGAAGAATGATGAGTACCATCCCAAGAACACCATACCTACTGTGAAGCATGGGGGTGGTAGCATCATGCTTTGGGGGTGTTTTTCTGCACATGAGACAGGGCGACTGCACTGTATTAAGGAGAGGATGACCGGGGCCATGTATTGCGAGATTTTGGGGAACAACCTCCTTCCCTCAGTTAGAGCATTGAAGATGGGTCGAGGCTGGGTCTTCCAACATGACAATGACCCGAAGCACACAGCCAGGATAACCAAGGAGTGGCTCTGTAAGAAGCATATCAAGGTTCTGGCGTGGCCTAGCCAGTCTCCAGACCTAAACCCAATAGAGAATCTTTGGAGGGAGCTCAAACTCCGTGTTTCTCAGCGACAGCCCAGAAACCTGACTGATCTAGAGAAGATCTGTGTGGAGGAGTGGGCCAAAATCCCTCCTGCAGTGTGTGCAAACCTGGTGAAAAACTATAGGAAACGTTTGACCTCTGTAATTGCAAACAAAGGCTACTGTACCAAATATTAACATTGATTTTCTCAGGTGTTCAAATACTTATTTGCAGCTGTATCATACAAATAAATAGTTAAAAAATCATACATTGTGATTTCTGGATTTTTTTTTTGATTATGTCTCTCACAGTGGACATGCACCTACGATGACAATTTCAGACCCCTCCATGATTTCCAAGTGGGAGAACTTGCAAAATAGCAGGGTGTTCAAATACTTATTTTCCTCACTGTACATGATGCTGAGAGTCTCGGCCGCTCTCAGCATTCACAGGCTGATCTGAGGTACAGAATTGCATTTCTTTATATAACATTTGCTAACAATGGGAATTTACATTGAGTTTACACCTTTGAGAACAGGAGGCCGTTTGCACCCACCCACCCTCCTTTGTGTGCCAGTTATCTCTAAACTCTTAAAAGCTTATTACCTTTTGTTTTACTTCTTTGGGAATGAGACCTTTGTACCAGTCGCACTGAGACATTTTAAGTGATACCAAACATATATAATACTCGATAATAATTATTCACATTAAACAATATAGATTTTTGGGTGAATTTCATGTGATCTCAGCATGAGAGAGTGGGGGAAGAGATGTATTCTGAGGTGAGACTTTGCGTCTCAAATGGTGATGCTAACTTCACAAGAGTGAGTTCAAATGTTAATTTCCTTTGTTCTCTCAGAGAGTAGCTCTCTCTTCCAGTTTTTCCAGGCCCCTTTTCCCATGTGCTCCAAAAACGCAGGTCTTAAAACTTTGCTATCCTTTATTGCAGTACAAAAACATTTTTAAAAATGTCTCTGACCACTGTTCCTACTTCCTACTGTTCTAGCAAGGAAGACAGAGTGGACCGACAATGTCCACTTTTAATGCTCCTCTTTTTTATGATTTATTTCCAACAAATAACATGTACAAGGGTAACTTTATATTACATCAGAAGAACACATCACATGCTTAACAATACAATAGAAATTGCACAAAAAAAATAACAGATAGGGTACATATCTATATATTGTTGAATAAGTATAAATATACTTTTCAAATGAAAATGTTAAAGCGTAAATGCCAAAATGCAACCTAGGGTCTTTTTGTGAATCTACCTGAGACAAACTATCATTTAAAACCATAATTAGGATGGAAACGCCATTTTTAAGATTGACCGTATTTTCGTTTTCGGTCAAATTGCCTTTTGAATGGGAGTGCTAGGGGCACTACTAGAATAGCATTTTTAAAACACTAAGAAGGCTCGACACAACATGAAACTTTGCTCGAAGTATCACCAGGGGCTCTACACATGAACTCGAGCATTTACAACATTGTTTGTGTACACAGAGTTTACTAAAAAGAAAGGTTTTGAACAACTCACTGTAGGTGTTGTTGTTTCCGGCCGCCAGCATTTTGTCAGTCAAAAATAGTCCATCTCCGAATGCGAATGAACTGACTCTGAATTTTAGTATTGTTTCTTATATGAGGAATCCTTTTTCAAATACAAGGTCAATATTGATTTTCACTAACGACAAAACAACAAATTATCCGTGAATTTATATGGAACTAAGCTTTAGGAGCTTTCCATCTTTACTCTCCTCCCTGTTACGTTGCAATCGGAGATCGCTTATGCTCGAAAACTCATGAAACCTTGCACACGCTTCAGAAGTGGTGAAAATGTACATGTGATATGGGTTTCAGATGTAGGTGTGGCAAAATGGCCTGATAGCACCACCTACAATATTGCCCCGGCTCTACGGTTCACGTACAGGTATTAAATTCGGTACATGCATGTAATGACCCAATACCTAAAAAAAAGTCTCTTGGAGCGTAGCCCTAAACACAACAGGAAGTCAGCCATTTTGAACTTCGACGCCACAAAACAAGAATTTGTTGTAACTTAGGCATACGATGTCCGATCTGCCCCAGCAGTTACATGTTTGATAAGAGTCCTGTCCTGAACAAATCTACATGACAATATCTGCCTTCCCAGAAAAATTAATAAAGACATCGTTAAAATAGTCCAAGTGACTACAGTGGCTCAACCGTTTATCAAGCGACGAGAATACTTTTTGTGTGCAAAACCCCCTAAAAATAACAACTTTATTCAACTATTCATTTTGTTCTGTGTGGGCCTCTGAGTGAGTTCACGTAGTGTAACTCGCTTATGGCGCTTATGGGTTGTATGTCAGAACGTAGGCTCGCTATTGGCTGACGCTGTTCATGTGTGTGATGCATGTGATGCTGGCAAATGTATATGGGCAAAAAAAAAAAAAATCGGAATCAGCCTAGAAAATTGTAATCGGTGCATCTCTAGTTAGGAGTTATGAATACTATTAATTGTCTATCTAAATCTAAAACAAATTTCAAGAGAAATATTTAAATTTCTGTACTATTTCTGTGTAAGCCATTATGAAAATGTAAAATGTTTGTGATGTTTGTGTATTTATATCATATGAGTGTGTGTGTGTGTGTGTGTGTGTGTGTGTTTATATATATATATATATATATATATATATATATATATAGGCTAGGCCTATGTGTGTTGTGGCACAGTGATGAACTCGGAAACTTAAAAATGGCACTTTATGACAAAAAGGTTGCCGACCGCTGCTTTAGAATATTCTTATCCTTCCAAAAAATGTAAAAAAAATAATTATTAAAAATCATTTGTTTGTTAGGGTATGTAGGCATCTGAAAAGGAGTATACCGAGCTACTAGCAATATTCTTTATTCATACAAGTGCAAAAAAGTGCTCAGTGCATTTTAAAAATTCAACAAACGTTCGGTCGCGTTCGGTTCGGACCTTCCTCAGTACCTTTAAAATTTCAAAAATAATTTTATGGAATTATTCAATAAATAAAATACATTTTTGTTGTACAAATTAATTATGTGCATATGTTACATAATCTACATTATACTCTGGCAGACAGCTGCAGGTGTCACTACTGGAGGTGCCACAACATAAAGAGACATGCAGTTTTAGTGACACAGACCAACTGGCATTTACCAGTGGATACCAATATTGGCATGTGCCACTAAAACGTGAGATGTGCCAATGGATTGCGTCATATGCCACTTGCATAACAATTTGCTTTATGCTGTCAAAAAATATGATTTATAACATAGCTAAGTTAATGTGTAGCCTACAACATGCATAATTCGATACAATTATTTTTGAAATATTAAAGCCACAGATGAGAATCTTGCGCTGGCCAGTGTTACACTCACTTATACTGACACCTACTGGCGTGCGTCTGTGCAGCATCACGCAAAAATAAAGGTTTACAGTAGGCCTAACGGACGCGACTGTTAATACGTTATTCGTAGTGACCCATGATAGATTTATTTCGTGTCTTTCCTAGAATGGGCAGTTTGTGACTTTGCGAGATAAACAACATAAAGTAGCACTGGTATTACAAAACATTCAGTGGCACATACCAATCAAATACAGACGTGACACAAAAAACACGTTTGAAAAAATATTAATGCACTTTAATTCGTTTAACTGATATTTTAAATATCACAAAATTAGGCTATTTATTTAGGATTTTGTGCCACAATTACGTCAGTAGGCTAGGTGTTCGATTAATCTGTCAGTCACTGGAGGTGTCGCAACACGGTGACATGTTCCGCGACTCGGTGTCAGTCAGGTGTCATGTCAATAGGCTTGTTTGAGATGCGCCTTGCCTCGCCTGAAATGTAGGCGAGAGTAGGCGGCTGCAGTGAGAGGCGGAGTGAAAAAAGCGCAGGCAAGCCGGACAGTTCTCCCTTCTCGCAGTGGATCTGACACCTGCGAGATCAACGATGGATATCGCGGGATTCGCGGGATTCACGCTCGTGCACAGTGTTGCTAATAAACTGGATGTAATTTAAGTTCTGTTGCTTTTATATGAAAATAAATATAATGAACAAGACACCCAAAGTAGCCTACAGTACTTATTTAATTCCATTCCAAATACATGTTTATCAGTCTTTTTTTCTTTAATACAGACATGTGTTTTTTTTCTTTTCTTTTTTATAAAAAAAATACATTGCATAATCCATAGAGATCGCACTGTTAGATAGTTTGGGAACATTCACACATACATAAAACATGATATCAGAGTTTTAAAATCAAACATTTTAAAAGAGAACAATACATCACGGTTGTTTAAACCAATGAACATTAAGCTGTGTCGTCAGCAAGTCGTTTCCCATCATGCTTTTGATCAGCGCAGTCGGTGGAGAGCAACTGCGCTCGACTGCAGAATCCGACAGGTGTGCCTTGCGCTCGCGAGAGATTTTTGACATACGTCAGCATGACATCAGAGCAAGGCGGACCGCACTCGGACACATTTCTAACCGGCATGCATCTCGCGCTGATCACCGGTGATCGATTCTGCGCAGATTTTGCTCATCTCAAACAAGCCTAATGTCAGTGTGTCGCGATGTCAGTGACACATGCCACTATCCACCACTGGCACATGCCAATAATGTCAGTGACACATGCCACTATCCACTGGCACATGCCAATGAAGACCGGATGTGCCACCGGATGTGCCAATACGCATAGTGACATGTGCCATTGGCTTCTGTGCGTCAGATGCCATGTCACTTAATGTTAAAACTGCTACTGGCTTTCCTTCCTGGAAAAAACAACAAGGGAAGCGGGTGGAGGAGCTGACGAGAAGACGTCGGATCGCGTGGGTTGCCGCAATCATGAGGAAAAATTGTAGGCTAATTTTAATAAACAAATACAAAATATTGTCTTCTAAAATTCCCATAAATATGGTTCTGCCATGTGTGGGTGACACTGTGGTTTTCTTGGACAAAGTTGTCACAGTCTGCTGTGCTCTTACAAACATGTGTCCAAGTGTTGTGCAGTGATTGCTAAATCAACTGGTTTGTAAAAACGTTTGTTAAAAGTTGTACAAAGCAAGAGGTTGTGTAGGCTATTGTATATTCCTTGATGACTTGTAGGATAGTTGATGAATGATGTTGAATTTGTGGTTCATGTTAGCAGACGATAAAGCCAGGCCACATTGCATGAATCAAATAAATTATATTTATTTTGTTTTCAATGAACAATTTGGGACACCAAACTTTTGAATGGAAGTGTATTTAAAAAATGTTAATTCTTTTGATTATTATTATTATTACTACTACTACTAGAATACTGTGACATTTTATAATTTAAAAGAATTGTTTTCTATTCTAATATATTTTAAAATGTCATGTATTCCAGCGATGGCACTGCTGAAGTTTCAGCAGTCATTACTCCAGTCTTCAGTGTCATGATCCTTCAAAAATCACTCTAATATGCTGATTTGGTGCTCAAGAATATCAATGTAGGAAACAGTTGTGCTGTTTAATGTTTTTGTGAAAACCAGGATACATTTTCTCAGCATACATTAAAGTTAAAAAGAGCATTTATTTCAATTTGAATTAGATTTTTTTTTATTTTTTTTTTTTTACTATTAATGTCTTGCTGAATAAAAGAAAGTTAGTGACCCCTTTTGAATGAGTTGCTATAGAATTTCCCTGCACTCAACTGTAACTGTTTATATATGAAAATAAAAGTGATATGGATACAGTATTAGGGGAACCTCGAGAGGTTTAAAATGAAGCTGTACTATAACCATACAGTTACCGTAGAGTAAAAGTATTTAGGGAAAAACAATTAAATCATACTATATGCTACCTTTATGGGGTATACTTCAAGATTAAGCAAAAGTACAAAACTCTTGAGGGAAAATGATAACCAGATGGTGACGGTAACAAGAGTAAATAATGCTTATTTTAGTTATTCCTCTACAGCTATTTCGGTAATATTTTCTGTCTTACATTTAGCTGTAAATTTATGATGGCAATATTAGTTATACGTCTCACCCAGACGTCCACTTTCAACAGAAAATATGTCAACACGGTAAATAAACCAGAGCTTGTCAGCAGTTGTGGATAGAGACATCTAGTGATAGAAACCAAACATTAGTCCCAAATACCTAACAAGGCTTGAACTCTGATGGCATCTGATCTCTATTAGACCTCTATTAGACTCAGTTTCAGATGCTCTGGATTCAATAGCTGATTTTTTTTCTTTTTTTTTTTTTTTTCTTGACGAATTCTTATGGTAAGTAACTTCAAGGTTTAAACAGACCAAAAAACAAGGACACAAATGCAAAATTATGCCTGACTAACTAAGAACAACAAAATTGTCCAAAAAGGAAGACAAATGGCACCACCTAGTGGCTGAGAGTTCAAACTCATCCAATCTTAAAACCAGATATATAGGTAAGTTTATTTGTATAGGACATTTCATTTTTATTTTTTTATTTTTCATTTTGAGCAATTCAATTTCCTAAATGCATAAGGATGAAAAATAAATAAGAAATGTAAAAATAAAAATGACTAAAATTGTATTTAAAATGTACTCAAAACAAATATACTGAAAATACTGACTTTATTTAGAAATGAGCTGGGGGTGAAATCATAGGAGTCATGATCTCCTCCTGAGTGTAAAGTAAAAGAACAAAGTTTCTATAAACTATTGTAAGAACATTATTTTGAAAACATTTTATTTAATTCAATGTAAACAGTTAGGCTATCCTGTTGCTGATAGTAGATTTAAAGAAATGCCTTTGTTATTATTATTGTTATTATTATTGATATTATTATGGTTAATAATAATAATAATCACATAAACAGTGTGTATACTCCATTAAAATATTGTAGAGTAAATTTGTTAACGGTACAGTAGTTGGCAGTTTTTATTTAAAATAAATAAATAAATAAACGGAAGTGATGTTGTCGCTGCTAGGTTGACAAACATGTAGACAACATAGATATATACACTAGACGTCGCCTTGGCTAGGGCAGTTCATTGGAACGAATGCGTCAATAGAGCCGCCATCTTGGAACAGGGGAGCCCCTCCTCTTTAATGCATCAGCGTCAATGTAGGCAAAGGTCTAACGGAAATAAAATCACCATAAATCGTCATGGATACGATTTTCTAGTTTTTTTGGTTCGTTCCAACGGTCAGACATGTATTTATCATTGAGTCCAGAGAAAAATTAAGGTTTTGATATTAAGATAATCTACTACTTTTTCAAAATATAATGCATAGTGCTAGTAGGCCTAAGTTTATTAGTCACATTCTTCCACTTGAGTAAACTTAGAATGAACTATCGCTACTTATAGTATATATATATATATATATATATATATATATATATATATATATATATATATATATATATATATAAATATATATAAATGAGCAAAACTTGGCCACTAAATATTTAATATTCAATTATTTTAATGATCACAATTAAAGTTTTAATTTTATTAAATTGAACAAGCGCAACATTCAGCATTCAATCAAATATTTTAAAAGATGTATTATTAATATTAATAATAATGTTATTTCAACATAATATCTCGTTATAATATGTGTGCGTGCAACAAGCAAGATGTGCATTTGTAAATCCAGTGACGCCTGCATTGATTTTTATTAATAAACTAGTGTTTTCTGACACTGTCGACTCGGCTGCAAAGATGAAGTTGACGATCGCCGTATTCGTGAACGCGCGCCTAGAGAGAAATGCACATAATGCATTACATAATCAGAGAGTAGCCTTTTTCTTTTCGTTTTGAATTATTTCGTTTAAAGACATTTCAAGCTTTGTGTATTTGATGTATTTCTCATGTCTGTGTGAGGCATACACTGAGTTTCGTTAAGTTAGGATGAGATGCGCTCCAGTTAACATGCAATGCAAGTGACCGTGCGGGCGCCTCCATGATTATATTGTCTGTTATATTTTTATTAAATCCAGGCAATTGGTTGATGAAAAATTGATTAAAATTAAGATACAATTTATACAAAACGAAATTCACTTTAAAGAAAGGCTTTAAACAGTTGACATTTTCACAAATTCCAGTGTCCTTCCACACCTCCATCCCCAGTTTGCAAGGAAGAAACAAGCCCTTGAGCCCACTGTATTCTTGTGCAAAACGCACACATACATAAGATTTGTGGAATTCTGTATAATAATCATGGATGTACTGTTTGAAGATTGACAGGGAGAGGACAAGCATACTATTAGGACTTTACTTACAGGTTACAAGCGCCACACAGTTTTTTTTCCATTAAAAGGTTTGAGTACAATCGGTAAGAAATCAAAAGTTAGGAAAAACACTGCACAACACAGCCAAATGTGGGTATTGAGGATCAACTCCTGCATATTGTAGGGTAGACTGAGTACAGTTGAGACACTTTTTGCATTTTGATTTTTCACACAAAAATAGATACTGAAAAGAAGTGAATTTCCATATGACACGACATTTCATTAGCTTATAGACTAAGATATTATCAATCAATAATACCCACGAGTAGTTTATATTTTACACAATTAGCTTATAAAAATAAGGTGCTTTTTGTCTCAACCTTGTCTCAACTGTACCCATATGTGGTACAGTTGAGACAGTGCATGGTACAGTTGAGACACCCATTTCTAATGATGTAAAGGTAACTAACCATTCATTGTAAATATAAAAAATAAAGACAAATAAAGAAAATAACAATTGGGCAACATTTTTGATTATTCAACCATTTATATTCATTCATTTTATTTAAATTAGCACTGGTTAAAATTTATAAAGCAGGAACAAGATATGAAACAATATTTATACACAGTTTAAATATCACAAATATCAAATTTTATTTTCATTTGCGTCCTATGCTGGCTAATTACGACGTTTAACCTGTTATTATAACACTGAACAACAAAACAATGTGTTTCCTAATAGAACTCTATTGGGGGTACAGTTGGTGTGTGTCTCAACTATCCCCCGCTGGCCACCTCGAACATGTCTCTAGATTTTGCAATTACCTTGCATGACACAATACCATGAAATATGCCAGTTTTTAGGGCACAGAATAACGTTTGTGGTGATACCAGTTACGTTTAACAGTCATATAGGGATAAGCTATTCATTGTGGAGAGTGCATGGTGAAGTGAACGTCCTACTTTAGAAAAAAAACTTTTCCCGATATTTTCGGATCGGAGATGCGTCCACTGTTCAAATTTCCCACGATCAAAGAGGACACTAATACACATGTGCACAGCAAAAATCACAACTTGCTTGATGCAAACGCAAGTTATTTAAGGTGTCTCAACTGTACCTATGTCTCAACTGTACACAGTCTACCTACAGTCTTTTAAACACAAGGGTTATTTCAAATAAAATCTAAAGAGTAACGTTACAGCACATTCACAGTTCATTTTCTGTGCGATAATCACAGTTCATTTTCTTCCTCCAAGCAGAGAAACATACACTTAACTTATAAAAAAACAACTTGACTACTACCATCCACAGAGTAAATGTAATCCCTTGCTGGTTTAGATTTCGTTCGTGTGAACATCCATACGCAGCACAAAAGTCCGACATCATCCATGAATTCGAAGTAGCCTACAGGCGAAGATAGCAGCGTTACCTAGTTACTTCCTATGACAAGACCCCTGTTCCAAGATGGCGGCGGTTTTGACGCATGCTTAGAACCCCAAGGCGACATCTAGTGTATCTATGTGTAGACAAGGCTGAACATAACGAAACTAGTGTAATAGTCGGATATAGTAGGTGGTATGTGCCTAAGGTGTAGTGCGGAATACGCCAGAATTCCAAAGAAGAAGAAGGATATCAGTCGTCTTCTTTTGATTTCTGGCGCATAGTAGATGTTATGCAATTCTCAAAGCTAATCAGGCAATAGTAAGAAGCGTCACGCCCTCAACCCGTGCTAAGAATATTAGCCCCGCTTCACCTACGAGAACGAGAAGACGAGACCGCTTGCTGACTGTGTGTATACATACATAATACAATGTCAAGATCCATCAAAGAGCTTATTCTCCATTACGACCCCATTAATGAAAGCAATATTTTTACTAGTGGGGACATTGTGGAGGGGCGAGTTGTTTTGGAAGTGACCAAAGAAATAAAGGTGGATAATTTTTTCCTGAAGTTCACGGGAGATGCGGACGTGAGATGGACTGAAAAATCAGGCGATGACGAAACAACTTACAGCGACCATGAGAGATACTTCAAACTAAAGCAATACTTCATTCAAGAGAGCTCGAAAAAAGGTAAGTTGAACAAAATTTTAAATATTTATTATTAGTAGTAGTAGTAGGCTATGTGTGCATCATTTAATTATATAAAAATGTAATGGCAAAATAAATGCTCATTGTGAACTTACAAATCAAAGTAGGGGCACTCTCTCTCTCTCTCTCTCTCTCTCTCTCTCTCTCTCTCTCTCTATCTGGGTGTGTGTGATAAGATAGGAAAATAATAACTGACTTCTTCTATTTCTTACTGTGATGTCCAAAGGGCAAAGCGAAAAGAACACCACTCTTGTAAGTGGAGAGACTTGTAAGTGATGAGTTTTCATATACTTTGCACTAGTAAATAAATGACATAAAAAATGACATAAAAGTTGCAGGAAACCTGAAAAGATTGTTTGCTGACATTTGACTAATTATGCTTGTTGAAACAGAAACACACAACACTCTTTTAACTCATACTAACATGCCTTCTGTTTCACAGATGGACCAGTGATTAGACCAGGAAGTCATGTTTTTCCATTCAGTTTTCAGCTTCCTCAACAGTGAGTGATAAAATCTATGGTACTTCAATGGTAGTTGTTCTTTATTGTGTAAATATGTGAACAGTTAAAAAAATAATAGCCGATAAACACAATGTAAAGAAGAACATAAAGAATATAAATATTAAGGGTCATTCCGTGCCAAATCAACCAACTTTCGGAAACTTTCCCAGCTAATTTTGATTTGGTTAGTATTTTTTTCTGAAGAAAGACAAACAAATACAGGGTTCCCACGCTTCTTGAAAGTACTTTAAATTTAGTTAGAATAGCATGGTGCTATTTAAAAAATTGGCCTTTATGCGCTGCAAAAGCAAGAATGAAGCGGCTCTACTGATGAAGAAGCGCCGTGAGCGCATGGATCGTGATGCGAGCTCTGCATGATAAACCTGTGAGAAGCGTGGAGCTGTTTAACTCAGTCAGTGCCAGGGAAATGAAGAAATCATTTCATATTTAAATTTGAATAATAAAAAAAAAATTCATAGCATTATTTATGCAATTGTAAATATATTAATGCCACTTTTGATGCCGCTTCTGTGTCCCCTCTGCACTGCAAAGATGGATTTTGTTAATAATGATTTCATTTGATTGGGAACTGCCCTATACTGTTATTATTCCAATTGAATATAATTTGAAAGTTAGAATTTGACATATAAGGCAATGCGATACATCTAATAAGTTTAGAAAAAATGCCCCTGAAAATCAGTTTAATTAACTTAACCTAAACCAGCCATGGTACCAGCACAAAAACACACTCAACTAAATATTTAATTATTGTTATCAACAAAATTTTGAACATATTGAGATATTATGTTTTGTTATTGCACACCTCTAATGTACAGTATTAATTTGTTTTTCTTCAGGTCTTAAAGGGTCTTAAAACGTGAAAAAAAATTGCAGCAACCCTGCATATTCTCCCATATTTTAATATATTTAATCAAGTAATGGTTCATGAAAAAGAAAACCAGTGTTAAATAATTATTAAAAGCAGGAAAGAGAAAGCTACAAACTGCATCTCTGGTTCAAACCCACTCTCTCTCATACACTGTACCAGCCCTCTCTCCTAATTGGATTTTATTGCAGTAATGATATACAGTAGGTCTTTGGAACTGTCCAGATTGGCAGTAACAAACCCAGCTTTATTGTCTTCAAAGGTCAAAATAAAAGGTGCTTGAAAAAGTCCTTGAATCTGGTGTTAATGAAAGAGTGGGAACCCTGTAAATAGTGTTGAAAGCCAAAATATGAAATATATAATCCACTATTTTGTAGAGGGGGTTCAAATGACAATTTTCACCTGAGATTTGGAGCCAGATTACAGGGGGTAAAAATGACTTTAGAAAGATGGCATCATCATTATTATTTTTTTTACACAGAGATTGGTAGATCTATTAGTTAAATATGTTCAAGCTTTGTTACATTATATGCCAATTGTTCAAAAATGGGAAAAAGCTCTTGTGTTTTTTGCCCCAAGTTTGCATGTAACTCAACAAGTTTTAAAGATTTCTCAATATCCTTTTATATTTTGGTGTTTAACAAACATTTATTTTGGTATCTTCATTTTAAAGGCCCCATATGGCACAATCCCAGAGATATGGAGATCTAAATGCAGCTCCATGAGTAAATTGGTTAATTGTGCACATTTTTTGTAAATCAAATGTGGGTCACTTTAAATACAGCTGATACTTTTTTCTTTTAAAGAGGAATATCTGAACAACCAATAATGTTGAAACTAGAACTGTATCTAATTTTTTCTATCAACACAATTGCATGGAATATACCTGTCTGAGTGCCAAAAATCCAAATCTGAAATGGTGGAAAGTTGAGGCACATTAACTTGCTCTAAAAAAATTATGTTTGAGAATTTATATTTGAATCAGTTTCAGGGATATTTGGAAGATGGGATTTTGTTCATTTTAACAGCTTCTGAAACTACCAAGAGTTCAAATATGCAGTATCGTGTAACTACATGTTACCACATTACCATTCCAATATATCTGGGATTGAACCATATAGGGCCTTAAAATTGAAGATTCCATTGCTTCGGAAAAAGTATTTGTATGGCACTCTAGACAGGTATGATCTATGTAATTATGTTGAAACGAGATGCATTTCTAGTTTCAACATTATTTGTTGTTCAGATAATCCTCTTTAAAGGGAAAAAGTATCAGCTGCCTGTATGCAAAGAGTATGCAAATCCACATTTGGTTTTCGACCACTTAAAATGTGTACAATTGACCAATTTTCTCATGGAACCACATTAAGATCCCCATATCTCTGGGATTGAACCATATAGGGCCTTTAAAATGAAAATACCAACAGAAAAGTTTGACAAGAACCAGAAGGATATTAAAGGTGCTCTGTTGGGTGAAGTCACTTCTTGTTGACGTTCAAAGTATTGTCAAACAAAACGGAGGCTAGCTCGACCCTCCCTCCTCCTCATCCTGTCCCCTCCCCCTCCCTTCCATGAACCATTTAGAAAAATCAAACTGGATTTACACACCTGTCCAGCAAAAACAGAGCCACCCGAATGTCGGATTGGAAGCCCTTCTGCCGGTGGAGTTCTCACCACCTTTAGAACGCTTTTCTGATGTAAAGTCGGGACTTTGTGCGTTCCTTCTCCTTTTCCCTCTTCTTTGTTATTTTTTCATCGTAACGTTGTCTCTTTGGTCGTGTGTCGGCCATATCAAAATTCTCAAGAATATACATTTTTAACGTTAGTTGTTGTCGTTGTCTACATCTCTCCTCTAGCTAACTTCCCTCTTAATGCTTCTCTCTCCTCCACTTCCCACACCCCCCTTCATGTGCACACACACTAACCCCCCAACCCCCACCCCCAAATCATTCTTGTCGGTTATTGGCTGGAACACTGTTTGTTATGTTTCGTGGTCCAGGTTGGGCCAGTTTGTTTTTGTTGCCGTTTGTGGACCCTAGGCTGTCTACAGAGATCACGTTTTTTTACAGTGTGTTTAGGGGACAGGCAGCTAGTGGATAGTGAGGAGATGTTTGCTGTATGTGACAAAAAATGTTTTGGCCTAAAAAACGCATGACCTCGCTTAGAGCACCTTTAAGATGTAATACTACTTGAGTTACAGGCATGCAAACTTGTGAAAAAACACAAGAAGTGCATTTTCCCATTTTTGAACTGTCACTGTTGCCATATAATATCACAAAGATTGCTAAAGTAAACAGATTTTACAAATAGATCTACCAATCTCTGTGTAAAAAATAAAATAATGATGCTGTCATTTTTCTAAAGTCATCATTTCAAAGGTCAAAATTTTGACCCCCCATTTATTTTGGCTTTCTTCATCATTTATGTATTCCTTTCAACAGAAAAAAAGCCGGGGACCTCTGGTTGAGTTGACATCGAATGACCCTATAGGCAAAACTGACCCCTGCATCATCGTCTTCTGAAAAAGCAGATGTCTGTCATATTCATGGCTCATTATTCTAGAATATTTTATTTAATAATATTCTGGATATGTTATGTGAAGTAAAAAAAAGGTAGCAGGTATGCTAACAGTTATTTGGAATAAATTAAAACTTATACAGTTGCAATTGCTAAAGTGCACATAGGACCATATTATGCACAATAATAATGCTTGTCAGTCTTTTCTGAAAACCAAAAGATGTTTATTTTACCTTCATTTCAGAAATATGCCTCCATCTTTTAAAGGACAGCATGGCTCGGTTAAGTATGTGTTGATGGTAAAGCTGAAGAGGTCTTGGAAGCCATCATCTTGTACATGTACGGAAATATCATTTTTGCCCAGGAATGATGGGACCAATGATCATTTACTGGTATGAATTATAATACCATGTTTGACTCTTTGGTGTTCATCTTTTGATAAATAGAGAGATTATGTAACTGCTTATACTGTTATCAGAACTCATGTAATGTGATTTAAACCATTTGCTTGTGACCTAGAGCTTACTTATTTTAAAAAAAGAGCTTACTTTACTTATTTAAAAAAAAAAAAAAAAAATGTTTTTGTATACATATATATATACAGCAACCACAATCTGGAACAGAAGACAAGAAGATGAACCTTTTTGGCTCAGGAAAAATGTCAATGACAGTAACAGCGGACAAAACTGGCTATATGCAAGGTGATAATCTGTGCATCTCTTAAGCAACTCAAAGCTGCATAAACTAAAGACACTAGCCTGTAATGCCAATGGCCGGGTTTCCATCAACATGTTTGTATGCACATTTTGAGATATTGCATAAAAATCCTGGATTTAAATATTTCTATTGATATTTATCTCCAATTTCTCTGAATGTGACTACTTTATTCTCCTAAACACACTAAATGAAAACACTGCTTTATCTAGTCATTTTATATTTGTTTTCCATTGTTGATAAATGTATCTAACTCCTTATAATTCCTTACATTGCTGCAGGTGAAACAATCAGAGTTTCTGTTGATATTGTCAACTCTTCATCTCGTGACGTCAAGCTAAAGTACAGCCTCAAGCAGAAACAGACCTTCATTGCTGGCAGCAGCACTAATAAAGAACTTAAGGATATAGTCAAAGAAACTAAAGATCGCATCCCATCTGGAGAAAAGACAAAATCCGTAGTGGACATAAACCTTCCACGTGACCTGACTGTCACCATTGAAAACTGCAGAATTCTAAAAGTGCAGTATGATCTCAAGGTGCTATTTTATCTTCCTTAGTATTGCTATATTTAAAGTGACAGTTCACCTCCAAATTAAAATTTACTCATCCTCATGTCATTTTAAACCTGTACAACTTTCTTTCCTTTTTTGGAACACTAAAGAAGATATTTTGAAACCGTTGAAATATTCTTCAAATGTCAGAATATCTTCTTTTGTATTCTGCAGAAGACATTTAGAATAAAATCTAAATAAATAAAGAATTAAAAAAAATAATAATTATTTCATTTACTTATGGAAGAGGTAACTATTCCTTTAATTGTCACAAATTTCTCAAATGCTTTCTAATTTGTGTGGTAAAAGAGACTATAACAACATTGATTTTACAGCATATACAATACTTTCTTACAAAGAGTAAAGCAAAAATAAATAATTTGTTTTCTCTACTTTGTAACTTCAACACATAGTTTCACAGTTTACTTGAACTATTCTGTACATGATTGTCTTTCAGGTCTATCTGGATGTGTCTTTTGCCTCAGATCCAGAAGTCAAATTCCCTGTGGTTATTCTTCCAGCTGACCAACAATGTCCTCCCTGGCAAGGCCCACCTGGGGGATTCCAGCCATATCCGCCGCCTCAGGCTAACCTTGTGCCCTATCCTGGTGAACAACCACCTCCATATGCAGAACTTTACCCCAATCTGAATGACCCTTCAGCACTGCCCTATCCAGGAGCTGCTGCAGGGCTTTACCCAAATCCAAATGCCATGCTGCCTGTTTTCTATCCGACTCAATCTGCACCAGTTTATGATCCAAATCAAAGAACTAAAGAATCCTCTCCTAATGTGCCTTAGTCTTCACCAGAAAAACTTCTGACTACCACTTCTGATGTCAATTATAACTTCATGGTTTTATCTGCATGAATTCAAGCTTGGTGCCTATTATTGTGCCTCTTTAAACTTAGGACTGTCCTTAATTTTACAAGGAATGTACACTATAAGCTGCAGTTTTTGAGATGTCAGGTTTATTTGGCCTTTGTAGTTGTAAGGCCCGGCTCGATCGGCCCAATGGAGGCATCCGGTCAGCGGGTGAAGGTCTTTTCTCGTGGCAAAGTAATGTGATTAAATGAAATACATTTTCTTATATGTATTTTCTCGTTATTTCATCTGACTCCATAAATAAAAAGGTTTTTAATGATATCTGTGCATCATTAAATGTGAGCGAATGTTTGACTATTCTTTTTTAACTCTTTACTGCAAAATAATGTCAGAGTCCATTAGAATAAAATCAAATAATGTCAGAGTCCGTTAGAATAAAATCAAATAATGTCAGAGTCCGTTAGAATAAAATCAAATAATGTTTACAATTTATTATGTCAGGTAAATGTATCATGCCAATTACATAATCAGTTCAAAGATAATCAATACAAAACATCAAAGGCTCTGGAATAAAGAGAAGAGATGCAAACCCAACATTAGGAAATACATCATGCTGAGAGTCTCGGCCGCTCTCAGCATTCACAGGCTGATCTGAGGTACAGAATCGCGCTGATCCTTCTCGTTGCATTTCTTTATATAACATTTGCAATGGGAATTTACATTGAGTTTACACCTTTGAGAACAGGAGGCCGTTTGCCTGGAGACCCACCCTCCTTTGTGTGCCAGTTATCTCTAAACTCTTAAAAGCTTATTAGGGCCCAAGCCCTGAAAGGGCGAAGGCCCTATTGTTTTCGTTAGGATTATTTATTATTAGGGCCCAAGCCCTGAAAGGGCGAAGGCTCTATTGTTTTCGTTAGGATTATTAGGGCCCAAGCCCTGAAAGGGCGAACAACAGCGCCCCCTTGAACAGGGTCCGAAAACTTGGTCCATATATCAAACATGCTTGCATGAATTAATATGAATCTCGGTACACATATAGATCTCATCGGGCAGAACAACTTCTGCACTCTATGTTATTAGCTCCGCCCAAAAGGAAGTGAGCTATTATGGGTTGTTTGAAAAACGCATGCTGTGGAATTTATTGTACTCCTCAGAAATGGGCGTGGTAAGGGGCTCAGTAGCGCCACCTTTAGTCAAAAATGGGGGCTTAGTTTTTCCTAGAATCACAAAAATCGGTATGTTTATTGTTCTCATCAAGCCGGACAACTTTCTAATTTACACTCATTAGCTCCAACCAACAGGAAGTCAGATATTTTGGTTTGAATGTGATTTTTTGGAGAATTCTCTCTCTCTCTGTATCTGTGTCTCTCTGTGTGTGTGTGGGGTGTGGGGAATTTGTCTGTTAGGAGAAATTTGCTTTTATAATTGTTTTTCAAGGTTTCAGGGGCTTTTGGGGCCCTTAACGTGCTCGAAAACTCTTGAAACTTTGCACACAGGTCAGAACCTGCGGCCATCAGGGCCAGGCTGAAGCTGGTACCTGGGCGTGGCAGGGGGGCTCAACAGCGCCCCCTTGAATGGGGTCCGAAAGCTTGGTCCATAGATCAAACTAGCTTGTATGAATTAATATGAAACTCAGTACACATATTGATCTCATTGGGCCGAACAACTTTCGCACTCTTAAGTTATACGTCATCCCAAAAGGAAGTCAGCTATTATGGGTTGTTTGAAAAACGCATGCTGTGGAATTTAATGTACTCCTCCTACAGAATTCATCCGATCCCCACCAAACTCGGTCAGCATGAAGTCAAGACATTGAGGATGCTAAATTGCGGACGGATTTTTGATATCTCGAACGGTTTGGCCGTGGCGAGGACACGAATTTATGGTGAGAAAAGAGAAACACGAAGTGTTATAACTTCTGCACACATTAACTGATCTTGATGAAACTTCACCAGTGTGTTCGTGGTAAGAGGCCGAACCGATGGATGTAACTATTGTGAGTCAAAGTTATAGCGCCACCAACTGGCAGCAGGAAGTGTGTCACTTTCAAAATGCTTTTGACAAAAGTGGGGGGGTTAGTTTTACCAACAGTTACAAAAATCAGTACGTATATTGGTCTCATCGAGCCGGACAACTTTCTAATTTACAGTCATTAACTCCGACCAACAGGAAGTCCGATATTTTGGTTTGAATGTGGATTTCTTTGCAAAATCAGCCTCTGAATTTTTACCCACTCCTCTTAAGTGGTTTATTTTATTCCCACCAAACTTTTTCAACATGATGAAAATACATTAAAGATGCTAAATTGTAAACAGATAATAAATATCTCAAATGGTTTTGCTATGGCGAGGGATTAAAGTAATGTCAAAAAAGGAAACACTAAAAACCTCCTATCTTCTAAAAATGTAATTATACACCATTTATCTCTATATAAAATTATACAAATATCAGAACTAAACCCATTTTTTTTTTTTTTTTTCAATTTAATAATTGTTTAAGTTAAAAAACATCCAGAATGTTTTTTTAGTCCAAAAAATAAATAAATTATGTCATTCATAGTGCTATACTGCCCTCTTGTGTTCAAAGTCAGGTAGGCCTATTGTATCTATATAAAAATATACTAGGTATGTGACGGTGAGGAATATTTTACCACCGGTTAATCAACGTGAGACACCGCTGGGGGCTTTTGAATTGCTAACTTAAAAACGAAAGTAAAATATGTTCGTCCGCACTGACATGGATAATGGTGCAGAGCGAGCGTTTTCAATGAATTCCTATGGAAGTAGGAATGAACTAAAAAACGTTCGCTCTTCTCTGTCCGTTCCTCGCCGTGGACGCACACTATGGGCCCTATCTTGCACCCAGCGCAATTGACTTTTTACACTGACGCATGTATCATTCCTATTTTGCACCCGCGCAAAGCACGCTTTTCCCTCCACAGAAGCACGTCGCTAAACTAGGGAATGAACTTGCGCTCCCTGGGCGGTTCAGCGCAAAAAAGGAGGCGTGTTCCGGCGCAAACGTTCCTTCATGCTATTTTGCAGGTTTAGAAAACAATTGCGCCACTAACCAGGAAAAAATAGTTTAAAGTCAGTGGCGCGTTGCGCATGTTATTCAGATGCTATTTTAAGGGCGCATGCTTGGCCATAATCAATGTAGCGTGTGCACAACGCGCATACACTTTGATTCTCTCATCTACACAGAAGCAGCAGTTTTCATTTTTGCAAATCATACATTATTATGATAGATAGATAGATAGATAGATAGATAGATAGATAGATAGATAGATAGATAGATAGACAATTTATTATAAAAGCATACATCTAGCTTACACATTTACCCAAATTATCATACACCTTTTTAACCGAAGTTAATTTGGGTGGGTTTCTCCATCCCCAACGTCCCTGACGAGAGCGTTGCTCTCCTTGGCTGTGAACCGCTCCTGGCGCGCGTCTGGCAAATACGCCGTTATAATAGGAATCCGCTTTAGAACAAAGCGCGTCTGCTCTTAAAGGGAATGTGAGATGACGCTCTGATTGGTTTATTTCACGTTACGCCCAAACCACACCTATGAATAATGAAGCTACTTCAGACCAACCCATTTTAGATTTGCGCCTGGCGCAAGAGTCATTTATCCCGCTGGGAAAATAGCAACAGCGCCAAGACCCGCCCACAAAGTTACTTGCGCTTTGCGCTTTGACACTTGCGTTTCAGATCGTTAAAATAGGGCCCTATATATAGTGAAGTTAGCATCACCATTTGAGACGCAAAGTAAATAAATGTAAATAAATGTAACAAAAAAAAAAAATATATATATATATATACATTATATATATGTAACAAAAAATAAATTATATATATATATATATAATTTATTTTTGTTACATATATATAATAATAATAATAATAATAATAATAATAATAATATATAATGTATATATATATTTTTTGTTACATTTATATATATATATATATATATATATATATATATATATAAATATATATATATATATAAATATAGCTGCGAGCAGCGATATTTACCTTTTGTTTTACTTCTTTGGGAATGAGACCTTTGTACCAGTCGCACTGAGACATTTTAAGTGATACCAAACATGTATAATACTCGATGATAATTATTCACATTAAACCATATAGATTTTTGGGTGAATTTCATGTGATCTCAGCATGAGAGAGTGGGGGAAGAGGGGAAGAGATGTATTCTGAGGTGAGACTTTGCGTCTCAAATGGTGATGCTAACTTCACAATAGTGAGTTCAAATGTTAATTTCCTTTGTTCTCTCAGAGAGTAGCTCTCTCTTCCAGTTTTTCCAGTCCCCCTTTTCCCATGTGCTCCAAAAACGCAGGTCTTAAAACTCCGCTATCCTTTATTGCAGTACAAAAACATTTTTAAAAATGTCTCTGACCACTGTTCCTACTTCCTACTGTTCTAGCAAGGAAGACAGAGTGGGCCGCTAATGCCAACAATGTCCACTTTTAATGCTCTGTCATTCCATTACTCCTCTTTTTTTATGATTTATTTCCAACAAATAATATGTACAAGGGATAGATTCCTGCAGACTTACTACCAGAGATGGTCTTATATTAGGGAGATGAGAGGGTCTGTATCTCTTACCATTGGCAGTGTTGCCAGATTGGGACGGTGATTTCCAGCCCAAAGGCAGCTCATCAAAACCCGCCCACTCCAAGAAAAATCCGCCCAAAATGTTACTGCCAAAATAATGGGATATAATTTTATTGCCATGTCATTCAAGGTTGATAAGCATCATTTTACCGAGAGTGCAGTCTGGACGGTGTAAAAGTTGCAGATGTCTGGTTAGGCCACATGACCATGGACAGGAGTCATCCCATATTCAATTTCAATTCAAGTCATTCAACTGTGCTCTCAGAGTTAGTTATATTTATAAAGAGCCATCGAGTCATCTCCCAAATGTGTAATCCACATTTTTAGAGTTGCTCACTATCTCACTCTTTACTCTACACAACTTACTGTATATTTATAACACTTTGGCATTAGCGATCACTTGAATATACAGCTACAAGTTATGCGCTAAATCGCGTCTACCTGCTGATCGCTGATTGGCTAAAAGTACGTGCTCATCGGCGATGTCAACACCAACGCCAGCTGACTCTGCATGGGCGTGTGTTTAGTAATGTCATGATGACTGATTTTATGGACTACACGCACACTTTAGTTTTGTTTATTAACAATTAGACTTTAAAATGTAGATGTTTGAAAACCGCCGAACTGACCCCAAACCAGCCCAAATTTTGTCCACCCGCCCAAACCCTTTTTTAGCCGCACAATCAAGTTTAATTGTAATTTAATACATATTTAATTCATTAAAATTATATGTATTTATAATTATGTAAATAATATGTTAATTATATAAAAAGTGTTATATCATTATCATTAGGCAATAGTTGACATAACACTTTGTTTTATTTTTTTAATTAAACAACATACAATATAACACAATATGTAGCCTACACTTAAATTAATCATTTTGTCTAATGATAAATGAGCCCTGTCTGTCACGACATTACCTTCTCTGCCTTCCCTTATAAAATAACCTTTTTATCATAGTAAAATCGTTCCCAACAAAAGTATTGTTTAGCATAAAACATGTTGAAGATTAGCATACCGGCTGTCGATTACTTAAATGATAAGGTGTTTCCTCACAAAAGCGGTTTGTTTAGTGTAGTGAAGCCTCCTCTCCATTGACATCCATTTAAAAAAAAATGGCCTTTGCACTCCTTTCCTGCGTACCAGCGTTAGCATTAGCCGTTACGCTTTTTAGGCTAAAGGTTGCAGGCTTGTCATCTAGTGGCTTTGTTACTACTACACCTTGATTGATCAGCTGACACCAGCAATCCTGTAAAACAGTGCTCCTCAAACCTGTCCTGGGGACGTCACACCACTGCACATTTTGTATGGCTGCGTTTAAGTCCAATTTTTTTATGCCCGGTCCCTTGCTAACTTCCCTCCATATAGTTCACTCTGATGTAAGTGCCCACTAATGGCGGAACCCTTTCAATGTGTTTAAACGGAACACCCTAAGCCCTTGATCACTTTGAATCTACAATGGAGCTGATTTATTATTTAGCCTACAGTTTCAAAAATTACACAAACGAAAATGATAACAATACAATAAACTATAACAATCAGCTTAAGTATAGCTAAACGTATTATACTGTTTAATGTCAAAATAACTCCAATATCATACATACAGTCATCTGGGTGGGGGTAAATAAAGCATGATCTGCTATGTCATCCCAATCATGTTGCATTGTGGTCTAAGTCTACCTGAAGTATATATTGCATAGACTTGATCGCAAATCAAAAGAGGGGTTGAGGGTCTGTCCAAATAAACTTCCTTCGCCCATTTGACGAAGTTGAACGCACTTCAAAATGGTCATTGGACTCACACAGTTTTAGTCCTGCAGTCTCTCCTAATGAACTGAGTTGTTAGATGAGGGAAGACATACAAAAATTGTGCTATAATTGCTATAAAACAACTTGTCATTCTCTTGTCAGACTTGTTGCTCGCTTGCTGTGTTTGCCATTGATCTTATTTGTTAGTATTTGGAGTATATTAGTCATTTAGAGTGATTTGAGAAAGTGTTTTGTGTGATTGCTTGTTTGAAAGATATTTTGTGTGATTGACTAGTTTGGACATTTGTGATTACAACTAATGGCTTTTTACTGACCTTGATTTTAGTATTTCTCCTATACTGATTTGTTTGGTTGTCTTTGCAAATATGCTTAGAGAGTTAGGGAAATTGTATTTTCTTTTGTGAAGTTTGGTTAGAGGGAAATAAGTCTTGTCGGCTCCTCAAGTCAAAACCCCAATTTGTATGACTGTTTCTCAATATCATTAAATTAAAACATTCATTATTATTATTTTAAATCTTTGCAGTTTCATTATCCATTCCTTTCATTTTTTTCCTATTGCGTCCTTTACCTCTATGGGAATAACATTTATTAAAAACAAGATTCATCTTCTGTTGTGGTAAACAATCAAGTCCCCCGTTCGCTCGGGTCTCCTTCTATAAGTGAACTCTGAACTGAAAGATCTGTGCTGACCAGGTGTAGGAAGTGCCTGTCACAGTGTCTGGTTTGTGTTCCCTGGGTCACCACTAGATGTCCTCCTTCCCCACGGTGTCTGTCACATTCTGAACTACATTCCCCACGATCCTTGTTTCTTCATTGCACTCAGCTGTCCCTTCTCACTAATCACTGCACTCAGCCTATTCCCCATTAGCATTGTCATTTCCCTGTGTATATAACCCTGTCTGTTTTAGTATGTGTCACGGAGTCCTTGTATTTATCATGCCACTTCAGTGTCTGTTGCTTGTCTTGTGTTTTGGATTGCTATATTGGTATTTGACCCATGCCTGGACTTGACCACTGTTTTTGGATTTTCCCTTAATAAAATATACTTACTGCAAATTGGATCTTCCCTGCTTCCCGTGTGTGGATCGTGACAGAAGGACTCCGTCACACACAGATCCAGCGGTATGTATTCAAATTTATCTTCCCCAGCCACCAAACAGGAGAGGAGAGAATTATTTGAGGGAACCCGACTGGTTATTTTTCGTGGGACCCGGGGAGGTCGCAGAGGAGGAGGTGGTTGAGTGGAAGTCCAACACCACTCTCCACCATGGCCCCCCTTCGACTCTGGGCTGGTGAGGGACGGATCAGAGCCACCGTCTCGCCGTCGCGGACAGAGAGGAGGTAAGAGACGCACGTCTGCCAATCCGGAGACTGACCACACCCCTGAGGTCGTGCCCGTCCAGCCCGCTGTCATCCCAGAGGCCGTCCTGGAACAGCCCGCTGTTTTCCTGGAGGCCGTACCCGAGCAGCTCGCTGTTTTCCCGGAGGCCGTGCCCGAGCAGCTCGCTGTTGCCATAGCGGCTGAAAGCCTGTTGGATTATTTTTTGACGCTATTCAAGATCCTAGAAATTCCCAGGACTGTTCACGTCACGCCTGCCGAGCCTGTGTCTTCGGACAAGATGGCCGCCGCCGAGCCTGTTCACGTCATGTCTGCCGAGCCTGTATCTTCGGAGAAGATGACCACCGCCGAATTGGTGTCTGTTCCCGAGCCGGTGGTGTCTGTTCCAGTTCCTGAGCCGGTGGTGTCTGTTCCAGTTCCTGAGCCAGGGTCTGTTCCAGTTCCTGAGCCGGTGGTGCCAGTTCCTGAGCCGGTGTATGTTCCAGTTCCTGAGCTGGTGTCTGTTCCGGTGTCTGTTCCAGTTCCTGAGCCAGGGTCTGTTCCAGTTCCTGAGCCGGTGGTGCCAGTTCCTGAGCCGGTGTCTGTTCCAGTTCCTGAGCCGGTGTCTGTTCCAGTTCCTGAGCCGGTGTATGTTCCAGTTCCTGAGCTGGTGTCTGTTCCGGTGTCTGTTCCAGTTCCTGAGCCAGGGTCTGTTCCAGTTCCTGAGCCAGTTCCTGAGCCGGTGTCTGTTCCAGTTCCTGAGCCGGTGTCTGTTCCAGTTCCTGAGCCGGTGTCTGTTCCAGTTCCTGAGCCGGTGTCTGTTCCAGTTCCTGAGCCGGTGTCGGTTCCTGTTCCTGAGCCGGTGTCTGTTCCTGTGCCGCCCGAGGGGTCGTCTCCGCCGTGGCCGCCCGAGGGGTCGTCTCCGCCCTGGCCGCCCGAGGGAGAGTCTCCGCCCTGGCCGCCTGCACGACCTTCTCCGCCCTGGCCACTCGAGGGAAAGTCTGCTTCACCCTGGTCGCCAGATGGACTGTCGTCTCCGCCCTGGCCGCCCGATGGACTGTCGTCTCCGCCCTGGCCGCCCGATGGACTGTCGTCTCCGCCCTGGCCGCCCGATGGACTGTCGTCTCCGCCCTGGCCACCCGATGGACTGTCGTCTCCGCCCTGGCCACCTGATGGACTGTCATCTCCGCCCTGGCCGCCAGATGAACTGTCACTCCCTGTCCCCGTTTCCCTCCATGGACCTGGCCCCCCATCCCTCCCCCTGATCCTCTACCAGTCCACCTCCCGCCTGGACTCTTGTTTTGTCTGTCACGTCTTGGAGCGTCTGGTAGCCGCTCCGTAGAGGGGGGGGTTATGTCACAGTGTCTGGTTTGTGTTCCCTGGGTCACCACTAGATGTCCTCCTTCCCCACGGTGTCTGTCACATTCTGAACTACATTCCCCACGATCCTTGTTTCTTCATTGCACTCAGCTGTCCCTTGTCACTAATCATTGCACTCAGCCTATTCCCCATTAGCATTGTCATTTCCCTGCGTATATAACCCTGTCTGTTTTAGTATGTGTCACGGAGTCCTTGTATTTATCACGCCACTTCAGTGTCTGTTGCTTGTCTGCGCTTGTCTTGTGTTTTGGATTGCTATATTGGTATTTGACCCATGCCTGGACTTGACCACTGTTTTTGGATTTTCCCTTAATAAAATATACTTACTGCAAATTGGATCTTCCCTGCTTCCCGTGTGTGGATCGTGACAGTGCCTCGCCCTCAAAACATTTTTTTTTTTTTCAAAGCATGAACTTTGTCACTCTGGCTTCACCTATACGAGAACGGGAAGAGCAAGCCGGCTGTGTAGCTGTCTTTGAATGTAGTGTAGGCCTACGTTCACAGAAA
Source organism: Abramis brama (assembly GCF_963993115.1). Classification (NCBI taxonomy): domain Eukaryota; kingdom Metazoa; phylum Chordata; class Actinopteri; order Cypriniformes; family Leuciscidae; genus Abramis; species Abramis brama. Next base: position 30,785,705 of record NC_139967.1, on the reverse strand, counting down.
CAAAACATCCATCAAAGTGCTCAGTCTTCATTGCAACAAGATTAATGAAAGCAATACGTTTACTAGTGGGGACATTGTGGAGGGGAAAGTTGTTTTGGAAGTGACCAAAGAAATAAACGTGGACAGTTTTTTTGTGAAGCTCACGGGAGATGTGGACGTACGCTGGACTGAAAAAACAGGTTTTGACGAAACAACCTACCGTGACCATGACAGATACTTCAAACTAAAGCAATACTTCATTCAAGAGGGCTCAAAGAAAGGTGAACTTACACAATATAAAATAATTATGCATAAATAATGACTATAAAAATGTATAGGCTATGTACCTGTCAAAAGTTTGGAAACATTGCCGTTTTAAATATTTTTGAAAGAAGTCTCTTATGCTTAACAAGGCATTCATTTAATCAAAAGTACAGTAAAAACAATAATATTGTGAAATATTATTACTTTTTTCTCTTTTAATTTAAAAATGTAATTTATTCATGTGATAAAGCATTCTGAATTTGTATATGCTGATTTGCTGCTCAAGAAACATTAATTATAATTATCAATGTTATTATGAAATATTATTTATTTATGTTTACATTCATAAACAGGAAATAATAAATCCTTGTATAGCTTACAAGCCAAAGTATGGACAGATGCTTGAAAAAAAGAGCATTAAAGAATAAAGAAATTATGTAATAAGAATGGAAATAATATCTGACTAGTAAGCTATTTCTTGCTGTCTACAGGACAAGAAAGGAATGCCACACTTGTAAGTGGAGAAACTTGTAAGTACCGGTAAGAGATTTTTTATGCAAATTTCCACAATGTCTGCTATTTAATAAGTTACATTTATTGATTTATTGAAATGTAATTACAGTAAATATGTAGTATCTGTCAGGAGTTATTAAACAATGAAGCATCCATCTTGCTGTCCATCCAATGAAACAACACACATTATGTCAGAACACAACAGTTCAACAGTACACACTTCCTTATCAAAATAGTAGTCCACAACACAATTCTTTTCATGAACACAACAACAACAACAAAAAATATATATATATAAGTTACATAACAACAGAAAAGAGTATATAGTGACAGTAGACTAAAAAGCTTGTTGAAAAAGTCACAATATCCCAACTCTCTTTTAACTCAATATACTCTCTTTTAACTTAATATTATGCCTTATGTTTCTCAGATGGACCAGTGATTAGACCAGGAAGTCATATTTTTCCATTCAGACTTCAGCTGCCTCAACAGTGAGTGATACAATACAATCTTCTTCATATAAGTGCACAGTGAAATAATAACAATATTCGGCAGGTGTGATTCACATCCCATTAACACAATGTACAGAATATTCCCAAGTAAAAGCAAAACTGACTGTCAAATCATCATCTTCTGAAAAAGAAGATGCTAGTAATATTGACAGCACAGTAATAGGCAATATTGGCTTTAATACAATCCTATTATTTGCTTATTATTCTAGAATGTTTGCTTTAATGTGCTAATAGTAAAATACACTGAACAAAATTATAAACGCAATATTTTGTTTTTGCCCCCATTTTTCATGAGCTGAACTCAAAGATCTAAGACTTTTTTTATGTACACAAAAGGCCTATTTCTCTCAAATATTGTTCACAAATTTGTCTAAATCTGTGTTAGTGAGCACTACTCCTTTGCCGAGATAATCCATCCACCTCACAGGTGTGGTATATCAAGATGCTGATTAGAAAGCATGATTATTGCACAGGTGTGCCTTAGGCTTGCCACAATAAAAGGCCACTCTAAAATGTGCAGTTTTATCACATAGCACAATGCCACAGATGTCGCAAGTTTTGAGGGAGCGTGCAATTGGCATGCTGACTGCAGGAATGTCCACCAGAGCTGATGCCCGTGAATTGAATGTTCACTTCTCTACCATCTCCAAAGGCGTTTCAGAGAATTTGGCAGTACATCCAACCGGCCTCACAACCGCAGACCACATGTGACCACACCAGCCCAGGACCTCCACATCCAGCATCTTCACCTCCACGATCGTCTGAGACCAGCCACCCGGACAGCTGCTGTAACAATCGGTTTGCATAGCCAAATAATTTCTGCACAAACTGTCAGAAACCATCTCAGGGAAGCTCATCTGCATGCTCGGGGGCTCGACCGGACTGCAGTTTGTCGTCGTAACCGACTTGAGTGGGCAAATGCTCACATTCGATGCCGTCTGGCACTTTGGAGAGGTGTTCTCTTCACAGATGAATCCCGGTTTTCACTGTACAGGGCAGATGGCAGACAGCGTGAATGGCGTCGTGTGGGTGAGCGGTTTGCTAATCAACGCTGTGGATCGAGTGGCCCATGGTGGCGGTGGGGTTATGGTATGGGCAGGCGTATGTTATGGACAACAAACACAGGTGCATATTATTGATGGCATTTCGAATGCACAGAGATACCGTGACGAGATCCTGAGGCCCATTGTTGTGCCATTCATCCACGACCATCACCTCATGTTGCAGAATGATAATGCACGGCCCCATGTTGCAAGGATCTGTACACAATTCCTGGAAGCTGAAAACATCCCAGTTCTTGCATGGCCAGTATACTCACCGGACATGTCACCCATTGAGCATGTTTGGGATGCTCTGGATCGGCATATACGACAGCGTGTTCCAGGTCCTGCCAATATCCAACAACTTCGCACAGCCATTGAAGAGGAGTGGACCAACATTCCACAGGCCAAAATCAACAACCTGATCAACTCTATGCGAAGGAGATGTGTTGCACTGCGTGAGGCAAATGGTGGTCACACCAGATACTGACTGGTTTTTGGACTGGTAAGCTCATGAAAAATGGGGGCAAAAACAAAAGTGTTGTGTTTATAATTTTGTTCAGTGTATGAACAGATATACAACTGTTATTCTGATTAAATTAAAAACCTATTATCATGCAAGTGATAAAGTGTTTTATTTACTTGCTAATGCATATGTATTGCATACATTACCATATTATGCACTATATAATACTTGTCCGTTATTTGTGAGAAACTAAAGCTTTTTATTTTATCTTAATTTCAGAAATATGCCTACATCTTTTAAAGGATATTATGGTTGGGTTAGGTACATCTTGATGGTAAAGCTGAAGAGGTCTTGGAAGCCAACATCTACTACATGTGGGGAGTTAACCTTTTTGCCCAGGAATGATGGGACCAATGATCATTTACTGGTATGAATTATAATACCATGTTTTTTTCAAGGGAGCTTGCGCTGCGTCGATTGACGCTATGAGAACGCTCTGTGTGATTACATCTTGAAGCACATGTGTAATGGTGTGGCGGAACGTCAGAGGCGGGTGACATCACGAACCAGGAAACTATAAAGCCTACCCAAATCAAGCAGCACTAGCTTCTGTGTCTTCAGTAACGGCTCTCTGTGAAACCATTTGTCTTATCTGATGTTGTCTTGTCTATCAAAAAAAAGTACAATATGGCGAGCAAGCAGCATTTTAGAGTGTGTGTGCCCCCCTGCCCACGTTATCTTTCGGGTGGGGACACACAACCTTTGTGTTGTTTGTTTGGGTGAGGAGCATGCACGGTCAGCGCTCGAGGGCGCTGGCTGTGAGCACTGTGAGGTGCTTAATATGCGAACACTCCAATCCCGCCTGACACTCTTTGACGAGGGTGCTCAGGCTCACAGTCATGGGGTTCACAAATGGATCTATCAGAGGGGTTAGAGACAGGCCCAGCCTTATCTCTGTCCTTACCTGATAGATCTAGTGCCTTTTCTCAGGGTTTGGAAGCACACGCTGTGTTTTTTTCTGCCCTGGTTGAAGCACAGACACTGCAGCTATCTAGTTCTTCTGAGGAATTAGATGTTGTTAGTGTCGAGGCAGGAGACTCGCCACCTCAGTCTCATGCTTATGAGGAGTTAGTTGAGGTTGTGACGCAGGCTGTTGCCAGGAAAAGCATTAACTGGCCAGCAGGACGTTCGCACAAAAAGGGGGTTGCTCTCCAAGATGTTTGCAATGAGGAAGGCTGGTCCTCACCGTACACATTTGTGAGGTTCTATTCTTAGAACCTGGACTCTAAACCAGGGTCCTAGGTGCTCTTGTCCTAGTGCTGCTCTTCACAATTTCAAACAAGACAGTCACTTTTCGCTATGGTGGCGTTGGTAGAGACATTCCCTAGTGTCAATCGATGCAGTGCGAGTTCCCTTGAAAAGGAACGCCTCAGTTACGACTGTAACCTCGGTTTCCTGAAGAGGGAATGAGACACTGCGTCACCTTGTCATACCTCCTACATGCCTGTCAGAGACTTACTTCAGACTATCAAGAAGCTAGCACTGCTTGGTTTGGGCAGGCTTTATAGTTTCTTGGTTCGTGATGTCACACGCCTCTGACGTTCCGCCACACCATTGGACTGATTACACATGTGCTTCAAGACGTAATCATGCAGAGCGTTCCCACAGCGCCAATCGACGCACCGCAAGTTCCCTTGAAAGGGAACTAGAATTACATTTCCTCTAAAAGCAAATCATTTGCAAAAGCCTCTAAGTCCGTCTAACGGTTTTCTTTAATATTAACATTTTTATCAGGCTCCTATGTATACTACCTAAGTACCAACATTTCTGAATGGGCTGAGGCTGGGATTTAGTGAGTTTGAAGTGAAAGTATTTGAGGAACGTATACTATGTGTGGAGAGCATTCACTCAATATTATTATCTCATTTTTGACAGAGGTAGCTTTTAGAGGCTTTTGCATCGGAGATCTTCATTTATATATATATATATACACTCACCTAAAGGATTATTAGGAACACCTGTTCAATTTCTCATTAATGCAATTATCTAATCAACCAATCACATGGCAGTTGCTTCAATGCATTTAGGGGTGTGGTCCTGGTCAAGACAATCTCCTGAACTCCAAACTGAATGTTAGAATGGGAAAGAAAGGTGATTTAAGCAATTTTGAGCGTGGCATGGTTGTTGGTGCCAGACGGGCCGGTCTGAGTATTTCACAATCTGCTCAGTTACTGGGATTTTCACACACAACCATTTCTAGGGTTTACAAAGAATGGTGTGAAAAGGGAAAAACATCCAGTATGCGGCAGTCCTGTGGGTGAAAATACCTTGTTGATGCTAGAGGTCAGAGGAGAATGGGCCGACTGATTCAAGCTGATAGAAGAGCAACTTTGACTGAAATAACCACTCGTTACAACCGAGGTATGCAGAAAAGCATTTGTGAAGCCACAACACGCACAACCATCTCAAAGCTGCATAAACTGAAGAGTCTATGCCAATTTCAGTTTGTCTATTTTTTATTACTGATAGCATATGTTGTCTCTAATTCCTCATTATTGCTGCAGGTGAAACAATCACAGTTTTTGTTGATATTGACAACTCTTCATCTCGTGACGGCAAGTTAAAGTACAGCCTCATCCAGCAACAGATGTTCCTTGCTGGCAGAACAACTAAAAGAAAATTAAGATACATAGTTCACGAGACTAAAGATTGCATACCATCTGGAGAAAAGCAAAAATTTATAGTAAACCTGAAGATTCCACGTGACCTGACTGTCACAACTGAAAACTGCAGAATTATAAATGTGCAGTACCAACTCAAGGTGCTATTTCATCTTCCTTAGTTGCCATTTTTAAAGGGATAGTTCATCCAAAAAAAAAAAAAGAAAGAAAATTCTGTCATCATTTACTCACCCTCATGTCATTCTAAACTTTTATGACTTTCTTTCTTTCTTTCTTTATTATTTATTTTGTATTTATTATAGTATTTTGAAAAATGTCCCAGTGTTATTTTGTCCATACAAGTCAGCATGCGCCCATTCATGTTGTTTTGGATTGAATTAATCATTCAATCATTCTTTTGTGTTTGAAGAAAGAACATTTTGAAACAACACCAGGGTGAGTAAATTATGACAGAATTTTCCGTTTTGACAGAACTAATGTTCACAAATTTCTCAAATGTTTGTTACATCATGTAGTAAAAGTCGACATTGAGTGCAAAAGATGACTTCCTATAAAAGAGTAAAGCAAAAATAAATAATTTGATCTGTTTTCTCTCTCTTCCAGTTCAGTTGATTTCTGTACACAATTGTCTTTCAGGTCTCTCTGGATGTGTCTTTTTCTTCAGATCCAAAAGTCAAATTCCCTGTGGTTATTCTTCCAGCTGACCAACAATGTCCTCCCTGACAAGGCCCACCTGGGGGATTCCACCCATATCCGCCGCCTCAGCCTAACCTTGTGCCCTATCCTGGTGGACAACCACCTCCATATGCAGAACTTTACCCCCGATCTGAATGACCCTTCAGCACTGCCCTATCCAGGAGCTGCTGCAGGGCTTTACCCAAATCCAAATGCCATGCTGCCTGTTTTCTATCCGACTCAATCTGCACCAGTTTATGATCCAAATCAAAGCACTAAAGAATCCTCTCCTAATGTGCCTTAGTCTTCTTCACCAGAAAAACTTCTGACTTCCACTTCTGTCAATTATAACTTCATGGTTAATCTAATCTATTGTGATTAATAAACAAGGACTTTTCATTTTACAGGGAATGTAGCTCTAGATGTAGATGTTAAAAAAAAACGTTATCCCTGACCACTCAAACTAAAACTTATTTAGATAAATCTGATAGTACTATGCTGTATTGATACTGTGTTCTTTTAGAACATTTGTTTAGTTTTCCGTTGATTACTGTATCTGTATTTAAGCCATCAGTTTCCTCAGTTCATTGTCTGGTATTGTTTGTGTTTGATGTAGTTGCTATCTACTGTTACTGTAGTTTGTTATTGGAATTATTATTATTTGACTCTCAACATACACACAGATCTTTAGGCATCAAATATCCGCCATACTCTAACTACCTATTTAAGATTAGTCTCACATATACAGTCTAAGTATTAGGCTACAATAAAACTTGGCGCTTGGAACTTTCAAGCATCTTAGCACTAACATATCAAAGAAATTGGACTGTTCTTCATAAAAAAGGCAGAAGCTAAACAGATAAACCCAAAATGTCTTACATTTTAGTTGTGATCATGCATCTATTTCACCAGGCATTGGTAAATTCAAATGAAATTTTGAACATATTGTACATCCCCACCCCATCTGCACACAAAGTAATGTCAACAGCCCAACCCTTGTTTACTTTTCTCTACTGAGCATTCCAACAATTTCTTCTAGTTTATTACAGTTCATTTTTGAAAATTGTGTTGTGTTGTTCAGCCATGTGCACTCACCAGGTAAACATTTTCAGAGTCTAAAGACACGTTTACTCTAACATGAACATTAACATTAGTTGCTAAAGTGTTTTATGTTAACATTTTAGCAACTTACTTTTCTTAAGGAACTGTAGCCTAGGCTACTTGTCATTGTAAGTCACACTGAAACAAAAACATCTGCTTTGAAAAATAAGTTAATTTAAACATATAGTTCAGCTCCAACCAGGAAAAATATAATTAGGCTATATTGTTTATAACTTCAATTGGTTTCGAATTACAGTTGTCCAATAAACCACTAGAGGGCAGCAGAATCCATCGTAATTCGTTCACACAGAAGCGACTAAAGCAAGACACTGAAGAACGCAAGAGTTTCTGCAGCCGCAGGGTGGAGCATTAGTTTTCACAACTTGAACCAACATGTCCTGTAGGTCTAAATCTGCTAGTGAAATTATGAAAATCAACCTCATCTATAATATGATCTCAGTATTCTTTCTGCTTCTTCTCCTTATGCCATCTTTACAAAGGAAACCGAAGCTCAACCGTGGGTTACACACAAAACACAAATGCTTTAAAACAGGAATAACAGTTGTATTGCATTAGGCTAATATTTTAAGAAACTATACAGAAATATGAAATAAGAATTTGGGAGAAGGATATTCCTGTGTAAGTTGGCCCAATATCTGGAAATAAATATCGATAAGGCAAACTCGGTTAATTTAAAGATGGTACCAATTAGCATCAATTCATCTTTATCTAAATGTAACAAGGCAGCATGCCATGAAAATGCCACTGACCTCCAGGTAAATCTCTTTATCAATATCTGATATTTTTCCTGCATTGAGGCACGCGGTAAATTTTTTAATAAATTTGAATAAAATTTTGAATAAAAACATTGCATTATTTAAGTCATCATATGCTGGAAAATAACACATTGTTTAAGGTGTTTTATGTTCCCGTTGTGCATTCCCCTCGAGTAAACAGAGCCCAAATTCACTTATAACATATTACTCTATAACCAAACTGTTCAAATATTAATGTGGAGCTCTACCTAAACGTGTGAAAACTGTTTAGACTTCCACGTATTCTTTTAATACATTGCTCAGCTGTTCGTTGTTATTTGTCTCCTGAGTCCCCGGTCAAAGAACTGCACAAAAAGCGGAAGAAGGGGGACGGATAAGAGAGTTACGCGCATGCGCACTAACTTGTTTTTCACAAGAGCAGCGCTTAAAGTGAGCCGGTGGCGAAATCTCGCTGTCTTTCATTGCAGACCATCAAGCCTTCACCGAGACGCGATAACAGCATCTTTTGCTGTTATTCAGCTCTCGCAGCTCAATGACACTATCCAGTGTCAACTCTCGCTTTTTTTCATAAGAGATTATTTTCATAGACTTTGGCCGTGTGATTTGTTTTTGTCTACAAAACTTTGTACATTTTATTTTCTTGCCACCATGGTGCTAGGAAAGGTAAAGAGCTTCGTTGTAAGCTACGACTGTCTAAATGACAGCAATGTCCCTGTTTTCTCAAGTGGGGACTCCGTCTCAGGAAGAGTTATTATTGAAGTCACAGGGGAGATTCGTGTGAAGTCACTTAAAATACATACAAAAGGATTTGCAAAAGTTCGTTGGACAGAATCACGAAATGCTGGATCCAACACTGCCTACACTCAAAATTATACAGAAGAAGTGGAATATCTGAATCATAGAGACATCCTTATTGGCCACGAAAGAGGTAAGAATACAGATCAAACATGCTCTCAGTGTAGATTTGTTCCGAAAAGAGCAGTTGAATGTAACGTTACTGGTGGGATGGATGCTCAGTGGTCCAGGATGACATGACATACTTTGGATGCTGCACAGTACTTGTTGACCGGTGTATCTGTAGACAGTATTGTGTTCATGCATGCATTTATTTTCTCTATCGATTGTTTTGATGTATTCATTTGTTGGATTCGATTGGCTTATTAACGAAAAATACACCATATACATGGAACATTACATGGCAGACTCATGATCAGTCATTCAATTTGGCAATACACATGGATGCTTAATTTTCACTATTCCGTTTAGATCGCATAAATGCGTGATATTCAGCACATTTATTTATTTGATTCTGGACTAGGCTACACTTCAACATTCTTTCAGGTGTCAGTGACAGCTTGAATGAATGAATGGTGGTCACACAGTTTGCTCATCTCATGCTACAGCCTTATAAAAAACGAGATTCGTCTTCGGTGCTCCACCTCTATACATTTCTTTTGGAAAAAGCTACGTGCATAAATTTCATATAATATCACAGTAATGACATATCTTTCGGCATAATGTCTTAAGTTTCCACCCATTGTTAGAAGCGGTTCAATCCTGTTTTGATGCAGTGTCTGGCCGTTCTTGTCTCTGATTGGTGGAGGCGCCAACGTGTCTTACGTGACATCATGCTTTTGCGGAAAGTGAGAAAAACAGCAACTTTGCACCAGTGGCTGTAGTAGTATGCAACCTTGCACATACAGTGGCTATTACATTTAGATGCATTCAGTGGTCCAGTAATGTTGTTCCATAAAACGTCATTGCTGACTGACAAGCTCGCTGCATAATGTTCTTGCATATTGGACTTTTCACATTTGAAATTGGCCAGGGTCATACACATTTTTTGAGTAATCGTATTCCTATCAACTGGTTTCACATTGTACATTTATAAACCCTGATTTGCATATTTATGAGGTCGAAAACTTAATACAGCTCTCGACCTGTTTTGATAACTGCAAGTCTTTCGATAGAAGTGTGTCCGCTCTGGCTGTTTAAGCCATTTAAAACGTTTGCTGAAAAGCAAAAACCACCGTCTCTTTTTAACCAGTTCAGTTCGACATTTTCAATTTTCTCTCCGCGCGTTCCACAGTTTCTGCAACTGTACAGAGCTCATGCATATTTAATGAGGTAAGCACCGAGGCAGTTCATTGGTTGTCTGTTACCAAACAACTTGATGTAAGGTTCTACCGCTGCATTGTTCCATTATACTGACTGAGCAGGACTTCAAAACACACGGTTACAAAATTACAAGTGTGAAACGTTGCTTTACCCAGGGGGGAAATGTGACTTCAAGAATACACCCAAATTGTATAACTTTTTCCATATTCAGTCGCTATTTTTTGTTGTGAAGTTTTAATAGCCTGAGCTGGCTTCTGGTACAGGGGTGCGTTTCCCGAAAGCATCGTTAGCCAACTATGGTCGCAAGTTCATCGCAATGTCCATTGAACTCTATTGGTAACGACGGAACTTGCGACCATAGTTGGCCAACGATGCTTTCGGGAAACGCACCCCAGAACGACCCTGTCAGTGTTTGAATGTTGAAACTTATTCGTTGTATACGAATCAAGTAGTGCATGTGATGACTGTTAGTTGCATGCGTATTGTAATTTGAAAGAAATTCTTTCCCCTGTAAAGTTCTAATCTAAATAATGTGTCTAATTGTCACTTTGCTGTTTCTGTATGAGTAATTGGTTACAATAAAGATCAATTTATAATGGAAACTGGTCGGTTTTTTGTCGTTTCTGATTGCTGGTGTTTTATTTTATTTTATTCATTTATTTATTGGTCATAATTCTCTCACGTGTTTTGCTGAATGGGAGAACGCTCGTTAAGTCCACGCCGCAGCACACACGAGTAGATTTACGCGCGCGCGCGCCGCCGCACACTAAATACGTAATGAGCGCTCCGGCACAGGCAAGCAGTTGGCTCCGGTTTAGTCCGGTCTTCTCTTGCTGGAGTCTGCCTTTGATTGACAGCTCCGTGCTTGTTTACCATGGCTCCGCTAAGCTGAATGGAGTGCTGACTGCTGAGCTGACAAAACGAAAGCCGCGGTGCTTTTTTGTGTTACACAAACATTATTTAACATTGGAATTTTGTTTCACATTTACCTTATGTTTCATGTGAACTGCAGTAGATCTTACGAGTATGTATCCCATTCAGAATAAATACTGAAACTTAATACACAAGTGCCTCAAGTGCAATGATTATACATGTGATTTAAACGCTTATGATTCAGGGGTAAAATATAGGCTAATTGTGATGCATATGATTTGCTGGGGTTTATGAGAATCATACTACTTGTTTTATCAAAGTGTGCTTATGTTTACATTTAAGCATTTAGCAGAAGTATCATGCCTTATGCGTTTTAATAAATTAGATCATGTAACAAACAAGAAGATGATCAATGCTTTGGCAGGTAAGGTATATTTGGAATATTGTTCTCTTCTGTTTCAGATGATGATAACTCTGAGGAGGGACTTACCACTATTCATTCAGGAAGACATGAGTATGCATTCAGCTTTGAGCTTCCACAAACGTGAGTTTTGGTCAGATGTGCCACCAAAGCTAATAATTGTTCATCTGTACTGTATGTTATAATTCTTATTTGTATTTTCTTTGTGTCATGCACATACAGACCTCTGGCTACCTCGTTCGAAGGGAAGCATGGCAGTGTGCGGTACTGGGTAAAGGCTGAGCTGCACAGGCCTTGGCTTCTGCCCATGAAGACCAAGAAAGAGTTCACTGTCTTTGAACACATCGACATCAACACTCCTCTCCTGCTGGTGAGTGTTTGCATCATTCGCATCCCTGTATTCGTCCTGATTCATCAATGCAATGTTGAAGAATAACCATTCATGGTTCTTGCATTCTAAAGTTTTGGTATTCTACTTTGCACAGTCTCCACAGGCAGGAACTAAAGAAAAGACGCTATGCTGCTGGTTTTGCACCTCAGGTCCAATCTCATTAAGTGCCAAAATTGAACGGAAGGGTTATACTCCAGGTAAATCTTCTGACAGTTAATATTTTCACTAGACATTTGGAACCCCACTGTAATTTTACATGATACTAGGGTTGCATCAAATGATTATTTTCGATTAATCGGTCAATTATTTCTTCGATTAATCCAAAAAGAAAAAGAAAAAATAATAATGTCAATTTAAAGTAAAGTAAAAGTTTTAAATAAATTAATTTGTATCCCTTATTTACAAAATTGTTATACCCCACATACTGCCCAATGTTGTCCCCCAAACAATGTGCAATCTGAAGGCAATAGAAACAAATAGGCCTATAGTGACTATACTATACTATAATGTGTCTATGTAGGCTATGTGCAGTTAAACATAATTAAAATTAAAATTCAATTAGAAAATATAATTAGAAATGAAAAATGTCCCTTTTACTGTCACTGCTCTCATTAAAAATACACTTACTTACTTTAATGTGTAAAAGCAAATATTTAGAATAATGTATATTTTAGTCTGAATTATTGTGCTATTCTTCTCTCATCCATCAAAGCACATGACGTGGCAAGGCACATTAAAATGATTAATGTCCATCCTGAACTGTTTTCCAGATGCGTTTTGTCCATAGAAATGCGTTATTCACTATTGTAAAGTGACACGATTGGCGGATGTTTTTGTGCAAAGTGCGCAGGCTGGATTAATCTTTAATCAAATTTGTTGTTGATTATTTTCATTAGCGATTTGATCGATTCATTGTTGCAGCCCTACATGATACCCCTTGATACTTTTTGAAACCATTAACAATACATCATTTCTTTACACAGGAGAGTCCATTCAAATCTTTGCAGAAATTGAAAACTGTTCATCGCGTATGGTTGTGCCAAAGGCTGCCATTTACCAAACGCAGACCTTCTTTGCCAAAGGGAAGATGAAGGAGATCAAGCAATTGGTGGCCAACATCCGAGGGGAGTCGCTTTCTTCAGGCAAGACGGAGACATGGAATGGAAAAATGTTGAAAATCCCTCCTGTATCACCCTCCATCCTCGACTGCAGTATCATTAGAGTGGAGTACTCACTCATGGTAAGTGCTTTTTTTTTTTTTTGGATTACCGATCATCTCTACATGTTGCCGGCATTTTCTATAGCTTAAAAATGTAAATAATGCAGTAATTTCAGAGCTTTATGTCAATTTCAAGCAGCTAAAGGATCAGTTCCTTGAACACCCTTATGCTTTCTACCCATGCAGCTCCATTAACGATAAGGAGATTATGCCATGTTCTCCTAGCACATACTGATAAGAAGATCAGCCTAAAAATATCTAATGAAATTCAGGCCATTGAGTGATAATGACCTATTAACCCCACAAACCAATCTGTCATCGCTTGTATCTGAATATTAGAGTTTACTATTTCAATCCATCATGAATACATAAATAACATTGTTATATTATTTTCCTCCTACAATTTATTTAGTTTCTTGCATTTTTGCAAAAGCATTTCATCTAAAGTGATTGAAAATACTCTGGCACAATGATTGGGTCATCCCTACTTAGTTTTTAAAAAAAAATTTTTAAGCAGGATCCTTGTTTTCTCAGATAACTGAAATCATGAGTCATCAAATACTGTTTCAGGGTCCAAGTCTCTATTCCGTTTAGCCGTTTATTTACCAAAATTAAATTTTGGTATGGAGATAAAGGTTAGGATCATGATATTTTTCATTGATAGTACTGCACACCATGAGTGTATATTAGCACCGTTTGTTTGCTTTTGGGATACGGAGAAGCATTTGGACCTGGAAACAGTGACAACCAGATGGTTTTACCAGTCATATTTACAAATCAAGGTGCACTATTTGTGAAATGATTAACCTAAAATCCCAATATTATTATCTGCAGGTGTATGTGGATATCCCAGGAGCCATGAACCTATATTTAAACCTGCCCCTGGTGATTGGCACCATCCCCCTCCATCCTTTTGGTAGCCGTACATCTTCTGTGAGCAGTCAGTGCAGCATGACCATGAGCTGGTTAGGCATGGCCCTCCCTGAGAGGCCTGAAGGTAAGGAACTCTGCATGATATTGCCTGCTCATCCGCTAGGTTGTCAATTAAAGGAATAGTTCACTTAAAAATGAAAATTCTGCCATCATTTACTCACCCTCAAGTTGTTTCAAACCTGTATGAATTTCTTTCTTCTGCTGAACACAAAGGAAGATATTTTGAAGAATTTCGGTAACCAAACAGTTGATGAACCCCATTGACTTCCATAGAAGGAAAAAAAAAATACCATAAAGTCCAATGGGGTTCATCAACTGTTTGGTTACCGAAATTCTTCAAAATATCTTCCTTTGTGTTCAGCAGAAGAAAGAAATTCATACAGGTTTGAAACAACTTGAGGGTGAGTAAATGATGACAGAATTTTCATTTTTAAGTGAACTATTCCTTTAAAACCACTTGCTTTGAGGCATGTTTTCAATATAATAAGAGTCCAGATTTGGTATATATGGAGGTCAAGTGATTTGAATCTTGACTTACAGAGAAAGAACTTGTTGCACAGTGTTCTTTAAAATAAGACACCAAAAGAGGAAGTGGAGAGAACATTGTATGCAGAGAAGAAACAGATATCATGGTTGGCATCGCTATAGCATTAACATTTGCTTTTGCTGTACGCAGCTCCTCCAGCCTATGCAGAGGTGGTCACAGAAGAACAGAGGCAAGGCTGTCTGGATGTGTCGTCAGGACGGGAGAACTTTGAAGGGCCATTATTGGCCTACATCCAGGAGTTCCGCTTCCGACCCCCTCCACCCTACTCTGAGGTAAGCTTTTTGCTTTTTTGACGGGTAAAATGTTGATATTTTTATCAGGAGGCAGCTTTCAGCCATGTTTACATGCATTGGACTCACGGCAGCTGTTTTTCTGTTCCCCTCTCCATCAGATTGATCCACATCCAGATCAAGCCACATCGACCGCGGAGCAGAGACTCGACACCTGCCCATCACGTTGAGAAATGCATGGAACGAGTCCAAAGTGGTTGGGCTTTAGGAGCTTTCACTTTTGTTTATCTCCAGATGACAGCGATTGTTTGCTTCGCTGTCACCACCGAGAGAAAACAAACCTCTATGGAGAAATCCGTTCGTAAGGGTGCAGGAAGTCACTGGCAAATTACCCGACCCAGAGATTGCCCCCCGTAACCCCCCCGACCCGTGGATGGGACACACCCCACCGGACTAAGCCTGGAGAGCTTTGTCAATGTAGTCACTTTTCTCATGTTTTTCAGTAAAAGTTGACAAAAGAACATGCAGACCTTGTCCGAGATCTGAAGAGAAAGGCAAGAAAACACTACGACCGCAGCCATTCGCAGTACAGCTGAGAGAAACTCGTCATTCTCTTGTCTCAGTTTTTGATTTCTGTTTGCACACGTTTGCTTTCCTCGATTTGAGTTTTAAAATCACTGATTGTTTTATTTCAGTTTTCTTGGATTAAGAGATTACAGGCTTATAACAGTTTCGCTTGAGCCGCACAAATTACAAAGAACACAGAAAACAGATTCTGAGGAATAACAGATTGAATGGACTGACGTAATGCACTGATCTTGTTCAAGCTCTTTTGAGGTCTGTAGTTTTCATTGATTGTGTTTCCTCAGTCGATAATCTGCTCTTGGTAACATGCTGTCTGAAAGCTTTTGCAATGTTGCCTTGCCAACTCATAACCCAAGAATGGCATTTGTTTATTTTTTTCCTGTTCAAATGGACTTCATTTTTGGTTCTAAATGTAGAACCTTTCAGCCAAACGTGGTTTGCTTGGTGTTAAATTTGTTGCACGTTGTTTGGTAGAGGAGCAAAAGTCCAGGACATGGTGTTCATGTGTGTGATCGGAGCAGAGAGATAAAACAGGGTGGGGCCTGGGCAGGATGCCTGAAGTTTGTGGCCTTTCTGTTCGTAGTGTGTAGCGGTGCAAGCTTCGAGATTGCACTGCCTGAAAAAAAGCACTCAGTCTCAGGTCATCTCACTTGCCAAATGAAAACAAAAACAGTGCATATTATGTTTCAGTTGCACTGTTTCAGTTCAAGGAAGGAGACTATAGAAGGAAATTCAGATTCAATACTGAAAAACTGATTCAATAAATAGAGGAGATATGCACAAAGATGCAAGGCAGCTTTCAAAGACTTATGACATTCCCTTTTTGTCCTGCTGCACCGGCGGACTTACATTTGACGTAATGTTTCTTCAGACCAGTGAAGCCAGGCATGACCCAAAAAATGGCACAAATGCTTAAAAAGCCAAGTTGTAAAGCAAAACGAGGACTCTGGATCTCATCCAGAGACATCCGAATCCAGTTGAAATGAGTTGTACATTTGTTTTTAAAACTCATTCGACTACAAAAGTAGTTTAGGCTCTGATCATGCTTGGCCCTCATTAAGCAATATTTTTATTTTATTTTTTTACTGAATTGAAACCACAAGTCTGCTCATGTCTGGTTGAGGTCTGGAGAAATGTTGGCATTCAACCATTTAGCTATGTAAATAGTTGAAGAAGTGTTTGGATTTATAGAATTAGTCATTATTTGTGCACACAGTGTGTTATAGGTTCATCTCTAATGTGGTGGTGGTTATGATTCAGCAGTTTTTGAAGCAAAGTGATCTTAACATAGTGGCCTTGATGAAGTACTGATCTTAACATTCTTAACATCCTATTTGTTATCCTTTTATTCCAACAGATTGGGGTTTAGTTTAAAAGGACAAAAAGGGAAAACCAAAAAGTCCTTCAAAGCGAGCAAGCATGGATCATGCCACTTTTGATTTGAATGGGTTTCAGTTTTCAGTTATGGCTTTTGATGAATACTTATGGGCATTCAGTGTTTGTTTTTCAAACAAACTAACTAATATAGATCCTCTCGTCTCAATTAATATGGGAACAATAGCTGTAGCACACCTTAGAGAAATTGGTCATCCAAAAACTCAAGAGATGATTCTGAGAAAAAAATGATTTGCTTCTCTGTTGTGTTTTACAGTTTAAAATCGAACCAAAATTGGCTACTAATGAAAGAATAAGCTTAAGCACAAAAAGAAAAGAGCTTCTTTTTGTGGTCGGTCAATACTATAGTCTAATGCTTGGCCTTCCGTGTAGTCCAGTGTTAAAGCTAAACTCTTGACTCTGTCAGGAAACACCTTTAATGGAAATATGTTATGTTTTAGAAATTAAGTGCAATATTTCTTGAGTTTATTTTGACTCAGTGGTATATTTTGTCTTATTTCAATGTGATTTCATTTCAGAGATCATTATGAGCATTTGATAATGATCGAAATGTATGTCTGTATTGGTTTTAACTTTTGTCTTAGTTCTTCCTTGGAAATAAATAAACTAAATAAAAGAAAATCCCTTACTTCTGCTGTATTTTTATTCTATTTACTATGTTGATATTGGTGCATAAAAGCAAACAGGCTACTGCCCAGAATTTAAAACATCAGCAAGACCTCTTGTATGAAATATGGACATGTTGTGCCCCCATCCCCCCCAATAAAACCAATTCAGCGGAAACTCCACCCTGCAACCGACTCTAAAGATTTCATTGGTTGCCTACACCAAACTCTGCTCTCTAACTCTACCCTTTACCCTAACTTAAACTAATTTATAATATTTTGTAATAATTGATGATCTAATTTAGTGCTCATAAGAATCCCTTTCTTTTTTCACATTTACTCCTTTGCATTGCTGTTGCTTTAAGTAGATCATTTCAAGATAAGGTTGAACCTTCTTTAAGATGTTGGACTCCAAGACGCCAGCTTGGTTTATAGGGGATAACCTTCTGACCTCAGCTTATCGGATGGCACTAGGGTCAAGAAGTAACTTTGGGGTCAAGTGAGTTCACAAACTTTGGCCAGCAGGGTTGGTTGAAAATACTAACACATAAACAAGGCTTATCTTAGAACTGGCCAAAACATGGGAAATTGTTATGCCCAATTCTAAGCTATGGCTGTAATTTTAATTTTAGCCACATAATGAATTATGTTCTTTACTATGTGTTCTTCTTATAAGATTTTTCTTAATCATTAAAATGCCTTCCTACTCATAAAGGTTTATTTAACATGAAATATGTATTATATTTAGATTTATGCTTATTTTTTAAATGGGTATTTGGATTGCCTGAGGTGAAGTGTGAGGTTACATATTCATTTTGACCACAAACTGATTATTGATTTGCAACTCAGTTGTATTTAGAAAATCTATTGTAGTTGCGTCATTCATGGGTCACATTTATTGACTGGGTTTTAGGATGTAGACTCGCACGCACAGGATAGAGCATAAGGAGTCAGGAACATAAAAACAGAAACATTCTCTTTTTTCCTCTCTGGGTGTCTCTTTAACTGCCTTTATCAAAAGACAGTTTTTAATAAAGTCTACACTTTGTTTTCAGCATATTAGAATGATTTCTGAAGGATCATGTGACACTGAAGACTGGAGTAATGGCTGCTGATAATTAGGACCCAAGCAGTGAATGTGCTTAGGCACCTATTGTAATTGTTGGTGTTCTTATTCTTCTTCCGTTTGCTCTTCTTCTGCGCTGGAAGTCTATGGCAGCCCATAGAACCGCTAAAGGGAAAGTTATGAAATTTGAAAATGAAGGACAGTCTGAACTGTCACCATAGCAAATTTGGTCAATCCCTCTAGCAGTCCAAACTTGCACTCAAGTTTATGCTAATTACTTCTGAACCGTAAGGGCTAGAATTTGAAATAATTTTTATTCTGATTCCTTAGCTCAAGGAAATTCGATTGCATTTTCCCTTCATGAAATATTTTTCGCCCTAAAAAACAACTTTTTCGAACTCCTCCTACACGGTGTGTCGGATTTTTTTAATGAAAATTGAATCAGATGATCTTCAGACCATGCTGTCAAAAAAGTTATTAAAACCCAACCGTTCTTGAATAACATGCAAATGAAACTGAAGTTGAGCACCCCAAATTGGACACGAGTCTATATCTCCAAACCTGTTACATGTCATTAGCCTAGAAATCTAGACGCACCCTAGCGGCAGCAAAATGTATTTCGCAGCCAGGTGGGTCTAGCAACTCTCAATAGACCTTCTAGCTGCAAAAACCTAAATTGGGTCAGGCCAATCACGTCGTGTATAGAGTAGGCGGGGGCGGGCTTCACATATGACGACAGAGTTGCGACGGCTGCCACTTGAAAACAAAGAATGACGGCTGCTGATGGAGAACAACGGTCTTTCGAATCGGCTTTGGCCGCGACTCTGGAGGACTTGGAGTTAAGTTTTTCTTTGAGAAAAGAGCAAAGAACGGCACTTAAGTCATTCTTAAAAAAAGGAAGATGTGTTCGTCGTTTTGCCGGCCAGATATGGCAAAAGTTGAATCTATCAACTAAGCTCCGCTGTTGGGAAAACGTACTCGGTTACTAACGTAACCTCGGTTCTCTCTAGAAGAGGGAACGAGTACTGCGTTGAAAACGCTAGGGGAAAAACTCTTTTTCACGAAATACTGAAGCAAAAAATTATCCTTTAATTTTTTAAATAATGTAAAGCGCGTTGCAGCAGCACACAGCCATGGGCGAGACGGCTCGCTCGCTCATTGGCTGCTCTGCGGCAACTGCATAAGCCTATCAAGCGAGGCCTGCGGTGACGTCAGGCCAATGAGGGCGCTTTGCGCCCTCCTCGCCACTTCCCGCCGAAACGGGCGTGGCTTAGCCCTATAAAGGAAGCTCGAAAAGGCTGATTCACTGATTTTATTCATCACCGAAGCGAACCAGAGTGAACTGTACGCACGGCCAGAAAAACGCAGTACTCGTTCCCTCTTCTAGAGAGAACCGAGGTTACGTTAGTAACCGAGTACGTTCTCTTACGAGAGGTCTCTCGTACTGCGTTGAAAACGCTAGGGGAACCAGTGCAAAACGCCGTGCGTACTGTGATTAATCACCCATAAACCTGGATACCCAGGATTTATCAAGCATAAATCACTAGAGGGACTCACAGAGAGTCCTGGAACAGGAAGGGAACCCTTCTGCCCCTATATGGTGACGTCCACTGACACAATAACATGACATCACATAGACAAGGCGGGGAGCCTGAACTAATGTGGGAATTTGTGGGTCTTACGCAATACTGCCCATATGATAGCCGGCAGCGCACTGCGCTCGCGACCTCAGAGTCCTAATCAGACCACTGATTCGATTATACTGACAATAGCTTAGCCTGTAGAGCGGGAACCTCTAGGTTATAAAACCTAATAAATGTAGATGGCGAGGCCCAGCCTGCCGCCATACATATGTCCTGTAAGGAAATCCCACTAGACCAAGCCCACGATGAGGCAACGCATCTCGTGGAATGCGCTCTGACACCCAACGAGCACTGAAGACCCTTGGCAGTGTAAGCTAGCGCTATAGCATCGACTATCCATCTGGATAGGCTTTGTTTCGAAACAGCCATTCCCTTGGAACGTCCACTGAACGAGACAAATAGCTGCTCAGTCTGTCTAAAGACAGAAGAGCGAGACACATAAGCTCTCAGGGCCCTTACAGGGCAGAGAAAACTTGAGTCCCCTTCCTTGCCTGACACCGGCAGGGCAGACAGGGAGATAACCTGAGCCTGAAACGGTGTGTTGAGGGATTTTGGCACATAACCATGCCTAGGTTTGAGTATGACTCTTGAGTCACCTGGCCCAAACTCTAAGCACGCTGCGCTCACCGAGAGCGCGTGCAGGTCACCTACGCGCTTCACTGAAGCGAGAGCCAACAAAAACACTGTTTTGAATGACAGATGTTTGAGGCTAACCGTTTGGATGGGCTCGAAAGGGGGACCTTTCATGGCCTCCAAAACTGTAGAGAGGTCCCACATAGGGACTGAAGGAGGTCTGGGAGGATTCAGCCTCCTAGCTCCCCTGAGGAAGCGGATGACTAGATCGTTCCTTCCTAATGACTGACCGAGCGTTGTTTCAGAGAATGCTGCGATAGCCGCCACATAGACTTTGAGCGTGGAAGGGGCTCTGCCCTTATCCAACAGCTCCTGTAGGAAGGAGAGAACCTCCGTCACCTCACAATCGAGGGGTGAATGACCCCGAGCCGTGCACCAGCTGGAGAATACTGACCACTTTGAGGCGTAAAGCCGTCAAGTTGACGGTGCTCTAGCCTGAGTGATAGTGTTTAGCACCCCCACTGAGAGATCAGCGGGTACCCGTTGAGCGCCCACACGTGGAGGGACCACAATTCCGGGTGAGGATGCCAAATCGAACCCCTGGCCTGCGAGAGGAGGTCCTTCCTCAATGGCACTGGCCACGGGGCAGTGTCTGCTAGCTGCATCAGAACTGGGAACCACGGCTGGTTCATCCAGAGCGGCGCTACGAGCAGCACTGAGCATTTCGTTTCCCTGATCCGTTCTAACACCTGAGGCAGGAGGGAGACGGGGGGAAAAGCGTAGAGCGGACAGCGCGGCCACGTTCGGGACAGCGCGCTCTCGCTCTTGGAAAAGAACGCGGGGCAGTGAGCGTTTTCGCGGGACGCGAACAGGTCCACCTCCGCTCTGCCGAATCTCTCCCACAACAGCTGGACTGTTTGCGGGTGTAGAGACCATTCGCTCGCTCTGTCTGGACCCAGATTCTGGATCCCTGGCACATGCACTGCTCTCAGCGAGCGCAAGTTGCGCTGAGCCCATATCAGGAGGCGTTCCGCCAGCCTGTACAGGTTTAGGGATGTGAGACCGCCCTGGCGATTTATATAGGACACCACAGACATGTTGTCCGAACAGACTAAGACGTGTTGGTCCTTGATTTGGGGACGAAAACGCGTCAGCGCGTTGTCCACTGCCAACATTTCCAGGCAGTTGATATGTTGGAGCTTTTCGCGTTCTGACCACAGGCCGAAGAACGCTCTGCCCTCGAGCAGCGCTCCCCATCCCGATGTGGAGGCGTCTGTCGACACAACTATCACTCTCGAGGAAGTCCCCAGGCTTACACCTAATTGGTACCAGTCGCTCGTCTTCCAAGGTTTTAGAGCTTCCACACAGCTCTGATTGACCCTGAGACGCAGCCAACCGGATGCCCACGCTCTGCGCGGTACTCGCGCTTTCAACCAGAACTGCAGAGGGCGCATGCGGAGCAAGCCCAGCTGGAGAACTGATGATGCTGAGGCCATAAGACCTAGCATCCTCTGAAATTTCCTGAGCGTGACGGTCGCGCTACAGCGGAAAAGTTTCGCCGCGCGCTGAATGTCTAGCACGCGCTGTGGTGACAGCCGCGCTATCATAGACTGTGAGTCCAGAACTGTGCCCAGAAACGAAATCGTTTGACTGGGGTTCAGCGAACTCTTCGTCTAATTGACTCTGAGACCAAGATTCTCGAGGTGATCGAGTAAAATGGCCCTGTGCTCCACGAGCTCTGATTGCGATTGAGCTAGAATCAGCCAGTCGTCCAAATAGTTCAGCACTCGCATGCCTCTGAGTCTGAGAGGTGCGAGCGCTGCGTCCATGCACCTCGTAAATGTACGAGGTGCCAGGGATAAGCCGAACGGCAGGTCTGTATACTGGTATGTCTGGCCCTCGAAGGCGAATCTCAAGTATCGCCTGTGACGTGACGCTATCTGTATTTGAAAATACGCGTCCTTCAGATCTATCGACATGAACCAGTCTCCTCTGCGAATATGCGCGAGGATTTTTCTGGTCGTGAGCATTTCGAAACTGCGTTTCACTAATGCTTTGTTCAGCTGTCTTAGATCCAGTATGGGTCTAAAAACCCCCGTCTTTCTTGGGAACCAGAAAGTATCTGCTGTACAGCCCCCCTTCGCTTTGAGCTTGAGATACAGGCTCTATAGCCCCTTTGCTCATCAGTTTTGATATTTCGGCACGAAGTAGGTGTGCTACTTCTGAATTCACCGTAGTTTCGATGCGCGCTGTGAAGCGGCGAGGACGTTGACAAAACTGTAGCGAGTAGTCTCTCTTTATAATGCCTAGCACCCACTCCGACACCCCTGGAAGCGCTGCCCATGCATCTGCGTGGTTGGCTAAGGGTTGGATGCGAAGCGCGCTCTGGTCGCTGGGCGACAGAAGCGCTTCGGTGTGCTGTAACATAGGCATTACGCCTGTGACATTCGAGGCGGGGAGCGCGCTGATCACAGCGGGCAGAGCGCTCGCCCTCGACCCTACTACGGTGCCTAACCGAGTGAGGGAGGGCTGAGCGAGTCCCGTAGGACTCATGGTGTCTGTGAGTAAATGTGGGCGCGGGGGAGCGGGCACATTACTGCTTTGGACGCGCTGTCTGCCTGAGCAGAGCGAGCGCGCGCAGGTTTCGTTTACAGAAACCGTGTGACATGTATAACAGTGTTTGTGGGCACTGGGTAGTGGGCACGTTTACTATGTTGGGTGCGTGATCGACCTGTGTGAAGGGCCGTGCTTGTGCGTAGGGATGGGCACTAGACAGTGGGCATCTGCTCTACACTTGAAGCATGCGAAGCGCGCTCTGCTCGTATGGCGGCAAAGGCGCTCTGGTGCGCTGTAATATAGGCGTTATGCCTGTGACATTTAAGGGAAAAGCTCGCTGATCACAGCGGGCAGAATGCCCGCGCTCGACCCCGCTGCGGTGTTTAACCAAGCGAGGGAGGGCTGGGCGAGTCCCGTAGGACATAAAATGTCTGTGAGTGAGTGTGGGGGCGGGGGAGCGGGCACATTCACTGCAGTGAGCGCACTGTCTGCCTAAGCAGAGTGAATGCACACATGTTTCGTTTTTACAGAAACCATGAGATATGCAGAACATAGTGTTTGTGGGCACTAGGTAGTGGGCACGTTTACTATGTTGTGTGCGCGATCGACCTGAGTCGAATTTATGAGCGCGGGCCCTGTGTGAAGGGCTGTGCTAGTGTGTAGGGATGGGCACTAGGCAGTGGGCATCTTCTCGACACGTATAACACCATCGGCCGTGGCCGGGACACCAGACGATACATCCCGTGGGATCTATCTGGGTAGCCGTAAAAGGCTTTTGTGTGCAGGCAAGCGGGCAGCTGTGCACTGCAGAATACACTGGAACAGTCACATTTCCTGGGACTGAACGAGCGGCTAGTCGAGCGCGGGCTGTACCACGTGCTCGTCAGCTGCAAAAACACATCTGCAGCTGCCTCTCAGGGAACTGACAGAGTGATTTGCGTTTGGCAGCATAAATATTTTCTGCCGGTAGACCCGGGATTCGAACTCGGGTCTCCCACACGAAAGCCTGAGAATCTACCACTGGGCCACAGTGAAGATACATAAACATTCAGTTAGCGCGAGTATTATCCACACTGGCGTTTGTTTGCAGGCATGCGGGTAGCACAACATGCAATACTGACATTTTCAGACGCCTGAAAATGCCAGAATGCAAGAAGAGTGGATATCGCCCGGTTTCAACGGGGCTAAAAACACTCCATTCTCCTTTGCCAGTGACGCACAGGAACCGTAGAAACGGTGTTCGGTTGCAGGCAAGCGGGTACTACGCGCCTGCTGGCTGCAAAATGCACCCCTGCAGTCGCCCTCAGGGGACTGACAGAGCGAAGCATTGGCGGCATAAATATATGCGGCCAGACCGGGAATCGAATCCTGGTCTCCCGTGTGAAAAACCTATAATTCCACCACTGAGCCACAGGGGGATATAGGCTTGTATTCTTCTGCGTTGCTGGCAAACGTGCGTGTTTATAACAGACTCGCTTGCTGCAAATGATATTTCCAGTCACCGAACAGGGAACTGAGAAATGTAAGAGAAAAGAGGCCAGCACGGCCAACGGCGGGACTAAGAACACTCTTTTCTCCTTTCGCCGGTGAATGACGCGCGCAGAGGCAGGGTAGTTTTTCTTTACGTTAAACCCCGACCGTCCGCTTCCAGGAGGAGCAGCCTCGGAGAAAGATGCCAGGTGAGTCCTCAGAGTCATCATAGGCAATTGGCTCGGAGTGAGGGCGGTCGCCGTCAGCGAGCGCGAGAGCTGCGAGATCCTCTAGGAAAGGGGGGCGTCTTGAAAAAGACGCCCATCTCTTTTAGTGTAAATGGTACATACAATACACATAAACACAGTATATAGAGAAAGGATATAGGCGCCGGATAGCGCAGCAGGTACGGCGGTGAAGGCGGCGTTGGCCAGCAGCTTCTGGAGTGGCTCGTCCCGCTGAGGTGCTTCTCAGACGACGCGTTGCTTCTCTCGTGATCCAACGATGCGTGAGCTTCGCTGAAGAGATGAAAAATCAGTGAATCAGCCTTTTCGAGCTTCCTTTATAGGGCTAAGCCACGCCCGTTTCGGCGGGAAGTGGGCCTCGCTCGATAGGCTTATGCAGTTGCCGCAGAGCAGCCAATGAGCGAGCGAGCCGTCTCGCCCATGGCTGTGTGCTGCTGCAACGCGCTTTACATTATTTCAAAAATTAAAGGATAATTTTTTGCTTCAGTATTTCGTGAAAAAGAGTTTTTCCCCTAGCGTTTTCAACGCAGTACGAGAGACCTCTCGTAAGAGAACGCTCTGGTTGGTTGAAGCGCTGTCCTATTGCGTGCAGAGGGAATTTGAAAGACAGCCGTTTATCCCGCCCCTCGGATTAAACCGCGTCTATGGTGAGTTTCCAGACCTAACATCTTGATGTAGGTCTGGCTTGCCAGGCTAACATGTCATCACAAGTATAACTTGAAGCTACATTCTGCGTTTTAGCACAGCGCCACTTACTGGTCCGGAGATAAAATAAATATATATTATCAATTCTGAACGGTTTGCCCAAAAATCGAATAAAAAATCTCTTTAATCGGGGCGGCATGCTGAGTTGAATGATATCCAATTTTCCCATATTGGCCATTTTTAATTTTGTAGTAAAGTGCTGTATTTTATGAACGCATTAGAGTATTGTTATGAAAATCAGTATGCGTCATTGGCACAATGCCCTGAAGGAGCCTGAGAAGTTTCAAGCCATTTTTTTTCACACAGTTGTTATCATAGTCCATTTATACCTTGAAATATGTGGCTATATTTTAATTACATAATTTGTTAATTACATAATTAATTATAAAATACATAATTACAAAAATGATCCAAAACTGTAACTGCAATGGTTTTGCATATTGCTATATTTTACGAACATATTGGCATATCACAAAACTCAGCATGTGTCAGCACCATGCCCTGAAGGTACTTGGAAAGATTCAGGACATCACCCCCTTGTGGTCAAGAATTGTAATAAAATTATATTATAAGCAATTTTATTGCATTACAACTCAATGCATTTATAGGTTTTCAACCTTTTTGCTTAAAATTGACTCCAAATGTCTTTATTTACCCATTTTTTGCAGTGCTGCTAGCTTCCTTGTTTGCTTCTTTTGTGATTGGCCCCGATAATTGCTGCTTGCAGCTATATTTAAGCTTTGCCATTACAGGAATAAATTACAGAAAGCATTTATTTTAAATTGTCATAATATTTTACAATATTACTGTTTTCACTGTATTTTTGATCAAATAAATGCTGTTTTCACTGTATTTTTGATCAAATAAATGCAGCCTTGGTGAGCAAGAGACTTCTTTCAAAAACATCTAAAAGATTTTTGCAGACCCCAATCTTTTGAACAGTATCAAGCTGAACTGTATGTATATCATGCTGAAAGATGCACAATCTTATTTTTCAACCTAATAGTTGCTGTTTTGCCAACTGAAAATGAGGAAAAAATATCATGTGGCAATGAAATGTGAAAGGACTTGATTGATCCTCACACAGCTAAGCGGGGTTGCTGCTAGCGGGTGTGTTACATAAGTATACAACAGTATTGTCATCTCTACAGGCAGTTGAGTGCTGCTTCTAGGATCTCATGAGTCAGCTTTGACCCAGCACTTTATTCTCTCCTGCTAGGCCTCTGCTCTACTGACTCTTGCAGGTCAGGCCCTTTGTACGGTGCTGACCCCGGGCCCCAACAAAAAAGAGAGGAGGGATTACTAGCAATGGCAGCTGCTGATTTAGTCCATGCTGATGCTACACAGATCTGAGCCTTTTCCGATAACTACTAAATCCTACTTTTATACCTCCTTGCCAGGAGCCTCACGCTCAAAGAGGAATGTCCAGATGAAGCTTCTAGAAGGATATGATCATGTGCCCATAACTTTATATCTTGTTTTTTGGTGCTTAATATCTTGTAGTTATATATACACATTATATAACAATAAAAATCATAATGCACTGCATGATGTATAAGGGATTTAGTCTGTTATTTAAACTGTTATGACACCAGTTTGTGAGAAATTGCGGGGGGAAAAAAGGTCCTGACGCAATTTCCTTGTATTTCCTATCGTTCATTGCATCTAGTTTGAACCTCTTTCAGCTCTTTTTCCTTTCTGTTTTGCTTTGCCTGTATCCCTTCTGTATATTTTAAAAGAGCATTGTTTTCAGAATGATCAGTGCTACAGAGATGATTGAACATCTTCACATTGTTCCCATCAAGAGCAGAAGAGGAGGACATTGACCTGAAAAAAAAAAAAAACAGAGAAAAAAGCATAAACAAGCTTGACAGAGCTTTACTCTTACTTTGTCTATCAAAATATATTGTACATTTGTATATTGTAAACAGTAATACAAGTGGTCAAATTTCCACAAATGGTTCAAAACAAGTCACGAAACTCTTAAAAAATAAGTATTTTTTCAACAAAAGGTCAGTGAAAGGTGCTTAACCTTTAGAAAACCTCAGGAGGTCAAATTTATTTTATTTGCTCTAGTGATACATATTAAAAGAACATACAAATTAAACATATACACATAAAAAAGTGAAAAATATGGCACACAGATAAACATAAAACAAAAGTCATCACAAAATTTTCACACACAAATAAATTAATATACATCTATTTTCATGTGAATGTAAAGATTTTTAAATAGTTTTAATTGTTGGAAACAGTTGTGGGACAGGTTTAAATCACCACTGTGATTTGGGGGGTGGGGGGCACTGAAGGTAAGAGTAAAAGTGGCAAGTACAGTAGAAGATGGGATCTTTAATCAGAAGGCCAATAGTGAGAGATTATGCAATGGGTTTTGCGATTCTACATTTAGTGCACCATTTCACCTTTTAATGCATTTAAAGTGGAACATGACTTTTTAATTGTTTACATTTTCTCAAAAAAAAATAAATAATAATAATAATACAACAAATAGTCGACCTACATGAAATTGCTCAGTTTTCAATCCAAACATGTCTCAGTGTAACATAAAGACTACCATAAAAACCCAAACATTCACACCCATCTGTGATCATGGCAACAAAGCAAACAGAACTAAAGGGAACAGCTGCGAGAGCTCTCAGAGTTATTGACATGCAGAAGCCAGTTGCTTCAGCTTGTTTTGCAGCATGGCTGTGGATAAGGAGGAGGGAACTTGATAGTATGAGATTTCTCAAGCTAGTTGAGGTCCCTGAGTTTATGGGTCCCAGGATAGACTGCATAACTTATTCAAGTTCCTGACAGTTAAGTGCAATGTCATTACTTGAATTAGTGTCAGGATAGTAAGCCGCACTACTTTCTGTATAAAAGCACACTGTACAAATGGATTTTGTGTTCAATGCTTCTTTTTTACATATTCTGCCTTTTTACCACTTGAATTAATCCACCACCAACAGTTTTCCTTCTTGCTTTCTCTTTCTGTGATGCTTTGAAGAGTCCTTTGAGCTCTTGTAGAGTATTAGTATTGAAAACTCAGGGGTGGTGATGTGTCATGCATTATTCATGATATGGAGACTGTGGCCATGCTGTACTAAGGGTTGACAATTCACACTGTGGCACATATACAGCTGTTATGTCAGTGGATGATTAATAGGAACCTAAATGGAGTATGTAACTGCAGAGGTTTGTGGATGGGGTAAAGGAAGAAGAACGCATTGCAGCTTTAGTGGCGAGGATCATCTATAGGCCTGAAGATATTAAATCTGGCAGAGCTTACCTTATAAGCTCTAAAATATACAAAATGTAAATATACAATAATTATATTAATATAATTATGAAGTATAATAATAATATAAAATGTAATAATTAAAGGTGCATTGCGCAAGTAGTTTTTGCAGAACTATGCCCCCTCTGGCGACAAGCAAAACTGCAACCAGAGGTGTGCACGCTCATGGACCACACGCACGCTTGCACGAGCACGAGCTGTTCATAACCAAAGGAGCATCAGCCGCACAAATCTGCCGCACAAATCTCATAATGTCTTCAGAGGTAATAAAGTTATAAATCTGCAAGTCATTTTAAATATGTGAAAGGAAAGGCATTTGAGTAAATTACACACTTATGTGTGAAGGGAAAACGGGGGTAGTAGAAAACTGTATCCACTTATGATTGTATTATTATGGAAACACGTTCATGAACAATATTAGTTCATAATTTATTATATATATAAGTTATATAAGTTATTACTTTGTTATTACTTTGTAAAAGCTCAAAATAATAATCATACCATACACAGTTGGTCAAAAAAGTACACTCAAATGTCTCAAAGTAATATTCATAGATTATTACATCATTTGTTGTCATAGATTTGTCGTATCAGACATTAGAGACTGGGCTATATCTTACCGTTTTATCAAGAAAAACAACAACTGAGGATCCCGTTTGAGCCCTAGAGCAGACCGGGCGGAGATTCCAACGAACAGTATTTCGTTTTTACCTTTTGTACACAGCCACGTCCAAGTGATCTGAGGGCGCGGGCGCGGACGCGGGCGCTTCCTAGTGTGTGCAGACGAAAGCCTTCCCGATGTTGACTCTCGTCTTATTCCGACGCCTGTGGCACTAGACAAAAGTTTTCTTTTCTTTGTCTTACGTGTTTGCGTTGGGGTTTGGAATGAACTACAATCCGGTCTCTTTGAATCCATCTTTTACTTTTGTCGAAAGTTGACTAAAGTTTTGTCGCTCGAGTTGTCTTCGCTGATACGGAGAATGGCGGCGTCGCGGCGAATACACAAACCTGCCAGACATTACCAGGTGAGCGTGAACGCGCATGACGTCACGCCCAGTCTCAAATTCCGTCCCGAATCCCTCTTATTTATTTTACTGTACAGGATTATAGAGGCAATCGCAGTGATCAGAGAAGGGCTCATTCAGTCCATCAGGCAATTGTTTAAGCATGTATGGGTTAGAAAAACGGGTATTTTTAACATGAAATGTTGCGCAATGCACCTTTAATGATATATTCATATATATAATTTGTAGTATTATTAAAGTATATTTATTAATGTTTGAACAAATAGACTAAGTGAATGATTCAGTGACTCAACCATAAAACACAATGGCTGCATTCAAAATCGTATGTGACAAAAGAAGTATGTCCGAATTCATAGTACTCATAAAAGAATAGGCAAAAAGTACCCAGATGACCTACTACTTCTGGTGCGATTCTGAAGTATGCATATGATGGACACTTTCCTATCCCATGAGGCCACGGGAGATAGTCTGGCTATCACCAGACCAAGCTCAATCTTTTAAGATTGAACATTAGTCTGGGGAGTCTGCTCTGTATTTTCTACTGCACAAGAGGCGTGATCAAGAGGCTCTGTACGCAATTGGATAGTCCTTCAACCAATCAGACCAATGATCCGGGTGACGTACTTTGCGACGCGAAAACTCCAGGCAGGAAACGTGTCAACAAACGTGTTGGTTTGTAGCAATTGAAGCATCGTTGAGAAGTTAAGGAATTACTTCACGACCGCTAAAAGTTATGTTCTAAATAGAATTAATGTGTATAGTATGAATGTAATTTGGACGTACAACATCCGCCATGCTGTCATTATCATGTGACCTACCAGCATCAGTTGCGTCACTTCACTGCCATTCATAAATCCTCTCCCGTGTAGACTGGGTAAACCCAGCCCGATCTGCTGGCGATTTGATTTCGCCCTGCAGCTCAGGCTGGAAACCTGTACATTTTTCTATCCTGCTTCCGTTACAAATCTGCGGGGACCAATCACAAAATGGCTTATCCACCTGGTGTGCTATTGGCGGGTTTAACATGATGACGATAGAGAAGCGTCTTTCACACGACCGTCAATCCAATTCCTTTTAAACCAACAAAAGGGCAACAACATGTGTGCCGTGACAAGTCTTAGTCTAGCACAGTACACCATTTTTTCTTAATAGATAGAATAGAAAATGTTAGTTTCTATGGGTCAAGTGTTGAGAAAAAAGATGTGTACTTAACCATTTCTTACAAATGGCTAAAGACTCCGCAGCTCGGGTTAAGTTAGGCAGGTCATTCCACCAGCATGGAACAAACAAGATAAAGGTCGACAAGGTCAACATTAGGTCAACCAGGAGATGTTGACCTAATGCATCAACAGTTTAAAAATCTGGTGTGAATTATATTAATAAATACATCTCTACCACAGTGAAGCATGGAGAAAGAGGTCATTGTGTGGGGAGCCTTTTTAGCAGCTGGTATTGGTGAGATACTTCACTGTGAAAAGTCATTCAATGCTTTGGAGCACAAGAGAATATTGCAGAATGACTTGCTTCCCACAAATGAAAATTTGTTATCTAAAGGTGAATGATCAGATGTTATTTTTCAACATCAAGACAATGCTCCAGCCCAAACTTCAAAGACAACCAAGAAGTGGCTTGAGAACAAGTCCATCAGGCTCATGTTTTGACCCTATAGTGGATATTTTATCTGACGTTAAACTCAAACAAACTAGGAGACATTTTTCAACTGCTCATGAACTGTTTTTAAGCCATTAACATCAACACTAAGTTACTTTATCTACAGTATTAGTGCAAGTATTGCTAATTTCCTGATCAGTGATTTGTGATTAAAATGGTTAAAACCTTTTTATTTATTTATTTATTTGCCCAGGGGTGTACATCACACCAAATACGGCCTGTCCTGCTCTTTCATTAGGGGAAGTGAGTTCACTCTCTCTCTGCAGCTGGAGGGAATATATTTTTCACCCTACTCCTTCCAGCACCCCGCCAGTTTCCTTTTTTAGGCAACAGGCTGACTCACATACTCTCTGTTTCTCCTCTGTTCCTGAGTCATAGTGAGCCTTGACCCCTCCTGTGCCTCTGAGCTGCAAAACAGCAGGTGGAGCAGGAGCCGACAGCTCTGGGGAATCCTCCCACTACCATCTGAACACATGCAAACACTCACATTTTAGAGCCTCAGGCTCCACATGTCCATAAGCCGGAGGTAAAAGTTCAAATTTGCAGTATGTTGTATCCTGAATGCATGTGCTAAAATTGTGTCAATTTGTTATAGCTGCAGTGCAGAGAAAGGCGAACAAGAGGTCCATGCTGCCAGGGTGAAATGACTCACATGAACCACTAACCCAGTTCCTTTTGTTCACCCTGCTGGATATTCCTGGCCAAGTTCCATGCCATCATTTGCAGATGTACTTAGCATTTAACATTTTAAAAAGGCAGACAGAATTGTCTCAACCAGTTATATTAGTTTAGGTTGGGATTATCTGTTTGTCCTACCAATAACAGGTTGGGGAGTTTTTGGTAAACCTGTTTGGAAATAATTATTGGCTTTTATGTAGCAACATAAAAGTTTATATTCTACAATCTAAAGTTTGGGTTCTGTTCTGTGTAGCTTATTTAGATGTTGTTTTTTACAGCTTAAAGCAGCTTTACAGTGATAACAGGAAAATTATGCAGTTTAGCTGTTGTTCAGTTGTAAAGATCATCAATTATTAAATTTGTTAATTTA
Source organism: Abramis brama (assembly GCF_963993115.1). Taxonomy (NCBI): domain Eukaryota; kingdom Metazoa; phylum Chordata; class Actinopteri; order Cypriniformes; family Leuciscidae; genus Abramis; species Abramis brama. The sequence continues at coordinate 30,753,081 of NC_139967.1, read as the reverse complement.
ATCTATAAAGCAGTTCTGCTTATTCATCCAGTTCCTTTTGCTTGATGATCGGATTCATTGCACTGGTATGGAGCCAGAGCTGGCCATAGGGTCTGTGAAGAGGACTTGTTTGGTTCTTGTGTATCTGCTGAGGATCTGTGCAGAGGATGTGAGGATGGCTGTCAAGTCCAGATATTTGCCAAGGCAACATTACTTATTTTTGTTCAGATTTTTCATTGAATGTTTATATATTCTTTTATTTTAGCATTATTTCAATTACTGAAATGATTCTAATAGGTGCTGCATTGCACTGATGTTCAAAGTAAAAAAAAAAAAAAAAAAATTGGATAAAATGAAAGAAAGTGCAATATAAGACCCATGAACAGGACTGAAAAATGAAAATGTCCATCAATTCCCATATATTCCAGTACATGCAAACAAATTTTTATTGTTTTTGAACTTCATGACATCTATACACACATGTCCAAGTATCAATCAATGTTTTGATGGAATGATGAACACATTTTGGCTTGATTAATTTTCCACGACATCTGATACCCTAAGTAAGCACATTAGTCTTGGGTCCAACAAACATCTCTGTCCAGCAACCTCAAATGACTCCTGACATGAAATGAGACTGAAAATTGGGTCTAGATTGCAAACGTTTTACTCCATCATGCTAAATGCTGATGAAGATATACTTGAGTAATAGTACATATCTGGGGAGATTCATATCATAACAATTGGTGGTTATGTAATAGGGGGACCTTTTGCACTCCAGAGCTGCATTCGTCCACCTCCACCTCCCTCAGTTAAGCTATAATGGTGGACAGCTCAATAAGTCCATCACTTTAATTTCCCAGAAATATAGAGGTTCTGGTTTCACTTTATTCTGATGGTCCCTTTAACACATTCTGTTGACTATAAGTAATGTTGCACCTACATGTCTACTAACTCTCATTAGAGTGTTAGTAGAGTACTATTAGACTGGTAGGATTAAGGTTAGAATAAGTTGACATGCAGTTGCAAAGTTATTTATAGTCAGTAGAATGTCTGTTGGAGGACCATTACAATAAAAAGTTAGCAGATATTAAGCAGACTGTGTCCTGGTACTCTAATGAGAGTTAGTTGACATGTAGTTGCAAAGTTATTGATAGTCAACAGAATGTTCAAAAGGGACCATCAAAATAAAGTGTTACAGTATGGAGCTTAGAATATGACAAACTTATAAATATGAATATATAAATATATCAAAATATGACTTTTTATATGTGTGGTTGACTGTGTTTTATTTTGATAATGAACAGTCTGCGATATGAAGCAACGCCAGAACTGATACTATGTTGTGTGTGAGCGCGATGCGCCTGCGCCATCACTTGGATTTGTTCCACTGCTGGGAAATAATTTAATACTCTGTTATTTATAGTCATACAGATAATATGACATCATTCGAAACAGTAAAATGTATATTTTTATTTGTGTACATTCAAAATGACTACAAAATATGCCATTGAAAAATAAATAAAACAACATGATGCGCTGCTTTAGCGCGTCTCGGTCTCTTTCAAGATCTTTCTGGCGCACACCAAAAATTAACCAAAATACAGCGAATAGCCTTCTTGGCGCGCCTACTTTTGAAGTCAACATTTAGATTATTTAACGTTAAATGCATTATATATGCCTGAGTCACTTTGGAATAAATCACAGGGTGTTTCATGATAAAACGTGACTTACAGTCCGAAAAATATGCTACAGTATAGGGTTATGGCAAATTCAGACCGACTGCTGGTCTACACAGAGAGAAAGCCCCGTCTAGGCTCTTCTGTTGTGCCGAGCCATTTGTTAGTCTAGTTGTTTGATGAGAAAATGAAATGTAGCCTATAGTTGCAATACACGCGTTAAGTTTTGTAAGCTCCGTGCAACTGCAGCAGTGGACTATTATTACTAGAATATTAGAAATCTAATACTCAAGCTGTTTTCTCATTTTTCTACTCTTAATATTAAATAAAAAAAACGACTGAACGAAAGATACACGGATTCTCTTGAACCACCACCGTAGTTTTGAACCAAAACTACTGCAGTGCAGCCAAAATGCTCTGTTAGACTTTTCTGAGATCCTTTACTCTTCCCTGTGGATGACCTGTGACCTACTTTCTGTAAGATCTGAATTTTCCGCGGTTTGAATTTTAGAAAACTGAATTTGAAGTTCTGAATTTTTTCTTCATCTTGAAAACTTGAATCTGTATTTTTTTAAACTGAATATTTGCAGTCTAAGAATTCAGAACAAAAAATAGCTGTTTGAAAATACGTCTAAAAAATTCAGCCATGAAAACATTTCAATTCGTTAAATTTCAAATGTTCAATATTCGTTTAAAGAAATCAAATTCAGAACTATTTAAAATACCACATAAAATTCAATTTTTGTTAAATTACACTTGTAAATAATTCAAATTTACACAATTCAAATTCAAATCGTATTGTCATATTTTAAGCTCCATATTACAGAGGTTCTATATTCAGATCTATTTGTGCCCAGAGGACCACCAGCAGAGTGTGTGTGTGTGTGTGTGCGTGCGTGCGTGCGTGCGTGTGTGTGTGTGTGTGTTTGTTTGAGATGATTTGAGAGAGAGAGAGAGAGAGAGAGAGAGAGAGAGTGATATCATTTTCTAATTTATTTTTACATTAAATGGACCATTTCATACATTTTTATCATTTTTAATCTACATTTGAGTAAAAATAATATAGTAATATTAATAATAATTATTATTATTATATTAGATTTAGAATGATTGATTTCTAATATTATTATAATAACAATTCTTATTATTATACACTTTTTCTCTGACCGTTAAAATTAAATCATGTAATTGTCAGTTGTAATCAATCTCATATGCATCTGTCTACATCATATAGTTAGTTTTAATAAGATTTTTTTCATACGGGCAAAGACGTTTTGAATTCAGGAAGTTACAATATATTTATATTGCACAAGGACCTCTTATATCAAAAAGATTAAGGAAATTGTGATTCCTCATCATCTGACCCCCTTAAATCATTAGTTAAATGTGTGAATTTAGTATTTGCTACGCTGCCAACATCTCCCACCCACAATCATCCATGGCTCTAAGAATATAACAGGTGTCAGATAGTAACAACATAGTCAATATCCACATTGTGAATGCTGAAAATAAGCTCTGCAAGTGTGAAAATGGTGGAATGTCTCTGCATAACATCCCTGCATTGCATACATAATGTCCTGGTGTACATTTACACCTATCCTAAACTTAACATGAGCTCTGAAAATACAGCAAAGCATTGTTTTGACCCTAATTTTGATTGACACAAAGAGAGAGGCAGCCAAAGAGACAGATCCCAGGAGGAGAATGTTTAAGTTTATTGAATCTACTTGAGTGGGAGTATATAGCTTAGAAACATACATGCTGAACAAGCAGGGAGCTCTGAGTGTTAAAACAATGTAACCATACTCCAGCTCCAAAAGATTTGTCCCGCTCATCCCCCGCCCTTTTCTTTCCAGCTCCTTCTCCTTCTTCATTTTCTCTCCCCCTGCAAGTCTGTAATATGATTCAGCACTGAATCCAGGAGTCATTGCTACGCAATAATACTATGCCCCCAGATCCGTCCAATGAACAGCCGGGTCAGTAGACACACCTACATAATCCCACCCTCTGTCCCATGGTCCTCCTTCTAGTCTCTGAGAAAACAAGTGTTTCCTGTCCATCTCAACCCATAAATCCATTACTGACGCATCACTTTTGCATATCTGTTCATCATCCCTCATAGTTGTCATCTGTTTTTAAATAGTTTTAACCAGGATCATTATCATTTACTAAAATCATAAAAGAATATCTTCATTACTTGAAATTATATATATATGAAGCGGTGTCATATGATGCAAACCCAGCGGCTTTAATGCGGCTGCGGATGCCATATGCCCCAGGAGCCACTGAAAATTTTCAGTGGGACCACTGTTCTGCTCTTGACAGTATTTAAGCAGTTCAACACTGACCAGACACGTTCCTCTGCGAGGCGTGCCATCTGGTGGACAGAGTCCAGCTCCATACCAAGAAAATAGATCCTCTGTGAGTTTTCTCTTTTCTCAGTTGACCCGAAGACCCAACTGGCTGAGATGCCTGAGCACCAGGTCGCTGTGCTCGCACAACTGCTCCCAAAACTGCACTAGTATCACCCAGTTGTAGAGATAGTTGAGGATACGAACACCATGCTCTCTAAGGGAGCAAAGGCCGCCTCCGCAGGGCGACAGGGACAGCCCGAAGGGTAGGACTTAGTACTGATATGCTCGACCCTAGAACGCAAACACAGGAATGATCTGTGTTGCGGGAGGGTGGAGACATAAAAGTATGCATCCTTCAGGCTGATCGCTGCAAACCAATCTCGGGGACGGATGCATTCTAAAATGCGTTTCTGCATTAGCATCTTGAACGGGAGTTTAAGTAGGGCACGATTCAGGACTCACAGGTCCAAGATTGGCCGTAACCCATCGTTACTCATCGTTACTACTTAGCACTACTACTACTATTATTATTGTTAAAATTATTGGTATGATTACTACCTCCATTACAACTCTACTACTATTACTATGATTGTCTTAAATTGCCTCTATCTATACCTATATCACTAAAATATCCCTTTACTTACCAATGTACCTGCATATACCACTATATCGATGTCTATATTTAGCTGTTTTCTCTCTCTTTGTTTTTGTTTTTCTCTCTCCTGTATGTATATGTGTGTCATTGATTCCTTACCTTGTATATGCTACTGTTTTGTTAATTTGCAATAAAAAAACAAAAAAAACAAACAAAAAAACAAAAACAAGATTGGCCGTAAGTAACCCACCGCCTTTCTTGGGTACAATGAAGTACGGGCTGTAGAAGCCAGTCTTCATATCAGCTGGAGGGACCGGCTCCATCGCGTCCTTCACCAGTAGGAATGCGATCTTCGCACACATAATAGGGGCCCGTTTGCTCAACACCGAAGTATAGTGAACACCCCTCAACTTGGGCGGGTGCCGGACGAACTGAATCGTATAGCCAAGTCTGATACGGTACGGAGTCTGGTGGAGGAGGAGCCAGCTGGACAGGTTGGGAAGCGCTTTCCAGGCTTCCACAAACCAAACCAGGGGGGCCAGGGGCACCACAGATGTACCCACAGTGGGGCCACAAGGTGAAAGACAGGGAACCAACTCGGAAGGTTCGGAAGCGGCCCGAAGTATGGTCTGAGTGTGTGGTGCGACACTTACCTATCTCCACAGGTTGGCAGGGGGTATGTGAGAAGGCGTAGTCGGGTCCTCAAACCGCACCTGGCTACTGGTAGAATTGATTCAACAAAAGATTCTCCGCCCAGCCCTCCTCCGGGGAAGAACAACTGACTCTGGGTCGCCCATCTCAGAGCTGCTGAGACGGGTGGCGCCGTCTTCTTGCGAAGGCTCGACATCACAGTAGAGCTGGCTATGGCAGAGTTTTTTTTTCCCGCAAGGGACTGACACCCTTGGCGACGAACAGACTGAGGGGCAGCCCCCGAGTGACTCAGGTAGCACATCGAGGAAAGCTCTTGGTTACCTCAGCCTGCTTTTGAACTGCGGAGAACCGCTGGGCACAGTCTCCAACAGTGTTGCCGAAAAAGGCCACCTTGTGAGATGGGAGAAAGCGAACTTTGGCCATGTCTTGCCCCTCAGCCAGGTTTAGCCAGGGGGTGCTTCTGGACCACCAGGGTGGACATCGACAGTGAACGAGGGCCAGCGCTGTGACTTTAATCATGGTTAATTACCATGCGTAGCTCAACCCCGACTCAGAACTACCCTCATGCAATATGAGTGTTTTGGCCTTCCACTGTACTTGCAGGGTGGCCATCACATGCATTTTGCAGTAGTCTAGACTGTGCATCTACAGCGCCGAACGACACGTGCTGGGTTGCCGTGACAACCCGCACTGTCAGCCGGCAGCTCGACGGCCCCAGGCATGTGAAACAGTGATTGTGGCCATCAAATGAGGATAACCACCGCATTCAGAAACACACTGTTTGAATGACATCTTGAAAAAGACACAGTGTCAAACCGTGTTTGCTCTTTCAGTAAACTGCTCTCTCTGGTGCCGAGTGTACAGGGTTATGGTCGCGGCTACACAAACAGGACGATAGTGCAAGTCTGATGTGAGCACTCACATTCTCATTGAAGGGGCAATGTTCGAGCTGTGAAAACAGCTGTTTTACTTTCTGTGAGATCGCGGCCAGTGCTGTCTTTCACTGTAATCCAACACCAGCTTTGAAGAGGCATTCTCCCAAAGAAGCAGACTTGTTTTCTTTTTTGAAGTTAGAACACTCTCAGATAAGATTGCAGAGCAGGAACAGTAACGTTACAACTGCAATTATCGCATACCAATGTGCATTGGCACGTTTTGTTACACTCGAAGTAGATTGGTCTCTCAAAGCAATCCGAACTGAAAGGGAAACCCAGTTACCGGTCTCTGCCTTTGTTTTGGAATGCTCAAATTGAGTTAGAGTACTCAGCTATTGTTTAGCCATTGTTTAGAAGTTACTGTGCCGGCCTGGAGTTACTGCATTCTGCCTTTGTTTTAATGTCCATTAAAGTTTGCTGCATTTAAATTACATTTGTCACTGAAGCACTTCTTGACACACACGATACCTGAATAAAAGTGTAGGTAAAACAAGTAGCTGAGTTGTTGTTTTTACTAATAGCGTTTAAGGATGGTCCATTGCTGTTCGAAATGGTAAGAAATTGTGTAACACAAAAGATGCATTAGACAAACAAATTAGATAGATTGCAATCTACTTAATTTAGCTAGCTAGCAGGGTATAGCATAGTCAGCAATCCAATGAATAGGATACCAAACTTCTCCAAATAACAAAGCCATTGTAAATCATCCAAAATAAATGCCATGATCACTATATTTTATACAGGTGTTACTATAATGATTTTGTAAATGTGATCAGCAACCAAATATTGATAATGTGGAAGTTACTGCCATTTGCCTTTGTGTGACCTCACTTTTTGCAGACAATACATAGGCAGAGTACAGTAACTTCAAAATAGTGGTCAAAAGTCAAGTTTGAGCTCAAGATTTTTTTTATGTAAATAATTGTCATACTAAAACATATGATTGCCAGATTTCCAGTGTCCTACCTATAATTAATTTGACTGGACAACTAAAAATCTTTAAAGTCATTGTTCTCAGTTCCACACTCTAGCGAGTTAAGGTCTTTTGCCTTTGTAGGGCAGTATATATATATATATATGTATTAAAAAGGGCCTATTATGCTTTTTCACGTTTTCAACTTTACTTAGTGTGTAATGTTGCTTTTTGAGCATACAAAATATCTGCAAGGTTACAAAGCTCAAAGTTCAATCCAAAGGGAGATAGTTTACTTAAAGGGGTGGTATAATGCCCTTTTTTACAATATGTAAAATAAGTCTTTGTTGTCCCCAGAGTGTGTATGTGAAGTTTTAGCGCAAAATACCCCACAGATTTCTTACAGCATGTTAAGATTGTCCCTTTTTGAGGGTCAGTAAAAACCCGTCGTTCCGTGTGTGTCCCTTTAAATGCAAATGAGCTGCTGCTCCCGGCACAGAGGGCGGAGCTTCAAGAGCTCATGTGCAGCTCCGATTACCTCACACAGACAAGCACTAAAATGTCAGAAACTTTTCTGCCTTTTATGTTTAAACTGGAGTCAGACAATGATGGAGAGACTCAAGAAGAACATGTAGAATGCAACAGGACACTTCTGAATGGTTAGTTGATGAATTTATGTTGCTTATGTGGAGTTAACTATCTTCAATTAGCATATTCTTTCATGATAATCTATAAAATCGCTTGTGTGGGAATTGTTGAAAGATGCTACAGAGTGACATGCTATTGCATTTGTGTTATGTACTGTATTGCATGTGAAACGATGGATGCGACAGCTTAAGCAGACTTCACAAATGTGCTCTACTACAACAACTCTTCCTCCTCTCAACATGGACATGCGTGTTCCCGGGGTGGGGTTTATGTAAATTTTAGGGTTAGTGATGTCACTAACCCGGGAGGAATGTCATGTAGTCCCTACCAGCCGTTTGTTGTAGTCCTTAAAAAACGATATCTTTAACCCTTTCACGCATAAATTTAAAATATTCTGGCTAACCCCCCAGTGTGAGTTTTTGGATGTTTTGTTGTTTAAACACCTTTATAATGATCACGCTAGTTGAGCTGTATGCGTGATGGGCGCCGCCATGTTAGTTTGTGCCACAGTTCAGAGAATCGGATCTGTTGGATTTAAAACACGTGAATTCATCCACTTCTCCCGAAATACATGAAAGTAAGTGGCCGGTGAACTGGGAGAAGAACAGAGTAAACTTTAAAGTTACTTACACAATGTGTATCTGATATGAATAAAACATTATTGCCGCTTCCACAGACATCAGTATGTATTTTACAAACTCTAAATGTATTGTTTTTTAGTACTTATGTGATTTTATATGTCTGAAACCTAAAATAAACATTATGTGGTTGAAAACACTGAAAAGATGTGATATATGACAGCGCTGAGCGCGTCCATCTCTGGCTCAGTGCCAGACAATGTGCGAACGCAGATTTGAATTTAGCAATTGATCACGTGATGCAATGACCATTCTGATCATACCGTTGTGATCGTATGCTCCAGGGACCAGCCTAGACTGATCACACCGGTGTGATCGTGCGAAAGGGTTAAAAGCAAATATCTTCCTTTGCTTTGAACTTTGAGCGTTGCAACTTTGTAGATGTTGTTTATGCTCAAACAGCAACATTACACAATAACGTATAGTTAGAAAAATGAAATCATAATCAACCACCCCTTTAACAGAAAACACTTTTCAAGAACTACACCAAAAAGCTTGTTTGGACTACAACGCACATCTTCCGGATCTTGTGAAGTCACAATGTCACTCATTTAAATAATCTCCGGCCAAGGAATACATAAAAAAGGGGGTGAGGCTTGGTTGACTGCATTGTTGCCATGTTGAATATATGCAGTTTGTTCAACCCCAGCTCCAATACCCCTTTCTTTGGCCTTCCTAAGGCGGACAAACACATTTTATGGAGGACAGTTTCCAGAACTGTACAGAACTGGGCTGAGTTTCCCGATAACGTTGTCTCTTAGCGCGCTACGAAGACTCTTAAGGTATAACTTAACTGAAGGTAGACCATTTCTAGGTGTGTTACCCGAACTATAGGAAGCTGCTTAAGATATACCTTCTTACGTGCGACGTTACCCGGTGCTGTCCGTGGTGATGGTGCTGAATTGGTTGATATCGATGGCTCGAGAATCAATTATTCTCTCGTGCAGGGGCTGTTTATGTGAGAAAGCGGTGTTCTTTATAAAATAAGCACTTAAGAAATAGTTTAAATTGCATTTATTAGGACTAAATAATCCAAACTATATTAGCCTATAACAGCCTTGCCTACATATTTTAAAATTGTAGGCTATCATATATTGCTGCCATAATAACCATTTTAATTTTTTATGTGCTTTCTTATCTTTCCCATTTTTGTTCGCTGAGGTGGAGCTGCGATGAAATATTGTTCTTGTAAATACTTTCCAGCATTTCAGTAAATAAAAGTATACGTCACGTACGGTGCTCGGCAGTGATCAAAAAGGATTTAAACAGTGGATTTTGAATCTCTTCTTGTAAACTCGGAGATGTGGATTCAGACGGCAATTAAATTACCACACAACCTGTTTGTCAAAAAACAGTAGGTACTAATTTGGCCAGGGATTTTTACGCGGGTTGGGTGAGAAAAAACACTGATATGGATTCGGATGGCACTAAAATCACCGACTTACCCCTGTAAATGTTTAAAGCCCATGAGAAACAATATTAGCGTCCGAATAGGACTTAACTGACAGTAGCCTATGCTTTCACTTTCACTTCAAGCGCTCTTTAATTAAATTAAATTTATAAAATTGTATTATATAATAATATAATTCAAATTCTAACAACAATCAGTGTAGGCTAATGACAATTTTATTCTTTGCATGAAAACACTTGAATTAGCCTAACTGAACACTGTCTGGGTCTGGGTGTATTAGAGTGGTCCAGACCAACCTTCCGAAAGTATGACTTACAGAAGGTATACTTAAGAAGAGTAAACTTTAACCCCGCAGTATGTTACATTGATCAGATGATGTAAACTCCTGCCACAGGCGGCCCTGCTATATCTGTTCTGACATATATGGAATGTGAGTCACCGATAACATTGTCAGAGAAGATGTGTGACTGTAAGTGTCAGAGAGTGAGAGAATGAGAGAGCGCGTTCCTTTACAAATGCCTGTGCATCAGACAATACAATGAATGCTGCTCGCTACTTAAAGTGCTGCTCATAGGAATTGAACACTGACCCCTGAAGTAAAAAACAACTGTGTAACTCATCCCACATAATTTGAGTTTTAAGCCTAAATATTTAACAATATTAAGCAGTTTTCAACATTGATAACAAAAATAAATGTTTTTTCAGCAGCAAATCAGCATTTTAAAATGATTTCCGAAGGATCATGTGACACTGAAGACTGGAGTATTTCAGATTTGCCATCACAGGAATACAATACAATTGGTAACACTTTACAATAAGGTTCATTTGTTAACATAGTTAATGTATTAACTAACATGAACTAACAATGAGTAATACATTTGTCACAGTATTTATTAATCTTTGTTAACGTTAGTTAAAAAAAATCCAGCTGTTCATTGTTTGTTCATGTTAGTTCACTCACAGTGCATTAACTAATGTTAACAAATACAACCTTTGATTTTAATAACATATTAGTAAATGTTGAAATGAATATCAACTAAGATTAATAAATACTGAAGAAGTTTTGTTCATTGTTAGTTCATGTTAAGAACGTTTCGGGAAACACGTATTAACGATAAGGTACAGCTTAAGGTGTAACTTAAGAACGACGTAACGTTAAGAAGGTTTCAGGAAACCCAGCCCTGTACAATGCCTGCTACGCACAAAAACTTCTCATTAGAAACGGAGCAATTCACATTTTGTCGGTACAATCAGTTGTTTATGCTCATGACCTGTAAGTATTTATTATGTGTTGTTGTGTTTTCTATGCAGTTCCAATTATAAGTTTTATGTTGTTGTTATGATGTAAACAAAGGGCAAAGCTGTATGTAAAAATAAATTAAAAAAAGTAAAAACTTTATGTAAAAAAAAATATTTTTTTTACAGCATGTCAAGATTGCATGTTAAGAACGCACCGTTTTAGTGTGTATACCTTTAAATGCATGAGCTGCTGCTGCCGGCACTGAGGGCAGAGCCTCGCGAGCTTGCGCTCTGTCAGGACAATCTCATCTGATAATATCAAAACAGAAACTCTCAGTTGCGGTGTTCATTTCAACCCGGAGTTGGACAATAATACCCTCAGAGCCAGAGAATATATGCTGTATGGATATACAACAGGCATAGTTTAGTTTAATTACGGTTATAAAGTATTTGTCATCTGCTTTTATCCACTATTACTACAAGCCTGCTGTAGCAGACCCCTTCCGAATGAAAGTCTTATCCATAAACTCCCTCTCTCTCCCTTTCAGTATCATCAACATACACAGAGAATTACACAAAACATTCGTAACAACTAACAGTAAATAAATATAAACACACTTTTTCAGTGGATGCTTAATAAACTGGTATACTTTATATCCGTAAAACGACTCGATGACCCGATGTCATAAAGTGCGCGCTCTCACTTTCATTTCTGCCGTGTTCACTGATCAGTAACGTTAGGCCTATCGTTAGGCCAGCAGCCATATCACATGTAGCCCAAGACTGGTTGCCTACTGAAGCTAAGCAGGGTTGAGCCTGGTCAGTACATGGATGGGAGACCTCCTGGGAAAACCAGGTTGCTGCTGGAAGAGGTGTTAGAGAGGCCAGCAGGCGGTGCTCACCCTGTGGTCTGTGTGGGTCCTAACGCCCCATAGTGATGGGGACACTATACTGTCAAAAAAAGCACCGTCCTTCAGATGAGACGTTAAACCGAGACCTGACTCTCTGTGGTCACAAAAAAATCCCAGGATGTCTTTCGAAAGAGTAGGGGTGTAACCCCGGCATCCTGGCCAAATTTGCCCAGTGGCCTCTGTCTATCATGTCCTTCTAATCATGCCCATACTGATTGGCTTCATCACTCATTGGTCTCCTCTCAACCAATAAGCTGAGGTGTGGTGGGCGTTCTGGCGCAATATGGCTGCCATCGCATCATCCAGGTGGATGCTGCACATTGGTAGTGGTTGAGGAGATCCCCCCCTTCTATGTAAAGCGTTTTGAGTGCAGAGAAATGCACTATATAAATGTAATGAATTATTATTATTATTATTATCGCTCCGGAGACTGTAAGCTTGATCATGAACAGCTGGTAGTACAAATCCATCCTCGAGTAACAACAGGAGTAAATAAAGACTGCTATGTTCATTCTTACATCCAACAACAAGACCCCTCAATCGCTTAGGAGACATTCTTGTCTACAGCTGCTCCGATGTCGAAACAATGTTGGACTGTGTTTAACTCAGGGCGGGTCTACACTAAAACTGCAGTGTCAGTCAACAGTCGTGGACGGGGCTTGTGCAAAAGTACGTCACACTGCCCCGAATCTGAGAACGGCTTGTTCTGAGATAGTGCTTATGATTTATGTGGATTTAAAAAAAAAAAGCACTGGGTGGATTTTTATCATTATAGGGTGATTGTGTACACACACTGCCAACACACATTTATGTTCAAACACCATGTAAAAGTGAATTTTGCATAATAGGTGCCCTTTAAGACCATAATTCTTCTTATTAAACCAAAACTTACTTTTTAAAAATGTTTTGTTTAATCTTCTTTCCATTTCCTCCTCTGCTGCTTTAAATTATTTATTTCTCTTTTGAATATCATTCATTGTCATCCAGGGATGAGGGCGGTGATTCACTGACTCATTTCTTTATAATCAGCCTGCCAAATGAAAAAAAGTCCTCTCGTTCCCAGTGTGAAACTTAGTCTCTCACATCCTGCGAGTTAGAGAGCGATTGCGACAGGTTGAGTCAGCACATAGAGTCGTGTGAAAGGAATGTATTACACACATGGCTGTTACTCTCAGTTATGGACTTCCCCAACTGTATGCCAGCACACTAAACTTCTTGTCCTTTCTAATTTGAAATTACAGAGTTGCTTAACACAATTCTCTATGTTCTAGTTACTATTCATATTCTAAGTTTGGAAAAAATATGTAAGAGAACTCGTCAGATTTGCCTAAACCTTTTAACACACAATGGATATATGGTCCAAAATTTTAAAAGAGGGTGTCCAAAAGTACAGTTTCCTGTTTTTAGCAGACAGGAGTGGCACCTGGTGTGTTCTTCTGGTGCTGTAGCCAATCTGCTTCAAAGTTCGACGTTTTTTTGCATTCAGATATGCTCTTCTGCAGACCTCGGTTGGTTATTTGAGTTACTGTTGCCTTTCTATCAGCTCGAACCAGTCTGGCCATTCTCCTCTGACCTCTGGCATCAACAAGGCGTTTTCGCCCACAGAACTGCTGCTCACTGGATATTTTCTCTTTTTTTGGACCATTCTCTGTAATCCTAGAGATGATTGTGTGTGAAAATCCCAGTAGATCAGCAGTTTCTGAAATACTCAGACTAGCCTGTCTGGTACCAACAACCATGCCATGTTCAAAGTCTCTTAAATTACCTTTCTTCCCCATTCTGATGCTCAGTTTGAACTTCAGCAGATCGTCTTGACCATGTCTACATGTATGGATTTGCCATGTGATCACAGGAAAAAGCATGCATTGACTACAACACAATCAGTTATTAATATTTAGTTGGTTTTCTCTTGTTTTTGTATGTGTTCATAATTTATTTATATGACAGTCATGGCCAGAAATCGTTTCATTGCGTTATCACAAATAAAACATTTGACTCCAAGCACAACTACATAATATGATTACAAAATCTTTAACAATTTTTTAATAATATTTAAATAAAGGGTGAAGATGTCAATTTTCCTTGGCCGGACATCACTTTTGGCCACTATGCATTTCTTATGCATGCATTCTTGCTGCAGAGTCTTACAAAGAAAATAAAAATAATCAGTTTTTATATACAGTATGTCCTCATGGTTTAGTGCCTGTACACTTCTTACTCTCTGTTGTGAAGTGCTGTACAATGTGACAACAGGTGCATGCACTATTACAAATGGTCTGACCCAGCTGGTATGAGGTGTATTAAAAGATGCCACAGGGTAAAACAGAAAGTGGCAAACAATTCCAGGGACAGTCTTTACTGGAAGTCTTTCTGTATTCCTGTAACACTTAAAACAGACTCAACAAATGTTTAGTTTAGCACCACACTGTAACGCATTGATTGGTAAACTATTATTGGAAATATGCAATATAATGTCGGATGTTGAAATAATGACCAGTCATGCAAGGAAAATAACTAACATTTGGTTGTGACATGGTTTAATCATTGACCTTCAAATGCTTGTTTTTTTTAAAGTAGTCTGCAAAGTATTACATGAATCTACAGTATACAATGATTTTTTTCAGAAGGTCAAGCTCATCATTGCAAACAGTGTCTCTTCCACAGCAGACCACTTAATACCTGCAGCAGCAGTCAATACAGGATCAACATACTCTACCAGTTTCTTATTCTTACTCCCTTAAGGATCTGAAACCATTTACAACTGGTAGAAGATAAGAGAGCAAAGGACAGCTCCTTCAAACCGTGTAATCACACATTAGCCAACGCTCTTGGCTTAATTGATAACTTATTCTGAGTGCTTGAGGAACTTTGCCAAATATTTCATTTGATGTCAGGAATCCCTGATCTCCATACCTTTCATTAACTGCAGTATTTATCATGTAATGATGACCATTTTGAGTGTGCATTTCTATAGCCTATGTGCTGTACACTGTAAAAACTAAAGGAGCCTCAAATATCCTGTCGGATACTCAAGGAACTTCAAAATGCAATTTAGGAGCCTCAAAGCTCTTTCTCCTATAGTAGGGTTACTGGAGGAGCATTGACAATCTTTGAGGTTCTTGCTGGAACTTATGGGATCCTTTAAGCACTTTGTATTTAGTTCAGAGGTTCTGGAGTCACCTTTTCATTACCATGAGACCTCAAAGTGCTTTGGGGGAAAATAGAGGAACTTGAATGAGGTAAAAGGGTTATTGGAAGATCTTTTAACATTTAAGTGGTTCCTGGAAGATCTCTTATGTTAAAGCCAGCTTCTGGAGGAACCCAATGGTTCAGTGAGGCCAGAGTAAGATTATTATTATCCTATTATTATTATTATTATTATTATTATTATTATTATAGGCTACTTAAGTTTGATTCAGTATACATACCCAGGTGAAAAAGACATACTATTAAATTTATTAAAAATGTATTTGAGTTTTTATTTGTTTTTAGTAGACCTACAATACAAATATACTTTAATGCATTTTTTTTAATGCACTTTTTCACTTGGGTAGCATTACATTTATTTAGTATAGGCCTATTTTATTTATTAATTTAAACAACACTAAATAATAATAATATTAATAATATGAAGAAGAAGAACCAGGAGGAGAGAAGTTTTATCTGTCACGGAACTGCTGCTATTCCTCTGCTGTCGTCGCTTCAGTGATCCTCCTCGCGCTGCTCGCGCGCAACAAAGCTCAGCTGATCGACGTCATCGGGACGGTTTGAAAGTAACGGCTCCTCTCATCAAAGCTTCCGCCGTTTGTTCGGCTCTCCGTTACAAGGTTTGTAAACTCGCCAAATAAATATAAATACAGAGTCTACTCACTATATATTCAAACACACACATATACTGTATAAACTAAATTTATTATACATTACTACGTTTTTACAGTGTTTACCACTCGTGTATTGCACAGTATCTGGTATGAAGGTTTTAGCCGCGATGCTAACTAACGTTGATCTAATGAACAAATGGAAATTATTGACTTATTGTCTTAGATTGATTTAGTCATTCAGTTCAACATATTCTGTACAACTGTGTTTTCAAATTGCTGATATAGCCTAACTAATTTAGCTGATTCCTGCTGTCATCATTGGCGTTTGTTATGAATAACAAAAGCAGGTTAATATAGTTTGGTCTGTTTTTGTTTAGCCTAACTTTACTTACTACAGGTGCCCTCATTCTTTCAAATACCATTTTAAAGCCATTTACTGGTCAATAAATATTATGTTGTGAATTCAGCTTTGTTCTTTTGTTTCCCCAGAACAACCATTACATTTCTAAAATAATCTGAACATTTCAGTGGCAACATTGAATTACAGTAAGTTACCTGCACCACATGCAAGTACTTTATTACTATGAACTTTCTCTGTGTGAAATTGTATTGTTTGACTGTGTACTTGTGTTTTTTAATCAGTTTTTCTCTGAAAATCTTCCCTCATGCTCTCAAATCTCATTCATTTTACTCAGAAAAATGATATCACAGGTTTGGTTCACAAATAATGCTATGCATTTTTTCTTATCTTTATCATTTGCATTTGAATATAAGACATTTTAACTCTGAATTATAACTTCAAGTTTAGTCTTTTTCGACAAAAAAAAGGAAAAAGCTATTATATGGCTTCAGAAGACTTATGAGTTGTGAAGTCATTGATTATTTTTAGGATCTTTTCTGGGACAGTTTTGGAGCTTAACCATTTTTACATAAATTGTTGCATTAAATTGAACTAGACAAGTGTACATAAGAATGGTTTCATGATTGATTTACACAATTTTTTCTGCTTGTGTTTCATGCAGTGAAAGCGAACGGTGACTGGAGTTGCATTATGCCTGAGATCTGCTTTTGGGTTCCAGACAGAAAGCCAAACAGGTTTGGAACGTCACAAGGCTGAGGAAATTATTTAAATTTCACAACTATCACTTTAATAACCTTACTAACAGTAAATTTTGTACTTTGCAGGGATCTCAGTAAGCTGAAATACAAGTTTGAACAAGAATAAAAATCCTCCTGTAGACCTGAAAATCATTGAAGTGCCTGGACCATCCACCAGAAAAGAGGAAAAACAAATGGAAAATTAATCTGCTGTACCTTTTCACTTTTCTAACTCTTTAAGTACCTCACACCAACTTGGTCCCATAGTGACATTTTTGACCACAAACGAAATTGCTGATCGTGTGGATTCTTATTGAAATGACTGGAATTCACCAGTGAACATTCACAGAACAACAGATAATTTTACTGCACCTTAATACTGTTTCCGGGTCGAAGCCTCTACTTCTACTTCCTCTATCTTGTTTCATGAGAATACTCAACAACCATTTATGAGCACTGTTGATTCAAGTCACACATTTAAGCTTTTCAAAAGCCATAGTGTACATTACAGTCTCCAGTCTAACGGCATCCCAGACTTCAACATTTTATGATTCAAAATAGCTGAATAACTAACCATCTAAGATTTCGGTATAGAGATAAAGGTTAGGATTATAATTTTCAGGAATATTACAGCACAATGAGTGTATATTAGCACTGTTTGTTTGTTTTTGGCATCTGATAGAGCTTTTGGACTTGGAAACAGTGATGTCAGACTTATCATCGGACTGAAACACAAATGGTTTAAAGTTAAGTAAAGATGGACATTTTTAATTAGTCAAAATGTAATTTTTTTACATTGATTTATTTCGTGGAACATATGTGTTTACATGCATTTTGTTGAGATGTCTTTTCTTGTTTATCTATTGTACATACATGGTTGATTATTCATGTTGCTTATGTATTATACTATTTTTTTGTGTATTCATTGATATTAATCTATAGTTAGCTTTTTTCCCCATGTGCATGGAAGTGTATGTATAAAAATGAATATCAAATATGTAATAAACAAATCTTATTTTGTATTTGGTTCAATTTGTTTATTATAATAGAAGTCAAAGGTAACCATAGTAACAACAAGAAATTAAATATATATATATATAAAAAATTTGGTTCCTGGAGGCACCCAAAGTGGTTCCACACAGTGCCTAATATAAGAGTTCCTCAGGAAATATTTCCTCAGGAAATCCTAATATAAGAGTTCCTCAGTGGCAAAGTGAAGAACCCCAAAAGGTTCCTCCAGGCACCTTTTATTTTTACAGTGCAGCAATTTTAAAACAACCCAGGCAACATTTCATGGTGGGGCCAATGTAGGTGTTATATGAGCTTGAGGTATGGTCCCCACATAGGACAAACCTTACCTCAAGGTCATATCATGCCTACTGATCAGTAGTTACAAGTTTGACAAATTCTTTACTGAATGAACCAGGGAGGGACCATTTACACAACACTGTTTTCAGCTAAAAACTGAAAACTTTATAAGCGTTTTGGCTGTTCATTTACACTACAACAGCATTTTGGGGGCCTGAAAACGCAGACTTTTGAAAACAGGTTTCAAAGTGCAAGTTTTTTAAAACGATACCATTATTGTGTCTGTGTAAACTACAAAAACGCGAATTTGTGAAAACGGTGACGTCATGCGCATGCGTATTACATGTTTAGTCTATAGGTATGTACTAGCCAACTACTGGCCTGGCAGCATAATATAGCATTTTAGTAGTTTTCGCGGATCTGTGTGAACGAGGATCATTTTGACAATGTTGTTGTCTGCACGTGAAAAACGCAAAGGAAAAACTGTAACATTTTTAGTACATTGTTGTCGTGTAAACGTACCCTGAGATTCATAGCAGTCATTGAATCAACATCTTCTCTTAATTGCTCTGCCACTAAGAAAGCAAATATTCTCTATTTATCTATATACCACACACTTTATATTCTATAATTTAATATCTTACCATAAGCCTCATGGTACATCAAAGAAATTCAGAAAGTCTTTCTGAATTTATTTGATGTACAAGGGGAATATGACAAGGGGAAACAATCTCCTAGTATTTAACTCTAAAACTGTGGGGTTCAAGATTGAGTAAATACCTACTGTATGTGGGTCCTAGCATGAACAAGTTTGTGAACCCATGCTTTAGCACACTATGGAGTGAATCTAGCAAGCATGGGCCATTTATGGTGACCTGATGTGACCAGTCATATAACCATTTAGGTCTCTTTTATAGTGGACAATGCCTTTTTAATAAAGATTTGAACTGTTTCTGAAAGGCATGTTGACTTTACATGAGTCACACAATATGCAGAGGAGATAAAATAATAAAGCAACCTGTTTTGGAGTGACTTGGGCATTGTGGGAAGGCAGTGTGAGAGGAAAATATATATAAAATGATGAAAAGAAAAAAATAAGAAAGGGGAAGATATCTTAGTCTGTGATGGAGGATTGACTGTTGGCTTCATACCAAAGTTAGAGCTCAAATGCCTTATCAGAGCTGTTGCTTTTCATCTTCTGCCATCACATAGAAAGCTACTTAAAGGCAAAGACTGGAATAGCTGA
Organism: Abramis brama; assembly: GCF_963993115.1. Taxonomy (NCBI): domain Eukaryota; kingdom Metazoa; phylum Chordata; class Actinopteri; order Cypriniformes; family Leuciscidae; genus Abramis; species Abramis brama. The sequence goes on along the minus strand of NC_139967.1, from coordinate 30,733,655 downwards.
GATATCAGCAAGCTTTGAAGGTTCGGCCAAACAGGCATTTAATACTTTATCTTCCAGAGTTGAATACTTTTTTCAGAGTTTAATACTTTAACTTCCAGAGTTGATCCGATACCATCTTGTCTTTTTAAATCATGTTTTGATTCCCTCTCTCCTGTTGTTTTGAGAATTATCAATAACTCTCTGTGCACCGGTGTTGTGCCAGCAGCACTTAAAATTGCTGCTGTCACCCCTGTACCAAAAACTAACAACATGGACTTTGATAATCTGAATAATTTCCGTCCCATCTCTAATCTTCCATTCCTCGCCAAAATTTTAGAACAAACAGTGGCTTCTCAACTGCTTTCTCATCTTTCCTCTAATGATCTTTTTGAGCCACTTCCGTCTGAATTCCGTAAACTCCACAGCACTGAAACAGCGCTAGTTAAAGTCACTAATGACTTGTTAATGGCTTCTGATTCTGGCCGTCTATCTATACTGATTCTTCTTGATCTTAGTGCCGCTTTTGACACTATAGATCATTCCATTTTAATCACCCGCTTAGAGACTATCTTTGGAGTTTCTGAGGTTTATGTCCTACCTCTCTGATCGCAAGCAGTTTGTTGTGATGGGTGATTGCAAGTCTGAGGTCGGTGTGGTGCACTCTGGTGTTCCCCAGGGATCAGTTTTGGGCCCTTTACTTTTTAGTATTTACATTTTTCCATTTGGCCAACTTTTAAGAACACTTGGTCTTAACTTTCACTTTTATGCCGATGACACTCAGATCTATATACATTCAAAACCTGATGTCAATATGCCGGTGTCTCTTCTTTCTCAATGTTTTACTGAGATTAAAAAATGGATGTCTGAAAATGTTCTCTGTCTAAACAGTGACAAGACTGAAGTGATGCTTATTGGTTCACCTCATCAATTGCGTAAAGCAGAGTCCATAACCTTAAGTGTGGATGGCTCTGCTTTGCAATTCCAAACTAAACAAAAAAATCTGGGGGTGATATTTGATGCCAATTTAACATTTGACCATCATGTTCATAACACAGTCAAAACACAATTTTTTCATCTCAGAAACATTGCTAAATTACGTCCCATGTTGACTTTCTCTGAGGCTGAAAAGTTAATCAACACTTTTGTTTTTTCACGTATTGATTTGTGTAATGCTTTGCTGGCTGGAGTTTCTAAAGCTACCCTAAGTAAATTACAGTTGGTACAAAATTCAGCTGCTAGAAATCTGACTAGGACCAGTGCAAGGGAGCACATCACACCTATCCTGGAAAAATTGCACTGGCTTCCTGTTAGTTTTCGTATTGATTTTAAAATTCTCATGCTCACTTATAAGGCCTTGAATAATTTGGCCCCTCAATATTTGTGTGAGCTTTTAACCCCCTACACTCCTACACGTGCTCTTCTGAAGCTGGTCTTTTAACTGTCCAAACAACACGGCTAAAAACTATGGGTGATCAGGCTTTTTCTTCTTTGGCTCCTAAATTGTGGAATTCCCTGCCCTCTGAGATTAGGAATGCAAAATCCCTTAGTGTTTTTAAATCGTCCCTTAAAACTTACTTTTTTAGGGTAGCTTTTATGTGATTCATGTGATTACTTTGTTTGTTATTTTATTGACTTTTTATTTTTATTGTTTGGTTAGATTTTTGTACTGCCTGCACTATTATGTGTATCTTTTAATTTCATATTTTTATGTAAAGTGCTTTGAGATGCTACTTTTAAAGGCGCTATATAAAATAAAGTTTATTATTATTATTATTATTATTTATCAAGCAGAACATATAACTTCAATAATGGGTAACACTTTATTTGGATGGTCCCTTTAGAACATTCAGTTAACTATAAGTAACTTTGCAGCTACATGTCAACTAACTCTCACTAGAGTATTAGTGGAATATCTGCTTAATATCTGCAAACTCTTTATTGTGATGGTCCTCCAACAGACACTCTACTGACTATAAGTAAATTTGCAACTACATGTCAACTTATTCTAACCCTAACCCTACTAGTCTACTCATACTCTACTAATACTCTAATGAGAGTTAGTAGACATGTAGGTGCAATGTTACTTATAGACAACAGAATGTGTTAAAGGGACCATCAAAATAAAGTGAAACCCAATAAGGTTACATTATCATATTTACCATGACATACCTAACTGCTTTTGCAGCCTGTTGTTGCACTGCAGATTTAGCAATAGCAATGTGCCAACTGTGCAAAAAGTTGTCTGAGATTTATAGCTTGTAGTACAGGCTACGCTAAAATGTAAGCTAAATATAGAGGAGATTCCAGAGAGTGCTGAACAGAATACCAGAGCGGTTTCAGTCTCAATGACTGACTGACTTTCACTAATTGAGGTCAATATCTGGAACAAAACAGAAAGACTGAGCCCACAGCCTGGATCTATTTATTCTTTGAAGAGGTGCTAAAAGTATAAACAGAACACCAATGTTCTTGACCTCAGCATGCAACACATTGACTATTCAGACTATCTGACATAGTGGCAGTTCTGTGCAGCATTAACATGATTTTTGCATGGCCAGCCCCCCTAAGATCCATACCAAGACACCTCAAGGCCAATCCACTATAATGAACTGAAATGGAGAAAATGCTGAATTTATTCCAAATTTATACAGTGGATAAGAAGTTCAGAGTCATGGGATGCTGTTAAGGAATTGAGGTAAATGTCACCTTTAGTCCATAAGATTTCATACCCAGACCAAGGCCAGGTTTCTCAAGGCCAAGACCACGCTCACCCACCACCATGATGTTATTGTTGGAAACTTTCATACCTTGGTATAAGTGCCTAAGGTCTGGAAATCCAGAGCAGAGCAAGCGTCTGGACATCTTGGCAAGCACCACTTAAAGGTCGGTGTCCTTCTTGATATCAAACGATCTCCAGAACTGAAAGGTTACTGCAGCATTACAGAGACATGATTACATACAACTTTTTATATTTTGTCAAATCTACTTAGATAGCTAATGTGGTGCAGATAACATAACATATTTTGAGTTTCTATTTATTAAACTAATCTCCTTTACTGTATTAACTCAAATTTTTAATTTCAGTGAACTCAAAATTTTAAGGCAACCAGGTAACTTACCTTTTTAAGTTAAACAAACAATTTAGTTTTTTACAATGTAGAAGATTGACCCATGATATCTCATCTTTATCTCTCTTATTTACTCAAGAGGTCTATTTCATAACAGTCCCCTGTCACATGCACATTTTCCTTTAAGACTTTTTGTTCTGGAAGAAAGAATAAATACAGAATGTACTTGATGTTCACTTATAGTTATGATAAGAGCACTTGTTAGCGCACAGAGGAATCCACACAACACATACTTGCTCTTAAGCCTCTGGAGACAGTTTATTTAGACAGCCCATCTGCCCAAATGCCATAAGCCCAACAAGAATATCAAATATGGTTGCAGCCGTACTGAGAACATCCTACACAAGCGCACTGTAAAAGTAATCACACATGTGGAGCACAGAAGAATAAAGGTTTGGAAGTAAATAGGGTTTTCCCTATTGACTTACATTATATGTACTGTACAAAAACATTCTTCGAAATATCTTCTTTTATGTTCAACAGAAGAGAGAAAGTCATTCAGGGTTAGAACAACATGAAGATGAGTAAAATATTAAATTTTTTTAGGTGAACTATAATTCCTACAAATAAAATTGGTACCAAGGTCAATAGGATATGAACATATATTTTAGCAATAAAAGTTATAAAGCTTGAAAACAACATTTAAATTCTCAGGTACTACTCTTGGCCCACGGCTCCCTCAAGCGCGCTCTGCATTCCAGCAGTACTGCACAGGCTAATGCTTGTGCCGAGCTACTCATACTGTGTCACTGCAGATGTTAATCAGATGGTAAGACAGGCCATATGGTGAAGTTTATCCGTCTCCCCGCTGACTGGAGTACACTCATCTGGAACTGATCTGACTCCGACCGCGTATAATCTGAGAGGTTACAGCCCTCTGACCTCAAAGATGATCTGTTTGTTTTGGGGGTGTTGCATAAGCCCTGGGAATGTGTTTTCTTTAGCTGGGGGAGATGGATGGACGATACGGGTCCATAAAGGGGTTGTGTGATTTACAGAGGATACACCTCTTTAAGAGGAAGAAACAGGAAGAGGGTTACTTAATCGCTCTGTTCCAAAACATATAGTGTGCTTCCTTAGTAGGCCGCATTTGTAAAGCTTCATATAGACAAGCTCCTACACAAATGCTGGTTCAGAAGGAAAGCAGCATAATTACTCTGCCTTAGATTCCTTCTTTTGGCCAAATTATAAGGCAGCAATTCATGTATTTTTTTTGGAGAAAGCAATCCCAGAATGGCACTGTGACAAGCTCAGAGAACAATTTTTTCCCCATTTATATTACCCGTAGGGATTTTTTAAAGAAAATATTTGTTAGAGAGTTATGAATCAAACTATTGATTTAAAGATGATGATGATTGTATGTATATGTTATGCTCATTATATATTTAAGTAGTTTGAGAGCATAGGGAGACTGACTTGCAGTGCTAAAGAGTGTTCTTTTGGTGCAATTTGCTTGTGATTCTGATTGGTGGAAATGTCTCTGAAAAATTATGTAGTTTTGTTTCCAGACATTTGAATAAAACTTTCAAAAAAGTCCAGTACACACATTACTACCGCTCAGCAACAGCAGCTGTCCCTGTTGCTAGGTGAAAAGAGCAGTCCTCTGTAGGCTAGACTCCCCAATATAACAACGCTCGATTTGACCTTCGTGGACTTTGAGAGTGTGGCCTTTGAAGTCTGCATTCTTCGAAGGATGCAGCCTCTGAACTGGGACACAGCTATCGTTTGCTGTTAGCATGTCGCTAAGCTAACAACAGAATAGAGTGCAACAGTTCGGTTCCAGAAATAAAAATCCCATTCACTTTCTCCATAGAGAAGTTGATTTTTTAAACTTTTATACCTTTGAAGAAAGGTCTACTGTGGGCCGTTAGTCTGCATTATATATATTTTTTGTTTAATTCCTGGTGAAAAACAGAGTTCACCATGGTTCATTTATGTACATAATAAGGAGAATAAACTATCTATAAAATCGCATCTTGTCAACATTTGAACAGCTTTAAAGTTGTTGTTTTTTACATTTGTATCGTTACATATTCGAGCAAGTTAAAACCTATTAATTACATTTATAATCTGGGGGATGAATCTTGGGATAGGCTATGCTGTGGATGATCCAATCGTTCTATTCTTCGCAGTCCAGGAAATGAAAGACACATTTACTCCGACTAAATGCAAAGTACAAACAAAATGGTGTAGTCACCCCAGAAGGGCAAAATAAAATGAGCAGAGCAAAGAAAGAAAAACTTCACACAAAGACATCAAGTTCATCAGACAGCATCTAATGGACAGACAATTGCCTTAAGACACACATCCAGGGCGTTAGTTGAGCCTCACTGACCCTTAAGGTCAAGTCTAAATGAACAGAACTGCTAGTGCTCATCTTATCATTAATGTGACAGTTATGTCTTCATTTAGTTTGTATTGTCTTGTATAGTTCATTTGCCCTCATTGTGTATCTTGATTAGTTAACCATTCACACCTGTTTCTGTTCTCCCTGATTACATTCTTCCTCATTAATTCCCTTATAAAGTCTCCCTGTTCTGTTCAGTCCACCGTTGCTGATTGTATGTTACCCTGTGAGTACTCTTCATTTTCTTGGAATAAATATCACTTATTTGGATTATCTTCGTCTTCATGTGCTCTCTTGTTATCTGCCTTGTTAGCAGCGCGACAATTCATTTACAGTCCATTTAATTACACACATTAACATAACTGAGTGTAGCTATTGCTATTTTTTTTCTTTTTTTTTTTCTGAGGAGGCCATCACCTTCACCTCAGTTTGGTATAGCTGAACAGTAACCTTAACTCATTTTAAACTTTTTCTTTCCATTCATCTGGTCCGTTATATCTGCTTCTGATGATGGAGGAATTGTAAAATAATTTTTCTAAAAATACTGTTAAGCTATTTTAGTTCTTACAGAACTGTGGGTCCACGTAGCTGACGACAGCTCTTTATTCTTGGGTGTGCCACCCGTGTATCATCCAAGAAGGTTAGACCGCAAACCTCTCCAGTCCACAGTGGTTTCCCTCACTACCCATTTCAGTACAAATCATACACACACACTTTAAAATCTTAAACATGTCTGAACTCTCTCCAGAAACATAAGAGCAATACATTCAGTACGTTATCTATTACATTTTTCCTCCTGTCAATTCAGGCCATTGAAGGAAAATGTAACTAAGCAGTCGGGATGAAATTTTTTCTTCCATATACCACACTGTGACTGAATATAAAATATGTGCTGGTCTATTCATATGTGCCGCTGATGTGCTTCTATTCGCGGTCTAGACAGGTTGTTTCCCATACAAACAAAGTATGTGTTTCCTTTGGCAAAGTATGTACCTGTGGAACTGGTTTGTTCATCTCGATACTGAAGCGGTATGTGCACAACCTTGTTTTCTTCTGGTTCTGAGAGTGTACTATTATTTTACTGCCAGTAAGATATTTTCATGGTTATTATGAAGTAGATCTTTTGGATAAAGATGCATTTGAGGGAAACACAGACTGAATGGTGGTTGAATCATTTATTATTGGTGTTACACAAATCAAGCAGCAGAATTATGGGCCGCACTGGCCAGACCTCCAATCAATCTATATGACGTTTCCATTCAAACCAATACTAAATCTTCACAAATTAATTTAGTGATAATTATATTCACATATGTATACTTAAAAAACAATTTCAATTTCCACGTATAAAAAGACAACTTAAAATCTAACAAGATTTAGTGCAAAGGCAGAAACAGTAAAAAAAAAAAAAACTATTGTTTTTATTTTACAATTTCCAGTACAAAAAAAAGTGAGGTTAGAGATGTGTGTCTGCGATCGGGATCCGCCGCAGCTCTACGATCTGAGAGTTAGCCACACTACCTCCATCATGACTGCCGTGGATTGACTCGTTGTCACTCATGTTAAGGCCAGAACCTGTGTGTAGGTAAACCATTATTCTCATATTTTGGTCTCTTCCAAAGAAACATAACTAGTATTCATATTTTTTTTTTTTTTTAAGTTCAAGGGAACTACCATTTTGGAGAAAGGGGACGTACCAGTTTTTAAGGCAAATATGAGGTCATCAAACTCCTGTGACTCCTCGTCCTGCACCAGATTAGTGTTGATGAACCCTCCTTCTGTGATGTAGGTCTCGTCCTGAGGACTCTGTTTGAAAACACTGCTGGGTTGACTGCTGGGTCTCAGTGAAGCTCTCTCCCAGTCTGCAGAGATCTGCAAAACATAACAAAAAGGGTCTTTAGATGTCAGAAAAAGCAAACAACTACCATTTTTTCAAAGCTTCAGCAAATTAAAATGCCTTCTAGTTTGTGTACCCAGTCTGAGCTTAAATGACCCACACAAATCAGCCCTGAATTCACTGGATTTTCTGGTGCTGGGGCCATTCAGAGGTTACAAAGGCTTGGATTTCTATAGAGTCTTGCTAGGATGGGTTTGTGGGGTGAGACAGAGTTCACAAGCATTCATATGTTATGTAATTAATTCTGGTATAGCTGAGGATGAGATTTTTATATGTAAGGGAAATTAATAATGTTACAAAATAGTTATTTTTAAAATAAAGTTCTTTTGAACTTTCTATTCATCAAAAATATGAAAAATGTGTTGGGTTTCTACAAAAATATTAAGCAGAACAACTTATCTATCATCAACAATGATAAAAATAAGAAACGTTTCGGCGACACTTCACAATAAGTGTACAGTAATAAAGTACTTACAAATCATTTGCATAACTATTAGCTTATAATTAATTTATAGCTTATTATAGCAATAGTCTCTACATTGTTAATATATTAATAGGCTATATACAAATAGTGAGTTCTTCATTCATTGTCACTGTAATTAACACAATTGTTATTGTTTAATAAGCTCATATGTAAAAAAATACACACTTTAAAACTCATATTTTCCGTGACCTAATCTAAAGTCATAACTATTTACCGTTAATAAGCTGTAAACAAAGCATCAAAAACATCTAGTTGTACATGTGAGCTAAATATTTATTATTATAAACAATAATAATTGTGTTAATTGCAGTGACAATGAATGAAGTACTCACTATTTGTATGTAGCCTATTAATTAATAATGTAGAGACTGTATAAACTATTAATTAACTATAAGCTAATAGTTTGCAAATGATTTGTAAGTACTTCAATTATAAAGTGTTACCAATGTTTCTTGAGCACCATATCAGCATATAACAAATATTCTTGAAGGATCATGTGATTTTTTAAATATATTAAAATAGAAAACTTTAATTGTAACAATATTTCACGTTGTTACTGTTTTTACTGTATTTTTGATTAAATAAAGGCAGCCTTTGTCGAGCCCAAACTTTTGAATGGTAGTGTATATAACAATACCAATGATGACTTAAAGATCACTTTTACTTTTATATTAAATAATCATGACAATACTTGCTTTGGGAAATCCAGTTCATTAAATAATTTATAAGAGGTTCATTTCACTTGATTATTTTCTCTTTTTCTAAACTTGACTGACAAAAACCTGATGGACCAAACAATAATTATTCATAATCAGAGAATGATAAATTCTCACATTCTCACCTAAAGTTACAGTAAAGCAGCCGATATGCTATGAACAATACAAAAACATAACACTGCAAAACAAACACCATTAATAATGACTTCACCACGGCTGGTTTGAGACACTACGCTTTACATTTCAACATTCCGGTTTCTTTGTTATGTTGTTATCCTTCTAAATGTCATGCAGCCATATTTTGTAATATAAACGGTACAGCAAACTCTACCAGTAGACATATTTCTAATGTTTCCGCATATAATAGACACAATAAACTAAATAGAGACTGTTTTGAAGAGGCAAGGATATCCATCACACTAACCTTCTGACTTCATCTTGTGACATAAATCTACTCTTTCACTCATTTTAATCATCAAAGCAAAGAACAATTTGCCTCATAAAACACAACATTGTGAAACAGTACATCTGGCCACCCCTCCCTATGTGCTTCCTAATGGCAATGGCTTCATTTCCTTTGCTTTTCCCAGGAGGATGTAGGGAGAGGCCACTCCAGTCCACCATGTCCCAGGCACCACATTCTGGTACAATAACCCATCAGCAGTCCTGTAATCAGAACAGAATGTACGCTGGGTGAACTGAGCACCACCAGGCACCTACTCAAGTCTGTTTGAAGAGCCTGAGGAGACGGCCACCCCTCCAGTGCGTGGTTTCCTTTCCTAACTCTACCGGTCACCTCCTCCCCACTCAACCATCTCTTGTCCCGAGGCCACATGTGACACTACAAGCCATTTTAAGCCAGAAGTCAGTGCTCTCATGAACAAAACAGGATTACCTCCTAAGTCTGCACTAGAGGTCAAAAACTATAGTCTTGCCACAGTAGCAAACTATTGATTTGGCCCCTCATGCTGAATTGTCAAATCAAAATTCAGTAAGGCTGGGAAACTATAGCATCAATGGATTCAACTAAGCAGGCAAGGTTTTGGGAATACATTGGCTTTAGTTGAATAAATAAATATATTTACAATTTCAAGGCTTTTTGCATAGATTTTTCTCTTTAATATTGGAGGATGAACTTAACCCAGACTTCTTCATTTGCACCCACACAATGAAAAGACAAACCCTAGCACTGACAGCACAAACAAAAAATACCAAAACGTAGGGTGAACTATGTAAAAGTTGAATGGAGCATTGATAAAAAGCTTTTACTTTAAGTTTTATTATGATGCTACAACCCTCACAAATGTAAATGTATCAAACTAATAATGAATATAATGACTAATAATTATAGACTTTTCAACACAGGTAGGCCCTATTTTTTTATTTAGATTTTTTTTTTTTTTTTTTTTTAGATAAAGTGGGACAGTGGTTTTAATTCATAAACATATTTTTGTTGTAATTCAAATATAAAACACTCCTGAAGATAATTAGCATAATAATTAATTCCTTAAGAAAATTCCTCATTCCAAGACCTGAAAAAAAACAAAAAAAAAACAAAACAAGCGCAAGCACCATTCCGACAAAACCCGGTAAACATGTCTGTTGTCGTTGGCTGGCCTATATGTCAATCCAGTATGAATTAGCCTTACATTGGTCAAGTTGGATTTTAGGACCATGGTACAGTAGATCATTTGTTACTGGTTCAAAGGTTGTCAATCTGCTCATTCTCATCACCATCAACTGGTAGTCAAGATGATCCATCATCTAAATAAGTTTGGACTGGGAAATAACCATAAATGACCTATAATAACCATACACTGTTCAAACTAGAAACCATGGGAAGGGTAACACATAGGATACTGTATGTATCGTGCAAATTATGGCACAGCTTCTATTAGGCTATTGGAAAATATTCATGCTATTGTATGAAATGTTTCATGAACCTAATGAACGTATGCTCATAATCCATTAAAGTTTTAAAGAGTATCTCGCTCTATCTGAAAGCTACTGTCCAAGTTCATCTACTGTAACACGTTGAGGTAAAACAGAACAGTAGTTAAAACTAAAACCCAAGCAAATAATTAAATGTTATCATAAAATAAATAAATAAACAAAAGAGGTCAAGATTCTGCAGCCAATGAGATTGTTTGCTCAACATTTAAAGGGCCCCTATTATGGATTTAAAAAAAAATACCTTTCATGTAGTGTGTAACATAGCTCTAAGTGAATGAAAACATCCTGCAAAGTTTTAAATCTGAAAGTGCACAGTATATAAAGTTATTGTCTTTTAAAAGTAAGAGTCGACTCTGAGTCAATGAAATGAATTGTTTTTCAAACGAGTCATAACCCGTTTCGTTGTGACGTCAAGACGAAACATTAGCATATTGCCCGCCCACTTATTGCTCACGCAGACACCAGGGAAAACTTGAACCTCAAACTGGCAGCTGATTCCTGTGGATACTGAATAGCATCATGTCAAGAAGACGCTGTGCTCTACAATGTGAAGGTAAAGCCATTTTTTTTTTCCTGTCCAAGGACAAGGATAGGATGTGAAGAATCAGTGGTTAAAATTCATCTTTACCATGATATCACAGCAGTATAATCCTAAACTTTTGCTGTGTTCCCTTTATTTCACTGACGACTGCTTCTCAAATCTCGGAGTTCAATGCAGGATTCGCAAACCGCTTGCTCTTGGAAGATGGTGTTCAAAATACTTAGTTTTGAGTTTTATATTGTGTAGGTCTCCTGCTAACTGGCTAACTCACGTTATCACTGTCTTACTGAAATACTTCTGCTAATCAGTTTGTGGGCCACTATTACCTATAACTGTGTCTATTAATGCAGATTGTCTGTCATTCTCACTACTTTGAAGAAAGATTAATCATGGAGCAAAATTTGTTTTACCAACGTTTATGTTACACCAGTCATTCACGCTAGAGCTCGGCTAATGTATACATTGCATACATGCACTGTTATTGATACAGTTTCCACGTGTTCACCCCAATATATAACAAAAATACTCGGTAAATAAATGAGTACAAGTAAAATAATCAGTTTGTTGATGGGCATGCACTTGTTAATGCTGATGGTGAGGAATTATAGTTGCAACATCTCATAATGTACCTCAAACTGAGCAAGTTAGTGTATCACTGAGAAACGTCCTGCTCGAGTTGTCCTTGCGATGGAGGTTCGGGTTGAATAACTAGTTCTTCCAATGTTACATCATTGGACTCGTGCTCGCATTGATATGGTAAAATCGACGTCATTGTTCATTACTGTCTTTAGTTTACGGTGTAGGAAGCCTCAGGACACGCAGAGCTGACATTGTTATGGCAATGGGCGTTTTTGTTTTCGACGCGCGTGCTGCACGCGGTAAACCAATCACAACAGACTGAGCTGTCTGGCCAATCAGAGCAGAGTAGCTCACGGAAAGGCGGGATTTAGAGAGATTGATTCATTTGACGAGTCCTTTGAGAATCATTGAAAATGTGGTGATGTACAAATGTATATTATGAGGAAATGATCTTGACGGACTAGATTTGCTACACATATATCCAATAACATGCTAAAACTATTCAGAGAGTTGTCATGATTGGAAAAATATATATATAAATATATTCTACTCAATTTGTTTCAGCAGTAGTATACTTTCAATCTCACTAATACAAGTACAGAGTCTTGAGAACAGCTCAGACTGCAGGAATATCTCCTTTATAAATATCTCCTCTAAAAGCCTTTCTTGATCTCTGCCGATCTTTCCCATGCAGGCTGTGCTCTCTCCACAGGCCTCTCTCTCTCCTCCTAACCTCATGTACACCCTCTTTCCTGGATCTGTGAAAAGTTTACATTGAGGGCTCAGAGGAATGTGAGCTTCTACACCAGGCCTCTTTATTGCATAACACTTTCACAGTCTATGTGTGCGTGAGCAGACTTGATGAACAAACACAGGTCTGAGAATCCTCTGCCTTAGCCTGAGGATGATAAATAGGTGGTTATGCAAACACACATATATCTAAATGCTACCAATGTAATGTTGCAAGTACATGTGTGCTAGGAAAAGCTGTCAGATGCCACTGCCAAATAAAGCATGAGCAATAACTTATCATTAGAAACATTTATCAAAACCCTCAGTAACAGACGCACCTCTTCCATGGCACTGATGAGGTTCTGTGTGGACTTGCTGATTTCTCCTCCACCGACGGTAGCGGCACCGGTGCTCTGATACATGGAGTCTGGGCTGCCGTGACCATTCATCTCCACGGTGTAGGTTGCCTTAGCTGGCCAAAAGACCTGACTATGCATGATGAAGTACACGGAAAACACATACAGACCCTGGAAAAAGATGAATCACAAGTTAGAAGAGCTCAGATTCAGAGAAGGCTAAATGTAAAAGGAGCAACATTGTAAAGACTATCACATCTAAAGTGTCCATCTGTTTGACATTCCAAATGTGTTTGTGCAACTAATCAAAAAGCACAAACATCACCAATCATTTGCTCTCCAAATCCAGATGACATTTTGTAACAGAATGACATCATTTCCCTCCCTCTGACATCATTGTCAATGAGGGTCTGGCCAACCGTGAATGATAATGGTCAGTAGCACCCAACCGAATATTGCTGTACACACACTCTTGCCAAATATCTCATGAACACCAGAAATGTTGTAACAAATGTAACATATGGTTGACAGACTGCAGGTGAAACTAAAATGAGTGGAGAAAAGTGCTGAGCTTTTGGTAATACAGAAGTCGGAAATATATGAAGACGGTATACAACATTAAACTGAACCCTTCCAAGTTCCAAAATGTAACAAAATATGCTTTATTTTATACTGCTGTAATTATTACTCTAATATCAGAATTGTTTTATATTATCAGGACAGGTAGAGATCCATCCGTGTTAGATATAGATCTGGGTCGCTAAAGACCCGAATATGTAATAATGATGGGCAAAACATTCATGCATTAAAATATTATATATATATATATATATATATATATATATATATAGAGAGAGAGAGAGAGAGAGAGAGAGAGAGAGAGAGAGAGAGAGAGAGAGAGAGAGATATAGGCTGTAGATTTTGTGTATGTATACAGTAGAATGTGTATATATTGGACTTGCTTCCAAATGAAAGGTAAACATAATGTAGACTTTACTGAAACCACTGAAGCTCAACATCAAAGGCAGGAAAAATAGTGGATATAAGCACGTACACACACACACACACACACACACACACACACACACACACACACACACACACACACAAAACAGAGCATTGATTTCAGGGCTCATTTAAAGACTATATGTGGGCAGCCTGTGCTCCACTGAACAGCTTTATCACTGCTACCTGAAAGACACACAAATGTCCAGAGGCTAGAGCAGCATGCTCAATTTTATTCTGCTAGTTACATAACTGTTCTCAGTTCAGGACAGAAAAGTGTGGTTTTACTACCTCGGGTATAAGGGAAATGAGCTGACATGATGCATCTTGTGAGAAATGGTGTGGAAGAAACAGACCAAGACCACTAGTTAAAGGAATAACCTTTAAAGGAATCGTCCACCTAAATTTACTCATCTGCATATCATTCAAGACACAACAGCACAATTAAAGTTTTTGCGTAAGTAACATGAAATCTATATGACCCGTAAGCCATATTCCAAGTCTTCTGAAATTTGGAAACCAGTGTGCCCAAAACTTGTGAACACACTGAAATTGAAGCCGTTATTCACAGATAATCTATGATATTTTAACCCTTTCATGCATGATTTACGATAACCACAGTCAGGATTATTTTTCTGTGTTTATATTGCTCTTAGGGGATGAACAACTTTTTTTAAGTATTGCATTACAAGTAACATGCATTATGTAATCAGATTACTTTTTTGATGTAACTGCAAATTACAATAATAAAACAAATACAATTATTTACAGCCAAAAAATTACTGAAAGTGAAGTATTTTCAAGAACAGCAGTCACAAGTAATAGTATGAACTGTAGCCGAAATATAGCTAGTGATTCATGATGTCCAATTTAGTGGACAAATGATTAATCAGAACTTCCTTCCAATCTATGATATGCCTCCATGGATGTTAGTGTTACGTTTATGTTTGGTTTTGGTTGTCATTGAGTTTTGTTTTTTTCCTGTCTGCCTGCCCGTTTATGTTCCTAGTTTATCTCATCAGACTTATTTCACATCTGTTCCCATTCTGTTAATTATCATCATAATCTGTGTATTTAAGCTCTGTGTTCATTCAGTTCATTGTTCGGTGTTGTCTATGTTACATGGTTTTGCTATGTCTTCTATTACTGATTTTTTTTTTTTTTATATTACCGACCACAATTTTGGAAGGAAGTGTAGCAAGGTAATCTTGCTGACTACGGAATAATGTCTTGATATCTTTTTCACTTTCTCTATTATACATCCTTACATCCGGAAATCAGTGGTTCATATAAAGCTGTTTACAGGCTTCCCAATCAGGCAGGACTAGCAGCACCATTCAAATGACATTACTGCAGTTTAATTACATTTACAGCAACAGCCACTGAGAATTTAAGAGGACGATGGAAAATTAGCATCAGGAAAAAAACAGCACACATGAAAACAGATGCTTAGGGCTTGATTATTGAAAACAGACTGGAACGTTCGCAGGAAATAAGGGGAATGTGTAGTGAATGGTTAAAAGCTGTAAAATATTACATATACATATAAATGATTCCTGAAGAATTCCTATGAGAATTAAAACCAAATTGAATCAACACAGCCACAAATGTCTCTACGGGCCGGCCTCCCACATGTTTGTGAATATTTTCCAGAGGAGGAGGTCATGTTTTGTTGTAGGCACTGTTGACATTTATGTGGTCATTTAGAGTTTGACTCAAAGGGAGTCAAAACAAAATGTAGGTGCTATTTATGCTCTTTCTAGGTGAAGGGCATCATGTTTAACCCAGTCATGTTTTGGCTGTGTCAGAAACAATAACGGCTTCTCTGACCTGCTATTAGTCAGTCTGTAATTTATGACAAGCAACACAGAAGCAGAACAAATATTCTCAACTGTGTGTTTATGTTGTTTACACTAACTGTAACAGTGAGGAAATATTGAGGACAGCAAGCACTGATATGGATGGTTTTATCTTTTCTGCTGTTGGTAAGGAATTTTGGTTAAAAAGTTACTTGTTACTCGAACTTGGTACGGGGCAACAGCCACAAGAGGCCATCTGAACAACACGCCGATGTCAAACTCAGTGTCAACAAGCTTTAAGACATATTTAGCTTGTTATGTTGCATTTTACTTTATAAATCAGTCTGTTGCACATCTATATGATAAATATGCACTTCTGTATGATGCTGTTTTCTTTTTTGCATAGAGATGAAATACTGAGAACAAAATAAGATAGAACAGATAGAACATGTATTGCATAAACCCGCATCTGTTCAAGGAAGAAAAAAAAAGAAAACTCTGTGTAAAGTTGCATCAAATTATTAACAGTGAAGGTCCATAAGCCTAAAGGTGCAGTCACAGACAACTTCGTTCAACCCACTGACCAACAGGAAGCGGCTTGGTATGAAAGTGACTTTTATGGGAGCTGTGCTTCGTATACTATTGCACAATGGACCCGTTTTTTGGTCCTTAAAGGGACAGTTCACCCAAAAATTCTGTCATCATTTACTCGTGCTCAAATTGTTCCAAACCTGTATGAATTTATGTATTCTGCTGAACACAACAGTTTATGGACCCCAATGACTACCACAGTATTTTCTTTTTTCCATACTATGAATGCAATTCAATGGGGTTCATAAACTGTTTGGCTACCCATATTCTTCAAAATATCTTCTTTCGTGTTCAGCAGAAGAACCACATTCATATAGGTTTGGAACAACTTGAGCATGAATAAATTATGACAGAATTTTCATTTTTGGGTGAAATATCCCTTTAAAAGTTATGTAACATTTTAACGTATAAAATCTTCAGCGAAAAGTTTAAGCATTCTTCTTCCTTTTCTTCCTTGTAACACAATCCTGATGATAAAGAGTTATTAAGAGAAACCATCCTATGAAGTTAGTCAAGTGTTAACTTCTTCCAGCACTAGTCTATTGACTGCAGTGGTTCCAAGTCAACAGAAAAACAGACATATATAATATATAATGACTCTGAATATAGTCCACCCCCTCTCGTGGCCAGTATCTTTAAGACGATGTTATGCAAGAGATGCAGAGCCTTTAGAAATCAATAGGCTCTAAAACTGCAGTAGCTATCTCTTCTATCTATCTAGAACGGGTAGAAACTATACGACACAATAGCAGACTGGGCAGTTGTGCAGTGATAGTGAGGTGATTGTGAGAGTAATACATCTGTATTCAGAGATAAGATGGCTGTTTGCAGGTCTTACACTAAATGCGGAGCCCTTTGGGCCCTCAAATGTGAAGATTACCTGTATCGATCTATTTTCAGGATTAGTGGTGCACTCAAGCTGTGGACCCTTAAATCAAACTGAATGTGATTCTGGGGATTAGAACTTTATTACTTTTACAGTTCAATGACAAAATACTTCAGAGATAAGATTAGATTACACATATTTAACAGTAACTAACCACAACTTGCTCTGTTTTGAGAAATTCTCCATCTACAGTATAACCACATCCCCATTAAATAAATAACCACTCAAAGGTTTGGCATCAGTAAGGGTGTCTGTAATTTAAAAAAAAAAAAAATGCTTTTGCAGGCTCATGCTCACCAAATCTGCATTTATTTGATCAAAAATAAAGTAATAGTAACAGTAATATTGTGAAATATTATAACTATTTAAAATTTAGCTTATTTATATTTTAATGTATTTTTAAAATGTCATTTATTCCTGCATGGCAAAGCTGAATTTATCCATTACTCCAATCTTCAGTGTCACATGATCATTCACAAGAAGCATTTGTTACTATTATCAATGTTGAAAACAGTTTTGCTTAATATTTTTGGAAACCTACTTTTTTTCAGGATTCTAAATAAACACTTTTAAATAAAAGTGAGAGTTACATCATATCATGTGTGTTCTTACCAAAAAGATATTGAAGATAACAAGGAGGATCAGCATCCACAGGTATCTGTAGGCCATGTGCAATCCAGCCCAAAGACAGACCAGAGACACCAGAGCGAACAGATACAACATCATGGGCACCTCTGAAGAACAAACAGCAAGAAATTGAGTTAACCTTCAATTGAGTTTGCATGATCAAATAGGTTCATTTGAAAAAATACATTTCAAGATGGCAACATTTGAAGTTAATATATTTCTAGAAAAATCACAAGAGCTTTGCTCATCAGTTTTCAGATGCATGGATGCTGACTGTGCTATTTTGTCTCTGCTTGCATGCACTGATGCCAGCAGCCAGGGTGCTGTTTTCAGTTACAGAGTGAGCCGGCCAGGCATGCTTCAGTTTTTCCATAGTTCAGACAAGCTTTTCACATGCAGCTAGAGCCCTTTGAAAAGCTTTCGCTCTGGCATAAGAGCCATGTGGGCACGTTTATTGACCTGGGGCAGGAGTCCAAGATGGCTGCCAGCGAAAACAAACAAACCAAAACAACAAAAGAGGGGGAATAAATATCATTAAGCATGTAACAGTGACTGTTCTGGGGTGAATGAGGACAGCCATGGGTGCAAAGTACTTGGCCCGAGAGCGTTCTTCGTGTGGGCAAACAATGCGTCCCAGTGCCAAGAGTCACTCAAGCGTACTGCCATAAGGACTTTAACCAGGCTGAGTGTTTTACTTTAACAACGGTTATGAGTTTAATTGCTGAAACATTCACTCAGCTTGAGAAGGTGGAAGAAAAATATGTTGCAAACACTCTGTAGGTCAAACCCTGAAATTCTGGCAACAACATAAAGTAATAATTTACTCTAAGTCATGGTATCATAAACATAAGTGCTAGGGTTATGCATTTTGATAATTCTGTGTAGTTCAGTGTGTAGTGTGTATTTGAATACTTAAAGTACTCACAAACCCATTCATGCAAATAAGCAAAGATGCAATACAGCAACTACCAGCAGAAATGAGCATGTAACCAAATCACAAATATTTAAATGTTATAAAAAATAAAATTACAATAAAATAATAAAATAGTACATTTTATTTATAAAAATAAACGATTTAAATCAAATTGAATTGAGTGTCTCACGCGTAATCTTTATTTCCTGTAACTTTTTTTTATTTATTATTATTATTATTTTTTTATGAGGTTAAGTGCTCACGGAAGAGATGGGTTTTCAGCTGTCTTTTGAATGTTGTCAGGGATTCTGCATTCCGGATAAGGGTGGGGAGAGCATTCCACCAGCATGGAACCATGAATGAGAATGTTCTGGAAAGTGATTTTGTGGCTCTCTGTGATGGAACCACGAGACGTCGCTCGTTGACCGATTATATGTATATATGCTTATTTATCATCAAAGCTCTCTCTATTTTTGCTGTAGATCATTAAATCCTTACTCTGCCTCAGAAGTCTGTCCAAACTCAGTTTTGTGAGGTACCTTCATGCGCAAATGCTGCCTGCAAAGTCATTGCCTGATAAGACAGCGAGCCAGCAAGTCAGCTGCATACGTTTTTCAGATGCAGACATAGTTTGTAGACCAGAAAGACTTGTCGGTGATTATTGTTGTGTAACATGTAACCCCTGATAATTAAACAAATACATAAATAAATGCCATTTTGTGTTTTCATGACCTTTCATTACTGTCACCCATCCCCTAATAAATCATTACACTTCTTGTATGTTACCTAATACCACTTCCTTTGGCTACACTAACACCTCATTTGTGATGACTATGTTGGCCAAGTACACAGCCCGGCAAAGCTGTGGCTGATAATTAGAGAGAGGGATAGACAGTCTGTGTCATTGTTTCTTTCAGCAGGCCTTATTTGCATCCACTCACCTCCTCGACCTCCTGAGAACCCTGTTTTTTAATTCGTACATTTAATGAGGGAACAAACAAGTTCGGCTCCAGAATGGAGAACAGGTTGACTCATCCATCATGCACTCCTTTCATTACATAAACATGGACGTGAGCTCGGCCGAGCACTCTGAGTGCTCCAAACAATAGCAGAGAAAACCTGTATTCTCTTTTTTTTATAAAGCGCTTTCAGTGTCTATTTGATTTAGAACTAGAGCATCAATTCACTTATGAGACGACCTGGAAATTGAGTGAACAAGCGGAATATTAGAATATTAGCCTCTCTCTTTGATGCCTGCAATTGTTCGGACAATTAGAGGCTGAAATTAGACAACATATTAGCTCGGTTTGTTCTAGCACATGATTGAAGGTCATTAGATGCAAGATGTGCAGAGCCCACATCTAGGGGAAAGGAATATTCATTGGTTTAACCTCAACAACACAACGCTTCCCTGGGCACGCTTACCGCATCCCTGATGACGGAAAACAATCACGCGTGCACCTGCAGACTTGTTCCCGCATGCTAGCATCTAATCAAATTAAGTGAAGCAAAACACCCTGCAAGTTCAAGAGAGATTTCAAATAATCCTCAAATTCTCCAAGCATCATTGCTGATATGCATGCACGCATGACAAAAAACAGCAAATGAGATTATAATTGGCTTTCATTAGCGTGAATAAGGGTGAAGAGAATCAGTCCAATCCAATATCCGACTTCCTTTAGGGACAAGACTTGCTGTTTGAGAACACGGCGTCCTGTGCCTTCAGTGTCTGCACCATCCCAGTGTTTCACCAGCAGAACTAATGCACAAGCATTAACATCTGTTATGCTGGTGCTTTGATGTTAATATGGCTCTGATGACACCATGAGTGCAAAGACAAACAGAGTCATAGGCCATGCATGACTGACATGTCTCTGGGTTGAGTCAGTGGAAGACCTGCCAGTCGAAGCAGGCAAACATTATGAAAGACTTGGCAATGAAATTTAGGCCACACATTCTTTAGCTGAGAGACAACACATGGCACAAGGCCGAAGTTTAACACCAGGTTAGCACAACTACAATGCCATGGTCATTCCTTCCACCTGTCTTACTTTATCTGCTGTTTGCATTTGTCTTGACAGTCTTACATTTACTTTCATGATGTTCTGGTGGCTATTTACTTTTACTGATGCTTTTGCCATATAAACTTTGGTAACACTTTACAGTGCTCATGTTACAGTGTAACTGGATACAAGTTACCACCTAAGCCATAAGAGAGGGACACTTCCAAATATTACAAATGAACAACGTGTACTTTATATGTATAATATGTATAAGGGAGCTTTCACACTGGTCACGTTTGCTGTGGTTCCGAGGGCGATTTTTCCCGGTGCGTTTGTGTTCATCTTATGTCATGACAAACATGCACAGCGCATGACAAAAAACATTTGATGTGGGTCAATATATTGTATTTTTTTATTCATTTGGTGCTATTATGTGCAGTAGAGTGAGCGACACTTGGGTCGTCATCGGCTAAAATGCATGCGCAGGTTACGTTACTTCCTGAACAAGCACACACCAGAGTCAGAATTGCTTTCACAATTGCGCCACAGTTCCAGTGCAACCGAACTCAGACCACCTTCTACAGGTAGTCTTGTGTTCGGTACCCCGGTGCGCTCCTGGGTCCGCATGACAGGTTTCACATTCATGCAAACCATGCCCCGTTTCAAACTAAACTGCTAGTGTGAAAGCACCCTAAGAGAAGGTTTAGATCCAGTAACTTTTATCATTTCCTTAAGACCTGTGCACACAGGGACGACTATCGTTTAACGCCTTGTGACTAAACAAAAGGCAAACAGAAAGCGGCAGGCGTAAAAGCGTTATTTTAAAGCGCCTCGGGTTAATTTTTTTGGTTTGATGCACCGCGTTAAAAACTGTCCGACCAATGAGATTGCCGCTTTTGTTCACGTGCCTGGAGCTGCTGAAGTTACAGTACTTGGTGGCGCTCAAGCACAAAACGGTCTTGCCAAGCACACATTGATAGAAGAAGACGATGAAGAGGAAGTAAGTAGACAAAGAAGATGCAGCGAGGCAAGATGAATGTAGAGCTGCTGGTCTGTTTGGTGTGGGAACACAAAGAACTTTATGACAAACGCCACAGCGACTACAAAAATCTCAATAAGAGGGAGTTCTTATGGAGAGGAATTGCAGATCAAATAGGATTCGATGGTGAGCTGTGATAGCGCCATCTACTGTCAGGGAGTGAATTTGCACGCTCACTCGGCGCATCACCAGTGAAAATCGCTTGGGTGTGAACACAAAAACGCGTCACAAAACATCTAGAAAAATGCTGGCGATAAGCGCGCACGATAATCGTCCCGGTGTGCACGAGGCTTTATCATGTTTACTTTTTTAATTCACATTTTGTCTTCACTAGTTCATTTAAATAATGACACATTAAAAAGTATATACTATTTCTAACAGTTACTCATATTTAAAAGCACTAATATTACATATAATCTTTCCAATCAATAGGGTTATTAAAGCATTATTATATGCATGCATAATTATAAAAATAGCAAAATGCTGTGTAAAATGATGTGCAGTAGGCCTTCATGCCAACCTATTTCTTGTAAATTTATTGCTATAATTAATTGTATTTACATGTATTGTGAATACATAACTTTAATTTTGATAAACGTTTCCTTTATTTTTTACTCATATGCAAGTTCTTCAAAATCAGTAACATCCAACGTCTTTATATTTATTCTAGCTTAAATTTATTCCAGCCGTTTATTGTTTTGCATATCAGTCTCATCTTTGAACATGTTGTTCTCTCTCCATGTCCTTCCCTCCCTCCTCTCCCTGCCTGCCTTTGCGTTCCATCACTGTAAGCACATTCCAGGCTGTGGTCTGTGTGCCTCTGAAGCAGCAGGTTCCCAAACTCTGAGGAACCATCTCTCTGCTGGAATGGAACTGGCTAGAGCACTTCCTCTCTCAATGAAAACCAGGCTCTCATAAGGCCATGGCTTAAACACAAGGACTGTACGATACCTCTAATGTTTCCACTCATATTTCACAACTGAAGTGACTCCCATGCAGCCAATGTAAAGATGAAACATTTTGAGGTCAAAAACATTTGACTGAATCAACCTCACTACATCAAGTTACACCAACAAAAGTAATTTC
Organism: Abramis brama; assembly: GCF_963993115.1. Lineage (NCBI taxonomy): Eukaryota > Metazoa > Chordata > Actinopteri > Cypriniformes > Leuciscidae > Abramis > Abramis brama. The sequence continues at coordinate 30,710,994 of NC_139967.1, read as the reverse complement.
TAAGGGTTTATAAACATAATATATGTTTTTGAATTGTTTTTTTGTTTTGTTTTTCATTTTTCAGAATATTCAGCAGTCGTTACTTCAGACATCATTCTAATATGCTGTTTTGATGTTCAGATATCATTAGGAAGCATGGCATTAGTTTTCACTGTTATGCTGATGATACTCAACTCTATATTTCGTCACGCCCTGACGAAACTTACCAATTCACAAAATTAACGGAATGCATAGGTGATATAAAAAATTGGATGACTAGTAATTTCCTACTACTTAATTCTGAAAAAACAGAGATTCTAATTATTGGACAAAAAAACTTCCTCACGTAATAATCTAGAATACAGTCTAACACTTGATGGCTGCTCTGTCAATTCTTCGTCGTCGGTTAGGAACCTGGGTGTGCTCTTTGATACCAATCTTTCATTTGAAAGTCACGTGTCTAGTATCTGTAAAACCGCATTTTTCCATCTTAAAAATATATCTAAATTACGTCATATGCTCTTATTGACAAATGCGGAACAATTAGTCCATGCGTTCATGGCATCAAGGCTAGATTATTGTAATGCTATTATGGGTGGTTGCCCTGCACGCTTAATAAACAAATTACAGCTGGTCCAAAACGCAGCAGCTAGAGTTCTTACCAGAACCAGGAAGTATGACCATATTAGCCCAGTTCTGTCAACACTGCATTGGCTCCCTATTAAACACTGTATACATTTTAAAATATTGCTGATTACTTACAAAGCACTAAATGGTTTAGCTCCGCAGTACTTGAGCGATCTCTTAACGCATTATAGTCCTTCACGTCTATTGCGATCTCAAAATTCTGGCCAGTTGATATTACCTAGAATATCAAAATCGACTGTTGGCGGTAGATCCTTTTCCTATTTAGCACCAAAACTTTGGAACAGTCTTCCTAACATTGTCCGGGAAGCAGACACACTCTGTCAGTTCAAAGCTAGACTAAAAACACATCTCTTTGACCTAGCATACACATAACACATTATAAACTTCTATAATTCAATGTTAGGTGGCATAGATTAGGTCAGCCGGAACCGGGAACACTTCCCATAAATCCTGATGTACTCGTTACATCATAAGAAGAATGGCGTCTACGCTAATATTAGTCTCTCTGTTTATCCCAAGGTTTACCGCAGTCCGCCGGATCCAGGCCGTATCCAGATCTGATGAAGGACCTGCACCTGGACGCGACGACAGCGCAGTCCTGAAATGTCAACTAGGCTCTTCCCTGTGAAGGCCTCCCTCCTCTCCCTTTACCTATCTACAGATAAAGCGTTGTCGGGATAATTCCGGTTCGCGTGGCTACGTGGAAGCGGTAAAAATTCTGTATTATAAATTTTAAGGCCAGACAAGTAGTACGTTGAGGGTTGATTTGTAGGGAAGGACTACATGCCTGCGTACAAAAGCGCATACCTATAGACTGAACTTCGCGACATCGGCGTTCTCACTGGTTCGCGTTTTTGAAGTTTGCGCAGAAAGAACTTAAGAGTTTTCTGTTAAAACGGTGTCGTGTTAGCGGCCCCTAAGTTAATAACTAATGATCGTTGCGACGGAAGTGAATCAATCAAACTAACTTTAGCTGGACAATAACTTTATTCTAGAGCTGCTGTAAAGCCAAAACAATCTCTGTTACTTTAATTTCCTATTATCAATGTAAAGCTGCTTTGGGACAATCTACATTGTTAAAAGCGCTATTAAATGAAGATGACTTGACTTGACTTCAACAAACATTTCTTATTCTAATCAATGTTGAAAACGGTTATTCTGCTGAAATGTGATACATTTTTTTAAGGATTCTTTGATGAATAGAAAGTTCAAAAGAACTTTCTATATTATAATTTTTTCTATTATAAATGTCTCTACTATCACTTTTGATCGATATAATGCATCCATGCTGAATAAAAGTATTAATTTAATATTATTGTTATTTAAAAAATCGGTAACACTAATTTGATGGTCCCTTTTGAACATTCTGTTGACTATAAGTAACTTTGCAACTACATGTCAAATAACTCTCAATAGAGTATTAGTAGACTGTATGCTTAATATCTGCTAACTCTTTATTGTGATGGGTCACCAACAGACATTCTACTGACTATAAGTAACTTTGCAATTACATGTCAACTTATTCTAACCATAACTCTACCAGTCTACTAATACTCTACTAACACTCTAAAGAGAGTTAGTTGAAGGTGCAACGTTACTTAGTCAACAGAATGTGTTAAAGGGACCATCAAAATAAAGTGAAACCAAAAAAATCTTAATGACCCCAAAGCCCAAACTTTTAAACGGTAGTGTCTATATATAAATTAATTATGATTATATCTTATATTAATCTAACATAATGAGAATTAATATGTAGTGGTGCTGAGATCTTCATCGATTACAACAGATAAACACAGTGTACAATCACAACAGACAACTATTATTATTCCAAAGTTTAAAAAGTTTTCCTTGTTTCTTAGGAGGAGAAGAGCCTCAGCATGAGAAGGCAAGCACTGAGGACCACTGAGGGAAGACAGCAGGGCCCAAATGTGAGACAGATCTCTGGCTCCTGTTTAAGATGCCAAAGCAGCTGTCACAACACTCAGCTGTGGTTCGGCTCAGAGGATGAAAGACCTCCCTTTGTCTCCCTCTTGAGTGAGCTAACATCTGCCTGGCCAACAGCTTCAATGATACGAAGAAGAAGAAAAAAATTCACCAAGTGTTTCAACTGGAAGAGACATGGGTGGTTGAAGAAGAGGATCTTGGTAAAGAGATGAAAGAAGAAGAGAGTGGGAAGAGCTGAGATCTTCCAGTAAATCTGCTGGAACACCAGAGGTGTCCAACAATTTTGAGAGAAGTAAACAAAGACTTAAGATGGAAGTACATACTAGATCAACACGCTCTCTGGAACCAAACACTTGATATCCTTGTGTGTGTGTGTGTGCGTGTGTATGTACGTGTGCTTGTGGGTGACATTTGGACATCCTGCTCCTTCCTCTGAACTGTGGGTGTGGGGAGCGTGTCTGGCCTCACGCCAGCGCTCTGACCAGACGTTCCATACAACATGTTCTCTGAAACCTCTCTAGGGAAAACTAATAGAATTTGGCATAAAAAGGAGGATGGATAGACTCTACAGCAGTGCCAGTGACCATTAAAACAGAGGTGAGATCACAAAAAATAATAATTATAAAATAAAAAAAATATATCAGATTTGACTGTATTTAAGAAAATTCTATATACAAAATAAGTTGAATATTAAAAATACCATTTAAAAAAACAGTAAGTTAAGTAAAGCAATACGGTGATATGAATGAAAGTAATCCATTTTTATAAATCTACTCATTATAAAGTCTTTTTCAACATTAAAATGAGATGTATACTGCCTAAAAAGTACATTGCTGTTCATTTTCAACTCAGTTTTCAAGCAAAATGCAAGTATTTAGATGACTGTTTTCACCAAAACACATGGATCCAGACACTAGACTTGGGGTCAAATCCTGGGAATGTTATGCAACAGGAGAATAGTGTTAGTGATATAAGCAATTAAGCAAGGTCATAAAGATATGAGATGCAGGAGGGTGAAATGGACATCATTTAGAAGCAGCTGAAATATGATAGTGATAAACAGTGATTTAGACTCTAAAACCCTGCCTGTATGACTCTACGGGCTGTAAACGAATTATGCAATCATGTAATTTTGGGGAATATTATGCATGAGCCAGGGATCAAGTGTATGCATTGCAAGTCATTACTAAGCAAATACAGAGAAAATATAGAGTCTGAACACTGAAAACATATGGATACTCTTTCAGATCAAAATCCATTTTGACTATTTTGTTCACAAAAAACAGAATAATATTAAATAGGACTATAAGAGCCAGATTAGATCTGGTTGCAAGTACAATTACAAGAAAGGCTCATAAAAAAGTCACGAGTTCTCTCCCTTTGTTTACTATCAAAACTTGGTCTCTGTATCGCAAAGTACATCTAGTACGGCAATCAGTCACAGCAGTAGATTCTAAGAACAATTCATTTGACTTAGGAAATTGTATCATTTTCAAATAGTCTTCATTTTCTTAAAATAGGCTTAAAATAACCTGGGCTGGGCTATAAAGCTAAATAGCAAATACAGGTTTTCAAATGTTCACCAATGTTTTAGGCCGGACTTTGCAGTTATGTCTAATGACTAACCATGAATCAGATCATATGTCAGACCAGGCCAGTTGCATAAACTTAGCCACTATGTTAGGACTGTCTTATTAAGAACTAGTTCGACCAACTAGCAGTTATCCAAGGGGTAATCATTCTTACTTTTCCAAGTCAAATTATACCGATCTACCTTTTTAGGTAAGTGACTTAAAAATGTATGAGCTGTATTGAAGAAAAAAAATAGATGACTAACTTTTAAAGTCTCCTAGTCAATAATTTTATCCCTTAAAACTCATCTTTGATCACCAAAATTACATATTTAAATGTTTTTTTCTTTGAAAAAAAAATCTTCATGCCTTAAAATAGCTTGAATGTAACTTTACACCCTTGCCTCATTTAGTATACGTGGTCCTATAAATATGCAAATTAGCCCCACCTCCACTCACTCACACCAGCTCAGAGATCCTCTTGTTGATGATCACACGTTGTCGTGATTGGTTACAAGGTAGTTTGTGAGGTCAGAAATACCAGCAATTTCAAACCGTGATTTTGAGACTGTCTTTGGTTCACTGCAGTTTTAAGGAGAAAATACTCAGCAATGGTGTTGACTTTTGTAAATAGTTTGTCTTAAATCATATTAAAAACACCACATAGACATATAAACAACAATAAAAGCTTGATTTTCACCACAGGGGGACTTTAAGACTAAACTGGCCACATTAGCATTATAAAAACGACAACACTTTACAATAAGGTCCTATTAGTTAAGGTAAGTTGATGCATTAACAACGAACACTACATTTGTTATAGTATTTATTTATCTTTGTCAACAACTGTTGTTATAGCTTATGTTAGCTCCGCCCTATTAAATGTTAAAATTAACAAGAACTAAGAGAAAAAAAATGCTTTTGAAGTATTTTTCAGTTTTAGTTCATATGTATTCATATTATATTCTTCAAAGCCCCCAGAGCGTACAATCAGTGAGCTATTGCAGTCTTACGTCACCACATAAACAAGCCTCATTAAAAGAGATGAAGGATTATTCCTGAGCCAATAAGGCTTTTCCAATAACATTACTGCACTGTGAAAAAACACTATTCTCTTAAGATAATGTAGAACAACTGCAAAAGCCAAATTAAATCTTTAAATAGGGTTGAGGTAATTATCTCCCCACAGGCCTTGGAAAGAACACCTCTGCCTCTAGCTAGAGTCAGAGACTGACAAGGAAGAGAAGAAATTGGTGAATAAAGTCAGTAATTTTTGTTTAGTTTTTTTGCGCACAAAAAGTATACTTGTAGCTTTATAACATTAAGGTTGAACCACTGTAGTCACATGGACTATTTTAATGATTTCTTTACTACCTTTCTGGGCCTTGGAAGTGGTAATAACGTTGCAGTCTACAGGGGGTCAGAAAGCTCTCGGATTTCATCAAAAATATCTTAATTTGTGTTCCGAAAATGAACGAAGGGCTTACGGGTTTGGAATGACATGAGGTTGAGTAATTAATGACAGCAATTTCATTTTTGGGTGAACTTACTCTAATGTGGTTCTTCTGAGGCTGAAAACCCCTACAGACATTTTAAAGAGCACCTCAGAATATATCAAAGGCAAGTCACAGTCAGATTTAACTACCAGTTTAGAGATGCAAGTGGTCATTTTATATAGTATTTATTTTAAATATTTATTTATTTTCATTTTATATATGCATATAGTTTTCACAGTTTGATATATCTGAAATTCTAAGTAATAAATGCAATGCGTTCACAGAACCCATGTTAAAACTATGCTTAACTGAATTACATTTTAAATAAACTAGGAATTGAAGACGTATGTGATTGCATTTACTTTGTCATTTAGGTGATAGTTCCTTGATTTTGATGATTAAGTTAACCTGTACAGAACTGAACTTACATCCTTCTTCTGGCAGTATATGGGATGTTGCGGCTGTGGCCTTAGGCAATGGGCTGGCCTGACGATGTCAGAACTTTTTTTCTTCCTTATCTAAATTTAGCTTCCAACATGTCGACCGGCCCACCGGGAAAAGTTCTTTTTGCTCGCTGTGGCCAGTTCATCCCTGTCCCGAGCTGAATGTTTGGTTTGACGTGTAATCAAGCAGTAACACACCCTGGCAGAATCAACATCTAGAAGAGCCGCAGAGTGTTAACAGGAAAGAGCGAGTTTACTAGATGCATATATATCTGACTGTGCTTCTTAGATAGTCGTTAAACACATCCGGCATGAAGGAGCAAATTTGCAGCATAATGTATTTGCTTACGTCTGTGTGTCCTGCAATATGAAAAAAAAGCATGAGTGGGAGTTCTACAGTGAGGTCATTGTGTTTGCGAGCAAAGGGTGGGCTGACGGTGCAGCCCTCTGTAATAAAGTTGAGTGGTTTAGGATTAGCCCGCTGTGCTGCGAGCATGCTCGCGCACAAAGAGGAAAGCTAACATTGCACATGGCAACCCTTGCTGACCACCCACACGCACACTGTACAATGCCACCATTTAAAGCCCAGAACAGCAGTTACGGGTAAACAATGAAACCATCACGGTGGATTAACAAGTGTTTAACATGCTAATTGTACAAACATTGGTTGGAAGGTGCTGATATTACACTTTTAAACAGTGGTAATTTTGAGACTAATCATGAAGGTGGAGGTTGTGAACAATACATAGATAATCATCCAGTTGAGAGTTTACATACATATTTACTCAGCAGTGGAGAAGTGAGTTACACAAGATTTAATCCAATGATCTACAACCTGTTCAAAATTGCTGAGGACACTTTTAAAAGAAAAGAAAGACTAACAAACCATCATTGAAAGTAATACATTATTTGGAAGGTGTGTAATTATTTGGAAGGCAGTGCAATATTCCTGAAAGCACAGCCCAGAGCAATCTGATGATTGCTCAACAAGACACTTTCCAAAGGAAAGCACCTACTCTTAGTTTACTTTCAGTTTCTCTGATGATCATGAGTTCTTTACTTTAAAAGCACCGGTTTCTTGTAACGTGTTCACTGCAGTGACAGGTTCTTTCCCTGCTAAAATGGTAGGATACCTTGAGGCTATTTATTGTGCAATTTGTAAAATTCTGTATAAAAAGAACACAAGCTTACACACCTGAGCTGTTTGTTCGCCCTCGGTAGACGTCATCATAAGCCTTCCACTGCTGAGTGACCTGATACGCATGGATGAAAATCACCAGCACCCCTACCAAACAAATGAGAGGAACCAGGGCGGCCGTACAGAGAGCGGCATATACATTTGGGATGAAGCACCTACAAAGATGACAAGAAAGACAAAACAGAAAATGAATATTGTCAGTACACAATAAAGAGGATTGGAACACAAATGTATTGTCAGGTTTATGGTTGTGTGTTTGTGTATTTAGTACTCCATGAAAGAATGATGGGCGTCCTTATGAAGTTTTATGAATGTTGTCTATTTTCATGTTTGAACCACAAAAACACAAATTAAAGATGGAATACCCCGATATTCTCTCTTTCTGTCTTTCTCGGACTTCTTTCCTTCTATCTAAGGAATTTCTTCCAGTCTGCATTGTTTTTGTCCTGTATGCAGTTATGAAGTCTCTGGCTGGTATTTGGAATAGGAAAGCTTTGGGAAACTCAAGCCAGAGTAATCTTGTTATGACGTGATATGTATCAAAATAACCAGCAGTTGCATTCTGTTCACAGGCCTGGCATCTCCCAGTCCAGAGAGAATGGACAAACACAGTTTGTACTCATAGCACAATGTAGCCATAATAGAATTCAGAGCATTTGAAATGCCTGTAGGAAAATAAACAGGTCATTTTTCACTAGACTTCATCTGATTATTATTTTGAAACACTGGCCCGGTTTAGTATAGTAGCCTATGTCTGTATATCTGCCAAACAGAAAACAAATAAGAAATAAGAAATAAACATATAGTTCAGTTTCTAGTTGTGATACCTGTAGAGTAACTAGAGCATTTTTTTCTGGCAATAGGGGCCATTCACACAGATGTTTTTTTTTAATGTTTTCTTTTTTTGCGACGCAGGGCAGCAAAAAAAAAAAAAAAAAAAAACTCTGCAAGGTCTAGAGATTTAGAATGTATCATGCACAAGACACTGTAAAAGACGAGAGACACAAGAACAAGAGTGTCTGTCTAGTGCATGTTTGCTTACAATAATGGTGGAAAATCAGAGCAGTAAAATGCAAAAACATGTTCTGTGTGAAGGGTCACTTTCAAATGTCTCAGTATAGTTTTATTATCATTTAAATCATACACTTATATTGTTAGTAAAGGTTTCTTGCACACACACACACACACACACACACACACACACACACACACACACACACAAAAACACTCAAAATGTATTTTTCATGACCGTTTTGCTCCCTCCTTCACTCCAGTGTTGTTAACGTTTACTAAAACTAAAACTATTAAAAGTAATTTTTGCTAATTGAAATAAAGCTGAAATATAATGACATCAAAATATTAGATGAAAAACTTAAATGAAAATGAGAAATGTTGCCCTTGCAGACAAAAAAAATTTAATTAAAATATCCAAAAACAAATAAAAATGGGAAAAAAGCACATAACAAAAATACTAAAAATGTGACTAAAATTAAAATTACTTATTAAAAATAAAACTAAAAGCTAATTAAAAATATTACAATAGTTGTATCACTACATGGTGCCAATAGTGATGTCACCAATTTATATTTATACATATGGTGAGGTTTAAAGTGTGTTTAAATCTGACCTTTAAAATAATGTGCTTCTATTACTACAAGCATTTGACTCTTCCCGGGCCACAAAAATTTCCCTATGGTACGGGAAAAGGCGAGAACTGCGGTGGCCAGTGAGGTGACATCATTTGTTTGCTCTTGGAAAGAGAGATGTTTGGCTTTCATGAGTCATCTGGGAGTTTACTTGCTAAGAGCTTCTTTGAGACAGGGTGAAGAGCAGTGTCCTTAGTCTTCTGTTATCACTACAGGCTTGGCTGTGGTGAAACCGAACGTATGCGCAGTCACAGCTTGTGATCTCATAAACACAGAGAGGCTAAAAATAGCAGCTCTTCCCGACTTACCAACAACAGACCCTGACCACACACAATCAATTAATGTAAACTGGGCAAAGAAGAGTTTGTGTGTTTGTGACAGAAATTGCTTACAATACATTAACACAGGAAATGAGTAACTATGAGTCCGAAACAGTGACAAAAATGGGAGCTTTCATGTTTGTGGATGCATGAAGTGAATCTGTTCCAGTGAGTATGAGGACAAATTTGTTACATGAATATGTTACAACCATCCTTTAGAGACATTTAGGGATGTCCTAATAAAGGTTTTTTTCACTCTACAAACTATTACTGAAAAGTACCAGTTCGTTTGACATTCCTACTTTACAGCATTTATAATTATACACAAATGTAAAACTGTATGGTATGGCCTCATTTAGTTAAGTAAATGTGTGTATGTGTGTGTGTGTGTGTGTGTGTGTGTGTGTGTGTGTGTGAGAGAGAGAAAGAGAGCAGATTTTCACAAACTCACAGATCTCCTTGCACCAGGCCATACACACTATGGATGCTCCATCCAAAACCTCCCAGCAGGACCACAACCAGAATGATGATGACCAGAGCAGGAAGTCCCCAGCTAAGCAGGAAGTAGAGAAGATAGCGTCTCTCTGTGTGCTCATCATTCATCACCAATATCTGCCAGAAGTTTATGGCCTGGGAAAGAAAACAGAAGTGTTACTAAATAAACAAATGGAAACATGGCCGTGTTACAAACAAGCCTGATTCATAAAAAAAGGATGGTTGATTAATGTTCTGATAAGACTAGTATAACTGATCCTACTCGACCCTCTCCGAGTGGGGTCTCTGAATTGGGAGGCGGGCGCTCTAACAAGGAGGCTAAAGATGGCAAATTAATTAAAGACCGTGTAATTAATTTCAGTAACTACTTAGACTACTCGTTCAGCTAGCCTACTTTATTTTAGGCATTAAGGTACTTCAGCAAAGAGTTCAAAATCAACATTGAAGTCCTAGGTGGCACCTTCATCCATCAATATTAACTCCATAAATGGATAGAAACTGCTGCAGCTCTGTTTTGCTGTGCTTGGAACTTGGATAAGAGATGAAGAGAAAAGCAAAGCTGGCAGGACGTTGTATTATAGCTTTTGGGTGTCCAAACACGCTGCAATCCCTCTCCAGCCTCTTTGTAATTATGGAAGAAATTGGCACTATGCCTGTCTCGCAACTTCCATTGCTCCGGTGCTTCAACCGTGGCAGTTTATGGAGTCTCTGGGATTTAATTTAACACAGGCTGAAACACGAGTCCCTGTGCGTAAAAAGAAACTCTTAGATCAATAGTTTTCATTGATAAATTGTACGTTTTTCAGTGCCCTTTTAAAGTAGGCATGGAATATCTTTCCATTGAAGGCTGGAATACACAACATGACTTTTAAAACATATTTGCAGTCAGAAAGAGTCAATGGTGTTGCCAAAAGTGAGTTTCTGGGCCAGTCGGAGTTGACAAATCATGTAGTGTATAATGAACACAGATTGTTGTATCTTCGGACTATGATTCCATCTGGTCTGAGGATATCAAATATGACTGATATTGATTTTAGAACTAATATTGTTTTCATTTGTCAAGCATCTCCTAGCAACGAGGTGTGCGAGTATGTTGTGTTCGGAATGTCTTGAAAATATGGTAGAGTATGGTCCTCAGCCCTTTAGTATATGATGCCAGATTTTCTCTGTAACCAGTTACAAATCTGGCAAGTGTATGACATCTAGCATCCTAGCATTCATACAAATCTCTTTGGATTTGAAAAGTTGTGTAGTGTATAGTGTCTTGAGCAAACAAAGACAAAACTTTGTTTTATACCCAGATTCTCTCAATTAATTTAGAAAATTAGATACCAGCAAAATTTGCACTGAACACAATTTTTCTGGTGCAATTCCCCAACTTGTGGTTCCGTTCTAGATTGTAGAAGATGCAGCAGACTACCATAAACTGGATTGTGGGTGGTTATTGAATAAGATGCAGTTTTTTAACGCTGAAATACGGGTCAGAGAAATTAAACAACAATGAGAAAAGTGTAAATTAATTATGACACATCACATAAAGTGAAGTTGTATTACAAGCTGTTATGCCAGCTGTTTTGAGACTGTTTTGAGATAAAGACAAGCACATGTTCAAATCATTCTCTCCAGGATGCAAATACTTTCCAGTATGAATCACGATTTACCTTTCCCACCAAAGACAACTTGTGTGTGATTTATTCCATGTGTGTTTTCATAAACTCACGCCCACTTCGGCACATCAACACACTTACATAAACATAGTGTCATACATATTGGTCCTTACACTTTTGGCCCTTTCATAATTTATGGCCCCATCAACCTAAAACCATAGTCGGTTAGTTTATTTCATGTTCTCTTGCACAATCTTTCAACACCAGTTCATCAAGTGCCAAAAGAGATTACATGCTCTATGTAAACTGCTAAGCCCCTGGTGTTTTTCAGCGTCATTGAGAAAAACAAGATAATCCCACTATGTGAGCAAAACAGCCTTTGATTTCAAGAAGTTCAATTTAGGTGAGAGGTTCCTCCAGGGTCAGTGCTCGGTCCTATGTCTTTTCAACCTCAACTGCCACATGAGCCCAGATGTTTGTGTTCTGTGTGGGTCTTTGGGGGATTAAAAGCTGTGTTCTTTTTTCATTGCATTAAAGCCAAATGAAGGCCATATTCTGGCCAAATCCTGTTTTTGCTTCTGGAGAACAAGACGACCTTCACAGCCATGAGTGAATTGACTTCCAGAGACAGGTTTCTGTGCTTAGAAGGGATTACTGCACAAAGGAAAAGAAGAGAGCGGGCAAAATGGTAACAGGTCCAGCAAGAGTTATGCGATGGATTTTCCAAAGGTCTCTGAAAAGCTATTGCAGGTGTGCTGGAACACCTTCCTGCAAAATCATGCGTTTCCTAACAGATTGAACAAATCCCATTCCTGAGCTGATAATGGGAAGTTATGATGTTCAAACATTAATGTAAAGAACAAGTCTGTATTTTAACAGCATACATGTGTTATTTTGCAGAGGCCAATAAGTGTTGTTCTTTAAACACACACACACACACACACACACACACAAAAAAGATGCCTGCCTTAGTAATTTGCCTTTTGATACAAGCTTCCTTTTCATGGTGTTATTATTATGTGAAAACATTTCCTACTCATGAGCAACAAGTCAAATACCAAAGGCCTTTTGATATTTGCTGGATTTTCAAAAACTCTTATGAGTTTATGTCCTAATCATAATTACAAATACACATCAGAGAGAAAAGTGGAACCCAGAAACTAGATTTATTTTTTATTACTTTTGAAGTTGGGAGTTTTTTTCTTTTCTTCTCTTGAGGGTAAAACCTTGTCAGGCAGTCTATTGTCTGAGGGCAAGTTCTATAAAACTCTAGTAAACAATGGCAATGTGTGTTTAATGTAACTTACAATTGTGAAATGGTTATCTCTCTGTAAGTAAGTTCATCGATTAAACAAAAGTTTGTGGCACACCTTCAAATGATCTGTCGTAAAAACTTTACTCTGAAAACTTCCTGATATCACCTTCAATTGGTTAAAAGGATAGTTCACCCAAAAAATAAGATTCTGTCATCATTTATTCACCTTCATGTTGTTCCAAACTTGTATGACTTTCTTTCTCAACACAAAATATGATATTAAAAAAAAATGTCTCAGAGCTTCTTTTTTTTTGGTCATACAGGTTTGAAATAACATGAGGGTAAGTACATGTTGACACAATTTAAATTTTTCATTTTGTTGTGGTCAATGCAAAAACTTGCTCCACTGACCACACGAGAAAAGTAAAGTTTTACCTGTATGAGCATCCAGCTGAACTGGCTGAGGTGGAAGTAATGGAAGAAGAGGCCAAGAGTAGCGCAGCTTTCCTCCGAGAACATACGTCCCCGGAACGCAGACACCAGGAAACAAATCTGAGAAACACAGAGTGACAGATACATCAGCAGAGGCCCTGGGGTCCTCATCTACCCGGCACACACTCAGCAGAATACACACATTCAAAATGACAGAGTCTACCTCAGAGTCCGAGAAGAGCATCTCAAAAGTCCAAGGTTGTTCCTAAATCATTTATACTTATAATATTTTTGATGCATATTTAAAAAGCTTGGAGCGTGGAGGACTGTTACATCACACTGCAGAATGGACAGCCAGAAAAAGCAACAGTTGATAAATCTGTGTGTGTGTGTGTGTGTGTGTGTGTGTCTGTTTGTGGATCTACAACAAATTATATACAGTATATATTCTATAAGATTCTATATTCTGACAGCTGACCTTATATAGTTTCCTATTTACAGTTAACCAACTAGGGCTTTTTTGATTTGACAAATCCCAAGAGTCAATGTACTGTACACTTTAGGAACAGTGCAAAACCTTATCAAACAAAAACAACTGGACAGTTTCACCTTGTCTGCGACCTCTCATAACTGTATTTGTGGAAACATAAAAAAACTGGCAGCCATCTCTCATGTGGAGGGCACTAGGTAACGGTCTGTTCCGGGAACAGTGTAACCCTTTCAATACAAACAACACAGTGTTTTTTCAACTAAACTGAGAGTCCCTGTTGGGAAACCCAAATTAAGGGGAAACAGTGTCTGTGGAAATCCTATCCTGGCTGCTGACTAAAGGGAAATATGGAGTCACTACAGCCGAGATGGCATTAAATGAGGTACTGTTGGGGTAAAAGTCAGGAGGGCAGCGAGTGGTGTGAAAGGGATGTGTCAGACTCAGAGCAGGAAGGAAAAGAGAGCTGGGACGTCCGTAGTGTGCAGTGTCCATCGGGTGCATGCTGGGAAGCGTGATTCTGGGTAGTCGTGAGCTGGCGTGGAAATGCGGTAATGAAGCCAAAAAAAATGTCTGTACTGAATGTGTGTTAGTTAGCAAGGTCATGGTACAATCTCATAAACAAATAAGCTCAAATGAAGCCTCGCTCATTCGGACATATTCATTTACGGTCTGTCATCACTTCATTTTGTGACCTACATTTGCTTTGTATAAAAAACAGTGTCAAAGATTACTGACGTAAAATATGAGAATTTGCAGAACACAAACATTAAAGGTTATTTTTGAGGATAATGCAAATCCTTTTTGAGTCTGTGTGATATTTGCACTTATTATTTAACAGAACTTAAACAAAATAAATATATTTTTTAAACAAAAAAAATTTTTTTATACTTTATACTACTTAATACAGAAATAGATTAACTTTCTATTTATTAAATAATACTGAAAACAATGAATCACTGTTTTCACAAATATTAAGCAGTACAACTGCTTGTAAAAAAAAATATTCAAAATAAATGTTGTCTTGACATGTCACCAAATCAGCATTTTAGAATGTAAATATAGAATATAGATCCTTATATCCACTTATCCTTATACATATTACTGTGAGGGAACATAACTGTTCCTAACTTTTCTATAACTCATATGGTACCTGTGAATGTCACTATTATGAGTTACCCAGCAATAATATATATTTCACACGACTGCGTTAAAAACTATCTATCTATCTAGACACATACAGCATATTCTTCATAGCCTTATGCTACCAAAAAAGAAAATAGTGAGAAAAAGAAAAAGCTTGAGAAGATTGTTTATAGCTACAGTTGCTAGGATTGGTGGCCGGCTTAGCAAAGGGTCATTTGTTCACAGGTCTTCTTCTGTGTCACATTACAAATACCCAATCACATTTGAACAACAAACTCATTACAGACTCTTCAGTGCCACCTTCATTAACGCACACTGATGCAAAGCCCATGTTTTTGTTCCTGTAGTCGTCCCTAGGGCGCACACCCGGTGAGTAAACAGGGAGGAGATCTGATCAGGTTTCCATTCAATATGATCTGCTCATGCACAACCACTCACAAGATCACATCAGTAACACTGGATGCTGACGGCAGGAGAGCCATCCCCCCTCCAATAATAACCTGGATGGTTCTGGATGGTTCTCTGGCCCACGATTGATCCCGTTGCCTTATGTAACAAAAGACGCATTCAGACAGACTTCTGAACATAAGCTAAAAGTAACAGCTGTGGGTCAGTTCATCAAAAACAACCCATTCAGGTCATACATCAATCTACATCGGGCTTTATCACTGGCCCCAAGCCAACCATTTATCCTGCAGTAATGTGCATAAATACAGGCAACATGGCTCCGACTTACATAAACAGCTCCTGATTAATAAGACATCAGCACCTCCGGATGGCCTCCGATGACATAATCAAAGCTGTATGGGGGATCGCGGTTCACTTAGAGGCTTGAGATTGGAGAAGGGTGATAGAGAGCCAAAGTGGAGATTAGAGGACCCTGTTCTGGGACCAGTCTGGCCTGGGGAGTCAGTCCTCAGGACCTGATACACTTGATAATGTGGACCTACTTATCCTTTCAGTAGTCACTGAAACCCATAACAGGGAGTGGCAGAAACTAGACCATTCAATCTGATACGTGTTGTGTTTATAGGACGGATATACTGCACCGCGCTGTACCATAAACAATATGGGTGTAAACAGTACATGTGTGCAGAACAGCTAATATCATCATGAGTTAAAAATTAAACCCACACTGTACCTTTTTAATAACTGAGTTTTATATTTGACAAGTGAAAAAAAAAAAAAAAAAAAAAAATCTTCCAGTGGAGCAAAATACACTTACTCTAATACATTTATTATAAAAAGGGCAAACATGTCTATAATAATAATAATAATAATAATAATAATAATAATAATAATAATAATAATAATAATAATAATAATAATAATTTAATAAAGATTAAATATTTAAAAATTAACAAGGCTATATTATGCCCTTTTACAAAGTCTTGATTTTGTTTTTGGTGTCTACTAGAATAGGTCATAAAACACATTATTTTTCACTTATTTTACATTGTTGCAGCACCTCTTTTCCAAGTCTGTCAGTAATGCTCTGTTTAGTTCTGGTCTCAATGCCCCTCCTTCGGAAAAGCGCAATGAGCTCTAATTGGTCGGCCGGACCAGTGTGTTGTGATTGGTCAAGAGCTTCAAACATGTTTTGGAAGTGTCAAGCCCTTTACCATAAACACACTACTAACGCAACTAAACTGCTCATTTTTTTGCATATGATCTGGGCGGGAATTATTTAAATGAGGAATATTGTGACGTGTACGGAAGAAAACTCAAGAGTTCAGAAAGAGTGCATACTATAACACTATTTATAGAGTGTTCACTAGAGTGTTACTAGAATAATACTCTTTTGAGAGGACTTTGTAACTTTGCTCAAACAGCAACATAACACACTAAAGAAAGTTGAAAATTAAAAAAAAAAACATAATAAATAAATAATACAATAATTGAGGCTAATAAGACACATTAAAAAAAAAAAAGGTTTGATTTTAAAATAATTTACTGTTTGGTTTTTAATTTGTAGTGCATCTTTTGCAAATGACACTGTAACAAAATGGTTCAGGAACATTTTATGCCACGAAGAAAGCAGAATGTAATATTCAGCATATAATAAAATAAAATAAAAACGACACCAACTGCAGGTAAAAGGAAGACTAAATGGAAAAAATGTCAAAATGACCTTAGAGAGTCAATTGGTTCCTGATGAGACAGAGATACAGTATCAGAGAGGCCTGCCATTATGGAGACTGAGAGATGAGTCACTCTGTATTATCAGCTTTCTAATTAGCGCCAGAGTTCTACAATGCCACTGTCTTGTCTGACCAAACAGACATAAATTAGCTATTGTGATTTGTTTGGTTCTTTGTTTGGTTGCATTATGGCTGTGATGTGGACAAAAAAAATTCTCACAGCCTATTTTTCATTTGCATCAAATTAAATAGCTATCTACTTTCATAGGTCTATGGACCAAGAAAAAAACGTATAGATTGTACATATGTACAAACATATATATAATGTCAATTATCTGAAAAAAAGAAAGAAATCTTAATATCTACAGTTTAATTCAGCTAAATGTGTTATGTTTTACATGGTGTCTAGACAATTTTCCTTAAGAGACAAATAACAGAGATTAGTTATAAACATTTAAATAAAAAATCATTCTCTTACTCATTTCAAGTATGTCATGCTACTCATTTAAATAACTGACACAAAATATTCAACTTTTTTTTGTGAGTTGCTATGGTAAGAAAGCAGCTGGAAATGGAAATTTACTTTTCTTTTCTTTTTTGTAGCTTATTCCACAGTCTCTATAGATATGCCCTATCCGGAGGAAGATACTGTGCTTAAAATAGCCATACACCATGCATTAAAAACATTATGCCCTGAATGACAGGCGGGTGGCTTGGGAACCAGACATATTAAATGAGAATGACAGCCCAGCAGGAGCAGGAGAGTAAAAGCTATACTTCAGCAGTTGCTCTGGTTAAAAAGCATCTACTGAAGGACAAATCAATATAAAACAACACTAGAGGTTCTGAGACCTATGCATTTTCTTTATCTATGTCATTGGTCTTGACACATCTTCTACATATAAAGCCCCAAATTTTTTTCTCATGATCACGACTTCATTTTCTCGTGATCTCAACATAATATAAGTAGTTTTCTCTTACAAGAAAGAAAATGTATGGTACGTCTCTCATAACTTCTCTGTTCAGCTGTATTTAATGGCATCTGTCAACTATGTAAGACCATCCTGTCACACAAGTTGGCAGGGAATGGAACTGACCACATGACTACAGTATGTATGACGATAAACTTGTTGCCTCCTTCTCAAGTGTCTGACGATGATTTGTAAGTGGTCTGTCACTGAAAAAAACAAAAAACAAAAAAAACAACAGAGCTATATTAGCTGGAGTGAGTCCCTGATAAAAGTAAAAACTAATTTGCATCTTGCATCTTGCAGCAGTATAATTAAGCTTAGAAATGGCTTTTGCTACTTTTGTTTTCTTGAGATCATACAGGGTGATGTGAAGGGAAATAATAATAATAATAATAATAATAATAATGGATAGATCTCTGTAACCTTTTAAAACATTAAATCTTCTGTAAAATATTTAATGTGCAAGTGGATTTTTACTCCATTAAAAGATACATTTACCTGAGAAGCAGGTAAATGCATTGATCTTTGCAGTCTGCTGTACCCAGAACCACTCCTGCACTCCATCTGTGTGCCTTTGAGTGCTACTATATATAGATGCTGTGTTAGTCACAGATGCACCTCCCCCCTTTTCTAGAGCCAACTATAAAGGGGCCAAGCAGTCTGTGGCCTCAAGCTAATTTCCACACACATCAGTCAGACAGGTAAACCTCAGCAACAGCCCCGTGGGCCTTCGTGTGTGAAACAAACATGTGTGAACATAATCAAGAGCAGACTGACAGTATCTGTGTACAAGTCACTCAAACAACTATCATCACCAGCTGATGGAAATTTGTAGTGGTGAAGTGAAGAGAAAAAATTTCAGGGTAATAATATAGCAAAGATTCGTCTGCCTTCCCCCTCAGAAGGGAGAGCCGTCTAGGCTGTTTCCTGCCTGGAGGATGCATATGTGTTTGTCATCAAGCAACAAGAAAGATATATATTTGGCTCAAGGTATGTGTGTTAGTCGCTGTCTCGGAGAATAAATCAATCTCTGCTCCACTGATGGTAGGTATTTGGAAGATGAAAAGTGTGGTTTGAGCATTTTCTCTGAAGAGGAACATCATGTTATTACCATGTTTTTTCAGACATGGAAAGCACAGTAATGCCATGGTTATTTCCATGATTCATTAATATTTTTCCAACATGTACAGAACAACAAAATGCTGCATCACTGTCTAAAAGTCAATCGAAATTTAACAAAAATATATAAAAAAATTAAATTAAAATTAAAAATTCATTGTTGCGTCAGTATTCTCCTCACTGCATTTTAGATCATTTTAAATGAAGACATTTTAATGTTTAAAGCTGTGGGTTTAAACTCAATTATACCAAAGAACAGTTATATATTAAAAAACGATATGAGTCCTTAAATAAATAGCTTTAAGTTCTGTATTCAGCTACTTTTTCGTTAGTCGGGCTACAGTTTCAAAGTAGCTTCCCAACACTGGTGGTCTATAACAATAAGTGCCATGGTATAACCATCACTGTACAACTGTACAACAATATATACATACACATACACACAATTTAGGATAAATTGGACTGCCAAAGGACAAGCACACTATTCCCACCAGACTCTGGATCTCTAGAAAGAAAAGCTCAATTTGAATGATCATTATAGAACATGTCAGAGGGTCAATATGCTCCTCTCAATGATCTGCTGCTGATGTTGACTTGCCACAGAGCGCTAATAATAGCACTGGCCAAAAAGATTACATCACCGACAGAGCGTGAGAGATGAGTCACGTGAAACAGACGGTCCGAATATTCAATGTGTCATTCATAACACCATCCTTGTTCTCAATTGCCCTTTTTCTTTCATTCTCTCCCCCTACATCCCTTCCCACCCCCATCCATCAACAGCTACCGGTCTAAACTAGCTGGTTCCAGACTCAGCAGCATTGTGGGTGTTTCCTCGGCTGCTTTTGTTCAGTGGGTGCCGAAGGCATAAACATCTCACAAACATCCACCTTCATCTCTGCTATTATTCCTTTCTCATCTGGAAAGATTCCTCATTGCTCATGACCGGGCTTTCCCCAAACTGTCAGGTCTGATGGGAATATTTTTGCATAGACTTTCATCAGCCAAAGAAAGCAGTCGCGGGTTTGCGCCTCAGGCATGTGCTAAGCGAAAATTACGATGAGACTCCTCAAGAAAAGGTGTCATGCGCTAATAGGTGTGGGACGTGGTTAATGGGTCAGTGTGGGAAGGCCGTACCTGATGTGTGACTCACATGCGTGCTGCTCAGCCATGAAGAAATATGAAGAATTTTAGATGTGCAGGCGGCTGTTCATAAGGAAGACTGCATTTTATACATCCTTCTAAAAAGAATTTTCGCAATCTGTGGCTACAGAAGGAATTTTTTTAAGACTTTGAAAATAAAAAAAGCTATGTGAGATGCTGAAAAAGTCCTTTTAAATTTTTCATTATTATTTCAGCAATTTTAGGCGTCAGATCTTCGCTGAACCTAAATTAAGTTTTATGACTTAAAAACATTAAATAATCTCAGCGTAATTAAGTCATTCTAATTAGGACAGTTAAGCTAATTAGGCATGTGTGTTAATTGAAAAAGAAAAGTAATGTGAAATGAGCTTTAATATTCACGACGTTGTTATTGCAATTAACATTTGATCCAAATAATTCAATCCTCATGTTTATGCAATGTTATTTTGTTATGAAACACGTAACTCCCATTTGATGTTTCACTTACAAACTGACAAACACACATACACACAGACCATTGACATTCAGTGAAGCATTATTACACCCTTGGCACTAGTCCGGTTGAACTGTCCCCTTTTTTCTTTTGTTCGTGATTACATTTCATGCCTTATGCAAGCTTGCTTTCATCAGGGACAGTGAAATCTATTGTTTTTGACATCTGCAGTCAGTTGCAGTCTCATAGAAAATCGAAGAAAGGCATAAAAACAAATGTGGATTTGCACAACTATGACAAACAGAAAACTCCAGGAGACACATTTAGAGAGTCATACTGTTGATACGTGCATAGAATACAGTGTCCGTAAATGTAAAATATTAGAATTTCACATAATTGCTTTCAATTTGAAAATATTTTAAAATGTAATTTATTCCTGTGAAGGTAAAGCTGAATTTTCAGCATCATTAAAATCATTAAGATCAGAAATCATTCTGATATGCTGATTTGATACTCGTCAATGTTTAAAACAGTTGTGCTGCTTAACCTAATGTGGAAACTGATCTTTTGATCAAATTAAGGCATCCTTGATAAATAAAAGTATTAATTTCATAAATGACCCCAAACCTTTGAAAGGCACACACTGTATAAATGACATTGCATTATTTGTTATTATAACAAAATATCAATTCAAGTGGCGTTTACTTTAAAGACAGCATTAGCACACTTGTAAGCACTGCATTGAAAAAACAAGAAGTCTTGTGTTTATTAAGGCAAAAACTAAATGGTTACAAAAGGCGAAATATTGATATGAATTTGGGAAGTGGTGACAGGAACGTCATAAATACTCTTCAAGCCAGCATGAACTGAGTAACACAGCAGAAGTGACTTCAAAGTCTGCTGTATCTTTCTTAGAGAACCTCCTTGAAGTTTCAGAGTGTGATGGAAGCAAACAAGCTTTGATCCTTCACATCTAAACTCACAGACACACTGTGTTGATGTTGTCACAAATCTCCTAGCTACCTGATACCACTACTCTCTCCTCTTCAAAACAACACATGCTATCGTTAATCTCATAGACTGTGGTGAACAGAAGACTGGCTATCGCGCTGACACACTTCAGGTCAAAGCGGACACCACCATCCAGCCAAAATAAAAGTGACCATGGGAACACAGTTTTAAACAGACTATCAGAAAAACAATGATGGCTGAAAACATTAAAATCAGTACATTCAGTACTGCTTACAACATCCTTTAAAAGAACAATGATGATTGACACCATAATTTAATAGATGAATATTGCTTAAAAGTGACTCAGTGAAAGTTAGAAAGTATGCTTTTAGTTAGAAACTACACAGCAAAAATATGTTGGGAGATTTGTCACCATGGGTGTTAAAATTAGCACTTTCCGGGTGAACATACAGGTCCATCTTTGCTAGTGTTAAAACAACACTGTATTTTAGATCATTTTAAATACATCCAATACAGCAGGGTATTAATTAATTATCTCATAATGCTCTCTTTAATCTCCAACTTGGAGATTCATTGAGAAGCACTTGAGTTTGGCTTTGTAACTCACCTTGAGACAAACAGTGACTTGACACACGTACATTTCAATGACTCAAATCATGAGATAGGGAGATAATAGAGATATTCACTTTGAGATACTCTTCCTGAGGTTTATTAGATTATATCATGTCCAGATCTACATTATATTGTCATTTATGTATGTATGCTTTGAATAAAATGGTGTAAATGGTGCCAGCCTGTGGAGTCACACTTTCTCATATCATTCCGAGGTTTCTTTTCCTTTCTGAAACATCTTGAGGTTACTTGTGGGTTGTAATGCGATATCTAATGTCTAACAGCTTCAGACAGTATATAAATATACAGTTGTATACATCGAAATTTGCAATGAACAAATCAAACAAAAGTGAGTGAAATAGCTTAACACAACAAATGTTTCAAGTGGTCTCCCCAAATTCAGCTGAAAAGGCAACTTTTAATGACTTCAGTAGTGTCAAAATTATTCAACCCCTTCATGGCAAGCATATTTAGTACTTTAGTAGAACACCCTTTAGCTGTTATGACCTGCTGCAAATGAGATGTATAACCAGACACCAGATTCTGGCAGCGTTTTTTGAGTAATCTTTGACAATTCTTCATGAGCAATGGCCTCCAGTTCACTAATGTTCTTGGGTTTGCGTGCTGCAACCACCTTTTTCAAATCCCACCAGAACTTTTCTATGGGGTTTAAGTCAGGTGACTGTGATGGTCACTGTAGAATCTCCCAGGACTTCTTCTGCAACCAAGCCTTGGCGGAATTTGAGGTGTGCTTGGGATCATTGTCCTGTTGGAAGGTCCAATGACGCCCAATCTTCAGCTTCCTCACTGACGGCATGACGTTTTCTCCTAGGATTTCCTGATACTTTAATTAATCCATCTTGCCTTCCACACACTGTTTCCAGTGCCAGATGATGCAAAGCAGCTCAAGAGCATCACAGAGCATGTTTCATCGCTCGACAGAACAGAATCCCAATACTTCCGTGGCTTATTTATATGATTGTGCACTTTTCTTGTGCTTTTGGGTCAGTAGTGGTGTACTCTTGGAGTTGGGCATGGAAACTGCATGTGTTTAGTATGTGCCTTACTGTGCAAGCTAAAACCTCAGTCCCTTTTGCCACCAAGTCTTGCTGCAGGTCTTTTGCAGTCACTGGAGGGTTTTATGAGCCTGGCTTCTCAGAAATCTGGTTGCAGCCATTGATAGCTTCCTCTTTTTTTGCCCCATCCAGGTAGTGTAACCACTGTTCCTTTAACTTTGAATTTGCAAACTATGCTTCCAACGGTGTCTCTAGGAACATTTAGTGCCTTCACTATATTTTTGTATAATGTTCCTTGTTTGTAAAGGGCGATGATGTCTTCTCTTAACTTTTTGGACCATTCTTTTGACTTATCCATATGACTAACATGCAGTCAAACGTGAAACTCAACAAACCTAGCTAGTTCAGATATCTTATATGTTCTAGCTCAAGCACACTTGGTGCAACTAATAACGCCCTTGATTAGTTGCATCAGGTGTGCTTGAGACAACACCTGTTTTGCAGATTTGTGGTGTTGTGAGGGATTCTATTCAGGGGGTTGAATATTTTTGAGACTGCAGAAGTCATTAAAAGTTGCATTTTCAGTTTCATTTGAATTAAGATATTTCAATTACTTTTGTTTGATTTGTTCATTGCAAATAGCTGAAAGTCTGTACATTTTGGCAATAAACTTGCTTTGCAATGGGGGTTGAATAATTTAGATTACAACTGTATGTATGAAATATACACTGCAGTTCAAACGTTTGGGTCAGTGAGAGTTTTCATTTAAAATAAATTAATACTTTTATTACTTAGTTTTAAGTGACAATAAATATATTTATTCTATTACAAACAATTTCTATTTTAAATAAATGCCGTTCTTTTTTAACTTTACATTAAAAGAATCCTGAAAAAAGTATTATTTACAAAATGTTAAGCAGCACAAATGTTTTTGACATTTATAATAATAAGACGTTTCTTGAGCACCAAATCAGCATATTATAATGTTTAAAAATTATGAAAATAGTTTTAAATTGTAATAATATTTCATTATATTGCTGTTTTTCTGCATTTTTCAAATAAATGAAGCCTTGGTGAGCAAAAAGCGCTATACAAATTTGACTTGAATAAGAGACTTCTTTAAAAAACATTTAAAAAACGTTCTGACCCGTCAGAATATCACTTGGTGCTCAACAACAGAAGGCCCTTAATCATATTTTAACCACTCTACAGTGTTTTTTGTTCTAGGTTTTTCTAACTTTCTTTCCCTCATATTCTAATAAATAAGATTATTTGAAAAGTGGAGCTCTCATACATATTTACATAACTTTACATTAGATTAAACATATTATAAACGACCCTGGGGTTAAGTGGGTGGAAATTATTACCATGTTTTGATTTTGTTTTCATATAGGATACTGTACATTGTTTTGGTTTGAGAATGGAGCTACAGTGACCCCTACAGCCACAATAAAACAATACAACTTATATGAAGACCAGTGCTTTACAGTTACTGCATTGATAAATATAAGTAAACATTAATGTTTAGACAGTTTAAAGTAAAGATAAAGACTGTTGACAGTTTGTTTTGGCCACATCACCATGCAAACTGCACACAGTCACGCAGTCAAAGTGCACTAACAAAAGACCTGAAATAGGCCTTTAGTTTAATTAAATGGCTGTTGATGGTTTCCTTCCTCGCTTATCTGACGGCACATCCTGAAGCTTCTTGGAAATCTGACAGAAGCCTGGTCCCTCTATCTATTCTGGAACATGCACAATGGCCTTTGGCTGTTTCTTTCTGTGATCTGGGTTCTGTCCTTGTAATTTGTACACATTTCACTGTGTGGAAATGCTAAACTAGACCATGGCCAACATCCACTTTGGATGTAGCGCATTTTACGTGTTGATCCCTCAAGGTTGACACCAAAGTCATTTCAAATTGAGCTTCAAAACTAATACCTGCACATGCGACTAAGTGATTTAACCTGGGCAACTAGCTGTGCCAGCGCTGACCCTCATTCTTTCCAAAGTCAATAAACAAACAAAGGTCCAGCTCATCAAGCCCTGTCTCACCCTCCAAAGTTCAGGCCAAATGAACTGTTCATGCTTCCCAGGTGTCCAAAAATAGAGCATTCAGGCTCCCAGAGTCCAGAGGTTATCCAGGAAACATGCTGACAGACCTGTGCAGATAGGACTGTCCTGGTTGACTGCCAAACCAGAACCACGTTAAGAGCTGGTTTGACAGACAGGGCATACACATTAATGATAAAGCAGGGTCTATGGACAATAAGTAAAGCTGGTAGCAGATAAAAATGCAAATTAGCATTAAGTACAGTAAGTACATAGTACATATATGATTTTGTGAGGTCAACTGTAGTTAGATGTAAACATGCTGGATGAAGCTGAGCTACAGTCAGCTACATTATCTAGGTATGTCAGTCCAATTGACCATTGACAATTACAAATCCATTCAGACTAAAGCATTTGCATTCAATTTGGACAAATGATTGATTTTGTCCAACTGAAGTCAAACTATTAAACTGTATTTTAAATGTGTGGTATGCAAAAAGCAGCCACAATGATAATAAACAGTAATAATTTATTGCGCTCACATATTAATTTGACACTTTTAAGATCATGCAATAAATATTGATTTACGTAGGAGAGTAAAATGGGAGGACCATGGATCCTTAAAAAAAGAAAACACAAAATACACTATCATATTTATGTTTAGTTTAGTTTTCTTTTTGCTGCCAATGTGTTTGTTTCTGGTGGTTTAGTTTAGTCCTGATAAGTCCCTAGTTTGTTTGTTTGGTTACTGGTTACTGTGTGTATCTGTCACAATCTGGTCCACAAAGGATGACAAAGAAAAAGGTATCCATTCGAACAGTAGAGTCATTTTAATTAAACAACACAAAAGAGAGTTTCAAAGTATATACCTGAAACACAAACAATAACAGACAATAAGGAACTGAAAGAGAGCATATAAACAAAAGATAACAAACTCAATATCAAACAGGTGTGAGAAGTAATCAAAAACCAAGGTAACTAATGATGAGCGGGAACATATGAATAAAGAGAAGCAAACTAAATGTCCAATATGAAAATGGAACAAAAACAAAGGCAAAACGTGACAACTCCTGGCGCAGTAAACAAAAAATGTTCAAACTAAAGTACAGGAGAGCAGAGGAGCAGAGGACTTCCATGGTGGAGCAGAAGACCACCACAGCAGGAATGACGAGACTGAAGATCCTCACGGCAGAACCGATGGTAGGAGAAGCCAGGGAGGACCCCAGAGAACTGGAGACCCAGGCGCAGCCAAGGAGATTATGAGACCAGACGACACCATAGGATCAGTAGGCTGGAGAGGAACTGCAGTGACAAGGAGCTAAAGTGGAGTCAGGGTGCCGGTGGACTGAGGCAGAGCCGATGCAACCAAGGACCAAGGCGGAGCCGGAGGGAAGGCGAAGCCCGATGGAACAGAAGGGGTGGAGAGATGAAGTGCAGCTGATGTCCCGGAAGTCCGTGGCACAGGCAGAGCAACGTCTGACCAAGGTGGAGCCAGAGGGATGAGGGAGCCCAGTGGAGCCGCAAGGACAGCAGTCCCTGGTGTAGCTGAGGGGGCGAAGAATAAAGGTGGAGCTGACTGGTCGACAGGCTGAGGTGGAGTTAAGGGCTCGGCACCCAAGGCACAGCCAGGGAATCCACTCACCATGGCAAAACTGGTGACCAGATGGTCCTAGACAGATCTGACTTGGGGGTGAAACAGACTGGGGACTGCCTGGGATCAGTGGTGGAAGATCATCCTCTTCTAGCTCTACTATAATTCCCACTTGTACAGATGTTATAACCAACTCACACATCTGGTCAGACTGAATGGCAGGCTTCCATTCCGGGATGGACAGGGCTGCAGGCTCTGGCTCCATAGCGGTCTGTGGCAGGAATCAGCTCAGGCACCTGGTCTGCGGTGGGCTCAGATTTTGTCTCTGCAGTGAGTGTGGGCTCTGTGTCTGCAGTGGCTGTGACCGATGGCATTAGCTGGGGATACACACACTGCAGACACCTGAGGACGGCTTCTCTCCTGGTTCCTCTGGCCATAATAATTAGCTCCAAACCAGTACATAGTATTTTTGTCTATGTTGAGCTCGTTCCACATTTTTCTTCACAAGGTCAATGAGGTGTTCTTGTCTTTCCAACACACTATAGGCAGGACTACAAAGAGCAGGAGGTCGATGCAAGGCCCTCTCTAATGGTCCCTTTAATTTCCGTCCCAGAGCTACTTCGGCTGGCATGAAGCCTGTGAAGCGGTTACTGAAAGTAGTATTGATTGCAAACCTAAACCATTTATCCCATTGGCGATGCTGATCTCCCACATACAAAGCAATCATTGTCTTTAGGTTGCGACTGATCCATTCTGTCATATTCGTTTGGGGGTGATAGGATATAATACATTTTTGTATTACTCCCCACTGTTTGCAAATTAAGGAAAGTAGCTGTGAAGTAAACTGAGCTCTGCAATCCGACACTAAATAAGCAGGGGTGCCCCATCGAGTAAAGATTTTCTCTACTACGATTCAGGCTATTTGGGGAGCTTTCGCCACTCTCAAAGGGAATAACTACAGAATAACTTGGAACAGTAGTCAACAATAACTAAGAGATGTTCATTTTGTTTGACACTCTCTGGGAAGGGACCCATCAGATCAACCCCAAGCATGTAACCGGGTTCGACTACTGGTGTGGACTGTAGATATCCAGACAACTTGGTAAACACAGGCTTAAACTTTTGACATGTTTGACAATCTTTACAATACTTCCACACATCAGTTCTCACATTTGCCCAATAGGCTATGTCCAGAAGTCGAATAAGGGTTTTTAATCTTCCAAGATGACCACTTAATGGGTTATAATGTACATATTGCAAGAACTCTTTACGAAGACACATTGGTATGACGAGCTGTAGTTTCTGTCCCTTATTTCCATCAGGAACACTATGAAACAGTAGGCTACTCCATTCTCGAGTACGTAATGTACTCTTGAAAGGTCCTGAGAAGTTTGTGAGCTAGCCTTTTTACATAGCTTCTGTATTTCCAAATCATTTTGTTGTACAGTAGTGATCTGATCAAGATCTACAGGTAAATTTGTTGGAAAAGCAGTTGACTTGGTAGCTTTGACTATAGCCAGCAGCTCTGATGATCCTGGGTGTTCTTGGTTTCTGGACAACACATCGGCTACGACATTACATATACCTTTTCTGTATTTAACTGTGAATTGAAAGCCTTGCAGACGTATAATCCACCATGTGAGACGAGAGTTTGGTTTAGGATGCTGAAATACCCATGTGAGAGCTGCATGATCTGTGACGATTTCAAAAGGTTGCCCTTCCAAGTACTGTCTCCATTTCTCAACAGCCCACACGACAGCCAAACACTCTTTTTCTGAAACCTAAATCTTTTTCTGCTCCTCTTAATAGCCTAGAAGCATAGGCTACCACATGTTCCTCTCCTTCTGTTTCCTGGGTTAATACAGCACCCAATCCAATCTCACTAGCATTGGTCTGCAAACAGTGCCAAACCTA
Source organism: Abramis brama (assembly GCF_963993115.1). Lineage (NCBI taxonomy): Eukaryota > Metazoa > Chordata > Actinopteri > Cypriniformes > Leuciscidae > Abramis > Abramis brama. Next base: position 30,682,363 of record NC_139967.1, on the reverse strand, counting down.
AGAAACGCTGAACATCCTTAAGTGTTCTACCACAGGAGAAGCCCAAGGAGAGATTGAAGGATGTATGATTTATTTGGCTAACAACTCTTTGATTTCAGTATCTATGAACTGCTGATTATCCCTATAAACTTTGTAGGCTCTTTTCCTGACTGGGATTTCATCAGTGGTAATAATGCAGTGTTTTGCCAGGTTTGTATGTCCAATGTTGTGGTCGGTTGGCCAGTCTAACATAATCGGTTGGCCAGTCTAACATAATATTTTCCAGATTCTTTTTAAACCAGGGTTGAGTGTCAGCATTTTGAGCAAGTTGCTGAACAGTCTGAAGGTGTCATCAGTAACTGGAAGATTGGGTATAGCAAGATGAAAATGCACTGTAGAACAGACAGCATTGCTCAGAAACGGAAAAGAAAGATCTGGCTTAGCTCCTATGGCAGAAGGCAACGCGTACTGAGTTTTTTGGAAGTCAAACACGATTCCCTTCAACAGTAGAAAATCCATGCCTAAAATGATTGGCACTGTCAAATCAGTATCTCTCATAATGAACAATGTCAGATCTACTTGTAATCCTCGAATTTCACCTCTCCAATTTATCTTTCCCAAAGCTGTCTGCCTCTTTCCATTGGCTAGCATGAAGGACTGTCATTGGCACTGCTGGTATGGTTCTGTTTTAAACAACTGTTTCCAACAGGATTCCTGGATAAGTGCTACCAGTATCCACCATGGCTGAGAAATACCTGTCTCTGATAACAATGGGAATATAAACAGTTTTAATGTCTGGTCGTGTTGAATTTTGAGTGGATTGCATGACTCTGGATTAATAAAGTCTGTTTGGATACTCATGCATTATGCAATTACTACAACCACCAATAAACGACAGAATACCGGACCGAAAAGAGAATTACCGGCCCTCCAGCTGCTCTGCGTGGAGCAAGAGCAGCAAACTTTCAAGCACCACACCAGGAAGTTTCTACAACTGCCATGCCTAATAAACTTTCCAGACCGCTTGTTGTGCTTATTTTTTAGAACCAGCTTGAACGAACGCACAAAGGCATGCCTACCTGGTGTTGGTTTTCAAGGAGATTTCGCTGAGTTTGTGGTGATCTGCGGGACCCCAAACACCATCTGCCCCACTTAGGAGGACATCACCAGCCCCGCTCCAGAACCAGAGCCCAGCCAGTCACCACCTACACAATGCACGGGGCTAAAGCAAGAGCCCACCGCAGATGAAGAGCCTGAGCCATGATGTCAGTGGCAGTAACCAAGACTGAGCCAACCATCGCCCCGGAGGCCGAGCCTGAAGGAAAGTCTGACCAAGTGTGTGAGCCAATCGCCGTGGGACTGGGGGATATTATTCGAGGGCATGGAGGAAAGTCCCGCTCACACTCTAGTAGCTGAGAGTAAGCTGCAGCTGGCCTCTGCATATTATATTGAGAAAGTGGAAGAGGATATTTCCATGACTCTCCCGTGCCTGGTAGCTCTGCCCAGCTCGAAGTCTCCTGTGTCTCCCGAGATCCCACCCAGGCTCCCTCTCCCACCTCCTCTTCTAAAGCTAGCCAGTTCATCTGCCCCTCATCCGATGGTTCCTGTCAGTTCCTCAGTTCATCCATTGTTTACTCCAAAATGCTGCGTCGATGTGCCTCAGATCTTCCGATTACCAGCTCCTCCTTGGAAAGAGTATCCCCTGGTTCCACCTCCAGCCAATGAGCTCATCACTCCATCTTGGCTCGTCGACCTGTCGGCTCGGCCTAGGCTCCTCTCTCCCTCGGCTCCACCGGGAACCATCATCATAATGGCTCCACCAGGCTGCCTCGTCCCTCTGGCTTCGCTTGTTCAGGTATCACTCTGCCTGCGCCAGACTTCCAGGCCTTCAGCTGCGCTTCATTCCTCCACCCCTTTGACTCTGTCGGGTTCTGCCTTCCCCCCAGCTTCGCCTTGATCCTCAGTCACACTGGCTTCACCTCAGTCCTCCGGTACCCTGGCTCCACCTCGGATACTCGTCCCTGTGGCTCTGCATAGGTCTCCGGAGCCATGCCACTTGGGCTAATCGGTTCTGCCTGGGTCTCCACCTCAATCGGCTTAGTCTCCATCAGTCTTCCCCCTGGTGTTGTCAGCCAAATCTTCACCATGGCTCCTCCCTCCCTCTTGGGCCATTGTCCTAGCTGCTCTCTGGGTCCCTGCCTGGCTACTCCTACTCCTGGTTCCTCCCACCGTCATTAACGCCCTGATCTCTCTCTCTATCATCTGCTCTAGCTTCCAGTACTTCACCTGCTCTGCGTCCTCCTCTAGAGCCCCCCGTCCTTCCTCCTCAGTTGGATTTAAACTGCATAAGGATGCGTCTACCCGGGCATAATGTTAGGATTGTGTTTAGTTTAGTTTAGTTGTCTTTTTGTTCCCATGTGTTTGTTTCTGGTGTTTCAGTTTAGTCCTAATTAGTCCCTACTTTGTTCCACTGGTTACTGATTACGTTCACCTGTTAATCATAAAGTCTCTCTCTGTATTTGAGCCCTTCATTTCCTCAGTTCATTGTCCGGTATCTTGTTTATTTCATGTGGTTGTGTATTAGTTTTCTCCTGCGATCTTCAGTGTGTATCTTTGTGGATTACTAAAGAAGTATTTATTTGGATTCTCCTGCGTTGTGCGATCACTGTTAGGGGTGAGCCAAAAGGCTACATTAGTGTACAGTCTGCCTGAATACTGTTGAGAACTGTGCTAAAGGTCAGGCCAACTCACTGCCTCTGTTTACAGTGCTTTTTTTGGTAAGAAATAAGGTGTTCAAGGCCTGCTGTGGGTCATCTGGGGTACATCACTGGGTAGCTAAACCCAGTGCTGAAAAAAAAGTGCCATTGGCCAAAGTTTCAAAGAGGACATAGTCCAAGCACACACACTAATCAAACTACACACCAGATGATGACATATCAAAAAATGCAGTATTTGCTCTAAAACAAAATGCACTTGGGAAAAACAATATTGAAAACAGTTCAAAAAGAGTAAACCTGAGTTAGCGTTAATATCACCAATAAAACTAAATTACAGCTCACATATGCACAATCAATAGTCAGAAATAACTAGGAAGCATGTTCTGAAAGAAGCAGCGCTAGCAAAAAAGGTCTCTTATGCTCAGCAAGGCTGGATTTATTTGATCAAATATGCAGTAAAACAGTAATATTGTGGAATAGTAAACACTTTGAATAACTATGTTGTACATTAATACATTTTAAAATGTAATTTATTCCTCTGATAGCAAAGCTGAATTTTCAGCAGCCCATTACTCCAGTCTTCAATGTCACATGATCCTTCAGAAATCATTCTAATATGCTGATTTGGTGCTCAATAAACATTTATTATTATCAATGTTGAAAACAGCTGTACTGCTTAATATTTTGGATTCTGAATATGTCAGGATTCTTTCATTAACAGACATTTCAAAATAACAGCATTTTATTGAAATAGAAATCTTGTGTAACATGATAAACCTGTACTGCCACTCATGATCAATTTAATGTATTCTTGCTGAATAAAAGGATTCATTTCTTTAAAAAAAGAGAAATTACTTGAGATATTATTGATATACTAAAGTTTAATAGAAATTACCCAGCAGTCATGTAACTCTGCAGAAAGAGTACTGCACGTATCCAATTTGCCTTGTTCTCCACGGGCCCACGTACAGACCTCAGTCCAGTTTGAGCCAGACTTTCTGAAAGAGGCGCACTGTTGATCTGAATAAGCATGTGCTTCCTTGTCATTCGAGTAAATTAATAGACATGGGCACAATTTAATTAGAGAGGGAGAACTCTGGCCTCTCAAACACCCCCTTCTGCCATATTTTGTAATCAGATTGCATCGTGGGACCATCAAACTGTTTAGATTCACTAAGCAGTGCAAGTGTGTGTTTATAATTCTTTGTGTATTTCAGTGCTACACACATACACACACCTAAAACATTACAGGAAGAGGGCAAAGAGGAGGTTTGAGAGGCCCAGAGATTTGCTTCCTTTTGCTCAACTTTCTCACAGGCATTGTTGTGCTCTCCCAGACTTTTTGACGTCAGACAAACCATGAGCGTCACTTTCCCGTTCACGCTGAATGGACCTTCCCTGTCTCAAATTTAGCTCCCACGACCAGCTGAAAGAAAACCCTTGAGGTCTTAAAACATTAATCACAGTTACATTAACAATACTCTCATTGTATTCAAAAAGAGGCTTATGATAATTTACATCCAGTATCCATACTAGCCCCATGACAATTATAAACAACAGATACTGTCTAACAGAGATGACAATCAAAGCTTGCAGGTCATACACTACAGTTCAAAAGTTTGGGGTCAATAATAATAATAATAATAATAAATACATTTATACTGAGCATCACTCAGGATGCATATAACTATGACAGAAAAGTGACAGTAAAGACATTTATAATGTTACAAAAGATTTCTGTTTCAAATAACTACTGTTCTTTTGAACTTTCTATTAATCAGATAATCTTGAAAAAAAGTATCAGTTTCCACAAGAATATTAAGCAGTGCAACTGTTTCAAACATTGATACTAACTGGAGTAATGATGCTGAAAATTTAGCTTTGCCTCCACAGGAATAAATATAAATATATTTTCAATTGTGATAATACTTCAATGTTGTACATTACAATGTTTTTGATCAAATAAATGCAGTCTTGGTAAGCACAAAATACTTATTTCACAAAAAAATAAAATAAAATAATTTTACCATCCAAAAACCTTTGAACAATATTGTGTGCTTTGCAGCAGAAGTGCAACATGTTCCTGGATCAACATCTTTGTTGATCCTGGAACAACATTCCAATTAACCAATCATATTTGAGGTTTGAAGTTTACAGTTTATATCAAGTTTAGGCTTACAACCAGGGTTAGGTGCTTGTTCACCTATCAGTGTTATTCACCTTTAATATCCCTCTGAATTTAGGGATTCATTTATGGGAAGGGTTGAGATAAGGGGTCGGAATATGGTTAGGATTCAATTTAACAAAATAATTGACCCAGGAATGTGTCTAAATTTGCATTGGAGTGTTTGTCTGTTAGTTTTCGAAAATTAATTTAAAATGACATCTTTCAAAAAATACAGTAAATATTACATGAGGCAATTATAATCACAACACAAGGAGAACCTAAAAGCATTTTCCAGTGGCATTTTCAAAACCACACCACATTTTCCTAATTTCCTAATTCAACAGATAAGGTGGATACTGTGGATTGAACTATACGTCAGGGTCAATAAAATTGTACTACTCAAAAAAAAAAAAAAAAGAATCGTCATGAATCATTTTGTCCACCTGGATTCACATACGTAACAAACCAAATTGCTCTGAAAAGGCTTCCCAGGAATTTCACAGCAATATCTCATCATTAGCCTGCTATAATGCAGCCATTAATGCATCTCCAACAATTATTACTAAAGCCTCTTAACTTACGTAATTCATGACACACTCAACTCGCTTCAGTCTTCTTTTTCCATGTATCTCCAAAGAAACATGATCAGAACAAATGTCAAAAGAAAAATCTATGTTCCTTTCCTTAAAAAAACATACATCATTATATACATCATTATGGGTGTACGATTCGTATTGCACATGCAAAGAAGGTGTTTACATGGAAGTTTAAAAGGTAAAGCAGCAAAACAGCTTGTTTGTTTCTAGGGGTCAGAGAAAGGGTTGAAAACCAAGACTGGTTATATACACTGATGAGCCAAAACATTATGACCACCTGCCTAATATTGGTCATCCACCTGTTGGTCATCCATGTGCCACCAAACAGCTCCGACCCGCCCAGGCATGGACTCTTCAAGACTCCTGAAGGTGTCCTGTGGTATCTGGCACCAAGACAGCAGATCCTTTAAAGGTGAACTATGCTGTTTTTTTTAGCTTAATTTACCTTAACTGAACAGCTTCGGAGTCATTGGAATGGTTATATGACTTTTTTTCGGGTTGAATGGTGGCCGTCTCGCTTTCCCCAAGCGCCTGTGAGCGGAAAAAAACACCCTTGCAACTTTGGGACAGCAGGCCACCGGCCTCAGCGTCAGGAAGTATCGCGTGATATCAGGTCTCGCGATGTAACGTATTGCTATACGGCACTGCACTCAACATTTATATGCTAGCCTTCTGTATATCATACATACCTCAGTGGACATGGCTCTGTGCGTTCGCCGGCTTCTTTGAAAACAAATGCACATGACCAGAGGGAGAAGATGGGAGGGGGGAGAGTCGCCAACGAGTTTTTACGACAGTGTTATCAAATATCTATTCCAAAGCTGTAGGGGAAGATGGCCATACACGTGATGTAAAGGACAACCTTCTTCCACTGCTCCAAGGATTAGTTCTGATGCTTGCATTCCCATTGTAGGAGCTTTCGATAGTGGACAGGGTTCATCACGGGCACTGAGACAGGTCTGCGGCTACTTAGACCCATACATAGCAGCAGAGTGCGAATTACCCCACCATAATTGGGGGGTACTACTCCTTCACTTCTTCTATGACCATCATGGTCCACTACCATATCAATCCCCACCGTGATCGCTAGGTGCAACATGTGTTGTGCACCACACATACAAGGTCTAAACATGCGACAAACTGATAATCAGTAGGCTACAGAATATATTGTTATTATATATCCAAAAGAGAACTGTTTTGATCAACTCCCAAAAGTTAGAAGTTAAGTGCACTGAAATACCATTCTATTTACTAGTAAAAGTAATACCTTTACAAGAAGCCTAGTGCCTATTTCAGGGTTTTTCCTGGCTCAAAATGAGGCGGAGGTGGTAAAATCATAATAATGTGTTTTAATAATAAGATAATTAAATGTGTATTTTTTTGTAGATCATCATATAGCCTAATGTGTTTCCCACATTTTTTTGTTGGCGGAGCTTGGTATCTCTAGGGGGGTCCGGAAGAAAATGTTGTACATTTTAAAGATAAATTCATTAATTTGGTGCACTTTGAGTCACCCGAATCCACTGTTAAAAATAAATAATCCACCCGCAAACCGCCGATATTCTTTGATTTAGATATCTGCATCTCATCACATTACAATTATTCAAATTCTTAGTGTTAAGCATGATAATATGGTAACATATCACACTGAAGTAGGCTGATTTAAAATGAACATTTATTTAAAATAAAAGTTCTTCTTTTGGCAAAATTACATTTCCTTAATAGCCTAAACAGAGGCTTTACTCCCTTCAAGCTTAAATTGTCAATGTTTCATTACATCACTGTTTGAAAACACTTTTTAAATTTTTTGTACCTTTATAAAGGGCATTTTCCCCTAAATTTATTAAATGTATGCTCCATCTTTCATTTCAAATTCTTAAATTTGATAAATATATTCAATTAAAATAATTAGACACTAGGCTGTTACCAATACAATTAAATAATTTACATTGAAAAATTATAACTGTATTAAATTAGATTATTTAAAATATTTTTGAATATACAAATAAGGAATGTTGAAAAGAATGATACTTTATGAATCTAGCGTTTTGTCATTCGACGTTGACACTTGCTTGAGAAGTTGAAGTCGTTCTCTATCTCCGTTGCTTCTAGCCACGGTGGTTAAAAATGGTACGGTCCACAATAGGGGTGTCTGAAATCGATTTACATTAAAATGTTCCTACAGTGAAAATAGGAGTTGACTTGTATTGTAACTGTAATTATATTTTTTCACAATATCAGAAAAATTATCTGACCCCCCCCAAAACTGATATTTCTGTCCCTTTGGGGGACTGGGTCTTCACTGGGGGGTATAGTACCCCCCAGTACCCCCTGTAATTCGAACTATGCATAGCAGGGTGTCAAGTACTGTGTGTTGTGACACATTCCTCCTAAAACCATCATTAAAATTTCTTGTGACTTGTGCCACAGTAGACCTATCGGTTCGGACCAGAAAGGATAGCCTCTGTTGCCCTTGTGCATCAAATAGCCTTAGATGCCCAATCCCTGTCACAGATTTGAGGTTTGTCACTCCACGAACGACTGTCGGTAGGTTCTTACCACTGCTGACCAGGAGCAACCAACAAGGCTTGCCCTTTCAGAGATGCTCTGACCCAGTCGCCTGGCCATAACATTTTGGCCCTTGCCAAATAACTGATTTTTTTTCTAATCATCTAATCTAATCAGAATATATATATAGCTTTACAGAAAAAGCATTGACTTGTAAGACTCTGTTATAACAATCTGTACTGCAAAGCTAGATGACTTGACACACAAATGACACACTGTGTTGGTGAGGAAGGGCTTTAGAAAGTCACTGCACGCTGCACATGACATGGGTAATGTTAAATGAACCTAATATTCTAACCTTCAGATAAATCAGATAATGGTGGATCTCAATTCTCAGAGCTGAACCGAAATGAGCATAACTGATTTTTTGACATCCTGACCCATCACTTCATTCCGGAACATTCAATTCAACAATTTTTGCAACAGTTCAATTGGTGAACTGCTGGCCATGTGTGTTAGCGTCTCCATATGTGTTTGTGTACATCTCACACATGAACTGCATGCATGTGAATCTAAAGGTTGCCTTCCCAAAAAGCCTTTTATTGCTGCAGCTCGCTAGCTGATTACCCTCACTAATGTGTGTTATTGCAGCTCATAAGAACAGCCCTATCTGTACAGACATATTGGGCCAGGTGAGCTAGTCTGGGTAAATTTCCACTAACTACAGTCTTGAGTTGTCGTCCTGTCTTACCTACATGCTGTCACGCACTCAGGTAGTCAAGAAGAGGCAGGCTATTTGAAGAGAAATATTGTTTGTTCTCTATGGCTGAAGGTGTGAAATGTTTTAAGATGGGATCACAATACATTTTCTTATTCTGTATTTTTTGCATCGTAGATTAAAGCTTATATACAGTAGGTGAATTCTGAAGTCAGATTACAAATAAAAAGTTAAAACTATAGAAAGAGTGTCGACTGAAATGTCTTTTTCATTTCACAGATTACATTCGACTTAGACATTAAATTCAGCAATTACAATTCAACTTTTCACTCAAATTGTTATGCTGACAATATGATGCATGCAATGAATCAAAAATTATATTAAATTAGAAGCATGCAAAACAGAAGCATTTAGTGGTCTCATATTTTTGGACCCCATTTTGTGTCACCAAAATGTTGATTTAAAGGAATAGTCCATTTAAAAATCTAAATTCTTTCATCCACATGTTGTTCCAAAACTGTATAAACATAAAAGAAGATATGTTGAAGAACCCTGGGAACCAAACAGCATTGGAACCATTGACTTTTATTGTTTGGAGAGAAAAAAGAACACAGAGACATTTTCATATCCTCTTTAAAAATCATACAGTTTTGGAATGAGGGCAAGTGACATTTTTGGTTAGAAAATCCCTTTAGCATGAGCATTTTCATCTAGAAGTCATATTTAAAGTGTTTACTCATCTGCAAAATGTTAACATGAGATATGGATGTTTTTGAGACATTTCAGATTTAGAAGGTGTGTAGATACACTCTTTCAAAGATGTTTATCAAATGTTTGTACACAAATGTCACTTTAAAAAGATCACATTGATTTCCAGATGATGCACTCACAGACATCTCAGTGACACACGTGCTTACTGGGAAGTCCGGAATCGACTTAGAGCAAATCCTTTTCCAAGTCTAGAGGGTATTCATCTTTTAACCTTTTAACATCCTTTGACAAAACATGAGTCCAGCGGTTGTCGGTACCGAACCTGCATGACGCATGAATTCTTGGGATAGCCAGACTGGAATTTTCCATTCAATGCCGTTGAGGTAAAGAAAAGCAAAACAATTAACGGATGACAGAATGCGACCGGGTTTATCTAAGCCCTGTTAAGTAGAGCCATGTTTGTTTTCTACTTTTTCTATAAGTGAGCAGGATCAGTGGAAAATTCCCACTCCGATCCACAGGTATCAGACCACTGACTAAATGCCCCCCCTCTTCTTTGTAGAGGGATGGGTGCACAGGGATAGTTCAGTTGTCAGGGCTAGCACACTAGCCCATTTGGATGTGTTCGCCCAAGCTGCAATGACTGCAATTTCTTAGAAAATGTTATCTGTCCCCCCACCAAATCTAGATGGGTACAAGCTGCGTGCATTTGAATCTAAAGGCTTGCTAAAGTGCTTGGGTTTCCCAACGTGCTTGATCTGAAAGAGATACGTGCAAAAAGACACCTTCAACACCTGTCCATTCACACAAAACTAACTTGAACCCGACTTATCTACTTTAAATCACTGTTTTTAATAGACATGTGCAGTACTCTTTGTGTACTGTCTTTGTGTACTCAGGTTACAATACAATGTCCCTTGATGCACAGGCAGAGGAAAGTACTTTAATGCTCATGCTTTTGCACGACCACCTCAACATGCTATTCAAAGCATGTAAACAACATCCACTTTGAGCTTTTACTAAGTTTAAAACAACTCCGGGACTCAGCAACATTATACTGTACCTTAAACTGGCTCAAAGACAGCTAAAGACCTCACGGTAAACTAGGCCACATTACGCAGCAAAAAGCGTCATGTTGACGTCATAGCTGTATCGCATTTCTTTGGAGCTGCGTCCTAGATCCTGATACTGATTCCCAAGCACAAATTATAAGTGGAGTTCAGCCCCACCATTACATTAACAGTTACTGCACTGTATTGACGCAACACACACTGGACTAGTTTATTTTTATATTATAAGAACAATGTGGAGTTACAGTGAACAATTAAACCATCTTAAACCAGCATGCATTTACATTCAGGTTTGGTGTTGGTCTAGCTGATTGACTAGAATGCTGCTTACCATCGAAACTGGTAAATCTGGCAGACCAAATTACTGGAAAAGTTAGGTCTTACCTGAGTCCCTAAGCAGGCCATCATCATGTGTGTGAGGAGTTTGGCAGCAAACATGAGGAATCTAGAGCACAGCACATGAGAAACAACGGCCAAGGCAAACCCTGCGGGTGAAAGACAGACATATACTATACAAAGTCTTGAGGATACAAGCAATGCATGATTTCTTGTCACATTACGGTGGGTTTTGTATCCCCTCAAGCATGTAGACAGGACTGTAGTGAGTTACCTGAGATACAAATAAAGCCAGCAGCATAGAAGGCCTCGTTGAATGAAGCAAAACTTCCTGTCTCTGCATATGCTGTGTAGACGGACAGATGCGTACAGGCACACTCAACAAAATTCTGACTGTCGTCCACCACACGACAGAACTGACCATCAGACAGCCAGCTGGAGAAGAGAAATAGCAAAATGATCATGACAAGCCACATATAATGCCATATTTAAACCTGTATCAAAACGAGTTTTTATCTTATATTTTAGGATCAAGTTCAATGCGACAGATTTTTCTGTGAGGAAACACAGAAATCTGTTATATTGGACTTGACTGTCTGTTCATCTAAATTAAACTTACGCAACACACTAAATTATCATTCCAAACAAACTCTCAGTGAACTCCCAGCTATTAAGCTGTCACTAAGATAAGTTAGCTGAAGGAATCATTTAGTCGCTCTAGGGTGTCATTTACATTTACAAGGAATCACAATCGCATAATAATAAATGGTTCCAAAAGTTCCCAAAGTTATCAGAATACATATGCTTTAGGATAACAGATATTCTAAATATTAATTCTGAGAGCAATCTGTTTTAAAACAATCCAAACCTGCAGAGAATTCAGGGACAAACTGTACAGCTAATAGTCGTGCCTAAAAGCAATGAAATTTCCTCTAGAATGGCCTCCTGGCCAAGAACACACAGAACTTTCTCTGTCCTAAAGAATGTGTGAGCCTTAAAAGACTCCGTCATGGCAGGTCATAAACCCTGAACCTTAAAACTCCACACTGTACACACTGTCTGTCTCACTGATGAGTGTGAAATACATGGACAAGGTCAGAGCTTTACTTCCAGATGGTCATCACATTTGGATGAGGAATTGAGAAACGCCCATTACCATAACTGAATTTCAGAGCTAAAGCTCAGCGATTGCACACACTGCAAAGACAGTAACAATGGCATCGATTTTACCGCGAGTCTGATGATTTGAGCAGGATGTTTCTCAGTTTGGCATTCATCATGAGATGTTGCAACTGTAATTCCTCACCATCAGCATTCGTAAGTGTATGTCCATCAACCGATGTGTATATGTCTAATTTATTACGGTGCACATGTGGCAACTACATCATTAACAGATGTAACATTAAAGTTGGTAAAACAAATCTTGCTCCATCCTTTATCATTACCCAAAGTAGTAAGAACAACAGACAATTTGCATTAATGGACATAATTTTAGGTAATAGTGGGCATACAGCTGATTCGCTACTATTTCAGTTAGCCGGAGACCTACAGCTGCACTGGGTGTACACAATGTAAAACACAAAACTACATATTTTGAACACTCGATAGTAAATATATACATCAATAATTTATCATACACACAGGTTGTGATTCTGAGGAGCGATAGTTGGTCCAAATAAAGTGGGTACTGTCCCATCTAATGGATAAGCGTTTTGTAAATCCCATTTAGACCAAAAGGACCTCGTCAAAATTTAGACCTCGTCAAAAGGTTATACTGCTGTTGTATCGCTGTGGTAATTTTAACCTCTGACTCTTCACATCCTCATCCTTTGAAAGTGTTTACAAAGAAAATTTGCTTTTGCGGACCATCTACAGCGTTTGAGGGCAGGTCAAAGTAGACGTTGTTCGCGGGCGGACATTAGGCAAATGTGTTATCCAGTGAAGTGCAGCCGTCATGGAAGTGGGATTCAGAGTTCAGAGTCAATTCTTTATTTTGAGAGACAATCACTTTTTCATCGTGCACTTTCGGCTTCACAGCTTTGCAGATCGTTTAAATTCACAGACAGCTACATTACACATTGCATGAAAGGGAAAATTCGAAAAAGGGCACTTTAATAATAACAATACGCATGTATTTATGCTTCATAATTACCTTTCGGCAGCCTGATTCCAAAGCAGGCACAGAGATTGGCGAGGTTTTCCGCGTCGATCTGGAGTGTGTATGCGGTAAACAACCTCTTGACCGTCAGCGAGAGGTTTAGAGCCTCTGCCATGAAGACTGACTGAGAAAACCTGCAACAAACATACATATAGATTATTCAAAATGAAACAGATGTTTTGTAGTCAGTTTCCCAATTCCAAGTGCAAATAAAATCTCTATAATCACTATAAATGCCATATCCATGATGAAACCCCATAGATGATTTGTAAAGGCACACAAACCATCTAAAATCATAATTACACACTGAAGAAAAGGAGACAACTTTAAATTTCCAACTCAACAGTGTCATCTGCTGGACACTAGCTTGAGCCTACTTGACAAAAGCTACATTCACTTTTGCTTAAGCAAACTGTAAATCAAACAAATACAAATATAATACAGTGTTGATGTATTCAGGGATACAGTGAAACACTCTTTCACCTTGTCATTTAATGCGCTGGCTTTTGTGTTGGTGAGGAACCAGTGCTCAGTACTGTATTCTGTGAAGTGCACTTTACGGCAAGCGGACGGGGCCATGCTGTCGGCAGGAAGGGCTGGCACCTCCAGCAGGGTCTCAGGCAGAGTGAACGTGTCTGTGTTTTTGCCTGTAAATGTGTGGCCGTTGATCTGAGTGGGGTACCAGTGGTGAGCAGCTATGGTGAAATACGGGCAAGTATCCAGTATGGTTGTGCCTCTGAATGGAGTATAAAGGAAATCAATGCATACAAGAATGAGCTCAGGTAAAAAACAAACAGAAAAAAATCCTATTAATGGCAATAAATAGATCTCACCTCTTTCCTTCTGCCTCACACTCAATGTCTGTGAGCAGACTGAAGGCAAAACGCTCTGCCACTTCAGCGAGCTGGCTCAGTCCTCGAGTGTCCGCACGCCTGGGGTTTGCCATGGCGCACAGGAGGTCATAGGTCAAGCTGCGGCTGCTGTCTTTTAGCGGAGTCTGCTCAGCGTCATTCAGAATCTGTTAAGTGAGGTTAGGAGAATTAAAAATGAAACTTTGTTGTCAAGAGTTTCTTTTACACAGTGGAGCCTTGTGGCTGCACATACAAGCATTGTACTCCTAGATAAGACATTTCTATGAACTTAAGGAACAAAAAAGCATTGTAAAGAAAGCTATCTTAATTGATCTCTGGGGGCCAATATGTGGCCCCTCATTGTTCTTTTAGACCGAAAGTAGATCAGCTGGATTTCCTGAACTACCCTATTCAAAAATTCTCAAGACCCGGCTAACTTTAAATAAGTCCTCACCTCTCTGAATCCAGATAAACATGTTTATAATTCATTTTATAAATATATACAGTACACTACTGTTCAAAAGTTTGGCATCTGTAAGATTTTAATGTTTTTGAGAGAAGTATTTTATGCTCACCAATGTTGCATTTGTTTGATTAAAAATACAGTTAAAACAGTAAAATTGTGAAATATTATTAAAATTTAGAATAACTGTTTTCTATTTTAATATATTTTAAAATGTAATGTATTCCTGTGATGGTAAAGTTGAATTTTCAGCACTCGTTACTCCAGTCTTCAGTGTCACATGATTCTTTAGAAATCATTATAATATGATTTTATTATTTACCATTATAAAAGTATATTTGGTGCTCAAGAAACATTTTTTTTATTATTATCAATGTTGAAAACAGTTGTGCTGCTTAATATTTTTGAGGAAACGATGATTCATTTTCAGGATTATTTGATGAATAGAGAGATCAAAATGTCTTTACTGTTACTTTTGATCAATTAAGAAAAGAAAAAAAAAAAAAGGAAAAGAAATCGTACTGACCCCAAACTTTTAAAGAGTAGTATGCTCTACATATCAAAGATTGGAGCCAAAGGGTTGTTAGTGTAATGATTTTACACTCCTTGGGCCCACAACCTTGACATGCTTACCTTGCTATTTAGATAAGTATTTCCCATTTACTACTATTATTTTTAAATTAAATTATTGAACTTGATTAAAACCCTGAACCAAAGTACCAAATCCTAATTCTAAAAATAGAATCAAAATATAATTTAGTCAACTTTCCTTCTGAGGAATCCCTCAAAAGGACATTTTTTTCTCAGATTGAGCTAACTTTTGGAGACATTTTTCAGAAATGTTGACCCTTAATGTTTAGGTCAAACACACACACTTCCCTCATTTGCTCACCTTGCTTAGTGCATCAAACACTGCTGTTAGCTGCTCTGGAGTGATGTCCTTACTAACTTTATTGATAAGCCCCTGCAAGACCCGGTTGATGATGGTCTCATCCAGAAGCTGTTGTAACTGGTCCAGCAGGGCCCATATTGCCTGAGTCTCGGAGTCCAAAACCAGGGTTACATTAGCCAGCCCGAATTCTGGGTGAACCCGTGCGCCACCGGTGGCATCAGACAGAACCACGCGGAACCGTTTGGGTGTTGGGTTGGAGGAACCAATGTTTGGCGTGAGGGCCACGTCCAGACCGGCACTTCTTTGTCCTATCTCAAAAGTCAGGGTGCCCTCCGCCATGACGAAGTCCTGTCCTGCCACAGCAGGCCAGATCAGATTGGGTCCTATAGATTCTGCTTTCTGAAGCTCCTGTGAGAGTAGATGACACACATTACACAATTAATACTCAGACATTTACTCCGAAAGTCACTTCCTAAGAACTTTTAAAGTAGCTGTACCTGCAAGCTGGTCAGAGGTTGACAGAGGTGAAGATTTAAAACTTTAAATTCAGATATTTTAAATCTGCAGAGAGATGATTACATGTTCTGTTTTTTTTCCCCTTTGAGGTGTGTAACATACTGGAAATTAAAAGCATTTCCTTATGCCTAAAAGTGAAACAGTAGGTAATAAAAACTGAAAAATGGAGGAAAGGAAAGGTGCCAGAGGTACAAAAAGAGCAAAAAAGCTGGCATGAGAAAGCACTCCCACAGACTGATGTATTTTTGGCGTAAAACCATATTCGACATGTCAATCCTACTTTTCCAGATCCACTATGCAACCATATATATTGCCTTTGAAGTATCTTCTGGGAACTCAGTGGCCTAATTGCTCAGAGCTCTTATCTTCTCTACATTCATCATCTTAGCTCATGAATTTGACATCATCTCAGGCCTCTCATCACTAATGAGGTCACATTATGTAATGGGGTCAGAGAGGGGCGTAGGCTGGGTAGTTGTAGCTGCTCTTTGATTACAGCCAATGAACATTTACTAAGAGTAACGGAATTATCAGCAAGTAAGTTTGCAATGTAATATTTTGGTAGAACACACATAATCGAGAAAGTACTGTATGTATTATCTATGCCTCCTTGCCTCTAGATCCTGCATATTATTGTGCCTAATGCATATTTATTGGTATTTTGGGAGAAGTTTCCCTCTGAATCTCACCTGAATGCGGTACTTCACAGAGATGGCGGATGCTGTACTGGAATCCCTGTAGACCTGAAGACTGACGCTTGTGGCACTGAGGGTGACCACGGGTAGTCTGGAGCCCTGGGCAAAGGACACCAGCCCCCGTGGGTCATCACTCTCTAGCATGGTGACGTTGGCAAAACGGGCAGTTTGGTTTATGGTGGCACCCTCACCCACTTTATAGACCTCCACCAGAAACCACACCTCATACTCTGGGTCCTGCAGTACACAGTCAAGGAGCAAGATGATTAGAGAAGCTGTTTAGGTGGATTCCTCTTAAGCACTACATAAAAACAATTATAATCTAAATGGACAGAAAGTTCAGAATGAGACTTAAGGCCAATTCACTCCGCACAGACAAACGCTAACAAACACATTTGTTGGGTTTTGTCGGATCAATGCGTTACCCCTGTTGGCGTCTGTTGGAGTTGGTCAGGGTTTGTTTTCGTTCAATAAGCGTTTGCGTTTTCTGTTGGGGCAGTGTGAGCATGTCAGTTATTTTTCATAAAATTCTAAATCCAACGGCCAACTTGTTTGTTGGTGTTTGTCTGTGCAGTGTGAATTAGCCTTTTTAAAAACAAAACAAGACAAAAAAACTGAAAAAAACAAAACCTATACCTTGTCTGGCCGGACTTCCAACTTGAGGGCACAGAGTACTTCTCCCTTCCTGCAGACGGATGTGCCCGAAGTCTGCTGCAGCTCTCTGGTCAGATTCACTCCATGACTGACCACTGAGTGAACTGTAGCGCTGAACGTGACTCTCCAAAACACCAACACATCCTCAAATGCTCTGGAAATGAGGGGAAATGTTTCTTTTTGGCAAGCATATCTACTGAATAACACTGATTTGCAGTATTGAAAGCACAACATAATCTTAAATATCGATGATACCTGTTTTCCTGTCTTTGCAGAAAGAGTGTTGCTGTCCTGTTTTCTGAGTCCTCATCCAGAATCTGACCCAACTGAGAGCTCAAACTAAAGCCAACTATACCGTTCTGAAGATCACTCCCTGTTGCAGAGAAGCATTAGTAGCTTAGCTCATATATACACTACCGTTCAAAAAATTGGAGTCAGTAAGATTCTTTTTTTTTTTTTTTAAGAAATTAATGAGAAATGTTCTCAAAATAAGGATAAATTTGCTAGAACAGCAAATCATCATATTAGAATGTTTTAAGGATCATATGACACTGAAGACTGGAGTAATGATGCTGAATACATTTTACCGACCCCAAACTTTTGAACAGAATGTACTGTATTAAAGAAACAATAAGAATGGCCAATATAAAAGAGTTTCAGACCAGCTGACTGAGGTATCACTTGCTCTATCAGGCAAATGCTGCATTGTCACTACATATTACATTTATCTATAATATTTCTTGATCATGTACATGTTTCCTTTCAAATGTAAACAGTTTCCTGTGATGTATTGAACAATGTTATTGTGTTGACAATGTTATTATTTGGTTGATTTGTCACCAAAGTAGCATTACTTAGCCTGCTAAAAATAGATGATGCTTTGTGAAATCTGAAAGAATTACTTCCAAAGTATCAATTAGAACGATCTTAAAATGATCCATTTTGCACAATATAGCAAATATTTAAAACATATATATATATATATATATATATATATATATATATATATATATATATGTTTTAAATTAATATGTTTATATATATATATATATATATATATATATATATATATATATATATATATATATATATATATATATTCTTTCAGATTTCACAAAGCATCATCTATTTTTAGCATCTATTTTTAAATATATAAGTATATATACTTATATATTTTTCACATGTATATGTATACAGAAAAAAAAAAAAATCAGTTTATAATTTTTGTGGTGGAGCCAGTGAAACTTTTAGCAGGAAAAGTACAACATTGAGGCAGAGAAAAATCGTTACTGTTGATTCCTGTAATGACAGTAATGTTCTCACCCAGAATAATGATTTTGGCAAAGGAAGTGAACCCCAGTTCATCTGGCACGCTGACAATCTGCGCTCCACCTTCTGCCTCGATGAGGTAGATAAAGAATGCCTCCTGTCCCTCCGGCTCCTGATCATTCAGTATGAGGACACTGACCTCCACCTCGTTCTGTCCCTCAAACAACGTGACAGTTTGGGTCTCCAAGGCAAAGTCCTCCCCTTCCAAAGCCCATGTGCCATTATGCTCCTGATGAAACTGGGCTGCATCCCCCTCTGGGGTTCTGCGTCCTGAATAAGCCCTGATTTTGGCACTCACCACTCCTGTGAGCCCTACCGACCTCCGTACTCTTAGGGCAAGCTTCTGTTGGGGCGCACCTTCCTGACTGTCTTCAGAAATGCGTACTATCGCTGGTCCTATGCTCAGAAATCCGCTAACAACATCATTAGCACGAATGGTAACTGTAGCAACACTATGCTGAGGCACAAGTCGAGGCTGAGCTGCGATTGAAGGCAAACTGGTGCTGAGAACACGCACACTGGTTAAGTTCACATAAAAATTCTCATCTGGTTCAGTTAGGGAATCATCTAGAATGGACAGTCGAATGGCAGCAGATGTTTGGCGGGAATCAAACAGAAGCTGCCCGTCTGCTACTGCTGCAAAATCCTTATCAGGTTGGGCAGTGCCAGGCCATGTCTTGTAGGAGATGCTGGAACGGTTGCTGCGGAAGCCGTAGAGACGCTGGACGTAGAGGGTGATGGTCTGCACGTCCTCCTCAATGACCAGCTGCCGAGAATCAGGATGTAACTGATACAATCCTAATGGCTCCACCTCAGCTACTGTGTAACCAGTCCTGAACGCACAGCACATATATCAAAACATTCAGATACCAACAAGAATTAAGAGAAAGGAGATTTGTTTTTTGAGAAGAGTGTTACCTGAGACGGGCTCCACCAGGTGACTCTGACTCTGCAGAGGTCAGGTAAATGGCATGTGCTGTGACAACTGACATGTTATTAACAGCACTGAGAGAGATCACCTCACTCCTCTGACCATAGGCAAGCATTACCGTGCCTTCAGATAAAGAGAAAAAGAAGAACAGCAGTGTCAGTTCATAATTTCTGGATTTTTATCATATATATATATATATATATATATATATATATATATATATATATATATATATATATATATATATATATATTAAGTAATTTCTCTCTCTAGGGCAAACCTGATCTTGGCGAGATGTCTCCTGGCTGGTAGCCTGGTGGAGTTTGGCCTGGGGGGAACCCAGAGCTCCATCGGACGGTTACGTTCCCATATAAGCCTGTCCGTGTCACCAGCGCCTCACACTGGCCACTCTCTGTGTCTGAGACACGCAGGGCCAAAGAGGCAAATCCAACCTACAGCACAAGGAGAGAAACATAATTAACATTGAGTTTCAATACAAAGTATTAGAGACAATCAGTGAATAATAATTTATAGTAGATTACGTCTATTATAATGATGCATTAATTATTTAAAACATTTATTTTTTATTTATTTTTTGCATTGTGCCATTATTTTCATAATAATACATTTAAATTTAAAGTTTAATTTATGCTTATTTCTTTATTATTATTTTTTCTGTAAAACACTGTAAAAAACTGTATCATCAGCATAACAAGTTTTCATTTTTCTTTAGATTTTTTGGGGGATAAAATGTGACCTGGACACTTTTCACATTTTGTGAAGATTGCTTAAGACTCCACAGGACGCATTTCCCTTAAAATGTCAGGAAAAAAATATTGCCTATTGCCATTTGTAAATATTGTGAAATGCTGTTTTGAGCATTGTCACTTTTTTTCATTCAATTTCAATAAAATGCACTTTTTATAGCTTTTAGAGGTATCACTGTAGACAATAATATATGCAAACAATAATATATAGGTAACACTTTACAACAAGGTCTTATTTTTTAACATTAGTTCATGCATGAACTAACAAAGAACTAACAATGAATGAACAATATACGTATTTTACAGCATTTATTAACCTTTCTTAATGTCAGGTGATAAAAAATGTCATGTTCATTTTAGTTCACAGTGCATTGAGTAAGGGTTAATGCCCGACGAGGTGTCCATTATCAGGTATTAATGGACGACGGCCGAAGTCCATTAATACCTGACAATGGACACCTCGAAGGGCATTAACCCGCTTATACCATGATCACTTACGAAAGAAATAAATATTTAATCAATTAATAATACTTTAATGTGTTTTAGAGTAAAAATCGTGAGGGTTTTTATTTATTAAGTCGAGCGCACTATTTAATATCTCCCGATACAACCGGCACATCCGGGAACTTAACTGTCAATTTCGTAACCGCCCCTTTTTAGGGGAAAACCAGAGCCCGTCTACGGAGAGCCTGCCCACTCCCTATTAAGTCCTATTGTACCGAATTTTGGTTGTAGTTCCACCAGAGCTCCACTGGGGGCGATCGTCCATGAGTGCAGAATGAATGGGAGTCTATGGGGCTATACGGCTAAATTTGTCTCTTTCACACGATTGCCGTTGAGAAATCTCAGATTTGATTGTAGGTTTTGCAAGTTCAACATGGGTTATAGGTCGAAAGTTGAATGAACGAGTACTTATGTCCTTTTGATTTCTTACAGGTTGAGTTGTTGTTGCCCATAACACGCTAGCATTCTGCTAATGAACGCTGATTGGTCAGTGAAGGACTGATTACGACCAGAGATGCTGCTTGATGGCATCGTGGCATCCGAAGCGGGACCAGAAACAAACAAAACAAAAGCTCTTCTAGCACGTGTATTTACCTGTGTCAGCTGTGTTGTCGATGCCTCGAGTGAAAAGAAAGTGCAAAACGCGAAAGCACCAAAGTGACTGAAGGATTGCCGTAAAGCAGCATCTCTGGTCGTACGATGTGTATGACGTCATTGACACTTTAAAATACTTTTTAAAGCAAATAAGTGACTCTAAAAAATCTAACACCCAGCAATGTGTAATTTCTTTGCATCTCCTTTCGAATACAACATTCAAATTACTACACAAAAAATTATATCCTGAGAAAAGTGGATTTTGATGTGTATAGCGCCATAGACCTCCATTCATTCTGCACTCGTCCTGTGAGCGCCCTCATATGGAATCAGAGTGGAACTGCAACCAGTTCAAAAGCCGGAAGTGTACTGAGAGTGAAACTTCTCGCCTTATTAGACATTCTCTGGGAAAACAAACCAGACTTCCCATAGACTTCAATACAAAATAGCGGCACAAAACAACGTCCGTGCACAGCCGGCAGACGTGTATTACTTCAGAAATCACTTAGATGAAATATGTCGAGTAATTATATGTCCACCCTGCTTTCCATAGAGCGTGAACGATACATTTATAAACTTAATTTGGGCAACTTAAAACCATGACCCTACCAGCGTCAAATTGGTCTAACAACCCCACCCAGTGGCCAGAAGTGTCTTACCCGGACATTTACTCGTACCTCATCGAGTCACCAGGTAGCCAGTGAATGATTTTACTTCGGTTTTAAGAAGTAAACATCTTTAAATGTATAATATTATGTCTTTATATTTAGAGTAGCTACTGAGTGCACTTTTCTGTCCAGCCATACAACTAGCCTGATTTAGCTTTCGATAGCACCATCCGTAATTCATGGTATTTCCATAACAGCAAGATATTGATGATGATGGCAGGCAGAGATGGGCATAAATACATGGAAATGTATTTAAAATAAAATAAAAATACAAAATACTGTGTGGAAGAATTTAATTAAATACAAATACATAATAGGGGTAGCCTACTGTGTGAAATTTTTTTTTTAAATACAAATTACATGTTTGTAAGTGTTAGTACACGTCCTCAATCCGATACTATAATGGAGCTCGCCGGTTTGTTTTCCCCTAAAAGTGGGCGTGAACCTTTTCAGAGACGTTCTATGACGCTACGCCGGTTGTATGTATACAGGCGTTGCCAAGCAACGTGGCCACAGCGACCCGACCGCAGCAGTTGATCAGTGAGTTTGAGCCAGCGCAATCATTTAGAACTGTCATCAGGCAAACTGACGGGACGCCTTTCCTAGGTGTACATTATCACTTTTTAATGGACACCCTGCAGCCAATCAGAATCGAGTATTCACCCAGACCATGGTATAACCAATTTTAACTGACACAACTTTTGATCTTAAAAATGTATTTAGTAAATGCTGAGATTAAAATAAATGAAGATAAATAAATGCTGTAGAACTATTGTACATTTTATTTAATGTAGTTAACTAATGTATACATTAAATAAATAACTAAAAAATACTGCCACGACTACAACTGATGTAATATAAGACATAATTGGCAAACCAGCATATTAATTAGTTGTGTGCCATCTGGTGGTGATATTAAAAAGTGTTTTATGCAATATTCTACCTCTGCATTAGCTGCCACTTCAGGAACAGAAACGACAGCCAGCTTTGATTCCAGTTGAATTCTGGGAGGTGAACTGAGCAGGGGACCAATCAGAGTCACATCTGTCAGCTCAACACTGAAGTTAAAGCCTGTCGCAAAGAACACCTGTAGAGGACACATTCAAAATAGCAATACAGACTGTATTAAGGTTGACAAGTTTCTTATAGTCCTTAAAAAATCTAATTCAAATACAATAAATCACACACCTGGCTACTAAATGGCACTTTAACACTGGCCTCTTGTTCTCCGTCCTTCACCAGTATGTTCCCAGTGATTGTGTCCTCTGTAAAGCTCTGCCCAGGGGTGGTAAAACTGATTCTGTAACCCACACTGGCATTGCCAAACGCCCCTGCCAGCCTGTTCACACTGATGATTAGTTGTCTACTTCGGTCCGCCACGTTAACAACCACTGACTGGTTTTGAGAGTAAAGGACAAACACCCCGTGGGGTTCGTCATTGGCCCGGACTTTAAAACGGGTACTGCTGCGATTTATATCCAACTCTGCGCCTCCCTCCACAGAGATTAGACGGAGGATGTACGTTTCTTCCAACTCAGGCACAGAGTCGGGAAGCAGGGTGAGGACTATCTCTGTCACACGCTGTCCTGCCAGGATAGTGACAGAACCCTGCAGAGCAGCAAAGTCACCTGATGTGTCTGCATCACTGAGGATTTCCCAGAAAACCTGAAAAAAAGAAAGAAAATGGGGCTGATTATAATTACAATACTATCGCTACTGTTTCGGGTCGATACGAAGTCTCCTATGCTCACCAAGGCTGCATTTATTTCTTTTAAAATACAGAAAACTGTAACATTTAAAATAAGTTTTCTTTTTTTAAAGGATATTTAAAAATGCAGTTTATTTCTGTGGTTGTTTTTTAAAAAAGTGTTTGTGTATATTATGCTTTATGTTATACTTTTTTCTTACCGTGATGTTGCCCATAACACCCTCTCTACGTGTGATAAGGAGTGATATTTTAAGTGGGCCTTCGCTGTCAGAAGGCTCACTGTAAATGCGCTCTTTCAGGTCCTGTTCTGTGAACTGTACTATGCCATTGGGGTCTCCAAACTTCTCAATCTGGAGAATGAACACATTGTACACAATTGCAAAAATGTCACATTGCTGTATTTACAGTTTAACCCTCTGTTTTCTAGAGGTTATCAGTCACTTTTTGTGTGCTGAGCAGGACGTACCGTGAGTGTGACAGATCCAGCTCTGGGGTCAATGCCAATCTCTCCAGAGAGGATACTAAGCACGACGATAAATTTCTCTGTGACCTCCACCTCACCATGAGGCAGGATCTTCAGCTCAATGCTGCGCACACCCCCTTCCCCATCTCTGAAACCGAACGTCCCGTTCACTGGTTCACCAATGTCTGTGTTTACTGATGGTAAAACCTCATTTGAGTTTGGACCTAAAATCTGCCATATTACCTGAGGAATAGAAATGATACAAGCACATGTCAGATAAACACTTTGAATCTGTGGTGATTCCTTTAAGACAGTACAGGAAGCACTTAAATATCATGAAATGTCTTTCCTGCTGTCATTTATAAATATTGTAAAATACTGTTTTGAGCCTTGTCACGTATTTTCATTAAATTTTATTAAGTTTAAACCAGCTTTTAGAGGCATATTGCAAACAATAAAATAAACTAAAATAAAATAACAGCCACCACTGCTTTGAACCCTGAATAAATTACAAATCAACATCTTGCAAAAAGAAACCAAAGGGAAAACCAAAATCTAATAGAAAATAAAAGGAATTTCTTCTCCAATATATTGGTATTATTTTCCTGACTAATAATTAACATAATTATTACTGTTTAATTGATTATTGAAACTTACTTTGAAGAATACATATTCTTTTGTCTATGAATAATATAAAATCTACATTAAAGTAGCATAAAGGTCTGTATTAAATCATGTATTCACCTCACAGACCATCTTCTGAGTTTTGATCCACCAAAATATTCCACAATCCTCATTTACCACATTATTAATTGCATACAAATCAATAGAAACAACCAGTTTAGGGTCTGTCTGTGCTCCAAGTGCTTCCCCACATGCAAAAAACTGATATTTAATTGGATATGGCATCAGAAGTGTGATGTCACAGTCTAGACGGGGGCTCACCGTGGCGTTTCCCAGCAGCCCGTCTGCTCTCTCTACAAACAGGGTCAGTCTGAGGGTACTGTTGGGGTTTGGAATTGTGATGGTGCTTTGGTTGATGAATCGTACCACACCATTTGGTGAGTCACTTTTGGCAATTGTAACTCGTGCAATTAGCTGAGCTCCAAGTATGGCACCTCCTGTGGCACCGGTGAGTTGCATCTCAAATATCTCATTAAATTCACTGTGGGAAGAAAAAAACATGCTACAAGTTAATAAAACGTACACTCAGCAACTATACAATTTTTAACCAATTCAATGAAAGCATGTATAGCAATGAAAGTTAATAACCCCTTCCTTACCTCTCTGTGTCATCCACTATGGAGACATTGATATAGCTGAGGGATTGGCCATGCTGAAAGGTGATGGAGCCATTGAGCATAATGTAATCTGAACCAGGTTGAGCAGTCAAACCTTTGGAGATAAACTCTACTGTGACCTGCCCATAGGATCCAATACGCCTCAGTACAGGGATGGACAGAATTCCTACATCTTCCTCAACTGTGACACAAAAACAATCAGAAAGACTGAGAACAAATATATGTATGTAGTGTACCATACACATTTGTATCCCAGTGTAATTTAATATTATTTATATACCATTACAGTATTTATTTATTCATTATTATTACAATTATTACAATTTTAGTGATTTTGTATTTTTTGTCAATTTTATTGCTTTTTTTGTTCCAGTATTTCTATTTTGCTTTATATTGCTTTTATATTTATTTCAGTTTTAGTTTTAGTAATTGTAGTACTTCAAGATTTTTGTGTAATATTTATAATTTTCACTTTACTTCAATTCAAAAATCAAAAATGAATTGTAATATTTTTAGTTATCAATAACAACAGTCAACACATCAATACGTATTGTAATCGAGATTATTTGAAGGTGAAGTGTAATTCTTTAAATGTTAAAATAATTTATATTTTCCAATCTTAATATGAAGAGACAACTTCAAAGTAAACAATTTCTCAAAATTACCATGCCTTTCATACTATACACGATAGTGATGCCTAAATTCAATTGTAACATTTAAAACTATTAATTTTATTTCTGGTTAATATTTTTTTTTATATATTTTAATATTGGTCATTTATTGGTTATTGTTCATATTTTTAAGAAAAGGAACATTCTCTTCATTAAAAAATACATAATAAATCACAAAAGAGAAAAAAGGAGAGAGGCATAAAAGTACCAGTGATGTTGACATATTTGGGGTCAAACTCCAGAATGCCCTCAGCGTTGTCATTTTTCTGGATAATCACCATAAGGGAGGACAGATTGCCAATAGCTGGAGGCTGGTCAGTCTGTAGGCCGTACTCTCTCACTGTAAAATCCATTGAACTGAAAACAAGAGGAAAGAAATAGATACATTTTCAGCAAAAGTATATAGCTAGTACTATTCCAAGCTACTGCATGACTTGGGTTTCAGATAGCAGGCTGAACTCTACCTGGCATTTAGAAGCTCTACTAGAGTAATGTTGAGGAAAAACTCCTCTGGTCCTTCTGGAAGGTCATCATCGAGTATAGTCAGTGTGATGACCTTTGAACTCTCCCCAGGCCTGAATAGCAGCCGACCAGAGGACTGTCCAAAATCTTGTCCGCTGATTGCAGTTCTGCCTTCCGTGTGGTAACTAACCCACACGCTGCCAAACAGACCCATGGAACGAACAATGGTCACATTTACCTGGTAAGAGACAAGACACTGTTGGAGACTCAACTACCTTTGAGAAAGGGTTCACAGATATATTCATTCCCATCTCTTACAATCTGTTACAATTTATTCTAGGAAGTTGGCAATGGACAAAGCATACACAGAACTTACCCTGTGTGTCTATTTTCAAATGCAATATAGTCTTATTACCTCTGAACAGCTCCATTATACTCAACAAGCACTAAAAACACAAAGTCTCTCATTAAGAAAACTTTCCAGTGTTTTTTTGTCTTTGGATTAATGGTTGCTAGGCTATTGCTTTATGGAAGTTTCAAAACATTTTCAATGACTTTCCCAGTCAAGGGGATTGGAATAGGCAGAAGCACTTAGTCCTCTGGTTGTGGTTTGTATCTCAGCAGTGGTAATGACATGTAAGGGGTCTCACAGCTCTGTCCTCTTCAGTGGCACGCAAAGAGGCTTGAGAGAAGGAGAAGAGCCCATGGGGAAGGTCACTGGCAGCCATAGTGATGGTGGCAAGTTGTCTGTCAGGGTTGATTGCTGAGCCCGGGGTTAGAGAGCTCAGTCTGAGCTGATATACACGTCTTTCTTCTGGAATCACATCATCTAGTGCCTACAGAAACAGGGAGAGGTAATCAATTTTACTTTGTGTAAAGATGGTTTACATTTTTACAGTTTACAGGGGAAATATTATGCTGGGTCTAGACAGGGAACAATGGGATATACTACACTTAAATTATACATTTTTAAATGAATATGTATTAGTATTCTGACATGTCTGGAAGTTATTTAAATATTGACACGGAACAAAGTAGTGTATCTATTACTGTTCATAAGTTTGGGGTCAGTAAGATTTTTTTTATTATTTTTAAAGAAATACATACTCAGCAAGGATCCATTAAATGAATCAAAAGTGACAGTAAAGACATTTATAATGTTACAAATGATTTATATTTCATCTAAATGCTTTTTTTTTTTAAACTTTCTATTTAAATAATCCTGAATTTATATATATATATATATATATATATACAGTTTAAATTGTAATAATATTTCACAATATTACCATTTCCACACTTTTTTTTTTTTTTTTTTTTAAATGCAGCCTTGCTGAGCATGAGAGACTTCACAAAAACAATTAAAAAAAAATGTTTTTACATCAAACCGGCCACACACTTTTGAACAGTATATTACTCAGCGGTTTACCTTGAGCTGAATAATAGCGGCAGACTGGCGGTCTTTCATAACAACTTTGCCAGAGGTCTCCTCAAACTCTGTATCTGCAGCTGCACTGATGTTCCAGAAGATCTCAATCTCACCAAAGATGCCTGGACCTCTTACAAGACTGCAATTGACAGGGCACAATCTATCTTCAGATGGGGTGTTTGGGAAATCTGTTTTGCTATTTTTGTTTGCTGATTCTGTTCGGTGACACCAATGGTGCAGAAATTAAATATACAGTAATCTCTTTTGTTTGGAGAAGGTGAGTATTTTACCTGACCAGAGCTGTTCCATTGTAATTGTCTCTTGGTTCACCAATCAGAATGTTTCTGCTGGAATCAGCTATTCCTACAATTCCCAGGGCACCCACATCAGCTTGAATAACAACTGTAGCAACACCTGATGGAGAGAAAAGCAAGTAAATTATGATTTTGAACACTATCTGTCAAAAATTGTAACACATGATATATACTTGATAATTGTTATAATATGTTGTCAAACCTCTAACTGTATCAATGACTGGCTCATTCTTTGGAGAAAGAAGCTGGATGGTGAATCTCTCCTCTCCCTCCAAGACAGCATCAGCCAAAGCCTGAATCACCAGAGTTTTATTCGACTCAGTCTAGGAACGATAAAAACATTTAACGACTGTGAGTATCACACTGTGGCACAAGTAAAAGTGCTGTTCATATTCATATTTACCAGCCATACCTACCCCATTAAAAATGAGAGTTCCATTACGAGGGCTTAGGTCATCTCTTCCCTCTTCCTGCAGAAGCCAGATCAAATGCACCACTCCCTCACCTCCTGAGCTACGCACTACGGTCAGTGTAGATATGGAAGCTGGGTCATTTAGAAACTGAGGCTCAGACACAGAGATCTGAGGAAAAAAATATAATAAAAAAATATATTATTTTCAGTCAAGCTGATTATGGCCTCGACAAACCACAAAGGTATCCAAGCATTAATTATTCTCTCAATAACGACAGTAGAGAAGTTAAACTAAGTACAAGGTTACATCTTATCAAAAAAAGAATAAGTTACTTTATATACAAGTAACTTTACAGTTACTACAGAAATACCCCAGAGATTCCGAGAGCATGTCAGTATAATTATGATTGGTAAGATTATGCAAATATCATAACAGAGACAAAACACATACAGTAGGTAAGCCAAATGCTAATATTGGACTAACATTCATAGATGTTATTGGTAAATTTACCGTTAGCTCCTCAAACCCAAACCGACCAAAAGGTGAATCATTGGCCGGGATGCTGACTACTACAGATGTCTCGTCCCCTAATCTGGCACCTCCGATGACTCGAATCAGTTTGAGCATAAATGTCTCTGTGGACTCCACAACTGTGTCATCAATAATTGTGATCTCAATATAAGCAACTGCCTGCAAAAAAAAAAAAAAAACACACACACACACACACACACACACACATATAAATTGGTTGGTTCACATTATAATGACAATCATTCTTATTCTATATTTCATATCCAGTCTTTTTAGTTTTACAGTTTTTGTGCAGCAAAATCCCCATCATTTGCTGAAACAGCTAGTTCAAAATATCTAGTTACTTAAAAGTAACATTGTTACAGTTTTACTGTCACATTAGTTCCAGTAGCCTTTTCTATATATGTTATATCTATAGTCATAAAACTCCAGTCAGCCTAAAAGGGGAAGAGAAGAAGCACAAGGTAGATAGGAAATGACATGTGTTCGAAATCGCCCCCTACCCTCATTGACTATTCCCTATTTCTTACATTAATCCACTAATATAGTCCACTTAAGTCAACTCGAATGAAAACGAGTGAGCGAATTCGGACACTGAGTGCGCTGGAAGGGCTGCCGCTTTTACATCATTTGCACTTGCTGTTTAATTATTATTTGAAGGTTAACAAATATTTGTATGATTTTGGACATAGTCATGCTCTCCACAGTGGGTGCTTCTCATGTATCATTTGTGCATACTCACTTCCTTTCCTCACTTCCTAACTCCACTCCTCTTAGGATGTGAGGGAAGGATGCAAGAAAAGAAAATGAGGAATCGAAGGAATCGAAGCTTGTTTGTACATGGGAATATTCTTGATCACTCTAACGCCACTTCAAACATCATCAACTGCACTCAAGGGATCTGCTCTTATGTTGTTAAAGTTTGGTCATTTAAAGTGGTTGAATATGATTTCACTTTTCTAACTTTAGTTAGTGTGTAATGTTGCTGTTTGAGCATAAACGACATCTGCAAAGTTATGACGCTCAAAGTTCAAAGCAAAGGGAGATATTTTCTTTTTAAAGAAATCGCTTTTTAAGGACTACAACAAACAGCTGGTAGGGACTACACGACATTCCTCCTGGGTTAGTGACATTATGAACCCTAAAATTTACATAAACCCCACCCCCGGAACATGATTTATAGATTATCAAGACAGAATATGCTAACCAATGACTAGAAGATAACTACACATAAGCTACATAAATTCACCAACTAACCATTCAGAAATGTTGTCTACATGTTGTCACTTCTTCTTTAGTCTCTCCATCTTTCTGACTTCGGTTTGAACATAAAAGGCTAAAAGTTTTTGAAAGTTTCAGTGCATGTCTGTGTGAGGTAAAAGGACACAAGCTGTTGTAGCTCCGCCCCCTGTGCTGGGAGCAGCAGCTCATTTGCATTTAAAGGGACAGACACAAAAATGGTGCATTTTTGCTCACCCTCAAAAAGTGACAAATTTAACATGCTTTATAAAAATATCTGTGGGGTATTTTGAGCTAATACTTCACATACACACTCTGGGGACATCAAAGACTTATTTTACATCTTGTAAAAAGGGAATTATACCACCCCTTTAAGAAATTCATTATAAATATTAATAAAGCCCTCTTGACATATTTGAGATGTATGGTTTATTTAAACTACAAAGGTAAAAAATGTATTAAAATGATTGTGACAGATGTGAGGAGGGAGGAGAATTTGGAAGTGTGTCAGGTTTTTCGACAATAAATACTTTTGTATAGGATACATCTGTGCATTCTTGCTCATAGCTCCTCAGGAAGCTTTCTCATTCCTTGTTCCTCACCTCCTTGCTGCGCAATTTGATTTGAGATATCCTTTGAAATGGTTAACTTTTGATCGGTTTCAGGGTCACAGGCTGGAGGACAGAGGTACGAGGACACGAGGAAGCATCCATTTGAGTATTGAGAAGTACCCATGGATGAAATTTCTACCTAATGCTTCTTCTCTTCCCCTTTTTAGTCAATAAAAAATGTTAATCTTTACCTGTCCCTCTTGAAATGTGAGGTTTCCAGAGGAAGGACTAAAGTCCTCAGTGCTGGCTGTGACTGCTTGTGCCTCCCAGTATAGCACCAGTCTACCTGATCTACCGGCCATTCGCATGACGGCCAGGCGAAAGACATTTCCAGGTGATGGTACCTCAAATGCCAACACTGCCCCAGAGATATCCTAAAGGACAAGGGATTGTAGAAGTGTGTTTGTTTTTGATTATTAATAAAGACAAAATACATGATACATTTTTACAGTCAATGATGTATAAAAAGCCAATACAAAAAAATATACAAAATTAATTGTAAACCAACCTTTGAGACATTGAAACTGAGGACTCCTCTTGGGTCATCGTTCTCTTGGATGGTGACCTCGGCTATCTCCAGACCAGGTCTTTTCACACTGGGCTGGCCTGCTCCAGTGTCTCCACCCAACAGTTCAACTCTGGTGATGTTTACAAGGAACGTCTCAGCCAGTTCAGGAATATCATCCTACGAGCAAACACAAATATACCATCCAGGGATTAATAAAGTCCTAATCTATCCTATACTATCTAAATGCAAGTCACACACTTCATTAGTTAAACCCCTTAGACATCCCATGCATCTCAACATACTGTAAGTGATAATTTCTCCAGCAGATTCTAAACAGCTTCTGTGCAATTAATATCTAACAACATGCTGATTTATGTCAGTAGTCTTTCAGCCCAAACAAATTCAACATGTGGTTTTTGAGGCTGAACAAAATGCAAAAATATCTAACAACCACAGCAATTTGCAGAGAATGAGCTATTCCAAGAGCAAACAGAAAAAATGTGGGGTTTTTGTGGTGATGATAGTAACTGGCTGTTGGCTTGTGTTGTAGGCAGTAGGAGGTCAGTCTGTCTCCTCATCAGCTTCTGCACAGTGTGTCCTCAGACTAAGTGACCTGAGACTAACTGTGAGGCTTAAGGGGAAGGGAGCCACTGGGACAGTGGGTCACATATACTGTAACAACCTCGTCCACTTACCCCCTGTAAAGCTCTTAGCCCTAGCCTGATGGTTGCTATTTGCTACTTCTTTTCCTCCAGAGAGCACTCAAGCAACAACACTGCAGGGGACAACAAATGAAAAAGTGGCACACTAATAGCGATACAGTCCACTCTGACACTTGTTCCTTCCTTGCAGACCTTTAGGGAAGCGGGTTGATATACTTCCAGTCTCCATAGGATAATGAACTGGAGGGGGCGGCATATGAGAAGTGGGACGCAAATGGCGATACAGTCCATCTTCTGCTTTGTCAATGCTACCAATATCGCTTCCCTGCATCAGGGAAGAGTGTTCACATCATCTCCAAATGAATTATAGAGGGGGGCCAATGTACCCATTCCTCGTGCCCATTTATTGCATTTGTTAATCTACCACTTGACTTCATCATAGGAAAGTGCCTGCTCAAACTGATCTCATGGGAGGTCAACACCATCTCCAGCTCTTGTGCTGGAAAGGGGGCTTTGGGCGAGGGAGCATTTTGCTCCATCGCTGCTCAACTAGCCACTTTTTTGCCTTTTCACGGATCTCCAGGAGTCTATGTCCTGGTCCAACACCCACTATCCCTCTGGGATGCACCACGTGCCTCTGACCACTAGGCAAAAACAGGCAAGAGGGTGGATCGCAATCAGCAACCACCTCCATTATCTCAAAGCCTTGTTTACCACTTATCTTCTCTTTTCTTTTTTTAATTACATTTTTCCAGAGCTTCTTTTTTTCCTTTAGAAAGCTTGCTCGATCCCTTACCAGAGGAGACCTAATGCAGGGCCTCATGGTTTTGGGTCCTCAGACCTGCAAGCTGAAATTACCTCCCTGAGGCCCTGTTTAGGCCTTCTTCGAGCACAGGTTTCCACACTTGCCTTCTGACCCTCCTGCCAGGAACAAGTCCCTGGCAGCGGGTCAGAGGGAGCTACGGGGGCTGTCGGACCTGGGACACAGCGAGGGATGAACGCTGGAACGCTGCAGACTGAACTTTTGCCCTTCTAAACCTCTCGACCACCGAGTTAATGCCAGTACCGAAGACATTGGGGCATCAAGAAGGAAAGATTTCTCTTTCTCCTTTATCCCCGATGAGTTCAGACAGATGCCGCTCCGTGGCAACATTAGCAGTGCATTAGTAGTACATTAGTACACATAGATTGCGTGTACCAACACCCGAAATAAAGCGTGGATGCGGCAATGCACACTTTCTACTGTAAATGCAAACATCCATCTTGTTAAACACACAACAATAAATAAGACTCACAACACACAGAGCACTTCCTGAAGACAAAGAAGCTGATAACGTCTAACGCAGGTGCCCTTTTACAGTCATGCCGGCGCAGTGTTGTTATATGACTGCCTCGGCCAGTAGAATTGGCATGATTTCACACGTGCTTAGACACCGGCGCATGCTGAGGGCATTCCCATAGATTCAACACTATGACGCAGAGTCGAGTTCCCTAGTAAGGGAACTGTGAAAACTCTTTTCAGGATTCTTTGATTAAAGTTTAAAAGAACAGCATTCATTTGAAATATAAATATTTTGTTATACATTTGTTTACTATCACTTTTGATCAACTGAATGCGTCCTTGCTAATTAAAGTATTAATTTATTTATTTTAAATCACTAGTGTATAATACAAATTCAAAAATGTGAAATATATTTACAACATTAATGAGTAGTCAATTATTTATTTGGTTTTCATGTTTGGCTTCTAACAGCATGATAAATATTAAGCCACAGTTGTAAGTAGTCAGTAAATTAAGTAATCAAGGTTTAAACCTACAACTTTTAAATGATCAGACCAATACACCACAGCATCCCTATGCTTAGGAATCATTTTAACATATTGAAGGTTTTGTAACATATTGGTGGCATCCCAGTGAAGTTGTGGTACTCACCGGCAGGATGGTAATGGATACCAAAACAACAGTAGCATTCTCCATCATGACGACTGTGGACTCTTTGGCTACATAGTCAGTCCCCTCACTAGCCTGATTGACAGGTGGCAGGTGAAGGGCTGTTTTGGTGGTGTAATAAACTAATACATCCCTTGATGCCGCTTGATCTCTCACAATACTTAGTGTAATATTGCTTGGGTTCTCTGAAGTGAAAGGCATAAAAAGAGAAAAGAAATTACATCAGCGTTTCATTTGCTTTCAAGAGCAAATATTTTCAGATTGTAATGAATGGGGCAATTATATATAAAAACACTGAATGAATTCCTCCCCTGAATTCATCTTAACTATTGCAAGACTAAGTATATGGCTAGAAAATATGTACATATTTCTTCTCGGTAATTTGGATTACAGGAAATGTTGACTTGTGAATTTTGAATGTTGAATTTTTAGTGGTACACCACAGCAATGTTAATTGGCTATCTTAGCCATTCATACACCGTTCATTATATTATTGTGCAGAAGTTCAAATGAGACAAAGTTAAACACAGAAGAATTACTTTGAGGTTCTGGCGTGATGAAGTACTGGGAATCCAGATGCCAGCCAATGACTCCATAAGGTGAACCATTGGCTTTAATGGTAAGGTTTGCTTGGGCACGCTGAGGGTCGATCATGGCTCCTCTGGATGAATCAGTTATCCCAATCGTTGTGACCTTGGTCAGGACAATGGTGACTTTTTCTGCTAACTCTGGAATGTCATCCGCTAATACATTCAGCGATATGGTAGCAACAGCCTGGCTCACAGAAAATGTCACCTACATGGAGAACAGATGAAGATGGTGTAAAGAGGTCGGTAATGTTTGTGCTTTATGTTTATTTGATGACATGTTTGAAGTCCCAATTGTGAGGTTTATATAATATTATACCACGGTCTGTTTTCTAATTGGCTAGAAAGTGTGCAATAAAACCATTTAATGCACAGGTAGTTCCAAGTCAGTTTAATGACCGTTCTATATTAATGTTTTCATTGAAACACACACACACACACACACATCACTCGCACAAGGAGATCAGAGATCGCTCTGCTCACACACAGAAACATTCTTGTCTCAGAGCACGGAACCTTGTTGTAAACGCTACCCGCAACTTTTATTAATAAAATAGCTTTGCTGCTGAATTGCTACGCTATATTTCTCAGCAACAAGGGGGTAACATCACTGGTTTTGAAGTAATTAAACTTACAGTTTCGTTAATAGAGAGAGACAGACACATCTCTAATCTCTCTCTCATCTCTCTCTCATCTATCTCTCTGTCTGTCTCTCTCTCTCTCTCTCTCTCTCTCTCTCTCTCTCTCTCTCGATAATTAATTCAAATGAATGCTATAATTCATTCATTCAAATAAATGTAATATGATGCTTTACTTTATCTCTGTGTCTGATTTAAAGCGGGCAAAATGCTAGATCTAACAAGCTGTAACTGATGAAAATGACAATAATTTTTATCCTACTGGTCAAATACTGCACTGTAAACATCAATAACAGCTTTAACTTGTTGATGCTGGCAAATGACCATGGTATGAGTGGGATAATCCACAGCTAACTGTGCATTAAAAGATTTGAATGCACTCCATGGTGGTTCTTTGCCTCCATGTTGTGCATTAAAATCATTTAACGCACAGCTAGCCATGGATTATCCCTTACATACAATTGCATAATTGGTTCTTTAAATTGTATATTGTTTTTAAAAATGGGCACTTGCATATTTCAGTCACAAGTATAACTGCTGAAAATGGCAGCTTATAGTTAGAGCTGTGATTTGGACTAGAATGAGAGCCTGTAGTTCAAAATATACCTTTTAAAATATGCAATTGAAACAGAAAACAGAAAATCCATGGTATGCAAGCAGCTCTCACCACTCCTGAAGTGGGAAAAATGTCATCCAGACTACCATAGGCGCTCCAGTGTACTGTTAGTCTGCCAAACCGGCCTCTCCTCCTCTCGATGCTCAGAGAAACAGGGTTATCATCCTCCAGCTCATCCACCTCCCTCATTAAAGAGTTCTATATACAAATAAATGTGTTTATAAATATATAATACAAAACCATTAACAGCACAAACAGCGCTGCACATAAACAGCGTTTATGTGCACAAACAGCTTCAGTAAAGGGATAGTTCACACTAAAATGAAGGTGTATATGACATTCTTCTTTCAGACGAATACAATCGGAGTTATATTAAAAAATGTTCTGGCTCTTCCAAGCTTTATAATGGGAGTCAATGGGTATATTTTTTCCATCAAAGTGCATCCATCCATGATAAAAGTGCTCGAAACGGCTCTGGCGGGTTAATAAAGGTCTTCTGAAGTGAAGCGATGTATTTGTGTAAGAAAAATATCCATGTTTAAAACTTTATCGACTAAAATAACTAGCTTCCGGCAGATGGCCATACGCAAGTCGACTCACGCAGTTTCGAGCACTTTTATCATGGATGGATGCGCTTGATGGACTTCCAAAAAATATACCCATTGACTCCCATTATAAAGCTTGGAAGAGCCAGGACATTTTTTAATACAACTCCGATTGTATTTGTCTGAAAGAAGAATGTCATATACTGTACACCTAGGATGGCTTCAGGGTGAGTAAATCATGGGCTAACTTTCATTTTTGGGTTAACTATCCCTTAAGTAACATTTTTAGTCTTTGAAAGATAACAGCTGTGTGAAATGGACACTACACTACATTTGAAGCATTAAGACAAGACACTTCAGGCAAAAAACATAGTTTTTTTCATGCACTGGTACATTTTGAAATTTTGGGCTATTTGGATTTTCATGTTGTTGTTTCAGAATAGTGGAAAGAAAACATCCAAAATACACATTTAAGTGTTTATTGTATTGCACTTTAACTATTTGTGTCTGTAGATTCCAATTCCAATACAAATATTTAAAGGCAGTGTTCTCAAAATGAGTTTTTTTCTCCTGCACTGAGCCAAAAATCTCCACTTCAGTAGCACTTACATACACCAAACTTTACAGTTATATTTCAATTAATTCCAATATTTAGATTTCGGTTTAAAAATAAAATGTATGCAAATTTAATGTATATTTAAGTAGATAATGCCTAATTAGATAATATGCATTTTTAAACATAACATTTCAGAAAACTCGTAATTCAAAAAATGTTTGCAATGTATAATGTAATTATATTCTAATTCACTGGGGAAGTTTTTTTTTTGTTGACCCCATTCACCTGGGGTGTCTTGCCTTGGCTATATTATTGAGGGAAACTTTGGGAGTTACATATTCAGATAACAGCATTGTACACTATAATTTGATCCTGATACCTGTGCAAAGCCTATAATCCCATAAGCATCATCGTTTGCCGGAATGAACAAGGTCACTTGACCACGAAAGCCAATTTCTGCCCCTCCTTTAGGGTTCTTGAGGCTGACACGAAAATATTCTTCCTCCTCAGGAACATCATCATCAATTATATTCACTGCTATGTCTAGTTCACCCACCCCTGGCTGGAAAAACAGCTCTCCTGAACTGAGGATAAGAGATGGAAATATCAATGAACATCAGTATTAGAAGGAACTAGAAAAAGATATACAGTATAACTCAACAAAGAATAATTTTAAATACAGAAATCAAACAATATTTCTTTGTTACTATAGTTTACTTAACAACAGTAACATACTTGGGGATGAAGTCAGATTGATTGGACACAGAAGTCAGCTCATATATGACAGAGTTTGATTCTCCAGTGGCTACGATGAGACTCTTGGTGGAATTGAGAGATGGAACAGGAAGATACAGGAACTCTTGTGCAGATGGAGACTTGAGCACTTCAGCAAACTGCCTCAGATCTGACCTCCATGAGTGCAAGGCCGAACCATTTAGACCCGCAAGCAACAGGTGAGCTAAGAAACAAAGTTTCTTTGTAATTGAAATCATATCAGTGTAAAAGTTTTTGCTGTTAATTTTTTTTTGGTTCGTATGCTTTAGAAATAAATATAATAATTTCTTTCAACAAAAAAAAGAAAGAAAAAAAAGAAAAAAAAGAATTGTACTGCCCTAAACTTATGAACGGTAGTGTAGATACAAGAAAGAGGATGCAAATATAATGTTACGATAACATAATCGCTTTAAATGCAACAAGTCAAAAAGTTTTAAAAGTTAATGTTTGTAATTCAATTGTATTCAAACATTAACTTTTACAAGTAAATGTTTGAATAGAGCTTAAATTAAGTATGTACATTAGTGTTTCAGTCTGATATAGTAGCAGAAATTCAATACATAGAGTTAAGTGTTTAGAACAAACCCCTAACCAGACCCCAAACATGTTTGAGGAATATCAATACAATTCTGCCTTGCAAGCACTATTATTATTATATGTAAATTAAAATACCAATACACTAAGCCATATAATTTCGGTAAATCTTAAATATGGGTAAATGTATGCTTAATGATAGTGGAAACACAATAAATGCATTATTATTTAAACAGCCTGCACTATATTGTCTGGCAACTCACATATTCCCGAAGGAGGGGTAAAGGGGTGGACTGAAAAGAGGCCGGGGAATAGGATGGACTGTGTTTGCTGGAAGAAGCTTTGCTGAGAACCCCACATAAACACTTCACATGTTGGGCTTGGACCTTTTCATGGGGAATAATAAAGACAATCTGAACGTTAGTTACTGATACATGGGAGCAAGCGAAATTAAAGCTCATTTCCAAGATCACACAAACAGTGTCAAAACATCTTCAAATTGAAAATGCTATTAAACTGCAATAGTACTATGATGTATGAGTATGATTATTACCTTCAGTAACGATGAGGAGAAAAGTATCTCCTCCCATCTGAAATGATTCCACTTGCTTGACTCGTGTATTGACTGCTAATGTTTGAGGGTTTTGGAAACGTCCATTATTCCACTGGTAGATGAGACACACCGATGATGTTCTGTTCCTGCACACGGCCAGGAGCTGAAGGTTGCTGCTGCCTCGTCTGAAGGGTACGGCTGTGGTAATGTCTTCTAACCCCAGACTTTGATGGAGGGAGAATGATCCTCCAGTCCACACAAAGATCTTAGGACATAAAGGAAATGATCTCAATATTGAATTACTTGCTATTACTATGTTATGTATATCCCATGTAGAACTCCAAGTTTCTGTTTTATACTGCATGTCGGTTTGAGTTTACCTCACTAGAAACTATCAAATATTGCTGGAGTTCAGTGGAGAAGTGTTTGACACTGAAACTGCTCACAGTAAGAGTCTGCTCCTAAAGAAGGGGACAACATTGAACAATATACAAAAGCACCACATTAGAAAATACAAATCTGGCTGTGGTGAGATAAACCAGTTTACAATTATCACATGATAAGCACAAATGCAGCTATTGTTGATGGCAGCTAAGGAAAATATCAAATCAGCAGCATACTCACTTGAGTAAGGTTGAGGTCTGCCTGAATGCGAAATAAACTGATTGTGGCAGTTAATGACATGGTGCTGTTTGCATGGGAAACTGCCACATAGCTGGAGCCATTTACTGTAAAGCTAACACAAGAGCTGGGATTCTGGATGCTGACAAACTATGAGAAACAGAGTGAGAAAGAGAAAAAACAGAGTTTTTTTTACTTTTATTATTAAATGACCATAAAGGGCCAGATTTCCTAAACAGGGCAAATTATTTTGAGAGCGCAATTCCAAAAAAGCGTAGATAGGAGTAGAAAGTTCTGTGCGTGATCTACTGATGACGTGCAAATTAAAGAACACAGACACAGTCAGATAATTTCCATAATAACCAACGCAATCTACCAGTTAGCGTCTGGTTTAAGACGTGCTTTTTTGGGGTGGTAAATAATGGCGCAAACACCGGTTTACTAAACTTTAGTAAATCACCTTAGTAAATCTGGCCCTTAAACTAATTAAAATAATATGCTTAAAATTATATATATGCAATTTTGTTGTAAGCAATCATCAAAATGCATTCAGTGACCAAAACCAGTGCTTGAAGTGGGCCAGTACACACGAGCACCCCTGATTTCAACCGAGGGGGAACACCACCCTGCAAGCACTTACCAAAACTACATTTATTGGACTTTTAACTGAATTCAAAACATACCTCCACAGGCACTAAGACGCCCTGCCACTCGTAGAGCACAGCCTGGTTCTGAGCTTGACCTCTGAGCAGCCTCAGAACCAGAGTAGAGTCTTCACTGGGCACTGCACACCAGATTGACGCCAAGCTGTCCCTGATAGACTGATACACAGCCATAAGTGGCTTCTCTCCCCCTACAAATACATTAAACAATCTTTGGTTATACACTTTTTGAGTCCACAGAATTAAACTTACTGGTGCAATTTCTTACTCATTCCAAATGCCGTTCCTGACCGGGTCTCCCATTCCACACTGACAGCTGACTCCAGTCCGTTACTGCGAGATATAGTCAAGTACACTGTACCGGTACGCTCCTCCACTGTCATGGTGTCCAGAGTCCTGGAGAACACACACATATGTTTATTTCAATGGTCTGCTTTAGACACTCTACAAACTATAAGTAACTTTGCAACTGCATGTCAACTAACTCTCATTAGACTGTTAGGTTAGGGTTAGGTGTTAGTAGAATAAGTTGACGTAGTTGCAAAGTTACTTATATAATCAGTAGAGGGGGGCAGTGGTTAGAGAGTTGGACTTGTAACCCGAAGGTCGCGGGTTCGATTATCAGTACTGGAAGGAAATGCCTGAGGGCACCTTGAGCAACTTACTAGAATGTCTGTTGGGGACCATCAAAATAAAGTGTTAGCAGATATTAAGCAGACAGTCTACAAATACTCTAATGACTGCTAGTTGACATGTAGTTGTAAAGTTACTTATAGTTAGTAAAATGTCTGAAGTGGACCATCAAAATAAAGTGTTACCCACACATAGAGTAGAGTAGGTACTGTGAATGTACCTATTAAATGATGGTGATATTCTGAACAGCCCCAGAGGAGCCTGGTTCTGCAGTACGGTGATAAAAGTCTGCAGTGAGTCTCCCAGTCGAGCACCTCCACTTGGGTTGGACAGAGTCACTGTGAATGTCTCATTCATCTCTGGTTCGGCATCCAGAACAGCCCAGATCTCTAAAGTCTAGAAAACAAAGATGATACTATTGAGAGCCTCCTCTTTGACAAACCACTGGTTCCTAATGAATTCTCTTTACTTAAATAGACTTGTTCTGTAATATATGCTAGGTTAACTATTTCACAAATTAGGAGAATAATTTAAAGCTTGAATGTAAAAACATAAAGATCCCATGATATCAACATTTTTGTTTTATGGCTTTTAGTCCATGCCTGCTATTGAAATAATGGATATGCAAGTGAACTCTTAAATGATAAAATGTGTAATATTTACAGTTTATGTATTAAAAAAATAGACCAAAAATATAATAAAATAAAACATTTTTTAAATATATTTTTTAAAATATAAATAAAAAATAATTAAATAAAAGCATCTTATAAAACTTAAATAGGAAACTTAAAAAAAAGAAAGAAACCTAAATACTTTGGTCAATTGGCCAATAAGAGCTTCATATACCTTGAATCTGACTCCATCCTCAAGCACAACAAAGCCAGAGGAAGGTGTGAGATCATCAGTGTACAGGGATCCATTGGCATCAGTGATGGTGAACTGGACCGTTACTGTACCAAATGTGCCCTGAGGAGGGTCTCGTATGATGTAGAGGGTGGCCACACTCTCCCCCAGACCTGACACAGAGGTCGGCTCCCTTAACAGGAAGTGCTCACTGTTATTGAAGGATATGATTCCATGACCATCGTCATTGGCCAGAATAGTCACGGTAACTATGGAAACACATGAGATAAAGATTACACAGTACTGCCGAGTCCTGGAAAGTCATGAATGTTTAGTGTCTCCCAGCATAACAGACCTGTAATGTTCTCTCCCAGTTCCAGCCCTGCCGACGGGTTTGCTAGAATTAACTGGAATGTCTCATCGCCTTCAGGAATGGTATCATCTAAAATCTGGACTTCTATAAACTTGTGCCGTTCTCCATCCACAAAGTGGATCATCTGTGTAATATACAGTATGTGCTCAATAAATATAAAAAACAAATGTTAAATATTTAATGATATTAAAAACAAGAAAGAGTGTTTGTGACTTACTGATGGAGTGGCATTGAAATCCAGACCCAACTGAGCCTCTAGATTCTGGGCATAAAAGAACAGGGACACATTTCCATGCGTCCCGGCATCACGGTAGGCAACCAGATTTAACACACCAATCGTCTCATTTACCACGTAGCTTAAGAAAAAAAAAAATGCATACATTACTGAAACATTTTTACCAAACATTAATGCCTCTGAGATGTAAGGTTGTTCACAAAGGTTGAAAAACCGTTTAAAGGGAAGTTCATACTCTATGTTTTGCCAGCCAATGATCCCTTGGATTCCATCATTAGCATTGATGCTGATCTCTGCTACAAGGCCCTCAGTATCTGGAAATAATGAATGAATGAATGAATGAATGAATGAATGAATGAATGGATGGGATAATGGGGCAATGAGGAATGGTTTTTCATAAGGCGCACAATCAGGAAAAGCACAAATAAAAACAAGGACATCCGTCACACTATTAATCATTCTCTATTACTACACCAATAGTAATCTACCAATAAAATATATACACTATAGTCATCTACCAATAAAATATATACACTAATAGTCATCTACCAATACTCTTCACAAATCACTGAGTATAAGCGAGGAGAGTGGGCTGCCTTTGGGAATGATAGTGTTCAGACTGCTATGAGTTGTCAAATATGTTGTAAAATTATGTTGGATATATGTTTGTGTTAAATATATAAAAAATGCCACTGAAAATAAGTAAAAAGAAAAAGCACTACAGCATATCAAGCACAGGTGTGGGTATCCATTACCTTTCAATGTATAGTAAATCTCTAGGAAAGGATGTGAGACAAGATTGAAGTTCAAGATGAAAGTACAATTGAAAGAAGAACCTAAAACCTAATTAAATGTGGCACATTCAACAAAGCAAAATGAATAATTACAGAATATAAAACATTATTTAAAAGGCTAAATCAGCTTAATTCTCTTCTTAATCATCTTACTTAGTGTAGGGGCAGTTGGGAGGGTGGTTATGAGGACAGCTGATGTTATATTGACTAAGAAAAACTCTTGCAGCTCAGGGATGTCATCCTGTTAAAAAAAAGGAAAAGAATATGTTTCTTGATTAATTCAAACATGATAAAAATGTCTTGGATTGAATTAATATCTAAAAATCATTCTTCATTAATTAACAATACAATGTGAAATGTTAAAACTGTAGTCACTATTCCCTTTCACACATTAAACCCGGTAGGTTACTGTAAAATTTCTATAAGATTGACTTTCCTTTTAAATACACAAATGTGCTTTTCCCACACGCAATGGCATTCTGTCTTCTTACCGGTAAGCTATCATTCACATATTGAACTAAATTGAATCAACACTGAACTGACTACAGCTGAATAATGACACTAAGGTCTTTTTAAATGGCCATGTTAACACATGATTTGTAAACAGTAATTTACCAGTAATTTACCAGTAAAACTGTATGTGTGAAAGGGGATAATCTTAAATCAGCATCATACATCTATGATGGTGATGGGGATGGACACAGATGTCTGTCCATCCTGCATGATCACAGAGCTGGAGACGTATCTGAAGTCTTGGCCTGGTTGGGCTAAGGCTCCCCCAGTCTGTCTGAGGTCCTGCAAAGAGCCTTGCACAGTCTCATAGCTTATATTTACAGCACCTGTGGGGGAAAGTAGCAATATTTACATCCCCATACTTCAGGACAACATTGTTTGATTTTTCTAGTGTAACTAACCTGATGCACCAAACTCTCTGTTTATGTAAATCCGGATGGTGGTGTCTTTCTCATCTGTGGTGATTTTTAAGGATGAGGGGGCGATGCTAAGCAAACCAAACGGCTCGTCACTAGCTTCCACGCTCACCACTGCTTCACGACCCTGAGCGCTCAGAGCTGCCATTCCCGTCTTGGTAACCCCTGAGATAA
This sequence comes from Abramis brama, assembly GCF_963993115.1. Classification (NCBI taxonomy): domain Eukaryota; kingdom Metazoa; phylum Chordata; class Actinopteri; order Cypriniformes; family Leuciscidae; genus Abramis; species Abramis brama. The sequence continues at coordinate 30,638,209 of NC_139967.1, read as the reverse complement.
TTATATACATGATTATTATAAAAAAAAATAAAAGTATAGAATAAGCACAACCTAAAGTGTTCATAATATGTTAAGTGAGATGAGACAAGATAATTGTAATGATTTATGTCTGTGTTCCTCTGTCCTGTCCCGTGTTCAGCAGTTCCCCGTTATGTTGATTAGTCTCCCCAAGTGTTTCTGATTAGCCACGCCCCCTTGCTATCTTGTTTAGCTTGTCTGTCTGTGTATTTAAGCCCTGTGTTTAGTTCAGTCTTTGTCAGTTCTTGTATATTGTTGCACCATGGTGGTTGTTTTGTTTCTGAGTCTTACGCCTGAGTTTATTTAATAAAAGATTACTGCATGTGGATCCTGCTTCCTCCTCTGCTTCAACCAAGCCGTAACAGAAGAACTGACCACACAATGGATCCAGCAGTACGCCTCATTCGACTCCGTCAAGGTAACCGACCACTCGAGGACCACACCTGAGATTTTCTAGACCTTTCACACCTCATCGACTTTCCAGATTACGCACTCATTGATTTTTGAGTCTGAACCAGTGTCTCAGGACAAGATGGTCTCTGCCGAGCCAGTGTCTCAGGACAAGATGGTCTCCGCCGAGCCAGTGTGTCCGGATGAGATGGCCGCTGCCACGTCGCCTGAGCCCTCAGCAGAGATGGCTGCCGACACGCCTGAACCTGAGCCCTCAGCAGAGATGGTCGCCGACATGCCTGAACCTGAGCCCTCAGCAGAGATGGTCGCCGACACGCCTGAACCTGAGCCCTCAGCAGAGATGGTCGCCGACACACCTGAACCTGAGCCCTCAGCAGAGATGGTCGCCGACATGCCTGAACCTGAGCCCTCAGCAGAGATGGTCGCCGACACGCCTGAACCTGAGCCCTCAGCAGAGATGGCCACCGACATGTCTGTCCCTGAGCCGGCGTCTGTCCCTAAGCCGGCGTCTGTCCCTGAGCCGGTGTCGGTTCCTGTTCCTGAGCAGGTGTCCGTATCTGTTCCTGAGCCAGTGTCCATTCCTGTTCCTGAGCCGTTGTCTATTCCTGAACCAGTGTCTGTTCCTGAGTCGGGTCCTGTTCCTGAGCCGGTGTCTGCTCATGTGCCATGGCCGCCTGAAGGGTCGTCTCCGCCCTGGCCGCCTGAAGGGTCGTTTCCGCCCTGGCCTCCTGAAGGGTGGTCTCCTCCCTGGCCTCCTGAAGGGTGGTCTCCTCCCTGGCCTCCTGAAGGGTGGTCTCCTCCCTGGCCGCCTGAAGGGTGGTCTCCTCCCTGGCCTCCTGAAGGGTGGTCTCCTCCCTGGCCTCCTGAAGGGTGGTCTCCTCCCTGGCCTCCTGAAGGGTGGTCTCCTCCCTGGCCGCCTGAAGGGTGGTCTCCTCCCTGGCCGCCTGAAGGGTGGTCTCCTCCCTGGCCGCCTGAAGGGTCGTCTCCTCCCTGGTCGCCTGAAGGGTCGTCTCCGCCCTGGTCGCCTGCACAGCCTGATCCGCCCTGGCCTCCCGTCCTGCTACAGTCTCCAGGCTCTCTGCCGCTCCACGGCCTGGCCCTCCATCCCACCCCCGGGTCCACCTCCTCTCCACCACCCTCCTTAACTATTGTTTTTGTTTTGAGGGGCGTCGGGAGCCGCCCATAGAGGGGGGGTTATGTAATGATTTATGTCTGTGTTCCTCTGTCCTGTCCCGTGTTCAGCAGTTCCCCGTTATGTTGATTAGTCTCCCCAAGTGTTTCTGATTAGCCACGCCCCCTTGTTGTCTTGTTTAGCTTGTCTGTCTGTGTATTTAAGCCCTGTGTTTAGTTCAGTCTTTGTCAGTTCTTGTATATTGTTGCACCATGGTGGTTGTTCTGTTCCTGAGTCTTACGCCTGAGTTTATGCATGTGAAGTTGAGTTTATTTAATAAAAGATTACTGCATGTGGATCCTGCTTCCTCCTCTGCTTCAACCAAGACTTAACAATAATAAGACAACAGCTAATGCTAACATAAGATCTAATTTTAACCCCCCACCCCAAACTTTGCCTTGCTTTCTATTAAAATATGTAAACATCCTTAAAACAAGATAATATACCTGACAAGAAAAATATTTATTTAGAAAAATCTTACATGTATAAATGCTAAAAGTAAATGTTAGCGGCCTTTGTTAAACATGGTAACATGAGATGAATTTGAATAAAACTTTCAAGGAACTCATTCATGTGCATGTTTCTCATAAATACCTTTGGTTTGTATATTTGATAGGATAACTCTGTACTCCTCTCTTTCTTCTGGTGTGGTATCCTCAAGTAGCTTTAACACTATAGTATTATTTAGCATTCCCTGAAACCGAAAATGAGGTAGAACATTAATCCTCATTGTCCTTGAAGGATTAGGTGTTGTTGAATACTAAACCAATACATGGGCTTGACTGTTTAAAATAAACGTTCAAATGATCTGGTCAAACAGCATGTTTTTCTACATTACCTCAGAGAAAAAGAGAGTTCCCAAGGTGTCTGTGAAAGTCATTGAGACTCGAGGGCCTTCAATTCTCCAATCCACTGTGACATTTCCAATAGCAGGAGCTGTTCTCTCCACCAACAGAGACAAACTCTCACCTGTTGAATACAATGAACATCTAACCTTAGCTATTAACCATTTTATTAGTGTAATAAGTTGGTATTGCATGTTTTTCAACCCTTAACTGATATTTTTAGGTGTTCATGTTAGCCTGAGATGTGTGGGAGTATAAAAGTTAATCTTCCTTGCTGACTACATTAACTAGTACTCTAGTTTCTAGTTGCAAAGACAACTGTATATACAAGGATAGAATTCACCTGTCCTGTCATGCATGCATGATGACACAAACCATCTCCCCCAATGTAGCAGCTGTTGCAGATCACTCTTCACTCATCTTATCAGTAACTATATTACTAGTTACTATGGAGCACATACTGATGCCTAATTATCCATTTACAACATGTTTCAAATGCCTTCACACTTGCACATAACACTAATACAGTTAAATAAATTATGTCACCCTTAAACCCACCTCTGTCTTTTGGGAAAATACATAAATAAATATATAATGATGACTTTTAATCAAGTCTGGTCCGCTTACCTGCAGTGGATTAACAAGAATAAAGGGCTGTTTGTTCACACCAAAGATAATAATTGTAAAGCTTTAATAATCATTCTAATTATACGAGAACAGCAAATTCCACACTACAGCTATAAGTAAATGTGGATAGGAGCAGGCTTCACTCAATGTGTATACTTGTCAACTTTAAGAGTGCTGGCCTAGATAATTAGAATACATAAAGTGGGAGAGAGGCCGCACTATGGTTAATTATGTTTTTATTTTTATTTGCACAGACGCGTTTCGGCGCGTGCCTTCTTCACACTGAAGAAGGCACGCGCTGAAACACGTCTGAGCAAATAAAAATAAAAACATAATTAAGCATAGTGCGGCCTCTCTCCCACTTTATGTACACTACAGCTATAACAATATCATTGGAAATACTTTCAGAATTATAATTTCCAGCTGATAAAAAAACACAAAAAACAAACAAATTGACAGCTAATCAGAATCCACCTGACTTTAAAGAGTTCGAGTAACTGCAGCATGCTCTTATAATAAACAGAACATAATTGTTTGTTAGTGTGGATGCTAATATAGATATACTGTAGTCATAATTATTGGTCTTAAATATTGGAAGTTAAAGAAAACACTGACCCTCTCTGACGATGACCGATCGTGAGGCTGTGTGGAAACCCACAACCCCTGCTGCATTGTCATTGGCCAGGATGAGGATGGTGACGGTGTCTGAACTGGGAAGGATACGGCTACCACCCTCAGTACTCACTAAGCCAATCTGTAAAGTCTCATTGTCTTCAGGTTCCGTGTCATCCGTGATGACAAACTCAAGAGTCTTCTTTACATCACCTTAAAGGAACATACAAGAGGTCATTCATCTACTGCAAAATTGTTGAAATTAAGAATGGACTTCAGTTAGGCTTTACACACTTTTATTTATTTATATTTATGTTTTTATTTGATTTATTGATTTGATTGATGTTTATTTATTTGTTTGACTGATATTTTTGGGTTTATTTGATTTATTCATTCATTCATTCGTTCAAATTGCTCCCTTTTGAGTGTAACAAGCAGCATAGAAATGCAGATTTCACCATTCACAGCCACTAGTAAAAAAACCCCTAAAAAACACAGTATTAAGCAACTCGTTTAACCCTGCATTAAAAAGACCAAAGCAGTACTAACCATGAATTACCCTAGGTATATATATAGTGTGAATTATTCTGCCAAGGTAAAGTATGACTACTGTGAAACAAAGTTTCAAGTGTAAAAAGCCCAAATATCAAAAGCACATACTGCTAAAGTAACTCTTTTGACTTAATGCACATACATCAAAAACAATGTAGACAAGACTTACCCTCAGCAAAGATGAGGGTCTCCCCTGTCCCATTGAAGTCAGCATTGGAAGTGGCACTGCCACCAACATACTTCCATTCCACTGTAACCTGTCCCATACTGCCTCCTCTCCTCTCAATGACCAGCAGCACTGTAGTTTTGGGTTCCTCCCTCACTTCCAGATACAGCCCATCTTGAGTGGCATTGGGGTTAATGCTGTAGAGCATAAATATTCCAAACGCATCTCCATTCATCCCTATAGTCACTAAAGCTACGTCCGGCTGCTGGATCATTGGCAAGTTCTTGGCAGTTACAGTCATGTTGACCAAGCTAACCTTCAGGATTTGAATCATGAAACTCTCATCCACCTCTGGCAAAGAGTCAGTCAAGATGGTTACAGTGAGGTTAGCGACTCCCGATCTGTCCAGCATGGTGGTGGTCTGAGCCGTCACGGTTATGTAGTCGCTCCCAGCAACAGCTTGTGAGCTAAACAGCGAGGCGGCCGCTGTGGTGTTTTTTATATAGGTGAAGGTTTGTGGGGAAGGACTCAACTGTCTGGCCCCAGATGTTACCCAGAAGCAACTCGCTCTGGGGGTGTTGATGAAGCTGAAAGCTTGGCAAGCTCGCTCTCTAAGGCAGAACGCTGCGCAGAAATTCAAGACGTTTGTGTCTGTGGTGATGTTGATGGGTCTGCGGAGGGCATTAGATGGCGCTCCAGCCAATGGAGAATCATAGTAAACCAGGAAATCTCGGCCTTCCCTTTGAGCATTGCTTACAATATCAATCTCAGACGTGCTGTAAACGATCTCCAGCATGCCAAAATTACCACCACTGCAGTGAAAACACACAAAAAACAACATAATGTACCATCCAAAACTAAATTAGTTTAAAAAATGGGAAACAAAGGCACATTACCTTCTTCGAACTGTAACGTTAGCCATGGAGATCCCTTCCAGTGGCTCCTGGACGCGGTATACTGCTTGATCAAAGTACACGGTTCCATGAGGGTTGTCATTGGCAGGAACAATGATATCGACCTCTTTCTCAGGCCCAATGTTCCCACCATTGCTAGCACTTACAAGCTGAACCTTTATAACCTAAAATAAACAGATAGTTTTAAGTAATATAGAGATTTCATACATCCTTTTGAAGCTTAAAAAACAAAACAAGACTTGCCTCTTCAATTTCAGGTACATCATCAGCCAAAACCTCCACTTTCAGTGTCTTTAATGTTTCTCCAGGATCAAACCTGACCTCACCAGACAAAGGTCGGAGATCACCAGTGGCAGGTCTCCCATTGACTGTGGCTCTCCACTGGACAACGACAATGCCCATAGTCCCAGCATTCCTCACTATGGGTAGGGAGACCTCAAATGCATTCACTGCTGGCTCCTCAACTGTGATGGGTGCAGCCTGAAAAACTAAGAATCAAAAAGATATTACATCTCTTCAATTATGTGTCACCACATCAGCAATATGTAGAACATTTAACATATGTTGCATTTGACAAGCATGCTATTCATAATAAACGAACCAAAAGATCCATATGGATCATCTGAGGGTAGGATGGTAATGATAGCCTGTGTGAGGTCCCCCAGGAGAGCGCCCCCGGTGGTCTGGTTGAGAAGCTCAATTCGGAAAGTCTCTTCCAGCTCAGGCACCACATCGTTGATGATGATTATGGGAACAGGCTTGCTACTCTCTCCCTCAAGCAAAACCACATCAGAGGAGGCCACACTGTAGTCCTCACCTATATATCACAATCAGAAACATATGATATATAAAAAAATATACAGACTACAGACATACTGTATGTATATATATATATATATATATATATATATATGTATATATATATATATATATATATTAGTTTCTGACTTTCTGACTTGAACCCAGAGAGACACCCCCAGGAAGCAAGGTTCATATTAGCTGAAATACATCTTCATTAAAACTCACCCACTCTAGCGCTCATTGGCACTGCTCTGAACTTGACAGACACATCGGCAAAAATCCCTCCAACACGTGTTACATTGATAATAGGCCCGGTGTAGTACTCGGGCACGCTCACTGCTGAGGAAGACAGTTGTAGCACCCCAAAGGCATCATCGCTGGCCTCTATAATGACCTGAGAAACTGTGGCGTTCCGTGGGCCAAGTTGAGGGGAAAGTGCAACTGGAAAACCAAACAGTTATTCTTAGTACACATCCTGACTTTTTTTTTATGTAGTATTGCTTCTTATATAATAATTCAAGAAATCTTCCAAGTGACTTTTACCTGGTCTGAGTTGCAGCCCTTCAACCAAAGTGACATTGACAAGCTCCAAAAACACAGACTCCGCCCTCTCTGGTTCCTCATCATCAAGTACCCTCAGGGTCACATTTACTTCACTCTGATTAGCTGAGAATATCACCGACTCCACAACAGCCACAAAGTCATTCCCTGCACTGGCCCGACCCACTCCTGGTGTGCTATATGGAGCTGCATCAGTGTCCCTCAATGTTCGGTATGTCACTCGCACTCTTCCCATTAACCCCTTTCTCCTCTGTATGGACAGGGTGATGACAGCATTTGCTTCTGCCACACGGACTAGCCTGCTGCTGTCAGAGAATACAAAAAGTCCATAAGGGTCATCACTGGCCAATACAGTCAGCGTGGCAGTAGTTTCCTTTCCAAGTCGACCATGGGAAACATTAGTGAGGCGGACTCTGAAGCTTTTGTCGAGTTCTGGAGTGTCATCTTGGGAAATCAGTAGGTAGATGCTTCCAACAGTCTGGCCCACATTAAAGGTCACGTTGCCAGATCTATAAACAAGTTCTCCCTCTGAATTAGCATCTGCCTCCCAGTACAAGGTCACATTGGACAGAGCGCCAAAGGTACGAATCACCTGTGAAAAACAACTCATATTAAACATTAACATTTCTCTCATTTGTACTAATGGTTTTCATGTTGGTTTCATGTAAATTTCATGTTTTATTTTTTTTAAAAAACACTAAAAATGATTTATATTTCAAATTAATGCTGTTCTATATGCTGAAAAAAAACAAAAATTATCAAGGTCTCCACAAAAGTATCAAGCAGCACAACTCCTTTCAACATTGATAATAATGATACATGTTTCTTGAGCACCAAATCAGCATATTATAATTATTTCTGAAGGATCAATATGACACTGAAGACTGGAGTAATGATGTTGAATATTCAGCTTTATCACAGGAATAAACTGCATTTTATAATACAGTTATTTTAAATTGTAATAATATTTCACAATATTATTGTTATTACTATATTTACTATATATCTGCATGTTTATTGCACCACATGACTTGTTTAGTTTATTGCAGTGAAACAGATTCATTAAAATATTTTATAGAGATACAACATGCAAAAACAAGCATAACTGTATAAAATCATACACTGCCGTTCAGAAGTTTGGTATCGTACGATTTTTTAAATGTTTTTAATGTTCTCTAATGCTCACCAAGGCTGAATTCATTTGATAAAAAAAAAGTGATATTGTGAAATATTAAAATTTTAAATATCTGTTTTCTATTTGAATATATTATAAAACGTGATTTATCCCTGTGATCAAAGCTGATTTTTTTGTATCATACTCCAGTCTTCAAAGTCAAATGATCCTTCAGAAATCATTCTAATATGCTGATTTGCTGCACAAGAAACATGTATTATTATTATTAATGTTGAAAACAGTTGTGTACATTTCAGGATTCTTAGATGAATAGAAAGTAAAACAACAGCATTTTTTAGAAATACAAATATTTTGTAACATTATACACTAGCGATCAAAAGTTTAGGGTAGGTACACATTTTTTTTTTTTTTTTTGGGGGGGAAAGAAAATAATGTTTATTCAGCAAGGATGCATTAAATTTATCAAAAGTGACAGTAAAGACATTTATGATGTTGTTACAAAAGATTATATTTCAAATAAATGCTGTTCTTTTGAACCTTCTATTCATCAAAGAATCCTTAAAAAAACTTTTTTCAACATTGATAATAATCATAAATATTTCTTAAGCATCAAATCAGCATATTAGAATGATTTCTGAAGGATCATGTGACACTGAAGACTAAAGTAATGATGCTGAAAATTCAGCTTTACCATCACAGGAATAAATTACATTTTAAAGTATTCAAAAAGAAAACGTAAAAAGTTTTTAAATTGTAATAATATTTCACTATATTACTGTTTTTACTTAATTTTGTATCAAATAAATGCAGCCTTGGTGAGAAGAATAGACTTCTTTTAAAAACATTAAAATATCTTACCAATCCCAAACTTTTGAACGGCATTGTATATGTGCATTTTTACACATTTTTAAATAAATTATTAGATGAGAGGCAATGGATGATGACACGTTTAATAACTAGGACAGACCTGCAGCACTACAGTACTCCTGCCCTCCTCAGGCTCTGTGCCGTTCACAGTCAGAGAGTCAGCACTAAACTGGAAGATGCCATGAGCCTCATCAGAGGCAGCGATGGTCACGATGATACGAGCAGCAGCACCCAGGTTAGCTTCAGAGCAAAAAAGAATATTATCATTATACAAATCATGATATAAATCTCTTCACCTATTATACTACTACTTTTAGACACTTTCTAAAGAAGGGCACCAAGATGCGTGACAGAGGTGAACCTTGACATTTTCAAAACATAATATATACTGGGCTTCCTTAAACATGAAGGCTATTTGCTTTTCCCACGTCTCTACTGGTATTGCTCACAGGCCTTAGCACTATGTAAACAGCTTGGCAGAAATCAGGGTCAACAATCCAGAGTCTAAGGGATTTGACCGTTATGGGCAGCTCTTAAACTTTACAACTTTTAATCTAGGACTTACAAAATAACGCTTGTGTAAGGGGTGACCTTAATTACACAATAAATCAACAAAAGAAAGAAAAACAAAAAGCACAGTAAGCAGTGAATTAGCATTGGTTAAAAGAAGTTCTGTTGAAAAGCTCTGCCAAGGCCCAAAGGACAGATAATGGGGCATGTAGTGCCTCTGAAATGCCAAAGCAGCAGCTATTCAATAGTTCGGAAATAATAAAAAAAACTAACAAAACCTCTTTTGCTCGACCTGAAGGGAACTTTGACAATATTAAGAGGCACTTTAGATTTAAAGTCAAGCTGATATTTCAGATTTTCTCACAGGATCCAATCTGGTATTACAACAAATAATGGGAATGAGGGAAGAGCAAACACTGAAACACGCAAATGCATGCAGACTTAAGAATCTTACCATAATGGTAGAGAAAGGATGGAAGAAAGAGATCAGTGTCACTCTCGCCACTTCCACTGCCTTCGCTTGCAAAAAATGGATCAACTAAAAGAGCACACAGGAGCCAGACAGGAGCACACAGGATTCATTCCAGAGATAACAGGAATCACACATAGTACATATTGAAATCAAACAGAATGTTCCATAATCATGCCCAAACAGCATGAATGGAGCCCACAGGAGACATGCATGCGGAGAGAGGGAAGAAAAATCAGGAAGGTAAAAGAGAGGACACAGAATCATTCTGAAAAGCAAGTTTTCTTACCTCCTCCATTTGGATTGTAGAGCTCCACTCTGAAGACTTTGTCCAACTCTGGCACCAAGTTGTCTATAATAGTCACATTGATGTACTTAAATCTCTCGCCAGGCAAGAAGTCTAGAAATCCCTCTGTGTCCTGTCAGAAGATGGAAAGGAATTGTGCCATTTTAATATACAAAGGAATTTCAGAAGGCAATCTTGGTAACGAAAAATGACTCTCTTTTTGTTGGACTGTATAAGAGAGCAAAGACTAACAACGTACACACAATTGTTCAAAAGTTTGGGGTTGGTAAGATCTTCTTTAAGAGCGTCTTTAAGAGGTCTTTAAATCTCACCAAGGCAGCATTTATTTGATCAAAAATACAGCAAAACAGTAATAGTGTGAAAAAGTATTACAATTTAAAATAACTGTTTTTAACTGTCTTCAGTGGCACATGATCATTTGACATGAGGATCATGTCTTAGTATTATCAATGTTCAAAAAACTTAGCTTGAGGACACATTGATGTATTTTCATGTTCAAGATTCTCTGACTAATAGAAAGTTCAAAAGAGCAGCATTGCTTTGAAACAGATTTTGTTTTTCATTACTAATGTCTTTACTGTCACTTTTGATTTGATGCATTCTTTCTGAAGAAAAGTATGAACTTAAAAAAAAGATGTTTAACAGATGTTGATACCTCATAGTCCTCTGAACCAGCAGCTGTGAATGGAGACGTACGATAGCCCACCATCACCCTTCCCAGCAGCCCTTGTGCTCTGGCCACCAGCAGACTGACCACACCAGCCTCCTCTTGAACAGTCACATGCGCCTCCTCCAGTGAGGGTCTGATCATGCCCACGGGCACTGGGGTAGTTTGAAACTGAAGCAGGCCTGAAATTATATTAATAAGCAGTCATTTATAATATGTGGCTGTATAAACTAAATAATTAAGCTATATATATATATATATATATATATATATATATACAGTTGTGGTCAGAATTAATGCACCCCTGGTAAATATGATCAAAAATGGCTGTAAAAAATAAATCTGCATTGTTTATCCTTTTGATCTTTCATTCAAAAAATTTGCAAAAATCGAACCTTTCATTGAAGTAAAATAATTGAAAGTGGGGGGGAAATCATAATATGAAGTAAATGTTTTTCTCCAAAACACGTTGGCCACAATTATTGATACCCCTATAATTATTTATGAGTAAAATATCTCTGAAGTATATTCCCATTAATATTTACTTTTTTTTTTTTTTTAGCACACCAGGGTGACATAGGGACATGAAATTGTCTAGCTGTAAGAAAATAGCTAAATAATTGAAAATCCCCATTTTAACCATCAGGGCAATAATTAAGAAGTTCCAATCAACTAAATATTTTACGAGTCTGCCAGGAAGAGGACGTGTGTCTATATTGTCTTAATGCATGGTGTGGAGGAAAGATTGAGTGGCCAAAGACTCTCCAAGGAACACAGATGGAGAATTGCAGAAATTAGGTTATTACTTTTAGTTTTTGATCATATTTACCAGGGGTGCCATTAATTCTGACCACAACTGTATATACATATATATATATAAATTTACCATATGGATGATCGCTGGCTTTGACAGTAATATTATTGATGGAATTTCTTGGGTCAATGCTGGCTCCACTGGTGGGAGTTGAACCTGGTTTTCCATCACCTGATTCAGCTGACACCAGCCTAACCCGGAAGTGCTCATCGACCTCAGGCAGGTCATCATTTAGAACCAGCAGGTTTAAAACCTGAGAGACACGAGACATCATATATGAAGACAATTATGACTGAGACTTTGCTGTTAGTCAATGCATTTACACCGTCAGTTTAACAAAAGTAGCTAAAACCACCACTAGATGGAGCCATATTAACAATTTTGCTCAACATCTACTCTCAGATCTGCAGAAAGCTGGAGCGCAGCAGGTGCAAGATAATTTCCTAATGAAAAATAAACTGCATTGATTAGCATAAAAAAACATGTTTGCTTTCAATTTCCAATTTTGATAATGATGATTTCATTTTTAATTTTGAATACATGGTTACTGGTGGTTAATGTATTTTTGTATTTCAATTTATTTCATACACAATTGTCATTTGAACAGATGCAGCCCATGTATTGCACATGTATAATACTATTACACTGTTAATTAGTGGCCCTGTGGTCATTAATAATAACTGCTTGACAGGTCAATCCTCTTACCTCAGAGCGCTGGCCCGGCAGGAAATGGACGGAGCCTGAAACATTGGCAAAGTCGGAGGTATTTGACGAGTCTGCGAGAGAATCAACCTGAGTGACGGTGTAGCTTACATAGACGTGGTCCAGAGAACCACGTGTGCGCTCCACTACACAGGAGATCATAGAACCCTCCTCAGATATCTGATAAAGAAAGGATAAAGGTCATCGTAAGCCAAGTGTAGCAGAACAAAATGAACTCCAGGACCTTTTAACAGAATTATTTTAACCATTCAGAATTGAATTAGTTGTTGTTTGGTTGAAAGGTTATAAACTCGGACTGAGAAACAGATGCAGTTTTGACAGGATAAAATGTGAATTATGTGCAACTTTAAGTAACATGATCATTGAACACTGTACAGGAATTTACATTTCACTTAAGTCGCTAAATGTTCGGATTCCTTTTTCTGCTTGGTCATGTTTCTATTTGTTGAGCGCATAAGAGAAAGCACATGCTATGCTACTATGTCTCTTCTGTCACAAGTTGACAGGTCTTTCTCTGAAGGAATTCACTGACCATCTGTCTTATTAATCGAACAAGCCATTGGAGATGCCATGCATCCAATCTCCTTGAAGAGAAGAATGCACACGCCATCCATCCAGGCGTGAAGATAAATTAAATATACATGAAGACATGGTCTCACAACTAGGGGTCATGTTGCATGCTTTCGGAGGGGAGGTAAACCAAACACTGACAAAGAAGCAACTTGGGTACTTAATCAAATAATACATTCATTAGACCTTAATTGTCCTGGTCAGAAGGCTGTCTGTTTAGCCACATTACAGATTTCTCATTGAATGCCATTGTTGTGTGTGTGTGTGTGTGTGTGTGTGTGTGTGTGTGTAGATACAGATACTGTGTAGACAGTGCAGGTGTACCAGTTATTTCATGCTGGTATTGTTCACTCACTTAAGAAACTGTATTGTACTGTATTGTATTGCATAGTGACCAGAAATTATTTGGATAATGATATGTGAAAGATTTTTCTTTTTTGTTTTTTGCACCTACATCTGGTATACAGGAACCGGTAAAGCCGAAAAGTCCATTGGCATTATCACTCTTCATGACTCTGAGAATGGCGCTAGGTCTGGGCATTGGCAGACGGGCTCCACCTTGAACAGCCACCAGCTGTAGGTAGAAAACCTCCTCACCCTCCTCTTCTTGATCGTCCCGTACTTGGACTAAAAACGACTTCAGTTTCTCCTCCTGTCTGTATGTCAGGTACCCTGACACGTTGTGGAGGTCGGTCTTGGCTGGTTGGTTGTGTAGCTCGTGAATCTCAGAGCGGTTGAGCCAGCTGGAGTACAGCCGGAGGTCTTGTAGAAGACCAGTGAAGCGCTGTTCACCATCTGGGTTGGAACCGATCCTAATAGGTGCAGCATCTGTACGGAGGAAGTTAAATGTAAGGAGTTAGGATGGGTGGTGTGGCTTTGTGGGTAAAGATCTGGGCTTGCAACCACAATGGTATGTTTAAACCCCAGAAGATATTGTGCTTGAATGTTACCCCAGGTTGCTCCAGGTGTGTGTATTTCCGAAGATAACGTGAGAGGTGCTTGTCACAGACTACGATGCTAAAAGGCAGTAGGTGGTTGGCGTTAATATGTGGTAGCTAAAGTGTTCTGAGTGCTTTTCTAGGTAACTGCTTACAGGACAAAGTCAAAAAAGCTTGGTCCCTAAATATGGCTCAGGTTTCTACTTTAATGTAAGTGTAACAAGCTTTTTCTTCTTTCATTTTCATTCAAGTTTAAGTTTCATTCATTCAAGAAAGAACAAGCTTTCTAATACCACAGTATAATATTATAAAATTAATAAAATAAAATAAAATATTTAGATTATTATAGTCCTTAGTTTGTGCTTCTCTCTGACCATGGGTGTTCTGAGCTGTGGCTGGTGGGTGTGACCATGGGTGTTTATATGCAACCGTAGTGTTTGACATAGTTTGGTTGCTTTTAATGTAAGTCTATGGGACTTTTTCTTTTCTTATTTCACCAATGAAAATCATGTTGCATCATAAATTCACATAATCTGTCCTGCAGACTTAAAATAGAACATGCAGACATAAAACAGAACTAAGAAACAGCAGTGTATTCAAGCAAGCACAGTCTCTGGCCCAGCTAATAAAACATAGTGAAATGTCTTTATAGAAATACAGTGTGGCAACATATTTGTGTCCCTTCCAATCACCATTGACATAGCCTTCTTATTGGGCCGGTGCAGGTGGAGAAGAGGAGAACTTTCTATGAAGTGACAGCAGTGAAATTGGAATAAAAATGGTAGAGTTCATCCTCATTGGTTACACCAGCTTCAAGCAGTAACCTCCTGACCACCAGAGAGACATTCAAAGGCACACAACTGTACAAATTGAGGAAATACGCTTCATGGAGCCCAAACAAGAACATTGAACAAAGGCCGTAATCACCAGTTAAGCTAACAATCCGAGACGATCTCAGATAACTATGCAGTTTATGTGTACATTCACTTGACTGACAATGGCATAAGAGACGTCAAGAAAGTCTTAGTGGGGGCTCTTATGTTTTCAGTTAGAGAGAGTATGTCGGCTGCTTTCATGTGCTGTTAACAATGTCCAGAAGTGGCCCAGTGTTCATTCAAGCATATCTTCCTGTGAAACACTAGACAATGGGACAGGGCTCTCACAACAGGCTCTTACCAGATATGGGCCAGAATAATGGATGAGGAACCACATCTTATTGCTTGACCAACACAAGGATTAGGAATTTCTCTTTAAGGGGAACTTAAGTAAATATGGCAGAGGTGGTTTCCTAATTTGTAATGCAGTTGTTTCCACTGAATTTATTTCAGCATCCCAAACTTTCTCCATGTTTCTAAGTAAGACTTTGATGAAAATTATGTGAAATTATGAAAATGATTTTAATGAAGATATGAAATAAAGGGTAGCATCAGTAGAATACCCAAACACAGGTATATTATCTACTTCATATATATAAACAAATTCCTTATTTATTCATTTGTTACAATCGATAAATATGTTATTTAATCAATACAATTTGTAATAATAATAACAATTATAATAATGATTGTGTGTTTATGTATTTTATACACAATCTATAAAATAAATTAAAAATAAAACAAAAATCAAAGTTGAAAAATGTGGTCGCTTAATATGGCTTAGGTTCCTCCTTTAGTGCAAGTCTTTAAAATTATTAGGGACAAATGACAACATGTGCAGTCCAAACTTACTCAGATTTGACTTTTTTTTTTTTTGAAAAAATACACATTTTACTCACCATTTATAATGGCTTCTCCTTTTAGACTCTTAATCCCCCCAGGGATTGGGCTCCCATCCAGATAAAACTCAATGATTCCATCTTCCACAGCAATGATGACATGAACCCATGTATTATCCTCTACAAATTTAGTTGCAGTAGCTCGGGCCACCTGTGTGATGTTAGATCCTATGGTTGTGTAATGAAGCATAACAGTAACGTGGGACTCATTGGTCTGGACCTGAACTCCATAACAGATAGTTCCATTCCCGTTGCCTTTAGAAACAATAAACCCATCTGTATTGGGCTTGGGCATCAGCCAGACTGACAGAGTGAAGTTAGCCAGGTTCTGTGGAACCTGCAGATGGGTTTCTGGACTGATGGACCCATAAGCTCCAGGAAGTCCGGAGAAGAAGAATGCATCGGTGCCTGCATGGCGTCTCCTGGCATGTGGTTGTAGCTCAACAGCCTGTGGAAATGAGGCCATCAATATCAGGTCTTCCATGGGCGGCAGACCATGTGGGAAAGCTCCTGACAGGATTTCCCAGGCCACACGCACATCTCCGAAGGTGCCTTGCTGTCGAAGTATGGTGAAGGATGTGACATCCAACATGTCATTGACTGATAAGACGTCCTCTGCTACCTCACGCTCCAGACTCTCAGGGGCAATAGCGAAAACTCCAAATGGGTCGTCATTGAAGGGAATGAGAACAGATGCCTTGAGGTCTTTCTTTGCCAGTTTTCCGCCTTCACCAGGATAGCCACCTACAGACAACATTGTTTGATGTTGGTCACCAGCATTAGGTATATTTTGCATGCTGGAACCAGAGGTCACGTTAGACTTCCGCATTGACCGGCATTTTGACAGACAGGGTCGTAAAAATTCTGTCATAATCTATTATTACCCATCATTTTAATTTTCATATTTTAATGATAATAAGCCATTTAATATATGGCAAAAAATGACGGAAGGCTTCCAGATTTTTCCATCACTGCTAGAAAAATTCTGTCAATGACGGAAAATGTTTGGTTAACGTGATCTCTGGCTGGAACCAGAATGGGATGCTGGTTGCTGGTTTTCTGGTCACACCAGCTAGGCTACACTAGCTCAGTTTCCCTTTAGAATAGCATGACTTTGCTGGTCCACCAGCAAGACCAGCACTATACCAGCATAAACCAGCCTGGACCAACATGGAATCCACGCTAGTTTATGATGGAGTTTCCAGCAGGGATGAAACTGTGTAATAGCATTTGATTGGACAAAAATATGTGTAGTGTAGGATGTCATCAATATTTTTCCAGAAAAGAAAGACTGTAGACTAGCATATAGATTGCTTTCATTGGGGTCTTTAAGAATAATTAGGTAACACTTTACAATAAGGTTCATTAGTTAACTACATTAGTTAACATTAACTAATAATGAACTGCACTTATACAGCATTTGTTCATCTTTGTTAATGTTAATTTCAACATTTACTAATACTTTATTAAAATCTTGTTAACATTAGGTAATGCACTGTGAACTAACATGAACAAACAATGAACAGCTTTATTTTCATTAACTAACATTAACAAAGATTAACAAAAACAGTAGTAAATGTATTGCTCATTGTTAGTTCATGTTAGTTAATACATTTACTAATGTTTAATAAAGGAACCTTATTGTAAAGTGTTACCAATAATTATTTAAACCATTGGCCACAGACATTGACTTTACCTGAGACGTTCATAAGTCTGAGCTCATAAAACTCATTGAACTCTGGGAGCTTGTCGGAGATGGCTTGAAGAACAATAGGTTTTGTCTTCTCCCCTGTGCCAAATATTATAGAACCAGATGTGTTCAGAAATTCCTGGTGAGGTTCAAGGGGGGTGTCATTGGCAAACAGCTGCCAGTATATCGTGACATTGCCAAAGTGTCCTTTGTCTCGAATAACACTGGAGACACAAATGGAAACATGATTACTTCAATTCTAATACTAAAAGCCAAAATCGATCTGTGCTGTAAAATGTACATCTGGTTCAACTGTACATTAGAGATTGTAGAGAATTAGAGACTCACTAAAAGTTATTGGTTCTTCCCTCCTCCACTGGTTTTTGAGTGGAATCCAGAGAGAATATTCCATTGGCATCATCATTGGCCTCGATCACCACTGTTGCAGTGTCTCGACCATATACCACTGCATCACCTGAAAAAATCCATTTACAAACACAATTATAGGATACAAGTACAGTATTACTCTCATAATACCTTATACTTATAGACAGCAAGGCAACTCTTATACCTCAATTTGGCTACTAAATTTGTATGTTACCGGCCATTCAGAACTTCTACTAGCCAAAAAAAAAAAATCCATTTACAAACACAATTATAGGATACAAGTACAGTATTACTCTCATAATACCTTATACTTATAGACAGCAAGGCAACTCTTATACCTCAAGCATTAGCAGGGTAAGTCATTACATCCGTCTGCCTCAACCACCCATGCACTCACTCACCCATGTATTCATTCATTCACTCACTCACTCACTCACTCACTCACTCACTCACTCACTCACTCAAACTCCCTCACTTACTCACCCTGCCGAATGCCTATTTTAGTATATTTTAAAATGTAATTTATTCCTGATGGCAAACTTGAATTACTCTAGTCTACAGTTTCACACAATTTGCTGTTAAAGAATCATTTCTTATTATTACTTAATAGAAAGTTCAAAAGAACAACATTTATTTGAAATAGAAATGTTCTGTAACATTACAAATGCCTTTATTGTCATTTTTGATCAATTTAATTTAATTCTGAATAAAAGTTTTTATTAAAAAAAAAAACCCTCAATCCTTTGAACAGTAGTGTATATAGCAAACAAAATGAATGATTGGAATATTCATTGTGACCAAGCTATATATTTTACTCATCGTCCAATTTGGCTACTAAATTTGTATGTTACCGGCCATTCAGAACTTCTACTAGCCAAAAAAAAAAAAAAAAAAGAAGGGAAATTAACCAGATTATGTCACAGCTTATATATAATATATAATATATATATAATATCATATATATATTATAAAATTTGGATTTTATACATTTGTTTCAAATTCAAACAAAATCCTGTCATCCAGCCATCTCCTCCCTTCCTTTTTCATCCTCATCCTTTTCACCAAATGTGTTTTAGGTGGACAGATCAATACAGTAGAAAGAACATCAAATTAAATTTGGATTTTGGAAAATAATGTCTTTTCTGTTAACCAAATACTTTTTAATCTTCGCTATTGCTTCAATGCAATGAACAAGAGCGCCGTTATTTGTTGCGTTGTGACGTGCATGTTCAAGTAAGCCAGATATGCGCAGATTCTGATCATGATGACTCACGAGTTGAGTATTTGCGCTATGTCTGGGCAGATTTGGTTTACACGAACTTAATTTGACAGTGGTACCCGTCAGAGTTGATTTTTACCCACATTTGGCGGTTGGCGGGTGTTAATTTCAAACCCTGTATATACTGTATATTCCATTACAGAATAGCTTGTTATGTTTACGATTTGTAAACATAACAATTTGTAAACATAATGTTTACGATTTGTACAAATAAGCATTCAAATAATTATCATTATTAAAGTTTCTGAATGCAGACAGATTTATAATGAAGAATAGAAACATTTTAACAGAATCTTTTCAAATTTCTCATTAATAAATGCTTGTGCTTTAAAATTTGTGGCAACACATTTGCTCAACATTCACACATAACTGTCACGCTAAATACTGTATCATTCTACACGAGACACTGTCGTATTTGGTACAAGCTAACCACATCAGTCATATTAATCTCATATCTCAGCATCACATCATAATAATGGCCAGCATGCATCTGAACGCAGTCCCTCAGGCAAGTGGTAAAACCTCCAGAGAGAAAGCTCTGGGTGGGTTTGTTTTGTGATGTGCAGAAGGACAGTTCAGTAATTAACTTTCTACAGTCACCCAACACTTTTCCTCAATGTGTGTGTGTGTGTTCCACAATGCAAGGATTAGAGAGGGCTTTTGAGAGTCAAGGCCAATCAACAGAGCTTTGTGTGAATCAAAACAAATGTTTAATGGGGTGGATTTATTGGCTCTGCAGAACAGTTGAAGAGTTGGAGAGCAGGATTTGTCTCTCAGAGTGGGAATTTAATGAAGCTAATTGGGTAATATAGACAATGCACATAAAACATGGAGATTTGTAAGACTGGCACCCAAACAAATGCATCACAAATCAAACCAAATCAAACAAAAGAGACCAAAGGTTTGCAACATAAAATGCACTGAATGTTTGGTTAATTAAAACTTAATGCAGAGGATGAGACAAACCTGTAGCATTGAAGAGAACTATGTAGAATGGTTCATCTGTCTCTGGTAGGTCATCATCTACCACAGCAACTGATATGTTCTTCATCCACTCTCCAAAATCAAAGACCAGCATTGAGTCGTTACGCAGTGGAGTGAAGTCACCTGGTGATGTGTCACCATACTCAAAGCGGTACTTCACTGTGGTGATAAAATTAGCCAGCCCAGCTCGCAGAATGGTAAAATTGGCCACGCCCCCTTCTTGCACTCTCTGAACCACAGGCTCTAGAGAACACATTACAAACAAGAACAAAATGACGTTTTATATTGACAGTGAGCAAATATAACATAGCCTACCACACCAATGACCTGGATTGGTAAAGGGGTCTATTACAGAACACTGTTTCCACTTCAGAGTAAGAAAAATAAATAAATTACTGTTTAAAAGTTTAAGATTAGTTCATCAATTTTTTTTTTTTTTTGAAAGAAGTTTCTTATGCTCAACAAATATGGATGTATTTGATCAAAATTCAGTACAAACAGTAATATTGTGAAATATTATTATAATTTAACTGTTGGATAAATCACCTTTTTTAATGTATTTTAAAATCTAATTTGTTCCTGAAAAATTACGGCAGTCATTTTCTTCTCACAGTCATAGTCTTCTGTATCACATGATCCTTTAGAAATCATAATTTGCTGATTTGGTGCTCAACAAACATTTATTATTATTATTATTATTATAAATGTTGAAAACCTGTTGTGCTATTTATTATTTATTTGTAAAAAACAAATTTCATTTTTAGTGCAATTTTCCCCCGAAATTGCGCTTGTTAACTCATGATTTCTGTTCTGTGCGTCTGTGCGCACCAATCTTGCACTTCTATCTACTCCTCAACCAGACCACCTAGAGACTTCGGGTTTTCGGCATTATGTTAAGGAAGGTCTAATCTCGGGAACGCACAAAAAAAATCCAGGAAAAGATTTACTATCTCTTAGTGTTGTGATCCCATGAGGTGAGAAAATTGCGCTAAAACACTCACCGAGTTTTTATTACTTGTTTCATAATTCTTTGCTGAATAGAAAGTAAAAAATAAATAAATAAAAAAATAAATATTGAAACTAATATTTGAATTTGTGACAATATAAAAGTATTCACTGTCAATTTTGGTCAATTTAATGAATCCTTTCTAAAAAATATTTTTTTATTTTCTAAAAAATAATAATAATAACGTATTCATTTGTTTATATACTGTATATAAACTTCTCACAATAGTTGTTTTATTTCCCACAATATGAATTTACATGTCACAATGGGATTTTTTTTAACTTATTTTAAACTTTAGCTTGCTGTTTCCCCTGCTGAAAAGTACAGCATAAACCAGCAGGAATTCTATGCAGGGGGCTCATTTGTAACCTTTTTATCTTCAAATGAATATTTTCATTGTAATATTACAAACATACCGGCAAAATATATTGGATCATCATTCTCACGAATGCTTAACCTTGCACTGAGATTGTTTCCTAGTCTTGCTCCACCAAATGTATTCAGAAGGGTGATGGTGAAATTTTCAATTTTCTCTGGGATCTGCATCAAACAAAAGATCAGTTTGTAATATAGATATGTTTGTCTTCATTAAACAGAATTATCTACAATTGCTAAAGCTTACCTCATCTGGCACAGAAAATAGGGTCAGGTTCTTCAGGTACTCCCCTTCAGCAAAGATGATCTCACCCTGCACAGGGTTGATGTCTCCTGAATGGGTCGGCTCAAGAACCCAGAAGACTGACACGTTCCCAAACCTACCCCTGCTTCTCCCAATGGGATAGGATGCTATCAGAGATCATAATGTGATGTTATTTTAAACTGAAAAACAACTGAAACTAAAAGATAAGAAAGTAAAGTGACCCAAAGCTGTAGCTTAAAGATCTCTGTACCTGACTGAACATCCATGGCTTTACTCTCATTGATGGTGAAGTCTAGACCAGATTGAATGAACTCAATGACCCCATATGGGTCATCACTCTTACGCACGGTAATGTTGACCTGCCTTCGGTTACCAAGGCGACTAGCTGGCGTGCTGTGGCTACTAAGGACCACTGAGAATGTCTCATCTAGCTGAAGACAAAACATCAGACAAACTTTTATAAGTCAGGCTTACTTAAAATTCACAAAGTCAGTTCATTACAGGGTATATGACAACCCTTAGTCACCACTAATCATTAGTCCTGAGGACTTACCTCTGGTATCCCATCAGGCTTGGCTACTAAGGCCACCATTACTTCTCTCTCCCCTGGCTGGAACTCTAGGATCCCTGTGGCACCATAAAACTGAGCATTTCCAGAAGGAATCACTGTATATCTTATGAGTTGATTGAGTAGCTGGCCCTGCTCTCTGCTCACCCTCAGTTCAACAGTCTCCCCCTCCTGCACAGCCAACAAATCAGAGTGACTGAGTGAGTGCATGGGTGGTTGAGTGAATGAATGAATGAATTAATGGGTGAGTGAGTGATTCAGTGAGTGAGTGAGTGAAGGGGAGAGTGAATGAGTGAGTGAGTGCATGGGTGGTTGAGTGAGTGGGGGGAGGGAAGGAGGTAGGGTGAGTGGTTGGGTGAGTGAGAGGATGGGTGAGTGAGTGGGGGAGGGGGAGGGGGAGGGGGAGAGTGAGTGAGTGAGTGAGAGAGTGAATGAATAAATGGGTGAGTAAGTAAGCGAATGAGTGAGTGCATGGGTGGTTGAGTGAGTGAGTGGGTGAGTTAGGTCAATCAATCGATCAATCAATCAATCAATCAATGCCTTACATTGATCAACCAAGGTCCTTTAGAGACTGGTGAAAACTCAAATATTCCTCCAGGGTCATCGTTCTCCAGAATGACAATTTCTCGGCTCGTGAAACCTGGTTTCAGGATCTGGTTGTCCACATTTGTCCTGTACAACAACATGGTGATAATGAGTGACACTGTAATGTAATATTATTAGAAAGCTGAAAAATACTGTACTGTAATATATTATGCATTTTATGTGTCTTATAAATATGCCCATACTGCTTAAAACAGAACATGATTGATGAACATCCATTATAATATACCATACTGTAACAAACCATTTGCCAGATTTATATTTAGTGTGTTTATGAGTTTGTTCACGCTGGAATTTGAAAGCGTATTAAATATGCTAGACCAAAGGCTTCTTGGTTAAGCTGATTTGACAAGTCATGTTTTAAAGCAACCCACTATCCTCCCTCCTCAGCGGGTGTCTTGTGCATAAACTGAGCTTGGCTTGGCCTGAGCACTGAAGGCTCCAGATAATTAGTAAAATGGCTGACAAAGAGCTTGCAGGAGAAGTGTTCCAAACAAACACATTCAGAGGATCTGCTGCATGCATACAAACAATGATGTTTTTACAGAATAGAATAAAGGAATTTGGTAAATGAGGTGTTAAATGAGTACAAGCAGCATTTGCCTGCATCCAAGTGCAGTAACCCCCAAAATATACAAACACACTCTTGCTATTCATTTCACACACCCAAATAAAAGAGACATCCCCCATCGAAACATTAAGACAAAGCCCCTGAAAGTTCAGAGTGGATACTTTTCCACATAAAGAGTTGATTCACACCACACAAAAAGGCACAGTCTCTCTAGTACGCACTTACCCAAAGTACACTACAAAGCGAGCTGTTTCTACCCTACGAAGGAAAAGTGGGGGAGGACAAAGATATTCCCGGCACAATGATTACAAGATAAACAAACACTTTGATTAAATCAAAACTGCACACTGTATGTGTGTATCCAATAAGCATTTGGAGACTTAAATCATGCCTTAAAATGTCTGAATATTATTATAACAAGTAAAACAGACCTGTCTAGTGTAAGAATGACGGTCTCATTGATCTCTGGGATGTTGTCAGCCATTACAGTGATGTTAATTGCTGCTTCACTTTGTCCTGAGAAGAACTTGACTGATCCAGTGAAAGGTGAAATGTCACCCTCAGTGACATCATCTTTGTTCTCGCCAGTGGGCCGCAGCCTCCAGAAGACCTCTGCCTGACCATCAGTCCCATCTCGCCTCAGCTGAAGAGTTATCTAAAGGCAGAGAGAATAATTTTTCCATTTTTTCTCTATCCAAGTATACAGTAGGGTCCAAAAGTCTGAGACCACATCAACAATATGGGATTTTAAATCTGCATTAAAACAGGATTAAAAAAAAAAAAATTGTCCATGAGGGTCTTGTGTACCAAGCTGCTGTTTGAATCTTCTGGTTCCAGCGCCACCACTGTCTGATTACTGGTGAAGCCAATCTCTCCATTAGCAATATCAGGTGTGATGATCAGGGATATGTTTAAAGCTCCTCCAAAACGAGGACTCACAGATGGGATCGGTGGGGTGATGTTCTCCAACTGCACACTGTCCAACTAAGGAGAGACAAAAAAAAAAAACAATTACCTGTTAATACACCTGTTTGCAACAAATCAGTGTAAACAATATCAGTAAAAAGGAAATTAATTTTTGCAACAAATGCCAATTGGAAATGTTTAATTATCATGTTGGATTGTCCTATGAAAACTCTGCCTGTCAAACAAGCACTTCAAATGCTTGGTCATCCTCTTCTGAGATGCTATGAGAGTATTTTTGCTGTCATAGCATCTTTCAATGGCTCTTGTATTGCTTCTCTGCATTGCTTAATCAACAAGACAACACAAATCCCATGGCAACCAGCCAGAAGCCTAAGTTTTGTGTCTGTAAGATTTTGTAAAGTTTTTTGAAAGAAGTCTCTTATGCGCACCAATGCTGCTTTTATTTGGTAAAAAAAAAAAAAAAAACAGTAAAAACAGTCATTTTGTGACATAGTATTACAATTTAAAAATATAAATGCAATATTATCCTGTGGTTTAAACCGTGATATTTTTTTTCAGGATGAATTGATGAATAGGCTTAAATTGATTAGAAACTCTATGAAGAAGCTTCACAGAGAAACTACAACTTTAAAATAAATAAATAAACAGCCTCATAATTAAAGTCATTTATATTTATACAGATGCTTTTAATCACAGTGCATTCAAGCTATATATTTTATCAATATATGTATTTCTTGACATTGTCAGAAGGTCTTTGAATGACATATCCTACCTGAATGAGGAAATGAGCCCCATTCTGCAGAAAGGCATCAATTCGAATGGGCAAGATGAGTTCAGCTTGTGACTGACCAGAACTGAACAGCACACTGTTGACACTGGTACCATTCAGCACCCCATCCCTGGGTCGTGAGGGGTCCAGTGGTCTGGCAGGTATGTAGAGGGCAGTTAGGGTAAGTCGTACCTCTCCCATGGTCCCCCCTTCTCGGAGGAAGCTAAGTGACAGGAAGCGTCCCTCTGGCTGACTCTGAATACTTTGATTCTTTCTTAGATGAAAGCCAAATTGACCATAGACATTGTCACTATCTTGAATGAAGAACACCATCTGTGAAGGAAGAACAATATAATTCAGTTTCCTTACAGGAATGTTCTGTCTTCCATAGTTAAGCTTAGTTACAGACAATTACTATAGACAATCATTTCAATCACTCATCCGTTATTTTGTTCCAACAAGCAAATACACAGTAATGCACTTAGTCTATGGGTCAAAACATTACTCCAGAATAAACTTTAAAATGCACATTGTTTCAAAAAAACTGTGGGAAACAAAAGGCGTATTTTAAAGAATGAGGGTTTTCAAAAAGTTTTCATGACCATTATTTATATTGTATGAAAAAAACTAAACTAAACTAAACTAAACTAAACTAAACTAAACTAAACTAAACTAAACTAAACTAAACTAAACTAAACTAAAAACAAAAATACCCTACAGGAATTCCATTGGTAATGGACAACCAGAAGTTCATCCTAAAAAAGCAGTCCTAATGCCAAAAAAGAGGATTTGGACAACTTTAATACTCAAAAAAGAACCACATAACACCGTGTCCTAACCAGACACGATTTGATAAGATTCCAGCAACAGGCAATTTTTCTGTCCTCACCAGACATGTTGACAGGGGATTTGCAGGATAATTTGAATCAATTATCCATTGTCGGTTTCAAGTAACGCAAAAAAAATTATATTCAACTCAAATAAAAAAAGTAAAAAAAATTAAACACTAAAAATAGAATCCTCTGTCACTCATTGTGTATGCCATGATGGCTAGTTACAACAAAAATTCTAATGGTAATAGCATGGTAAATATGCCTTTTTATCTCATGTCACAGCGTGTCTGGATTAAAATATTTTATCTTCAATCATAATTGAGGGAAGACTCAATATTATCTGTAGTAATTCACAGTGTCACAGATGGATTTAATAGATTGCAAGTGAAACACTGCTTTAAAGGGATACTCCACTTTAAAATTAAAATTCTGTCATCATATTCTCACCCTCATGTTGTTTCAAACCTGTATGAATTTCTTTCTTCTGCTGGACAGAAAGGAAGATATTTAGAAGAATGTCAGTAACCAGACAGTTTCTGGTCTCATTGACTTCCATAGTAGGAAAAAAATATACTATGGAAGTCAATGAGACCAGAAACTGTCTGGTTATTGATATTCTTCTAAATATCTTCCTTTCTGTTCAGCAGAAGAAAGAAATTCATACAGGTTTGAAACAACATGAGGGTGAGAATATGATGACAGAATTTTCATTTTAAAGTGGAGTATCCCTTTAAAGTTCAGTTTCTTCTTGCGATAAACTCTAACATAACCTGATATATTCCTCCCTATATAGAAAATATAGCAAAAAAACAATGTCACCATTCATTACAGTAAATGTAACATCAGACTATCTGTGTAAAACTCACAGTGAACTAATCTTAGAAAGCCCTTCTCTTTCATTAGACCTCACGAGAGCGTAAAAATAGCATTCATGAGCTAGTTTATTACTCTGTCATTTACCCTAGCCTCATCAGACCAAGGCACAAGACCTCTCTAAATATTTGTAGTACTGCAATTTGGGGATTTTGTCAGTGAATTTAAGGACAGTTGACATAAATAGGCTTCTCACACTTAGTTTTCACATCCTCCAAAGCCAATTCAGCTATCAAACTTCTGCTTACACTTATGGGTAACTGATGTGTTTATACATAAACACGGGTTGGATATATTCACTTCTTTCACACATAATCAAACTTGCAACAGACACATTATAAAGAGAACACACAGACACCCACAGGCTATGCTGTGGGCTATTTTGTGCTGGGACCACATGAAGGGAACACCCAAGTGACACAGTGTAACAAGTAGTCTGTGATGCTGCTGTGCCAGAGAGACACATGTGTCTCGTTTTACGCCACATCCGCTTAAACGGACTTAGTGCTGCCCAGATGGTAACTAAGAACCAGCTCTGATCCGGGAACTTCCTCTTTGACAAGTGGTTCTAAGCCAGAGTAAGACAACAACCTCCCTGGATGTCTCACCACAAACCTCCCAGTGAGGTCCAAGAGGGATCTGCTACCATGGCTGTCTGAAATTAAGCATAAACATCTAGAATATCAAAGCGGGTGACATTTCAACATGTAGGACAACCAGTGCCCGGGCACACTATGAATAATAATATTTTCCTTCCAAAAAATTAAAAAGAGTGCTTCAAGTTGTCATCAACGTCAACTCGCGAATCTTTCAAAACTAAATCCACCTCAGAATTGAGCAACCACCGATCTCTGATCTGCAATCCAAACACATTCTCTAAATGCATTAGTTAAAAACCAAACACATGCCGAGCACTCACTTCCATAGGCTCATCCACTTCAGCCCCTCCTTGTACAGATCCTGGGATCAGTCTGAGGAGGAAGGCCTCTGCTTCTTCAGGAAGGTTGTCTTGAGTGATGTTTAAAGGCAGTACGGCATTCATCTGGCCCTCAGCAAACCTCAGGGTACCTGATGAAGGGTTAAGGTCGGCAGAGACTGGAGTCCTATCCATCGAGTTTCTAGTAATATTCCATTGAACTGAAACAGCTCCATGAGTTCCTCCGTTCCGCACAATGATGATGCCTTCGTATCTGAGACAGACAAACTTTATCAGTATATGATTTATAATTAATGAAATATAATTTATGATATTATACATCATATTATATTTTACACACACTACTGTTAAAAAGTTTTGGGTCAGTAAATACAATATTTTTATTAAATTGATCAGAAGTGACATTCATAATGTTACAAAAGCTTTCTCTTTCAAATAATTCTTTTTTTTTTTAACTTTCTATTCATCAAACAATCCTGAAAAAAAGTATCATGGTTTCCACATAAATATTAAAGGGTTAGTTCACCCAAAAATGAAAATTCTGTCATTAATTACTCCCCCTCATGTCGTTCCAAACCCATAAGACTTACGTTCATCTTTGGAACACAAATGAAGATACTTTTGATGAAATCTGAGAGATTTCTGTCCCTATAGACAGCTACACAACTGACACTTTGATGCTTCAAAAAGTTAATAAAGAGAACGTAAAACTAATCCATATAATTTGAGCGGTTTAGTCCATTTTTTCTGAAGAGACTTGATCGCTTTATATAATAAACAGATTGAATTTAGGCTTTTATTCACATATAAACACTGATCAGCGAACATAAACAGAAGCTCAAATGAACCTGCTTGATGCGAGAGAACAAACATTTTGCGGAAGCTCAAACGTGCCGCATAACACACGAGAATGAACCTCATTGGTTCTTGCACTTCCGTTTACCAGATCTGATGTGTGTGCTGATGAATGTTTATATGTGAATAAAAGCCTAAATCCAATTTGTTCAGCATATAAAGCGACCGTGTCTCTTCAGAAAATTTTGGACTAAACCTCTCAATTCATATGGATTAGTTTTTAAATCTTTATGAACTTTTTGAAGAGTCGCAGTTGTGTAGCTGCCCATGGAGGGACAGAAAGCTCTCAGATTTCATAAAAAATATCTTCATTTGTGTTCAGAAGATGAACGGAAGTCTTATGGGTTTGAACGACATGAGGGTGAGTAATTAATGACAGAATTTTCATTTTTGGGTAAATTATCCCTTTAAGCAGCACAACTGTTTCATTGATATAATAATAAATGTTTCTTCAGCACCAAATCAATATACTAGAATTATTTCTGTGACACTGAAGACTGGAGTAATGGCTGCTGAAAATTCAGCTTTGACATCACAGAAACAAATTATATTGTTGTTAAATTATATAATTTTAATATAGCCTAATATTATATAATAAAATAATATTTCAAAATATTACTGTTTTACTGTATTTCTAATCAAATACATGCAGCCATGGTGAGCATAAGAGTTTTTTTTTATATCTTACCGAACCAAACTTTGGAATGCTGGTGTATAAATGCATATATTATATTTATTATTTAATATTTAAAGATTTTTAAACAGTTGAATTGTTAAAACGGGTATGTTGTATAGCAAATTATATTTAGCTTTTGTTTTGAAATTTGTGTGAAATTTTGTTAGCTTTATTTTCTATTGACTGTTAAACTGCTTTGGAACAATTTGAAGTGTAAAAACTGCTATACAAATACATTGAATTGAAATGAGTAGCAACTATGGTCACACTTTAGTTCAGGGCCCAATTCTCACTATTAACTAACTTTTAACTATGACTTTTGCTTCAATAAACACCTAATTACTGCTTAATAATAGTTAGTAAGGTAGTTGTTAAGTTTAGGTATTGGGTAGGATTAAGGAATATAGAATATGGTCATGCAGAATAAGGCATTAGTATGTGCTTTATAAGTACTAATAAACAGCCAATTTTATAGTAATATGCATGCTAATAAGCAGCTAGTTAATTGTGAGAATCGTACCTTGAACTAAAGTGTTTCCGCAACTACCAATAGGAATGAAGACATTGGATTTTACATGTTCCACCTTTTCTCAGAAACAGTGAAACGGTTTGACAACCTGCCATGTGTATTTGGTGTAATATAAGAGATAGGCTTTCTTATTCCCTGTTACATTACACCTGGTTAGGACACTCTGTTAATAACCAAGACAATATGGCTCTTTTAATCAAATAATGCAATAATTCTCATGCACATTGAACACATTAATACAAGTATCTTTAAACTGTTAACAATATCCTACTTACATCGGGGTCAGGTCTTCATTGATAATGTGTGGTTGTATGGGGGAAGGACTGATTGACAGAACTCCATAAGGCTTATCATTGGGCTCGATGGTCACGAGTGCCATACTTGGCGTCATCAGCACCGCGTCACCCAATAGGGTCTCTTCCAGAAGAACCACCTGGAAAGACTCTGCAATCTCTGGAATGTTGTCATCTCTGATGCTGAAGCGGAGTTCTGTTTCATGGATCCCTGGAGGGAAAACAACCATCCTCTCAGCCTGTAGATCCACAAAGTCCGTCAGCAGTGTAGCACTGGCCGCTCCATTGCCCGTAACGACTGCATAGGCCACAGACACTGTCCTGTCATCAGAACCGATCAGAAGACCATCCTCAGTTCTACCACGAGTAACGGTAAGAGAAATGACACCGATGTTCTCCGGCACAACCAGTGTGGGCTTGGAGAAGCGGACGGGAGCATCATTACGGGAGATCTTGATCTGCACACTGCTTCTGTTAGGATTGAGTAAAGCTCCGCCAGCTGCTTCTGTCAAACGCACTGTGAAGGTTTCATCATCTTCTGGAAGCTAAAGGAGATGTGAGATCAAAAACAACACATATTAGGATTAAGACTAATGCAGAACATCTAACTGTTGATGTGACGTTTCATTAAGGTCAGAACGGAACCAAAATTTTGTGTTTAGTGCATGTTCCAGGATTTTTTTATGAATGATTCATTACAACAAACAAACACAAAAAAAATTTATTTATGCTATTTTACAAAAAATCAGTGTGCCTTGATTATTTGAACTAGATTTTTAACTATCTTATTGAGAGCATATTTTTAAGAGTCATTTTATAGCATACACACAAATTTAGAAATATATTAAATATAGTCAAAATACACATTCATGGTCCTCTTATTTTTTTAGCCTCTCTTCCCCAACAGTCTGTAAATATAACCCACTTCTCACAATCCAATCAATTGTGAAGGGATTAAATCAAGTCTCGACCTGCATGTTTTTCTCATTAAAAAGACACTTTCTCTCAGAAAAGTGCCTTATGGAGATAACAAAAAGTTATGAACGGGTTTCACATTAACTTTAACCTGTCATTATTCATGTGATTTATTTAATGTTTACTAAAAAAAAAAACAGTACCTTGTCATCTTGTATCATGATGCTGAAAACCACAACAGCACGACCAGGAGGAATAGTAATGTTCCCCATGTCTGGACTGAGATCTTCATTGGCAGGGTTTGGACCTCCAAAAATCTGTGAATTCATAAAGAAATATAGATAGAATATGCAATATAATCAACAACATATTTTCTTCTTCTTTTTTTCATTAGCAAAGTCAAAAACGTTCTGGCAATGCTCACCTCAAAGTTGACGGTCACAGTCCCATAGGTTCCTTTCTCTCGGAGAAGAGTGAGAGGAACATATTGGCTTCTACCTCTTGGCTCCTCCACAGTAATGAGGGAGGTCTAAACAGAAAGCAAACATAATATCACTGTTTCATGCATGTACTGACACAATTAGAAATTAGGGATATCAGGAACTGCATTAACAGATTAAGAGACGAGGTCCTGTGACACAGGTGTCCAATTCAGCTCCTGGAGGGCCAAAGTCCTGCAGAGTTTAGCTAAAACTCTAATTAAACACATCTGAACTAGCTAATCTAATTCTTCAGGATAACTAGGCAGTGTCCGACATGATATACTCTCTGAGTAGGTACTTCTTTTGAATAAGTACTTACTTTGCAAGTGTTAAAAATGTATGTTCGGTAGCACTTTATTTTACAGTCCTGTTCCCCATGTACATACAATGTACTTATTATAGTAATTACAATAACTGGGTAATAACTAGGTACTAATCCTGAACCTATCCCTAACCTAACCTTAACCCATGTGGTTACCTTATATTAACCAGTACTTTCTTAGGTAAGTACACTGTAAGTATATGTAAGTGCACATACTGTAAAATTAAGTGCAACCATATGTTCTATACATAGTATGAATGTATGTGTTATGAATGTAATCCCAACGCAATACATTCGTCATATTGTCACATTGTTATGTGGCTTATAGTTGCATAGTTTTGCTGACATTCACAATTATTCTCCTCTCTTCTGAATATCACATTATTATTAGGGGAGTAACAATAATCGTGTCACAATATATCGCAATACAAAAGTGCAACAATATGTATCGTGGATGGTGACAATATGTATCGTGGATAGTTCACCCAAAATAAAAATTTCTGTGTGAGAAAAGTTTTCAGAGTTTTAGTGTCAGTAATAATGTTGAATATAATGTAGAATAATGCAATGGGGGAATATCTGTTGGTCCTGATAATGCCAAATGTCTTACGTTACCAGTAAAAAGTGGCCTACATTATTTTAAATATATCTAGTGAGTGACAGAGCGCAAGCATATTAGTCTAAAATAATTCTGTATTTTCAGCTTCAGAATCATGAATATTTTTATTCTGGTGTCACCATTGTCCTTGGGTTACAAGCACCAAGTCCAAGCCTATTCAGTTACACCTACAATGTAATATCAAATTTTGCATTTTAATCAACAGTACATTTTTTGTTAACCTTTTATTATGTCTTGGAGTATTGCAATAATATCCTATCGTGAGTTCAGTATCATGATGTATCGAATGTGACATGAGGGTATTGTTACACCCCTAATTATTATTGTTATTTTTGTAATGGAAAAAAGCAACTTGGCAACCTTTCCTCTCAGGCATCTGACCCACACCACTCCCTCACTCTCACTCTCACTTTCTCATCCATCGAATACAACCCTTACAAATATACAACCCCATCGATGGATCATCTTCAACACACACACACCACAGAAAAAAAGTAAAACAAGTTCATGCTTACAGTCACCCCAACCCAGCATGCTCTGAACAACTTCTTCCTGCTAATCATTGAGGAAATAAAAATAAACTTACTGAGTTGAAGGAAATTATTCCGAAGGCATTATCATTAGACAGGATGGTGATGGTGGCAGTATTTGGAGTTCCCACCGTGACGCCATTTGATGAGCTCTGAAAAAGTAAATAATTGAAATGAGAGATAAAAAAATAAAAAAAATGTGTGTGTGTGTGTGTGTGTGGTCACCGTGATTTTGCCAAGAAAGACATGTTCCTTGTTCAACATATTTTGTTGATCCTGGAACAATATTCCTGTCTGAAAATGTAGTCCTAACCATATCCCTATACCCCTAATCCTAACTACTAGTTATCCCTAAAATCAGAGGGAGATGATAGGTGAATAACACTGATGTAGAAGCACCTAAATGTAGAAGCCTAAACTTGACATAAACTGCAAACTTGTCCCTCAAATCTGATTGGTTGATTGGAATGTTGTTTCAGGATCAACACAGATGTTGTTCCAAGGAACATATTGCACTTGGATCCATAATTGTATTTTATTTCATTTCATTTCATTTCATTTCATTTCATTTCATTTCATTTCATTTCATTTTATTTTATTTATTTTTCAAAACAAATAGGACGTAAACCTGAACTTGACAGCATTGATCATGCTTATGAAAAAAAAAAAAAAATGTAACGTACAATTCCTTGCGCTCAGGTAGTTTGGCGTGACTGGCCTGGAACGCTACAAAGTCGTGAGTCGTGGTTTGAAGTCGTGATTTACGTGCTATAACCAATTTATCCAGAAATCCATAAAAAAAAAGTTTCTGTAGCTGTAAATGCAGAAATTTTTAATTTCAGATTAAACATATTGTATGTATATTTGTAAGTGTGTATGAGTGTCTATGATGCAGAGTACAAAAAAAGCATTACCACATAAGAACACAAACCCCATACAGACCCTTTTTTGAGAACCCCATTAAAATGAGCTTTTCCCAGCTATAACAGAGATTTCTTTCAGCAACAGAGCTCTGGTTGCAGTGGCAGCGCAGTCATGAAATACACAAGCTCAGACAATTCCCTGCTGCCCGTGACTAAGATCCAGCTCGGTACCAAAACGCATAAATGCTCTCCCTCCTCCTTCTGCTGCAGTGTACGAATACTTTTATAGAGATACATCCGTAGCAGACATTTGTTAAGACTTGCTTACAAACATTTTAATAAAAAAAATGATAAGTGAGATAATGGAGCACAGAAAATAAATAATAAAACAACAGTTTTTCTTTTCCCCATTATGTTTTTTTTTTTTTGTCTGTCAATAATTAGCATGTGTTTTATGTAAATTTCTCTTAAGGACTGTCTCGGTTTCCTTTTAGTGCCTTCAGCTTGGGTTTCATTTCATGCCAGTGGTCTTTTGTTACCCTTAAGTTGCCCCATTCTGCCAGCCTAAGGTTCATTTGTTAAACAGCGGACAAGTAGACAGTGGAGCCATGACCTGTTGTCATTAATCACTCACTGTCAACAGACTGGGACACCACAGTACAGAGAGGCACTGCTATGAGAAACACATCCTTAGACAACACATTAAGGTGATGAATGTAATTTTTCATGTTAAAATACCTCCATCTCAGTTTAATGTTTAATGAGATGAGTAAAAGTAAGCCATTTGTTGATTTTTCCTCAAATTTCTAAACAGTGTGTCTTCATTCACTGGCGTACACAAATGTATGCATGAAATCTGCATACAAAGCTTTTCATGAATAAGATATAAGATATCAGATATAAGTATGCGCTGGCTAGTGAGAGGTTAGCCATTTGCTGAACAAGTTGAATGTGTGAGGCTTCCAGTGTCAGACGCTTCCAGTTATATTAGCTGTACAAAAACAATCCGTTATGCTGCTTGACATTGCAAATTGGTATTTGTCATTATATAATTTTAATTTATTATAGTAACAATAAACACACTGGTTTGTAGCACAAATAGTTTAACGGTTTACTGCACTTTTCTATTCTTCTAGTTATTTATCATGAATAGGAAGTCTCACAAAAGTTAATAACATTTGACACACATGACATTTCTCAAGGATCGTCTTTAGAGAGCTGAGAGTGACTAAAGACTGTAAAGGAAGGTTGTGTGGAAAGCCCTTATATGATAGTTTTGGCCGTGTTTTATGCACATTGCTAGCCTTGGGCATGTGGTCACTCATTAACATTAGAACGAGGTTAAGAACAAATTCATGTGTGTGCGCATGTGTTGTGAATTAGGCAGATTTTTTTTTTTGTGAGAAGTTCTCCTGCGCATATAAATGCACACAATCATTAGTAAATGAGACCCAGGGTCCCAATGTCATCTTTTGGATCAACTAATAGCATACAACCTGAGGAAAACCTTTTGGAAACAGGTGTTATTTCTGCAGTTCCATTTGCTGCCACTAGTGGTGCATAAATTAAACTCCTAGGAGATTCTCCTCCTTTGCGTGTTATAGGAAGCTTATTTCCAGGCTTGTGCTTTTCTTATAGTGATTAGCTTTGCATAACATCTCTTTAATCTTACGGCACTGACAGTTGTGGCTGTCACAGTTGGTTATTTCGCTTGAAGGTGACTTCTAACATAGGGTTGCTGCTGCAGTGCCATTACTTAACCCTTATAAAAAGTTAGTGGAACCCATCAAAGGCCATGCAAAGGCTTATGAGCCATTGAGCTGTGGTTGAAGAGTTGACAAGCTTTCAGTGCTGTCCACTCAAGCAAGAATTTCAACCACTCTGGGATTCCCACTATTGAGATGGATTACTCGTAAAATGGGCAGAGGAAGCGTTAAAATTTAACACTTACTTAGCCGATGCTTGCACATGAAGCACCTTTAAAAAAGTAATTTTTCAGTTAAAGGGATACCTCACTGATTAGCATTAAGCATTGTATCAGTGGAAACCCGGTTGTATTTTCAAATGACCGTGCTTCCCTCCCTCATGTCCCCCTGAGAGGAGAGATTTCTGTATTGTGTGTGAAATACAGCTCAAATAAAATAAATATAATTATTATATGAAAAACTTACATCTAAAAATGTAACCGCAATAAAATCTGAAGATTTAAACAAAATGTGAATATTTAAAACTGAAATAAAAAATAAATTACATCTAAATACAAAATATTTAAAATAATAAAAATTACAAGCACATAACAAAATAATTAAAAACAAAACAAAAAACCCTAACAATTTGGTAATGAGGTTAAAAAGCCTTATTATCTTACACAGTGTTGCTGCGTAAATCGATCTTGTTTTATGGATGCTTAGATATAAAGATTCAATAAAGATTTATTTTATTTATTTATTTGAATAGAAAACGAAACCCCCTTGAACAACCTGAAATTAAGGCCCAGTTTCACAGACAGATCTTAGATTAAGCCAGGATTAGGCCTTAGTTCAATTAGGGCATTTATAACTTTAATAAATGTGCCTTAGAAGAAACAAACAAAACAAAAAAAACATGGTGTGCATCTTGAGACAAAACAATGGCACTAACATATTTTTTGTCAGAGCAAGTTGCTTTCAGTTAAAACAGCTCAAATATGCATTTTAGTCTGAGACTAGGCTTAAGCCTTGTCTGTGAAATCGTGGGTAAATGTCTTGCTTATAGGCACTATCGGCCAGCTTTTACTGGATTTGAACCTACACCCTTTCCAGACAGCAACATAGTGTCGGCCCAGATCCGGCCCACATCTGGTACGCGTGGAATCCACATGCACCAGATGTGGCCCGGATCTGGGCCGACACTATTTTGCTGTCTGGAAAGGGTGTAGGTTCAAATCCAGTAAAAGCTGGCCGATAGTGCCTATAAGCAAGACACTTAATTACATGCATAGATCTTTACAACTGGGCTCTACCTGCAGAGAGTCAGTATTTCCTGGTTCAAGCGTTACCTGCAGGCGGAGGTTGAACACAAAGGTCTCATCAGCCTCAGGTATGTCATCATCCCTCACAGCGATGAAGATAGTTTTACTGCTTTCAGAGGACAGGAGAAAAGCAGCAGCAGTTGTGGCCTCAAAGTCACCAGTGTCCTCTCCCTGAAGCTGGACAAACACAAGATAATGAATGGAAAACATGGAGAACAGTCATCAATTGTTTTAGTTTTGGGAACAATTCTTTTAGAGCATAGATGTTCTTTGTTTTTGTTTTATTTCGGAACTTGCTGAACAAAAATCAAGACTTGCATTGGGAGAAAACGGTTCATTATAAAACACCTCAAAGTTTGTGACGGGAAATCCCTGACCTCTTTTAAACTCAGCCTGCACCATCTGGTTGACAACTGCCACCTCTAGCACATGCTTTGATGCCACCCACTGCAAGCCGCTACAAAACGGGCTCTTAGATCCTTCCTTCTACAGTGAATTAATGGAAGCCATTCAATGAACCGGCAACACTTGCCCACTTACTATGCGTGCTAAACAGGCACTGCCTGCTTTGACAGTAGGAATATTTGTGTTTCTGTGCTAATTACGGCCATATGTGCTATGATATGATTTACCAGACAGATGCTTTGCTGTTGAGACCCAACCAGCTGTTAAGGCATTAAAACATCAGGCAGTTTAGAAGCACTGTTAGCTCAAAGGTTCTGTGGAGCCTTAATCAAATCTACAGTAAAAAACTATTTCTTACTCATCATGCTCTTATTATGTGCCATCAGTGTTGTGTGTGTCCTTATGACTTACTACTGATACAATTAAAAGGAGACATTATGTGATATATTTAGTTACTTTTTTTAAATAATGTTTTTTTTTTTTTTAAATGTTTGTTTTCTTTGGAATTTCAGCCAATGTTTATATAAACAAACTAACAAATAAACAAACTAATAAATATTAAAATACTATTAAAAAATAAAATTCAATCAAAATAATGTTTTTTTATAAAAACGAAACTTTTTTTTACGCTTTATGCATTTTCTGATAAAAGGCAGAACATTTTCTGTTCAACCCTGTTATGCTTTGGCATTTGCCCTTGTATTATACAATGACTTATTTATTCCTTTATTTTTATTTTGTATTATTTGTTTGTTTTTTACATTGTAACATTTATTTAAAAGGCACAAAGAAACTATAATAATTTACTGGTGGTTCTTTCTAAAAATGTAAGTGTCATGGACTGCCTGGTTTGTTTTCGTTTTCATGGACTTTAAGGGTACGTTTACACGACAACAATATGCTTGTTGATGCATATGCGGAGAAGTTTTTACTTTGAGTTTTCCGCGTACAGACGACACCATTGTTAAAACGATCCCCCTTCACACAGTTCTGCGAAAACGATTAAATACGCTGTATTCTGCTGCTGCGATAAAACACTATAAACTGAATACATAATAACATGTGCATGACGTCATCGTCTTCAGAGATTTGCATTTTTGTTGTTTACACGGAGACCGTTTTGAAACCCGTTTTCAAAAGTTAGCATTTTCAGGCACCCAAAACGCAGTTGTTGTGTAGATGATACAATTTGTATGTTTTTAGTTGAAAACGGTGTTTTCATGTAACATGTAACATATGTACATGTAACATATGGAACAAAGACACTGTAAAATAAACTGTTACCACAATTATTTTAAAGCCTGAAATAGCACCAAAATAGGAACATTTTGAGCAGCATACAGTTTAACTGTATCAAATTGTACATTTATTTTGATAAAACCAGGTTTGCTACATAGACTACAAACCCAACTGGCAGACCAACCCAATCTCACGGCAATTGGTAAAAATTTTACGAGGTGGCTAATTTGTACGAACCTCACACACATTTTTGCTAAATCGTACATATTTTACGAGTTGCCCAATTCGTTAGCTGAGTCCGAGGGGTGGGATAAACGGTTGTCTTTCAAATTCCCTCTGCACACAATAGGATAGCGCTACAACCAACCAGAGCGTTTTCCCACCAGCGGAGCTAGTTGATAGATTAAACTGTTGCCGTATCCGGTCGGCAAAACTCTGAACACATCTTCCTTTTTTAAGAATGACTTCAGTGCCATTCTTTGTTCTTTTCTCAAAGAAAAGCTTAACTCCAAGTTTTCCAGAGTCGCGGCCAAAGGCGATTCGAAAGACCGCTGTTTGCCAGCAGCAGCAGCCATCTTCTTTGTTTTCAAGTAGCAGGGAATTCACGCATTAGAAACAACGATTAACCACTCATGCAGATTGCTCTTCTAAACTTACCAGAACCAGAGCTGTGACATTAACTGGATCTCCAACTCGTTCCACCACCAGACGCACTATGGCCCTGCTGCTCTCGTTCACAACAAACTGAGTCTGGCCCTGGAACCTCAGCTCTGCCGACTCAGACCTGGCACTTGTGGTGAGCAGCATCAGAACCAGGCCAGCTAGACCGACAACAGCTGGCATTCCTGAAGAGAGAAAGAACATGTACAATTCAGTGACCATTCATCTGAACGGAGAATATTTCAATCTGCATAAATTAAATTTACAATTACAAGCCTCTGATACTGTCCATCTTTCACTCGCAGTAGATCTGACAGGGTGGTGCATAAATGAATCGTTACTGTTATGGTACTTGCACAGATTTCACACTTTCAAGGCAAGTGTACATACACCATAATAGCAGCTAGAATATATACCCTGAAGGGTGTATTTACAAGTAGAAAACTGCACAAATATATGACTTTAGCAGCATTAGCTAACATCACCTTTAGAAAAAAAGGTTTAACGGTCTTCTATATAGAACCCTAGGGTTCCTGCCTGAATTTTAAAGAACTCTTTATGCCAAAAAGGTTCTATAATGATTGCATAATACTTTCATGCTTAATGGGATATTTCTTTTGTTTGTCTAGTGATCAAGTATGTTTACAAGATGTTTAATAAAATTACAGTTAAAATGAATTAAAACATTATTAATTAAAACTGAGTCTTTTAATTCATAAAATGATCTCATGATGGGAACCCCTAAAAGTTTTTATATTCTATACAGAATATTTTCTTCTTGCAGAACCGGACTTTTTGTATACAGACAACCTATGTTTTTTGTTCTTTTTGGAGCTGTCATTGTACAAAGATCTGCATTAAAATTCCTCAAAAAACTATATTTTGTGTTTCAAACATAACAGCGTAGGTTTTGAACGACATGAGTTAATAATTTTTAATTACTCTTTAAGGTTCTTGACCTTGAAGGTCAAATGCCAGTTATTGTCACCTACAATAGGAGACAAATCAGACAGGCATTTATTGTGGTCATCTCTTTTGAAGAGAAAGAGACTATTAAGTTTTATTGCAGGACTCAGACAATATCAGTCTCCTTTTTCTTCTTAAAGACTGTTGTCATGGCTAACAAAACAGAAAACAGAAAACATGAATATGTTCAAAACAACGTCTGGCCATCTATTTAGTCATCCGCTGCTTTGAAGCACACACACACTTTTTATATTTGCTAAATTACATGGTAAATACACACGCTTTGAATGAAGTAATCTTGTTTTTCCTTTTTTTTTTTCTTAGAAGAGTCAATTACCAGGGAAAGTTGGACATTGGTTAAATTCAGCTCTTCATATGTTCCACTTCTGCTACATCATGCGGTTATTCTTGAGCCACAAGGTTGTTGGGAGCAGACGGCGTTCATCAATTAAGGTGCCATTTCAGATTACTGAGGGGTTCGTTCTTTTGAGTTAGTGAGAGTAAAACTTTGAGGGGCAGAAATGCAACCATATGAGTTTGGTGCAATTTCATTGCTCAACTGGGGTATGTCTGAGTGTGTGCACGTCTAAATCAAAAGTGTGTGTGTGCGTGTGTGTGAGTGTGTGTGCGTGTGTGTGTGTGTGTGTGCGTGTGTGTGTGTGTGTTGTGTTTTGATGACAAGAGGCGGGCAGGCAGGCAGGCAGGACAGCACGGAAGGGGGGCCGTGAATGCTATCAAAACTGGATTAGCGGCTGCTGGCGGGCT
The DNA here is from genome assembly GCF_963993115.1 of Abramis brama. Classification (NCBI taxonomy): domain Eukaryota; kingdom Metazoa; phylum Chordata; class Actinopteri; order Cypriniformes; family Leuciscidae; genus Abramis; species Abramis brama. Next base: position 30,597,561 of record NC_139967.1, on the reverse strand, counting down.
GAGGCCTGGGGTGAGGGTACAAAGCCAGGACAGTAGAGGGGAAAGCCTTGTATTCAGCCCTGCTTCTCCCCCAGAGCTGGGAACTTCCTGACTTGTTCAGACTCAATACACAACATACACACAACTGCACCAGCACCTCTCTCTTATTTATTTTAGTTAGTTTACATTATAATATGCTGCAACCTAATACCAAATTTCTGCTAATAATAATAAGGTTTAGGATAGCACAAATAAATGCAAAATCCATATTATGAGCTGTAAATAATAACAAACATTTCTTATGTAAATTATACTTCAAATTCTGTTAAAACCATACTCTCATTGTGAGCAATTTTGTGATCAATTTCAACTCCAATTCTTTTACAATGCTATGCTTCTATCCAGTGAAGCAAAGGTGTAAAGAGTACCTAAAACCATTATTGAGTAAAAGTACAGATACCTCACAGCGAAGTTACAAGTCACCAATTCCAATTTGACTTGAGTAAATTTTACCAGTACTTAAGTATTTTACTCATACTTAATGTAGGCTCAAAGATGCACTAGTCCATAAATCAATATTGTATCAATAAAATACAATATTGCAATAAAACAAGGTGGATGCAACAGCCTCTTAAACGTCTACAAACACTCAAGTCTCAGTTAAGCATGCTCAAAAAGGGCATGAGTTAACCAATATCCTTCAAAAAGGTCTCTTCAATATAACAGATAAATATAATAATTGAAAGTAAAATGAAATAGTGAAAGCGTACTTGCACTGGACATGCTGGTTTCAGCCTCATCACCGACTGCAGTCATGTCCACATTTCATTTAAACACCTGCGATTCAGCAACTACCTGCTAATGCACTCACATTAGAGCTAAGTACCCTTCTTGACAAGTTTGGGCAAAACGCACAAGATAAAGTACCTTCAAAACCACAGATAGACCTCTACCTGTCGCGATAGTATAAAACTTTCCTGATAGAGTAATAATTACAGCAGAATAAAATAAAGCATATTTTGTTACCTTTTGGAGCTTGGAAGGGTTCAGTTTGAGCAGATGTTTTATACCATCATCACTGTCCTCATCAGAGCTCATTTCCCAGTACATTCAGCATCTGGCTCATATTCACAATCTCAAACATATTCTCAAAACTATCCTTTTCAACATCTTCAAAATCAATATTTTGATGGCTGACAGTTTCTTCACCAGATCCACCGTCAAATGACAGTGACACTAATATTTGATTGCGTTCATTTCTTGCGCTGCAGTAAATCGCAACTTTTGCTGATGATACTTCCTATTCTTTTGTTTTCTGCCTGCAGTAACTATGAGTGAAACGTCACTTCATCATTATGTATCAGACATTGCCACCTTGTGGGATAAAGGGGAATTGTACTTATTCAGTCATCAAAGATTAAATTATTGTTGTGCAGAACAAATATATACTTACACTGTTACATGCATCGGGTCGTTAGCGACACTATACAATTCTTTACAAAAAAATGAATGGGAACACAGGCATTCTTTAAAAAAAAAAATACTCGCTGTATTTGTTTATAATTAATTGAATGAGGAATACTAAGAAGGTTGATGTCTAACTTTAAAAAAATAATGAGGAGGAGGGTCACAAAAGACCTGAGGTACGCGTTTTAGGGTTAAGTAATTAAAACAATAATATAAAATAAAATACATTATGTTATGAAATATTAAATAATTTACCCTTTTTTCAGATGGATGGATGAGCAACATAAAAGGTAAGAAATAATTGCATTTAAAATCCATGATATCATGCTGCATTTTTGGGAACTGATAAATAAAGGCACTTGACTAACACGGCTTGACTTACTGATAAAGCATCTTTGAGCATTTGTTCTTCTGGAGGTTCAAGCAATTCAAGGAGATGTCCAGGCCATCAGTCAAGCCCGAGGTTACCACGGCCTCTTTGGCTGCATCTCCTGACATTGATAAAGACAGACACAGAGATACTACACACCCTTTGCCAGATCACCACAGGACATGCTGGCCTGAAGAACATCAAACGATTTATCAATGACCAGGAGGCCACCGAGCCGCCAAGACACTGGTGGTTTGGCTCTTAGGCTGACCCCAGGACAGTCTATTGAAGAGATGTCTCATTTTCAAAGACAAAATGAAGATGGCTTTCGCAGTCAAGCTACTCTCTTTTCCCTCAGGCACACAGGAGGCCCGCAGCAGAAGCCCTTTGCCATTCAGTGCATATCAGAGATGGTCCAAATGCCAAGAAAAAAGCAAAAAATATGGAAGAGGGCAAGAATTTTGGGTGAATATTCAGCAGAAAGCTGCTCCCCTGCAGTGGGAGATACAGATGCCTTTTTGCTCTCTGGAAGTGTGCTGTTAAGTCAATACAGCGCCTCAGGTGGTCTCTCTTTCATTCGACATGGTTATCTCTGTTCAGTCAACCAGATCCTTTAGCATACTTCACATCTTCTACTTTCAAAAACAAAGTGCTTGAGGTGGTTTATATCTTCTCAGTGGTTTTCACTGATAGCATTCTGGAATTACTCATTACAATAAAAATGCATGCCTGCCCATGCCAGGAAACTTGATTACAATGGCATCTGTAATTCATCGTTGATGCTGAGTAAGCTACTTAATTCAGTCAGATTAGCAGATTAGCAAGTGGGATATTTGCCCACTCTGTGTAACTCTGGGGGATTCATTTATTTATTATACTTGGTCTCTTTAAAGGGATAGTTTCCCCCAAAAATGAAAATTCTGTCATTATTTACTCACCCTCATGTCGTTCCAAAACTGTACAATATTCTTTCTTCTCTGAAGCACGCACACACACACACACATACACACACAAACACACGCGCGCACACACACACACACACACACACACACACACACACACACACACACACACACACAAGATATTTCGTTTCAGTGTTTTTTGCCCATACATTGAAAGTCAATTGGGTCCAATATTGTTGTTTTTGGACCCCATTGACTTTCATTGTATGACCAAAAGCAGCTGAAATATATTATTTTGTGTTCCACTGAAGAAACAAAGTCATTCACGTTTGGCACAGGTTTTAATTTTGGGGGGAATTATCCATTTAATATTTAGATCAATGAACCCCAAGGAGAGTTTGACCCCATCACCTCATGCAACGGGTTCACATGGCAGCCATGGCTCTTAACGTAACCGAGACTTCAGCAATTACACTGGATCACCTGGCTGAGGATGTGATAAAGTGTACGGTTACGGGTCTACGCTGCTGGCCCAGCAGCCGCCTCTAGTGTTACCCTTGCCCGGCAGCAGGATCCATAATCTTAACATCAATTATTCAATCAGCAAGTCTTCACAGCCAGTACTAAGCAACAAGCGGAGCGGTGTGTGTGCGTGTGTGTTATGCAATACATTGAACCTTCAGTGAGGTCACACACCTTGACTTCATGTATCAGAGTGACTAGTGCAACCAAGTCAATATGGTGTACTACATGCAATGTTTTCAAACCTTCTTGTAACATTCCAAATTACTATTTTCAAGGAGAAATACTCTAAAGTTTCCTATACTTTAGCCACTTTTGCTTGGAGCTCAAAATAATAACAGTATGCACTGAATCCAAATTGCAGGCTTGACTTAATCTAATGGACTGTCTACTTCTGTAACAACCTGTCTGATGAGACTGTGGAGAGCTTTGGTAATGTGCAGTCACATTTATCACAGCACATGACATGGTAGTAGAAGTAACCCATTAGATGTCTCATGTAGCTCATGTTAGTCAAGTTAGCCAACAAAAGCTAAAGTAATGACCAATGCATCAACAGTCAACCCATGCGGCTCTCGTCTTGTAAAGGCTTTCATTTGATGCTTAGCCAGCCTAGTGCACTACGATATACATTAAGAAAGTCAAAATGGGAAACCCACACATAAACACACAGCTTTTGAACCATTTTGAAAATATCATAAACACTGGGAACATTCCAAAATGTATGTTAAATATCTAGCATAATATACTCCGCAGGCAGCATTTAAAGGCATTTCAACACGAAAGACAACTGTTTCAATATAATACCTTCTATTTTCTTTATTATAAGCAAGCATCACATGTATTCTGCACAGAGGTGACAATAAGAGAGGATGACTTAAAGCGATTGCAATTAAGTTGTATTAAAATAATAATAATAATTAAAATAATAACTTTATTCAAATTAAAGCTCATAAAATTAAGGTGTAAACTGATTATATTATATTATATTATATTATATTATATTATATTATATTATATTATATTATATTATATTATATTATATTATATTATATTATATTATATTTAATCTTCTCAAAAACTATTGTTCAATTAAATTACATGTAAACATAGGAAGAACTTAGCCTGGGAAAACCCAGACAACTTCCGGCAAATTTAGATTTGCTCTGCAAGTAGTCTGGCAAAGAGCTCATTCAAGCCCATTTCTAATCCGCCGAAATCGCGGCACCAATCAGAAACGTTGGGGCGGGCTTTACACAATGACGATCGCTCTGATTGGTTTTAGGTCTATCCAATTGCGCCCAGAGGCATTTGAGCGACGTCCGTTGGTGAAGTGCATCAACTTTTAAATGCATTATTATATTCAAATTGCAAACACACGAGGACAGTCTCCATGAAAGACCCACTGGCAGATGAACGTGCGACTACATTTCTCTCCGAAACGGTAGGAAATTAAATTAGATTTAATAGAGGATTTTAACTGTGACAAGATGATTGACAGGGCAGTTTAAGTGACAGGATGCACGCGACAGATCTGTCCGATAAAGATGACGAAGTAGTATGTCCCAAAGCTTGCCTACTTTTTTGCTACACATTCAAAAGTAAATACCTTTTCTTCACAAAAAGAGTACATACTTTTATGGTGTAGTGTAACTTAGGCGAATTGGGACGCAGCATATGGCTTTACACGATGACGATCGCTCTGATTGGTTTTAGGTCTATCCAATTGCGCCCAGAGGCATTTGAGTGACGTCCGTTGGTGACGCCCCTTTGGAAATGAGTTATTAATGAAGCTTTGCCAGACCATAACTCAGTTACTACTGAGAATGGTCTGGTTTTAACCAGGCTAGGAAGAACTTCTTGTATCCCACAAATTGTGATTGGTTAAATGTAATATACTCCCACCTTCTGTTACAAGTTTGAAAACAAGAAGTTTTGTCATAATTACAGCAGAACAACTCTCTTCTCAAATTGTGCCCTCTTTCTCAATATAAAAGCCAAATATTTAATTTAGGAAAAGAACATGATGTTTTAACAATCACACATAATAACAAATACAATCATATAGCTTTTATATTTTAAAAAGATGCTCCCTCGCAAGGAGATCCTCATATTTGGGGGTACTTGGCATCAAATATTTTGAAAACACCAGAATTTTAAAATTACATTGTTAGCTTAGCAACTCCAAGGAGTGCTTTGTATGATGTCAGAGTTTCAGCCTGATTGTTCCAAATCGGTCACTTATGAGGTTCCACTTCCACCATGAATATCAGCGTAGGTTATGTTATTGCAATGTACAGTGTCAGTTTAAGCTATGTCTGTCTTAAGACTGGCTCAATGTCGTTTGGGGTTATGCTGGTCAAAGCTGATCAATTATGACTCAGCAACTTGGCAGACTGACTTTCTTGTAGCGGTAACAACAAAAGCTCAGTCACTGCTTCATTATACTTTAAAAAACTGATGAAGGAAATAGAGCCTCACCCATCTGACACTGACCAAATTACGTGTTTGATCATCTTAAAAAAGCACAATAACAACGAGACTCTTAATATAGCCCATCCACTTTGGTGCATAGGCACATATTAAACTGAAGTTAACCACATGAGTGTGGTGATATTACACTGATATGTAGTAACAGCACAACACATACATGCAACAGCAGAAATGAGACAACATGCTCTGTTACCTCAGAAACCGACCTCATTCAGAAAGCTCTGGGAACTTTCAGGGCTCCCATATATGGAGAGCTCAAAAGCCAATAATTGCCACTTGTGTTGTAGCCCCTCAAGTATTTTTAGACGGGACGATATCCTGAAATTCTCGAGGTTGGGAAACTAAAAACATTTAATAACTGAGTCGGGTAAAACATACATCATTACATCTGAAGAGAGTATCTTAAGACCACAGCTTTTCATTGGCGAGACACTCATTTGGTGAACGTTGCCCAAAATGTTTCTGTTTATTTTGAAAGATACAGGGAACCTAGAATTAGTTCACGAAAGTGTATATGTGAGTGGGCGCTGAGTACGAGGAGATGCCATTCCTTCTGAAGAACGAAAGCAGAGATTAAGAAAATATCCGCTCGGAACAACAAGAAATAACAAAAGCTCTGTTTTCCTATTGTCATATGTTACTTTTAAACCCAACATTAGCTTCTAGTCGATGGACTACATGCCAATCAAGTCCATGCTGGCCAGAGAGCAAAGAGAAAAAACGAAAATCTCTCAAAGGTATTGTCCTCAGGCCGTCGTCTGACCCTTTCAACTTGAGCCAACTGCATCCTGCGTCCTTATTCCAAAAAACACAATGACTTTTTTTTCCACTCTCAATATATGGGCCAGAGAAAAGATCCCATTGAATTTCACATGGTGAACGTTCCCGAGGCCGCAGAACTCCATGACCGATGGGCTACTGCAGCAAACAATGGATGAGAGTGAAGAGAAATGCACTTTCAAGGGATTAAACAAGGAAAAGCCTCTCAATGGCAGCGAAGAGAAGAAAAGCAAATTATAAAGCTTATTGCTTCATCGCATGTAGCCAGTCGGACCTTGCTGAAATGCTAATTGCCTTTCTTTTCAGCCTCGCACACTGAATCGGGGGTGTGTGCGCTTGAGAAAGGCAGGGCACTCACGATTCACAGACAGACGCGCACACACACACTGAAGATTTTAGGAGGCTTGGTGTTGTACTCTTTTTTTTTTTTTTTTGCAACATTGTTTTCTCTGGTTTTTCTTCTTTTCCCACTCTTTTTTAAAACGCGGGTACTTCAGCCTTCCAGTAGACCGAATCAAGCCCCCATTCAGACAGATAGTTCTCTTTCTCCCTCGGTTTTCCCTCCCATACCTCATTTAACGAGCGAGAGATGTGGGAAATTTCTGTCCCGGCCTCTTCAATCTGCTGAGTTTGGCAGCAACAGGACAGATGGCTGGATTGAGGACAGAGCAAATCCCCGATCAAGAGTAGCTCCCTCACTGACTCTGAATCAGTGGCTGCAGACCCACAGAGTCGGCAGTAAAGTTTGGTTTCCCACATTATTGTATAGTCTTTTCACATTTTACACCTGTTCTTCTATCTTAAATTCAATGTCAACTTTAAATAAGGCATTTCTATGTTAATTTCCCCCTTAAAAAAAGTGTAAACGCAACTTTGGTTGAGCATCCCAACCAATCCAGCACAGCAACACTAGCGTTGCAATCGTGTAGGTTTGGGGCGGGGCTATGTGTTCTTATGATTAATGGCAAATGAGGAGGTGCTTGGGAAACCTTTTTGAAAACAATTACTACTTTTGCCATTCTGTATGGTAGTACTGCAAAATCTATATGCTTTCCTTCTGTTACTGTTAACAAAAGGTAAAACAAAAACTACATCAAAATATTTTCATAAACCAAAATGGTAGCATTTTATTTTACAGTCCTGTTTCCGCTACTATGTACTTATATGTACTTAATAACTGGGTAATAACTAATGCTAATGCTAATACTATGTACTTAATAACTGGGTAATAACTAATAACCTTAATCCATGTAGTTATCTTATATTACCCAGTACTTTCCTATGTAAGTACACTGTAAACACGTAAGTGCACGTACTGTAAAATAAAGTGCAACCAACGTAATTATATATATATTTTTTTTTTTTTATGCCATATAATTTTAGTTTTAGATACATGGTTCATTATAAACCTTGAAAACTTTATAACCTGCCTACGGTAAACATGAAAATGCCTTTAGATAGCAAATAAATTTGTTTAACATTTTGATGGCTAACGATACTACTAAAATAAATACTAAATAAACTGAAATAAACTAAAAAAAAAAAAAAAAACTACCTGTCAATTAAATAAATCTATCAATCAATATTTTTTTAATAAAACGTTTTTTAATCTATTTATACTCTAAAGAGGAAGTAAGACACTAGTCTAAAAATCCTCTGAACACACTAGTATAGATTCTGATCAACAGGTGGGAGGTGGGAAACAGACACAATCCCAGTTTGCTCAATTCCCCCACTTCAGAAATTCCTTCACCATGACGAACCACAATGGGGTAAATACTTGCAAGCAATGGGAGAGAGAAAGCAGGCGAGAGTGTGGAGTGAAGGAACTGGAGGGGGGCATGGGGGAAAGACACAGACGGGGGAGCGAAGGTCAGCAGGACATCTCGCCTCAGGGCCCAGCGACGGTAACAGACGTCCAGCATTCAAACTGCTTTCACTCTTGTGAATCAACAAATCGCTTTATGTATTAATGCCCTACATTTATGCATGATGGATTCAGTGAAATCAACTGGGTATGGCTGAGTAGGCGTCGCAACTAAAATTGATCTCTGACCAGCCTGCATTGTGTCAGGCAAGCTCTTTCACCAGGCAATAGCAACATAAGAGGGAAAGCTCAAGGAAGAGAGACAGGGCTCTATAGATTTGCCGCCCCCTGGGTATTAGGATAAACACTAAGGAGATAAACAGCCAGGAGGAGGGTCCTTATTGACCCGACCACAGGTCAGTGGGTCCCGGATGTAGTATCAATAAATGAACGTTTCAAGAAGTAGTTTAGTCAGGAAAAAAGTATTTCTGCTAAGAATTCTCAAAAAATTCTCATTGCCACAACTTAAAGGAATAGTTCACTTAAAAATGAAAATTCTGCATAATTTACTCACCTTCATGTTGATTCAAACCTGTACGGATTTCTTTCTTCTGCTGAACACAAAGAACGAAATTTTAAAGAATGTCGGTAAACAAACAGTTGATGGACCCCATTGACTTCCATAGTATTTTTTTTTTTTTTTTTTTTACTATGGAAGTCAATGGGGTCCATCAACTCTGGTTACAGACATTCTTTAAAATATCTTCCTTTGTGTTCAGCAGAAGAAAGAAATTCATACAGGTTTGAAACAACTCGAGGGCGAGTAAATGATGACAGAATTATTATTTTTTTTAAGTGAACTATTCCTTTAACATAGCAATTACCTAGATATTTACATACACAATAACTTTTTAACAATTATTAAATGCCAATACTGATCATTTATCTTTAGACCAACCATTAGACATACACCTTTTTCATAAACCTTATTAAACAAATCATTACACATTTATGTAGAGAGAAACATATTTTTCATGTGAAAAGCGAAAGAGTGAATGCAGGGGCAACTTTTTAAAGCCCAATTGTGACTGATTACACCATCATACTTTTTGGAACGGTCTCAACCCTCCGAAGGGTCTCATATGACCACCACAAATCAATCAGAATTAAACCTTGGATGTGTCAGATCATTTCTGTTTATTTTAGCCATTTATGTAACAAATGTAACTCTATCTGCTATGTGGACAATTGGACCGAAATCATCTAGAGATCATTCATCAAGCCCGAAAACTTGGAAAAGTTCTACAGAATAGCTTGCGGTATGGATCAGTGCCACATGTATCCGTGTTGAATAAATCACATTGAAAAAGGAGCGAACGATCAAGCCCTGCGGGGAGAACACAGTGTTCATGTGTTAGAGGGCACAGCGTGACTCCACACCATGAAACGGTTTTAAGGACAGACAGTGAAGGTCACAGTTCAAGTTCAATAGCCCACAGAAAAAAAAAAGGATAAAGCTTCCCTTTTGATGCTTAAACTTGTTCTATAGAACCACATGCAGTAGAGAGAATGTATGCAAGAGTTACAGAGCATATTATGTTTTTTTTGTACGCTGTTGATTACAAATGGGAATTATATTTGTGATGCAACATGAAAAATATATTTTGGAGAAAAAACATTTCAGAACAAGTTTACTTATACCACAGTGAAGTATTCAAATGAAATGAAATAAAATAAAATTTAAAGAGACTTATTTTAAGAAAATTAAAAAATATATCATACAAAGGGGGGAAATGAGAGAGAATAAGCCATATGTAGACCAGTACAATTACACATTATATTCCAAAAAGGTCAAAAAGAAGTGAATGGTATGTTGACCAAAGACAAACTCTTGAGCAAACTCCATGGCACAATTGTGGCAGACCATGACAAATAAAGAGACCTCAAGATTGCAGCTGGATTTGACCATTGCTTCAGAATATCCTGCCATACTTCCATTTTCAGCTCCAGAATAAACAGATACTAAAATACTATGGGCAATATGTCAGCTCACTGCTGAAGATGCACACAAATTAACATACTGAAAAAGGTCAATGTCTGCTCTTTATATTACATGACCTGAATCATGTAATGTAACATAAACTCAATAATTCATGACTGCAAAATGACATAATCCTATATGTTTCACCTTACAAACGGAAAACTTAGCACTAAAGCAATTCAAGTTACACTGGAAAAAAAAATGATTAGTTGAATTTAATCAATTTTTTTATCGTAAGTGGTTGCACACAATTGATTTTACCTACATTTAAACAAATGCATTAAGTTGAACTAAAATCGATTAAGTTCAACTTAATGCATTTGTTTAAATGTAGGTAAAATCAATTGTGTGCAACCACTTACGATAAAAAAATTGATTAAATTCAACTAATCATTTTTTTCAGTGTATGATCACAAATAAAAAAAAAGAATTGGACAAAATGAGTGTATCAAAAACTTAAGTGATATGACATTTTGGTAGCTAATGCTAAGAAATGTAAAACACAACAACATTTTTACAAATGACAACAAAGAGCTTCTGATGATCAAATTATGCAAATTAGCACTTATATTATAAGTGATATAAATGATTTCAGCTCAATATTTTGTTTAAAAACATTGTTGTAAAATGTCACAAGAAATGTGAAAAGAATAAAAGTACTAATAATATAAAAATTAGACAATTTAATTGAAATAATCAACACAATTAAAATAATCTTAACATAACCTGATATAAAATGAAATCTTAACATATGATACTACACTTTTTAATGAAGAAAAGAAAATAAATAAGAAAGAAATAAACAAACAAAGAGCTATTGTTGACCAACTTAATACTGAACAAAATGCTTGGTTATATAGGTGGGGGTTAGCCACAAAACAAAAGACAAAAATGAACGGAGATGAATGGTTTCTGACTGAGAACATCATAGGCTGTGTATGATTCTTTATATTAAAACTTTTACAGGAATGACAGTGACGGATTGTTACGAGCCAAGCGGTCCACATTTATCAAAATTGAATTTAGCCCTGTCTGCGCATGAACTAGCAACCCACTCGTCGAAAACCAGTGACATACTCCCACTGTGTTTTTTACTGCTTTGGGTCTGGGGTCTTTGTTTGGAATTTACAGAAGTGAATTGAGTTTCTCCACATGCTCGCTGACATGCGTGGAGATTTTGTTTTAGCAGAGGCCCCAGGCTGGTGGGAACCCTGCTAATTTTGCTAAGAAGGTGTGAAATTATAAAACTGATTAAAAGTGATGTAAACTTGAAAGAATGCCACTAATTCAGCCAGGGTCGGTTTCCAAATAGATTTTTAAACTGACATTAAATGAACAGGACAGGTGTTAAAACTAGTCAGTTTTAAGAGTATATTGATTTATCCATTTAAATTGATATACAAAAAAAAAACAAAAAAAAAAACTAATAAACAAAAACCGTTGATGCTTTCAACCTTCAACCTACAACTGTTATCACAACAGAGAAATACTTTAATGAGTTTCCAAGGCTTTCACTTAAAAAAAACAACAACAACAACAACAAAAAAACTTTTCATACGATAAAGTTTTACTTCTATAAGAGTGAAATTACAGTTAACTCTTAAATCAGCAGTGTCCTATTACAGTTTTACTCAGTCAGGTCTCACGTATTAAGAAAACTATTTTGTATATTGACTGCTTCACATAGGCTACATCTACCATCATGTTTAGCACATACTTTGTCAAGACTATTAAATATCCAACACGTATTCCAGCATGTTCATGTTTTGTCTCAGCTCCATATAAACACGTCATGATTTTACTGCAAGTTTGATCTCTGAATCAACAATTTAACTGCTGAAAAACAATGCATTTATAAACATAGCATAACAGCCTGATTAGTAGAATATGTTACACAACTGTCCATATATATATATATATATACATATCTAGAAAACGTTAATTTTGAAGTAAATTGTACTAGGCTCTAGCAATACTTTGGTTATGGTGATATATTTACTTATTTCCTTTCAGGTTTGGTGTTATTTTTTTCGGTGTATTTTCTTTGTTCTGTGCATTTGACACCTAATTTGTTTTTTAACTGTAATTTTAGGAGTATAATATAATATAATATAATATAATATAATATAATATAATATAATATAATATAATATAATATAATATAATATAATATAATATAATATAATATAATATAAATTTATGGTGACAGAGGATCCTGGTAATACCCGAATCAATCCATGTTATTGGGGACTTTGAACATACTGTACCAATATATATATATGAAGATTTCAGATGCAAAAGCCTCTAAGTGCCATCTGTAATTTTGTTCTAAAATTAGCATTTTTATCAAGCTCGTAAATTTAGGTTCAGTAATTTCACTTTAATGACAATTAATAGGTCATTTTCATTGCCATTAAAGTGAAATAACTGAACATAAACATACAAGCTTGATAAAAAAAGATCATTCTAGAAGAAAATTTCAGATGGCACTTGGAGGCTTTTGCATCTGAAGTCTTCATATATATATAAATGTAAGCAGTGCCAACCTGTTTGCACTAAAACATGGTCTTAAAAAAATATACTCAACACAACTGTGCTTTATGTAAGATAAAACGTCTCATCATATGGAAGAGGCGGCTTCTGTTCTCAGTAAACAGACTCAGCTGGTGAAGTACAAAGGGAGAGTGCAGTAGGAAAGAGCCATTGGGAAAATAATTAAGATAAAAAAATAAAAAAACAAAAAAAAAACACTAAAACTAAAGCATGTTTCTCTGCATAGAACATTCTCAACATAGAATTCTAACAATTCAAGCAATTCCCCATGAAGCATGTTTAGATAGGCTTGTGTGTGTTTTTTCTTTGTCTTAGTTCCACCTGTCTCTTCATGCTGGACCCTGTGTGGTCTGTTTCCTTGTGACATCAATCACAGTGCACTCCGTCTGTGAGCAGTGCTTCGCACATCTCGATGGATTTAGTGTTTATGTTACATCCTCTCTGTTTTCTCAACATGTAAGGCCCTATTTAAGGGGAGGTACAAAAACAGGGGCGACCACTGCAAATGTAACACCCAGCCGTGAATCACATGCACTGAATGATGCTCAACTGAAGCTGTATAAGGGGGGTGCAAGAAGATCATTCAATCCATTGAGTCACAGAGCATCTATTCAGTAGATAAAGGGCGCCCCTAATGAATTAAACACGAAACAGTATAAAACAGACTACCAAAGATGCCAGTTGATTCACTAAAACAGTAGAAGGACCATGTCGAATGTGTCCAGTTTACGATACGTAGGCTATAGGCCTAATGTTGCATGACTGGTAAGAAACTACATGTCATTTTGTAATTTACAAGCAGTGCTGGGTAGATTGCTTACAAATTGTAGTGTGTAACTGATTCCAAATTACATGACAAAAATTGTAGTTAGAAATGTAATCCATTACACATTTTAGGTAATATAATCGGACTACTTTTTGATTACTTTTAGATTACTTTTGATCAAGCTTGTTTATCACATTGAATAATATTATACCATACTGATATAAAAATACAAAGAAAAAGAAAATATATTCCATTCTTTGTAATCAACAACATGAAGTGCATTACATATTATGTCAGAGTTTCCTAAACTGGGGTTTGTGAGTTTAATGAAAAGCTAATAATTAAATAAATCTTTTTCTTTTTTCTTTTTTTTTTTAAATAAATAGTTTTATAATAAGAAGAAATATACTAAAAATCTCTGTCAAATCCAGTGGTCAAATTCTTTGTAATGTGGTCTCTCAGTTTTCTGAATAAGCAATTATGCTTCTTTTTTTAATTTGTTTAGAAAGGAACATTTAAAATGTGAAAAAATAATAATTGGGGAGAATCAATAGCCTAAATAATGAATGATTTACTGCCATTGTGTGAATAATATGTAATCATGTAAATCAATAAAAAAGTAACTGTAGTCCATGAGTATTTTAAAATGTAATATAATCTAATTACAAGTATAATTTTCCAGATTACATGTATCAGTGACTACCCAGCACTGTTTACAAGTAATATTAATTGGAGTTACATATGCATAATCAGAATACAGCTTCTTAACAATTGATATTAATTAGGCTATTTCATTTGTATTGTTATTTTTTTATTTTTTTATTTATTTTTTTTGCCAAAATAATACAAGCTCAACCTGCATGTGAATAAATAATCCAGACATAACCAGATTATATTACCTAAAAGTGTCATCTAAGATAATGTTACTGATTACAATTTCAGTCATATCATGGGAAATCAGTACCAGATAACATTTCAGAAGTAATCAAGCAACACTGCAGGTGTCATGACTAGGTGTCATTAGAGTGTTACACGGAAAACTGCAGGGACCCTAAACTGAGAAGGGCCCCTTGCTTAGACCACATAAACTTACGTGCGTAAAGATGAGTGAGATCACCATTTGAGTTTTGGATGACAGGGGGCTTCGCGAGCGCGTCCCATCTCAAAGCCCCTGTGTGGGGAGGAGCCCCGCCGACTGTTGTTTTATCTCAATGGGAGCGGGAGGAAAGAGACACAAAGCGCGCTGAAGACCCTCACAGTAACCATGGAAGCGCAGGAGAATGGCCTCTCATCCACCAACGATGAATTGATTTAACGTTCAAATGTTTATAACGATTATGTCTGATGTGTTTATTATTACGAGAGGAAGAACAAAACTACCCAAAAACTGTCAAAATTGCCCGTGGATGCGAGTAAAGTGATTGTATAGCATACGCTTGAGTTTAAAGAGCATGTCCGTTCAGCAAAATGTGACACAAGCAAACTAACATATTAAAGTGTTTAAACTCTTGATATTTAACGTTTCTGCCTGACTAATATGGAAGAGTTGGCTTATTAAACGATCAGCTTAAAAAGGGAAGAAAAACAAGCAAACTTACAAATCAAATTCTATCTAGCGCATCTTCCTGTAACTAACCGTATGCTTTGAAGCGCTTGCGTCGCATTTACCGGGCAATTTCACTAAATTGTTGCACAAAACAAAGTGACGGACATGCAGTGTGATATACAAGTTACTCACCTAACACTTTGTTGTAACACTCCAAGGCAAATGACAAAAGGTCCGGGGTAAATTGAACCGGTCAGCGCTGTGTCCGTCAATGGGATGATAAATACATCGTGGTGACAATCGCGCGGCGCTTCCACTGTTCCTGCACAGAAGTTGGTCTTGAACAGCTCAGTCAGTTTGGGTAAGAGTGGCTTTTCATGCAGGACGCTGGTTTGATTCTCCAGTCCATGCGAGGTGAGTGTGGATGCGCTTGAATCTCGACATGCGCTGCCATGCAGTCCGTTTAAGCGCTTGTCCCGTCTGAACTAGTGGACATGGGTAGAGCCTTGTCTTGTCTGAGCAGGGATGTGCTAATCTCATTAACCTCCTTGCTTGAGAGATCGAGGGAACAGCTCCACCCAGCGATCTGTCTTCCTCGGGCAGAGAGGCTATTTGTGGAGGATGGCAAATGACGTTTCTAAAATCAACCTGTGGCGCACCGCTACACTGATTCCCACAGACGATTAAAATGTGAAGCACCCATGATTAAACAGGACTTTCGCGTGCCACTTTAATACATCAGGCTTGATTTACTAAAGGCTGGAGTATTTTAAGACAGACTGAACTCTTAGCCTCATATAATGATTTCCGAATGACCATTGAATGGAGTAATGGCTGCTAAGGAAATCAGCTTTGCCATCACAGGGATATATATTAAATTTTAAATACATAAAAAAGAAAATTAAAAAAGTGATTTAAAATAGTTATAATAGCTACTTCACAATATTACTACTGTTTTACTGTATTTTTTTCATCAAATGAATAATTTGTGAAAAATCAGCATTGGTGAGCTTAAGAGACTTATTTTTTTTAAAACATAAAAAAAAAAAAAAAAAATCAAAACTTTAATCAGTCATCACTAAGCTCATAATTAGGATACCTCCCTGAAGATCTACATAAAAACTAACATTTCACATGTAGGCCTAACATACAGTGATACACACACAAACATATGAAACATCAGGGTAAAGCACGTGAGGCTAAAATAATGCTATGAACAATAACTAAATAGAAATGTAATAAAATATCCTAATGATATCCTAATGTACACTATATGGACAAAAGTATTGAGACACACCTCTTAATTAGTAAATTCAGGTTTTTCAATAAGACCCATTGCCACAAATATGAAATCAAGCATCTAGCCATGTCATTGCATACATTTGTGAATAAAAGGGTTGCTCTGAAGAGCTCAGTGAATTCAAGAATTGTACTGTAAGATACCACCTTTGCAATAAGTCAGTTTGTGAAATTTCATCCCTCACTGAAAAAAAATTTGGAGTAGGATTTACTTGAAAAAAGCTAGGCAACTTTTTTTCACTCAGAAAATGCTAGTAAATTTACAAAGATTTGCCAAGTAAAAACCTAAACATATTCATCAGTAGCTTTAATTAGAAATCTTTAAGTTAAATTTACTTGGAATGTGGAATTAAGTAAACTTTACTTAACCTAGTTAGAAGTAGTAGTAATTTTAACTTACCTAGTGAAAGGTTGATTAATATCGATTTAGTTGAAATTTCCTTTGCATTACATTTCACTCAAACAATAATATTGAATTATACTACTCATTTATAGTATGTGCATTACTTAGATTATCTAAGTAATTTATACTACATCATGTCAGATGTTAAGCATCATGTGAATGCAAAGACCTCAATACTTGGTAGACAGTACACAATGACGGTAACATTTGATGGATCGTTTTTGTGTTTGAATGTGTCATTCTGAGCAGAAAATTTACTCGAAATGTCACAAAATGGCAAGTTACTAATCCTGACAACAAAAGCAATGATAAAACAGTGTAAATACAGCTGGAAACCAGTGAAAAATTAACCTCATTAATTATTCAAGGTCCAGTGCATGATGGGAACCCCAGTATCAGAAAAGCTGAGTAATTTTTACTTAATTTTATTGAGTTGATATTTACGCTTTCATTTCTACTCGCTTGAATTAAGTACTGATATGGAATTTACTTCGTTTTTTTAATTCTTGCCTGAACTAACTTTTTCATGTAAATTACATTGTTTTTTTTTTCAGTAGTATTTACTTCACCAACAAATCATTTTTTACAGTGCTGCTAGATATTCCATGGTCAACTGTAAGTGGTATTATTGGAAAGTGGAAGTGTTTAGGAACAACAGCAACTCAGCCACAGAGCTGTGTCACCAATGCTCTGCTGATTCCAGTTCAAAACTTCCACTGACAGTAATATCATCATAAAAATTGTGTGGCGGGAGCTTATGGAATTGGTTTCCATGGCTGAGTAGCTACATGCAAGCCTCACATCAGCAAGTACAATGCAACTGCAGTGGTGTAAAGCTTGCAGCCACTGGACTAGCAATGGAAATGTGTTCTGTGGAGAGACGAATCACGCTTCTCTGTCTGGCAGTCTGTTGGGAGAGTCTAAGTTTAGTGAATGCCAGGAGAACGTTACCTGTCTAACTGCATTGTGCCAACTGTAAAGTTTGGTGGAGGAGGGATAATGGCATGGAGCTGTTTTTCAGGGGTTGGCCTAGGCCCCTTAATTCCAGTGAAGGGGAATCTTAATGCATCCACATTTTGGACAAATACTATGTTTCCTATTTTGTGGGAACAGTTTGGGGAAGGCCCTTTTCTATTCCAGCATTACTGTCCCAATGAATAAAGCAAGGTCCATAAAAACATGGTTGGATGAGTTTGGTGTATTCCAACAGAAACATGCCAATCTTGTGGAAAGCCTTCCCAGAAGAGTGTTAGCTGTCATAGCTGCAAAGGGGGGGACACAGTCTATATTAATGTCTATGGATTCAGAATGCAATGTCATTAAAGTCCATGTTGGTGTACTGGTCAGCTGTCCCAATACTTTTGTCCATATAATTGACTGCAATAATAAGACAATTGTTCAGTCATGACATCAATTTGTTATGTAACCAGTCAAATTTGACAGGAAATAAAATAACTTCTACATGAGGCTGGAATATTTCAGTGAGTCTGGTCAAAAAATTTGACAGTTGACAAGCAGTAGGCTATTAAATAATACTTTCTGTATTATTTAAAAACACTGCTAACTTCTTGCTGTTTTAGAAAGAAAAGTGACTAACACTTTAGTTTAGGGTCCAATTCTCACTATTAACTAGTTGCTTATTAGCATGCATATTAGGATATTTGCTGTTTATTAGTACTTATAAAGTACACATTAATGCCTTTTTCCGCATGCCAATATTTTACATCCCTTAATCCTACCCAATTCCTAAATTTAACAAGCAGTAATTAGGAGTTAATTGAGGCAAAAGTCGAAAATAATAGTTAATAGTTAAATGGACCCTAATTTAAAGTGTGAACAAAGAGACTTATTTACTTACAAATAATGAAGAATAATGAACATAAGTTCACTCACAGAGTAAATGCAGTTTCACTGTAGCGAGAGAGGCAGAGGCAGACATACAGCTACCAAAGGAAGACAGGTTGCCCCCTACTGCACACAAGATGACGTGGAAACAGAACTAGACACCTTTTATTAATTCTGTACTAATTCTACATAGTTTATGAAAACCTACAGCTTGCATTCCCACTTCCACCTGAAACTGCACATTACTGAAAATTCTGCTCATAGACATGAATCTTTAACTTGTTTAAGTTGATTGATCACTAAAAAAACTCAAAAACACTTTTGACGTGACATAAAGCGTTGATATATAAGTGGTTGAGTTGTTTGCTTACTTTTTAATTAGTCTTCTGCCACAATGTTGTTCGTTCAGACCGATTCGCGAATGCGCACGAAAACAAGATGCGGGATTTATCGTGGGAACCAATCATTTCCAAACATAACCAATCATATCCAATCACAGCGTGATGGAGGCATTGCGACATTTGTTCACATTTATTCTCAATTACCCCCAAACCAAAACCACCGCATGCTTTGGTCTGTTAAAACTCAATGGGCTCAGGGGAGGCAAGAGAGACGAGGACTCTCGCTGTAATTTTACCTGCTAGTGTTGCTGTTGGAAAGTGTTACTTTAGAAAACCAGTGATTTATACACTTTTTAATGTCACTGTAGCAAAGTTAGTTAGTTCAGGGAAGAAGGAGGCGGAAACCGGCGAACGTTTAAACAATTTAATCATCAGAATAAACAAACACAAAACGAAAGTAAGCGACATCCCCTCACAGAGGACTGCCGCACACACATAAACAAAACATAACATAAAATAGTCCAGGCCTGGTGCTCTCTCATCCTTCACTGTCGTCGCTTCCCCTTTTATGCTCCCGAAGCTCCTCCGTGAGAAACTTGAGAGGGTAATTAAGAATGAATGGGGGAAAGTCACATGAGAGGAGGCAATGCCTCCATCGCACGATTGGTTATGGCTGGTTGGTTTGTTGGATAAATCCAAACTCTTGTTTTCGTGCGCATTCTCGAATCGGCCTGAATGAAGACATTGATGTCGTTAATGGGAAGACTAATTAAAAAGTAAGTAAACAACTCAGCCACTTAGCCTAGATATCACCACTTTATATCACATTAAAATCTAACTAGAAATAGCCTGAAAACATAATGACTGTTTTTTTGTTGTTGTTGTTGTAAGAAATCAGCTTAGGGAAATTAAAGGTAGGCCTACATTTTCGTGTCTGTG
Source organism: Abramis brama (assembly GCF_963993115.1). NCBI lineage: Eukaryota > Metazoa > Chordata > Actinopteri > Cypriniformes > Leuciscidae > Abramis > Abramis brama. The sequence continues at coordinate 30,577,508 of NC_139967.1, read as the reverse complement.
ACCAATGTGTACAAGCGATGAAAATAAGTTGACTATATTGTTTAAATTGTTACTGCCTTTAGTTATTATTTTGGAATGTAAACATGCGTAAAAACACTCACATGATGAAATTTATACTTGGTTTTATTAAAAAGAGCATCAGGCCTAGTTTGTGTAGCTTAAAACACAAAATAGAATTGTAATAAGGTCTCTATTTTTATGTAATGTTTATTTAAACAGAAAAGAAATAAATAAGTGTAACAGGGACATAAACTCACATTAGATACATAAATGTGAGAACTTTGCCTCCTCATTTTAAAACAAGACTGCACACATGGAAACTAGATCGATGGATGAAAACAACAAAGCCTTCTGAATCTGAACTGTTGATGATGTAATCGGGACATGGAGAGATGTCGATGATGTCAGTGCGTGCTCACGCTGCCTCATCAGTGTTGACGTGGCGTCTCTGTCTCCAGTAATCCAGCAGCAGAAGTAATGAGGCACATAGAGGAAACTGGAGAATGGCCTAATCACTAAAGTCAAGCGGACCATACTCGTTTCTCAGGTAAACCTCAACTAAATGATAAACAGAAGCTTTAATTAGCGCTGTAGTTTTATTATCTGAAATCTTACTAGTTAGTAAATCACCGTTTGTTGATGTAAAGTTTGGTTAGCATCAGTAGCACGAGATTATCGACCCTGTTTACTAATGAGGATTTCAAGATATTACATATTATTAACTTAGTGATACATGCTTACAGGAACTGCTATATTATTCTGTATTCCAAGAGATTATTTTCCAGATGGCGATATTGTAGTTGGTGTTTTAGCATTTGCTAACATATGCTAACTGAGCTACTTAGCATCTACGTGTATACTATAAACCCTATTGAGTGGCTTTATTCGATAAACAACTATTTAGGGTTTATTTCATGTGAATAAACGCTGTTTGGCCAGGTGTCATTGTTTGTTTCTTGAATAAAATTGGTCTTGTCTTGTGAAGTCATGTTTACATGCTAAAAGATGTGTAGCACTAGCTGCTAGTTAGCTAGGTGACGTTAGTTAGTTACCTGCGCGTGCCAGGCCACGTAAGAAATAACTTACAGTTCACAGGAGACCGTTAATATTTATGCACTTTCAAGACTAGGAAAATTCTAAAATAGCTTCTGTCAACATCGGCCAAGGGTGATGTTTTATCTTATCAGCAGTGTTAGCTGTTGTACATGGCATAGCACATTTTGTGTGCTTACAGTCTACGAGATATCCACCCATATCTAAATGTCCCACACATCAACTATCTGTTTTTTAATCTGCCACAGTAAAAGGAATCCAGTGACCTCAGACAGAGAGTACATTTTGTGAAGCACACCTGTTCAACAACATTTATAGCCTTTTGTTCTTTTCAGAGTGAAAAATGACTGGAAGGAACCAGCACAATGGTTTCCAGTTTGCAACCACAGTGCAGCCACCCACAGGTGGTTACACGTCCGCTTTTGGGAACAACTCAGAGACTGAATACTCGGAGGAGGATGGAGAGACTTTTGAGCTGCGTTCCAGAGGCAGGGAGAGGCATCGCAGGCACAGCTCATCTACAGATCGCAAGGACGATATTGTATACTTGATAAGGGACATAAAAGAGGGAGACACGCTGATCAGTATTTCTCTGCAATATTTCTGTACTGTAAGTCAGGGTTTCCTTGTTGTGCCCTTACTTTTTTCCTTTCAGTATGTTTATAGTAAGGTCACCATTATGATCAAAATCATAGAAATACAATAGGTTTTATTTTAAAGTTGGCATGAACTAAAACTGCATGTTATAGGTCTTATTGTAAACAATTTATCAGTTTAATTAAATTTTTTTTTTTTACCTCAATGTTTAATCAAAATGTCATAACTAGACTCACTTCTCTCTCTTGTTATGTATGCCTGACTTCTCTAATTATTTAGTTTGCTTAAACCCTCCCTCTGCAAGTTTCACTTTCATTTTCCTACACTTTTGCGACATTCACATTTTAGAAGCTAATCAACAACCAGTGGATGTCCAGACCCAAATTTTCTTTTCCAATATCTACACGTGTAAATAATGTACGTCACAATCGGAAAAAAAGATCTAATGAGGCTACTAACGTTTCATCACGACTTTAATAACCATGTGGTAATGTCTATTTTAGGGTAATTAAGTGAATTTAAAAAATCGTTTTATTAAGAACTAGATAGACCAAAGTGAAAATGATTATTCTGAAATCAGTAAGTCTGTTATTGGTGCGAAAGCATGCTAAACTGAAGTGTAACGTCTCAAAACAAAAACTAGTGTTTTAGTAGCTAGTGTAAAATCTGTTTTAGTCACACCTAATCACGCAAGTAGAATTCTGTATTAACAACACAAGTCATGACGCAGCTTCACATTACACCCCATAATAATGAGTTCTTCCTGATCTTATTTGGGACACATCCAGCTCTGTATATTTTTTACATTGCTCCAGTTATATTCTGATATATAAAAACGTAAAGCAGTTTTGCCTCCTAATAGCTACCCAAATATGTTATACTGATTTGTTTTTTTCTTGTTTGTTCTCAGGTTGCAGACATAAAGCGGGCCAACAATCTTCTAACTGAGCAGGACTTCTTTGCGCTGCGGTCCATACGGATCCCTGTGAGAAAGTTCAGCTCATTCACAGAAACTCACACCACCACTCCCCACAAAAGCAGCTCACCCTGCAGCACTCGCAGAATCACAGAAATACAGGTTTCTGGAGCTCCCTTGGACTCTTCATCCTCTTCCTCATCTGTGGACAGCGTGGAGTGCTTCCTGCAGGAGAAGGACAAGGACATTCAACTTCTCGTCAAGTCATCCGCCCCTTCCAGGAACAGCCTGAACGAGGTGGTGTCCTCACTGGAGCAGCCGCTGCTGGGAGACCCCGAGCGCAGACCGGCCCATAAGAAAGACCCGTACTATGGGGCTGACTGGGGAATGAGATGGTGGACCGCAGTGGCCATCATGTTGGTCGTGGGCATTGTCACACCTGTTTTTTACCTATTGTACTATGAAGTTTTGATGAAAGCAGATGTAAGCCACCACACTACCATAGACTCTATCAGGCCTGGACCGACACAGCCAGCCGTCGCTGAGCCTCTTGGGTTACCACGGGCCAAAGCTGCCTCTCACCAAGACTCTCACCTACAGCCTGCTATTGAACAGCAACATTTTGTGAAGCACAAAAAGGAAACATAAAGGAGCACTTAGATCACCAGGGAATTAATTTGGAGGCATTTATGGATGGTATAAGCGGAACCACATTTTAAAAACGAAGTTGAACTGAAGCGTGAAAGGATCAAGTAATCAAGAAATGATTCCAATCCTGTCAGCATATTTCCTTGATGCATTTTGCACAGTTAAATGCTGGTTTTGTTGTTTGTCTGTCACTCATGAGCCTGTGTATAGCTCTGTACCTCTATTAAGCTCGTTGTTTGCCTTGACGGCAAACATGATGCATTAAGACATTTGCTGCCGCTGTCTGGTTGTCAGGGAAATAAACACATTAATTTATTTTAGGAAGTGTAGAATCCAGATTCAGTATTGCAACTGATGCTAATAAAGTTGCTGGTTTTAATTTTTAAACTTTGCTTGTAAAGAAAAACAAAACTTAAAATGGAACCATAATGGCCTCCTGGTTTTCTTCTAGCAAGAGCACAGGCATGATTTGTAAAATATTCTCGCATGTGCTCAATTCCATTCCAGTAGCAGAGATGTAAACATTTCTATGAAACATGGAGTTCAGTGATTGACTTTTGAACTGTACGTGCCTTCATCCTGTAGACTGTAGATGCAGGTTGAAAATAAAGGAATTATATTTTAGTATCTAAAATCTCCTAATTATTTTTAGCATTTTAACATTTTGCTTAATACCAGTTTAGTCATTTATCAAATTTTTATACCTATAAAACACTGCTCTTGGAAGACATGAAGTGTTACTAAATTTGTGCTTTTATATATATTAATACACTTTAGTTCTCTTGTATGATAGACTTTTTTTAATGAGCTTTTTTTATTGCTAGTAAGTGGCTTCATCCATGTTGTCATCGCTTCCTCCCCCGTATTCATCACCGTCTTCAAAGTAGTTTGCTATGTAGTCGTTTTCCTGTGAAAAAGTCAGATCATTGAGTGTTTTTACTACTCTGGAATTTAGTTGAACATTCACTATAGATTATTCAAACATGAGCACTATGTAGTAAAATGATCTGTGCTGTCAAAACAGTAGAACCAAAATCGTTTTCTCAGTAACTGAAACCATGTTAGATCTATCAAGCAGGTACTTGGGTGTTCACTTGCTGATTACCACAGAATGAAAAGTAAACAACTATATGGTTGCTGGCAGGTGCGTAGGACACACATATTAACAAATAAATAAATTTAGCACAGATTTTTTTTGTTTCATTTTACAAACTAATAGACAAGACAATGAAGAAAAAAAATCCACGCACAAAGAAGTTTTCCATTTAAAAAGCAGATAGCTTTGCATGGACAAATTTGGTTGTGATTATATCTCATTCTTAAGCAAAAAGTTAAAGTTACACTGAAGTTTAAATTAATTTGTTTCTGTGGTAATGTACAACATGCTACAGGTGCTGTCGATTAAGATTTATTTAACGTAGAATATTGTTATTAGTAAGATCTTTTACCTCTTCAAGCTCTTCATCATCATATTCTCCTTCAATTTCTTCCTCCTCCTCTTCCTCACCCTCTTTCTTCTTTCCCTTCTCCTCATTCTCCTCATCTGATTTGACATCCCCCTTCTTCTCAAGTTCCTGAAAAACAAGCACAAGTGAAACAACAGCTCAATCCAAATATACTGTATATGTCTGCGGCGAACCAAGGTAGAAAACGTGAATGGTGTAGCAATTTATTGTGATGAATATAGCGTGAACTCACATCCAGTTTACTTAGCATTTCCTTCTTGTCCTTACTTGAGATCTTTGCGAATTTCTTATCTGTACATATTCAAGTTGTTTACAGGTCATTCAAAAATTGCAGTTTGTTTAAAGAGGGATTTGCATTTCTTGAAATTACCTATTTTCTTCTTAATTATCTTCTTCTGTGGCTTCAGCTCCTTCGGAAGACTGTTCCAATCTACAAATCAAGCCTATAATTTATCTGAAATCAGCCCATTTAAATTGTAATCGTACGCGATTCTTGCAATACCTGGTGTCCAATCGCCAGCTTCAATTTTTTTTATTTCTTTTGTGTATTTTTCTTTGTACCTCTCCACATCTGTGAATTATACTGGTGAGCAGAGCACACTGGCAAACACTTTAAAACAAGTAGATAAAATTAATTTAACCTCTAAACATTTCTTACTTGAATTAACATGGTTACAATAAAATAATGTAAATAATAACGTTCAAGGTTAACATATCCATAATCAGTTATAGTATTTCACTTAAACATGGTTACATAGATTTAATCTTAATGTCAGGGATAGCCTATATTGATATTGCCCCCAGTGCTCATCTACTTTTACAATATGATTATCTTAGAAATCATAAGACACCTAGTAGGAAGCATTAGGTATTATATGTTACTAAAATTAAATAAAGGCTACCACTCACCTCCCTTTCCTGTGTGGGGTTTTATGTTAAAAGGGAGGTCTTTCATTCGTCCTCTCATCTCTTGTTTCAATGCTCTCATATAGTCTTCATCTTCTCCAGCTTTCAAAGGCCCTGGTTTATATTCAATTTGCTGTAAAAGATGGAATAATGTCATAGGTAGTGTGTGTAATGCATGTCTCTAAAACAACTACAAAAAAGCAAAAGGCAGGACTTTCTGGATAATGTTCTAATCCTACTGAAGCACATTTTAAAGTTCAGTGGAAAACAATATTCATTTAAGAACAAAACCAAAAGGATCAGAATAACTCACAGGGAAGAGTGGAGTCGGCCCTCTCTGGGATTCAGGCATGGACCCTCTGGTGAGGCCCAGAGCCTCAACGTTGAAGGTGAATGCTGCTATTCCTCTGCCCTTTCCTGCCATTCTGGTCAGTCAAATATTGCTAAAAAAAAAGTTTGGATGAACGAAACAATTTAATAATTGACAAAATAATAAAAAATTTAACGTTGTTTTTTGGGCATAATTCCCGCTGTAGTTTTAAATAGATTGCGCCGCGATAGGTCACGTGACTCGTGAGAACCAATGGTTTTCGGCGTCAATCTAAAATGCTCCAAATTGAATGATGTCGGAGGAAGATTATCTTTTAAAAACTTAAAAATCAGTCTGTTTATTACACAGAGCTATCATATGACTTCAGAAAAGTTGGAATATTATCGTACGGGACTTTTTTGTGCTTTTGGAGCATATAAATGACTCTGAGGATCCACGTTAATTGTTTGGAGAGGTGCTTTCCTTTATGCAAGAAAGAAAACAGCAATGTTGAAACAGCATGTGGGTGAGTAAATGATGACAACATGCACTATTTTCAAAACTGGACCACTGGTGCGGGCGGTCGCATTGCAGGAGGGCAATTGCTTACCTTGTTCAGCATTTAGACGAATATAAATGAGTATCTGAAGGCAATTAAAGGGCACTTGCTTTATATTATTAATATGCATTATTTGGGTGGTGGCTATTTCCGCACTGACCAATAGTATTCCGACTCTCTAGCGCGTCATATCTTTACGCTCGGTGACGTGCTGCTCTTGCGGAACAGGGTGTCAGCGTCTTTTCTGCGGCTGAAGCAGCTAGATTTAAAACCAAAATTATAGGTTAACAACCATACATTTATCCTCATATGCAATAATAGCCTCTTGAATGTATTGGAGATGTCGGTGACTGACTGGTACGCGCATAAGTCGCTGGAAAATGGCGTGTTTTGGATCCAGGAGCGTTTTTATGAATCGGGGAACAGGGCGAATATCTGGCTCATACGCGGGTCCCATCAGGACGTCGTCATAGATACCGGACTGGGTTTACGGAGTCTGCCTGAATACATCTATAGTAAAGGGCTGCTAGGGGACGATTCGAAGCGCAAGAACCCGCTTTTAGCCATCGGCACGCATGTGCATTTTGATCACTCGGGCGGGCTGCATCAGTTTCAACAGGTGGGCGTGCACAAGGCGGAGGTGGATGCTCTGGCTAACGGTGACAACTTTGAGACCGTGACATGGTTATCTGACCGCGAGATCGTGGAGGATCCAGCGCCTGGATGGCGAGCAAGCCAGTATAGAGTGACGGCTGTTACGCCAACCCATATATTACAAGAAGGTGGGGTGTTAAATTCTCTCTCTCTCTCTCTCTCTCTCTCTCTCTCTCTCTCTCTCTCTCTCTCTCTCTCTCTCTCTCTCTGCATTATTTAGCTAATTTTGGTTCATGCCTAATCTACTCCAATAACAGTAGTAAAATGCACTGCATTGCATGACTTCATTTTGGGCAACCTTGCTTAATATCTTTGAAGAGCTAGAGAAAGATCGAAACAAATCAGATCATATTAGACTCACCAGAGACATGTCAGTGGTTAGTGAAAACCAAGCTCACTGTCTAATGTGGCTTTATAATTTCCCTGATGGTGGAGATACACCATTATAGTGGACCATTGGCAGAAACCCAGCAGAATCAGAGTAAAGCTTTGAGTAAAACGCACATGATTGATTGACCTCCTCCCCCATTATTCTCTGTGAATGGACTACTATGCAATGAATTGCACTGCATATGAATATGTTTTTCAGTGAACAAATTATTCTTTCACCTCACAGTGTATCTTCAGATATTGAGGTGACATAGACTTTAAGCTAGAGTCCAGGTTCCCATGTCCCTGGAAAAACCTTTAAAAGGTGTCATATATATATATATATATATTAGTCAGCTGGAAATATTTAATCAGTTAGAAATTGCTCTTTGTGAGTACATAATTATCCAGTAATTGACTGTAAAAGTCAGTGCAGAAAGGGTGTGTGAATCCTGAATTATTTATGATAAACAGACCATGTGCCTTTAACCCTTTTTGTAAATGTTTGTGGATGTTTCAAAGCATACCTTATTCAGATATGTCACTGTGTGTTAGTATATCCAATAGACAGATATTTGCTCTAAAACTTGTGTAAGGGTATTATTAAAACCTTTTAACTAAAATGTATTGTGCTTGGACCAGGATATCTCAGCTGTAGTAATAATAAACTAAAGCTAAAACGTATGTTACAAATCCCTCTCTTTTTCATAACTTGTCCATCAGTCGATACAGCTTCTGCTGTGTCAGTGCTGCAATGCAGTGACAATATCCAGTTCCCACATTCCACATTTCCTTCCTTTCTTCCTCCTCCTTGTGTTCCCAGGCGACGTTATCAACCTTGGGGACCGGCAACTTTCTGTTCTCCACATGCCGGGCCATTCCAGAGGAAGCATTTGTCTCCATGACAAGGAGAACAAGATGCTGTTCAGTGGAGACGTGGTCTATGATGGTTCCATGATTGATTGGCTTCCCTACAGCAGGATCAGCGACTACATCCGTAGCTGCGAAAGGCTGGTAGAGATGGTCGATAAAGATGAGATTGACTTGGTCATGCCTGGCCATTTTAACACTTTTGGGAGCAAACGGCTGCACCGGTTAGCCTCCAACTACATGGCTAGTGCCGGCGCCTGCCACAGAGCCTCCACCTGCGTGGTGAAGTCTATCGCCAGCCTGGCACTTCGAGCCTCCAATTCAAGAAGTGCCTGCTAATAGTTATGATCCAGACTACTATGCAACAACATATGTCATTGCAGACCTCAATATAGAGCATAGTGAAAACACTGAGTAATACAGTGCGCTAATGATACACAGTTTGATAATAGTATTTGTGTTGATCATGGTTCAAAATAATGAGGGAAATAAGCTGCAAAATATCCATCAAAGCGTCAAATAGAGCAGTAGACATTAGCATATTTTTTAAAGGTGCTGTGTGTAATTTTCACCATTAAAATAGTTTCTTCTATATCCCAGTTTAATATGTAAAGACATCTATAAGACTACTAAAAAAAACACTAAAAGTGATAATCACTGTGGATGCTTGGCATTTTTAGCTGCCCAATTCATAGTTTTCAGTCATGTGACTGGCGTGGAGACATAGAGGGCAAAACGTCCATAGAACTGCATTACAGACCTGTCAGTTTTCCATCTCAAAAAGAAAGAAAAAAACAACAACATGTGAACAAAATGCAAGTTTTGGTAACTTGTGTTCAATATAATGTACCTGCTTCAGTCACTAAAAAACACTAAAAACTAGGGCTGGGAGAAAAAATCGATTCACTTAGCTATCGCGATTATTTTTTATTTTTATTTTTGTGATTCTAAAATCTATTTTTTTTTATTCCAGAATTAAATATTAAAGTTCAAATATGAACACTGATGTCTACGATAGCGATCAAAATCTTGAAAGAAACTCGGTGCTTAAAATAACGCATTTATCGATTAGCCTACATTGTTGTGACAAGTGACTGTTAAAAAATGTATTTGTTATTAAATATTTTATTCAAGAGAATGTAGTATGGTATGATGCTTCTGAAATAAAAGTCAGAACGATGTGATGATTTGTTTTTGTAAATATGACTCATCTTATAGGCTACATCATGTACAGTCTGTATAAGTGTATGATTTAACTTTTCCCGATGGTCTAGTGTTAAAATAATTGCAGTATATTGCAATATCGAATCGCAATACTTGTAGAATCGCAATTCTTAAAAAAATCGCAATACATATCGTATTGGCACCCAAGTATCGTGATAGTATCGAATCGGGAGATAGGTGTATCATCCCAGCCCTACTAAAAACAGTGGGACATTCTAAAACGCTTAATGTGAAAAATACTTAAAGTGCCTTAATGTACTTAAATAGTGGTGTTGAAAGGTCACATTCAGTGTTCACCTTGTTAATGATGCATACTATACAGGCGAGCAGATGAGGCCAGAACATTGCAAAGCGTTATATGATTTAGCGTATTCTTAAAAATGGTTTTCTATGGGAAAACGCTTAATGAGAAACTCTGCATTGCATTTATATTCTGAGTTCATCTGCTAGCCTGTACATAGTATGCATACACTGAATTTTGTCTTTTAATATCACTGTCTTACATTAGTACTTAGTGCAAACCTGGTAAAAATGACTGGTGAGCAATGGAGGAAAGCCTTGTTTTCCCTCCAGGTGTGCATTCCTGTGTGACATCACATGAAAACTAAGAATATAGTAATGTTTCCCCTCCTCCCCTCACCCCAAACAAGTTAAACGCAAGCTCCACCCCACAGCCAATTTCATTGGTCAACTCAGTCACGCATTCACTTGGCAAGAAAAGGTCAGACTTCATGGTTTCAGTTCAGAGTTCAGGAAAATCATAGATGGGTCCGATTGAGACAAACAGTAATGCTATCTATCTGGATGTACTACCAATGCTATATACAACGCATATTACATAATTACACACTGTACCTTTAATAAATAATTTCATTAACATTTGGTTTAATCGTGAGACTTGTCTACAGATGGTATGTTTAAAGATCAAAATCCCAATAAGGCACACTGTAGCTAAGCTGACATAATTACACTTCCAATCACCAGTGATCTGATCGGTTTTAGGTCAATCATCTCTGAAGAGACAGCAATTTGTTAGCTAAATTGGGAGTTAAGGTGAATTAGTAGCATACTATTGACTTGTCTCTATGGAAGTCTCTGCATGAGATATTGATGTAGCACTGCATGGATGGACGCAGCATCATTCTATTATTCTATAGGCTCAGAGTGGATTGTGTTGTGTATTTGATCAAAGTGCATTGCTTGCAAACAAAATCATAATCTTTCAGCAGAATATTAGTCAGGAAAAATGATTAGCCTTGACAGAAAGATGCCTGAACTGTGATTTTTGTTTGGTTTAGTTCCATAACACTGCCTCCATATATATAAGTAGTTCTCTTTGCCGTGTGCTTATTTGCAAACTGCACAAAAATTGTGATTTATTTGTATTAGTAATTTTGATATTGAAGCACAGAAGTCAGTGTGGGTGACAGACAGTAGTAGTTTGTGGTATGAGGCTTTTTTCCCCTCTGAGTAAGTCACTGCCTTAGTTGAATCTGACATATGTTAGGCCCTCCTCTTTAGTATTAAAATGTGAAAATATCATGTTTTGTGAGTGTATGAGATGTTGGGGAAGCTATGAGAATGACTGACATCAAGTCACTCATTTATGTGGCCAAACTATAATATGCTGCTTAACTATTTTTATGTAATTTTCATAACTGCTGAAATGTCATTTTCACTTAGTATCATAAAAGGAGAGTAGAATGTGTTTGTGTGAATGTGATGGACATGGATATATGTATTATGAATCTACAGTTGAAGTGAGCTTGTACAGTACAGTATATGTGCACTGTTTCTGCTCAGGAATCCCTTGAATCCAGGCAAAATGAGCAGAGCTATACATGCAACACTATTTTTAGTGCCTCTTGGAGAGTAAACAAATGAATACCTCGCAATGCCATGACAACAGCTTTTGTAATAGCCAGGCACCTGTTTAACAATATACTCACTTTCAATTCTGTATAGTTTGAGTCTGTGTTATTCTTCTCTTTCTGTGTTGCTTGATATTTCATTTATGCTTATTTCATGTGTAGTTGTGCAATGTGTTGAGAGAGAATTTCACTGTAATATTAGTATTTTGCCCCTTTGAGCAAAAGTAATATGACCACAAGATGGAGACATTGACCCTGTTATGCCTGCATATTACTAGTCGCTTTGGAGATGGAGCGCTGAAGTAGTTGAGCATCAAACTGAGGTCAGTGCTATTTGGCAGCAAACCCTCCATTTTAAAATTCTCTAAATTTATAAGTTGGCACGTCCTTCTTTTAAAAAACTTGACGTTTCTCACATATCACTAAGTCAACCGCACGCCTTATCCCCTTAGGCTAGTAATGATGGATTGGATGTGACATTAATTTCCTTACAAATCTCTTGAAATATTTTTTGGGCCAAGTTTTGTCCTGACAGTGTGTCTTTTGAAATGCATACGTTTGGCAGTCATGGATCTGGTTGAAATTCCACAGTACTGTTTGACACAGCTTTCAGTCAGGGTGAATTGATGGTTGTTGACAGATGGCTAATTATATCCAGGGGACTATTTGTCTGACTTGACCTACAAGAGGTGGTTACTGTTATTTTTAAAGGTGATAGGGCTCAAATGAAATGATGAAGGAGGTTCCAGGAGAAAAGGGAAATTCAGGCTCTATTCACATACAAACTTGATTAGATTTTGGTCAGCCTACATGATGGACATGAAAAAAAATGGACCTACAAGTTGGCTATTTTGTCCTTTTGGTTTGATTTGAGTCCTTTTTAATGCTAAAAACATTTGAAGTTAATCAGGATTTGCATGTATTTTTATTGTTTTTGAACTGAAAATCACATCAGGCTTCTTGAATGGTTTATACTGTATGTACCCTGAACCTAGAAATTCATGAAAAAGTATTGACCAGAAAGTTAACAGTTGAAAATACCAAACCGAAACTGTAAACATGGGAAGAAAAACCCAAACAAATGCCACCGTGATTCTAGACGTCACTTCGTGAACCTACAATTGAACTATAATGCCATCTTGCATTAGTGAAAGTGATAGAGAGCCTGTAACTAACATGCCAGATTTCGTCAACTTTTCTCTCCTCCCGCTGGCTGTTTTTCCCTCTAACCCCACTTCAGTAACAAGACATTGTATCCCGCAGGCAGCCAGACGGACATTTGATGCGTGGTCGCCGCTGGGGAAGCGTTGTTTGACATTCAGCTGCTCCCTACATTATCTGCTAATTGACAGCCCCTATCTGCCCTCCGGCGAGCCAAGATGACACGTGTGGGAAGGGCCGAGGTGAGGGGGAGAATAGGGAAGTGCCAATCACCAGCAGATTATCAGAGCGAAAGGGTGGTAACGGAGCCTTAATATGACCTGGCTGCTGCAGGTTTTGTGGGTTAATGGTTGGTGGTGCAACAGCAGCAATGTGATGACCTCTTCCTCCAAAGTAATACACATACTCATTGAAACAATTGTGTTTTAGTCTTTCAGATCTATAATGGCCTTCTCATTCACATGTCCTTGAGGTCTAACAGACCATGAGCTGTCCTATTTGTCAATTTAAAGACATGGAATTAAAATTCATCTAGTTTCTAAATGCATGCTGTTCATCTTACTGTGAACGATTCGTAAATGCAAATGTTTTTTTTGTTTTTTTAAAGATTCCATGGAAACAACAGACTTCTCTCTGGTGACCTATCCCGGACTTTACCAATTATTTAAGGTGCGTCTCAATCAGCTCCCTAACTACCTGGGTCGTGAATCAGTATAATCGTGTACATGAATTCGGGCACTGGTAAGGACAGTAAGGACCACTACACATTTGGGACACTGATGAGTGATGACTATTTCCGGCAACATGACAACGTCCTCATTGTACAAAATCATTTATGAACAACAAAAGAACTGATATCTTTCTGACATTATTTCTAGATGTTATTTAAAGTACATTATGATAAATAATTTGTTATTTACATATACATGCAACATTTCAGCTGTAAATAAATGATAAATGTTAGCTAGATTATGTCTATTACCTCTCTAGCGATGTCTTTTTAGGGAACGTTTCAGTGCACTGGTAGAATTTTGTGACTGAGACAGCCCTTAAAATGACCGACTCACTGATCAGTGCCCTGACTACTGAACTGATTGAGACGCACCCTTGGTCTGCTTAAACCCCGCCCCTTTCTTACAATTGTGTTCAATATTGCATTCAGATCTGCCTCCATCCAATCAACAACCGATGAATAGAACCAAGCTCTTTATTTTTTTATTTTTTCGATAATCTGTTTCACTTGGATGTATCACAATAAGGAAGACATGATCTGACTCTATTTAGTTTAACAGTTTTGGTGGTGAGTCAATTGTCAGGTAAATCTGAGAGCATTTTGCATGATATGCTTTAGCTTGCCAACGGTTAGCATGGTAAAACCTTTTCAGAAAAGTTTTGTCTCTTCCTTTATTGAAAGACTGTCTGCAAGACAAATAATCTGCTTTGAACAATAGTGATTTTTTATTTATTTATTTTTTTAGGTGTTGTAGAGAGATTAAAAGCCCCCATACCCTCAAATGCGGCATTATTTAAGGGGACAGCCATTTGTAGTGGTGTCCGAAACCATAGTGGACGTTATTGAGTGCACTTATTCAATTCCACATTGCACTGCAATAACAAGTGTACAACCGATATACGCTCACCGGCTGTCCAAATTCACTCTCTCTTTTTCAATCACTCTTTCAAGTGTGAACAGAATTAGTGGGCGATTTCAGATTCAGCCCAGGACTTTATTTTTTCTGGATTTTGTATTTTATGCTCTGTGGTGTGGTACTCCCTCTGGGTGTCTGTCAGGACTCTGTGATCAGATGACTGCTTTTTGAAATGGTGACAGTAGTAGAAAAGGCTGTTGGACGTCATTAACTAGATGTTGCACACCTACAGTATTTCTAATCTAAATCGCACTAAATTTTTGAATGCGGAGCTGCAAGTCAAGGTGGATTCACCGAAACACAGTTTTGTGTGCTGTAGTGTGTATTTGATTTATATAATGTGTAATATGTTAGGTACCCTATTGAAGGGCCATACTTTAGCCTACATGCTTTACATACCTTTCTAAGAAACAGGGATTATGTGGACTTTATGCAACCTAATAATAAAGGACTTCCTTAAAACAGACTAGTCAGTTTATATATATATATATATATATATATATATATATATATATATATATATAATATATATATTGCACTGGACTGCTACTCAACATTACATGCAGCACTATGTCGAAGGAACTGCAAAGGGTTAAAGGCATGCGTTTGGATTATGACTATAGTGATGTCAAATCTGTCTGAGTTTCCAGCAGCAGACCTTTTAGACCTACGGCGATATACAATAAAAACAGGCAACAAGTCTAGAACCTATAGAACAAACCATGCTAGACAGTAGACAGACACTAGTAACACTATACACACTTGTAACTGCAATAGTCATAGCATAGACTGTTGATGTGGTTAAACAGAGCTTTGGGTTTAGGCAGCAAATTTGGAAAGTTGGGTATTGGGTGACGGGACGATTTCTGTCATGCGGATTTGAGTAGTCTGACAGCTTGTGACAAGAAACTTCCATAGTCTAGTGTTTTAGCCTGGATTCACTTTAGCCTCGCTCCAGAAGTTAGGAGTGTGAACATGTCATGAAAAGGGAATGAGGGATCATGCTTTATGCTGCTGGACTTCCACTACCTCTCAATGTAGATATCTCACCAAAAGGCTCCTGCAATGAACTAGGACTGATGTTGTTGAAGGGATAATTCACATAAAAATGAAAACCCTGCCACCATTTACTCACCCTTATGTCTTTTCAAACCTGTATAACTTTCTTCTGCAGAACACAATTAAAAATTGTTGGTGGCCACATAGTTTTGGCTGCACAATTAATCGTTAAAAGATTGCGATTTTGATTCAAACACCCACGCTTCTCATTCCTAAATGACAACGATTCACCTGTGTCTGTTAAACCTATATCAAAATCAGACATGAACATTCAAATATGCGTTTGTAGTTATCATACATGGGTATGAAACGGCTTCATAAACAGTCTTCACCACACAGTATTGTTATTTCGGTGTTACAATAATTCAAATTAATATAGAAATACTGGGATACAAGTTTATACTGTAGTTCAAATATAAACACTGATGCTAGGATAAAAGTTTACAGTTTTGATATAAACACTGATGATAGAATACTAAACTCAAAGTAGAGCAAAACGCTATGGTTACAGGTGGCGACAAGTGACCGTTATAAAATGTATTTGTAATGTGTCATTGAATCATTCATTGAAACCAATTTTTTTTGTTTCAATTCAAAACCAAGTAATTCATTCAAATTAATTAAACATTAATTAATTGACTGCAGCAATTAAAATATGGTCAGACTCAGAACCTCTAGTAAATGTTATTTTGATTAGGTGTGTGTTCAGAATCATGGGAGAATCGTTATCTCTGTTTGAAAAAAAAAAAAAAAAAAAAAAATTGTGATTCTCAATTTATCCAGAATCATGCTGTTCTAGTGACCATTGGCTTCCATTATTTATTTATTTATTTATTTATTGTTATATATATATATATATATATATATACACTGCTCAAAAAAATTAAAGGAACACTTTGAAAACACATCAGATCTCAATGGGGAAAAATATCATGCTGGATATCTATACTAATATGAACTGGGTAATGTGTTATGAACAAAAGGATGCCACATCGTTTGATGGAAATGAAAATAATCAACCTACAGAGGATTGAATTCAAAGACACCCCGGAAATCTAAGTGAAAAAATTATGCAGCAGGCTTGTCAATTTTGCTGAAATTTTATTGCAGCAACTCAAAATGGTTCTCAGTAGTTTGTATGGCCCCCACGTGCTTGTATGCATGCCTGACAACGTCGGGACATGCTCCTACTGAGACGACGGATGGTGTCCTGGGGTATTTCCTCCCAGATCTGGACCAGCGCATCACTGAGCTCCTGGACAGTCTGAGGTGCAACCAGGTGATGTCAGATGGACCGAAACACAATGTCCCAGAGGTGTTCTATTGGATGTAGGTCAGGTGAGCGTGGTGGCCCTTCAATGGTATCATTCCTTCATCCTCCAGGAACTGCCTGCATGCTCTCGCCACATGAGGCCGGGCATTGTTGTGCACCAGGAGGAACCCAGGACCCACTGCACCAGCATAGGGTCTGACAATGGATCCAAGGATTTCATCCCAATACCTAATGGCAGTCAGGGTGCCATTGTCTAGCCTGCAGAGGTCTGTGCGTCCCTCCATGGATATGCCTCCCCAGACCCTCACTGACCCACCACCAAACCGGTCATGCTGAACGATGTTACAGGCAGCATAACATTCTCCACGGCTTCTCCAGACCCTTTCCTGTCTGTCACGTGCTCAGGGTGAACCTGCTCTCATTTGTGAAAACCACAGGGCACCAGTGGCGGACCTGCCAATTCTGGTGTTCAATGGGAAATGCCAATCGAGCTCCCTGGTGCTGGGCAGTGAGCACAGGGCCCACTAGAAGACGTCGGGCCCTCAGGCCACCCTCATGAAGTCTGTTTCTGATTGTTTGGTCAGAGACATTCACACCAGTGGCCTGCTGGAGGTCATTTTGTAGGGTTCTGGCAGTGCTCATCATGTTCCTCCTCGCACAAAGGAGCAGATACCGGTCCTGCTGATGGGTTAAGGACCTTCTACCGGCCTGTCCAGCTCTCCTAGAGTAGCTGTCTGTCTTCCTGGAATCTCCTCCATGCTCTTGAGACTGTGCTGGGAGACACAGTAAACCTTCTGGCAATGGCACGTATTGATGAGCCATCCTGAAGGAGCTGGACTGCCTGCGCAACCTCTGTAGGGTCCAGGTATCGCCTCATGCTACCAGTAGTGACACTGACCCTAGCCAAATGCAAAACTGGTGAAAAACAGTCTGAAAAAATGAGTAGGGAAAAAATGTCAGTGGCCTCCACCTGTAAAACCATTAGCCCATCTAGTGCACCTGCTGTTAATTTCATTAACACTAAAGCAGCTGAAACTGATTACCAACCCCCTCTGTTACTTAACTGACCAGATCAATATCCCAGGAGTTTAACTGACTTGATGCTATTCTCTGATTAAAAAGTGTTCCCTTTATTTTTTTGAGCAGTGTATATATATATATATATATATATATATATATATATATATATATATATATATATATATATATAAAAAATAAATAAATAAATAAATAAATAAAAGATTTCTCTAAATATCTTTTATGTTCCACGGAGGAAAAAGTCATTCAGGTTTAGATGAATTGAGGGTGAGTAAATGATTACATAATTTTGGTTAAGATATCCATTTAAGCAGATTTAAAGGTAATTTTGTCTTAATGTCTTTAGTCTCTATGCTTTTGTTGTCCACATTTAATACATTAGTGATCTGATTTGTTGGCAAGGGGCATTAATGCCATTGAACCATATATTAATATAATTTAACCACCCAGTGAACTGAGATTTAAGGCCCTTCCAAGTTTTAACTGCTTAACGGATAAAACTGATCCCTCTAAATAATTTTTATGAACAGATTTATCAGTGTTGGCTTACAATTTATAGTGTATTTGTTGATGGAGACGATCTTAACTGAAAGTGAAATGGCACGACAAAAGAGATGAGCCTAATTATGAACCTAAAATTCAGAGGCAGTAAATTCTGGAAAATTCTCTGGCAAATCACACTCTATACCATCACAGTGAAAAAGTAATTTCCCTCAACCACCCAGACACAGCTGAACAATGAGACTCGAGGATTAAACAGTCATTCTCTCTTGGAGTGAAGAACAAAGGGAAAAAAAGGAAATATGGTTTGTTTAAGCTGCCCACAATTTCATTTTGTGGATTTTTCTGACATGATTTCCATAAGGAGGGATTTTTCTTTCAAGATACCATTTCTACTGTCGCCATCAGACATCACGTCATCTTGTTTCTGGAGCACAAAACCTTTTTTATTTTTTTTTCTTCCTTTCTGGTGTCTGATTAAATCTATGATTTATTGTGGATGAATCTTCACATTTGAAAAACACAGGGGAATGTAAGATGTAGCTAAATTAAGTACGTGTTTGCCTTTTTCTTTTTAGTAGATTTTATAAAAGAAAAGAAAAAAGAGTGAAATATTTGCTTTGAGCCGGGTACAGTCTAGCTATATAGCAACCCAAATGGCTGTTTGCCATTTTATTTTCCTTGAGTTTCGAGATTTTTATTTTTATTTTGTAAAGCCTTGAACCGTGACACTCAGTTTCAGGCTGTGGGAAGGGGAGACTAGGAACTGTGTTTACATTTTATTTCATAAACAACTGAAAATGTACTTGCCATGACCATAATACTCAAATCATAACCCAGTGTATCTCAAATATGGGAACATGGAAATTTGTGTAGAACATTAGGAAGTACTAAAACACTGATATAAGGTATCATTGTTTTAGTCATTTTCTCTTGTACATGGTTGAAATGTCCCGCCATATTGGGACATACATCCAAGTGAAATATGTAGGTATGGGGCTTGGTTCAATGCATCGGTTGGTAATGGGATAGAGGCAGATCTGAATCCAAGTTTGCAATTGATTGTTGGTTAGGTTTAAGGGGACTAAATGATTGGAGGAGTCAGAGTACGTCACAAGAGAGTGTCATTTCACAGGAAGATCCAATTTTGATTTAAAAACTACAAGGTAAAAAAAAAAAGAAAGGAACTTGCACAGGTGAATCTGGAGACACTTGACTATTATGAATGCAATTTGATACTTACGACTGATCTTGCCCAAACGTGCCGAGTCAGACAATTGCGTCCAGTCGATTTTCACAGTTGGTGTTTGGAGTTGGTGCTCCAGTCGTTGGAAACAGTCTGTAAGTGTGTTCAGTTCAGTTTTAGAATGTATCAGCTTGTCCTTAAGTGTGTCCCTGGCATAAGTTGTTCAGATCAATTACATGCATTTAGAAAATACTGTGAACTTTAATTCCATGCCTACTTTAAAATATAGGTCCCACTAACACTTTTGCTTTTATTATTTGAAATGGATTTTTACTAAAATATTTTTTTTCCTATAATATATTAATCAGCTGCTAAGTCAAGACCAATCTTTATATACTTTAGTAATATGATGTTCACATGTATTATAAAGGTTCAGTCCTTCTATATCAGTAATTAGAGTTTCAATTAGTGTTTCAATTGCCCCCATGCACCTCAATATGAGAGAAACTATATCAAGGAACCTGTCAGCAACAGAAGCAGTTACCATTTATGCATCTCACTAAAGAAACGTTCTGTTAAAATTGCCCCGGTCTCTCTTTACTGCCTAGGCTGCATTTAACTTTTGTAAAATTCAGTGAAATGTTAGTGAATGTCAGTAACTTCTTATGGAGAATATGTTTTGGACATCTACAACCACACAGGATTAAGAGCAGAACTTTGATTGTTTTAAAAAATATTAATAGTTTGCATAAAACATAATAACTTTGGGACAGAAGAAAATGATATGATAAGTAGCCCATATGCCAGACATTAGGTGGGTTCATAAGATGTCAGGGTGTTCAAGGGTCCAAATGTTCTCTAGACATAATCACAGGGGCTGTGGCTCAACCTCTGCTGCCAGACGCTCTGCCTTCTCCTGAGCGGACAAATTTCACAAGTAGAAATAATGAGTTGCTACTCTGGCATCTCTCTGAGAAGCAGGGGTGAGACGGGGCATGAGAGGGAAGACCTGTCCACATTAAGCCCAACAGAGAACCCAGGAGAGAAACCATGCATGCAAATGCAAGATCTTCCTGGGCTTGATCACAAACATGCCTTAAAGTTTTCTTCTCTCTTTTTTCCCCCCTCCTTGTTCTTCCCATTCTGCTCATTAAAACAGATCTGTGAACTCCGACAGGAAACGCACAGGAAGTGAGAACAAGCGTTCAATTGACATTTCAGATTTTTGCGAATTTCCCTAAAAATATGCTCTTAATGGATAGACTAGCCTCATTTGAAGCGTGTCATATACTCTCCTTAACAGCATCTCGGCTACATAACACAGACTATGTCTTTGGAGTAATTCGACGTGTCATCCATTCCTGTGCAGCCAGCTGATAGGGGGCAAAGAGCTAATGATTAATACCATGATATAATGGGCAGGAAAAAAAAGATGGCAAGTTCACCATGGAGGCGTCTCCTGAACCTGACCGATAGCAGCAGGGTGCAGGCAGATAAACAGGAAACAAACCCCCTCAAATCCACTTTCGGTAAGACGCGTGGAACAGGAGACGCAATGCCAATAAATAACGATGCTTTATTGCTTCGCTCTGATTGGCTATGGTAAATATAACGGCATATCTCCAGCTAACAGCACGGCCACAGGTATTTTCGGCAATATTTGACAGGTCTAAAGACGAGACCCGTTGGATTACAGGTTGTATAATGTCGTTACATCATCACTGCAATACTAACTTGGTGAAACTTTGTTTAAAAAGTGCCTACAAAACAAGACAAAGCAGGCAGAGGTGAAGAAATGATTTGTCTTCATGCTAAATACTAATATTTGAGCGATTATACTGCCATTATGCTCACGCTAGCTGACAGTGTGAATGGTAAAAAGCTTGTAAGTGGTAAGTATTAGCAGCTGGCCAACCGCACAGGAACAATGCGCTTTCACATAAGCGGACACCCTTTATTTGTTTTGTCTAAAATTTGAGTAGCAACGAACAGAAACACAGGCTCTTGGGTGCTTTACGCACTGTGCTGTTTACAAGCAATTGTAATTATAGTCTGCATTTATACAACCGATCAGGCACAGTGGAATTGAGATCATAAAACCATCAGGACGACCCTCATTAGCACTGCCGTTTTTCTTTTAAATTGCCACTGTGCATGAGGCCGATGATCGCTTCCATATGGCTTTGGTCATCTCTAATAAATAGCATCGCATTTCTCCTGCTCGGAGTGATCCAAATTTAACAGAAACCTCAAGCACTCCTCTAATACGCTCGACATGTCCAGGATTTCCTCCCATTTATCGAAGGATTGCTGGCTGGAGTGTTTTCACTGCTGCTCTTATATGTATTTGGAAGGAGCTGATGGTAGTTTTTGTGGATCACAGGCCCAGATTCACTTCCTCTGTCAGTGGGCTGCAGTTTCCATTACTCAAATGGAAGAAGCAGTAAAGAGTGGCCAGTGTGTAGATGTGTGGTCCACTGGCTGATGAGTGCGTCCCTGCCACTACACTTAGTCCCCAAAAGATGAGGAACTTTTGAGAACATTGATAGTACAATATGAAGCATGTAATCGCAAAAGGTCAAATGGTCACCAAATCAGCATATTAGAATGATTTCCGAAGGATCATGTGACACTGAAGATTGGAGTAATTTAGCTTTGCCATCAAAGTGATGATAAAAAAAAAAGTTATTTTAATAATACTTCACTTAATACTGTTTACTTTATTTTTGATCACAAAAGCAGCCTTGGTGAGCATAAGAGAGAAAACGCTACCATTCAAAATGTTTTTGCAATTAGTCTAAGTGATTTATAAAATAAGTTTCGCCTTTCACCACAGATTTTTGAGCTATCAGTGTATTTCTTCCAGGAAAAAATTTAAATAATAATAATGTGATTGTTATGTGTATATGCATATGCAAAAGTCTAAAACACTCTTAATTGTGCTGTCATTTTTTTTAACGACTCATTTATTGGTATCACTCAATTTTGGATGTATGTATATATATATATATGTATATATATATGTGTGTGTATATATGTGTGTATATATGTGTGTATATATATATGTATATATATGTATACATACATATATATACATACACATGGATGGATATTACAAGTGGAACACAAAAAGAGTTACTCAAAAAATGAATCCTTTGTTAGGAATATCATTTCAAAAAATGAAACAAAGAAAATAGAATATCAGTGCAACTACCTCCATTAATTACACTGGTAGACGTTACAGTAAGACTGGCGCTTTGTTTCAGATTTTTGCCAGATGGGCGCATGACACCCTACATTCTGTCAGAATGGCTCATGTCTTTGGCTCACGGAGACCTGGAAGGCCCAGGCAGATGTCCATCAAAGTGACAGGGCCTGGCGCTTCCAGCTACAGGATCATGGGTAAAGGGAGAGCAGGCGGCGGTTAAGGCTTTACCCAGAGCCACAGCAACACCATGTCCAAGTGTTAGCAGATGATGCACATTTCAGACACGCTAATTCAAGACGTCAGTTCAGCCATGAAACCATTTCTTCCTGCTCTCTTTCGCTGCCCTGCCACTCAGACAGCCAAGGGTTTATCTTCAACACAAAGGGCGGGGGAACGCGCCACAATAGAAGCCTCGAGGGATCGGGACAAGGAGGCACACGGGGTTACTGTCTGTATGGAGGACAGTTTTGAAAGAGGATTTACTTTATTTTAAAGTTTTTTTTTTTTTTTATGTTTGGATTTCGTATTTACACTTTTGTTTGCATCATCAATAATGAAAATGTATTAGCCTACTCATTATGATAGACTGCATTAGGAAAACATTATGCTTTCTGCAGATTTTGGGCCATAACAATATACAGGTCAATTGTCTACTGGTTTTGCTTCAGGACCTATTTTTCTTTTCTTTTATTTTTTTTACAATAAGCATTAAGTGGCGACCTTATATGGTACTGAATTTGTGCATAACCTATATGAGAAGTGTTTTCTCTCTTTTGAAAAGTTAGCCTGTTTATTTTGCTGTCAAATATAAGGCTAGATTGTGATTTTTCTTTTTTTCGTCCCCCCCGTGATGCCTCCTGTCAAAACAAACCTCTGATGATGATGATGATGATGATGATGATGAATCAATGACAACACACATCTTAGTTTGTTTTGTCATATCTTGCTGTCAGGTCAAACTACAGATGATCTGCAGTCTCTGCAAAATGATTTGTTTTGAAATCAAAAACTAGTTATATCACGTCAAAGAGAAGTAACATTGAGGACATTATTATGTCTATAAAAAGACCAGGTTGAGTGCACGTATTCTGACTACTACTTCCTGTTCTCAGCCTTTAAATTAACAGCCTCCCTCAGAGACAACAGTTTTATTACTTTTACCAAAGACAGTGTTTAATCTGGCTGAATAGGCCGAAACACAAATCTTAAGGTTTATAGAGTTTC
This sequence comes from Abramis brama, assembly GCF_963993115.1. NCBI lineage: Eukaryota > Metazoa > Chordata > Actinopteri > Cypriniformes > Leuciscidae > Abramis > Abramis brama. Next base: position 30,553,766 of record NC_139967.1, on the reverse strand, counting down.
TGCAGTTTTTGAGTGGATTTGTTGCATTGATTTATTCAAATGTTTTATTGTGATTATTTTCCAGTGTGAAGAGTTTTTTGCACATAGACCTTAACAACTGAAAACACACCGTACAACAGCTCGTCGGCCAGACTACTAAGCACATCATTGCCATGGAAGCAAACATATAGACAAAATTCATGGCAAGATCTATATATGTGCCCATTAGACTATGGAATATCATAAAAATAAAAGATGGGCTTGACAAAAGCTTATTCTATGACCGTTAAATACCGGGTGTAACATATACTGGATGTGGAAACTGTAATGGCTTCATATGAAAATAAAAAGGTTTTGGACCGTAATAGTTGTGGTACCGTTTCAAAGCTTCCTTTAGAAGTCATTTATGGCAAAGGCTTTTAAATTCTCTTAACTGTCCTACACAGTGGTCCTTCCTCGCTCAGGACAATATATTTTGCAGGTGTTGTTCGGGCATACAGTATTAGTCACTGCCATTCTTTAGCACCCAGGTTTGTCATTCAGTGTTCGTGTCACACGCACTGCAGTATTTATTACCGAATTACGATATGTTATTGTGGTAAACCTATAATGGCACGAAAAGGGTACGTTATAATTCTTTTCATGGAATGACTTCAAAGTACTCAGAGCACTTGTGCAGCATTTAGGAAAATATGGGGAATTTTATGAGAGATTTAGAATAAGTAGTGCACCTGGTTTAGTTTCTGTACATCTCACTTGCTTGCTCTCTCGCTCTAATGCACAAAGAGAGGGAGCACAAGCTCACTGTCTTCTCATGAACACCTGGATTTGATCAGATCCAGATGTTGCTGTTCGTTAAGATCATTATGAGCACTAAAACAAAGAGGATAAAATAAAACCTTTGTAGATGAATAAACTTGACAATGTATTCCACAGTATTTTGTAGATACTGTGAAACTTTCATAAAAAAAAAAAAAAATATATATTTTATTTTGAAATTATATTTATGAATAACCTTTAAGCCCCAAGACAAAAAATTAATTGTGGCACAATCGTTTTGCTGAAATGCAGTCCAGTATAATGTTGGGATTTGTATGTCTGTATTGTTTAATCATTGTTATTTTTATGATCATGAGTGGCATTGTATGTGGTTCTTAAAATGTACAGAACTTTGGTCAACAGACTGTTTTTTTTTTTTTTTTTAAATGGTGCAATAAATATATATTTGTATATATCCCCAAGTAAAGCCTATAATAAAGGTTTTTAATACTGTAATATATGTGTGTTACAGTGGAAGTATTTCATAAGGCAACATCCACTAATATATTTCTGGATGTTTACTTTCCAAAGCACCCAGTTTGTTGTTGTTTTTTAATTCCACATGCACTCTTGGACACAGTACTGGGTAGTAAATGATTACATGTATTCTGGATTATGTAATCAGATTCTAAAAATTGAGTAGGCCTACTTGTAATTAGATTATATTTCATTTTAAAATACTCGTAATCAGACTACAGTTACTTTTCTATTTATTAGATTATTCTCACAATGCCAGTAAATTATTCATAATTCAATGATTCTCCCTACTACTTCATCTTATATGTTCCTTACTAAAAAATAAACAAATACATAAGCCTACTTATATACATTCAGAAGGTCTTCCAGGTTTGTGGAACTGCACACACAGTCCAGCCACTCACTGGATTTACTCAAATCAAGTGTTTTTCTAATCAGCTCCTGATACACACAATAATTATTAGTTATTTGAATTATTTCTCAGTGAGTCATTTAACTATGTATTTCTGTCTTTGGAAGGCTTTTGTCTGTTGAACACATTCAATTCATTCTCAAGTCATTTCATTGCACGCAATGCAGGGATTCCACAATTTTTTTGTCAGCTGAACTTCTTTGACCTATATATTTATTTGAAGTACAATAATAAAATTAAGTCAACAACAATAATAATAAATAATTAATACAATTAAGTTCACGGTTCTATGTCCATGCTAATGGTCACATGACATGCCGGTTAAAATAATCTTTTTTTAGTGAGTGTTTTATTTTGATTTGTTTTTATTTTAAGGTTATTTATTTTAATATTAAATTGTTATGGTTAAATGAATAGCTTAACCATAACTCACAAACCTCCTGCAGTTCCTTTATGAACCCCAGGCTGGGAAACCCTGACGTAATGTAGGCCTAATATTTAATGCACTTCATGTTGTTGATAACAAAGAATGATAACTTTGTATTTTTACATCAATATGGTACAAGATTATCCCATTCAAATCAATATGGTAAATTAGTTATGTCAACAGTAATCTAAAAGTAATCAAAAAGTAGTCAGGTTATATTACTTTAAAACACATTCAATGTAATTTGGAATTAGTGACAGACTAGTAACAGTTTTATAGTGATTTTTTTCACTATGGTTCACTAAGTCACTGTTTCTCAGCCTTTTTTTTTCTTTTTTCATAGGCATAGTTACAGCCTAAAATATCTAGATGTATCTATATGAAAACATCTTTGTGCTGTATGTATGTACTCAGCATGGCAAACACAAGGGGGTGCCCTTATCCTTTCACTGAGGGCAGCGGGTCTGTGTGTGGTGTAGATAAACGTACAGACAGATGGGGGTAAGAAAGCGAGAATTTTGTGCAGATGTCATGTGCCTTTTGAGCACAGTTCAGTCATCACACTACATTGATCAGCTATATGACAGCACACAATGTACATACCAACAGCCATGTCAACTCTCGAGATTCCTACGTAGATATATAGACTTTGGCTTTAACCGTCTCTCTTTCTCTGTCAGTTTTTTTTCTCTCTCTCTCTCTCCTTCTCGGAAAACCACGCTGAAATGTATTATGGGAGAACAAAAAAAGGAACAAAAAAGGAGAAGCAAAGTCTTGCTCTAGTGCTTTAACACTTGTTCGGTCCTCTGGCAGTGGAGGATTTGATGTCTAATGCCAACGATTTCCCCCCTTTGTGAATTAATTAGTCTCTGCTAGCGCCGGACACATTTGTCATTTGAATTTATGCTAATGAGGGCTGAGGGGTCCTGGTGGACCTGATAGGCCGGAGAAGCTGCCTCAGTCTTACAGGGCTTGCAAGGCTTCTTCCCTGCTTCTCTCTATATATCTCTCTCTCCCTTCCTTGCTCATTTTCTCATCTTATCTTCCCCCAATCCCCAGCTGCTTGGACTCCCTGACCTGTCACTCCAGTGGGGGGCTTCTGGTGTCCTATGCTGATAAGGTAGCTAATTATCTCTGTGTGGGGAAGTGGATTTCGAGGCCACACACCCTCTCACTGTCTTCTGGTCACACTGAAACCAAACCCTGTATATCACCTAACTTAACACAGACCTTACATCTGGCTTGATGATTCAGACTGATCATCCACCTAAAGTAGCATTGCAGTTTAACCAATTTGATCATCCGGCATAAAATCTTATACAACAACACTTACCCCCGGATTCACAGACAAGGTTTAAGCCTAGTCCCAGACTAAAATGCATGTTTGAGCTGTTTTAACTGAAAGCAATTTGATATCTTAAAATATGTCAGTGCCATTGTTTTGTCTCAAGATGCACACAAGCAATGTTTTTCCTAATGCATGTTTATAAAAGCTGTCCTTTAAATGTCCTAATTGAACTAAGGCCTAATCATGGCTTAATCTAAGCCCTGTCTGTGAAACCAGGCCTTAAATGCACAGTAGTTGAATGCTGATACAGTTTGTGGATGTTGCCACAAAACAATATGCATATTTAACAACACAGTATGGTTATTGCATCTTATTGCATGTTTTATGCAGTCTAATTACTAATTCTAATTCCATTAAGGACCAATTAACATTTCATCATTTCATTAAACATATCATATAATTTCAATTTAAATATTATTACACATACAACACATACATAGCATATGTATGTGCTGTATGTGTAATAATATTTAAATTTAAATTATATTACACTACCATTTGAAAGTTTAGAGTCTACTTTTTTTTTTCAAGTCTTGAGCTCATCAAACTTTGTTGCATTATTTTCCTGTTATCTCTGTAAAGCTGCTTTGAAACAATCTGTATTGTAAAAAGCGCTATATAAATAAATGTTACTTGACTTGACTCATCAAGGCTACGTTTATTTGATCCAAAATTCACTAAAACAGTAATATTTTGAAATATTATTACAATTTAAAATAACCATGTAACACGGTTAGTAATTCAGGTACAAAGGAGGTGGAAACCAGTGACCGTTTAACACTTTAATATATAAACAAACACAAAACGAAAGTAAAACTGATAGCCCCTCACAGACGACTGCCGCACACAAATAACCAAAACATGACATAAATAGTCCAGGCTTGGTCCTCTCTCATCCTTCACTCTTCTTCTATGCTTCCGAAGCTCCTCCGTGAGAGAAACAAGACTGGTGCGGCACGCAGGTGACGCTCATTGTCAGTTGCCACCCGCCCTTGCCACAAACCATTTTCTGTTTTCTTAATATTCATTAATTCCTGTGATGGCAAAGCTGAATTTTCAATATCATTACTTCAGTCTTCAGTGTCACATGATCCCTCAGAAATCATTCTAATATGCTGATTTTAAGAAAATGTATTCTTATCAATGTTGAAAACAGATGGTGCTGCTTAATATTTTTGTGGAAACTGTGATACATTTCTATTTCATATGATCAGCAGCATTTATTTGAGATATGAATCTTTTGTAACATAAATGTATTTTACTGTCACTTTTGATCAATTTAATTTCTTAAAAAAAAAAAAATTGTGAAAGGTAGTGTGTGTGTATATATATAATTTTCTTTTATTTTGCTGCAATGAATTTTTGATGGGGTCAAATGAACTAAAATAGATACCAGTTCAGAAAAGTGCACGTCTTGTGAAATGCAAATATAGCTTCAGTAATATGCTTATTGAATTTAAAACTAATTATGTTTGTATGGGAAAATAAGAGGTTAATTTTGAAACTGCTGTGGTTATGTTCATCACTGGGGTCTCTCAGGGTAAAGTAAATCTCAAACGAACTTGAAGCTAAATTATTGTTTAGGATAAAAATTCTCTTGTTTGCATGATGTAACTCACTGCACAGATCATCTTTGTCAACTTGGAGGAAAATATGTTTTGTTAGGCTTGGCTCGTGATATGTTTAAACTATATCCTACAAGTTATTATTTCAACATCTAAGTGACGGATTTACAGATTTTCTGGTTCTGTGAAATGATTTAAAGAGCACTTGGCAGACCAAGTGATTGACTGCCGTCAGTTATTTTACGTCGGCCACTTCTTTAAACAGTAAATGTCGACTCTTGGAAAAGCAGATTGGATAACAATGGACAAAAAGGCGTGAAATTGCAGAATTCAATACCACAGATGTCTTTTCTTGAACACATGAATGAACTTTTCTTTTTTTTTTTTCTTTTTGGGTCCAGCATGTTATAGCAGGCGGTTTATAAATAGAGATGAGAGGAAAGAGCATTTTGAAGATGAAGTCGCTACACTTACAGCGCCACACATTTTCTTTGACTCTCTTTCTTTTTCTCTCTCCGGCGCAAGTAAAAAGGCTTGCTAAAAGTCCACGGTACATCTTGGCAGCGTTTTTTGCGCAGCTGAGCAGTGCACTCTCTCAGTCCTTCCATTTAGAGGGCCAGACATAAGCACTTTCCTGCTTCTCGGTCTCTGTAATTTTCAGACTCATTGCTGGGGAGAGGCGATCTATCCCACGTAATACTTTGTGTGTTGCTTATTTTGACATGAACTTTTGCTTCAAGTGGGAGTCAGATGGCTTAGACTGAGTATTTTTAGACAGTCCAATTGGCAACAGCAGCGATTCACTGTATTTTCCATTTTTTCAGTGAGTGTCTTCCCTGGTAAGCTGTCTAGCACCAACATCTCCAAGTTCTGGGAGGAGATGAGGATGTGAAATTTAAGAGGATGTTCTCTGAGGTCACAGAATATTTTTGAGAATTGTGAAAGATTTCGAAATTCAAACAAATGTTACCTAACCTAATGTTTATGTAACATAATCCATACGCCATATAGTTTTTAAACTAAATTGTGTAACTTCTGTGTCAACAGTGTGTATTCTTAAAGACACCGGTTGAGCTCTAACTAAAATGCATCACAGTTTCCACTAAAAAACATTAAGCAGCACAACTGTTTTACACATTGATAATAAGAAGAAATATTTCTTGTAAAGCTTTGTTACAGACCAGGCCCACTGAGAGGACAGTCAGATCTCGTTAGCACTCCCAAACTGCTGCAGTTGGCGACTGAGACCTGTATCCAACTTTCCATACACGCGTGCCACAACACTAAGCACACCTCCCACTGTGCCTCACAGGGAGCCCTTCGCTTTGCTCCTCATAGCTTTTTAATTGTTAGGAAAAACCGAGAAAAGGGATGGATGAAGAATTGTGCTATCAGCAGATTGTTGTGCGGACTCAGAAACTGCTTGTATCGTTTCTTGAGCCTTTTTGGTGGAAAATGAGACAATGATGGATACAAGTTTGAGATGGATGGTATGCTTTACAAAACTTTTCACGTTGGCATATTGTGCTGTATGCCCTTAAAACAAATGAACTTTGATGCAATATAAATACATTAAATATGACATTGACATATTAATATTAATTAACTGTTTTGGAATATTTTTTTTTTTAGAAAGATACTACATTTTGAATAGCTTTGAAAAGAACATTTCTCTTCAGCTTTATAGCCTACATCTTTATGCTATTATAATAAATAATGTCACTATCACAATGTATCTATTCTAAAATTATAAGCATATTTTATTTTATATATATATATATATATATATATATATATATATATCTTTTTTTGTTTTTTTGTTTTTTTGTTAGTTTTCATCTTGACTCATAAATACTGCTTGTCTGTTGAGCTATTCTTAAAGATGTAATATTGTTATACTTTTCTTTTGAATTATGTTTTAAAGATCCGTATAGCATAGCGCATCAATATGGACCAAACAGAGACTGGCCCAATTTAATTGTTGGTCACACTTTATATTAGGTGTCTTTAACTACTATGTACAATCCACTTATTGTGTTCATGTTGTTGCAAAACACCTTTGCTGCTGTTAAGGTGGGATAAAGGTAAGGTTAAGGACAGGTTTGGTGGTAGGGTTAGGTTTAAGGGTGGGTTACGGCATAAGAGATCCACAGTGTAATTATAGATGTAATAACATAAATTATTTACAGCTGTAATTACATGCAGGTATTTTTTAAAATACAAGTACAATGTAAAAACATGTATGTACACAATACATGCATTATATCAATTGATTAATTTAAATGTTATTACATAGTAGTCAAAGACACCTAATATAAAGATTTTTTTATTCGGACCTCCTTCTCAACAAGCGTTTTAGTTCCATCCATATCTGTATGTTTCATGTAGAAGCATATTTAAATTACATCCAGAATGCTGTGTCTCCACCGATGTCTTCTCAGCACTGCACTGTCTTCAGTTATTTGGCTCATATTCATGCCACCTACTCAAACAGAGGGGGAGAGATGAAGGCTGTTGCTAATGTAATTTTGAAAGGATTACCACAATCTTTCAGTGTCTTTGGGGGGTGGGTACATTGTCAGTGAGAGAGAGAGAGAGAGACGAAAAACAGCTGAAAGTGTTGTCTTAACTTCCAGAAGTTCTGCTTTTCTCTGTCTTCTCGCTTATTCGTCATATGAACGAGCCATGCCCACATTATGTGCTTGTCAAGACGGATAAATGCGTTCAGCCAAATGTGGAGTTAGACAAACACTTGTGAGACATACTCGTGTAATCGTATCTGTTAAAGACAGCATTAAGGAAAACGTAAACCTTAGCTGGAGAGCTGCCTAGCATCAACTAATTCCTCGTTGCTTTGTTTGCGTTCATTCAACTTGAAGACCATCTAAAACTCAAATCCTGATGGGCATGTCACATTCTGAGAGATGCCTAAAACTATTTCAAAAACACTGACACACTTTTCCACTGGCAGCTAGAAAAAGAACTGTCAACTTAAGCCAGTCATAATTAGCAATGCTGCTGTGATACATTAAAAGTTTTGAGCCACCTGTTTAATCAGGCAGTTGCACGTACAGGCTTACGAGTTATTCTTGTAAAATGTATTGCCTTTTACATTTTTTTCCCTTTGTTTTTGACAGAACAAGCCCTATTTTAATGACAGTTATATTGAAGATATAGCAATGCTAGTAAATTTAGGTAGGGCAGATTCTGGATCTCAGCGCTAGTTAATGAGAAACATTTTGTAAGCTCTTATGATAATTGACAGACTTTAGTACACATGACAAACGCATAGAATGCCATCTTAGACTTGCCTTAATATAGTATTTATTGCCTCCGAATGTTGTTCTAGAATGTTGCAAGTTGTGTAGGAATTCCAGTGAGGAAAACAATGTCATGCCAACTATTTACTGACCTGGTGCAAACACATAGCTGAAGCGGACTGATATCGTATTGTTCTGGAGCGAGGATTACATGAGGTAACGTGAAAATAAGCGGGGCAGTCTGAAATGAAATCTGCCCCAATGGCTCTTAATTAGAGAGCGATGCCATTCCATTTTTCACCACATAATTTACATTGGAAATCTGTGGGGCACTGTAGAGCTAGGGAAGGCTCTGAGACCAGGTGACCCGCTTAGTATCATGAGTAGTACCTGGCAGATCCATGCGCTTAATTTTAATACATCCGGCTCACTTTACGACTTAAAGTAAAAAAAATATTTGTTGCAGAATGCTGCACATTTACAATTTATTATTAATTCAGTGTATAGAGGTCTATGTTTGGATTAATATTTTGGTGGGGAAATGCCTCACCTACCCTTACAGATGAGCCACGGCTGGTCAGTGGCCATTTCTATGCTAATGACTTTAACCCTTAAACGCATACCTCAAGTATTTAGTGACCCGTCATTCACTACTTATTTATTTTTTAAAGTTAGACACCAACCTTCTTAGTATTAGAGTTTTATATTATCACGAAAGGTAGAGATCCATCCATGTTAGATACAGATCCAGGTCGCTAAAGACCCGAATATATAAAAAATGATTGCCGAAACATTCATGCATTTAAGGGTTAATCAAGGCTTTTATTTTGTTTCACTTGGTATGATTATACTCATCTGTTAGGAATTAACTCATCCCAGTTTCCCTCTAAACCAGAATTGAACTCTGTTCACGTTACAGTAAATCACGAGATGACTTGCCACAGATGATATGTATTTGGCATGTTGAAACTGAGCAGCCTGAGAGCCGATTTCTCTTTAGCAGCCTTACAAAGAGTAAAAACGACAAAGTATGATGTGGTTAGTGTCCCCTTTTGGTAACGGAAAACCTTAAGGCATGGCGGTGGGTAAATCCCAAAGAATAACCGTGAGCTTGTTAAAAGAGGGTACAGAGAAGTCAAAATGTTTTCCCTGTGCACCCAGAACTCAAAAAAAAAAAGAAAAAAAAAAGTGGATAGAGGCCCTCGGCTGTGACCTCTCTTTAGGGAGCTCATTCCTGCTCGGTCGGGCATGCCAATGTGATCTCTACACATCGATGACTCAACGAGACCAAAAGCCACTCATAAATGTAAAAATAAATGATATACTATATGTATTTTAATGCTGTTTTATGTCTGTTCTTCCAAAGTTGAAATGGGACTGGGTTGTTCACAAAAGATTAAGGAATATGAAGAGCTCTGTTTTATGAATTTAGAAAAAAAAAAATCATTGTTCTTAGTGGTTAGAGAAAAATATTAAACTTTAAGCTTGATTGAAATGGCAAAAAAATATGTTAAAGGGATTACTTTTAAGAATAAGTCTGTTGTTTCTGTGCGGTAAGCATCTCCAAACATATTTGCAAAATTAGTGACTGTTTTTAAACAGATTTCCCATAATTTCCCTTTGTCTGCCATTGGTGGTCACAGAATGCCACAGTGTTTAGTAATTTTGGTAACACTTTTGGTACCATTTGTCAACATTAGTTAACTACATTAGTTAACATGAACTAACAATGAACAATACAGTGTCTGAGAGAGCTCAACATAGCACAACTGAAGAAAACATGCAAATATATATATATATAACACTAGCAAATTAATAAAACATCTTTCACAGTTTGAAAACACATGTACTACAAATACTCACAACACAACCTAATACAGAAACGCGCTGCAAATAGCACAGACCACAACGGAAATGTTTAAAAAAGGGACCCGAACAAGTGACAACCCTGGCTGGTACATGCTTATTGTTCAGTGTCTACTTTGTGTTTTTTGTTTATTTTAACATCCTGATCGTATGTGCGTTGTTAGTATTTGCAGCACGTTTCTGTATTTGGTTGTGTTTTGAGTATTTACAGCACATGTGTTGTCAGACTGATGAAGATGTTTTCTTAATTTGCTGGGGGGTTTTTCTTTCTTTTTTTTCTATTTGCATGTGTTTTAATCAGTTGCAGCGTGTCTCAGGTGTCTCGGTCACCATATAGAAAATACTTCTAAATAATTTATTAATCTTAGTTAATATTCATTTTCAACACTTAACAATAAATTTTTTATATTATTTAATGGACCTGAACTAACATGAACTGACAACGAAACTAACATTAACATCGATTCATAAATATTCAAACAAATGTATTTATCATTGTTTATTAATTGTTCATTAATGTTAGTTCATGCATTAACTAATGTTAACTAAAGGGACCTTATTGTAAAGTGTTATTGACTTTTTTTGGGGGTAATATGCAAATGACGCTGGGATAAAATATATATCCCTTAAAGCATAGTGGACTGTGCATTCTCTATGGAGACAAATAAATGTGTATTAGTAGGGATGGGCGTATTGATATATCGATACTGACGAGTATCGAATGTATCGATACTCAAATAAAAATATCAATACTACAGTGTTTTTTTGTTTTTTTTTACTAGTGATTTTGTTTATTTGACAATAAATTTAATGCGTATAATATGCATTGAATTGGATGAATAACCTATGTTAGTTAATAATTGTGTAGTATAACTATTTTCCTGCTCATCTGAACACACGCAAATGTTGCAAGTCAGAACCAATCAATCACAGAGAGCATTCACACACTGCCGGCATTTAAACAAGGCTGCGTTTCCCAAAAGTATCATAAGAAACCATTGATGCTTTTGGGAAACGCAGCCCAGAACAATGCTTAACAGAAGACAGAAAAACATCATATGTTTGAGTTATTTCACAATAAACAAATTTAAATTGTAGCCTACATAGTCTGTGCAATTACATTGTTTTAAATTGAATGTTAAAAGTTCATAATGATGTTCTATTCTGTAACTAATTTTAATATAAAACATACACTGTCAGAATAAAAAGGTTGCATTTTATGGGTGCAACAGCCTGTCACTGGCAGTCCCTTATGAAAATGAACAGTACAGTGATCATAGTAGGCCTATGATATTTTGTAGGTTTCCATGGTTAGCACTACAAGTAAACATTTCAACCATGTGTAAACAAAAAATGTAATCTAATAAATTCCAATGAAGGCATATTGAAAGTTAAAATGCCTTTCATATGTAAGTGGGTATCATTACCCATTTTACTTTTAATAATTCAATAATTTAAGAATTTTTTTCATTTAAAAGTTCAGTTTAGAGGTATCGTATCGGTATCGGCGATACTGGCCTTGAAAGTATCGGTATCATATGTGGTATCAAGTGTGATCAAGTGGTATCACCCATCCCTGTAGGTTTGAAATATGATGATTTTAAATTATTTCATATAGATTCAAATAAAATTTCTTAACACTAGAACCGCCACAGGGTCAAATTTACCCATGGCTGTTTTTCAAATTTACATAACAGATTTTCAATAAAATATCCAAGTCTCCAAGTCATTGACTTTTACTAAAATTGTGTTGTTTAATCCCCTTTTGTTAAAAATTGTTTAGAAAAAAAAAACATAATGACTTTATTTTCACACTGTCATTTTCACGCCACTTATGTTGTAACGTTCTATGTTACTAGGCAATGCCTTTCACCCACTGATCAGTTTTAGTCACAATGGATAAAAGAAGTCGATTTATGGATGCCAAACCGGTATTAGAGGCACTGAATGCCATGAGTGATGGTGAGTCTGATGGTGGGGAAGTATCAGGGGTGAATGATGCGTCCTGGGTCGGCTCAGCATCTGACGGGTCATCTGTTGAACAAAGCTGATGACTAAAAATAATCATTTTATGACTCTAGACATTACTTTGTGAAGACAGTGGCATAATACAGTGACATAATAAGTTTTATAGCCATATCAAAACAATAGTCATGTGCATGGGTACATTTTACACCACTGGCGGTTTCAGGTATACAATGACCCCTGGCGGTTAAAGTGTTAAAAATCTCTATGTGCACTTTGCCATAGTTTTTGACCCATTCAGTGGATATAAAATAATAACTGACACAGTGCCGCGCTTCACTTTTAAACCCACAGTTGATAATCGCACTAAGTCACATCTCGATGGCGCCAGTTGTGGTTGTATGAAACGAGAGCAAGTCCGTGGGATGAGATGAGAGTCATCAAAGTATCACGTTTCAGTTCCCCGGATGAGCGGATTGATATACAATGTTGCCATGGATGACGACAGCAAATATTAAGAAACATCTGACAGCTGAATGTTGCAATTGATCAGTTAGACTCAAAATTTCCAGAGAGCCATGTAATATGAAGTATATTAAAATAAACAAAAGAATAAATAAATAACGTAGCTGCTGTTAAAAAGCCAAAACGTAACAAAAATCCCAACCGTTGCTGTGTCTGCGTTGGCCAAAAGTCATCTAAGTGAGTGATAATGAGTGTTTGAGGGGGAAACCCCATTGCTGCTGCAGCTGTTAGTGTCTCTGTGTTTGCCTTGTACTGAGTTCCAGATTCGGGTAGATGTACGTTGGGACAAGCCCTCCCTGTGTGTTGGCTGCTCCTGCTAAATGAAGCTGATCAATCACAGAGGTAGAAGCTGCGACAGTGATTTAAGGGCCCGCTCCTTGGCTCTTTCAAATGTCGAGGTGGCCTATGCTTCCTCTGGCAGACGCCACCCAAGCCCTCCTGCAGACAGATGGTGGATAAGAGGACAAGAGTTGCCTCCTCCCTGTCTTTCAGTCTTGAGGGCAGCTGCTCTGTGTATGGCATGGAAGGAGGCCTGGCATTGAGACGGTGGCAGGGCTCATGGACCGCAGCCTAGCGGTTATCCGTTTGAGGTCTTCCTGGCAAGGCTTCTGTCAGCGTGTCTCTCTCGTAATGCTGGAACTCATCAGTGGCTGTTGGAGACACTCGATTGATGTTGAAAGAGATACGAAGAGAGTGGCAGGGAAACGCTGACCTACATTGCAGTAAAATACTCAACTTAGGGATGTCAGAATCTCTGAGCCGATTAAAGGGCCTTTGATACAAATATCATTGCTTAGCCATTTTTTATTACACGGCTCACTGGAATACTTGAATCTGATTGGTCAGTCGCAGCATTTAGCAGGCAGATAATTTCTAATATCTGCTATCGTCCATGACAATGCCATATATTAGCCTCCTTATCTGGGTAAGTGAAACTGGCGGTATCAAACTGTGGAAACTCTATTGTAAATCTTGAATCTCAGTTAATTGTAATTATTGTACATTTAACTGAGATGTTGAGATGTTTCTTGTTCGAGAAGCCATTTCACTTGGATATGTCACAATAGGGAAGTAAGAATCACAACTTCCGTTTCATTCTGACTTTAAGATAATAGGACGTAATGACGTACAGTAGCAACAGCAGAGGCAAGACTAATGGCAACATGCTGCTTCTACTAAACAAATTGAACAAACTATTCATATAACCTCATCTTTACCTCTACTTTATTATTTAACTGATTTCTCTTTTTTTTTTACCAATGAATCACACTCAAAATGTGAGTGTAGGGAGGCTGAGAGAGAGTTACAGATTCCAAATAACTCCCACACTGGCAAGCTAACTTTTTTTCAGGGTGTGATTAGAGTTTTCCTCTTCCTTCTCCTCCGATGTGATTTCCTACGGCAGTAGAAATGTGATTTGTTTCTGCAGCTACACATGGTGTCATCTTGTTTTTGTTTTGTTTTATGATGGGTGGCAACCAGATTTGAGATGCAATACCACCACCTTGGAGTGTCAACCAGATTACTGGCACTGGATTATTTACAATGTGATCATGTAGTATTAACATGATATTATTATTATTTGTATTGTTAATATTAAAATATTGCATATTTTTGTCAATACTGGTATACTGCGACACCCTAATGTACTAATGTAACTTAAAATATAATGAATGGAAAAAAACAAACAATGGGGGAAATAAATGTGGGAATTGCTGTAAACTAAGTATTGTTGTTACGATAAAGGATAACTGATATACTAGAACTAGATAATCTAGAACTAGAACTAGAACTACAAATAGGCAATTTCAACCCACAATTATGACGATAATGACTTAGAGGAGCAATATCGTTGGAATCACTTTCTGAATCTTTTTTTTTTTTTTTTTTTGCTGATGAATAATAAAAAAATTGACAACCAATCAGAATCCACTGACTTTAAAGAGCTAGAACATTTCAAACAGTGGACAACAGAACTGCAGCGCACAGTTATAATAAACAGAACAAGAATATTATTGTCTGTTTGTGTGGACGGTGATATAGTTATTGTCATAGTTATCTTTATAGTCATTATTCTTTGTGTGAACGGGTCTTAAAGCTTATGATAAAGTTTCATCTCTTTGGGAACAGTAGTCAAATATTTTTCTGTTACGTTCTTTTTTTATAGGCAGATACAGTAACATATTTTGTTTTGTGAACACAACCTGTTTTTTTGTTTTTGGGTCTGACTCTCACTTCGATTTTTTTCAAGGTGACATCAAATACCCCAGGCTTTTTGTAATGTAAAAGGTTTTATATTGTCTGATAATATCGTGAACCTTGAATGGGTTTTAGTAGTTGTTTTTTTTTTTTTTGCCTGATCCTAAATGCTACCCTAAAAACTTAGTCCTTCTCAGAGTTGGTGACATAATGCTGCATTGACTATAAGGTGATCATGTTACTCTTGGAAATTTGTTGAGGACCTCTAGTGGGCCCCTGCCCCCTAGTTGAGAACCACTTTTCTAAACGCATCTTATTGATCTTATTGTGAACAATGAATTCAACCTGAAGCTTGCATTCAGATCTACCATCCAATTATTCAACAACTGATGAAAAGAACCAGCTTCCCACCCTGTTTTTTTCTTTTTCAGTTATCCACAGTGTTGGGAGTAATGCGTTACAAAAGTAATGTATTACAGTAACTTATTACTTTTTGTTGTAACGCAGTAGTGTAAGGCATTACTAATCAATTTTCAGTAATATTTTACTCGGTACATGTTCAGTAACGCATGCGTTACAACACACTTTTAGCCCAAAATTTTATTGTTCAAAAAAAATAAAAAAATAAAAATAAATACAGCCAGACCGCGAGACATTAACGAATGAAAAATGCAAGTTATTACCTGTTCGTGGTCAGTCAATAGCCGCGTGCGTGTGGTGTCCAAGTTTGTAAATAATGACTAAATGACAGCTTCTGATATATTTGTAAGGCGATTTATTTCATTCATCTCCCTCTTGCTGGTGTACCTTTGTATTGTGTGACATAGTCCAGTAAAAGCGTGTTTAGGGCAGGTTTTACAGGAGTGCCGCGATCATGATTTCGGTCTCTGTGCTCGCGCTGGCCAGTGGAAAAGCAGTTAATGGGAGAATATGGTAGAATGAAGACTCATTCGCGGGATGGACGTATGCGCATTGCTCTGTTTGCTCTTCTGTGTTTTCTTTCTAACCAGAGAGCAGTCCGTTTTCTTTCGCTTTGAATTGTTCTGTTTAAAAGTGTGAGTGAGGCAAGTAGACGCTGAGTTTCGGTTCATTTATGAGACGCCCGCGCCTCCGTGTCCTGGTTATCTCTTGTCTACTAATATTTACTTCTTACTTATTAAATCCAGGCAATTGGTAGATGAATCATTGATTAAGATTAAGATACAATTAATACAAAACGAAATTCACTTTAAAAAAAGGCTTTGTGCTTTCTGTTTGAGGTCTCTGTGAAAGCTTAAGCAGTCTTTAGTGCCGCTTTCAGAGCGGTCGCGTCCGTTACGGAGAACTGACACGACCGTAACATCGTTTTTTCCTCATAAATGCGAACACGAAAAATAAAATAAAATAAAATGAATATATTATGTTCTGTGGAGAGCCAACCCTTCTTCATACGGTGGGTAGTATTAGGCCTACTTTTGGTTTGCTTAGTGTAATTCACAGAATTACTAAAAAATATTTTGCTACAACCTACCTAAAAGTTAAAGATTTTTTGTGTCACGCTATTTCCCTCATATTAAATATAAAATGCATGTGTGTATATTTTTCTAATGTCTGGACTCCTTTAAGGGAGTAGCCTAGATGTATAAACAGACGTTTCAATATATTGGTATTAAATGCATTTTCTGAGAATTTATATTTCAAGTTTTTACTGCAAATGTCACGTCCATAACGCTGGAATTGCCCAATTTTAAATAATTTATTCTCAACTAGTTTTGTGGTGTAGGTCTACAGTATTTTATAATGTTAATTTCAAATAATACTAAAAGTAATTTAAAGATGTGGTAGCTTTGGATCTGGACGTGTGGGGTGTGTCGTGATTCTGCCTTCTCACACCGCACACCGACACAGGTTCATGAATCTGAGTGTCGCGGTTTCATATCGCATATCTTTACAGCCCTAGTCATTTTAGAATGTTAAGTTTTACTTCTGTAGTTATTTTGGCTAAAGTAACTCAAAAGTAATACAGGAGTAATGTAACGCATTACAATTCTGAAACAGTAATATTGTAAGGTAAAGAATTACTTTTTAATAACAGTAACAAGTAATGTATAATGTATTACAGTTTGGAAGTAACTTGCACAACACTGGTTATCCATTTCATTTGGATGTACATCACACTATGAAAGAATAGATCTGTTGCTAGTTCTGTTATGTTGTGAATGTGATTGCAAATTCACATTAAGTTTGCCATTTTGAACAGGACCTACGTTGGTTGATTCTAGCACATACGTTTTGTTAGATTAAGAATGATTATTTCTATTACTAAAAATCTTCACCAACTTGCTATCAAACACTTACTAACATCAGTATTAGTTCCCACAGAGCTTATGTTTGTGCAGACCTGGTGTGAGATGTGTAGAAGCCTATGCATTTTGAATTGCTAAGGTGGAGAAAGGAAATCACCATTATTCACTTTTGCTCCCAATAGCTAGACTAACTAAATTACTATAGAAACTTGAGACTCTTCCAAACACTTCTCACTGTCGCTCTGGACTCTGTTAACTAATTTCAACTCTTTTCTCCTCTGCGTTATATCTTTTGCAGAGGGTTTTTATGTAAACATTGGGCTACAGAAGTGCCTTATATCGTGTGAAGAGGAGTGGAAAGGATGAAGGGCCATTTTGGCACTTATTCTGTACATCTTATAAATAAGTAATAGCCATGGACATGTAGCGGTTAGTAGAGGTGGAAGCACATCAACCCCACCTCTGTTTGGATTCTGCATATTTCATAAGCTTAGGAGGGGGCTGTGGAATAAAAGCGGCTATACAAGGGCCTGGTCTGTTCACTGTCATGGCAACTCTACTATTAATAATAGCAGTCCAAGTGTCCTCACCACTGACAAGGGTCCTAGTTGTTGTTTTTTTGTTTTTTTTTCGGCTGCTGACTTCCTGGGGATGACAACAAAATTAGGCCCCTGTTGTAGCCATTACAGTCCAGCCTACGAGGACACTGAACAGGTCGAAGAGCGTTTGCCTTGGAAATTACCCACACTGCTTCCTTTACAGTGAGCAGGTCACCGCAGTTCTCAATGGCTTGACTGTGTTTTGCTGGCCCGCTAGTGTTCCTCTATTGTCACATTCAATAAGTGGCAACTTCAGGAGAGATCTGTGTTGAATGTCTGATTAAATTCAAAGTGATGGTAGACAAACTAATAATGTATGGGTCAGTGCAAGGGGTTTAGATTAATGTTTTCATATCAGGAATCAAAGCATCGGAAAACTGCAGGAAGAAAACAAAGTTATGGTCCTCTCTTAAAGCGCTTTCCAGTTTGTTGCTTATTTTGCACAGGCCAGTTGCAGTAATTGCGAACCCCTCGCCGTGGACCTCTTGCTTGTGTTGCAGCCTTCTTGTCTTCATTTTTCTACAGTTGAAGTCTTTTTGAACTTTAGTGCTGATGGG
This sequence comes from Abramis brama, assembly GCF_963993115.1. Classification (NCBI taxonomy): domain Eukaryota; kingdom Metazoa; phylum Chordata; class Actinopteri; order Cypriniformes; family Leuciscidae; genus Abramis; species Abramis brama. The sequence continues at coordinate 30,535,483 of NC_139967.1, read as the reverse complement.
ACATTTGTGTCATATTCCCATGCTGATATCTTATCAAGCTCCTATTTTGTTACTCTTTGATTTTAAAAATTATTTTCTTTAATACATATTTATAGCTGTAGTGCCTTAAACTTCAAGCCTTAAAATATTTTTCAGATGTTCAATTTAAGTGTTAAGTTTTATTTTTTTAAAACTTTAAAACTTACCATTTAGGTTAAGGGAAACTGGTCAATATTACATTGCAGTATATATTTCAAATCAGCATTAAAACAACTGAATACAATCGTAAAATCAAATATGCTCCATTAGCTCAAATCACACAAAGAAATGTATTTTTTTTTTTTTTTTTTTTTTTTTAAAAGCATTGAAAAGTGAATGCTCATGCAATGTAAACAGTAAACACACAATTGGCTCATTTAGCTTTAAAGCTACACTGTGTAGGATTTTCTCCCGTCTAGCGGTGAAATTGTTTATGACTACCAACTGAATATTACTTTCTAGCCCCTCCCATTCCGAGGGCGTTTTAACTCATACGGTGGCCGTATTATTTCAAATCTGCCGGCAGTCGCGAGTAATCTACCTATCGCATTCGTCACGGTGCCACTGAGTGTAAAAACGCGAAAGGCGAAGCTTGAATTTCCAGGTATGTCCCTCTTTGGATAATGTATTTTCAAGATGGAGGCGCAACATGGCTGCCGCCATTCAAGCGACTCGCTCGTATGTATTCTAAATGGCAGATTCTACGCTTACGAGAATACTTGATTAGTTGGTAGAAGTAATTACACATTAATGAGCACATATCATTTTGAAAGAACAAAGTGTTTTTTGCTAAGAATCAACTTAAAAAATTACACAGTGTAGCTTTAAGGTATGAGTATTTATTATGCCACCATATTGAGTGTTGTGATGCCAACCACACTTTTAATATGGATGTATTTAGTGTTAGTATTTTCCCCATTAATCCGTAAACGCCTCGGGTCTTTAGTGACCCAGAATGTCATTCACTCTACCCTACTCCTCATTTATTTTTTAAAGTTAGACATCAACCTTCTTAGTATATATATATATATATATATATATATATATATATATATATATATATATATATATATATATAACAAGAAAAAAATAATAAAATTATAAAATAATGGTTGTTTTCCCATTCATGTTTTTATAAAAATTGTAGAAGTGATTTGAAGTGACATAGTGAAGTGACTCATAGTTACCGCAGGCAGAAAACAAAAGAATAGGAATTATCTTCAGCAAAACCTGAAATGACTCAGTGATTTATTGCAGTGCAAGAACTGAATGCAATCAAATATTAGTGTCACTGTCACTTGACGGTGGATCTGGTGAAGAAACTGTCAGCGATCAAAAAATGATAGTTTTGAGAATATGTTTGAGATTGTGAATATGAGCCAGATGATGAATGTACTGGGAAATGAGCTCTGATGAGGACAGTGATGATGGTATACAACTGTTCGAACTGAACCCTTCCAAGCTCCAAAAGGTAACAAATTATGCTTTATTTCATTCTTCTGTAATTGTTACTGTAATATCAGGAGAGTTGTATACTTTCGCATGAGGTAGAGATCCATCTGTGTTAGATATAGATCAGGGTCGCTAAAGACCCGAATTTTTAATAATGATTGGCGAAACATTCATGAATTTTAGGGTTAAAATAGGTGCCATGTATCTGATTATGATTTATTCCTACAGGACAGTCTGCAACATAGTCTTTTTCTTGTTATTGTGATTTTATAAAACAAAGTGAAGCTGACTACAGTTTTTCTTGATTGTTTACACACATTTTCTGAAAGCATGCCTCATATTCTACACACAAATCCAAAAACACACACACAATGGGCAAAACCCCTCAATTCTCCTGCAAAATGAAACTTTACATTCAAAACAATGTTATTTCTTCTCAAAATGGTATTTTGTTTTCAAATGACACACACAAACCATCATATGAATAGACATTTATAAGAACCAGTTGAACACTGATGTGCTCAATGTAAAACACTATGATTAATGCAAAACACTTCTTCTCCATTCATCATAATGACTTAGGCCTTTTTTTGTTCAGTGTTACACTTACTACAGACAGTACATACATAAGTGTGTTGTAAAATATTTGAGAATATTGTTTTTATACTCAGAACACACAAATACACGGTAACAAATATATTTAATTTTTCCCACAAAAACAATGTACACAGTGTACATCCCAACCAACACAAAGTTATACAGTGGTCTACATACAAAACAACAGAAGAATTGACTGTATACAGTTACAGTAAAAAAAAAAAAAAAATCCAATGTTGGCATCCATTGCTCCATTGAAGAGCTCACCTGTTGCCCTTTTATGTTAAAGCTCTGATTGCTAATTTTAAAACTGTGTGACGGGTGTTTGCCCATGTGATGAGTCAGTGTGCATATTTGAATGGCAGTGTGTTCCTTCTGAAAACAAGAGATTTTCTGCATGAAAATTGTGCCAAAAGCAGAGAATTGTGTGTAGTGTTTTGAAAAAGGTGTGTTTTAGAACTGCAATCTGAGTGTAAAGCAGGAATTGTGCTTGTAGTTTAGCAGAATTGGTTCAGGGGGTTGGTGAATGAGTTGCATGTTGTGGTCATTGTGTCTCAAGTACCAGAAAATGTGTGTAAACAATTGAGAAAAACTGTAATATCCCTTGAGAGATGTCTCACACATCTCGTTCCCACAAGGTCCACTATATGTCATGTTTGCATTCCCATGTGCCATATCCCTTGTCCTTATTTTATCTATCCAGTTCCCAAATTTCATTTATTTGTTGTTGTGTGCTTACAAAGAAAGTAGGGTAGAAGTAGATTACATATCAAGATTTTGATATCATAAGCAGTGGCTTCCCCTGAACCATCACACGCAGCCCAGTTAAATCATTGAGGAGCCACTGCGAAAAGCCAACCATAAAGTGGAAAGCACTGATTTTGAGGATTCATATGACACAGGTCCATTCTTAATGTGAGGGATGACAAGTCTAACCCCTCGCTTATAAATGTAAATGGATAAACTGTGTTCCAGTGAAAGGCTTTTGGATTCATTATGAATTATGAAACCTTCAGGACAGTTCCAGCTGGAGTTTTATTTAGGAACAGACCACTGCTGACTTCTGGATTTCTTGACCTTTAAATAGTAATTTGAAAAACTAATTTTGACTAATTGTAATATATATAGTTATTGCAGTTTATTGATTAAATCAGATTTTACCTATCAGTCCAAAAGTAATATGTGCTTACTCAGTCAATGTTGTTCAACAAACAATGGGCTGTGTGCTTTGAGTAAGCAGTCTAATTCAATGTAATTAAAAAATACTTTAAATCATAACTCTGTTTTCCCAAGTTGAAAGTCTATTTTGTTCGTTTGTTCGTTCGTTAATTCATTCAAAGCATATAGGCCTTATTTAATACTTGACTTTCACTAATTCAAGTCATTCTTAATCCCATAACACAATGAAAGCCACACAATGCAGGATGTTAACTTACAATAGAGGTCAGAAGAATCTCCTTTCCTTTCTGTTCTCATTTTCTCAAGAGCCTCTGGGTTATCCACGGCCCTACAATAACATGTTCCTACCTCTGTTGTCATGAGGAATATTACCCAGATAATCTCTTCTCAAAGGTTACTGTGCGTCTAAGGCTATTATTTAACTTCTCATCGTGTGGCATTTGCAGCCATTGGACTATAATTACTGCATTCCATGACAGAGTTCATCTTAAAATTTAATAATTGGACACTGAACCATAGAAAGAGCCGATGCCTCCATTTACTGTGCAGTTTTATGGGAGATTACTGAGCAATTTGAAGGTCTAAGAGTTAAATGGGACTAGCAGTTTGTTTATGCACTGTACATTTGTACTAATATCACTAATGTCAATAGAACAGCACTGTATTCATTGTTATCGCTTCACACCCAAAAATCTAGCACATAGGAGGCATTCTTTCATGTTGAGGAAACATGAGTTGCTCACTTTTGCTATAATATATATATAATATAATATAATAATATATATTTTTTTTATCTTCTAAATCTTTTGGCTCAAAAATATTATATGATTGTAGGTATGTCATGACTTTACTGATTATGAATGTAGCTTTCTGACAAATGCCTTAGCCAATCATAACTTGCATATTTTAATCTACAGAAGGGCTTGTAATTTTCACCAATCTTGGTACTCCATTTCTGAAAATCAATATCATCTATGAGAACCACAATTATGTAACAGTGCTGAGATACAAATTAAACAAACCAGTAACCACTGGATTCTGGTTCAAATTATGAGAAATTTAATAAAACCTGACAAAATGATACTAACCACTGGCTTTGGATAAAAAGCTCTGCTAAATGCCAAATAACCACTTTGACATATTCACATTCATTATCTTCGCGGTAAGTTATCCAGTGTAATCATGCCTAGCCATAAGAGTCAAAGCACAAGTCTGCAGTGATCCTCACCACGCAATAACAACACCCTGAAATGAAATAAATCTGATCGGTTCAGGCTGAATGAGGGGATTGTGTGTGGTGGACTTTAACCTGACACTCTTTTTAGGAATAACAATATTTATATAGCCCCATTTTTTATTTCTGTGTGAAGGGCCAGGGACTATAGCCCACTATGGTGATTCTGTTGAAATGTTGAACAGTAAGCCATTGTTCCACTTAAGAAAACAAAAAAGCAATCCTAATCATGTAGGTAGTATGAGTATTCATAATTGTACTGTAAGTAGAGGCTTGATGTCTCCAGGCTTTGCAGTGATATTAAAGATGTAGGGTGTATTGAGTCAGACAACCAATTCAGTGGCCACCCATGGTTACTCATTGTGGTCAGAGAAAGAGACTCTTTTTTACTGTTTTTGCTTCTAATGTTTCAGGGAACGTAATGTCTCTTGGTAACCATTTTCTGCTTATGTTGCCCAGCCATTGTCCACATTTTTTACCACAATTGGACGACTGGACATTCAATTCACATATAAAATATACGAAAGTGTTTGAATTATATTACAAAATATAATTGCCATTTTATTTTATTTTTTATATTAATATTCATATAATAGAAATACTTATAGCCCCTTTTTATTTTTGTGTGAGGTACAGGGACAACAGCCCACTATTGTTATTTATTTATTTATTTATTTTTGCTTTGTTTTGCTTTGCCTTTTTGTTTCGTTTGGTTTTGTCAGTTTTAGTTAAATTTTGGCTTAAGTGTTCAGAGACTGTTTTAAGGCTACAGTAGCCATGATTCTAATATAATTAATCAGATTAATGTATTTTGTATTTTGTAATTTGTATTTAACTGAAGTAGAGCCTTTATGACCTACATTGAGCTTTCCATCCATACAATGAATGTCTGTACTATTTGTCAAATTATTCGAATTACATTAGAATGTGCACACAGGAATCTATAAGTGGAATTAAAATGTAAAATTTATAACAAGTATCCGATTCCTGAACTTAAGTATCTGATCGATTTTCAATTCCCAACCGTAGCTACACACAAGTCACACAAGCCCATTTATTCCCAGTTAGAGAAATTCCTGGACTTCAGCACAATGTCCTAGGTTGCAAGGCAAAGAAACACGGAGAGGAAAATAAAAGCAGTCTGAGCAGCTGAAGGAGCCGAACAAAGTAAGCAAAAGCTTCTAATGTATGAAACACGTGTATTAGCGGTTATCAAGCGAACGATGTGGAGAGGAGATGCGGTTTTGTTTCCTTGGGGCCGACTTGGCTGCTAACTGAAATGAGTCTTGTGGGAGGCCCAGACTTCTCTTCTGCATGTGTAAATTGACAACTGTATCAAAATATGTAAACGTATAATAACCTTGTAGAGAGAATTTATTTAGCTTAAGTAGACAGGTGCCGGGAGTAGTTTTCCACATTCATGGAAGTATTAAGAAAGCAAACATGCAATTTGGCCCCTACAAATTTGACATCTGAGAGTTAACTTTAGTCAAATTTCTCTGCAATATGGCTAATATAAACACCAGACCTAACCTGTAAAAACTACACTTGCCAATCATTTCAGTCAAACAGGAATTCCTAGAGTGAGTTGGAGAGAAATACAGCATGAACTCTACACAAGTACTGTCATCTTCTGTACAGAGTCCTTCTGTATTGCCAATCGCTCAATTCTAATGTTACAAAGGCTGCAATATTTTCATACAGTGGAAAGATAATCTTACACTTGACTCCAAATATCGAGTCCTAATAACAGGCACATTTGGGCCATGAATAATGCACGAGTATTCAAGCTCCTCTCTGGCCCTGAAAGGAAGTGCTTACTCCCTGCCTCAGTCACAGGATATCAGCAGCTTATTCATAATTCAGCAGGCTTGTGCACTTGCCACTGGCCAGTGGGCCTCTTGAAGGGCCTCTTTTGATTTCCTTCCCACACTCCTCAACCTCAGCTGGCTGCACGTGTCTCCCTCAGTTCACACGATTGGTGAGTCACAGATGTCTTTGTTAACCCCACTGCAGTTGTGTGTGTGTGTGTGTGTGTGCTGCTATGGGGTATGTTGATGTTCTTCCACTGAAGATATCATCAGTGTGAGAACTGAGTGAAAAGTCAAATGTATCTGAAAATATGATGCCCTTATCAAGATTATTTTGGTTTGTCCTTCTCAACAAGATTGATCTCCTTTGTAGTTCTAAACTAATGATGTAATCTTTAATTCAAATAGGTATGCGCAATATAACGGTATGATATTGGTTATTGGAGATTTTATAATTCAGGTTATTTTTAATAACACTAATAATTTAATAACTGTAAAATGTAATCTTTAGCATATTATTTTTTTAAAACCTTTTTTTGTTCATTTAGATTTGAACTACTTGAACCATTTGAACCATTTTAATTTGGCTACTTATCAGTTATCTTAGTTATCAGCCATACATATTGGCTTACCTCACCTGCATTAGGCATATAGCAAGTTTAGTATTGGTACACTTAACATGTTGGAAGTCATAAGAAAAATTCTGAATTGAAAAATTGGATCAATTTAGTTACTGAGTTGGAATATGATTCAAATTTGACTACGTACAACACAAAAATCGACACACAACAGAGACATTTTTTCCATTCAGATTTTGTGACAAAATATAACTAATTACTTAATTAATTTTGACTTTTTTTACTCAGTATTTAAATCGACATATGTATTCCATGTCAAACCTATATCAAAACAGGTTTTTATTCTGTTAAAGAACACGACTAAATACTTTAAATTCATGAATGGTGATATTGCTTTTTGCAACCTCATGAGTTATATTTGAATTAAAGACGATTAAATTTCAATTCTGAAAAGAAAGGTGGATTACAGCACCAGCAGAAATGTCAAAACTTTTGAGAGACTGTACATGTATTTTATTGACCATTGTCTTATAAACGTTGCACCTTTCTAGAAGGCGACCTACTTGTATCATTCTTCTCAATGCTGTGTAATGGTACAGGATGAAGACATTGAGCTCCACATTCCTCTCTGAGTGCTGGTCTCCATGACTGAGACACTGGTCCTCTGGGACGTAATGGGACACAGGCATTTGTCAAAATCCTCTTCCTGTTGTATTAGTTGCAAAGCAATGGATCTGCCTTGGCTTCCATCCAAAGGAATGAGTCACTGCTTTCTCCAGCATGAAGCTCTATGGCCCATTGAGATGAAGCTATGGAGATATTGTGTGATGTAATCCCAACAATGAACTGTAAGTACTGTACTGTATATATTCAAGCTTGCATAGTAGTTGCAGCTTGTCGTATTGGTCAACCACGCAGTAAAAAGAGGCAGAATTCAGAAGGAAAATGTCTTGTGAGCTTGAGGTTTGGGTCATCTGATTCTCAGATTCACTGTCTCCCCTTTAGGGCAACTAGACAGAAAGCCCATGATAGAGCTCCCATTTTCAGAGTTGACAGGAAAGTGCTCTTGCTGTGCTGAAGGCATGGAGTGGTGCTTGATGGGTTACCAGATGTTGCTGGAGACAGAGCAGATCTAGCTGTCTGAGAGATGACACATACACATCTCCCCTGTTCATTCATGGCTCATTTACAACACGTTATGGGGTGGACATCTACCACAACATGTATCTCACAGATACATAAGTTCTATACTTCTGTACTCACACCAGATCCCTCTCACTTTCATATCAATAATATTTGTTGTAAAATTGCAAAATATTTGTATATCAAATTGTATATGTTAAAATGTCCACTAAGATAACTAAGAAAGTGTGTGTGTGTGTTTGTGTGTGTGTGTGTGTGATGAATTTATCCATCCATCCATCCATCCATCCATCCATCCATCCATCCGAAAAATAATAGTTTGGCATTTCACAAACTGCAATGTTCATGATATTCAAAGATTTTATATATCTTTGCTTTCTGTTGTAATGTCAACCACTTCTTGAATTCTGTGCTCCACCAGGCAGCACCGGTCAAAAACTCAACCACATAAGAGCAGACGAGTCTGTGCATTTGAACTGATGTGTTTCCTGAGAGCTCAGGCCTTCAGGTAGACACAATTATGCCTGATTGCACTCTCTGTCTCAGTGGTAGACATTAGTAAATGTGCCATTTATTCATATGGTCATCAAGTGTAGGCTTTTTGGCACAACCAAGGCCCTTTTCACCATGGGGTGGGAGACTAGAGTTAAAATGATAGGTCACTTGTCTGAATAGGGAGGTCAGGGATATATTATATTTGGTGAATGCATGACAGTGTACCACATCATTTTGTTGCTTGTATGTCTATAATGCATTGTAACATTTGAAATTGTGCAAATATTTCTACCTGAACTGAACCTTAGAAATGACCTTCACCGGTTCTTGAATTTAATTGTCCAAGCGACGTTTCAATAGTGATGATATACAGTATACTGAGACAATGGCTTGTGTCACTCCACTTCTCTGTTTTTGTGCATTTGTAAGTCTGTGCATTATTAGTGGGTATTTTTCAGTGACTCTTTCTTACATGACTATCTTTATGAATTAGTAAATGTAGGCCTAATGCATTCGCTCAACTGATTTGTTTAAACACTCAGATTTATTCAGACACTAAACTAGCGGCTCTCTTTATGAGTGAGTTATTGAATGTATTCAACTGATAAATTCAAAAACACATTTATTCAGGAAACAAACAAGTGATTCTATTAGTAAGTCATAGAATCATTCACTTAAGCGATTTTTTTCAAAAACTCATTCATTCAGTGATTTAAAGAACAAAGCATAACTATTGTGTGTTACTTGAAAACGCACAACAGTCGATTCCACTTTGGCTTTGTTTGGAACTGGTATGTGTTAAAGGGGTCCAATTATGCTTTTTTACCTTTTCAACTTTAGTTAGTGTGTAATGTTGCTGTTTGAGCATAAAAAAAAAGTCCACTCCAAAGTGAGATTTTATTTCACTGAATTAACTTTCCAAGATCTACAACAAACGACTCATTTGGACTTCAATGCATTTTTCCCAGGCTTTATTAAAGGAGAACTCCGGTCAATTTTAACATTGAGCTCATTTTTTTGTAAATTTGGAGTGCTGTCAGTACAGAGAACAACGACAAAAATCGGTGTTGCCTACACCATGTTATCCCCTTTTTAAAATTTGCACCCTGTTGACTTCAGTGGGGCAAGTTTTAAACCTGCTTTTAGCCTCTTAACATCCTTGATGTGTCATTACAAGTGCACAGCCAATGTGAGTGATTCCTTCAGAGTGAACACGGGTGAATCTGACTGCAGTAGATGTGAAAGATATGAATAAAAATGATGTTATTTCAGCCAGCGCACATACCTGTATTTACATCCTGTTTTCGGTCGAAGTCCATAGTAATGAGTTCGAGTTCACGCGCATAGGTTTAGTTACCTATGATCACGCGCGTGAACTCGACAATCGGTTACTATGGACTTCGACCGAAAACAGGATGTAAATACAGGTATGTGTGCAACTCATTTAAATAATCCCTGCCCACGGAATACACAAAAAAAGGGGGCCTGGTTGAGCTGCATTAGAGAAAACAGTGTTGTCTCTATGTCAAAGAGACGCTGTTTTGTCCTCCCTATTTCCAAAACTCATTTGTTTAACCTTTCTAAGGCTGATGAACTTTTATTTTAAACACTGTTCCTGAACATAATAACCCCAACATTTATCTGTATGCTGCACATTTTATGGAGAACAGCTTCCAGAACTACAATGCAGGCTACGCACAAAAGCTTCTCCTGAAATGGAGCAGTTCCCACTTTGTCGGGACAATCTGTTATTTGTGGATCACAACTTGTAAGTATGTGTTATTTTTTGTAGTTGCTTTTTTTTTATTAACAGCTCCAATTATAAGTTTTATGTTGTTGCTATGATGTAAACAAAGGGCAAAGCTGTTTGTCTCTGCTCGCCTGCTAGCCAACATTAGAGTTGATATAGTGTGTACTGTAGCTTTTATAAGCTCACGCTTTCGTAAAACTGTTCACCGCTCCTCAGGAAAATTAACCATGGATTTGTGATCGATTACTGTTTGTATTACCATAGTTTTCTGACATAACATCGTATCTAAAATGTATAAGAAAAAAACTTAAAATGAAATTCGTTCTGGACGATCCTCTTGTTTGTTAACATTCTTAAGTCTAAATCAGGCTTGAATTGGTTTGAAATTTACGGCATCCTTAATATATACACCTGAGCAGATGGAACTCACGGCTATGGTAAGGGGTGTGATATTTCCCGAACATGCGGTTCTCTGCTAAAAGGTGCCAATCACAATACATTGGGCCAGCTAACCAATCACAGCACATTTCGTATTTCAGAAGGAGGGGCTTTCTTTGATACAGGAACTGTTCGGCGTGTTAGAGCCAGACTGGAAAGAGATGAGCTGTAATAATGTAAAATATGTGAAAAATAATGCGATTTTTGAACAAGCAAGCATGAAATCATATTCTAGTACACCCCAAAGACAAAATCAAGACTTCGTAAAAGAGCATAATAGGACCCCTTTAACATTGAACTTTTTTAGAAAAGCAGTATCTTACTCATAATAGTGTTTGTTTGAATATCAGCACAGCCATGGTTCGGCCTTAGGCTGCAGGCTGATTATGATGTAAGATATTGCTTAAATATTTTAGACCTGAATACAACCGATTATATGTTACCCCTTGATGTACGTTTTAGGTTACCTGGCCAAAAAAACTTTAGCACTGTGTTTGCGATATTGTCTACATATTGCATCTGCATGTCTGCTGACAGTTGTCTTTTCAGAGCCTTTTGAAAATAGATTAAATAATGTTTTTTTTTTTTGTTTTTTTTTTAAAGAAGATAGAATCCACCACCGCACACATTTTTTTTTTTTTTTTTTTTTTTTTTAAATGAAAACACACACATCAAAATCAGTTTAAGAATAGGCTTATTTTCTCTGGAGCATTTAGCTGACTTAAGCTCCTTCAAGTTGGAGAGATCTTCCTTCTGTTGGCAGATGGCCACTGTTGTTTTCTACTTTACCGGCAATGTATCCCAGCCCTCCCTTTTTCCTCAGGATCAAATCAGCCATGTAAAGGAGGGGAAAGAAATGTTTATGTTGTTGATTTAATTGTCATGCTAATTTGGGTGATTGAAGTGATTAAATATTTGCTGCGAGGCTTTGAAAAGAAGCATGCAGTTACCAAGGAGACCCTCACATTCAAACACTGTCTTGTCAGTCACAATAAAACTCCATCTCCAACCCGAAGAGAAAGGTCTTCATTCTCTCAAAGCCTACAAGGATTTACCAACTGCTCGTGAGTAGGAGGATGTGCTGGGTGTATTCGCATTTTATGGAGATGAACAATTCTACATGCTTTAAGGACTGTATAGTGCAACAAAAAATAATTTATCCTTTGCCTTCGGGCTAGAGCTTTGCTTTAGGATGAACACAATCGCTTCAAAATATTGATAGACAGATTTGAACAAAACTGCTAGTCTGTGCGTGCTCATGCATCTAGCATATGAGAAATGACTATATACATATATATATATATATATATATATATATATATATAGCAGTGGTGTTCTGAAATGAGGAGGCAACACTTTTTTTTATAAATCAAATGTAAATTCATGTCCCAGTTACACTTAACGTTGTCACATTTTCCTGGTTAAATAAACATTTTTATACATTAGGTCAACAAATTTAAAAATAAACCAAATACAATTTTGTATTTTTGCATTAACAATGTAATTAATGTTCTATTTATTAAAACCAAGTATCAATCTCATCAAGATAGTGTTTTAAGCATTTTTACATTTAGGCCTATTCCAAAATAATAACTAAATGCAGTAGCAATTTAAACAATATAATTTATTTGTGAACTGATGTTCAGCTGTTTTTTTTAATAGTCAGCATATTTTCGGATCATCAGTCATCATGCTCGGTAAACACTGGTCATAGGCACAGAGATGTATCTGTAATTTCACCAAGATGATGGTTCACTAAAGAAAAAACCCACAGTTATCATGTTTTCAGGCCATTTCACTTGATTTCGATGTGACATAAAGCTGCGATATCTAATAGGGTGAGCTGTTTACTTGCTTTTAATACTTTTTAATTACTTTTTAGTCTTCCCATTAACACCTTCATTTTGTTAATTCAGACAGATTCGCGGACGCGGAACACTCACAAAAAAAAGAGGCGAGACTTCTCGCACAAACCAATCATAACCAATCACATCTAACCATAGTGCGCTGGAGGCATTGCTTCCTCTCACGTGTCTTTCCCCCATTCATTCTCAATTACCCCCCACTAAACCCACAACATGCTTCAGGGGGTCTGTTAAAACTCAGTGGGCTCAGGGGAGGCACGTTACCTGTGGGTGTCACTGTTGGACAGTTACTTTAGAAAAACAAATGATTTATATACTTTTTAATGGGACATTTTGAAATACTTTGAAATATTTTTCTCTCTATATTTTGATCTATTTTGCATCTGTTTACGGCATGAATAGCTCCAAAAAGTGAAGCATTTTGAAAGTAACTCTGTAAGACAGTGTTTTTGAACCCGAGCCTGATCCAGCAACCATGTTGGTGATTTGGGAAGGCCAGCCAAGGTTTTATCCTCTTGTGTAAGATAATTGCAACTTAATTGTGATGTGTTTGTCATGACAGTCGCGGGTGTGAAAGAGGATCCAAGGGCAGGGCGAGAGATTGAGCCCTGACTAAGAGACACTGGGCACCCTGGGGTGGGCGTAATGGTCTCCTCTTATTTGTGTCTCTCTTAGAAATGACTGAGTTCACCCTGACCGATGACCTACGAGCACATGCTACTGTTGTCCTCTGCACAAAGACTCTCAGAGCTTGCAAAACCCAGTTAACAATATATAACCGTTGGGCGTCAGCATGTGTCATTTTAAAGATGCAGTAAATAAAAAAAAATGAGGTAATGACATTTTTATTCAGCTAATGGGGTCTTGTTGACAGTAAACTATTAAAAATAAACTTAATCATACCCCTGAGAACCGAAACAAGTGCATGACCCCACGATACACAAGGTGCAGCCTTTGTCAACTCTTGCAAACATAGAAAAAGAAAGAGGCCTTCAGAATGTGCCAGAATTCTGGTGAATATTACTCTTTTTCTGTCAGCCACGTTGGAAATAGCGAGAGACAGGGTCCTTAAAAACATCTTTCTCTCACATGGACACGAGGCACAATTATCTCTGCGTTTGCTTCAGCCAAGATCTACCAGTCACATTGAGTGGGAGTGTCAGGCTGTGGGCGGCGTGCCACCGGAAGGTCAGAGAGCCCATCTTGAAGCCAGATATCTCTATAGCTGCTGCGTGTGCTTTTCAGCACGGCTAGAACAAGAGATTCCTGACCATCTGCCTTAGCGAGGGATACATCGGTTTCCTGCTAAGGTGCCAAAATCTGTCATACCGACACAGACTCGCAGCAGCTGTTGCAGGAACTTGCCATTTCTTACGTTTTAGCGTAGATTCGGCATACTATATTCTGACATGAAATGACCTAAATGTAAAATGCAAAAGAGTGCTTTTAACACCTAATCGACACAAATCAACAATTATCTCGCTCTCTTAGAAATCTGAAAAGGTGTCTACACTGCACATATAGTGATATGGCGGGCGTTTGGTGTAGACAGGTTTGTTGATTGTGGTGGGAGTGATAGTTTTGTAGCTTTTCGACTCTCACTTGCTGTGTAGATTGGGTGTAACTGGTGCAATTCCTTTCCAAGAAAGGGCTATTATCTTCTCTGTAATTAAAAAAGAGAGATAAAAACAGACCTCAACAAACAGCTTGTGTCCGTACGTTATGCCTGGGTAAGGTACATAAAGTTTGCATACTGCATGATTATCAAACAACTGCAAATCAGCATATTATAATTATTTCTGTAGGATCATGTGACACTGAATACTAAATACAGCAGGAATGCCTGCTGAAAATACTGCTTTGGCATTGCATGAATAAATGATATTTTAAAATGTATGAAAATAGGACAAAATGATTTTACACTTTCACAATGTTATTGTTTTTGTTTTTAGCTCAAATAAATTTAGCCTCGGTGAGATAATTCTTTCAAAACATTACATAAACCCTGCTCACCCCAAACCTTTGAGCAGTAGTGTATATACAAGCATAAATAGATATTAGAGGTTTATGAGGTAGGACATCAATGAAAATAGGTGGAAAAGCTAATTACACAAGTGTTGGATACAAATCCAACTTGTTCGGCCCAAATTAAGCCCCGGTTATGATTTGCAACTTTGCAACATCCATTGTAGTGCTTCTGAATCATATTACACTTTCCCTTGGATCTCTGAAAACTGATCTTTGCTTCATCATTCATTGGGGACAGTAAGCTAACAGTTACAACGGGAGTTAGAGGTATTATTATCTCTTGGGATTTTTCAGCTCTACGCATAAGCTTACCTGCGCGCCAAGTCCATCTGTTGCAGTGTCCCATTGGACCTGACACAGGGCAGTGCTTCAGTGCTATGATTTCAAAATGAATGTTGAATTTGTAGGATTTCTAATTTGTAGGATCTCTTTTGATGTATGGTGTGGAGCAAAGTGGGTTATACCCCTTGGAAGGAGAATGCCATCATTTTTTCCTTGCAGTAGTTTAGGGACAGATTGGTAATGTTGGGAATATCACATTTGCATGTGTGCATTCGGTAGACACTTTTATCCAAAGCTACTGACAATGCATTCAAGCTTTGCAGTTTATACATAATTCCCTGGGAATCAAACCCATGACCATGTTGTTGCTCTACAGTTTGATCAAGGTTAGGATAAAATATGAACACTTTTGAGAAGGGATATCACCAGGGTTCCAAACCTGTCCCAACCCAATGATTTTTATTCACTCTATACTATCCTATCACAATAAAGGCAAAAATCACCAAAAATAAATCTTAATTTGTTTTTATTTTTATGATTTAATACAAATTAATCATCAATAACCGTGATATTCAAATTAATTACATTTAATCAATCTTGCAACATGTAATTAAATAACAATATCTTGTTTTGTTTGTTTTTTTCAATAAAGTGCTGCACAGCAGAGGTTTACTATTTCAATTAAAACATTATTTTAATTTGAAAATCCATATTTTTCATTGACTAATCCAAAATTTGCCCAATTGTATAACATTGTGTTAAATAGTAAATGTTTTAATGACTGGATTCTGTGATTGTCCACATTTTCCCCTTTGTGCCCTATAATCATAGGGTCCTACAGTATACAGTATGTTGTTTTTAAGGCTTGTGAGACCTAAATCAGTCTATTTACAGACTGGTTGTTCTTGTTTATGTGACAGTTTGTAGTTGAAAATACACATTAGGAATTTTATCAGTGCATGGTGTTTTATAAAATTAGGACATTAATGCAAAATGTTACCACTTTTCACATTTTTGGTCTTTGTTGTTTGACATTGATTAATGAAATGATCCCAGCAACAGAAGTGCATTGCTTTCAATTTTTCAGTATAAATGTTAATGGAACCGAAACTGATAATAGTAAGTAATCAGAACTGCAGTCTTTAAATTCCTTATGATTCCCATCCCTAGATAGCACTTTTTTTTTTTTTTTGTACTATACTAATGCCATGGTGTTCTTTGTTGTACTGTAAAAATATCATAGTGCATTATTGAATGTGTTAGTCATTCAAGTTTTATGGCAATGCCATCCGATACCATCATTTTACTAGTATTGCCATAATACCTTTTTGTGAGTGATCATCATTAAAAAGAAAGTCCGAATACACCTTGATTTCATTTTCTCTCAAGCTTAAAAAATTCAGCGACTCCCCTGCGAGCTTCTTTCTTGTTCAGCACAAGCAAAGTCAGACAGACACTGTAAAGCCACTGTAGCCAGCCTGAATAGCTGATTACACATTTTCAAGACAGCAATGATGATGATTACTGTACAAGCGCTCCTTAGGAGCCCGGTCCCACATGCACATATGGCAGAGGGCATGTTTCTCCCCTGCCACTTCCTAGAAGCTCCTTCCAGGTGGGGTTTGACAGGACCCCTCTGATTCAGTGGCTGGGGCGTATACCGAGATGACACCAATGACTCTCCCTCTCCCTGTTCCCTGCAGGCTTGGGACAGACTCTTCATTGTGCGCCTGGTGGGATTTGACACGCACCTCTTTGAGACCCCTGGTCCCCCAGAGACAGCGGCACAGCAGATAATACATACATCTCAATTTGCTCTCTGCTAATAACACAGGCGTCCTTTTAACTCCTGAGAGACGTGTTGATAACCGCTAGGATTCATCCGAGTGTGGCCAGGCGGGGAGCATTTAAGAGCAGGGTAGGAGTACAGATGGGCTGAACTTGTTCATACAGTTTTTATCTCCATGCAAGAGTCGAGAGAGAGCCTTGGCCTAGTTTTTGTGTGGATGATGTCTTGAATAATTAGGTAATTTAGTTGTATTAACAACCAGCTGATATGTTCTGCACTGTGCACTCTTATAGTTGTTACTGCTAGTGTGCTTGTCGATAAGTCAGATCTCCTTCCTGTGGAGTGGAAAAATCCACTCTCAGATCAATGAAAGGGGTCAACTTATACATTTTTTTCTCCCACTTATAATCTAACCTAAGGTTTCATGAACCAAAACAATCATCGTTAATCAAATTAATTCACCATTTTGTATTTTGTTCCTGTGCCTTTAAGATTCTATGTAAACTTTGAAAGTTACAGTCTCTGTTCTTGAGCCATTTCTGTCAGGTTTGTTGACAGGTTTAACATAGTTTGTCCTGTCCCATCCTTCAAAAACATCCTCTACCAAGTAGATTTACAAAGCAATCAGAGCTGAAATGCCTCATATTGTTAAGGTCAAACCGGAATGATCAGCTTCTGTGTTGGGTTTATTTCTTTATGACTGCTGCTTACTTGGAATTGGAATTATTGCTGTAAGCAATTATTGTATTTGTTAGGGAAATCTATGCCATTTACATTCTTGATGGTTTCATGTTTTAACTAAAGGCAAATGCCATAATGAAAATGATGTTGTCTAAATGCAACTAATATATTTCTAAAATGGCAGAGACCACCATTTGCACCTCTTATTTTGGTCCACGAATTTTGCACCACCCTCGTTTGCTTAAAAAAAAAAAAGTTCAAAATATGTATTTATTGTTTGTTTGTTCATTTATTTATATGTTCATTAAATTGCTTTATTATTTAAAATAAAACTGTTACAGTGACATACATTTTGATTTCTTAAATTTGTATGATTTGGTATTGGAAATGTATAGAATTACAGAGAAAAAATAAATAAATAGGGAGCTGTTAAGTGTTTAGAATTGCTGAGCAATTGCTACAGTTCATCCAAAATGTAAAAGATTAAAAGAAAATAATTTGGGTTACAAATGATGTCATGTATTATTACTATTTTTTTGTGACACGGAAGCCTGTCTGGAATTCAGATCCGGTTAAAACATTCCACTGTTTATTTTTGCACATATTCTCACAGCAGTGTGGGCATTTTCCCTGCGACCTAAAATGTTTTTCTTTTCTTCTTTCTTTTCTTTTTTTATGAAGCAGTAAGGAGTCAGAAGGTCGCTCTGTGAGGTAGCACATTCATCTTTGCTCAGAGGGCTGGCATTTTCCCATGTAAACGCTCATGAGTTGAAAAGGTCACAATAGTGCCTCTGAGATATGTATTCACATGGAATGGCAGCATGGATGCATGTCCACCAGTAATTTCCTACACGTACTGGGACACAACACGTTTATTCAGTACTTTTCTACACATGGTGTCTTTAGTCACTTTGTAGTGTATAATGACCTCTCAAAGGCATTGGACTGTCTGTTAACTGTGTTGTTCTCTCATGAACAGAATAAATCGCTGAGAGGGAACCCGATGGAGTGAACCATCAGATGTGCACAAACAATTTTTTGATACACTATGCAGTAGTAAGCTGTTTTAGACAAAATTAGCATCCCCAGCAAACAAAAATATGTTCTAAGAACATTTAGCTATAAAGACCCTTAATATAAAGTGGGACCCATTTTTGTGCTAATGTTTTGAGAGCATTATCAAGACAAGACAAGATAACTTTGAACAAACATTATAAATGTTACTTCAAGAACATTTATTCATAACTTTGAGAGAGCCTTTTCCAAAATGTTAGACAAAATACAGAGAACGTTCCCCGTTAGATGCAGCACATACGTCTGAAAAAATGCTCTCGTGACCAACAACAATCTTGGGATTGGACCATTCAATTCAATTTGAATTGAGCATGTGTTGAGTTATCATTACATCCAGACTATCATTGGCCTTTGCCCAGTTCAGAGAAGAAATGTCAAGTGGATTCATGCGAAGACCTTATCAAGAGAGTTGAAGAGAGAGAAAAAAAATCACAGCATAGCCTTAAGACAGTCTTCCTGAACATGGTGAATCACTCATTTATTTTCAGGACAGCCAAATTATCCAATTATAACCACATTCAAAGATTAGCCTGATATATCCCCTCACATACACCATGTTACTTAGTCACTTCAGTCTGTCAGAGTGAATTTCAATTGAGGACATGACAGTGAAATGAATGCATCAGTAGGGCACATTTTAGTGGATCTTCACCCCAGCTGTCTGTTATCATTTTACTGCTTAATATTGGGTCCATTTATCATGAAAAACGTTAGTTTCTATTTCTGTTATCTAAATGCACCTAACTGAAATGCGTTAAGTGTGTGCGTGCGCGTTTAGGACCTGTGGATTTGCGTTACGCACGGAATGAGATTCGTCTTGTAAGTGCAGGTGTTCTTAACCTCATAATGCTCTACCGTGATGATCCAAGCGCATATCGAATACAGGGATTTTACAAGCACATCAACAATTTTTAGTAAACAGGCCTTTGAATTTTTACCTTTGCTGCCCCCTCAACTGTAGTAATTTGTGCTGTTTCGAAGCAGCTAATAGCTTTAATTTGCGAAAACCTGTTACAAACATGTCAATGGAATGAGCTGAGATGTTTTGAGCTGCTTATGAGGCTTATATTCTCATAGGAATGTTTTTCAGAGATGACAGTCTATTCATCCACCCACGTCCCCGATCTCTTACCACCCACCTCAGAATCTGAGTCACCTAGCCGCACACAGTCTCCGTTTGACATGCTACAGCTCTGCAGCGTGAGAGATACAAGTTTTAATGTGTGTGTCTAGGCGGTGCAGATCTCGCAGAGGCTTCTTGCAATTGGCGTAGCGACGTTAAATTCCCAAATGGGCCGCAATTGGTATTTATCTATGGATGAGGAGTCTTCTGCTTTCAGGAATTTTGGCTCTTGTCCCTGTCTCTGATGAGCTAAATGCTATTAGCGAACTAAAGTGGGTAAAATGGATGAGCAGACCAGAGAATTCACCTGGTAAGAGACAAAGAGCAGCTTTAGAAAGACATCTGGTTCTCATTTGGCCATTTAAAAGATTGGTGTTTATAGTTTTGACATTCCATGGTCCGTAAAATCATCACTTAGTGGAACAGATGACTTTTGTGAGTTAGAGTGGAGATGATTTATCTCAAAATATAAAAAAAAGATTTTGATCCTCAATTCTTTACCTTCACGCTACTGTTCATAGTTGCTCTTAGAAAACATGGTTTACGTGTCGTTTTGTTTGCTTTCCTTTTTCTTTTGGGTCTTATTCTCTTTTTCTATGTTTCCCTCTTTAAACCAGAGATGTGTTTGTGTGCATTTACTTCAAGTGTGTATTACTTGTTATTGTTAAAAAGTTTTTTTTTTTTTTTTTTTGGTAAGTAATAAATAGTTTTATTCAGGAAGGACACATTAAATTGATCAAATAATTGTTATTTTTATATTGTAAAAAATAAATAAAAATCAAAGAATCCTGAAAACAATGCATCATGTTTTCAACATCGGAAATAATAAGAAATATTTCTTGAGCACCTTATCAGCATATTAGAATCATTCGACAATTCAGTTTCTTAATTAACCCTTAAATGCATGAATGTTTTGCCAATCATTATTACACATTTGGGTCTTTAGCAACCCTGATCTATATCTAACACAGGTGGATCTCTACCAATTAATATAAAACCCTCCTGACATTAGAGTAACAATTACAGAATAATAATAATGAAAAAAACATATACTGTTACCTTTTGGAGCTTGGAAGGGTTCAGTTTGAACAGTTGTTTTATACCATCATCACTCTCCGTCAGAGCTCATTTCCCAGTACATTAAGCATTTGGCTCATATTCACAATCTCAAACACATTCTCAAAGCTATCCTTTTCAACATCTTCAAAATCAATATTTTGATCGCTGACAGTTTCTTCACCAGATCCACAATCAAGTGACAGTGACACTAATATCTGATTGTATTCAGTTCTTGCTCTGCTGTAAATCACTGAGTCATTTCAAGTTTTGCTGATGTTACTTCCTATTCTTTTGTTTTGTGCCTGCAGTAACTATGAGTGAAACGCCACTTCCTCATTGTGTATCAGACATTGCCTTGTGGAATAAAGGGGAATTGTACTTATTCAGTACTTATTTTTTGGAACAGTATTCTAGAGTGAAAAACATGATAACTCCCTAGTAATAATTGAAATAATTGTAAGCTTTTGAATTTTTTTGTAAAGGTTTTGGATAGTAATTCCTTCTGACGAATTTGGTAACACTTGAGTCATTACTAGTGGGTTACCAGGATCTTCACTTTAGAATACTGTTCCAAATAATTATTAAATCCTTCACAAGGATTTGGTAATACTTGAGTTAGTAGTGGGCTACCATGATCTTCACTTTAGAATTAATTATGCATTATGCAGTTCTTAGTAGTCTTATGGGAGGTATGAAAAAATAGTAGTTACTGATTAGCTAATAGTGAACTACCATATTCAACTGACCACTATTACTTACTAATTGCATACTAATCAGAGTTTCTTGTTAGTTAATAGTAGTTACTAGAATGTTAATATTGCTTTACTCATTTGTTCCTTTGTTATTCATTAATGATGGAACCGTATTCTAAAGTGTTACCAACAAATCCTAACAACCTCAAACTTTTGAATGGTAGTAATTTAAATTTCAGGATTAATTTCTGTCAGTCCACTCCACTATATTAATCTCTATGCAATAGACATACTTTGGAACTACTTTTGGAATTATAGTTGTTGGTGGAGGAAAATAGGCCCCAGGCCCTATATATACAAATGAACTGACCAACTTTGTCTGAAATGTAAGTCACTTGATATTAACTTTGGAGAACTGTTGTTTAAGAGTATCCAACAATCATAATCACGGTGTTGTACTGACTATCATGATTGTTTTTATTCAGCCATAGACACAAAGCCACACAGCATGTTATCCCCTAATTAAACATCATCATTTCTCATTTCCTCCTCCCTGTTACAAGTCTAAAGGTTCAAATACAGCCATTTGTTGTTTCTTTCAGTAGCGGTATTTGTGAAGCAGCTAATGCACTGGTGCAGATCCCTGAAGTTGCAGATGTCTAACAAGTGTTCTCACTCAAAACTGCATTCAAAAGCACATGCTCACTTTGTCCTCCCAGCTAGTCATCATACACTGTCAGATAATGAGCTTCCACTGCAGCTCCGCTTGCCTTTCGTCATACAACTACAACCACAAAATGACTTCCAGCTAGCACTTGATCTTTACCACCCAGGGTTCAGCACCTTGGACTCTCTCTCAGTATCTGTGATACTCACTTAATTGCCTTTTTTCTGACTCTTTCTCTCGGTGCTGTTCCCCTCTCCGTACCCCTCTCTCCCCACCCCTCATTACCAATACCTTGCTCACAGTGAGGGGTTCTCTTCACCTCTCCCAGGCGTGACTAACTCACAGCGGGTTGCAAGAGGGCAGCTCTGTACCTTAGCAATCTTAACTAGAAGCTCTCGGGCGAGAGCCGCGCTCCTCCGTGTTCTTTGATCAGTCGGGTCGTGTGCAGGAGTCGCAGCTCTGAATGACCTGAGTGCACTCGGAGGGCTGATGCGCTTTTATTTCGTGCCACAGTCAGGAAAGTGATTATGCATTTAGTTCAGGTGCCATCTGTGATTTGGACAGGGGAAAAGCCATCTGAGTGGAACTATTTTTATGGCCTCATCTGGTTGTTAGTTGACCTGTTTTAAAGGGACGGTTCATCCTAAAATGGAAGACAGTTACTCACCTTCATGTCGTTCTAAACCCGTTGGAATTTGTTTCTGTGAAAAACAAAATGGGGAATGTTGAAGAATGTACTGGCTGTGATTTTCGGTATAATAAAAGTGAATAGCTCCAAAATTACAAAAAGTATGATAAAAGTTTCATTGTGCTCTTTATGATTCATGTACTGTATTTTAAGATGTTTGAACCAATTTGATAGTTTTGTGTGAGGAAATGGGAGTTATTCACTGAAAATAGTTTCCTCCGATATCCATTTAAATATTGAATATTTATATGTATATGTGTATCATATGTGTATTAGGGTGGCCCTTAAATGTACGAATTTTTTTTTTTCATTTTTCTGCAGCCTGACCCACTAGATTTGTTCCATTTATGCTAAAAACACCCCGGAAAAAAAATGGGGCAAAAATATTAATATTTAGAGGTAGCTCAAGCACATCAAAGTTCGCTGTTTTTGTAGGCAATTCTGCAAGTCAGCAAAATTCTTCATTCTAAAACGTTTAGCATTGAGCATTGTATTCAATACTATACACAGTTTGCAGAATGCATCAAATCACATAGCCTATTACTTGATCACAGTTCAATGTGAGTACTATATTAATTATTTAACCAAATATATCTTACACAACATACATTTGACTATTGTAAGATAACTGATGATACGCATCTTTTCACATTTAGTCCAGGCAAAGTAACTAATTTTGGAGCCAAAAATAGAACTAATTGTAAAATAATTTTTTGCAGCTTAGATCATTTCTATGAGGTGTCCAGAACAACATACTAAAAGTCCTAAGAAATCCTAGTTGAGGAAATATGTTAAATTCTCATCCATCCGAGATGTGTGCCAATAAGGCCAGGCAACAATACACCCCAATGGGGCTATTTTTTTCCTTTACTCCTATCAAAATGAAACTTTACACAATGAAAGTACCCATGAAGAGTCAAATTTTTTGTATTACAAGTTTCTTTGAAAATGAATTTGAATATGCAAATGAGCTATACACTAATCGAATATAGGCTACCCAAAATACACCCGTATAGGCTTAATTTTTTCCTTTACTCCTACCACAATAAAACTTTACACAGTGAAAGTACACCTCATAGAAATGATCTAAGCTGCAAAAAATTATTTTACAGTTAGTTTGTCGTAAAACGCTACTTTGCCTGGACTAAGTTTGCACAGTTCAAAGTCAATAGTTCAGAGTTTCTTAACACCACGCATTTCTGTGAAAGTGGCTTCGTTAGCCCGTTGTTAACACAATTTATGCTTCTGCAAGAAATGCATAGAATATATTTTGTGCAAAATAGGTGTAAATTCAGAATTGCCATTAAATAAGCAAGTATGTAATTTAAATAGTTTAGATAAAATTAGGCAAGTGGTAATTATCACAAATTGAGCATAATAACTGATTATACAAAATTTCAACGTCATCGAGCCACCTCTAAATATTGTTCAAATGAGCTCATATTTTGCCTGAATTATTTTTTCATGTATTGGAACAACTTGAGAGGGTCAGACAATTATAAATCAAAATTTGAAAAATAAGGGCCACCTTAATGTGTATACATATCATATGTATAGATGTGTATCAAATAAATTATGTTCTTTTGAACTTTATTTTGGTTTCCAAAATAAATCAGCACAACTGTTTTCTTCAAATTAAACATTTAAGAATCTTTGAGAAATTATGTGATATTAAATGTACATTATGAGAAAAAAAAGTTTGACCTTGCATGCATGTAAACCTGTAGTAGGAGACTCCCAAAACAATATTAGGGACCTTAAAAAGGCCATTAGGGACACTTTAATATAGAAAACAATATTTGTATTCAGCAAGGAAACATTAAATTGATCAAACATGAAAGTAAAGACTTAGCTGGAGAACATAGGCGGACATTAGGCAAATGTGTTACCCATTGACGTGTATCCATCATGGAAGTGGGATTCGAATTATTGACGACTCATTTAGGCGGTTCAGAGTCAATTATTTCTTTTGAGAGACAGTAAATTTTCTTTACCATGCACTTTCGGCTTCACAAATTTGCAGATCGTTTACATTCACAGACAGCTACATTACACATTGCATGAAAGGTAATATTTGAAAAAGCATAATAGGGGCACTTTAAAATTATTATATTAAAATATGAATAAATAAAATCTTACTGACCCCAAACGTTTTATGCTTACTAAATATCAAAAAGAGTGTCAATAAGTCATACAGGTTTCGAATTACATGACTTGACATTACTTTGAATAAATCAGGAGCCTTTATATGTACAGTACTTATTATGGTCCCTGAACAAAGGTAATTCAGTGGGGGCTGTCATATATTTGGTAACTTTTTGTTCTTGAGTGCCATTTTTATATGTGTGGTGGCACATAAGCTTATATGTGTGTGTCTCATGGTATAAGAGAACAGGCAGCCAGCAGAGGAAAAGCGATGACTGTGCTTAAATTAATGAGATTAATGTTCCAGCAACTTCCACTCTACACTTTTGGCCTTAGATCTGCTCCTCTGAGGCTAGTGAGCTCACACAACACTCAACCCTTCTCCTTAAGCCCGTAACCCAGTCTTCAGGATTACACCCCCTTAGAGAACAGAGAGGGAGAAGAGAGGGGTCTAACGAGTGGGTTTTGCTAGTCCAGCGCTGTTTGTTTTATCAGTGCTACTGTGGCGCTGTGGGAGTGGAGCTGAATGACAGCCGGTGGCCACAGCTTTTCCTTCTGAGAGCTCGGGTGATGAATGTGTGGAGCCAATCTAGGACACTGCAACGGAAGTAGCATAAATTCTCTCGTGCTATCAGAAATCGAGTGGGAAGAAAGTCACGTGTGAATGTATTTATTATGTTTGTGCATTTAACGATGAATTTTGCACAAAAAAATACTGCATCCTTTGGGTACTTGCATACTTTTCATTTTTCTTTTTCTTTTCCATTTATACCCACTTTGTACCCAATTTTTCAATGCCTGATCCCAAGTGTTTAGGAATGACTGTCCCCCCTCGTGTGTGTGTGTGTGTGTGTGTGTGTGTGTGTGTGTGTGTGTGTTTGTATGTGTATGCCGCACGTCTAGGGAAGGGTTACAGGATTACAGCTGTCTTTTGCCTGTGGGAAGTGCTGTTGCGTTCCTTCCCATTTGTTGTTCCCACGGACCTGAGTTTTTGCAGTGGGGCATTCTGGGAGGCCACACAAGGGACTTTCTGTATATCACTGCTGTGGCAGATTGTGACAAATTGCCAGAGATATATCAACAGGTTGTGCAGGATTTGAGAGATGCCAGGAGCACAGAGCATAGAGGCTAATTGGCAGGAAAAATGCTTTTTCAAAATCCAGCCAAGGCTTAACGTTCTGGGCTGGTCAAAGCGACAAACTAATTCACAGTAATTCTCTCACTTGCTTGCTTTTATCAGAGTCTTGTGAGGGGAAGCCACAACAGTAATCATGTTGGGCATGCTTATTTCTTGGCTCTTAAATTTTTTTTTTTTTTACAACTTTAAAAAAAAAAAGTACATAATGACCTACCGATGACCTTCATGGTTTATTGCAGCAAAACAGGCTGCATTTTCTTAAAGATGATTGCACTAAAGATGAATGTGTGTGTATATGTATATGTATATGTATATGTATATGTATATGTATATATATATATATATATATATATATATATATATATATATATATATATATATATATATATACTGTATATATAGGAGGAATGCATCAGTTAATTTAATATTTATTTATATATTAAAATCTTAAAATTCATGAAGGACACAAATGTGTATAACTTTTGGCCTCATCGAATAGAAATCAAAACATTTATGAAGGATTTAGCTTAGGAATTCAAATATCACTCCCCATTTAAATGATTTCACACTTAGTTAACTGATTCTTGAGATATGGGACAGGCTACACAGAAAAAAGAAAGAAAGAAAAAAAAACGGGGAAAAAAAAGGAGGAATATATGAACATCTTACCTTTAAGATGGAGGCAGGACCTTTAATCTATAAGAAATATTTATTTTATGGTCAGGACAGGTGGTGGGGTAATGAATGATAATGATAGTGAAAATCATTATTTTGCAAATAAATTAAATAAAATGATTTTGAATTTGTGTGTTAGGATCTTTCTAGTGACCATCTTGGATTAATTTCATGGAAAATGAAATGTTGTTTTAAAAGCTAATGGCTAGTAAATTTGTGGCACATTAATTTTTTTTTTTTTTTTTTTTTTTTTTCATGTCTCAAGAATCAGTGAATACGTTTAATTTGTCTTTAGTCAAGTATCAGGCACTGTTCTTTTTTAAGTCAGTATTGTTTTTCTTTAAACTAGGAGTTAGAAAAGTAAAGAATGGGGATAAACTATAATGAATCTTGTGTATATTATTGTGTCTGAGTGTAAAGAAGTTTTCTTAAGGACCCTTAACGATTTTTTTTTTTTTTTTTTTCATGAGTCCCAAAGGACATCAGATCGGTAAACAGAAATGGACATTCTCTTATTAACCTTTTGGCCGCAGTTTTCCTGAACCTCCATTAGCTGGAGAGACTGGCCAAGAACTGGAAATCCCCTGAAAAAGCCTAATGGCTGTCTATATTAAGCCAATAGCTTTAGTCTAAAGCGTTTCCCTCGAGTCCCCTAACCTGACATGAAAAACGATTATAGTATCATTCAGAGAGATATTTCTGTTTACATTATCCGTTATTAGATTTATTAATTTTTTTAACATTAACACATTAATTTGAGATTTTTACTCAGTTAAATCAGTTCAATACAATATGAAAGGTGTCAAGAGGCACTAATACATGAGGATGTTCCGTAAGTCCATCCCTAAGTGTGTGGATGATTGGAAAAGTGACATGTATCTGTATCCTGATCTTTAACTATTATTCCAAGAATCATAGCCCAAAAGCCCCTTCAAAAAGCCATAGAAGGTCAAGTGCAACAACAATATCCCTCACTTTCTCTGTCCTGGGAGCCCAGGTGGCTTGAATTACACAGCTGTCTGATCCGCACAGCTAACATTCTTAGCATTGTATTCAATTATAGACGTTAGTGACAGAAAAGAAATTAAATGCCACAAAGACACCATTCACATATGTTCCTCATGTCTTGATTTGAAACAGAGAAGCACTTATTGCTGTAACGCACATATATAAAGCACAATTATGCGTGTGGTCAGAAACCCAGTGTGATATTGTCCCATGTTGCTCATTCAATTATGTGCATCACACATTCTCTGCTTGCTAAGTCACACTCTCGAATTCATGAGGTTCGTATGGCAAAATTAACTGAAGTGTAAATTACCAAATTGAGACAAAGTGGGTCATGACTTTCATTTGAGAAATGTAATGCAAGTTTGAACAAAGAGTACAGAACTATGGACAGATTGCTCCACTAGACCACTACTCAACCTTTTTTAACTTTACGCTAGTAAATGACAATTCTGTGGTGACTACCAAATTCTTATACCAATACCAATTCTTCTGTGACTAATAAAGCTGCATATTAGAAAGATTTTGGAAGGATCATGTGACTCTGACGAATGTGGTAAATTCATTATTTTTAATTGTAATAATATTTCACAATATTACTGTTTTTACTGTATTTTCTGTATTTATAAATGCAGCTTTGGTGAGCATAAGAGACTTCTTTTAGAAACATTAAAGTCCATATGATGCAATTTTAAATAGTCATTATTTTGTTTATTGGGTGTAGTAGAATAGGGTAACAAGCACTCTCTGGATTCCTATTCCTGTGTCCTCTGTAAAATGTGTTGTACACAAGCTAAGTCTTGGGTTGTACTGGTCAGGAACAGTGTTGGGGATAGTTGCTTTTAAAAGTAATGTTACAATATTGCACTTCTCTACAAAAAGTAACTTATTGCATTACTTTTTATGGAAGGTAATGTGTTATGTTACTTTTGCGTTACTTTTTCTCACCTGGACAGGGCTTGCTTTTTTATTACACACACACACACACACACACACACACACACACACACACACACACACACACACACACACACACACACACACACACATGTTGGGTTTCCATGTTTTATGGGGACTTTTCATAGACATAATGTTTTTTTACTGTACAAACTGTATATTCTATCCCCTTACACTAAGCCTACCCCTAAACCTACCCATCACACAAAACGTATTTTAGATTCTGTATGATTTACAAGCCTCCATAAGGTCAAATATTACTGGTATTGCCATCTTTGTGGGGGGATTACCAGGACATACGTATACACACACACACACACACAAACACACACACATGTACTTTTACTAATAATTCAATGGCCTGGAGTAAATTATTCCACTAATACTTTGGTTACCACACCTCAAAACATTGTTCAGAGGATGTACACTATATTGCCAAAAGTTTTGGGACGTCTGCCTTTACATGCACATGAACTTTAATGACATCCCATTCCGTCGGGTTTAATATGGAGTTGGCCCACCCTTTGCAGCTACAACACCTTCAACTCTTTTGGGAAGGTTTTCCACAAGGTTTATGAGTGTGTTTATGGGAATTTTTGACCATTCTTAGAAGCGCATTTGTGAGGTTAGGCACTGATGTTGGACGAGAAGGCCTGGCTCGCAGTCTCCACTCTAATTCATCCCAAAGATGTTCTATCGGGTTGAGGTCAGGAATCTGTGCAGGCCAGTCAAGTTCCTCCACACCAAACTCGCTCATCCATGTCTTTATGGACCTTGCTTTGTGCACTGGTGTGCAGTCATGTTGGAATAGGAAGGGGCCATCCCCAAACTGTTCCCACAAAGTTGGAAGCATGAAATTGTCCAAAATGTCTTGGAATGTTGAAGCATTAAGAGTTCCTTTCACTGGAACTAAGGGGCCAAGCCCAACCCCTGAAAAACAACCCCACACCATAATCCCCCCTCCACCAAACTTTACACTTTGGCAGTCAGGCAAGTACCGTTCTCCTGGCAACCACCAAACCCAGACTCGTCCATCGGATTGCCAGACAGAGAAGTGTGATTCGTCACTCCAGAGAACATGTCTCCACTGCTCTAGAGCCCAGTGGTGGCGTACTTTACACCACTGCATCCGACGCTTTGCATTGCACTTGGTGATGTAAGGCTTGGATGCTGCTGCTCGGCCATGGAAACCCATTCCATGAAGCTCTCTACACACTGTTCTTGAGCTAATCTGAAGGCCACACGAAGTTTGGAGGTCTGTAGCTATTGACTCTGCAGAAAGTTGCCGACTTCTGTGCACTGTGCGCCTCCGCAAGCGCTGACCCCGCTCTGTGATTTTACGTGGCCTACCACTTCATGGCTGAGTTGCTGTTGTTCCCAATTGCTTCCACTTTGTTATAATACCACTAACATTTGACCGTGGAATATTTAGTAGTGAGGAAATTTCACGAAAGGACTTATTGCACAGGTGGCAACCTATCACGGTAACACACTTGAATTCACTGAGATCCTGAGAGCAACCCATTCTTTCACAAATGTTTGTAGAAGCATGCCTAGGTGCTTGATTTTATACAACTGTGGCCATGGAAGTGATTGGAACACCTGAATTCAATGATTTGGAGGGGTGTCCCAATACTTATGACAATATAGTGCATTTCAAGATTTTTGTCAGGTTTTTGTCCTTGTGTGTGAGACTAATTTCTTATGCATCTAATCCCAAACCTCTGTTGCTTACTCCAAAAAGCCATTTTAGGGCTAGTATCAGAGACTTGAGCCACTGCTAGCAGACTAATGCAGTTATTAATGCAGTTATTAGAGAGAGACAGAGAGGGATTAAGCATGTGTGAATTACTTCAGTCTGTGCGTCTCTCAACAGTGTTCGCCACCAGCGTCTGTACTTCTAGCGAAACTACGTTTATCTGCACCTCGCTAGTGAGAAACGTCATGCTAGTTGCAAGTTGCTAAACTATTTTACTGATAAAATCGTCATAGCAGTGCTGACAACATGCGAGTATGTGTTCATACTATGTGTGTGTGCGTTTGAGTGGGAGAGAGCACGTGGGAGAGAGCACGAGAAAGAGATATGTTCTTTTCCATAATAACTAATAATACATAATAATTTTGTGGCAAAAAACTTTGAAATAATTCGTTTTTATCCTATTGTTTACCATATTTATTTGCTGTAGGCTGTAAAGACCTTTGAAATAACTGAAATAATTTGGCGAAGTAATATGGAACTGTAATGCGGTCAAGACCTGCCTGGAACTACTTTAGCTGTGCGTTTCCCTGAAAATAATTGCACACTTTAGAATGTCAGTCAACCAATCAGAATCAAACATTCAACAGCCCTGTAGTATAACCCCCAATACTGAAAAGCGTTATAAATAAATCTTAACTACTGATTCCTAATTTCATCCATTTTTGGAAGGCCAAACCATGGGTTTTGCTTTTGTATTGAAACACAGCGTCTCCATGACATGGTGACACTATAATTACTAAAGCCTCATCTTCTTTATTGGCATATACCTTTGGCGGGTATTATGCTAACATTTCAAATTGTAATGTAGACATTTGTGGAAGTAATATCTGGACTTCGATCATTGTGTTTTAGGCAAGTCTGGAGCACATCCCTTCTGTGAAAGACTATGCATTTTGTAACTTTGCAGATTTTATGCATGTACAAACAGATACATAACACACTAAAGGAAAAGGAAAACATAAAAAAAAAAAAAATCTTACCAGGTGGAATGATGCAAAGTGCCAAGCCATAAAAGCTATCTCTTTTATTTAAATTAGAACTTTTATTATAATCAGCCACTTTCCATATATATTTCAGCAACAATGCGCAATGGGATCAGTAGCTCTACACAACTTAAAATATAATTGGTCCAAAATTGTGCTCTGTATAACTGTACATTAAATATCAGATATGCAGTAGCAGCTTCAGATTCAGTATGGAAAAACAAATTGCTTGTCGCCGGAAACTGGTGTCTGGTAGGACGTGGTATATATGATGTGGCTGTATATATAAGCTGTGTCCATTTACAGTGTTCAAATGTGCTGCCAGGCAGTACAGCAATTTTAAATGTCACTTACTAATAGCCTTCATTCACTTTTCACAGCTTGAAAACGAATACAGAAACACTATCAAAGCACAGCCAGGACCTGAGGTGTCAGTACAATTTGTTGATGTATTTACACACATGTAACTAACTTTTATGAGAATTATAGGACGTCAAAATATTGTGGTAGACCTCCTAATCTTTAATGAAATGAAGTCTTACTTGATGTGTTTCAGGATGAGGCATGGGTCCTTTGAAGACAGCAGCGTGGAAACGTGCCCAGGTGAATTGGCAGTCCCGCCGAGAAGTGAAAATAGATGTCCATTCACACAGAGACGGCTTTTCGGGTCCCGGCCAATTCTGCCAGGCTGCCAACAGGGTGGCGTGACTGAGAGGGAAATGAATTGTGGGTACAGAGGGTTCCTCTTGACGTTCAAGACAACACCACTGTTAAGGAAGGTAACCTGCCTCTGGGCATGCGTCTTAACCAGACAAACATAAGCTATAGACCTGTAAATGACCATTCTGTGGGAGTTCTCTTTGAAACATTACCCAGGGCTCTTTGATTTACGCTCGACTGTTGAAATTAAGACAGCTTCGATGGTTTCACAGCAACGCGACTGCGAAGGACTGATGGAATCTGTTCTGACAAGAACAACATTCACAGCATTTTAGAAACCCTATAAAAGCAAATATACTGAAGTAAATGTTGGCGCTTTACATAAAATACCATACAACAGGAATATTACAATAAGGTGAAAAGCGCAGCTTGTTGTTACAAGGATTTGAGGGATTTTGGAAGAAAACATCAGGCCTGATGCATTCCAAATGCAGAGATCGTGTCTGAGAAGAGATGGCAAACATATAATGGTTTAATGCTGCAAGAGAGCTCTTTCTCCTGTCCCATTTCAGACAGCAGGGTGCGAGGAAAAGTACTAAACCAAAGCTTTTTGCTTGTCCCTCAATTTAGTGCTTTTAACAGTGACCCCCTGAAAACAGCGCATTATTGTGATAATGCTTTACCCCTTTTATTCCCCTTGTTTTTCAAGTACTTGTGAGGCCCGTCCCCAAGCATCTCTTTCTGTCCTCCTCCTTTAGAAGGGACATCACACTCTTGGCCTAATAGGATATGGCCTCTTACATTATATGTGCTTCTAAAAGGTGGATGCTAAAAGGAGCACATGATGGAAATTGGAGGAATTATGCTATGAGAAACTATTCACACAATACACCAATGTTTGGATATGTGGTTTAGTGTAGTATGTAGAAAGTCCCAAATACAATACTTCTTGATTTTAACACGTTGCATCAGCAAGATTCAGATTCCCAGTTGAGGCAGATGAAATATTAATTTGCATAATATAAATATCAACATGAGCTTTTGGCTGTGGGGTTTTCTCTCTGTTTAAAATAAGTTTTAACAAGTTGTGATTGTTTAAATGTTTTTAGTTCTTTGTTTCACATGCACGACTCACCAGAGGCACCCTTTGACTTTCATTATCAGATTAGACACCTAATGCAAATGCCGTTTAAAAATAATAATACCTGACATCTGTTTTTTATGATTACCATACATTCACCTACCCAGGCCTCTACAGATATGGTGACATTTCTCACCTTACTGATTGCATTTCAGCAACATTGAGATGATGATGTTGGTGATGGAAATTCAGAAACCAAACTCGAAGCATCTAATTTGGTCAACATTCTTATTATTAAAATGCTAGTGTACCCAAAAATGAGCATTGTGTCATCATTTACTCACCCTCATATCATTCCAAACCTGTATGACTTTATTTCTCCTGTGGAAAACTTATTTTTGGACCCCATTGAAATGTATTATTATTATGTACAAAAAACGTTATTCAAAATATAAAAATTGTTGCAATTTTAATATTATAAAATTGTAGTTCACCCACTACCCCCCCACACACACACACCAAAAAATAAATAAAAATTATATATATATATATATATATATATATATATATATATATATATATATATATATATATACAAATATATATAATAATAAATAATATATATAATAAATAATAATATACTGTATATATGAACTGCGCTTTTAAAATATTAAAATTTCAAAACATTTTCATTAGCAACAATGATGATTGACCAGAATTTGCTTTTAAATGGCATGGCATGTAATGCCGTTATTTATAAAGAAAGGTAACATTTCCACCGTTTTATCTCAATAGAAGTGGCAGAAAAAAAAAAAAAAAAGCCATAGGATAAAAAAAAAAATACCACCTCATTTTATTGTGTCATTAATTCACTGTACTCATTAAAGCTTAAATTTCACATTCCCAAATAGCAGTCTCTGGAAAAGTACAGAAGACATTAAAAATGAAAAGAGCTGGCTTTAACTAATGAACAAAAGTTAAGTTTGGTAGCAGCTTCAAGTTCCACTTTGAAATCCACACCCAAGTAGCAGAGTGTAAATGAGCATCATACCCCTGGGATACAAAACCTACCTTCTGATCAGCAGTGTGTCACTGCTGGGGCTATGTCAAGATGTCGCGACTCTCAAAGAATCCAGCCTTCACTTAGTGTAAATGGCATTTGCTCCCTATGCTAACACTGTAAGTGTGTGAGTTTGTGAGTGTGTGCCCTCTGGTACTTTGACACCATTACCACATATCAATTAAACGTGCCACTTGTGCATTCAAGGTGCAGACGGATCAGAGCTTGTGTGTTCTCTCTCATAAAGGCCCTTCGGAAGAAGCTTGCAAAGTTTTCCTCTATCTGAGTGAGATTATTCCCCCAATTATTATTATTATTATTCCCCCAATGAGAAGTAAATAATTTTTTATGGAAATCAATTCTGAAATTATGTCAGGACCACTGAGGCTTTCTTGTGCTGACTGAACTGTTAAACCATGCAGGATGAAGAGAAAACTGCAATTTTCTCAAACATATTCATGATTTTCTTTCCTGGAAATGAAGGGGGCAATCTGGAACGTGTGCATAAAGGAAAAACGTGTGACACACATTTGGAAGTATAGAAATATAGTATATACAATTGCATTCAAAAATAGGAGCAGTTAGGTTTCTAAATGGCTTAAAGTCTCTTACGCTCACCAAGGCTGCCTTTCTTTCATCAAATATACAGTAAAACAGTAATATCGTGAAATGTTATTTACAATTTAAAATGTTCTATTTTAATTTATTTTAGAATTTAATTTATTCCTGCGATGGCAAAGCTGAACACCCGTTACTCCAGTGTTCAGTGTCACATGATTTTTTTTTTTCGGAAACCATTTTAATATGCTCATTTTGTGATCAAGAAGTATTTCTTAATATTAATATATATATATTTATTCATAATTATTTAAATAGAAAGCTCAAAATAACAGAATTTATTTGAAATAGTCATCTTTTGTAACATTATAAATTACATTTTTGATCAATTTAATGCATCCATATAAAAGTCACACTTTATTTAGGGTCCAATTCTCACTATTAACTAACAATCAACTACAACTTTTGCCTCAATAAACTCCTAATTACTGCTTATTAATAGTTAGTAAGGTAGTTGTGTAATAATAAGGGATGTAGAATATGGTAATGCAGAATAAGGCATTAGTATGTGCTATAAGTACTAATAAACAGACAATCTGATAGTAATATGCATGCTAATAAGCAACTAATATTAATATATTGGACCCTAAACTAAAGCGTTACCAAAAGACCTGTACAGTAGTGTGTGTGTGTATATATCAACATGTTTCTTCTAAAATTCCTTAGGAAAAAAATAGGCACAAACAATTGTTCACACTAAGCATACTGCATAAAGCATACATCTTGGCTATGGCATATTTTGGTATCTTGACAAATCTGAGCACAGTTCGGGACATTGTTGAGGAGAAACATGTGACATTATTAGGAATTTAGGAAGCAGGAGACTAAATAGTTTTCATTTGAACTCAATGTTATATCAGTGTTGTCTATGTGAAACAATTGAGGGTTTTATTCTGTGGGCTCAGTTTGTGCCCATATCTGGCCATATAAGAACTAATGCTTTTTAATCTTCTGTTCAGTGCATCACTTTATATAGACATACTCTATATTGTCTTCCATTTACACTGGTAGATCAGCATAAATTGAATGTTTTTAAATGCTGAGGTGCTTCTTCCACATCAGCTGTTAGTCTGCCTGGCTAGAAAATGCTCACAGCTGGCTGCATTGTCTTTGATTCCTCTTCTTTTCCCCTGATACACCTGAAATAGAAGCTCTTGAGAAAGCATGATGCAATTGATTCATCTTCCATCACAAGGCAGGAATGGTTTCCTCTGTTTATGAGCTGAGTCAGAGCTAAAGCTTTAGCCTGTCTGAGCACTGCTGAGTGTAGGACCAGCTCTGAGCTGAGAGAGTGTTCCTTGATTCACTCCGATTCCACCTCGATGCCTGCGCACTAAAGCCCCTAATGGTGCATCCCCTCGCGTCTTTTGTGTGCGTTTCTCTCTCGCACCCTCTTTTTACACACTCCGTTTCTCCTTCTGAGGAGTACATCTGCCGGGCATCTCTGTCTCTCTGCTGCTTTCTCCACTCTATGTCAATTTGTGTGCATAAATATGGCATGAGGAGTTGTATGTATTATTCAGGTGGCATAAGTATGAGCACATGGACTATCTTTCCAAAGCCAGTGTGGAGAGGAACTGGAAAGTTCATGTTCAGCTCACTTCTTGGAGTTTTATTTTAAAGTGCACTCAGAAAGGTAGGCAGGATATTACAGTATAATGTTGTGTAAGAATAAAAGCTAGATGTACCCCGGCTATGATCAGAGGTTAAATCTGGTGGTGATTCTGGAAAAATATGACATAACCCCAACCCACAACCTGTATGCTGCCCTGCAAAGTCAAAACACTGTATGGCAACCAAAGGTCGCGTTAGACCTCTGCATTGTCCGTCACTTTCATGGACAGGGTCGTAAAAATTCTGTCATAATCTATTAGTACCCATCTTTATAAATTTCATATTTTAATGATAATAAGCCATTTGATAGGCTCTGTTTTTGTTCACATTTTCCTTTTTATTCGCAAATTTGCAGGACAAGCATATAGGCTAGATTATGCATTTGTTTATTTATGAAGAGAAAGTTGAACAGAGACTGTGCGCCACTTTTCAGGTTCCATAAAGAATGTTTGTCCAATAAATCGCAATAAGCTTTGTGCTTTGTTACTTTTGATATGAAACAAAGTCTCAGCTTTCAAATTATGTCTTCTGTATCACAAAATTCAAACAATCAATACTGTAGTGGCGCGAGAGATCAATGTAGCGCCTTAGTTCAAGTGAAGTGAAGCGCGAGTGAACGTGATCATCTCTTCCGCTTTACTACGTTTCTGTCACGAGTGGTTGCAGGAAGGCAGACGGAGACGAAGATATATTTCCACAAATGAAGGTTTAATGTAGTAAATCACAAGACATCAGAACAGGTAGCAACACACACTAAAATGTAACGGAAATCAGACGAAGACTGACAGAACAGACAGAACTTAAATACAAACACAGATTACACTGATTAACAGAACACAGGTGATACAGATGACGATGATGACTAAACAGGTGATACAACTGAACTGATAATGACAGTAACCATGGAAACGAAGGAGTGGTGGGAAAAGAACAAAGGAAAACAGGAACAAATCAAAACACAAACTGAAAGTCCAAACATACACTGACACGTGACAGTTTCAGAATGAAATAAATATGAATGAACATCAGACAATTTTTTGAAAGATACAGTCCAAATTCATCATGTCTCTCTTCCCATGTTATCGCTCAATCAGTGTTTCAACAAGACGTCAGTAAAACAGCTTGTAAACAGTCACGCAACTCAAAACCACTCGCCACAAAGTGGACAGGGGTGAGAATTACAGTTACAGGTTACAATAGATCACCCTCAGTGTAATCTGTCAAAATGACGGATGGGTTTCAGATTTTTCTGTCACTGCCACATGGTACAGCCAAGCAATTAGAACATTTTAAAATATAATGATTATTGCTGTTGTCCTCCACCGCTCTGTTGTTTCTATGACCCTGGTTCTGGCTCAATTTAAGCCCTGGCCATGATGTATCAAAGATTTGGCTAATCGAGTAGCCACTTGTGACGCAAACTCTGTGGTCTTGGAGAACATCCTTTTTGCATGATCATTTTCACACAGAAAGCCCAAGCCTTTGCCTCACACAGAACCTTGACCCAATAAACCACATTCAGCAAGCTCCCCGTGGCCCATAAGGACTGCACAGGCAAAGTCATTGTTGTGGCTTCTGCTAATGGCATTAACAATGTGTGGGCAATAAATAATGAGAACGAATAGGCACATAAAGAGAATTAATGAAATGTGCATAGAAGTAGAGCAGAGA
Source organism: Abramis brama (assembly GCF_963993115.1). Taxonomy (NCBI): domain Eukaryota; kingdom Metazoa; phylum Chordata; class Actinopteri; order Cypriniformes; family Leuciscidae; genus Abramis; species Abramis brama. The sequence continues at coordinate 30,497,471 of NC_139967.1, read as the reverse complement.
GATGCATGGTTACACAGGGTGCCGACAAATTACTGGGGGTGTGCGGGGTAAGGGAACAGTCATCATTCCATACATCGAGTAGCTCAGCCTAACACCTGTGTTTCTCTCCTAACAACTCACCCTAATTAGCCCAGCTGAGCTCCAGGGATTCCCATGCTGTGCCCGGAACGGGTGGGTGGGACGGGGGAAAGGTAATCTTCCCTCCTCCTTGTTTCTTCCTGCAGTGGAGAGAAGAGGTATGGATGCACTTCTCACAGATCCACAAGCAGGCTCAGTACAGGTTCCATTCAGCAATTAAATCATTTATAATCGAAATTAAATTGACCAGATATAAAATTTGAGAACAAGGTATGGTAATATGAAAACTTGGAGTATACAACATTCATATACTTTATACCCAGGACTATGATGTTAATATAGTGATCATGATTATTGTTAGGGGATTATTGGAATGTCATTGCTCACTACTGATCAAAAGTTCAGGGTTAGTAAGATTTTAAGAAAGTTATACTATCAACAGGACTGCATTAAATTGATCAAAAGTAACAATAAAGAGATTTACATTGTTACAAAATGATTATGTTTTGGGTTCCACAAACAATAATATCAAGCATTGATAGTCCTAATAATAATAAGATGAAATGTTTCTTGAGCACCAAATCAGCATTTTAGAATGATTTCTGAAGGATAATGTGACTGAAGACTGGAGTAATGAAACAGTTTTTTTTTTTATTGTAATAATATTTCCCAATATTTCCTGTTTTTATTGTATTTTGATCAAATGAAAAATCATATAAAAATCTTTTCAACCCCAAACATTTGAACGGTTGTGTGCATTAGGGCTGTCCCCAACTAAAGATGTTTCTAGTCGACAAGTAGTCATTCATTTAAGCCATTAGTCGACTAATCACACGTTTATATTAATTGAATTAGCCTACTTAAATATATACTGAGGAGAATACTAAACCATAATGACGATGCTGACTCACCATCTCCGCAGTATTTGGACGCGCCTTTAGAGAGAATTTTAACTTTCATACGGATTACATACATGGCGAGAGTTTTTGTTTTTGTTTTACCAGTTCTGAATTGGTTTGTTTAACAGTAGACATTTCAAACTTTCTACAGATGCATTTCTCATGTCTGTGAGGCAAGTATAAGCTGAGTTTCGGTTAATTTTTGTGATGCACTCCAGTTCACGGAGAACGAGGCGGCAGAAAGCGCGCCCTGTTCGTTTTCTATATTTTACAAAAGCACGTTTTCTTGTTATTGTTTACACAAATAAAAGTAGACTCTGTACATTTTCGAATGATGTATTACTCTTATCTGTATGACCAAAAATTGCGGAGTATTTGAAATTGTATTTGTGAAAAATTGTTTCCGCTGTTATCATGAAAAAATTAAAGTTATCGCACCCGTGCCTCAATGTCATGCAGTTAGCGTGTTAATACTTCAGCTTCCACACTCTGAACAAACACTTGGATATGCACCCTGATAATAGCGCACATTTATCTAGGTTAACTTTAGAGTGAGCAGCCATGTAAAGTTGCTACTTGCTACATGCTACTTGCATGTTTCAAATTATAAGCCCTATTTGAGGTCGATGGATGATAGGGGAACATTTGGACATAAGGACTCACCGTTAATGATCCGTCCCTCACGGACTGCGTGACTTCGTGTTTTTTTTTTCTTCTTCTTTTTTTTCTGCGACTAACCGGCTAATACAATTTTCGTATAATACTAAGCCTCTTCTAGTCAACTAACATTTAGTCAAATTAGGGGGCATCCCTAGTGTGTATATATAATTCTATTATACCACAGTGCAGATGATGCCTCACTGTTCAGGGTTTTGTGTCTGGTTATGTCACGATTGTGCCTGTATATACCTGTTCTTAACTCCCAACTTAAACCAGACACAGAAGATCACAGCCCTTCTAACACACACATTCGCAGCAGTCACACATCACTAAACAGGTGTCTTCAGAGATGCCTCCTGTGTCTCCCTTCACTTAGATCCCCAATGAGCCAATCAGAGACGGTTGATGTGATCAGGCTACTGCTCTGCCATGACTGAAGTGACCTTGAGAGGGAAATGAGGATCTGATGCCATGAGAACGGCAATTTAAATATCATAAGGAGGCGCTTTTCTTGCAGTCTAAAGTTTGGCATGTATTGGAAGGTTTTGGCTCATCAATCAGTGGGTTAATTCAAATGAGACTTGCCATAATTTAGCCTGTTCTGGATTGCATTTTTATAGTACTAACTTGTCATTGTTATCTTCACCTGTAGTGATAATGATCTTATTTCCCCATGGCAAAATTGTAAATAGTGTTTATATTTAATATTAATAGCTACATGAGAACATGACAGAACCGTGTGGTTATTTAGCCCAGGAACAACAAACAGCATTAACAACATAACCTTAGTATCTGATTTTTTGTGGACCATCTCCACTGTTTTCTCAAAAATGTCTGGAAAAGTCTCACATGTACATCCTACATCTAACCAGTGCAGCAGATTTGTGTGCTTGATATACTTCCAAGCTCATACATTCCTCATGTAATCTTCTCTTTTCCTTCTCTTGAGGTAAATCACCTCTGTTCAGATTGAATGATATTATCCTACTTGTGTCAACATTGAGATGGCACCAAACAAAGATAATGTGTTTAGCATGAAGGAGAAGTTTAACACTTCAACTTTCAGTGTGTGAAGACAGGGAAGGAATCAACAGAATCGATATATGTGGAGCAGAATCCAGGGTCGATCCTTTCAGATTTGTTGCCCGGAATCACTACTGCATTCTCAGCATTCTGAGGGAAAAAAATAAATAACATCATGCAGGAAAGAATAATACACAAAACAAAGCAGTATGCCAATTAAATGTCTAATATTTAGATAAAATGAATGAGCTTTACCACGTGGAGGTCAACCACGTGAAACTAAAATCATCTGTAACACTTTATTTCGATAGTCCACTTTAGACATTCTACTAACTATAAGTAACTTTGCAACTACATGTCAGCTAACTGTCATTAGAGTATCAGTAGACTGTTTGCTTAATATCTGCTAACACTTTATTTTGATGCTCCTCCAACAGACATTCTACGGACTATAAGGAACTTGGCAACTACAAGTCAACTTATTCTCCTAACCTGAACCCTAACACCTAACCATAACCATAACCACACCTAACAGTCTACTGAAAGTCTACTACAGTCTACTAATATTCTAATGAGAGTTAGTTGACATTTAGTTGAAAAGTTACTTATAGTTAGTAGAATGTCTAAAGTGGACTATCAAAATAAAGTGTAACCAAATCATCATTGTGGTCTAGTATAAAATAGTTCCAGCAAGACCCAAGTCAGCAGGTTCCTGAGGATTTCCCCTTTATTTTATTTCCTTTTTCCTTCTATCCCATTTTCTTTCTCTTCACTTTAATCTACTGCATCTTTCCTAGGGTTTCCTGGCCCATTCAAAGGTGCGCTCATCCCCCTCTCACTCTTTCTTACCGTCTGTGGCAGAAGACTGATCCCCTGCTTCTCGAAGGCTGACAGAAGTAGGCTGCGGTATGTCAGAGCCCAGGACCAATCAGAGCCGATATGCATAGTAATAAGAAGCAGGGGCGGGATAATGAAGTTCCCAGCTTGCAGCCTGGAAGGGTATCCTCCGGTGTGCGCAGTGATTTATTTCCCCTGTCAAGAGCCAGGACAGCCAGGACTTGTCCTTCCCCATGGTCCCCGGGAACGGCAGTGCAGCTCCAGACCAGATCTGAGAAGAAAGGTATACCAGGGCTGGGGCGTAAAAACGCAGATGCCCTACATTTCACACTTGATTCTGTGTGAGACGTAACTGACAGAGAATGTAATGTGAGGTTCTTGCGGGGCGGTGATTAAGGCAACGGCAGTTTTATGGTTGTGACTTTACCTGCTTATGTTGTCTTTTTAATTTTGGTAATCTTAAAGTAGGCCTAATTTTTTACGATTTGACAGGGCAAGTGGGTATTGAGACTTATTTTCTTTCCATGGTGTATCTCTGATTGTAATTGGGCATTAGATACTATGTTTTCCAACCTAAAACTACACATGAAAAGAAAATTACATTAAATTCAACATGACATCAACATATGAATGATTAATAGGAACACATTATTTAAAAAAAAGCTATTATAAAGGTTATTATCCAATGGCCAAATAGCAATTAACTATGTTTCCACTCAAAGTTGCGGATTTAACTTGCACTCAAAATTGTAATATCCCATAAAACATTTGCAAATAAAGCAGTGTTTCCATCCCATGTGTTCAAGAGAACAGAATCGTTTCCTGGGAAATTGGCTCAAAATATCTGTAATAAAAATATAAGTTGCAGCAATCTGGGAAGCTACTGTGGCTCTTGTGTCTCAAAGCGTGCAGACGTAATGCAGTAAATGCTTTCATGTTATTTTGCGTTCGGATGCCTGGCGTTTAGGAACGCGATTGTGTGAAACGCTTATGGGAGGGAATTAAAGCAAATCATTTTGATGGTGTTTTAGAGCCATGGAAAAAAAAATACTAAAATAAAAATGTTAAAAAATTTAAAAATTAAATAAAAAATGTTCTTTTTCCAACTTAATTCTCCTTATTCTTTTTACAACTTCATGCATTAGGACTATTTTGTAAAAGGTTATATTGTCAAAGCATTATGACTATTTATGAAATCTTCTAATTTCTTTGAACATTTTTACGTTTAACATACATGCTGTTGTACGCTCAAATGTGTCCCATTATGTACAGTAAAAAAACAAACAAAAAAAAAAACGCAAAAGGACATTCACTCTAGCTCTACATGTTTTGAAGATGGTCAAACTTTGAATTTTTTTTTTCAAAAGAACAAAGAAAGTGATTAAGTATGAAAGTATAGGCTAATTAAATATTAGCCTATGGTTTTCAAAAGAACAAAGAAAGTGATTAAATAAGAAAGTATAGGCTAATTAAATATATTTAACCATACAACTCTATCTATTTTTGCCTTCTTCAGACTGGCCCACGTTCAGGTGTGACACCAGTGGGCTACTCAGACCTCGTTTCACTGGTTTTCTAGGGTCACATTAAATCTTCGTCAGGCTTGACCTTGGCCAAAAGTGTTAAATTGTCCAATGAAGCACTTAATTAGTTCATTTAGGTAATTAAGCATTCAGGTGGAAGGGAAAAAATACACAGCTAACATGCCTGAGGTTGGCTGTACATCAGCTTGGCTGAATGATGAAAATGCTGAAGAAATCTCCTGTTTGTCCACGTGTTTCAGACCTTTCAGTGCAGTGTGTTTGGTTACTCTCGGAAATGTAATGTTACAAGTTCATCAGCAGAGGTCAATATCACCGGACTGCTGAAAATATCACCATGACAGTATCTAATTATCTTCACTCATTCCTAATTATCTGCTTTGTATAAATTGTTGTAATTGACATTTGTTAATTGGATAGATTTTTTCCCCTCAGCTTCAGTTGTGAATGTTTGCGATGTTTGTTTAACCTCTCATTCTTAGTACCTGTGATTACAATTTGTCTGCCCTATTTATTTTTAGTTTTCATATTTCTGCAAACAGATTGGAAGTGTCACAGATGCCATGAGCCCTAGCAGTTTTTGAGTAGTGCTTTAGAAGTGGTGATGCTCTTGATCCTACTACTGCAAGAAGCCTTTACCAGCAATTTATTTGAGGAAAACTTGATCATACATACACATTTTGATGCATGAGACTACTTACTGTACATTAGTTAATTTAGAGTTGAGATATTAATGAAAAAAGTTGACATTGCTGAGTTTGCTTATGATTTGGGAATGCTATCAGTTAAAGAGAAAACCTGAATTTTAAACGTTCTAGACCAATGTGTTGGCAAAGCTTAATTCTTTGCATGTCCCTGCTAACTGATTTTGGGAGGACAACAAATATGATATATGGACAAATGCACAAAGCTATTGAAGACAAAAACCAATTGGAGTGAAGCCACTTGGAACAAAATATAAAGATATTGTTTTTTAACCCAGCTACAGAATAGACTGGCATCTGGAGCCACACATTGTTGGGGTCCGTCACCAATTCCATAACTGGACCACTGATACTATCTCCTTAACAATGTCTAATTACTTTCACCTGTTTTGATTGTCTGCGCCGTATAAAGAGTAGGGCTGCGTTCCAGTCCACTTTTAGACACGCACTTGCAAACTTCCCTAAGCACTTCCCCTCGGAGGAATCCCTGCCGCCATTTTGAAGTGCATTCCACTTCGTGAAGTGGACGAGGGAAGTTTATATGGACAGACCCTCGTTCCCTCGATTTTGACCGAGGGAGCGAGTCTACTTCATATGTACACTTCAGGCACCTAAATGTCCCACAATGCAGTATGATTGTGACGTCACCACATATCTCGTCTAATCACCACCACAACAAACAACTCTATGATATATTAAATATAATTTTTTTTAAATTTAAAACAACCCAAACACACCTATATACATTTGGATGCAGCATTAAACAAATTCTTAAAGGGAAAAAAAATGTAAATAATAAATCAACTCCATAGCTGATTCCAAGTGATCAAGGGCTTAGGACATTCCAATTCAGCCCATTGCAGTTTCCGCCAGTAGTGCACTCGTGCAACGTAAGCAATGACGTACATCCGAGTGAACGAGACGGAGGGAAGTTAGCGAGTGAAGGGCATGACAATTTTGGACTGGAACGCAGCGCTGGTCTTTTCTTTTTGCTCATCTTTTTAATTGTAATTTTAAACATTGGTTAATGGTTTTTGCTTGTTGGCTGTTAAGTGTGTTAACCAAAATGTTTCTGGTTCGATTCCTGCATCACCTTAGACCTGAAATGTATTTGAATGATCTTCATTTTGGGGCTTTTCACATCAGATATTGATGTATGCAATTAATTAGTCAGCACATCATGTAATTAATTTGATTCTTCAATTGACTCCTTGTAAAAATGACTTGATCTAATGTCGCTTGGGTTGGATCTACTGTAAGTCTGATTTTGTATTTTATTTTTACACTTGATCAATTTAAATCAGCTCTTCAAGAAGAAATGCATCTGGTGATCCTAAACAAGCATTCAGTTTTTGATGTTGATCAGATATGTTTTTATATCTGTGCACTAGTTTTTCCAACTCTTTGGTGAACAGTAACATGGCACTGTAAAGAGTACAATCTCATGCACAAGATACAGTGTGAATCCTAACATGGAACAAAACACACACTTATCCCTCAAGACAAACACACACTTGTGCTGCTGGCCCCCGACGAGGCCCAGAGCAGGTCCCTTAGAAGACGCTAAGGTGACAGCGTCAGCTTGACTTCACTAATGAAGACTTCATTAATGAATACTTCACTCCTTTTGGCTCTCTTCCTTTCTCCTTTCTTCTCTCCTTTGCTCTCCTTTCCATATGTCCCTCTGGCTTTGGCCATCTTCCCTTTGGCCCTTAGCAAACACCATCATCTTCAGCGTGACCCTGTGGCCTCTAAATGTCGCCTGAAGACTTACTGTCACTTTGGCTTTGGTGGGGAGAAAGGGGGTGAGAAGATGGTGTCAACTGCAAGCTAATGATAAAATACATTAATACAATTTAATGAGAAAGAAAGATGCACTGGGTTTAATAGGGTCAGCCTTTATACTCAAGGCCGTTTGTACAGTAGCATTTAGCATCCTGTATCTTGATTATTTAAAGGAATATTAAAAACTACTCAGTCATTTTGTTTCAAATCATGAGTGACTAACTTCTGTGGTTGTTTTCTTCAAGACTTGTGACGTCAGGATAGCTATGGAAACAGGCTGAGGTTCTTTGATAATCTTGCCTCCATTGAGCTTTTAACCATGAACTAATCATTGAGTCAGTGAGTTGATTCAGAAGGATTCAGAAGGCTTGGGATGTAGCACATGGCCTCTTTTATTATTGTTCTATTTATTACATTTAAAAGATTTCCCAGAATTTTCATAAAAATTTACTTTTTGTGTAGAAACAAAGTCAGAGTGAGTAAATTATTAATTTAAATTTTTTGATGAACCAAAGGGTTATTTATTCAACCTCATGTCATTCTAAAACCTCCATTTAAAGTCAATTAAACCAAAACTTTGACACTTCAAATAGTCTATAAAGATGTCGTAAAAAATGGAAAAAGAAATTGTAATCCATTTGAATTAAAGCAGTTTAAGCCAAGTCTTCTGAAGAGACACGATAACTTTATATAGCGAAAATAATATAATTTAGGCTTTTATTCACATATAAACATTGATCAACGTACATACATAGAGCACATCAAATATAATAAAGCAAAGCTCAAGCGTACTTGCTTGATGCACGAGAACCAATGAGGTTTGTTATTACATGTCAATACATTTGAGCTTCCATATAGTAATTGATGACAGAATTAAATCTTTTTAAATACCAGCAACTATGTATAATTATTCCTATTTGGGTGTTAAAAAAAATGCTGTTTATACAAACACCATAAAAGTGCTTTTGAGCAAATGCTGTTAACTTTTTTTGGCCAATAATCACAAAAAAGGACCCTTTTCCAATCTTAACAGTTGTCTTTCTATGGCCCTCACGCTTCAGCCGTCCCGGTGTCCTCTGAGGCCTCTACTTCGGCTGCTGGTGTTTTAGGAGCAGGTGTTGACGTAGTGGTTGTGTTCTGGGTCTCAGCCACCAGGCTCACAGCTCACATCTGTCTGTCCCAGTCAGCCTGTGTCCTCAGTGACCACACAACCAACAGCTGCTCAAATAGGTCACTGATGGGTGGATGCTGCAGAGATGCTCAGAGCTGGCCGAAGGGTACTGGGGACACGCAATGGCCTTTAAATGGGACTTTGAATCTCTTTCTTCAAGCCACAGATTTGGGGAATAAAATGAACTGGAAGCACTGCAGTATATGTATAATATTTAAAAAGCATAATAGCATTTACAGAGCATCTTCTGTTTTGCATTGTAATTAACTTGAACTAAGAGTACCAAAGTAGATTGACTTTGCCCTGTAACAAATCATTGTTTGAATAATTAACGAATATGCTATATCGCTGCTAATTGAATTTCTCTGTCAGTGTCTATTAATTTGTCCTTCGTGTCTTAGCTACATGGCATGATGATAATGCTTCTTGCTATAGTTTTAGCTAGCACACAGTGCCATCTTCACTATCAGTTCCCTTTCCTTTTATGAGGTCAGTTCCAGGCAGGGTGTTGCTGTTTTAAGAGTCTATGAAGTAAAAAAAGTTAATTTTCTAATTTATTGTTTTGTGAATGATTCAATGACTAATTATATATGTCTTCTATTATGTCCCTGCACATGTCATTTTCAACCATTTTTAAGTACGGCTGAAGTGTCCAAATACTTTTTAGTGCCACTTGAAGAGTCCCCAGCCCTGTCTACATAAAGAACCCACCTATTCCATGGCACTCTGACATAATTGAAATGTTACTCTGACATCTCTGTTACCTCACTAGAAACGTATTTGTCGGGATCCAGACAGTCTCAGCCAACCCCCGGCCAGCCTCTCCTAGAGTCCACCAGCTGTCGAGGGAGGCTGATGGATATGGATGTGGCATGTGGCATGCATTGCAGTTGGGTAAATGTGTTTATACTGTGTACTGCATTTTCCATAGGGAGAGCGCAACTAGGGTGTGTGTGACCTGAAGTGGGTGTTTCAATAATGACAGCAGAGGCTTGCGTGGGTGAGTAAGAGTTTTGCACACGTATATAATCGAGCACATGCTCACCGCACATATGCCTCCATCTGTCGGCTTGGGTGGGGCTGCTGCAGGTCATGGCCTTGCCCACCTACAGCACAGGGCCGTGGGCCGGGACTTCCGCCGATGCAGGCTGGGAGGGGAGGGACACCCGGCTAATTACACCCTACTTTTGAGTGAAAGGCATTCCTGAGGTCTGGTGTCAGTGCCACTACTCCACCCCTACCCACCTCCATCCACGGCTCACCACATCACCCCTCCCCCCCACCCCGACCATCTCCCCACCAACACCCCCCCCCCCCCACGCCCCCCTCCTTGAGATGGCCACTAATTGGCACATTCCCCTGCCAGTGTGGGTGCTGGGAATGTCAGTGTGCCACATGTCCCATTCGCAAGCGGCAGGAGAAAACGTCTGCCTTTTGTTGCTGTGGAGGGCTTGTCCGTAGCCGAGATGGTTTCCACCACACTGCATCACCCTCCTACCCTAATGACAGAGAGAGAGAAAGAGAGAGAAAGAGAGAGACAATGAAATGCTAATTCATCAAAGGTGGCGGCTGGTGCCATTTCCACAAGGGAAATGAATTAATGCATACATGTATGATATTATATGCAGATCATCTCCATGGCGTGAAGCCCTGTGAATTTACATCAAAGCTTAATAACGTGTAATTGTTTAATTTCACCTGATTTCGGGGTCAAATTAAGCCCAATCAACAGTGTTTCTGAGGTAAAATAATATTAATAATATATATATATATATATATATATATATATATATATATATATATATATATATATATATATATATTTTTTTTTTTTTTTTTTTTTTTTTTTTTTTTTAAGGAGGCAAGTTGTAATAATCATCGTGTTATTTTTCTCTTACAGTTCCCAACCATTTTTATTAATATAACTCAGGCTTCATTACTAGTGCCACAATAACAATAGAACTGTTACTCCGAATTAGGAAATACAGTATGCAGAAATGTCTCCATTAACCAATAACTTTATATGGAGGAAAAATAAATGTAAGCTTTGTGGTTTGAAGTGGACACCCTTGTGTCTGCTTGCCAGGCAGATAAATAACTGCCTTGTTAAAGTTTTTGTGCTCTGTTTTTATAGTGGTTCATTTTATGTTTGAAGTCTTTTTATGGGCCTCTTGTCCCCTTTTTTATGAACTGCTCCTGCCATCTGGAAAGTTCCAGCTGTGAAGCTCCATGTCTCATTTATGGCCTTTTGTCTGTGGATCTCAAGAGCCAGTGCTTGCCAAACTAGTGCCCACGACAGGAAAACACTGTGAAAATGTACATATACAGTACAGGGAGACAGGGAAGCAATGTTTAATGCCAAGCCCATATTACAAGACAAAAAACAGTCACCCTGCTCTAATTTAAAATCGGCATAAAATTAATATTCATCTATTTTCTAAATGCATGTTATTGATCTCATTGCCTCACTGATCTCATCTCATTTTTTTTTTAATCAAAATGTCAACACTTGAACCCCGCCTCTTTCTTGCAATCGTCTGCAAGCTCGCATTCAGATCTGCATTCATCCAATCAACAACCGATGGATAGAGCCAAGTCCCTACTAAGTTTCTTTCCATTTCACTCTGATGTACATCACAACACATCACACCAGATATGTCGCTACTTCTGTTTAATTGCGCCTTTTGCGTTGTTTGTATTGGTGCACGCAACTAATAACAGGTTTTTTTACATTAATTACATTTTTTGTTTAACACGGAATGGAAATAAACCCAGTAGTTTTTTGTCGTAAATACAAAATTTCACTATGTTCAAGTTGGTGAAATGAGAAGATTTAATAATTTGGTGACTCATATGATAATTGCAAAATAGTATAATATTGTATGACTTTGATCAAATATAATGTTCAAACTTTTTAGGGATAGCCTACTATTTTTTTTATTTTTTTTATTGACCCCTCCACCACCCCTCAACCCCAAAATCTTCAAGTCTTGTGTAGCTAGACGTTTGCCCTGCAGTATAAAGTCTGTTTCACTTTGTATCTCATTCTGGCCAAGAACTGCCAATTAGACAGGATGAGACTGACATGTAAACAGGCAAAATACAGTTTGTTTGGCTTGTATGTGCCATTTAGGGCTGGGTAAACCTGAAATAGATTGTACTGTACTACAATATATATATATATATATATATATATATATATATATATATATATATATATATATATATATAATTAAAAAAGAAAAGAAAAAATATTCAAAATGCAGTGCCAGGCTAGAAATAATATCTGTAAATGAATGTGCAGAAAACACAGAAGAAATGAGTGGAAATGTGTGGGTAACGCATTGATTTTCCACAGATTTTTTCACAGTTGCTGCTTGTTACTGTCTTAGACAAAACTCTGAATATCTTTGGAACATCTGAAGCTACAAACCTAGCTTATGATTTCTAGTTTTGTATGCAATTTGCACCACAGACGATCAGTGAAAGGACAGTTTCATCTGAGACTGAGACTAGTAAAACCTGCTTTCGGGGTTTGCAGTCAGTAGGATAACAGTTTTGGGCAAGTATAACAATGTGAGGAGAAGGTGTCATGTAAAGCGTTATGGGTCGTGGGCTGATATACCATTGAAAGGCGAATGGTTACGGAACATTTTCCAGTCAACATATGAGTCACTCTGCAGAGATGCACTCGAAATAAATAGCCTTCCTGTTCCAGCCTGAAACCACACCCTCGTGCGGTTTAGTGGCTGGTGAGTCCGGCCTGGGCCTCACGGCCGACCGTGGTGAGGCTCTAAGACCTGACTGAGGGGTTGAGCGGGTGCACGTGGGGGTAGAGTGGGGGCAAGCCTAAAAACGGACTTATTAATTTTTTCATTGTTTATTGTTTACCCACAGCAAGGAAGTGTAAGCAATGGAGTGCCCATCGCTGGTCTCTCCGTGGTGGGCGTGAGGTCTGGCTGTGTCCCCTGAGGTGCCCTCCCCCCTGTGGAAAATCTTACTGGAGATCCTGGCATACAAACAAGTATGACAGCTGTCAATTGTTGAGCTGTGAAGGAAATAGTAAAAGCTATACTCCCGGGTTTTGACAGCACACCGAGCGGTTTAGGTGGTCAAAGGTCAACAAACTGGAAAACAAGTCTTTCCTTTTCTAGTTTTTTTATTTTTATTATTTGCATTGGAGGAACGAAGCGAGGCCTAGTGGACAGATGCGAGGAGGGGGGTAAGGCTCGAAGCTGGATGTCTTCTGTGGGGATGGCAGGGATTTCGACAAGCTTTGTTAGCTGTCAAGTGTCATCTTTATTAGTCAGCTGGGTGAGTCAGAGCTGAGATAAGAGTTAGCGGAGCCACCTGCGGGAGCTGCCGTTCATTACCGCCGGCCGCTGAGGTGTCACACTCTCCATCTATTATTTATGCTCTTTGCATTTGCACTGCCACAATTCAGCTATCTCAGACTGAAGAAATACTGGTACACTTAAAGAAAAAAAAAAAAAACTTGGGTTGCACATACAGTATAAAGTCTTAATAAGAATGCCAACTGTTCTGTTAATCAATAAGATGACAGTGAAGGTGTTAGTTCACCCCAAAATGGAAGCTTTTTAAGGATCTTCATGCAGCTCTTTATTCATAATGAATCAGTCTTGCGCAACATTGTAGATCTTCTGAAGACAAACCAACATTTAAAATTTAAAAATCTTTTGCACCACCATAACTCTCAAATGTTATTCTCTATTCCATATTTTCAGACTGGTATATAGTTTAACTAAAAAACAAACAAAAAAACACTAACAATAAAAAAAAATACAATTGAATTTAGGCATCACATCATTATAATGTACAGTATGAAAAATGGATATTCATTTTCAGATATGACAAAGATTACATTTAACAGAGTTATTAAAATATTAATGTTTTTTTTTTTTAAGATTAAGTGAGTGTTAAATGAGAACAAAGGTAATATAAATGTAAATATTCTGTAAATAGGCATGCACAATTAAATATAAATTTAGATGGATACTGATTAACTTAATAAATTAGTAATTAATTTGATTATTCAAAAAACCTAACCCTAAAAAACTAACCCTAACCTATTTATAGTGCCTCCTTAGTATGCTTGGTCCTTTTTGGAGCTTGAAAGTAAGAAAGTAGTCTTGAAGACTAGAGGGTTCTTGTATAGAAATAGGATTTTCCTTTTTGAACTCTGCGGTAAAAATGCACGCAGGTTTGGAACAATATGATGGTGAGCAAATACAACGCATTCTCATCCTTGGGCGTCATATACTGACGCTTTTAACATTTCGTCGACATCGAACGCACATGGCACCCTTTAGCGTCAATATGACACGCACAGAGCTTTGTTCGGTTATGGGTAGGTTTAGGTCTAGTGTAGGGTTAGGGTTAGACCACTAGGAGGCGCCTTCTGGCCCATTTCTATCTGCGTCTCATATTGACGCTAAAGGGTGCCATGTGCGTTCGATGTCGACGAAATGTCAAAAGCGTCAATATATGACGCCCGAGAACGGGCTGGCAAATAATGACAAGTTTCATATTTCTGTGAAATGTTCATTTAATATAAAGCTCAACTCTAGTCTTGTAGTTTTGATTCTAAGTTGTGAAATAATTATGAACAACAAAAGAGCAACGAAGAATAAACAAGTGCATCCAAACATATGAGCACAAATGAATGATACGCAAACATTATTAACTGTATACATGCATAATAATCAATGTATAATTAATCACTCAAGCATTACAATGCTTTTGTTTGTTATTGTTTTCATGGGTTTTCTTTTCCGTGATCATTCCTTTCCACGGAGTTGCAAAGTAAGTTTTGCCCTTTGGGAGTACAGGGTTGAATGAGAAGGAAAGAAAAAAAAGATCAAACGCGAATCACACACCTCCAAAACCAAACATGCGAACACAAATGCGCATAGATACACACATACATATCCAATCATACACGTGCCCTGTCTTCAGCAGCTCTTGCTTTTGAGTTGTAAAAACAGGAGCAATGACAACAAGAATGCCAGGGATGAGAAATTTGACTTGAATTACAGCGTGAAAGTATCGTCACTTGAATGAACGCAACGCTGGTTCCAGGTTTCCACACAAACAAGAAGACCTCCTTGCTTTTCCCCTGAGGACCTGCCACGTCAGAAGAAAATAATTGATGAGTTCACTGATGTGAAAGCAATCTCTCTCAGAAAGAGAGAGAGAGAGCGAGAGAGGGAGAGAAAAGAGACTGGGAGCTAAAAGAGTGTTGTGAAAATTCCGTCTTGAACACAATCCATATACACCAGGCTTGAGAAAGAGACCTCCCTTAATGAGAATGGATTTAGCTTTGTTTTTTGTTTTTTTCGTTCAGTTTTTTACAAACCACATCCATATGTGATTTTAATATTGTAAGGTTGTTTGATTGCACAGATTATTATTATTATTATTATTATTATTATTATTTTAATTCAGGATGTGCCGTAAGTAAAGGAGTGAACTCTGACCTGTAAGGTGGGCCATTTACGTTCATGATTGGGTGAGCTAGATGAGTCCATCCGTGAAGTAGGTCCTGCAGTATATGCATGTGTACTTAGAGTTAATATTATACTTTTATGTTGTTCTAATGGACATAAGTGGAGGCACAATTTTCAATCCTCTTTCCTCATTGAGAACTACTCTTGAACTGTATATATGTGTCCGTTGTGCTGACGGTTGACTCATTACTATGGCAACTGTTTTAGATGCCGTATATTGACTACAGTGTCTGATCTGATCTACAAACTGATCTGATCACTTACAGAATGTTGTGGACAGTCAGTTAGATTGAACAGCAAACCAGATTTAGTGTGTGACTGATGTCATCTTAATTAATATACATGACTCTTTCGCTTTTTTTGGACTCAAATTACCATATTTTAATTTAATAGAAAATGCTAATCTGCCCAGTTATTTATTCAGTTATTAAAATATTTAAAAACATTTCATACTTCTTTGATAAATAGATTTGAAGATAATTACAGGTGAGTTTTTGTGGTGAATCTCAAAACTTTGTTTGTTTTTTTTACTTTAAAAACCACAGTATAGGCCTCATGCTGATGAAACAGCCGTTTTCATTCTGCTGAATGGTTATAATTGCACTGAGCCATCACCAATTGTCATCCACTTGTCATTTTGCTGCAATTTCTCTTGGCTGGGTATACTGGGAAAAATATAGTAAAGTTATTTTTTTTATATACAATCTCTTATGCTCTGATGTTAGAACAAATAAACAGTCCAGAGGTACTTGATTTACTCCTTGACATACTTTATATTGAATGTACAATTCTCAGAAAGAACAAAGATCAAATGTCATTTAATTAATGTGAAACTTAGAATGAGGACATATTATTGCATGTTTTTAATTGTCAGTGTGATTCAATGCAATTATTCAATGCAGCTGATCCCCTTGGGGGAAAAAATGACTAGGATACTTTTGTCTGCAGGCATTATAAAGGAAGACATTTGTGAATTTGAAAGTGAAAAACAGTGAGAAGTGAAATGCCTATCTCTGAGCAATGACTAGTCTTCCTACAATAGCAACATTCAATTAGGAGTACTGGGCTGCCTTCAAGTGCTGCCAAACACCGGCTATAAATACCAAAAATAGGCCGATCTGGTTGTCTGTGTCAACATTTGGACAAATTTTTAGAGTTGTTAACTGCTAACTGCTGTACATACAGAATGCTGCTTGTTTCACAAATGGATAGAGGATCTTCGCCACGAGAGAAAACTGTTCACAACAGCCCTCCTGAGACAGAAGTATGATTACGCCATTAATCACTTTTATTGCACGGCTCTCTGGAATACTTGATTCTAATCGTGGCATTCTGCAGTCAAATATTTTTATATAAAATGATTTGTAAATAAACCCCTTTAGAGGATTGTGGCAGGGTCCTGATCACCCTGTCTGTGTTTATATCACAACAATGACCATCTGACTGTACATTGTCCATTACTTAACCAAAAGGAGACCCTTTATGTAGATTAAATAATGGTACTGAAAATCTGCTGCTGTTTATTATTTAACTTTTTTCATGTTGAGCAAAACTAATCAGTACTGTAAAGTGCATTTTGAATTTAAACAAAAACACTTTTAACGGAGAGTTAAGTTAATGCAGTCTCGTCTTTTGATTTGTATAATATAAATAATGTATACAAATATGTCTGTATTTATAGTATTTAGATGTCAACTAATATATTTCACATATGTAAGTGTCTCTATAAATATAGACTTACATTTACAATATATTATTTAAGTGTGTGTGTGTGTAAAAGCAGTCTACCTGACAATAATTATGTAATATTACAGTATTTATATATATACTTAAGAAACAATATAGCAGAATAAATGGATGACTTTATGCTTGCAACAAATATTAAGCAGCCTGAAAATCCTCTGCTTTAACAGTCCAGTTGATGATGCATTAGGTGCAAAATGGCATTGTTTAAGGCACAAATATTAAACAAAGGTGAATATTATTCATATTATTAAGCAGATTGAATATCATTTCATCAACAACACCAGACTATAACCTGTTTCCGGGTAAATGAAGGTTGGAGCACCTGTGTAGAGAGAAGAAGAGCATGGAAAATTACTAGGCTAATGATAGCCGCTCTTTCACAATTAGGAGAGCAGTGGTCAGCGAAACCACAGAGGTTTTTAACCAAATGTATTTATGACTTGTGGCTTGTGTACACACACACACAGACACCTTCAAACACAGTGACACACGCCGTAAACACTCATCCTTATTATCGCCACCGAGCACGGCATCACATGACCCACTTTTTGCCCAAGACCGGCCTCTCGGGTTAGCGGTCGCTCCCCTCTCCATGTGTGGACCAGTGTTAGCCCGACGACCACACAGTCCAGTCGGGTCCGGGCGAGCAGGCCAGCGGTCCCACTCTCAGAATGGTCCAGTTAGTTCACTGGTACCGGGTAGCAGCGGGGCAGAGCAAGGCGGTTTTGTGTATTTTCAGTATGTATTCATTACCGAGTCAAAGGGTTGCAGTTGGGCTACACGATTGTGGCGCCAGCGTGCGATTGTGGCAAGACGGCCTGACCACTCTGAAATCGCTGAGCTAACAGGGACTGGGGCGGTGGCGCGACAGACGGAGCAGGCCAAGTTTACACTCGCCACTGAGCTCACACACCTTATAATGATAGATCATTGCCGGCAAAAAACCAAGCAACCCACCCACGGCAAATGTTTGCGAGGAAAGAAGTGAGAGCATGCGTCGAGGTGCCAAAAGAGTAGGCTGCTATGTTCTTGCGCAAACTGACAAACTTCAAAACAAGACAAGCCACCTCGCCGTCCTCAGAACAAAACTCCTACACAGACCGAGTGGGGAGATTGAGGGAGAAAGCGCGAGAGGCGCGCACACATGCACAAACGGAGGGAAGAATCTTGAGAAAATGGCTTTGTAACTTTCACAAAAGCGCAACAGAGCGTGTTCTTTGATGACTGAGGGTGTTTGATACCACGTAAACTTTGCACTTCTTCCACCTTTGGCTCCGTAACGCTTCTGTCATACTACAGAGTTTTTGCCGTTCCACACCAGAAAGATCAGCACGCAAGTTCATCCCCTGCCTGGAACGCAGTGAAAATGCCCTGAAGGGAAGGTAAACGGCATGTAGGGTTCAGCAGCGAACAAAAGCCTTCTCATCTTTAAGCGGCAAACAGACCGATAAAAATCAATGCGGAGATGGTTTGTCAAGTTTTGTAAGAGAAGCCTTCAGAAGGAATCCCTTGATAATAAGCAGTGCAGTTGCGCTTTGGCAAACGCCATGTAATTTTGCTCCAGCCATGAAATCAGCTCAAGGTGCAGGATTGCTTCTCTCAGAACACTGTTTGGTTGCCTCGCTGTGCCTTTGCTACATGTGAAGGCCGTGGCCGGTTCCTTTTCTCTCTCTCTCTCTCTTAAGATAATCAGCCTTCCTAGGAAATCTAGCCTGCAGCCGTGCTACCTCAGAGAGGGAACTTGGTCATGTCTCATTGGTTTCTTGGTACAGGGTGGGTCAGAACAGCACAGAGAGTGTGAGGAAAGGAGGGAGGAGGGAGCCAAGGGCAGTGCCCTGGATCCTCTGTAGGGGGCAGTCTTTCCTTTAATCATCTGTGCAGGAGGGCCCTTAGGGTCTGTACTGGAGCTCAACAGGCCAGCGAGACTGGAAGCGATGAAGAGGGGCAAAAGTAAAGGAGGAAATAAGAGCTTTGTCTATCCTGTGCAGTGCAATGAATTTAGGTTTTGCAACATTTTGTACAACACTTATACATGCTGAAATAATTCTGTCTTTGCAGATTGATTGATTTATTGTTTTCATTCATTCATTCATTCATTCATTCATTGCCATCAGTTTAACACATTAATCTAGTGCAGCAAAATATAATAGAAACATATAAGAGAACATTCTTATGAGAAAAATTTCTTACATGATTACCACAAAAAGTGACTATCATGCCACATAAAGGCCGAAGATGTACATCCACAGACCTGCGCTAACTCAACAGTATTGAATGTATTGCTGAGGATGGTAGGCCAGTGAATGATTGATTGATTGATTTACTTATTTATCTTGTCCTCATATTATATGTTAATATTTGTTTGTCCAATTTTTTTATTTATTTTTTACACAAATGAGACCGAAATATGATTGTTTCATTATCCTGACCACATTTACTATATGTTGACTTTTAAAGATACATTTTACGGACACTTTAATATTTTTTAACCAATTAACTATTACATTTTATCTTAAGATTAAGTTTTTATAATTTGATCACGTGCTTTGTCATTTTTATTTATTTTTGTATATATATTTCTATAATGCTTTAATAAAAAAATTGTTTTAGTCTTATTTATTTACAACATATTTATTTTGGTTAGTTGTCAATGCTACAGCAACATTTCTGTACTTCATTTATTTTATTTTTTTTAAGTAAATTTTTTTTCATATAATATTTAGATTTATATCTGCTTTGTTTAATTAACAGACCATAGATTATATTAGCTTTAGTTAGTTAACAATACCAACACGAGTATAGTGATTGCTTGATTGAAAGCCCACACATCACGTCTGCATTTCAGGTGAACATTCTAGGCATTTATTACAACAAAAAGTATATTTTCCAGACAATAGAAAAAGCATCACTGAAATGCCCTGTGTTAAAGCCCTGCTTCATGCGGGGGAGGCAGTCGACACACCTGCTACCCAAAAGATCCATCTATCAAGGGAAGAATGACATTATCTCCTCGACTCAAGGTCCCAGAGCATCTCCTTCTCTCTGACATGCAGCTAAAACCACTGAAGAACCAAATGTCTGCTAATCTAGTGCTGTTAAAAGCTTCGTTTTGACGCATTTTGTGTGCTCTTGTTGCTGAAGTCACAGCTCAGAGGCTGTCGTGATGTTGCTGCCAAGTTTGGTGCGGGAATAACACTTGCTGGCATGCCGTTTGAAAACTCTGAAGCACCTGTCATTCTGCAAACCTGCAATGGAGAACATTTGGTTGGTCACATAGTTCATATGGAATGTGGATGTTAGATGCCAACACTCCCATGAAAAGAAACAAGATTAATAACCAAGTAAAGTGTAGAGACTGCGCAGAACGGAAAGACACAAGTATAGGTAGACTTCATGACAATGAAACTAATAAGACACACTGTTATTAAGTCACACTGCTCGGAAAAATAATCAGCATTGTTATAGTGAAACTAAATATCTTTATTAGAGTTTTGTTTAGAGGGTGTACAGACCCCATAGTGTGATTTCTTAAACACCACCCCCTCCAGTATAGCCATGATCTTTTGTATTATTAAATCTTGCACTCTATTTCACTCGCAAAACATTAGTTACCTGCTGAGCGTGACTTAGATGTGTGTTACCTAATTGGGACTGTGTAAGGAATAATAAACCTGAAGTAAATAGACTGATTTCTTCCTTTTCTCATTCAGAGGAAACAAGTAAAACAATTCAACTTGAATAAATAGGTTCGTTTTATAATTGATGTGATTCCAATCTATGCAGTACATGTTTATTTTGCGAAACCTATATTGCTGAAAATGATTGATGACATAGGCTACTTAAAATAGTATGTATTTTCAGTAACCAGCATCCAACTTTTAGTTTCCTTTCAGAAGCAAACAAAAGTGACTATTTCAAAGGAAGCGTGTTCAACCTCAAGCGATTTTCTGCTGTTGGGTAGACTAGGCTCAGAGGGCAGAAGTATAGCTTACAGTGAAGGTGCCACACAGCTATAATCAAAGCGCATGTGTATACTCCCATCACTTAACATTTGTCTTCACATTTATCGCTGGCACCAAAACTACTCCTTAAAAAACCCCAAATACAGGGATCATTTTCCAGTGAATTGTGTATGCTGTAATTCCCTTGGATAACCGTTGATTCTTATCCCTTCATCTCACTCTATCCAAGAAATCTTGGATTGTGTTTTCTCCATCCCCTTTGTATTCTTCTGGTCTGCTGGAGACAAAATGGAGAGAGGTCTGTGATCATTCTGCTAAGGAAGCGCAAATGTATGATATTAAATCTCACTGCACTTACTCCTTAGTTTGTCTAAAGTTAGAGGTCTGTTGGATGTTTGCCACTAGTGACAATGCATACATTGCATGTTGTATTACACTGTAAAAATGAAAAGAACATTTGAGAATCCTCAGATCACCACGCTGACACATTTAGGCACCTTTCAGAAAAGTTTGTTCTCTGGAAACTCTGAAGACCCAGTTTTAACTCCATCATAAATGAATGGTTTTAGATGCCTACGCCAGTGTATCAGTTTGTGGAACCTCAAATAGTGTCTCTATTATAATAATAATAATGTTGTTGTTCTACAGTGTATAGTGATATATAATGAATTGAGGCATTTTATAGTATATAAATCTAACATTATCTTTAAAATTCACACAAAAAGTGTCTGCAGGTCATGAGGAAAATTATGCAAGTGAAGTAAGAATGAAAAAATATGTAAGTAAAATGAAGCGAATCGCCACAGCCTCGATTATTCACAAGTTAAGGATAACTTTGGGAACCGTGCAAAAACTTTATTAAAGTCCCCCTGTGGTGAAAATCAAGCTTTTAATGTTGTTTATATGTTTATGTGGTGTTTTTAATATGCTTTAAGACAAACCATGTGCAATTTCATAAGTCAGCGTCATTGCTGAGTATTTTCTCTTTAAAACTGCAGTGAACCAAAGACAGTCTCAAAATCACGGTTTGAAATCGCTGGTATTTCTGACGTCACAAACTACCTTGTAACCAATCACGTCAACGTGTGATCATCAACGAGTGGATCTCTGAGCTGGTGTGAGTGAGGCGGGGTTAATTTGCATATTTATAGAACCGCGTACACTAAATTATGCAAGGGTGTAGGGTTACATTCAAGCTATTTTAAGGCATACATTTTTATTTTATTTTTAAATTAAAGGAAAAAACTTGTAAATGTAATTTTGGTGATCAAAGATAAGTTTTAAGGGATACAGTTATTTACTACAGGGGGACATTAACTTTTAGATTTTAAAAAAAGAAGCAAGTTTAATACATTGTAAATTGCATAATCAGAAGAAAAGATTCCTCTGAATATCCTATGTTTGTTGAATGTGTTTATATTTATTTTCTTATTTAGTGATGTTTCATTTTCCAGAGGCATATTGATTTTAATACTGTACAAACAGTATATTATCTTCCTTAATCCTGAACCTACCCCTATACCTACCCATTACAGAAAACTTTCTGCATTTTTACATTTAAAAAAAAAAAACCCTTCACTTTGACCCCATAACGGAAGGTTTACCAGGAAAACACACACACACACACACACACACGCACACACACACACACACACACACACACACACACACACACACACACACACACACACACACACACACACACACACACACACACACATAAATTAAATATTACATTCATTTACAGTCTGCAAGCAAGTACAACTTAGTCTCAGTGATGCCAGAGTGCTGAGTGTGTTGTTTTGGAGCAGTGCATGAAGAGAGGACATCATCACTGACTTACTGTACCTGCCTGACCTAGTTTAGACCAGTGTGGTCTATCCAGAAAACCCTACACTTTCATGCCCTTCCTCTGTTACTGTACATGTATGTACATAATGGACAACAGCCATAGCTGAAAACAGTGGAAAAATAGTAATTTTTCTAAAAAACTAATTCAAAATAAACAGTGTAAGTGCATACATATTTTGAAACATGCTTAAGCAAAACCTCTCCACTGTCTGAGTATAAAGAAAACATCACAAAATAAATATAATATTCAAATATAAATATTCAGAATAATCTTTTGTTCTGACTCTTCTAAGAGATATGCATGCCACACTGACATAATAAATAGAGAACTTGTTTATTGTATATAAATATATGCTAGATAATGAATTTTATCACTGTTGTTGTTGTGTATACTCAATGTCTGGGTAGATAATGAGCAGCTCTTTTAGACATATGATTCAAACAGAGTGTGTGTGTGTGTGTGTGTGTGTGTGTGTGTGTGTGTGTGTGTGTGTGTGTGTGTGTGTGTGTGTGTGTGTGTGTGTGTTCCAACACCCATCTAGTACAAAACTCCCCTCTCTTTCTCTCTTTCCATCTCTCTAAATCTCTCCCTCACAGGTAGGGAAGAAAACTGCTTCCATGTCTTCTGCTGACCTATTTAGGTAATTGCACTCTTCATTAAAAAACTCTCATCTGAAAGAGAAATTACACTTCTCCCGTTGGTATCTAGGTAACGTAATCTCCCTCCGGCGAGCTAATTGCATGGCATGATAACCTCATAGGCCGGGCCTGTTTAATTTTTCATCTCTTTTCAAATAATTATGGATCAGAAGAGAGAGGTATTGATTTGATTCATTAACTTCCTCGCTCTGCGCCAAGGTTAATGATTACATGTATCCCAATTATACGGTAAAGATCCACTGGGCTATTTGCTTTGATTGGCTTCTACTTTGTTACTGGCAAAGGTTGTGTTGAAACAAAGACAAATTTGGGCGGCGAGTAAGCTTCGAAGGCCGTCTAAGTGCTTCATTTCACTGTCCCTGAACCCATAATTGACAAATAAAATGAATATGTGCTGCTGAATAGGCATTAAAAGACCGAGACGAACTGAGACAAGCCGGAAAACAAACTCCGACCTGTTTATGGTGACTTACAATAGCGACTGAAACCGCGTCTTTGCCATTTGTCATTATGCCAAGCCTGCGACATTATGTATAATATATAAGACTACCAGAAAGTGCAAGTGCAAGGTCTAAATGATGTCACTTGGCTATTGAGCGAAGACCTTACGAAAAATCACAGTTAAGTGGGTCTTGTACCCGAGAGATGTTGATTTAAATGACATAATTATGACGTTCGCTTTCGTGAGATGTTGTAATTCCTATCAAACACTTGAGTTCTTTTCACTCGCTTTTCGCTTTTTCCTTGAGCCAGAACATTATGCTACCTGTGCAGTCAATAACTCTCAAAGCCTCTGCTGACAGGACTAATGCTCTGTGACTTGTAGCAGTGTGCTGCTCAAGGGGTGATTTCAGGCAGACATAAGTACATTAAAATGACTGTAATGTCTAAACGGTTTCCTCTATTAAGTCCACTCCTCCTGTCCCCCCACAATCATTTCTCTTATTTCCGCTGTGATTCACGGAAATGGGGAGATATGCTAGGAACACCTTATTATTGCAGGTCCTGGAATGAATTACTCTCATCTCTGGTAATGCCAGGGAGGGTGAAAAACATCATTAAAGGCTGGAAAAACAGGGGCACAGTCAATTTGATGGTTATTTATGTAAGTGGAGGCCCTCCTCTCTCTCTTCTTCGGCAAAAGAGATTCTGTCATTTGAGTTCAGTTGAGGCTTCTTCGCATTGTGGCACAAGATGCAATTCCTCTTCTAATAGTTAATATAATTGCATAGACTTTAAAGTGCAGTTGTTGGGGAGGTTTTATGTGAGTTTCCTCCTTCTTCTTCTTCTTCTTCTACTACTACTTCTACTTCTACTTGTACTTCTTCTTTTTCTACTTCTTTCTTGTATTATTTTATTATTATTATTATTAAGGAAAATAGTCAATTGGTCCTTTGCCAAACTTTTCACTTATTATTATTATTATTTCATATTTTTATTATATTATTTTTTGTCCTTTTTATTTAAATAATATACATATCCAATTGACCTTTCATTAATCTTTGCCCTCATGGTTAATGTTGCATATTTAAACATTACATTATAAATAAATAAATAAATAAATAAATAAATAAATACATACATACATACATACATACATACATACATACATACATACATACATACATACATACATACATACATAAATAAATAAATAATGATAATTATTATTTTATTATAAATATTTTTTTGATGATCGGTGCAGTTTTCAGTATAATGTGCACATTAAGTGGTAAAAATGATTGGATGTTCGCATTTGTACTGTATAAGTTTGACATGGCAAGGCTTTTTTTTCGAAAAAAACACGTGTTCAAGTGCTGTCATCAATTACTCACCCTCATGATGTTCCAAACCCGTAAGACTTTCTTTCATCTTTGTAACACAAATGAAGATATTTTTTCTTGAAATCTGAGCAATTTCAAAGCAACCCATTGACGCTTCAAAAAGTTCAAAGAGATCGTAAAACTAATCAATATGAATTGAGCGGTTTAGTCTAAATTTTCTGAAGAGACACGGTAAATGTTTATATGTGAATAAAAGCCTAAATTCAATCTGTTCAGCAAATAAAGAAAATTTGGACTAAACCGCTCAATTCATATGGATTAGTTTAACAATCTCTCTATGAACTTTTTGAAGCGTCAAAGTGGTAGTTGCGTAGCTGTCAACAGAAAGACAGAAATCTCTTGGATTTTATCAAAAATATCTTCATTTAAATTCCGAAGATGAACAAAAGTCTTATCATTGGAAAGTTAGCAAACTGGCATGAAAACTAGCATGTATAAACCTTAATTAAACAATTTAATAATCAATTAAAAATGAATTTATACCTGTTTGATATTACGCTGTACTCACATTGGACCAGCAGATTAGAAAAATGGATGGATGGATGATTCACATGCAGGCGCCATCTTCTGGTCAGACACGTGAATTAATTTGGCACTACCCTCGCAGTGCATTCTGGCTATTATCTAGCCATTGAATGTACATTGGATGTACACTCATCATTACAGTGGATTGTGAGATTGAATGAGTGCACTCATTAACGTCCACTATAGTTTTGGATACCACTACAAATGGTTGTTTCCTCAAATAGTGCCCTATATCTGGCGATTTTGAACACAGCCATAGTTGAATCCACAGCATGAACTTCTCAAGTCTGATTGTATCATCTTTAAGCACCTTGTTTCACTATTGTGTAATTTGAATTATACAGACACCTAGGTCATATACTTACATTTGAAAAGTAATTAGAAAAGTAAAAAATAATAATTATTGTATGATAAATTGGTGGATGGCAACAGTTGCAAAGGTGGTCAGTAATGTTTTTAAGTGAAGTAGCTGGGATGTTCTTCTTGCACATTAGGACACATTGTGGGGAAATTAAGCTGGAAAGGGGCTTTCTGTGATGCAATGAAATGGCAATGCAGTCATTCCTGGGAAGTCCATTTTGGCTCTTCTCCGTCCTGGCTCTTGACCACCACTGCCTACATAGAGAGCTATTCCATGTCTTGCCGTGGCGCCTGCAGAAGCTCACAGTCTAAGAGCACTCATGATAATCCATATGGACACCTCCATCGGTGGTCTTCCTTTTCCCCCATCACTAAAACAATGGAAACTCCTTAGACCACACTTTCCAGAGAACGTTGGAGGCCATGGTTGTCTAAGCCCTGCTTGAGTTACCTTTCACCATCCATCTAGAGGGAGAGAGTGCAGACAGCTTTGGCCTATTTTATTTGCCCAGCATTTCCATTTGGAGTACATGGTGCTGCCAAAACTTCACAGGTAATAGGAATGTAACTGTGATCATTGGTCTCTGCTGTCTAGTTTGGGGCTTTTGGACTCACTCGGGTGCGTGGTGGTTGGCACGGTTGGATGGGTTTGTCATCCGTCTCTCAATCAGGCCCTTCATGAGAAGAGAGCAAGCAGAGGGACAGATTCTATTCTGGCCGTGTTTTCCCTTTTCATCTCTCTGCAGTGTTGCGGAGCAGTAGGAACCTTCTCTGCGGGGTGATTGGAAGCTGTTGACTTAGCAGAAAAAAGTTTAAGTTTAACAAGTGTTTAAAGAGTGTGGCCGGGGCCACGCTTGGTGACTCTGAATGTTTTGAGTGTTCGCAGAGCTCTGGATGCTGAAAGGCCTGTAGAGCAGATGCCCGGTTTGTTTTAATAGGTACGGGGTATCCTGGGACCGACCTGCAAATGCCAGCCACCATCAGGATACCACTACAGGGTCAAAGTGAGGTTTGAAAACCCCCTGTATATGTGCAGTAAAGGATAGTTCACCCTAAGATTAAAATTCTGTAACCATTTACTCTCCCTTATGTTGTTTAAAACCTGTAAACACTACCATTCATAAGTAGTTTGTGCGATTTTTTTAAAAATATTTTTTTTTGGAAGAAGTCTGTTGAGCTCACCAAGACTGCATTTATATTCATAGAGTAAAAACTGTAATAATGTGAAATGTCATTACAAATTAAAATGTTTTATATTTATTTGTAAGTGTAATGTATTCCTGTTTTTATTTTAGCATCATTACTCCAGTCTTTAGTGTCACATGATCCTTCAGATATCATTAATATGCTGATTTGGTGCTCAAGAAACATTTATATACCTATGCTAAATACAAACAGAGATCTTAGGTGGGATGTTCACATGTCCAGCTCCAGAATATGACAAAAAGCATGAGCATAGTCCATATGAGTTTTGTAGGGCTGCTCCCACCAACAATTTTAGTAAACTGGTAGCTATTAATTTAAGCCATTAGTTGACTAGTCAGAACTAGGCATCATAAATTCAGGACTGAGAAAGAACGCTAACATTGTTCTACATTGTAGAGGTACACTAAACCATAATAATGAGCCTTTAAAATACAAACGAGCCGTAGTGAGACCGGCAAAAGTAAAGATTATGAATATGTCGGAACAGCAAGGAGACTGTCTAAACATTTTAATTTATTAATGAACTAAAATGTTTTAATGAAAAAAAAAGGTTTTCTGAGTCTGAGTTTGCTGCAAAGATGAAGTTGACGACGCTGACTTGTCACCTCCACAGTATAGTAGAAGTGCCTATAGAGAGAAATGCATGTTAGGTTAAACATGTCATGCAGTAAGCACTGTACTAGTTAACACACTCTTCACTTTATCTAGTATCATGTATACTTCATTTAGCCAAGGCTGCAAAACTGACTCCCTGTTACAAATATAGTAGAACTATCACTTCTACCACTAAAGATTGCTTTATAAATAATCTTCCTGATCTGTTTAATATCCTCAGCAAAACACCAGATAGCTTAGAAGAACTCAATGTTGCAACAAAAACGATTGACTCTCTCTTTTCCAGCACGTTAGACACAGTTGCTCCTTTGCACTTAAAGAAGATAAAAGAAAATAGTCCAATGCTGTGGTACAACGAGCTCACTCGGGCAGTTAAGAGATCAGCCCGCGAAATGGAGTGCAGCTGAAAGAAAACAAAACTAGAGGTTTTTCACATTTCGTGGAAAGACAGCACTATTGCATACAGATCTGCTAGATCTGCTTATTTTTCGACCCTATTAAAACAACCTATTAGAAGATTCATATTTTTGAAGTTTACACTGTGATGATAACTTTCAAAACTCATTTTCAAAAACTTGCATTTTGAAACCTACTTCAAAGTTGCCGTTCTCAGGCCACCAAAAAGCTGTTAACGTTAACAGCTTTGCCACTTCCTGTGGACCATCCAACTAATTAAAATTTGGTTGACCAAATTTTGACCAAATGTTCTCATTGACTAATGTAAAAGCACTATAAGTCTTTTGAAGCCATACAGTTGAGTTGTGTGAAGAACAAGTCAAAATGTAATTGTTATTTATGAGAATACATCTTATAGTGAATTGTACTCTCACAAATACACAAATGTATCATATGGCTTCACTAGACTTTGATTGCAGTAAACAAGTTACATGATGTTTTTAATGTTGCTTTTTGCCATTTTTTGAGCTTGTCAGGGCCTGGTCACGTTAAATTTCACTGTATGGAAAAGAGTAGCATGAACTATTTGCCTAACGTCTCCGTTGGTGCTCCACAGAAGAAAGAAATGCAGATATGGAGCAACAGAAATACCGTATGGAAGCATGAGGAAAATTATATTACAGGGCCATAGCGTACATATTTAACCTGTAGATCCCAGTAGGGATATACTACAACCAGTATTAACTCCTGACCTTTATTAGGTTACTGTTAGACTATGGAAAGGACGTTTTTAATTGGCTCAAATGAGACACCTGTCATCTTCATCTTGTGCTACCATTGTCTTTATAAATCCTTTTTACATGACCAACACAACAGCAGGTTTGAGTTTTGTTTGGAATCAGTCAGTTATAAGCTATTATATCGTGATCAAAACATAGATTTCCATATGAATGAGATAGAAGTGGCTACTCTACGTATTATTTAAATAATACATGAACAGCCTCTTCTTGTTCATAAGAGACCCTTGCCTAATTGCTTCTGAATGATTCATTTACCTGCTCAAATAATCTACCGGATATTAGGGTTGTGCAGTGGAGCCTGTATCTATATCTATATCTATATTTACATCTATATCCATATCCATATCTATATTTATATTTATATCTATGTATCTGTATTTTTAACTGTATCTGTAACAATTTCAAAATAATTTTTATCTGTATTTGGTCGGGGCTGTAAATGGTCGGGGCTTTAACCGGAGGTTCGTGAAATTACATGAGAAGCCCATTTTAAATGTAATTCTGTTCCGAGAGAGTTAGAAACATGTCATACAAGGTTTAAAAACATTTAAATAAACATATCAAATAGTAAAAAATGTGTATGATATAGCATATTAAGGTACGTCCACACGACGATGTACAAAAAATGGAAAAGTTGGAAAAGACGACAACGTTGTCAAAACGATCCCTGTTCACATGGATCGGCAAAAACGACTAAAAACTCTGTATTATGCTGCCAGGCCAGTAGTTGGTAATGTCTGTAAAGAAACACTACACGCCTTTAGACTGAACACGTAATACGCATGTGCATGACGTCACCATTTTCACAAATTCACATTTTTACACTGAGACAATTACGGTATTGTTTTCAAAAACTTGCACTTTGAAACCTGTTTTCAAAAGTTTGTGTTTTCAGGCCCCCAAAACGCAGTTTTCGTGTAAATGAAAGGCCAAAACGCTTTGTTACAGCAGCTCTCAACACTGTCTAATTTTCAGCTGTCTTCCTAACATGAAAGCAAAACAACTTTGTAAGAAGTGAACTAATGCCATAAAAAGTGCTGACTTGTTTATAAAATAGATATTTTTTTTATTTTTTTTTAACCCTCTGAGTAATTGTCGACTGTTAGAAATTTGCCTTCCTGCAAACACAAAATGAAATGTGCTGTTTACTGTCCATTCAGTTTTTTAAAAGGTGACCCTGCGGACCTGTTCCAAAATTGTATCTTCCTTTCTTTGTTTCATGTATCTATTGTAGAGTCTCTAAGGTATTAGTGAAGCTAGACCATAAGGGGTTTGCAGTTTTCATAAAAATATTTCCACTCATTGGACTCCACAGGGTTGGTTAATAGGCCCGGAAGACCCATGATTTTTGAAGGAAATTAATATATAAAAAAATTTGTTTATTGCTTTAGGGAAACCTGAAAGGAAATTAGCTCCGGAGGAAATAATTAGTCCATTGCGTTCACTTTCTCAGAACCATGACTTGCTCTTGACTACAAACTTTAACGGTCTTATAATAAGTTGAACCCATGTGGTGTTGCTGAGATTTGGAAAGTAAGGAAACATCTTTTTGCAAACTTCCACAGTTATTTGTAGTGTATTAAATGAACATAAAATACAATCTTTTTTTATAGTCATTGAAAACCCCATGAAATCATTTAAAAATAAGTTTCCTTTCCATTTGTGTTGTATTTCTTATTGAAACAGGAAGTTGGGAAACTTCAAATTATTTTCATTTTATGGAGCTTCTTCTTAAAAAAAGAAAAAGAAAAAAAAAGGCATTTGTATGTTATATTTTCCAGGAAAAGAAGACAACTAAAAGTTTTGCTAAAAGTTTGCTCTTTTAGGAGGTGCACTTAAAACTTAAGGCAGGTCTCTGTATGCAGTCACCTCAAGGACACCCTGTTCAAATTGCTTTGTCGAAACCATTCCTCTTTTCCAACCTAAAACCACACCACGTATACAGTCATTGTGATTCACTGACACCAGTGAGTAACAGGGCCCCTCTCTAGCCATCAGCGAAGGCCTCAGGTCTATCGTGTCTGACTGTACCACACTGATATGTACTTACACAAGCACACACATAGACCAATGCCCCTGTGAGTCAATACATAGAGTACTTACTGACGTCTCTCAGACAGTCTCTGAGACAAGGAACTCAGTTTGACTAATCTGTGGTCTATAATGGAAAGGAAGTTCAATATCCCCTTGATCCTGTCAATGAATCTATATTTTTTATATATACTTGCCAGGATTCTTCTGACATTGTCTGTATGTTCTTGTGTGCCACATTATACAGGTGCCTAGTTGGCATTTTTACTTTCAAATGAGTTGAACGTGTGTCCGCTTCAGTTAAAAATGCTGAGGACTTCATCAGACTTGTTCTAAGCAGGAGCGCAGAAGTCACTCAATAAACAAATGATTATTCACTTCATAGTGACATATATCGAAGCCGACAGAATCTTTACCACAACATAATTATCTTGACTCAGTGTCTTTGTCTGTTAATACCCATGTGAGCATCAGGAACTATTAACAGCAGCTCCCACATTAATAGACCAGATGTGGATATGCAGTGCCCTTAATGAAGAGTTACTAACTTTATTTTCAAACAGTAAAAAATACTCAACAGCACAACAGACGGCAATATCATCACGCTTCAGTATTAAGTAAACACATCCAATTAGCATGCGTTTTCTCGATGTTCATTAGAATGGTAGTCCCCTCCAGCTACAAGGACGCAAACAAACACGGTGCACGCCTTGACAATCACCCACTTTTTTGTCTGTCTGCTTAATCTAGGAAGGTAGAATAACAAATAGCAAAATGCCATTCCAGGCCCCTCCATTACCCAGCAGTCCTTCTTTTCCCCAGGGGCAATTAGGGAGTTAGATTTATTAGACATAATTAAACGACTACACGACTCCTGTTTCTGGCCCTGATATTTAATTTGCTCACTATAATGAAACAGAAATAATAAGACCTGCACACCGTGGTTTGCAGATAGCTACTTTCTGAGGTTCCTTTGAGATAAATTTGTTTGATATAAAAACCTCTGATTTGGCGATTCCGGTAGGATTTTTAGGTCATTTTCACACACACACACACACACACACACACACACACACACACGCACGCACGCACGCACGCACGCACGCACACACACACACAGAGACACACACACAGAGACACACAGACACACACACACATTATTCAAGTATTTGTGAGGTAGAAATTAGCCACTTAAGTCAACTGAAGGCATTTCAGCACATACAGTATATTAAGTAGCTGTATCAATCAATAAGGCATTTGGATGGTTGGGAAATATATTTAAGGTCTAATAAATACCCCAAAGGTTGAATGAAACCTTCATAGACATAATTGAATATTTGCAAAGGTCTTGTCCTGTGGTTTGCAGGTAGGCCTATTTAATTCCCTCAATAAGAGAATGAGATTTTAGATAGTTTAATTTCATTTTAATTTACGCAGATACGCTGCTGTAAGACATGCTGCTGCTGCACAAACAGCATATATACAGTATATATATATAAATTACCCATAGCAGATCTATACAGCTGGAGCTGGGGAAGGTTGAGGGTTTCAGAGGAACTCGGAAAGCGTGCTGCAAACTGCTATAGTGAATTTTAACCAGCCATTTAAATGTTTGAGCAGCAAGCTCATTGGCTGATTCGTGAACCAATCAGCTTGTGCTAAGTAGTTAACACTGTGAATATCATCAGTTTGCGTTAAAGCACCCATCAGCCTGCGCCATCTAGAGTTTCATGACAGAACTACACTGATAAAAATGATTTTGTTGTGAAGTAAATACTACAGAAAAAAACAATGTAATTTACATGAAAAAGTTAGTTCAGGCAATAATAATAAAAAAAAACCTAAGTAAATTCTATATTAGTACTCAATTCAAGCATGTTGTATATCAACGTTGTAAAATTAAGTAAAATTACTCACCTTTTCTGATACTGGTGTTCCCATCATGCACTGGGCCTTGAATAATTAATGAGGTTGATTTTTCACTGTTTTCCACCTAGGCTGTATTTACACTGTTTTATCATTGCTTTTTTTTTTAGGATTAGTAACTTGCCATTTTGTGACATTTGGGGCCCTATCTTGCACCCAGCGCAATTGACTTTGTACACCGACGCATGTATCATTCCTATTTTGCACCAGCGCACAACGGACCTTTCCCTCCACAGACGCACATCGGTAAACTAGGAAAAGTCTAAAGTCAGTGGCACATTGCGCATGTTATTCAAATGCTATTTTAAGGGCGCATGCTTGGCCATAATCAATCTAGTGTGTGCACAACGTGCATGCACTTTGATTCTCTCATCTACACAGAAGCAGCAGTTTCCATTTTTGCAAATCATACATTATTACAATAGATAGATAGATAGATAGATAGATAGATAGATAGATAGATGATAGATAGATAGATAGATAGATAGATAGATAGATAGATAGATAGATAGATAGATTATTATAAAAGCATAAATCTAGCTTACACATTTACCCAAATTATCATACGCCTGTTTAACCGATGTTAATTTGGGTGGGTTTCTCCCATCCCCAATGTCTCTGTGTTTTACGGCCCTGACGAGAACGTCGGTCTCCTCGGCTGTGAACCGCTCCTGGCATGCACCTGGCAAATCAGTCGCTATAATAGCAATCCGCTATAGAACAAGCGTGCCTGCTCTTAAAGGGAATGTGAGATGTCGCTCTGATTGGTTTATTTCACGTTACGCCCAAACCACACCTATGAATAATGAAGCTACTTCAGACCAACCCATTTTAGATTTGCGTCGGGCGCAAGAGTCATTTATCCCGCCGGTATAATAGCAACAGCGCCCAAGACCCGCCCACAAAGTTACTTGCGTTTTGCGCTTGATACTTGCATTTCAGACCGTTAAAATAGGGCCCTTGGAGTTAATTTTCTACTCAAAATGACACATTCAAACACAAAAACGATCCACCAAATGTTACAGTCATTGTGTGTTGTCTACCAAGTATCGAGGTCTCTGCATGCGTTCACGTGATGCGTAACTTCTGATATGTAGATATGGTGTCTCACACAATATCTATTGTATTAATTACTTAGATGTTTCTAAGTAAAGCATATACTTTAAAAGTGTGGTTTAATTCAATGTTATATTGTTTGAGTGAAATGTATTGCAAAGGAAACTTCAACTAAATAGATATTATTCAGCTTTTTACTAGCCAAGTTAGAATTACTTATTTTCTTTTATTACTTTCACTTAACTTAGTTAAGTAGAGTTTACTTATAATTCCATATGTGAAATTTACTTAAAAAGTTTACATTTTCACGGAAACAAAGTTGTAAAATTGGATATTACTTTAAACAGAAAAGGTTAGTAAGCTATTATTTATTTACATTTAAAGAAGAAAGGAGTTAAGTGGAATTCTTCTTTTGTGATTTATGCCACAAATTCTGTCAGTTGAGCTCAACTTCTATTGAACCTGCAACATTCAATTAATAATCCACATAACAATATTGTGTCGGGAACAATAATGAAAGGATGTCCATATGTTTCAGTAATGTCTGCCTTTGTGCTGATAGACACCCACTCACATCCTTACATTCGATGTTTGTGTGTGTGAAAAAAACAAAAAAACAACACTACAACACTTCACCATGTCTGTATGTCCCAAGAATCTGACGCTCAGCTGGCATTAAACACAAATTTTTCAAAGTTGTGAATTCAAGGGGGTTGCTTTGCCTTGCAATTACACTCAATTTTTTCCACACTTTGCAACATGTTCATGCCACGCTGGAAGTTTATTGGTGCATGTCTTAACAAAATGAGACTTTAAGTACCATTTCAGAGCAAGTTTTCCCTCCACTCCTCTACGGCATCATTTTAGATAAGAATCTATTGGCATTGTGATGGCGCGTAGTTCATCAAACCTATTTCTGACTAAATGAATTCCAGCAGAACTTTCACAGCTCTGATGTTTATATCATGCTGGAGCGAAAGGAACACACATTTGTTCAGCTCAGTCAAATATCTTCTTCTGTAGTGACAAGATGTAATCTTTAAACAAAGGCTTCAGTCTCTGAGATCTTGAAATCCTACTTTTATGTTGTGTGTGTAATTGTCTGATAACTTCAAAGAAAGGCCTCATTTACAGCAATTGTTGGTAAATTTTGTCTAATATGGCAACAACAAAGGAAATGTATAATTATATAATTGTGCTTGAGCAACACCTTAATTCCCTGGATGTCTCCATGCTCTCATTCTGTCAGGGAAAGTTCACACCCAGCGTTTTATTCTGAAGGAGAGAAACGGGCTACTGTTTACTCTGTAACTAGAGTAATACAAAATACAGTATTAGGTCAATATGTGTCGAGATAAAACTTCCTTTCAGTGTAGGAGTTACTTATTAATGGGCTTGGATGTGTTTGTCTGGAAAAAAATAAAAATCGTGTCAGATTCTTAGAATAGAATATTAAGGCAAGAAATACCATAGAAGCATATTTCTGTTCTCAGAATAATTGTTACGTTTCTAAAAATAGTGTTCTGTAATATTTGCAGAAGCTCCGATGGAAATCCCCTTGGATGTAGTGCCCAGCGGTCAAAAGATTTTGTCAGTACACTTCCCTGTATTTTCCACAAGTCTGCATATGCAGGATTTATTGGCATCATCATCTGTGACAAGACACAGACTTTTTTTTCTTTTTTTTCTTGCATTTTTTTTTTTTCTACCCTACAGACATTTGAAAGCCAACTCATGCAGGAAGTGACAACATTCACTCATTCACTCATTCACTGCTGCCTCCTCAGAATTCAGACTTCCTGTCTCACTTCCCCTGAAGAAAAAGGGTCTCTAAATGAGTCGACAAAGAAACGTGCAGGTATCATTAGGCTCTATGTTCTCATTTGTACTGCACTCAAAGAGATAATTCACCCAAAAAAATTATAGTGTGACAATTTACTTACCCTCATGTTGTTTCAAACCTGAATGACTTTCTTCTGTGAAACACAAAATCAAATATTTTGAAGAACCTTTGTGTCCAAAGAACACTGGACCTCATTGACTTTCATTGTATAGACGAAAAATTCAATAATAAAGTCAGTCATGCAGGTTTGGAATGACATGAGGTGGGTGAACTATCCCTTTAATTGTACGGAAAATCAGTGCACAATTATTTTGTTAGTGCGTGTTGTGAAATACACAGGCAAAAAAATGTATTGACGATGCAGATATACATATCAATGTGTTCTTGACAGACAGCTGTAACCTCAGCAACAATATACAAATGAACAAATGATTACCCTGCCTGGGGGAAACAGCCTGGAGGTTTAATAGGTTAACAGGTATGTGAATGTTAGGTGCAGAAACAAAAAAGGCAAAGATAAAATATGAAGGATAACATCAACTTTCACCTGCTTTAATACAAATAAAAACAGTGAGAATGATAGATAAAGTGATAAAGTGTAGATAAGATGAGATGCTGCATGAATATTATATAATTCCTTTTGTTTTCAGTCCTATATAAAGTCTTGTAATATTAGATTAGAAAAATCAACATTCACATACCTATCTGCAGTCCTTTCTGCAGTCCTTAGGCCTTTAGTATGGTTCATGAAGTGTTATAAATTATATTGTGTATATGCAGTATAACAGTTCAATTGCACTTGACATTGTACATGAAGAACTGTACAAAACATAAATATAAAGCTGCACAACTGTTTTTTTATCTGTGATGGGAAAACACCAAATCAGCATATCATAATAATTTCTGAAGGATCTGGAGTAATGGCTGCTAAAAAAATCAGCTTTACCATCATAGGAATACAATACATTTTAAAATATATTAAAATAGAAAACAGTTAGGTTCCACTTTATTTCAATAGTCCACTTTAGACATTCTACTAACTATAAGTAACTTTGCAACTACATGTCAATTATCTCTCATTAGAGTATTAGTAGACTGTCAGTAGACTGTTAGGTTATGTTTATGTGTTAGGGTTTGGGTTAGGAGAATAAGTTGACTTGTAGTTGGCCAAGTTACTTATAGTCAGTAGAATATTTGTTGGGGGAGCATCAAAATAAAGTGTTAGCAGATATTAAGCAGACAGTCTACTAATACTCTAATGACAGTTAGTTGACATGTAGTTGCAAAGTTATTATTACTATAGTAAAGTTAGTAGAATGTCTAAAGTGAACTATTGAAATAAAGTGTTACCAACAGTTTTTTATTTATTAGTAATATTCCACTACAGTATTTTTTTTTAATCCAATAAATGCAAACTTGGTGAATAAAAGAGACTTCTTCTACCGACCCCACAATTTTGAACGGTAGTGTGTATATATTAAAAAGTAATTTAAAATGCAAGGTATGGGGTGATAGCTGGAGCTTTGTTGAGGTTAAGGGTGGGTGGATGTGTGAATGTGTGAATGTGTGAGTATGTGTTCATCTACATTCAGTGTGAGGGTTTGTGGTTCTTAGGCCTTTAGTGTGGTTGAGCAAAACGAAAGAAAGACAGTGGAGGGGGTACCAACACTTTCACTTCCCCAATTTGGCATCTGCAACTGTCCATTACTGGCAGCTTCCCATCTCTGGGTGACCGAACAGCTCTCCAACCTCAATAAAGAGCGAGTTGTTTGACCAAATTCAGCAATAAGCCAACTGTCATTCTTCCGTCACGCTCAGTAACAGAAATGAAATGAATTAAAATACATTGAACAAAATGAATTAAGGTTTAAATTATACAGCAACACTATTTGGTTTGCATATATCCTTTTTTGTTTTGTTTTTAATCTCCAAGACTATCATTATTTTCTCTAAACATAAATATAAAAAGAAAGTAAAAAAGTGTTGCATAGAAACAAGAACTTGTTCAGTTCAAGAAGTGGTAGTCCTCTGATTTATTTTTTCTTTTATACATCTATACAATTGTAAATCCCATGTTTGATTACTTTAGAAATTGAATATTTCAAATCCAATATTAAGTAAGATTTGGACACACAAAAAAACAAAGTTATTTGTTTCACAATATCACTTTGACTGATAAAAATGTACAGTTATGTGATACAGTTAGTGTTTGTCAGGATTTGCTTAACACATTTTGACAAAGTTGGATAAGAGAAAAAAAAAGTTAATAATTAAAAACTTTTAAATTGGAATAATGTTTAATATATCATAGTTTTAATATCTGTTGGGTAAACAATTGAACAATTATGTAACTAATGAATCACATTGCTTTCTGTGATTAATAAAGGTGTGATTCATGATTTCTTTAAATTAATGAGATCATGAATACTTTTAAACTTGACACATACAGATTTTAATAAATGCACGCATCCATTCCACTGTCAGGTTTGGCATAGACGAAGCAGACAGAATGGTAGGTTAAATGCTTTAATTTGCAGAATGGATCGGTACAGTGAAACGGGTGAGTAAACAGTAAGTTGAATTTCAGATGATAGCTTAACTGAAGTGTAACCAAGTCTCTCTCTTTCTCTTGCAGATGATGATGAAGGAGTTCCTTAGAAGACGGAATGGTGACTGGCTGAGAAGATTGGGATCGAAGGTAGGTATACAGGTAAGTATGGCAGAGAGTCTGTGTCATGTGTAGATGAGATCAGACAATGACTGAATGTTTGTAGCAGGTATATATGGGTGAACTGATTATGAGGTCCAGGTGACGGTGATTAGTAATCAGGTGACAATGAGCGTGTGAATGACTGAGTGGGCGGAGTGAGGGAATGAGTGGAAGGAGATGGTGATGGAATCCTGACAGTACCAAAAGTCGACAGCTGGAACCTCCGAGGGCTCACCCGACCAAGGGAAGAGAGGTGGCTGATATCCGAGGAAGCACTGAAAGGGGGTGAGCCCGGTGGTACGCTGAGTGAGGGAATTCTAAGCGTATTCCGCCCAGGGGAGGTATCGGTTCCAACTGTCTTGGTACTGGTGGCAATAAGTTCGCAGATAACGTCCTATCTCCTGAATCTTCCGCTCAGTCTGGCCGTTGGTCTGCGGATGATATCCTGAAGAGAGGCTGACAGTGACCCCGAGGAGCTTGAAGGCTTGCCACACCCGGGAGATGAATTGGGGTCCCCTGTCCGAAACGATGTCTTCTGGAATGCCGAAATTTCTGAATACATGATGAAACAATGCTTCAGCTGTTTCTAAAGCCGTGGGTAAACCAGGTAAAAGTATCAGCTTGCAGCCTTTGGAAAATCTATCCACAATGACGAGCACACAGGTAAATCCACCGGATCTAGGAAGGTCAGTCATGAAGTCCACTCCGATGTGTGACCAAGGGCGTCTGGGTATAGGTAGTGGCACAAGTTTACCCTCAGGTAGTTTCCTGGGAGTGTTGGTGATGGCGCAGACTGAGCAGCCACGGACGAACCTGGAGACATCTTCGGAGATGGACGGCCACCAGTACCGCTGACTGAGGAGCGAGAGGGTACGCTTGCTACCTGAATGTCCAGAGCCCGGAACCGTGTGAGCAGAGTCCAGAAGGGGAGTACGAAGATGTTGAGGTAAGAAAGTACACCCTTCTGGACCTCCCGGCGGAGCAGGATGGCGAGAATTTTCCTGAGAGATTTGCTGGTCGATGTCCCAGAGAATGGGACTGAGGATTAAGGCTGGAGGGAGGATGATTTCAGTACTGAGGTCCTCTGAAGATGAATGATGGAGTCTGGAAAGAGTGTTTGCCTTGCAATTCTTACTCCCTGGACGGTAAGTAACAACTAAGTTGAATCGAGTGAAGAAGAGTGGCCAGCGGGCCTGGTGAGGATTCAATCTTCTTGCCTCACGAAGATATTCCAAGTTGCGATGATCTGTAATTACTTCTAACTGGTGATTTGCTCCCTCCAGCCAATGTCTCCATTCTTCTAAAGCCAGTTTTATGGCTAGCAGTTCCCGGTTGCCGATGTCGTAGTTTTGCTCCGCCGGGGACAGCTTTTTGGAAAAGAAGGCACATGGATGGAGTCTGGGAGGCTCACCCTGCCGCTGTGACAGCACCGCTCCAACCCCAGTGGAAGATGCATTGACCTCAACGATGAAAGGAAGTTCAGGATTGGGATGGATGAGGATTGGTGCTGTCGTGAAGACTTCGAGGCGATGGAAGGCTTGGATAGCTGTGGGATTCAAGGACAGAGACTTGGGTCGATTCTTTAATGAAGATGTGAGAGGAGCACTGATGAGACTGTAGTTCTTGATGAATCTTCTGTAGAAGTTTGCAAAACCGAAGAATCTTTGAAGTTCTTTGACAGATGTGGGCAATGGCCAGTCTTGGATTGTTTCCACCTTCCTCTGGTCCATCTGGATACCATGCTGATCTATGATGTAACCCAGGAACTGAACAGAGGTGATATGGAATTCACTTCTCCAATTTCAGGTAAAGCTTGTGTTCTCTCAGTTTCTCTAGTATTTGAATGACATGACGATGGTGTTCAGCAATTGAAGATGAATAGATGAGGATATCGTCAATGTAGACAATCACAAAGCGGTTGAGGTACTCACGGAACACTTCGTTCATGTACCCTTGGAAGACCACTGGAGCGTTGGACAGCCCGAAGGGCATAACCTGATATTCATAATGGCCAGATGGGGTGACGAACGCTGTCTTCCACTCATCTCCATGCCGTATACGGATCAAGTTGTATGCACTCCGAAGGTCCAGTTTCAAAAATATGCGAGCCCCACGCACCTGCTCCAAGGCAGCTGGGACCAGAGGAAGGGGATAACTGTATTTGACGGTTTGAGAGTTGAGATGACGATAATCGATGCAGGGCCTCAAGCCTTTGTCCTTCTTACCCACAAAGAAGAAACTTGAAGCGGCAGGGGAGGTCGATGTGCAGATGAACTGTTGTTGTAAAGCCTCCTCCACATACTCCTCCATGGCCTTCTGCTCTGGGATGGACAGTGGATAGATACGACCTTTAGGTAGAGTGGCTTTAGGTAGCAAGTCGATTGCGCAGTCCCATGGCCGATGAGGTGGTAGTTTAGTAGCCAGTTTCTTGCTGAACACATCCTGGTACGCCTGGTACTCCACTGGAATCTCTACTTGATGCTCTACTTCAGGGCTCTCAACCGAGGTAGAACAAACAGGAACTTTGGACCTCTTCTGAGGCGTCGATGATGAAGAAGGGATTTTCTTGATGGATGACAGACAGGACAAATGGCAGGACTCACCCCAACGTAATACTTCACCAGATTTCCAGTGGAGCGTCGGCTGATGTTGAACTAACCAGGGGCTGAGCTCAGCGGTGGACTCCTCCAGCACCATAAAAGAAATCTCCTCTGAATGAAGACAACCAACACGCAGGGTCAGAGTAGGTGAACAGTGACAAATTCGACCTCGACCCAGCGGTTTTCCCTGGATGGTTTGTACATGGAGGTCTTGAGAATTGCGATGTTTGCGGATGTTAAATTTTTGGAGAAGCTGTGTGGAGATTAAATTCCCCGCCGAACC
The DNA here is from genome assembly GCF_963993115.1 of Abramis brama. NCBI lineage: Eukaryota > Metazoa > Chordata > Actinopteri > Cypriniformes > Leuciscidae > Abramis > Abramis brama. The sequence continues at coordinate 30,455,832 of NC_139967.1, read as the reverse complement.
AGAGTCAAGAAGGGCTTGCGCTGAGACACAAATACGAGAAGTTTGCATGCACAGTGGTGCGATTTAAAGCTTCAATTTTAGGTGAGACTTGAATTGTGCTTACCGCTGGGCATGGAGGTCGAACAGGGCAAGAGCTGAGAAGATGATTATCAGATGCACAATAGAGACAGAGTTTATGAAGAATTCGTCGTTGACGCTCTGAAGCTGGAAGATGGGCGGAGCCGAGATCCATAGGCGCTGGAGGAGTGACTGATGGAACCGTGGGCGGAGGACATACAGTGGGAGTCGGAGAATCACAGGCTGATAGTCTTTGCGAAACTCGAATGGATTTTTGAATTAATTTCTCAATTCCCAGACTGTCGTCGTAAACCACCATTAACTGACGAATGTTAGGGTTCAAACCATGACGAAAAGCTGTGATCAATGCTGCCTCATTCCAACCACTGGATGCCACTAAAGTGTGGAATCGTAAAGAGAAAGTACTCACAGAAGATTGGCCTTGATGAAGATTGTAGAGTTGATCATGTACTGATAGATCGGCAGCTGTTTGACCGAAAACTTCTTTGAAGTGTTGTATGAAACCGGAGAGGGATTTGACGACTTCCGAATCCGAATTACACAGAGACTGTGCCCACTGAAGTGCTTGCCCAGACAGAAGTGAAATTATGAAAGCAACACGAGCTGAATCGTTGATGAACTGATGTTCTTGCATGGAGAAATACAAAGATACCTGAAGTAGAAACCCACTGCAGTCCTCCGCCTCACCGGAGAATGTCGCTGGTCGGGCCATGGGACACGCTGAGGCAGTGAACGAAGCAACGGGCGCTTGAGGAAGTGAAGCTGAAGAGGTGTGTTGATGAATGGCGGTCGGATTGACAGGTGAATTCACTGTGGATTCTGAAGGATTCTGCATGGTGGTCTGATCTTCTGTCAGGTTAGACGAAGCAGACAGAATGGTTTTAAGTTAAATGCTTTAATTTGCAGAATGGATCGGTACAGCGAAACAGGTGAGTAAACAGTAAGTTGAATTTCAGATGATAGCTTAACTGAAGTGTAACCAAGTCTCTCTCTCTCTCTTTCTCTTGCAGATGATGATGAAGGAGTTCCTTAGAAGACGGAATGGTGACTGGCTGAGAAGATCGGGATCGAAGGTAGGTATACAGGTAAGTATGGCAGAAAGTCTGTGTCATGTGTAGACAATGACTAAATGTTTGTAGCAGGTATATATGGGTGAACTGATGATGAGGTCCAGGTGACGGTGATTAGTAATCAGGTGACAATGAGCGTGTGAATGACTGAGTGGGCGGAGTGAGGGAATGAGTGGAAGGAGATGGTGATGGAATCCTGACAGCCACAAGGCCTAAACTGCAAACCTATCAGACTTCTGTTTTTTATAATTTATTAACATTTGAATTCAATTATACTCAATTTTCATTTATTTGTATAGTGCTTTTCACAATAGGCTGCATATTGTTTCAAAGCAGCTTTAAAGAAAATGCATATTTTAGGTTTAGAGTGAGTGTTAGAGGTGACTGTGTCCAAGTAATGTCCAAATGTCAGAAATGTATAGATTAGTGGTGGGCATAGATTAATTTTTTTAATCTAGATTAATCTCACTGTAATCTTGGAATTAATCTAGATTAATCTAGATTAAAATGGCTCATTTGAATTCTGACGAAGGCATTCAGAATATGTGTGTGCTACCCAAATAATGACTAAAGGGCACGTGTTTCTTAAATACAAAGTGACATTTACAGTTTTTCTCCATTAGTTTGGCTCATTTCTTGAAACAGAAATTACATTCTCAAAACTCTAAGATCATTTGGCAAAACAGTCTTACAGTTCAGCACAACACTATAGCTCACTTGCAAAAGCTTATATCTCTCCCAAAACTGTTCACTCATGCTTCAAAACTAAATTCCTTTCCCATATAAAGAGTCAGTGCCACGAAAATGGCAAAGATCCTTCTCAATTGCTTTGGCTCATTTCTTGAAACATACCGGACGTTCTCAACACTCTTGGTGCTTTTTGGCAAAATAACATGGATGGTTCGGCACAACACCATGGTTCACCTGCAAAAGCTCATACCTCTCCCAAAACAGTTCACTCATGTGTCAAAACTAAATTTCCTTCTCATCTAAACAGTCAGTGCCCCCAAAATGCTTCGTCCCTTTGGCATTGTGTAAGCACTGCAAGTCAAAATGTTTAGATGTTTTGTCACTATGGCAGAGGACCATTGAAATATCCCTCATGTCCACCTTTCAGTCTTAGCCCAGTCCTTCATTGACAATGGTTACTGTACTGTTTTTTGTCTAGCTAACAGAATACAATTGTGTATAAAACTGAAAAAAAGAAATAGGATTTTAGGGTAAGAGTAGCCTCCAAGGTTTGACATCACACATTGCACTCATACTGCCAAGGAAATTGTAACCATTATCATTCACACACATAAAGTAACTTCCATACATCAGAGTAAAAAGAAAATGTATACAGCATAATATACTGTAATATAAACACACAAACAAAAAACAATGAAAATTATATAGAGCCTACAGTGCTGTAAATAAAGCTGGAGTTTCACAACTAACAGTACTTGTTGCTGTCCTCACCCTCCCTCTCCTGGCCACTGTCCTCACCCTCCTGGCCATCCACACGCTGCTGTCTGTCTGGCCACAGATTCTCGTCCACATCACAGCGTATATTCTCCCTTGCGATGCAACGAGGGAAGAAACGGCGCGCATGTCGCAACCATCCCCTACACTGAGCTCCTGTAATATCCGCACATGGAGCATGGACCTCTGATCTTGAGCCCGATGCTCATACACTCTCCACCTCCAAGCGGAGAAATACTCCTCAATAGGATTGAGGAAAGGAGAGTAAGGTGGTAGGAACACCATGACCATCCTTGGATGAGTAGTGAACAAGGCCCTGATGAGCGGGCCACGGTGGAAATTCACATTGTCCCATACAATGACATATTGTGGTAGGTGAGGCCCTACGAGGCCTCTCTCATTTTCAGCGATCAAATCAAAATGAAGGCGGTCCAAGAAGATGAGGAGCTTCTGTGTATTGTATGGGCCAAGACTGGGGATGTGAGTGGCCACACCATTCTCAGATATGGCAGCACACATAGTTATATTGCCCCCTTGCTGGCCTGGGACATCCACCGTGGCCCGGTGGCCAATAATATTATATGGTATATATAATATGTGTATATAAATATATATATGGTATTCATGGTATTATGTTCTTGACTAATTTTGACAATTGAACAGACTATTGTGCATGTGATGACTTATACAATGAAATGACGCTGACACGTTTTGGAGCGAACAACCATTAGACTGAGAATCAACAATCAGTTTAGATCAACAAGATCTATTCACTTGGAAATTGTGCTAAATGTAGGCTACCTGTACTTAATCATTTGCAAAGATGTACTGAGACATTGAGACATGTACTTAGACATTTGCAATTTGATTAAATGAATGAGAAATTCAATTCTGTTGTGAACAACTGCCAAGTGGTTTTGAGGTTTGTCCATGTTGTTTTGAGAATTTAATTTCTGTTTCAAGAAATGAGCCAAACCAATACAGTTTACCAAACTGTAAAAGAACTTGTGAAGAAATGCCAGAGATTTTTTTCTTATTATTATTAAAACTAACGCCAGGGCGGAGCGGGCGACCCCTCAGGCGACCAGGGCGGAGATGACCGTCCATCGGGCAGCCAGTGCGGAGACGACCGTCCATCGGGCGGCCAGGGCGGAGCAGGCGGAGCAGGCTGTGCAGGCGGCCAGGGCGGTGCAGGCTGAGCAGGGGACCACGGCGGTGCAGGCTGAGCAGGGGACCACGGCGGTGCAGGCTGAGCAGGAGGACTTGGGCTGGGCGAGACCAGGGGAGAAGGAAGCTTTGGGCTGGGCAGGATCAGCGGCGAAGAAAGCTTTGGACTGGGCAGGACCAGCGGCGAAGAGGGCTTTGGACTGGGCAGGACCAGCGGCGAAGAGGCCTTTGGCTCTGGCTCGGCGGGCATGACACTTGCAGTCTCAGCTGGACTGGCGTGAAGTGCAGTCTCGGCTGGACTGGCGTGAAGATCCGGCTGGACGTGAAGATCCGGCTGGACAGGTAGGATGTGAAGGTTCGTCTGGGCAGAAGTGACGCGAGCATTCTGTGGATGGCCAGAAGTGGTGTGATGAGTCTGTGGCTGGGCAGACGTGACGTGAAGAGCCTCTGATTGGGCAGACGTGGCGTGAAGAGCCTCTGGCTGGGCAGACGTGACGTGACTGGCTGAGAGGAGAGACACCGGCTCAGGAACAGACAGCAGGGCAGCATCCATCTTGTCCGGAGACAGTGGCTCGGCAGCGGCCATCTTGTCCAAAGACACTGGCTCGGCGGCGGCCATCTGGTCCGAAGACACTGGCTCGGCGGTGGCCATCTTGTCCGAAGACACTGGCTCGGCGGCGGCCATCTTGTCCGAAGACACTGGCTCGGCGGTGGCCATCTTGTCCGTAAACACTGGCTCGGCGGCGGCCATCTTGTCCGAAGACACTGGCTCGACGGCGGCCATCTTGGCCAAAGACACTGGCTCGGCGGTGGCCATCTTGTCCGAAGACACTGGCTCGGCGGCAGCCATCTTGTGAAACGCTTGACTGGACGAGACCAGCAACTCGGGAAACTCTGGGCTGGACGGGACCAGCAACTCGGGAAACTCTGGACTGGACGGTACCAGCAACTTGGGAAACTCTGGACTGGGCGGAGCCAGTATGAAGCATTATGGGAATTGTAGTTTTGTGAAGTGATCAGTCTGGTGTGGAGTGCCCTCTGGTGACTCTCAGAGGCACTCCAGCTGGTGATCGTTACAGTCAATATAGATAATTTATTGTTTTCATCTGGTCGTGATGAAATATATAATTGAGTGTCATCAGCATAACAGTGGAAATTAATTCCATGTTTTCTTATAATATTACCAAGTGGCAGCATGTATATTGAGAATAGCAGAGGGCCTAACACAGATTCTTGCGGCACTCCATAGTTTACTGACGTTATCTTCGATTTTTCCCCATTTAAACAGACAAAATGGTAGCGGTCTGATAGGTATGATCTAAACCAGCTTAATTGCCTGTCCATGAACACCAGTGTAGTTTTGTAGTCTATCTAAGAGTATTTTGTGATCTATAGTGTCGAACGCAGCACTAAGATCGAGTAAAACTAGTATTGAGATACAGCCTTGGTCAGAAGCTAGAAGTAAATCATTTGTAATTTTAACGAGCGCAGTTTCTGTGCTATGATGCGGTCTGAATCCTGACTGAAATTTTTCATAGATATCATTTTCTTGCAAGAAAGAGCACAATTGAGCGGACACAACTTTTTCTAGCATTTTAGACATAAATGGAAGATTTGAAATGGGTCTGTAATTTGCTTGATTATTATGATCTAATTGTGGATTGGTGAACTGAAAAGGTTGCGTCGGACCACAATAATGAAACGCCATCATGAACAACACCATAATGAAAGTATACACATGCGTACATGCCCACATTAACTATACTCGTTCTGCAACTATAAGTATATATATACTGTGTATATGTAAAAGTATTCAATGCAAGGGCTATAGACAGGGACGCAACCACCCAGTGTCAGAGGGGTATGCAGAAACAATTTTGGCAATCATCAATCTGGTGCACTTTGAGAGTTAAAAATTAAAAGCTCCAACCCATATTCAGTGTGCAAATTAAACAAAGAAAAATTCAAACCTCTTTTAGTTAGTGTCAGTCTACATTACACTACTACATAATAATAATAGTTAATTAATCCCATGGTAGTTATAGCCATATATTGTAAAACAAATGCACTGAAAAATAAAGGAAACTTTCATAATTAATTTTGTACTAATTTCTATACTTGAAAGAGTATATTTCTATACTTAAAATTAAAGATGTGATTGGGCCTGCCCAGTGTCAATCAAGAAAAGAACCAATGGGCCGCTGATCTACGTGTTTCATGGGGTGTCCGAAAAAAAAACTAACGCTGACTTTTTTTGACCAATGCATTACACCGGCACTAACCCATGCGCCGCCAATTAAGCAAAACAAAACGAATGGGCCGCCGATGTACGAGTTTTATGGGCCGTTAAGACAAAAAAAAAAATGTATGAGATGTATCGGCCCAAAAAGCACGTCAGCCCACCAGGAATCTCCCGGTAGTTCCGATGGCCAGTAGCCTACATGCCTGGACGTCACACTTTAAATCCTACCTGTTGCCTTTCACCATCCACTTATTTACAGTAGCTGCTGTCGCATCAATTGACATGCCATCTCCTTTTCCCTCTTTCTCTTTCTATTTTTGCTTTATCCATCTTTTTCCATCATCTTTTGCTTTATCCACCCGCCCCCGCCAGCGCGTGTCCTCTCGCGATTTTTAAATGATTATTTAATTCCTATTTTTAACAACATGAAAAAGACTATTCAAACATGACATTAAAATATAAATATAAAAAAATTACAGACATTTCTTGGGGGTGCTGGGCAGGTGCTATGGCTATTATAGGGGGAGCTACAGCACCACCTAGCTCCTCCCTGGCGCCGCCACTGCTTAGTATAGACCCAGCTCCCAACCCAACTTTGAGAATAGATTAACGGCGATATTTTTTTTATCGCCCGATAAGAGTCTCACGCCGATAACGGCCCACCACTAGTATAGATCTAAGGCAATACAAATCATACAGTTAGCTAACATCATGTATTCATTAGGCACAACAGTGAGTTCATTAAAGCAGTTATTACAAGTTGTGATCATAATAATTACAATATATAGAACACTTGGAAGCTGTGTATGTTGATTCAAAGTTAGCATCATCTGAAGTCCTCACAGGGGTTGGTGTCATCTTTTCACAGGTGTTGGGTTATCTGAAATCTCCGAAAGAGGCTATTGATCCAAACTGGAGCTTGCATAATCTTTAGATACTTCGGGATGAGCATCCCGAGGTAGAAAATGAAACCAAATGGAAAATAATTAGTGTAGCTGCTGTTCATATTTCAAGCGATAGATAATCATGTTCATTTGATCTGATATAACTGGATTTGCAAGGTTATGAGATGCATTATGTGAATGTTTGGCTAAAGAGATGTTTCTTTAATCTCGGTTTAAATTGGGAGAGTGTGTCTGAGCCCCGAACATTATCAGAAAGCAATTCCAGAGTTTAAATGCGAAAAACGCTCTACCTCCTTAGATATCGTAAGTGCCACCAAAAGTCCAGAATTTTGTGACCTTAAAGAGCGTGATGGATTGTTGGGCAATAGAAGATCGGTTAAATACACAGGAGCTAAACCATTTAGAGCATTATAGATCAGTAGCAATACGTTGTAATCGATATGAAACTTAATAGATAACCAGTGTAGAGATGGTAAAATTGGGGTCATATGTTTATAATTTCTTGACCTGGTAAGAAGTCTAGCAGCTGCATTTTGGACTAACTCTAGCTTGTTTATTCTTTATGCAGTACAACCACCTGCATTACAGTAATCTAGTCTAGAGGTCATGAATGCATGAACTAGCTTTTCTGTATCAGAAACAGATAACGTTCCGTAACTTAGCATTGTTTCTGAGGTGGAAGAAGGCTGTTTTTGTAACATATGAAATATGATTTTCGAAAGACAAGTTCCTTTCTAATATAACACCTAGGTCTTTAACTGTAGAGGATGAACTAACAGTACATGATGACAAATGTATTTGTGACTAACAGTACATGATTACAAAATCTAAGTGATTTTGTGTGCACATTTTTGGTCCACCGAAGTCAATACCTCATCTGAATTTAATAGAAGAAAATTACTGCTCATCCACAATATTTTATATCTTAAACACACTCTGACAAGTATCATCAGCATAACAGTGGATACTAATTCCATGTTTTCTAATTATATTACCAAGGGCCTAAAACAGACCCTTGCGACACTCCATAATTTACTGACATTAACTTGGATAACTATCAATTTAAATAAGCAAAATGGTAACTATCAGATGGGTGCAATCTAAACCATCTTAATGCCTGTCCCTGAATACCAGTGTAATTGTGTAATCGACCTAAGAGTATGTCATGATCTATTGCATTGAACGCAGCACTAAGATTAAGTAAAACTAGCCTTGGTCAGACTCTAGAAGTCATTTGTCATTTTAACGAGCACAGTTTCTGATGGGGCCTGAATCCTGACTGAATTTTTCCAAATATATCTTTTTTTTTTTTTTTTTTTTTTTTTTTTGCAAGGAGCAGCACAACTTTTTCTAATACTTTAGACATAAATGGAAGATTTGAAATGCATCTGTAATTTGACAATATATTTGGATCTAGTTCTTAATGAGAGCCTTAATAATGGCTAGCTTGAATGATCTTGGAACATGACCCAGAGATAGAGATGAGTTAATACTATTGAGTAGAGGCTCTTCTGGTACAGGTAACAACTCTTTCAGTAATTTAGTGGGTGTTGAATCTAAGAAACATGTTGTTGGTTTAGATGCAATGATAAGTTTATTTAGCTCTTCCTGTCATATAGTTGTAAAGCGCTGCAATTGTTCTTGAGGAGGAATAATTTAGGCTGAATCATAAAATGCTGTCAAAGGTTGTACATTTACAATTGTTTTTCTGATGCTTTCGGTTTTCTCACTGGAGAAATTCCTAAAGTCATTGCCTACTATTAAACTATTTTGGGATATTCAGTTCAAGAGATTTCTGTTTATTTGTTAATCTAGCCACTTTACTAAATCAAAACCTTGGATTTTTTTGGTTATTTTCTATGAGTTTGCAGTGATGCTCGGCCCTGGTGACTTTTAGAATCTTTCCACACGATTCTAAAGATCTCTGAATGAGTTTGTTTCCATTTGCGCTCTAGGTTACGAGTTTCTTTCTTGAGAGGAGTAATACTGTTTTACCATGGTGCCGTACTTTTCTCTCAATACTGCTAGTCATTTTCTCAAGTTCATTTGTGTGTTTGGGTACACTGAGCAGCTGAGACTTATCAGGCAGGTTATTTGTGAATCTGTAGTGGTTGGGATAATTGTTCTACCTGGAAAAAAATGTGGAGCGATATGGCAAATGTCAGCAGTACGCACATTACAAGGTAGTGATCAGACACATCATCACTTTGCTGTAGAATATCTAAGGTCAGTACCATGCAATATATTTATGTATTATACATATATTATGTATATATATGTATACTAGGTTTAATTATAAATCTCTCTATATATACAGTACTGTGCAAAAGTCTTAGGCATGTTAATAACCCCCCCCCCCCCCCCCAAAAAAGGTTTTAAGTCAGTTATTTATATATTTTGCTGTAGTGTGTCAGTAGGAAATATCAGTTTACATTTCTGATCTGAAATCTCACCATCATCGAGTCCGTCTGTGATTACATGAAGAAGCAGAAAAAACTGAGACAGACTAAATCCAGAAGAACTGCAGGAACGTCTCCGAGATGCTTGAAGAAACCTTCCTGCAAAGGTACCTGAAAAACTATGCGCAAGTGTACCTGGACAAAAGCCGTTTTAAACGCAAAGTGTCGTTACACCATATATTGATTTGAATTAGTTAATAGAAGTTAAATCATAAATAAATTCAATTTGTGATTTTATTTTTGAAAGCATTCTCACTTTACAGCATTTTAACACAAGTGCCAGTACTTTTCACAGTACTGTAGCTTTGCAGGAAGGCTTCTTCAAGCATCTTGGAGATGTTCCCGCAGTTCTTCTGGATTTAGTTTGGGGGGGTATTAACATGCCTAAGACTTTTGCACAGTACTGTATATAGTTTAGGTTTATAATTAAACCTAGTGTATGATTAAAACATCAATTACAGAACATGGCCAATTTTAACTTTTAATTTAAACAAACATTAATCAATGACATAAATTGAAAAACATGTCACATTTAGTGCCCTCATTTACTTACAAATGATTTCTCTCTCATGACGTCAGGTAAGGATCACTGTTTTTGTTTAATTAATTGTGAAAATGAACAAGTTTTACATATCTTTTAATTAGTGAAAAGCAATTACACATCATTGAAACAGATAATTTCTTCATGTACAACATAGTTAATTTATCCTCCAGGTGTAGTACAGTTGTTTTGTGTGACAAAGTGTGAAGAAAAACGAGGTGTGGTGTAAGTTTCTTGATCCAGCCTCAGATGTAGTATTCACTTATTGTTGTCAGCAAATCCATATCGGTTACATGGGCTACTGTGATGGAACTGCACCATTTGTTTTGGCCATGTGGACTGTATTCTGTAATCTCTCCAAGCTGTCTGGGGTGGGGTTTGTGTGTTTTAGCTGGTGGCTGGTGTGTGTGTTGTGTGGGTGTGTGAAAAGATCCGCCACGGTCCAGCTGCTCAGCGCTCGACCCAACTAGAGCCACCGCACGGCCGTCCTCTTGGCTGACTCTCCGGGAAGTGCTCCATGAATCAGATGTGAATCTGGCCACGCACCCTGTTGTTTACAGACGATTGAAATGTTATTTGTTACAATTCCAGGAGTGTTCTGTCCCGAGACAAATGAGCTTCTCAGGAAGCTCGTTAAACAAAGCTTGACCACATTCAAAACACTGCCTCATCCACAACAGACGTTTGTTTGTCCCATTAATTTTACACGGTTGTGCCAAACTAGCTGGTAAGAATAGGCTTCTTAAAAGAGCAGCAGTTCATTTGAGGATCTTTGCTGTGTGGAGAATTGTGCAGTGCACTGTAGAAAAAGAGATGTTTGTAGACTGAAACAATTTGCATGGCTTCTTTTGCCTTCAGTTCTTAATCATTTCAAATAAATTACAAGTTTCTTAAAATCTGCTATCATTATAAAAATTACATATTCAGTTATGTGAAAAAGAAAGGACACCCTGTTGAATTCTATGGTTTTATGTATCAGGACACAATAATAAAAAAATAAAAAAATAATTTGATCCTTGGCAGGTCTTAAAATTAGATAAATACAACCTCAGATTAACAACAACACATGACATATTACACTGTGTCATTATTTATTTAACAAAAAACTAGGCCAAAATGGAAAAGCCATGTGTGACAAACTAAGTACACCCTTACTGCTTCCATTGGAATTAAGAGGGTGAGTAGCAGTCATGTGCTGCTAGTTAAATGTCTTTGATTAACTGATCATCAGCAAGTGTGTTCACCTCTATAAAAGCAGAAGTTTTGGCAGTTCGCTGGTCTGGAAATATCCAGTGTGTGTTAACACAATGCCAGGGAAGAAAGACATCAGCAATGATCTTAGAGAAGCAATTGTCCATCATTCTACAGTAATGAAGATTATTCACAAGTGGAAAATTCAAGACAGTTGCCAATCTTCCCAGGAGTGGACATCCCAGCAAATTCACCCCAAGGTCAGACCGTGCAATGCTCAGAGAAATCGCAGAACACCCAAGAACTACACCTCAGACTCTACAAGCCTAACATTTTAAATGTTAAAGTTCATGGAAGTACATTTAGAAAAATATGGGATAAGTATGCAATTTTTGGAAGGTTTGCCAGGAGAAAGCTTCTTCTCTCTAAAAAGAACATGGCAGCACGCCTTAGGTTTGCAAAGTTGAATCTGAACAAACCTCCAGACTTCTAGAACAATGTCCTTTGGACAGACGAGACCAAAGTGGAGATGTTTGGCCATAATGCACAGCACCAAGTTAAGCAAAAACTAAACGCAGCATATCTGCTCAAACACCTCATACCAACTGCCTATCACAGTTTATCATGATGGGTTGATGACTTTTGGTTTGTTTTGCAGCCACAGGACCTGGGCACCTTGCAGTCATTGAACTCCTCTATATACCAAAGAACTCCTCTATATACCAAAGTATTCTGTCAAATGTGAGGCTGTCCGACAGCTAAAGCTTGGCCGAATCTGGGTCATGCAACAGGACAATAATCCCTTTGTTCTACAGTAAATAAGACACCAACAGTTAATAAATAAAACTGTACAATTGATATAATTATTGGTACTACAAACTGTCTAATCATTTTCTTGCATGCCCCAGTTTTCCAGTGCTAAATGCTAATGTCTTAAGAGCAGTCCATTACTGGGCTACATCTCCTAATTGCTCCTACATCTTCAAATCAGAAGTTAGAGCAAAAAGAAGCAGGAAATAAAGAATAAGAAAAAATTTTGTACTATATATTACTACAGCTGAGGTCATTAATGAGCATTGCTCATGCTGCCTTGGCAACCATTAGCGCAGGAATGTCACTAATAGCATGGGAGTGATGTGAAAATTATTGTCAGATTCAATTAGGATCCTTCCTAAGTACCCAGCAGGTCCTGTCCGTGGCCATCATTGGTTATACCCTTAATTAAGGGTGGGAAAGAAAATGTGTGAAAATGCTTCCAGAGTCAAAATACAGAACTCCATAATTTATTAGAAATTATGTTCATCCAAGTATATTAACAATAACACAAGAAAAGTCCTGCTCAGTAATCTCAGCAACTAAAATACCTTTGCTTTATGGAGCATCTTAATGGTAAACATGTTAATGTTAATCTCATGCTGCTATCTGCACAGGTGGCTGGTGTGGCAGCAAGTGAAACTATATAATTTTTTTTTTATTGGATTGGGTGGTGGCATCAGATTGGTGAATCATGTGTGGTTAACGTGTTTGGACACTATGGAATGTGGGCGGCTGCAGGGCTGCCACATAAAAGCAGTCAACTAAAGAGTGGCATAGCTGTGGCCAGACGTTGACAGTGCTGCCAGCTTGTGCCAGACCCTCAACGCCACCCCATCCCACCCCAATATTTTTTTAGTTTTTGTGCCCAGGTTACTACAGTTTGATGCATTTTTATGTTGCATTAACAAAGCATCACTCTTTCACCCCATTCAACAAAATCCTGCTTGTGGCATCATATCAGATTTTTGGCAAAAATGTACTTGTATGCAGTCTTTTTACTACAACATGGTTTCTAACATTTGTGTTTACAACGTGTTCAAGGTTTTCTGATTAATTTGTGCAGAATTCAAGGAATGTCGACAGTGTCTAATCTGACAAACAGCGAGCCTTTTGCATGGCTTAGATTCAAAACTGTGATAAGGGCTTGAGTTGAGGTCCTCACCTCGGCACAGTAATTAGCCGTGCCTTATTATGTGTTCTCGCTCCGAGGTCGGAAATTACATATTTTGTTCATTTGCAACCAATTTTCTTCTTCAGGCAAATTAATCATATTGTTTGACCACCCCTGACATTTTGTTGCCTCGTTTATTGAACCAAGACCTTAGACCTCAGAGGTTTTACTGAGGCCAACCTGAAGACTCATTTCTGTATTTGACGCTCCATGAAAGTTAGTCCTTATGTAACTGAATTGTATGTCAAATAAGTCAGGCAATAATTCAACTGCAAACAATTTATTTTCTACGCCCTGCTCCGAGTCTGAACATTCATCACTCTCACAGTATATCTACAGACATATATGAGTGAGCAAACATAAATAGCATTTGGGGGAACATTCTGTGTCGAGCACAACTTGTACCATAGCACGTCTTACGCGCTTCTCTTTAAAACAGGATTCTGGCCGTTTGCCACCATCTTCACAAAGGACGTGCAGGAACCCAGAGGCATGAAGACCATGCCTGGGTGGAGTGCCTTTCCCCTGGGTTTCTATGGTCTGGGAACCAGTAAATCATGGATGTTCCTCTGGGTTTTCAGACTGGGTGCAGTCCTGTGGTTGTTGAGAAGGTAGTTGTTCTAGTTGTATACTGTGAAAATGATCTTAATGTTTCTGCACAAGATAATGAGACTGAGTTTGTGCATTTGTGGTAATTTGAGGACCTTTGTGTCTGCAAGTAGTTTCCTATAATGGTTCCTTTAATAGTGATCGACAAGCTCTTTAAAAAAAGTGTTACCCACTTAAATGGGTATGTGTGTATGCAAACTGAAATCTGTAATCCTGCAACATATTGGGGATGCTGACAAAAAGAGAGTGCCATGCTTGTGAGTTAGAAAGAAACTGGGCCAACAAAATCTCATTGGTATTTGTACAGTATGTTAAGTGTGGCAGTAAAATGTATCTTTATATATTTAAATATATACAATTATTGGTCCCACTTCATATTAGGTGTCTTACATTTAAACTAATCATTTGATACAATGCACTTATTGTGTGCATACATGTTTTTACGTTGTACTTATATTTTAAAAAGTACCTGCATGTAATTACATCTGTAATTACTTTCTGTAACTACAGCTATAATTACACTGTTTTGACCCTTCCCTTACCCCTTAACCCACCCACACCACCAAACCTGTCCCTAATCTTACCCGTATCCCACCTCAGTAGTAGCAAAAGTGTTTTGCAATACAACATAGTACATTGAACTTATTGTTTGATGTAAGTTCATAGTAGTTAAAGACACCTACTATAAAGTGTATATATATATATATATATATATATATATATATATATATATATATATATATATATTTTTTTTTTTTAGATGCTGTCAGTATGTTTGTAATGCTTGAGTACATCTTCAAAAATGTACATGTAAATGTTACTTATGAATGCTAATCAGATCAGGCTGGCTTGAGATAATATTGCAGCCACTGATTCAAGTGTACAGTATATTTAAGGGCATTGAAGGTGGTATGGCAAGGGTTCATTCAATTCATGTCAAAACAGCACATTATATGTGAGGGTTGGACCCCCAAATGGTGCATATCAAATGACCTCAATTACTCTGCCGTCCACAGCACACAACATGCTGCACTTTGCACGAAAGCATCTCATTTGAAGTACACGCTTGCAAATTATTCCGGAGCCAAAACCAAAATTATATGAACTGCAACAAATCTACGGGTTTTGTGTGGATGGTAAATTCCTTCAATTCTTGTGGCCACTTCTGAAGGTTTAGTTTTTATAAAAAGCACTTGTGGCAGCTGAGCAGGACTGGTGCATTGTAATTGGCTGCATATAAAGAGAATGCAGTGATCTTCATCTTGTTGGTCACAAGAAATGTCTTGCAGGCATCGAAGAGACTTTTTGTCATTGTTGGAATACTAAAGCAAATAATTTCTTCCTTTAAACTGCTGAAACTTGTGGCCCACTTTACTGATGCATTGCAAAGAGCGGCCGTTCAGTTCCTCGTGTTCCTTTTAAAAAACAATAGACATAAATCAAATACGCATGGCAGCTCCTGTACCAATGGATAGATATATTACAGCTGTCTCTGTTGTCACTCACTTAGATGGACAGCAGGAGCTCATTAGACTTTAGCCGGGCTAATATTATTATGGATAAATAAAGAGGTCTACCTATACCTGTTATTATCCCATTATGCAACCTGACCCTGGCCTACAGTCTTCAGAAACATTTAGACCTCAACTGTTTGTTCTGGGACATATTTATAACTTCCCCCCTTGTGACTAATAGTATGTCCTATAAGCAGACAGAATATGTCAGTGAGAAGCTGAGAGATGCCAGGCCAAAAATGGCCGCTAGCCTCCCCTTTCACTTTAACACTATTTACAGAGGCAGTACACACGAGCCCTGAGCTTTAGCTGCAATATGGAAAGTGTTCCCAGAAGCCGGCTGCAATTTGCTCTGTTGCTGCCCAGTGGATCCGGCTCAGACTGCTCTCGCCCAAATCTGCCACACACACACACCTCTCACCCATCTCACACAAATGCTCATCTTTAAGGCTCAGTTCAAGACCTCCACTAAAACTGAGTGACATTCTGTCCAATAGCAGCCACATTCAGCCTTCTTTAAACACAAAATTGTATTTTTTTCTTCTTCTTTGGTTTGCTAGGAAGCAAGTAACTTGCTTACTTTATTTATTTATTTATTTATTTATTTATTTATTTATTTATTTATTTATTTATTTATTTCACCTAACACTTGTTATCCCGATTATTTAATTTCATTTAAAAAATACATTCAAAATTAAAATTTAAATCAAATAAAAAATCGAAATACTCTTTCAAATGCAGAATGTGAGTACTTCTTTGTTTGTAGTATTTTCATATTAATTATATACTATTGTAGTTTTTAATTATATATTGAATATTATTTTATATATTCTTGGGTTTCAGATTAATTTAAAACTTTTTTTGTTTTGTTTTTTATGGTCTTTTTTCCCTTCTTTGTCATTTTTTATATTATTATTTAGTTTTTTTAATTATTTTAGTTTTTTATTTTAGTTTTAGTTTTTACTTATTTCCAGTTAGTCATTTCTGCACTTCAGCTTCAACTTATTTCAGTTAGTTTTCAAGGCAGCATTTCTAATTTTCGTTTAGATTGTTTTTCAATCAAACATTTTATTTCATGTCAGCTTAATTTCAATTATCAAAAAATAGTTAATAATCCTGTCTGGTTGTTGTTACAGTGTAGCACCCTCTACAATAGGGAAATACTGGAAGCTTGACTGATGAATGATGAAGAACGTGTTGGAAAAGTGCATTTGTGCTGAAGCCACAGGCTTGGTA
Source organism: Abramis brama (assembly GCF_963993115.1). Classification (NCBI taxonomy): domain Eukaryota; kingdom Metazoa; phylum Chordata; class Actinopteri; order Cypriniformes; family Leuciscidae; genus Abramis; species Abramis brama. The sequence continues at coordinate 30,439,369 of NC_139967.1, read as the reverse complement.
ACCTTGGTTTCACATGCTACTCATTGAAAATATTGTGCTATTTGGATCATTGCAGAGCATTACAGAGTGCTTAGGGTGTAATAATTTTAAATGACCAAATCTTGGGATTTTATCTACATAACAAAGGAAACTGGCTACCACATTTGCTTCCATAGAAACGAGAGTGGATAAACACACTTTTAAAGAATGAATTAACGCAGGTATATATATAGATGTGTCAGAATATCAGTTCTATATAGATATATTTTCAGACCAAGTGTAAAGTAATACTGCCAGTTAAGTCTAATCAGTCTGCCTTGCGGCCGACAGCAGCCTTGTCCTCATCCTGCATGTCAGCCTAACATACAGAATAGTCGTTGACTCCGAGATACCGTCTCGGACCACCAACGCATGGCTTTCCCTGCAAGCTTTGCTCTGTTTCTCAGCCAGCAGAAGAATTCAGAGACCTTCTTTCAACTCTAGGGAACCGGACATTGAACAAAAACCAGCACTCCAGACCCAGACGGCAACATAAAACTGAAAAGTCAATTTTCAGACCTGTTTTTTTTTGTTCATACAAACGATCTTAGTCCCTGTCCAGCTTTCAAGAGACAAAGAAAAATACGATTAGAGCTGTCGTTGTGTCTTATGCTAAGCTTTCCTGGAATTGTAAATTGTACAGTAAATGTCCTATTCCATTAGCTGTACTTATAGCCACGAATGTTCATTTTAGAGGATATTTAAGTGTGTTGATTTTTCATTTGCGAGCTCCTTGCACGAAATGAAATTGGTAATTTATAAGAAAGCGAGGGGAAATGAGAATGGCTTTGTGTACACATCCCTCTGGCAAAGCATTCCATAAACTGAGGGGTAATCACAATAATTGTCTGGTGACAGAATATGCTGATTATATGATTATTTATGCATGTAATTGGCATTATTGTTATTTTTAGCTGGAAGTTAATTGCTAATGTAGATCCTGTAATTGGATCAGCATATTGCAACATTGCAATTCTATTAGCTCCTAATAACTGCCACAAAGTGGGAACACTTGGAGTGGGTGGAAGGTGTTTTTGTTTTTTTTCTTCGGAGGCTAAGTATCTGCCTCTGTGGTACAGGAGAAAAATGATAATACTTAAAAGAGTTTAATTAGAAAATATTACAAAATGTTTTGCCAATGGAACCAGGGACTTTTTTATTTTTTTTATGATATTCAAGAAACTATGTTTATTCCTTACGGACAAATATCCACATATTGTATTGGAATGTTTTTGACATAAATTATTACACAGAATTAAATATCATATGTATTTGAAAGAAGCACTTAATGAGGCATTTTACTGTGCTTTCAATGTCAAGAAAGGCAGCCTGCCATAATGTCACCTAGAAAGCTGGTTACATAAGTTTCTCAGTGGTCAACACTTTATCTCAAATGTGACAGCCCTATTGTCTTGTTAACAGGGGAAGAGACTGAAAAAGCTGGTTGTATTACCTCAATCTTTCACAATCAGATCAGAGCGAGTAAAAGGACGGTGCGGCGTCTTGGTGAACTATGTCAAAAGATAAGAGCATATAGACTGAGCTCTGTAATGTATCATTTGACAGAGGGGACCTTTGTTATCAAATGGAGGCATTGGAGCGTAAGTCTCTCTGTCACGTAGGGGACGGGTCCAGTCTCACCGCTGATATGAAAGGCTCATTATGGGGCTCTTATCGCGCTGGCATGAGGCTAATTGACAAGGTCTGCTAGTCGGCAGTGATCGTCTCCATCTTCGGCTGTGGGATATTTGTCTTTATCAGTCATCTGATCCTTGACTAGCAGACTGCAAGGAGAAAGGGACAGTCAAGAGCATGTGGTATTTCCTCAACTTGTATCTGTCTCTCACTATCCATCGTTCTCTCTCACTATATTACTTCTGACAAGAGCTCTCCTGGGATACTGCCTGTCCTAAAGGCTTCAGAAAATACAAAGGAAGACATGTGGACAAGAGTCTGTGGCAGATCTGCAAACTGCTTCTGAGGTGTTATATCATGTGTGGACGGTGATGTCTAAAGTCTGAGACTACATTCCAAATAGGACCTAAAATCAGGAATACATATTTAACATTCTAGTTAAGATAATCACATTATAAAATGTCACTAATTAGCATTTATTTATTATAAATTATACAGTATAAAATTATACAGTTATTATTGTTATTATTATTATTATTATTATTATTATTACAAAAATAGAAAAAAATATATTGCAACTTAAAATAAAGCTAAATTTTCAGCAGCCATTACTCCAGTATTTAGTGTCACATGATGCTTCAGAAATCAGTTATGATATATATATATATATAGAGAGAGAGAGAGAGAGAGAGAGAGAGAGAGAGATATAGATATTTTGTAATTTTATAAATGTCTTTACTTTTACTTTTGATCAATTCAGTGCGTCAATGAAATATACATTTCTTACATTTTACACAAAAAAAACTACTTATGGCCACAAACTTTTGAACAGTAGTCTACATATTTCTATATTTTTTTAAGATAGAAAGAGGAATACCAAATTAAATATAATTAAATTAATGTTTTATTTTTATTGTTATGGATATGTTTTGTTGTTATGCAGATATTACAAATTGTAAAGATATTAAAACTGTATGAAAAGTATTCAATTAGAAACATCTTTAAAAGTTTATTGAATTATCCAAAACAGAAGCTGTTTCTTTTTTTAAGAATTGTTGGGTTTTTTTGGGGGTTTTTGCCTTCATCTATAGAGGACAGTATGGAGAGCAGACAGGAAGCAGAGTGGGGGGTGGACTGGTGGTGACGAGATGGGAAAGTACCACAAGCCAGGACCGCGCTATATGTCAAAGCGTTGCCCACGAGGCTATCATATATATATTTTGAGGCTATCAAAATATATATATATTTTATTTTTATTTATTTATTTTTTTCATGACAGACATGGTATTGTTTCAGAATCAGGGCGTAAGTCTAAGTAGATTTGTTTGAAAGTAATGCTGAGTGAGTTGGTTTTGAGTCTTCTTGTGTGTAGGTTTCCACTGACAGTGTGAGGACATGAAAAATACTGTAATAACACCTTGTCATTGTGAACCTAATGATGCATGTCTGTCCCCAGTCTCCAGACTGGCAGAGTGACAGCCTCTCTCTGTCTCTCTATCTATCTCTCTCTCTTACTTCCCCCACCCACCACCATGTTTGCGCACACACATACACAATCAGTCTCCATTTTGTGACCAAGAGAAATGACACAGCCATGACACGTTCTCTCATGATGAGAAGTACCCCATTACAACACAGACACACATACAGTTTCAAAACCTATGCTGTCTCTGTAGACAGCATTTAAAAACATCACAGGTGCTTCCGACATGAGGGTTGTTCCAACAGGTTGTCACTTAAATTATTTTGCCTTCTAATGCTACCTTTTCACTATCTTCACCAAACGACAGACCGGAAGTCATTAATTTCCAATGTATTGGAGTTTGGTCCGATCGTTTGCATATGTGGAATTTTCAGATCCGATTTGAGTTTTTATTTGAAGATTGAGTTTAGTGAAAAAATATTTGTGACCTGTGCTGGCAAAATGAGTCGGAATGCCAACGTTGTGGTTACGAGCTACAGGCAAAACAAGTGAAATATGTCAATTTTGGTCGACTTTGAGGTTTTCACAAAAATGTGTTAATTAAACCCTTGTCTAGAGATCCTATTGCTCCAAATAGCAATTAAACATCTAATATTATCTTTATTTGTATGTTTTCTGAGAGGAGAACCTTCCTAAATCATGAAAAATTGCCGTTTTTCTCTGCTCGCTTCTCAACGACTGGTGCTTCCCCTCAGCACAAGTTTGGTATCGTTGTAAAGTGCAGCATTCCAACTTCGTGAATATTCATAGCAAATTCTCAAAGGCATGAGTCTGAATCAAGGAAATGTGATTTTCAAATCAATGATGTAAACAAAACCAGATTGTTGCTAATCAGTCGCAATAATGCCTTCATTATCAAACACCACGCGCGGTGGTGTATTGTGGTATCATGAAAGCGTCCAAACCAATTTTCAAGCTTTTAATAATAAAAAAATGTCGATATATGCCTGTTTTGTAATGTATATGGATGATAGTGAGCGTGCTCATTCGGTGGCTAATGCTTTATGCACTGCGATCTCCAATTATTGTCGGAGCAATTGACATGGAACGTTTTGCTCAAGTTATTAATGACTACTTCAGTGATAATAAGTGAAAATAAGATGATTGTGGACATTAATCTTGAACAATGGTTGGCACAATATGAAACTGTCATGGCTGTGTTGATCACTATTAATCTGGCCACACATCCATGCAGGGAAAATCATAAAAATTCTTTCACAGAATTTAGTCTTTTTTATAAACTTGTTATAATGAGATGGGCAATTTGTTATTTATTGTTCTTATTGATATTCTGTTGCATAATTTTGCTACATGGATTGCTACATGGGTAGCCCTAAACCAGTGACACACTTCTCAAACTGACTGCTGAGCAGAAAAATCAGTTATCAATGATAAATAGTCTTTATATAAATATTTTCAATAAAGTTGAACATTATTTTCCCTATGGGTTATGCGTTTTCATGTGTGTACCAAATTTAGTGTTATTACCAGGGATTTTAAGGTGGTTTCTAGGTGATTTTGTTTTGGAACCTTCAGAAAAATTAAACTCGATTTTTCTCAAATTTGACTTTGCTGACTATCGACTTTAAACAGGTGTAGCTTATTAATTTTTTTGACCGATTCCAACAAATCAAACATTAAGTTTTCCCTTAATTGAGAATGTGAAAATAACAAGAACTAATTTTTGACAATTTGCTCATTCTAATTTTGAGTTTCTAAATTTGCCAGCACGGCTCACTTTTAAACAATTATGTAAAGTTATAATAATGAAAATGTTTGTTTATATATAATATACTGTATATATAATGTCTTATGTGTTTGCATGTTGCAGTCTATTGGTGCGCTCAGGTCCTGCTGGGAAGTCTGTATTTATGAGTTGGGAAATCGTAATGTTGACATCTGGTGCATGAAATCATTTTGGTCTGAGCAAGATGTACCTTTTCTACAAAAAATTACAGCAAGGCGTTTTTAAAACTCTTCTTCTACAAAGTCTTTATAAATAAAGAATGCCCATCAAGTGGACATAACATTACTGGAATCTGAGCATGTGTATACAACAAAAGCATGTGACAAATGACATCACACACAAAGCACCAAGAATATAAAAGGGCGCCTGAGTTACTTGTCATCAGCTTTTTTTTATTATTATTCAACCCCTTCATGGCAAGCATCTGTACTTAGTAGAACACCCTTTTGCTGTTATGACCTGCTGAAAACGATATGTATAACCAGACACCAGCTTCTGGCAGCGTTTCTGAGGAATCTTAGCACGTTCCTCATGAGCAATGGCCTCCAGTTCAGTAATATTATTTGGTTTGCCTGGGAGAAGAATAGAGTAAACGTTACAGTTACTTGCACAATGTGTATCTGATATGAATAAAACACCTCGTCAATTTATAATTGAAAGGATTGTTAGTGCCGCTTCCATAGACATCAGTGTGTATTTTAAAAAATATAAATGTATTGTTATACTTATGTATATTTAAATGTCTGATACCTAAAATAAACATATGCTTAAAAACACTGAATAGTTGTGATACTGTATGTGACCAGCGCTGAGAGTGTCAGTCTCTGGCTCAGCGCCAGCCAACGTGCGAAAGATCATTTCAATTTAGAAGTTGATCATGTGATGCACTGAACGTTCTAATCACATCGGTGATTAAATTTTTTATTAACTTTATGAAGGTGCTGTAAACTGAATCATTATACATTAGAATTGTACAATACTATCATATTTTTTGTACATGCAGCCTAGCTAGTTTCCTTTCTGAGACGTTTTATTGTGAATGAAAATGAATAAATCAACAAATAATCAAAAAAATTCCCATCAACCACAGATGCTGCATCCGTCGTGTCCGCTATGTTTTCTCTCTGACATGCCAGAAACTGAATGAGTTTCTGAATCTCATAAAAGAAAAATCTTGTCTTGACTTGAACGTAAGTAGAAATTTCCAAAACTGTCTTAGAAGGCAGCTGCTTAAACAGTGGGCAGCGAGGTAGCTCAATAGGTTTTGGGGGGAAAAAAAGCTACTGTACGGATTGAGGTTGGTGAATCTCCACTCAGACCCTGAGGGCTTGTTTAAACAGCAGGGCCCGATAAAGCTCAGATGCGAGTCGGCATCCGAGCTTAGAGTTGCCCAGCCAAGGTACAAATTCCACAGAACATGAGATTTCTATTAATTAAATCATAATTGGGTTTTATATATTTATTTGCGTCAGACGTTTGGCAGAAGCGAGGAGCGAGATTAGACAGAGATTTACATGTAAAATGTAGGAGATTCATTAGGGTACCTTGGCAAAGATGAAATAATTTGACTGCCTGCAGGGCACACAGATGGCTCTGAATGTTTGCTAATTTGCTCCTCTTTCAAGGTCATTAGTTCTATTTGGTGAACTATCAAAAAGTTTATTTGAGGATGGTAAGATTTAAGTACGGCGTAAACAAGAACAGTGCCCTTGTTGTGACCGCAGTTCTGAATTCTATTGTTATATTCCTGGAACATACAAGCTCAACGGCAGTGATGCGTTCTCATTGTGTTAGGGATAAATTAAGAGCCAGAGATTTTGATTTATCTTTCCATATGAATATATGCAGGTATTTGCATAAGGTAAGTACCTTTCTTTCATACTGTAAGTGGATAATAACCTCTAAGAGGTAATAAGAATACATTAAGAGATGTGTACCTGCTGAGGATAATACCAACATTTCATATAATCAATAATATAATCAACTTCCACTTCCAAACCACCCTCTCACCCAATATTACACTTCTCCCAGGTGGTCTTGCTAGGAAGTCTGAGTTTTTTTTTTTTTGTTTTTTTTTTTTGCTAAGACAAGGAAAGAAAGAAATTTGCCATTTTCTCCTCCCTCTTTAGAAAAGGGCTGTTTGTTTTGCTAGGCAGGAAATGAGTTTTGACATAATGGATTTTCGCCATGCATTACATATACTAGGAATGTGCCACTCTAAAATAAGGGATCTGCGTTCGTTGTTTGCTCTTTGGTTGTTGGCTTAATGAAAATTTTGAATGGTGTTACATATGAAATCATTCTTAATTATGTTGTAAAAACCTATAAATAATCTCATCGCCTTGGCACAATGCATTATACTTTGTTGTGCAGCCTGCTAGAAATATTAAATAATATAATTTCGGTTAGCTAATTTGTTCTTTAACCAGATTTTGGGATTGTACGGCTATATTTTGTCTATTCTTTTCTTCTTCTTTTTATAAGTAAAATGTTACGGGTTTTTTGTGCTCTTTGAAGTTGAAAAGAGGCCATACAATTAATCAATTTCTCTGCCTCAAATCTGTTCTCTTAAAATAATGAGGAAAAAGGTTTTATCAATTTAAGTTGATTTTTACTTTGGCCAGTGTTCTCAGTGGAGGACAGGGTGTGAAGCAGTTTCCCCTTTAGAGTAATTTATTCTCAATTTTTCCAACCCTTTATCTTCCTTCATTTGTTATGCTTTTGGAGTCATTTCATAGTGCCTGAATATGAGTTTCCTTTGGGAGAGATGATATGGTCAGGGAGATACCATCTGCCCATGGGGGAGGGGTGGACTAGTCATTTTACATTCTGTCTTCATGGTTTAGCTTTAATGACAGATTAAAATGATGGGCTGTGCAGAATGTGAAACAAAGCAGGGTGGTGAAGAAAAGATGGCTTGTGCTAGTAAAGCACATTTTGAGTAACACTTCCTTCTCTTCTTTTAAAAGGTTCATAGTCTAAAATATTATCCAAAAAAAAAAAAAAAAAAACGAAATCTAGGAAAAAATGCTCTTTTATCAAGAACTGATTCATCATTCCAAAGATAAAGGATGGACTTAATTTAATCAACTTTATGTCCATGACATAGTTAAAGTTTTTTTTCATCAGGGCATGATCAGAGTTCAATTGCTATCGAGGCACATAAACAGGACAATGCGTTATCCTTCAAATTTACTCAGCAATTGATTTTAAGAAGCTTTATATAGAGGATGAAAAAGCTTGGGGTTGAGAAACCTTGCATTTTCTTTTACTGACATCTAAATCTTTTTTTTATTATTATTATTATTATTTTATTTTCGTTATTTAATTTCATTTAATTTCTTTTTTTCTTTTTTTTTTTATTCTTTAAATGCCAGTTAACTGGCAATGACCTTCCACTTCAATTGGGGATATATTTTATTTTTAGTTTATTTTTTATATGTATTTTTGTTATTTATTTATTTTTTATAATGCTAAAACTAAGGCATCTTATTAGCATATGCCAAAACAATCTTTAATGAAGGAATCTAAAGGTTTGTATTGTCCAGGGATTAGATTTTCTTTTCCTTAAGAGCAATTTTTCAGCATTATTTAATAATTATATTAGATTTTAGCTTTATTCAGTTTTTTCCTCATGCATGTTAATTGCACATACTCTAAAATAGGTCAGTCTTATGTTTCACGGAAGGACTTTTTCTATGAACTTCCCGAGCCACATTCTATAGGTACAGTTACGTGACAGAGCGCCTCATTCCTCCCTCATTCGCTCAATGTTCATTCCAGAATGCTTTCTCTGCATTTCTTCATGCTGTCCTCATTCGATCTTACCAGCATATAATAACTCTGCCAACGCTGAGGAAAGAAACATAATGCCATTCTTACAGTCATATTAAATCTGCCAAAGTACAGTAAGAAGGAAAAAAAACTGAATAAAATGTCAGGGTTTATACACTGATTGAGGATGTCGTACATGCAGCGCCTTGCACACAATTAAAAGACGCAAGACAAAAGTAAAGCCAATAAAGACTTAAATACTGATCTTTTTTGTCACAGTTCTTGTCACACTTGCATTTTTAGCTGAAAGAATGGTATACGACTGATTTTCGTCTTAGACCACCCCAGCGCGATCACATCTTTGACAGCTGGCTCTATTAGAGGATTATGAACACGGCTGTGGGCGGCAGAAGACCATGCTGACAGACCTGTTAGTAACAAATGACTCCACAGACTATGAAAACACTTAAACAAGCCATGTGAATTCATATGGGACCCCGGATCACAAAACCAGTCACATGTAGCACGGGTATATTTGTGGCAATAGCCAACAATACATTGTATGGGTTAAAATTATCGATTTTTCTTTTATGCCAAAAATCATTAGGATATTAAGTAAAGATCATGTTCCATGAAGATATTTTGTAAATTTCCTACCGTAAATATATAAAACATTTATTTTTGTAAGTGAATGCAGCACAATCACGAGCATAAATGGATGCGATTTTCTCAATGTTTCGATTTTTTGGCACCCTCAGATTCCAGATTTTCAAATAGTTGTACAGTATATCGGCCAAATATTGTCCTATCCTATGGAAAGCTTATTTATTCAGCTTTCATATGATGCATACATCTCAATTTAAAACAATTGAACCATGGTTTTGTGGTCCAGGGTCACATATATGGTCACTCAACCTGGAATGAAGTACCGTACCATACCAACTAAAGCAATATACTTTTTGACGTGGTTAAACAATAAGAGCATAGAATGGGTAGCAGGTGACTACTGACTATCAATCACGACATAAAAAGGCCATGAGGAAGTTCAGCGTGAGAAGTGAGGTTATGTGGTCTTTGGCCTGACCATAACAGTTTGGTTGCACAACGCCAGATTAAAGGTGTTTCGGGAACTGTAAAGGACTTGTGACAGTATTGAGGTTTACGCTGCATGAATGTGCTTACGCAGCAGTTAGAGTGGTTTGTTCAGCATGTTTTAATTTTGGACTTGAAATCAAGCAAACAATTTCAGAAGTCATCATTGTGGCATCAAGCAGGCAGGGTGAATACTGTACCAATTCAGTTTCGAAGCAGAACAAAAAAAAAAAAAAAAACTAAACTGCTTTAATAAAGCATAACACTTTAACACTTTTTGAACAATTATTCATCTTTAAAAGAACTGAACCCAAACCCATTAAAGATGACCAAAAATTAAACGGTGGAAAAGCAACCATCATTTCACACTGTCCTCACACAGATCTCATTTGGTCCACTTTGACTGTGACAAGGTCTCAGTTTAAAATGAATAATACAACAATTAGGAGTCACACACACACACACACACACACACACACACACACACACACACACACACACACACACACACACACATATACTCTCTGTGTGTGTGTGTGTGTGTGTGTGTGTGTGTGTGTGTGTGTGTGTGTGTGTGTGTGTGTGTGTGTGTGGTGACTCAGGAGTAGATAGATATCCAGGATGGCTTGTAATGGTTCAGATAGGCCGCTCTCACCCACGGTGACAGGGAGATTGGACAGTTAGGAGACAGAGTGCAGGCAGAAAGACCCTTACACAGCCTTATTAGCCATGTAGAGTTATCTCCCAAGTGTCAATACAGAGAGCGCAGCAGAGAGATAGCAGGACAACAGGGAGGGGGCCGGGGGATCTTGACTAAGAGAAACAGGATGACCGAAACCTTAAAGGAAGAAAGTAGGTGATAGAAAAGAAGAAGCTTGCGACAGAAAGCATGGAGAAATGTTGGTGTGGATGGAGAAAGGGGGGTCGCCGTCACAGACATTCACACACACACACACACGCGCACACACAAGCACGAAAGGAGCTGGCAGACAGTGGAAGAGAGAGGGATAAAGCCTCATACACTCACAAAAAGTGGTTTGCTGACAGAAAAATTGACTTTATCTCTCTCTCTCTCTCTCTCTCTCTCTCTCTCTCTCTCTCTCTCTCTCTCACTCTCTCTCTCTCTCTCTCTCTCTCTCTCTCTCTCACACACACATTGTGTTTTCATGTTTATGGGGATTTTCCATGGACCTAATGCTTTTTATACTGTACAAACTGTATATTACATCCCCTTTACAATAACCATACCCCTAAATCTACCCATCACAGAAAACTTTCTGAATCTTGGCATTTTCAAAAAAACATCACTTAGTATGATGTATAAGCTGTTTTCCTCATGGAGACCAAAACATGTCCCCACAAAGACAAGGATTTCGGATATTGCCATCTTTGTGGGGACATTTTCTCCCCATAATGTAGGGTTTTCCAGGACACACACACACACACACACACACACACACACACACACACACACACACACACACACACACACACACACACACACACACACACACACAGGAGTTGACAGAGAGAGGTTGTGCTCCCCCACCATCCCAGCACCTGTCACACTTTGAGATAATCATCCTTCATGGCCGGCCGTTGGCCTGTGTGGTCCTTTTTAATAGACACTATTGACACTAGTCGTCTTCTCTCCCACCCACAAGCTGTCACCAGACAGAAGTGATGTGTGTGTGTGTGTGTGTGTGTGTGTGAGAGAGAGAGAGAGAGAGAGAGAGAGAAAGAAAGAGAGGAAAAGCAGACCTCTGAATGTTGTTCCAGACATCACAAACACTGGCAAAGGAAAGCATCTATCTATCTATCTATCTATCTATCTATCTATCTATCTATCTATCTATCTATCTATCTATCTATCTATCTATCTATCTATCTATCTATCTATCTATCTATCTATCTATCTATCTATCTATCTATCTATCTATCTATCTGTCTGTCTGTCTGTCTGTCTGTCTGTCTGTCTGTCTGTCTGTCTGTCTGTCTGTCTGTCTGTCTGTCTGTCTGTCTGTCTGTCTGTCTGTCTGTCTGTCTGTCTGTCTGTCTGTTCAAATAAATCATATTTTATTCAGCAAGGATGTTAAAGTGATCAAAAGTGACAGTAAATACATTTATAAAGTTTGAAATTTCTATTTCAAATAAATCCTGTTCTTCTGAATTTTCTATTCATCAACAAATCCTGAAAAAGTACCACAGTTTCCACAACTGTTTTCGCCATTGATAACAATAAATGTTTCTTGAGCACCGCATAAGCATCGGCTGAAAATTCAGTTTTGCCATCACAGGAGTAAATTACATTTACAATATATTAAAATAGAAAATAGTTATATTAATTTGTGATAATATTTCACAATATTACTGTATTTCTGATTAAACAAATGCTGTGTTCATGACCGTAGGATACTTATTTCAAAACCTTTTTGAAAAATGTGACCAACACCAAACATTTGAACAGTAGTGTATGTAGAGAATTTGTTAGTTCATGATACCAAATACATTAACTAACATTAACAAATTGAACCCTATTGTAAAGTATTACCATTGGGCTACAGTTCATTAGTGGATGATGCACCAGTTTATTTGTGTGGCACATGTTATGAGGGCATTGACCCTGACATTGAGATGGCCCAGAAGGTGCAGACAGTCGGGGAACACATGAAGCTATTTGAGAGGACTCTAAGTGCTCCATAAAGAATATTTGGCACACAAATAACTGGGTTTTTACATCCGACCAAAGCCTGGTTATACTTATACTTTGAGCAAACTCTGCGTAATTCAGACTCACAGGTCTAAGAGCGTATGTAGCGTTAATGTGTTTGGCAAGCACTCTTCTTTGACCTCCTCATTGGAGATTGGGAACCCACTGAAACTATAGCTCGACAAACTTCTTGAACTTCTTAAAGTGACATTTCTAAAATAGTGTGTGGGATAAGAACGAAAATGATTTTATTATTTTTGTTCTAATGATGAAATGGGTCATTATAACCATTTAACATTTTACTTGAAAATTATCATTAACTATATTAAATACACATTTATTAGACCTTTGGTTGTTTGATATTTAACATAATATTAACTTGGAGATCAATCATTCAAACTGTTTTTTATTCTCAAGTTTAGATTTAAAGGGATACTCTACCGTTTTTCATATTAAACTATGTTATTCCCTTAACTAAGACGAGTTGATACATGCCTCTCTCATCTCAGTGCGTGCACTTAATCGCTCTAGCGCGCGGTGACACTTTGAAAGCACTTAGCTTACCCCAGTATATTCAGTGGTATCTAACAGCAATGAATTTAGAAGTGACCAAACACATAAGCGTTTTCCCTATTTAAAGTTACACGAGTAGTTATACGACCAAGTATGGTGACACAAAATAAAACGTGGGGCTTTTCTAAGCGGGTTAAAAAGGATAACTATAATGTATGGCGTAATAGCACTTTTGGAAGTACTTCGACTGGCGCAGTAAAAAGTCACGCCTGATCCTCTTCCTCTCACTTCTGTCAATAGTGGGAAGAGGATCAGGCGTGACTTTTTACTGCGCCAGTCGAAGTACTTCCAAAAGTGCTATACATTATAGTTATCCTGCTTAGAAAAGCCCCACGTTTTATTTTGTGTCACCATACTTGGTCGTATAACTACTCGTGTAACTGTTTTTAAATAGGGAAAACGCTTATGTGTTTGGTCACTTCTAAATTCATTGCTGTTAGATACCACTGAATATACTGGGGTAAGCTAAGTGCTTTCAAAGTGTCACCGCGCGCTAGAGCGATTAAGTGCACGCACTGAGATGAGAGAGGTATGTATCAACTCGTCTTAGATAAGGGAATAACATAGTTTAAAATGAAAAAACGGTAGAGTATCCCTTTAACAGAAATCACAAAACCTAATATAATCAATGTTGCATTTGGCTTCATTAGTCTTTTCTAGAGTAAAGTCAATGTAATATATTTTTTCATATATATATATATATATATATATATATATATATATATATATATATATATATATATATATATATATATATATATATATATATATCACATGACACATTAATATACACATTCATTTTCACATGAAATATAAGTAAATTCACTAGTCATTAACTTATCATCTTGTTAATCCAAGCCTGTATGACTTTATTCTGCCTTACATAGTTTTTGGCCAACCAATAGAAGTCAGTGAGGTCCATTGTTGATTGGACTCCAACTTTCTTCAAAATGTCTTCTTTTATGTTCCACATGAGAACAAGTAATACAGGATTAGAATGACATGAGGTTACTTTTAGCTAGCTACTTACCTACACTGATTAAGACCTTTCAAAAGAGGCTTGAGGAAGGTTTTCGGACTTGTTACCACTCATCCAGCTCTAACCTCAATTGTCCATCTCCACCGTGAGTAGGCCAGACACGCGAGTGGATGCATTGGAGGCTAATGGAGGCTCACGGTGGGGCGGCAGGGAAATGAGGGTCTGGGGCTAGGCAAAGGGGCTGGTCCCAGGAGGCTCTGGAAGACTTTAATAGCGGAGCCAGGGAGATGCCTGCCTGCTGTGGTTTCTCGGTTGCCGATGATTTTAGTTTCAGGTGACGTGCATCATGCTCTATTAGCGGCCTCTTCCGACCACAGTTTTCTTTGGCATGTGAAAGGCGCACTGGAGCTCCGCTCTGGACGCGTAGCTTTTCAACACACGTACACACACATACACACCCCTACACTTTACATAGATGCAGGTCTGCATCTCTGCAACCAAACACAGGAACGATAGACACACGTACCTATGTGCACAAGCTTTCAGTTCCTCATATTTCCAGCTTCCCCAATAACACACATATACACCGGACATATATATGCGCTTTTAGGAATGATTCTATCACTTCAAGTCAATCAAAGAATAAATGAGTTTGAAAGGTGACTTTATAAAGTCTTCTTAAAGGAATAGTTCACTCAAAAATGAAACATGTTGTTATTACTTACCCCCATGTCATTTCATACCTGTACTTTTTATATGTGCAACATAAAAGTTGAATTCTTTTAAGAATAGTTTAAACAGCTCATTTCATACAAGGCCAGTTTATAGCGACCAGAAAAAGGACAAATAAAAATCACTAGAAAATATGACTATGGACTATATTCCAAGTCATACATTGTTTTTGTATGGTAAACAGACCGTTGTTTTTCACTGATAGCATTTTCCTCTGGTGGAGATCGCCTGTAGCCTGTGATCACATCCCTATTCAAAAAAGAGCACATCGGCATCATTGTCATTATAGTAACCGAACATTAGTGTTTTATCTAAAGCACTGCATTCAAGCTATACTTTTTATCCATTCAGGCATTCATTGGGAATCAAACACATAACCTTGGCTTTGCTCGCACTACAGTTTGAACAACTCAAATACACTGTAGATGCAAAGTTTGGCGGGACAGGATCAGTGACACGGATAATGACTTAATTATTTCAGAAGACTTAAATTATAGAATGCAAATTGCATTGACTATTATAGTGATTTTTGGAGCTTAACAGCCATGGTCATCACATAGTGTCATTTTATAAGTTTCATAAACATTTATCTGTTTGTATTCCAGGGGTAAAAAGTAGCAGAATGGTCTTGGAACGAAATGGATGAGTAAAGGATAAATTATTTCTTGAAATATACTATTGTGATCAAAAGTAGATACCATCTCAATCAAAATCCATTTGAAATTACAGAAATTGAAATGGAATTTCAAAGAACTTTAATCAGTGGCCGTATATGAGTTCTCTATATTCTTACTATTAGAGCTTAAATAATATATCAGTAAAAACCAATGTGTAATCTTATGAAAGTATAATCAAAGATCTTGAGATAAAAGTCCAATCTCACATGCACAGGAATGACTTAAACTCTTGTCTTTGGCAGTGGTGCCAGATGAGGGATCAGACTCGAGTGTGTTTACACCACACAGAGGTGTGTCCACACGTCCCGTAGCGCCTGTGTGAAGTGGTCGGATGTTGGTCCCTCATGCGGTCCTTGCGAGTCTTCCAAAATCATGGGTGGCTATGAATTTCACTGTAGCTCTTTTTCCTCCCCTTCTTTCATTCTTAAGCCTAACTCTTTTTTTTTTTTCTTTTTTTTTTTAGTCAAAATGAAGGAAATTTCCTGTCTGAGGCAATTCTTTGTTTGTTTCCTCGGAGGAGGTAGGGAAAAAAATAGTCTGAAAGAGGAGGCAAAGCTCGCATGACACTGCCCAGCTAAACATTAGAGCCTAATGTGTCATCTTAACAGGCCCTGAATGGAAATTTACAGTGGAACATGTTGAAGTGGGCTTCCCTCTTGTTTTATTAAAGCACAACTGTAGAATTAAACCCTGATTTTCACCCCTCATTAACAGATTACAAAAGTGTGTTTGAATCCACCTTCTTACCCAGCTGTTATTTTAATGCTGTACAACACCGTCCTGATTATGCACCCATAAAGCCGTTTCGTACAATATGTAAACACTCCATAAGGATTCACACACACCAAAGAACTGAATCCAGACACAAAACAGAGCTGTTTCTTATATGAAACTGCTTTCATATTCTAATGAGAGCAGTCAGAACATCAAAGAGCCTTATGCAGATTAAGTCATTAGTTGAGCTTGCGTGTGCGCAGTTACGCAGCAGATCATCTGTGCGTCACGCTCCATGAACCAAAGTGAGAGAAACTGCAGACAAATGTGCCCAGTGGAAAGTCTTTTTGCCTTTAAATTGACTGGAACGGGTCGCACGAAGGGTGTCTGTTTACACTTGTCAAATTTTGAACTTATATAATTCTTACAGAGCGTGTCAGGGGCAATGAATGACACAGTTGTGACAATTCGAGCCCACAGTCCGTGACTGAATGGCAGGGAGTGAATGAGTTGTTTGGTCAATACACCAACTCCTTAGCAACCATTTCTGTGGCTAAATGGAGGGAATTTTATGCTCTGGCCCCCACCCAATGCACACAAAGCCGACTACGACTTCATTGCGGCGAGTATAAAAATAATTTATTCTGGCTAAACCTTTTCGCCAAATCTTTTAATCACCGTAAAGGGCTTTCAGTATGTGTTATGTTGCAGATTCCTTCAGATGCCTATGTGAAATATTTATGATGTGTTCCTACGTGGCACATATTAGGCAGTGATTTATTTTGCTAGGTGGAGGAGGACGCTGTAACTGGTTTATGTTGTAGATGATGCGAAATTGTATCTGACACTCACTGTTGATGCTTCAAGAGCTTATGAATCATTTGATGTAAATGTCTTTGGAAGTTATTTGCTGTGTAACTTCCATGGAATTGAAATATAGTGTCCTGTGATTCTCGTTCCAAACCCGTGTAATTTAGTTCATAAACAGTAGCCTCAGTCAAACATTGAAACTTGAATCAGTTTGTGTCCTTCCTTATGTTTAAGAGAATCACTGCATTGAAAGGCAGTCCACCCTGTTGGTCTTGGCAGAACGGCATTTTTTTTTTTTTTTCTCTCCTTGAAATGCAGCGGTTCAAACCCCACTCTGAGCTTTGATGTGCAAGTGTTATAAGTCTGTTCAATTGTAATATATATGTCACCGCGTCTCATACATTTTCAACTAAGCCAGTTATTTAAAACCAGAGAAATGTCACGCGTTTGCTACACCCAGTTCACACATACATATTTTTGACATTATGTTGTCTGTATATGCAGAAAACACATTATTTTCCATCTTAATGAATAATGCAGAGGAATTGCATGCTGTCTCCGATATTTAAAGAAACGGTCAAAAACATCTCATCTCATTAAGTAACCCTGTTAACCTCCAGTTAGAGAGTCACGTGACTCACGCGGGTGGCATATGTTATTTACATTTATGGAGCGGGAAGATGTTTGCAGAGAAGGATAATTTGACAGTCCGATAAACCAGCAGACAGACAGATAAACAGTCTGCCTTGTCGCCACAGAGATCTCATTGTCAGTCTTACTGAAACCCTTGTTTCTCACTGCCATCCCAACAGCCATGGGGCAATATTTAAGCAGACAGTCAGAAGACGTCCAAATATTGAACAACATTTTCTCTTTATTTCTAGCCCTCTCCCTTTTTTTCTATTACTTCTGTAACTTTTTTTTTTTTTTTTTTTTTTGGCAGAGACCACAAATCCCAAACAAACAGGACGGCTGAGGAGCGGGAGAATGGGCTGACTCATCAGAGAGAGTGAGAGAGATGGAGAAGAGCTCTCCATTCTCGCTGAACCAGAGCAAAGAAGGCCAACCAGTGCTCTGCATACAAGCTCATGGACCACCCAGATCTCTCTACTATAAAGTAATATTGCTTTAGCCACCTCTACTGCTGCACTGGTTAGGCTAAAGGTATGAAGTTATTACAGGCGTCTAAAAAATATTATGCGCTATTGACCACCACAACAGAGGGATAGTGGTTTGACAATATTAAAAACTGCTTAAACAGAAAAAAACTATAAACATTACTATTATTATTATAGAACATTTACCGGTAGGTCAGTTTTCTGCATTGTCCTAATTTCTTAAATATAAATAGATATTTATTTATATACTTTATTAGAGACTAAAAATAAAAAAGGGACAAGAAAGAACATTTGAGGTTAGGATTTTGTTTTTGAAGTTTCCCTTTAATTTCATATCTGAAAGCTGTTGCCAATAATTTGATGATTATACATTTCCAGTGTTTGGTGTACAGTCTCCTCTCTGCAGTAATTGTCTGTCTGTTTTGTTAGGCACGAATGTCATTGCTATTCCTTTTTCTTTTCTTCTGGTGGCCTTTAGGGGAAAGGCTAATATCTTGTGTGTCAACTCACAGCATGAAAACTTTTAGATCTATATAAGGTTACTCATTTCAGAACTTATTTTCTAAGAGAAAGGGAGGGAAAAAATAAATACATTATTTATGAATATATTCCCAGTCCAATGGTTAATTGTTTATCTTTTCACAATTGCTTTGATGTAACCAGAAACGTAATCTATAAAAGAAAGAAGAAAGTTTTCCTGTTTTTTTCTTTTTTTTTCTTGGTGTAATTGTTGCTGCATTTTCCGCTCATTTCTTTTTTAATGATTTGTGACAAGGGGACATATAGGTTATTGTAAAAATGATTCCACTTTCTCTCTCTATTATGAAGGCGTGCATGCGCCCCAAAGCCTCATCAGCTTTGATTAAAAACATCTTCTCAGCTGCCTACTCTCATTAAAGCTGCCATCCGCTACCACTTTAAACATATTATATCTTTAGCTTAACTGACCATGTCCAAAGAGTTTTAAAATGAAAGAAATTAAACATTCCTGGGTTTGTTTTTGGGCTTAAAACACTGCACACTCAGCCTTTTCATGCATAGCGGTGGAGACAAATTCACAGCAGAAGTCAAACATGGATAAAAAGGCTGAAACAACAAAATTATCTGGCAGTCCTAACCTTAAAAGAAAGAAAAAAAGAGAGAGAGAAAATTGTCACTTTGCAACCTACAAAATAAAACTATTTTTGCTTGCCAGGTGCACAATATTAGACATTCTGTACCAGAGACAACTCTAGTAGTTTCTTAAGGAATATGGTGAGGTCTGTCTCGCCAGCGGAGCTGGCAGAGTGTGTCCAGTATATGGCCGCATATACACTGCTGTCTGTTTATGTCAGAATGAAAGATGGGGGATTTTTCTCAATGAGTCTTTTGTTCATGCTATGGCAGTAGTTACAGCAGAGCTTACAGTATATGAGCCTCATTCAAAATGCACTGCAAGATTATGCTAGCGGCATGGATTTTTGGTTCTGGTGTGACTGGAAATACTAAGATTCATATTTGGCAAGTCACATTGTGACATGTCAGTTATCTGAAAATGATTTAATTATTATTATTATTATTATTATTATTATTATTCATCTTTGTGGCATATATAGTGAAGTTTAACACTTTAGACAAATAAAAGGTTTTTTTTTTATTATGTCATACAGTAGGCTACTTACTGCAAAACTAACAACATATTGTATATATTCACTGTACTGCACAATTAATTATGGATATGTATATTTTTGTATGCTGTACTATATGCATTGTACTACATTGTGTATACTGTAGAGCTAGTATTAGTAAAATATTTACAGTACTAACCACAATCTATTACAGGTTTTTTAAGGTTTCTTTTTTTTAATTTATTTTTTTACTCGTTTTACAATTTTTTTTACTCATCAACAGAATGTTCAAAAGGGAACATCAAAATATAGTTTTACCAGTGACTGATCGGAAATGATCAGATACATTAAATGATGTCTAATAAGAATCCAATGCAATAAACAAATCAAAACACGTTAAAAAATAATGTCTGTGGCAATTTTACCTCCTTCATTTTAATTGTGAAATTATGACTACAAATTATTTTCCCTCTGTAGGCCTACATTTTTTCAAGGAATAGCTATTGCAAATGTGAATGCAAATTGGCATCAGCATGGTGTGCGGTTTCTACAGTACAACATCTGAAAATATGGCAAAAATACTGCTATATTTATCTATAGCTTTATAACTATGCTCTTAATGCCTAAAGATTGCTGTGACCTAGTTTGGTCTCCAGACAAATGAGAAATTGTGCAAAGGGCAGATAAATTACTATAAACTTTAGCAACATGTAAGACAAAATTCCACTTGTAATGATTTCTTGCTTGGGCTGTACTAAGCTTGTCCTTAACCATTTAATCACCCAGAGTAGCATTGCCAGAGCCATTTTCTGGTCTATGGCACAATAACAGAACAGCCCCAAAGAGTGAAGCAGTGGCCTGACGGTACAAGCAGAGAAGGATTTGCTCAAATGTGCCAAACACTCAGTTTATCAAGCATAACCCTGTAGAAACACCACAACACCTGTGCTCGTTCCTCTGCTCAGTGCTCACTCAGGTAGTTCCTGCTGGCCCCCCTCAGAGATGTGTGGAATATACTCTCTCTCTCCTGCTCTTCTTCCTGCTCACTGTTTGAGTCGTCTTCTGCTTCTTTTTCTCACGCTTTCATTGTGCGTCTGTGTTTTTTCTCCCTCTGATCTCGTCTCTCCTCTAGACATCAGTGTGGTAGACTACGGAGGGCTCTACGAGTGAGTCTCTCTTTCTAAACCGTTGGCTCATTAAGCAGCATGTTTGTATAGGCAGACTTAGTATTTTTAGTGTGTTGTTTGTTTTACGTGCCCTCTGTTCTCACAGTGGAAGAGAGGATGCGGCTTTTCGCTACGTTACGCTAAAGCCGAGTTCTTTGCGCTTTTGCCACACTGCAGGGAGGAGAATTGCAAAACTTTTTCGCCTCTCATTACAGCTGCGTTTCAGAGCGTCTGGGAACGCTGTGCTGATGGCACGCCTTTGGTCGCTTCCAAAATTACCCCACAGCAGGTTCTGTGATGTGGTGTTTTCTTGTAAACAGGTTTGAGGATGGCTGTTCCATAGGCTTGGAAAAGTAGGTTTAGTGTAAAACTTTCACCGACGTCTGAATTCTCAGCATGCTCACCTCCAGGCACTGCCTTCGAGCCAACAGTGTTTGTGAAGGCCAAGGTGGGAGTCCTGGCGATCCAAAAGGTTCTCAGACGTAGTGATTACTCTCAATACCGCAATGGAAAGGATAAACTTGCCCTTTGTGATTTAAAAGTGTAATTAAAAACACAAAAATGTTTCAGAAACCGCAATAGTTCTGCTGTATCTTTGGAAATGTGTCACTTTGCAAAAGTAACATGTAATAGGAATTAATCCTTTGGTTGACAGCAATTCGATTTATGATTTACTGGTTTGTTTGGTTTCATTTTAATTAAGTTTTATTAATGAAACAGCTTTTCAACATTTTATATATAAAAAAGAAGATATAACCCATTAAACATTAAAACAACAACAACAACAACAACAATCATTTAAGTCAAGAAATGTCTCCTTAAATAGAAACGTTTTGGCATAAAGGGTTCTTTAAAATTGAGTCAAGAACCCTAGGGTTGTATATATAACTCCATTAAACCTTATTTTTATAAGAGTGTATATTTTCAGCTAGCACAGCATCGTTTTATTTAGTTAATGGTTGATTAAGTAGAAAATCCATTTCTCTGAGAGAATCCCTTTCCTTTAGTCACAAAAGGCATGAAAAGAAATATTTAACAAGAAGTTCATTCTTGTATGTTGTCATAAGACCACATCCTCCCTCTTAGCGGACAACAGACTAAATAATGGCCCTAACCGTTTACGGCAGTTTCCTTCACTTTGTGGCTCTGACAAGTGGCCCGCTTGCATAGTCCAAACAAGCTGAGGATGACGTCTACCCAGCCATTGTAACTGTATCTCACCCTTTCTTGGTCACCTGACAAGCTAACTCAAAATGAACAGGCCGCTGCTCTGGTTTAGTTTGTCCTTTGCCATCCATGGCATAAATATTTCACTTCATACACATTTTTTTGTGACAGTGAGAGATTCCTCCCTGAAGAGCATGGTGATGTCCTTTATCCAACAAACATCACAAATTATAATGACTGAAATGATCTTTGTGTCTATAAATGACTCAAGTTATGTTGTTTATATGTAGCTTTTTCCCTATGTGTATTGTTCCAGAGAAAACACTTATACAAACATTGCAGTACAACTCAACTTTTGTAAACAGAAGTATCTCCTGAATGGAGAGAGACCTGCTAAAAGGTTTGCTGCAACCAATCGATACTCCATGGCTTCTCCTGTTGCCTGAGGAAACCACAGGTGCTCTTAGATATCCCAACCTCCCTCTCCGGTGAGCAGTTTTATGTTTTCTTTCAGGACTTTAGTTGACTTTAGTTGTGTGCGCCTGTTAAATAAATCCCATCTAGGTTACCAAACTATAAGTAACATGTTGTTGTGTTTTCCTATTTTTTTGTATTGAGGCCTAGAGGCTAAAATATGGGTGGAGAATTCCTTACACTTCAATTGTTATAGGTGAGTGAATCTTTGTGTTGGCATTTAATATTTTTTTTTACTTGATTTTTGAAAATTGCACTTTGATTAAAGCAATTCCTTTCAGTATTTATTTTAATAAATACTTTTTTAAGGAGTAATACATTTTTTTTTTAGGATTTATATGATGGTTTCCATGCACACTGAAATAGAATGAGTTTTTAATTATTTTTTTAGTAAAATGTCTATAAAGAATATAAATTTACTTCAAGTAGCATTGCGTAAAATATACAAAAAGTGTATCCTGAATATTTGTATTTTGACCCCATAGTGGAGCCCAACTGGTCAGTTTTTCACACAGGGCAGCTCTATGGACAAATGCATCTAATGCCCTGACTGGGCAAAGCAGATTTAGCTTCTCTTTGTCTGATGTCCGATAGGGAGGAGGACAGAAGGCCTGCAGCACAATCGGTTGTGCATTAGTGGGTACCTTAGGAATGTAACCTGGTTAAGGGTGGATAAAGGCTTTCACCATACCAGGTGCAAATTCTAAGCATGAAGGAGATACGGACAGGGCTTGTAAGTCTCCAATTCTTTTGAGAGACGAAATGGCAAGAAGGAACACAGTTTTGAGAGTGTTAAACTTTTCTGAAACCTCTTCGATAGGCTCAAAGAGAGCCGTAGAAAGGCCTTCCAACACTATGGCCAAATCCCAAGCCAGCACTCATGTGCAAACTACAGGCCTCAGCCTCAAAGTGCCATTGAGGAAACGAGTCACCAGTGGGTTTTTCCCTAATGATGCACCACCCAATGGAGTGTGGTAAGCAATTATGGCCACCACATGCACCTTTAAGGTTGAGGGGGGATAACCCGGCAGAGAACAGCTCCTGTAGGAACTCCAACCATGCAGTTGACTGGGTTCAGCTTGCGATTTCTGCACCATGAAGTGAATACTTTCCACTTCAGGGCATATGGTTTCCCTCCAGGGAGCTCTGGAGGGAAGTATGGTCTCAACAACCTTGATTGAGAGACCAGAGTCTATGAGCTGGGCCCCCTCGGAGGCCAAACCCAAAGCTTCCACAACTCTGGATGGTGGTGAAGGAATGTCCCCCCTGGTTGAGACAGAAGGTCCCCCCTGACCAGAATCTTTCAAGGAGAGCTGTTGAGGAGGGACACAAGGTCCAAAAAACAGTCTCTGGTTGGCCAGAACTCTCTCCAGAACTCCTGGGAGCAAAGCAATTAGTGGAAATGCGTACAAACATAGCCTCGGCCACGTCTGTACCATGGCATCCGCCAAAGAGAAGCTGGGTGTGTAAGGGGAGAACCATAGTGTTGTCTCCAGAGATGAGAACAGATCTACTTCCGCTCGGCCAAACCTCTCTCATAGGAGCTCCACCACCTTGGGATTGAGTCTCCATTCCCGAGCCTCAGTCCCTGCCTTGACAGGATATCTGCTCCCTGATTTTGTTGCCCAGGGATATAAACTGCCCTCAGTGAGTGCAGCTTCCCTTGGGGCGACAGGAGGATCTGGTGTGCTAGTTTGTATAGTGGGTGTGACCACAGACCCCCCGCCTGATTTATATAATAGACCACCAATGTGTTGTCTGTACAAACAAGAACATGACAGCCTCTCAGGTCTGGGAGAAAGTGCTAGAAACACGGCCATCATTTCCAGGCAGTTTATGTGCCACGAGAGATGATGGCCCCGCCACAGACCTTGGGCCAAGCGACCACTCATTATCGCCATCACCGATCCCACCACCAGCCTTTGAGGGATGAATCTGTCGTAAGTGTTATGCGATGACAAGGAGCCCATAGTACAGTCCCTTGGGAAAGGAACCAAGGTTTCTTCCACATTACCAAGGCACGAAAGCACCTGCGCTTGACCTTGATCATGTGGAATGGCTTTCCCCTTGTGGAAAACCCCTTGGTTTTGAGCCACCACTGCAGGGGTCTCATGTGCAGCAGGCCAAAAGGTATCAAATCGGATGCAGCCATCATGAGACCCAACAGTCTATGAAACTGTTTTACAGTGAGTGACTGGCCTAGCTTTTGCTCGTTCACGGCTGAGAGAATCGAATCAATATGAGCAGGAGACAGACGTGCCTGCATTGTCGTCAAATACCATACCACGCCTAGAAAAATGGTTCTCTGAGCTTTTTCAACTTTCTCATGTGGGTGAGGATGACGAACTGCCAAATGCTCTGACTGAACTAGAATCAACCAATTGTTGATGTAATTCAACACAGGAATGCCCTGGTATCGCGCAAAGGAGCCAGTGCCGCATCCACTCAACTCGTGAAAGTGCAGGGTGACAAAGCTAGGCTGAATGGAAGAACCCTATATCGGTACGTTTCGTCCCCAAAAGTGAACCTCAGGAACTTCCTGTGCTGTGGGAGGATGGATACATGGAAGTATGCGCAATTTGCTTTAGTGTAAGCATCTTGAATTTGAGCTTCTTTACAGATCGATTTAGTTGGCGCAGATCTAAAATCGGACGTAACTCCCCATACTTTTTTGGAGCGATAAAATACCGGCTGTAAAACCTGAATATTATGTTCCATGACCAGAGCCTGCTTGAGTGGTTAGGACCCCATTGAACCTGGACAGGCGAGACCCGAACTGAATTCTGTAACCCTTTTCTACTGTCTGCAGTGTCCATTGAAATATATTTGGGAGCAGCTTCCACTCTGCCAAAAAATCTACTAATGGAACCAGTCTCTCGACTGGTATAATTTGAGTAGCCAACTCGGTGCTCTGAAGCAACAAACCTGCAGGGAACGACCGAAATGACTGCTCAAAAACCCTACTTTCTGGGCGGACACAGAGACATGAGCTCGCTGGAAATGACTGCGCCCCGAAGCACATGAGGTAGTGGGGTTGGCAGAAAGGTCCCCGAGGGTACAGAGGGGAGATGGGCACTGTATAATGAGGTGTAATCCATTTTCCCCCTGAAAGGTCTGCCCTCAGAAGCCCGACACCACTGGCGTCAGGGTTTCTTCGCCAACGCCTTCTTAGAGATAATAATTAGAGATAATAATTGTCCTCAGATCCGTTTTACCATTCAAAGGCTTCGCCTGTGCCCGATAAGAGGAGCTCGTAGATGGATGGGGCAACACCCACCCATCAGCCCCAGAGACCTGAGAGTGGCGAGGAAGAAATTTCTGGAAGGGCGCTACCTGCTTTTTCTCCTCCTGAAACCCCTTTGACGACTGGGGTGACAGCGTCGCCAAAGAGGCCTCTTATCTTTCTCCTTAATATTGGGCAGATTTAACCATAAGTGCCTCTCTGTCAGAGCTTACTTTCTTTCCCTCATCAAGGTCTCTGAGCAGGTCGACCAGGTATGCCAGCAGGATAGACATTGTGTGCAGGCATGCTACGGCCTGACCTGCAGCCAAATACACTTTACCCACCAGCGCTGATGTGGTTCTAACTGGCTTGGTGGAAAATGTCGGGGATTTAAGGGATGATGCTGACTCAGGGAATAAATAGCTGGCAAGCATCTCTTCAACGCTAGGCATCGCTGTTTGAATAATTAGATGTTTGGGGACTAAAGGCATGTTAGGAAACCGGTTTCCTCGGTGTGGAGATCGGGAAAAAACAGTAGGCCCCGACAACGAGATTGTGATCGGGACGGCAGGCAAACTTTCTTTATGGCGAACTTCCTGTTTCTCGATGTTCAGTCTGGCCACGCCACGAGTCACAACCTCCAACAGCTCTTCATATGCAGGAGTGTGAGGTGGTGAGTTCTCATCATCTCCTGTCTCGATACTCACTACATCCAACTCCTTAGTGCTGGATGGTTGCAGTATATGTGCTTCACTCTGTATTTTCTAAGGAATTTTCTATGTATTTTCTATTTTCTATATTTTCTATATATTTTCTAAGGAAACTTCGATCTTTTAATATGGATGCTTCCTTTATGAAAATGTTTTATACTTGTTTTATAGAATATGTCTTAAGTTTTTCTATTATTTGTTGGTATGGCAATCTTAATGTCAAGAATAGGAGGAAGTTGACTAGTATAGTTACAATGTGCAGCAAGATAGTGGGGACTGACTTAAGGACTATCACACAAATGTATGAGCATAGGGTGACTAGGAAGGGCCAGTTAGTCCTTTCTGATGTCACTCACCCATTGTGTACTGAACTTCAACTGCTTCCTTCAGGGTGGAGATTTAAACTCCCCTTGTGCAAATCATATATATTCCTTTAGAAAAATTATTCCTTTATACCTGCTGCAATTAGGTTTTTAAATGATTTATTATAAATGTGTGTTATTTTTTGTGTGTGTTGTGTTATAGGTGCTATATGTGTATGTATACTGCTGTCTACATAAAGAATCACCTTTAAGGACAATAAAGTTAAATCAACCCCATGACCTGAGTCGCCACTCTGCCTCAGCAGTAGTGGGGACAGAGCCGCGTGGAACGCACGCCGAGACGCCCTCCTTAAAGAGTGCCCGGCGGGTGCGGAGCGCTCTTAGCAGTAGCTCTCACAATGTTCACATTCAGCCCCCTCGAGGGCTGACTTGAGCGTGCTCCGCTCCCAGACAAACAACACATAACTCGTGTGTGTCCCCACCCATGATGTAGTGAGGGCAGGGAGGAACACACTGGTTTAAAATGTTGTCTGCTCGACATACTTATTACATTCTGTCACGCCATCACGTGATTTCACACGTGCTTCATGACACAATCACACAGAGGCATTCCCACAGCGTCTTTGATGCAGCGCGAGTTCCTTTGAAAGGGAACTGCTACTGCTATGAAATAAGATAAAATGCACTTGAATTATTCTGTAAAAACAACATCTTCTTGCCTCTCAAGTATTTCTTGTTTCAAAGATTTTTCTTGTGTTGATGGTAAAGTTAGACGTCAAATTTTATTTGCAATGCAATGCAATGCAGCATTTAATTCCAAAAATGTGCTCTATGTTGCCAATAATTCACACTTGTGTGTGTATATACACAAACAATTCATGATTTAATAGTTTTTTAAGCATTTTAATTAGATTTGTTGGTGGGATTTTTTTTTTTTTTTCATGCATTGTCAAGTACTTTGCTGAACTCTCTTTATATCCAGTAAAAGTAAGGCAGTAACTTGACTTTCTTCATTTGATTTAGTGGCATTGTTGCATTGATTAGTGGCATTGTTGCTTGAATTGTTACATAGGGAGAGCTATTATTTGTTGCATTTACAGGTCTGATTTTTTGAATGTGAAGTTTTGACATCACCAGGTAGACTTGTGTGGGAGGACACCTGTAATTTGTATCAAGGTGGAGGCGATGGAGGAGAATGCAAGCGTTGCTGAGATACATAAGGAATATTAAATCAAATAACACTGCCAGTCTAGCACAGCGGGTTCTCAGGCCCCAGTACTTTAACTTTCATTAGAAAGCAATTGGTCATGCTCACAGCGGGGATCGTCGGCCGACTACATGGTTGAACATTGTCGGCGGTTCCGGAGTAATTTGTGTTTTGTTGATTTTTATTTCTCTTTCTTTCTCATTCTTCATGTGCTCAGAATGGGACAAAAACAAGAAAATAGATGGAGACCGAACACGGTTCTGGGAGATTTAAATGCTGCTTGGGCGCACTGCTGTGTCCTTGAATATGGCCAGTCACTGAGAGCCGTAGGCGGCTAGTAAAGAGAGGGGGTTGTGTGGAGAGTCCCAGCAGGCCGTTTGTCTGGACGGTGCTGTCTAACCCTCCCCTCCAGCTGGGCAGGGCTGAAAGAAGTAGAGCCCTCACTGACTGATTAGGTCTCATGTAAAGTACCACCTGGGGAGCCTATTAGAAACACCAAAGTCAATGACAACGCAGACAGATGACGCACCTGCACGGCCACTGAGCATTTACATTCCCTCTATCACTTTGCTATCTGCTGGTGTTCAGTATGGCTCTGCAACCATACTTGACTTGAAATTGGCACATTGTGTTATGGCAGGGTTGTGCATCATTCAGAATTTATGCATGTTCTTTTCCAGTTCAATTTATCAATTTGATTCGAATTGAGATAGCAAATAGAAATGCAATTTGAAAAGTGCAGCTTTAAAATGAATTAAAATTCAACAAATTCAGGTTTGCAAGGTTTGTTTCAAACTTTTTTTGGAAAGAAAAGATGGATGGATGGGGCATGGCCAATCCAGTTCAAATTCCCACTTATGAAGTGAAATGGAGCCAATTCTGCAGTTCTGAATGTTGCATAACCATGCATTACGAGGCCTCCTTATTCATCTCCTCGGTCTTCCTGTGCTGTCTACTATATAGAACACTGTGACTCTGTTAATCAGGAAGCCGCTGAACAATGAACTTCTGCCCAGCCAGATCTGTAAGCAGTAAAAGACAACCCTTTGTTTCTAAAATAAGAACTGTTTGACATTTGAGAGGAGACACAGCCCGTTCCTATGAAGTTCGCCGGCATCGGAGCACAGACCGGAACCTTTTAAGTTATTTCCAGCCTCGGTGAATACCAGTTATTGTGAACGTGTAATTACAGGCCTAGACGCTGCACTTAATTCCCAAACAATATGGTGTACTTATACACAAGGACATCAAATTATACTCAACCCACCATCTAAAAAATGTTGTCAGAGTGTGGATGCCAAAGCTACCGTACAGTGGCCGCCAAACCATCTGCCACCACCCTCTTCTGCTTTCTCATTATCCAAAGGCCCTGCTCCACGGCCCTAATGATGATGATGGAGAGGAGGCTGCCTCCAACCGACCACAATGCCTTTCACAGCTCAAACAATATCATGCCCATAAAATGGTGACCAAAATAGACATCACAACTTGTTTGTTTTAGGGAGAACATTTCATTTCAGCAAAGTGGGGTTTTAGAAAATTGATTTTGAACCTATTGTAACAACCTTGTTTTTATCAGTCATGAAGTAATCAGAGCGTTTTGAATGGTCATCCAGTTTTAGAAGCTCTCCAAAAGCAGCAACAACTTGAGAGAATGTGATCCTGCTCGAGCTGCCCTTAAAAATATCATTGTAACACAACAGAAAATTGTGCTATTTAAAAACAGAAGCTATGTTTTGTAGCGAAAATGAATTGTCCCCTCATATAGCTAATGCCCTTTACTTACAAGGGGCTCCGGGGGCTCATTTTGAATATAGTAATGGAGGACAATGAGAGTTTGTTCTGGGTCCCTCCTCCTCTGAAATGTGAGTTAATGTGTTTGCTTTTCCTCCCTGATCATTTTAGCTCTTGCTCTGCTGTCAGGAGGACTGAACTGAGACTCCCTCAATTATTAGAGGAAATGACAAATAAGTACTTCCAGTAGACGAGAAGAAATGAAATGCAAAGGGACACGCTTCAGAGGTTTCAGGAGAGGAAATAGGAGGGACATATGGCGTCGTACAAAGGATGGAGTGTTTCAAGCGCAGTGCATAGCGCCCAGCTTTTTGCAAAGGAATTGAGAGGACTCTGGGTCTTCTTCTTTTTTTTTTTTTGAGTTTTGTCTCTCTTTCTTGGACAAGCTGATGAAGTTCCTGAATTGCCAAATAGCCCAACAACAAGCCCCTATAATTTTCCATATGCCTCAACAGAATCTCATGTCCTTCAAAGGAGGTCTGAAAGGGAACCCTGTTTGAAAGGCCTAGTGTTTATCCTCAAAGCCCATTTTGGTAAGAAAAGTCAGCCTTCTGCCCTTAATCGGTGGAAATGTTTGCAGCATTTGATTTCGATGTACATAGTAGAGGGCAGAAGGCAGATGACTGTCACTGTATTGCCAGCCCATTGGCTCGGGTCTCGTCTGTGCCACCAAGCTGGAGAGGCTGCCAGTCAGCATTAGGCCAAGGATTCCCTGAAGAGACAGCCATTTCACGCAACCAAGAAATTATGCCATTTGAGAGCAGAATTTGATAATATGCTTATTTTCTCTCGTACAGCCGCAGGGAGAGGGGGAGAGAAAAAGGGGAGTGGTGGAATTATATGCTACGTTAACTTTGGAGACATCTCTAAGGCGGCGAAAAACGTCGGAGAGCATTTTTCTTTTCTCAGACTGGCTGCTGTGCCTGTGAATTGAGAGAGAGAGAGAGAGTCACTGTGACTTAAACGTCTCTGGAGACTCGTACACCCTAGGTCTTTCTGTCCTCTAGAAAACGTGCATGTGGTTTATCTTCTTTGAAGTGACGACTCAGCTCAGTGTTTGAAAGAATACACTCATTTCAAATCCTTGGAACGGCTGTATTCCAGCAAAGGTTTGCTTTTGAAGAGTAACAAAATTAGTTCAGTCAGGACCACTTTGAGAATGACATTTATTGACAATCTTTGGATTTGGCGAGAGGCTTAGGCTCTAAGGTGCTCGAGCTGCCATACTAGACAGCTTGAGATACATCCTTGAGACACAAATCCCCCAAGCCTTTTAATAACCAAATGTTTCTTAGCATACAGTATGTTTACAGAAGCAGATACAATGATTACGTACAAAGAGTTTCTATACAGAATCCACTGCTCTATTAAGAAGATGCTAGGAGGTGAAGGGGTGGAGGTGGGTGTAAATGTCTGTGCGACAGACTGCGGAGCATTCATTGAATGATCTTAAATACTATAAATGATTAGAGTAGGTGGAGGAACAAATCAGCTGAGCGTCAGCTGATATTGTTTAGCGATCAGTGGTCTGCCTGAACTACGCTTGAACTCAAGCTCTATTTATATAATAAAAATAATAATAAAAAAACAGGTTTTCAGTTTTTATTTTGATTGAATGAAAAAAAAGTTATACAGTAAAGGAAATGAAAGCACTAAAAATTTTACTTTTCCAGATTATTGTCAAAAATGATTTTCCCCTCTGTACTTAGGTAAATATTTACCTTATTTACTTCATGGTACTCACAATTACATCATCTCACATTTCCATACATCTTTATTATTTTATCAGATTGAAAAAAACAGTAAAAAGTCACTGCTAAGCTGGATACCTGCCATAAATTACACAGAGGAAAACAGATTTCTGATTGGTTCAGGGTTCACTAATAACATGCTGGTGGTCATACTGAAATGCTAAATGTAGAGTCCGGCCTCTCTAGAAGTCAACACAAGATAGTAGCTGTCTCCCGCAGCTCTGGCATGCATACGACTAACCGTAGTGGTACCATGTGACGTGTTCTTGCTTGAATACAGGTATTGAGTGCTGAATTCCAGAGTGTACTGGATTATACTGCACATTCAAGAGCAACAGGGGCTCTTCAAGGTAAACATGACTGCCTGCCAAAACAAGTCAAGCATTTTGATTTAATTTCTTTTCTTTAATTTTGCACTTTGTGCTTCGACATTGATGTCTGATTTTAAAAGGCATGCATTGGTTAAAATTACACTCACACCAGGTTAACTAGGTCAAATATGAGCTGTAAAAAGTTCCTAGCTTGAAATAAAAAGAGATTTGTCCAAAAAACTAGTTAAAACCCAAAACACTTACCAGTACACAGAATTAGTCATCAGCAAGCTTCATTTTCAAGTCATCAATCAGGATTAGATAGAAACGCCAAAGCTAATAATTACACCTTTTTTGTTATCATGAATGTATTAGTTGATTATAACTGTGAAACTGTGAAATAAGCACAACTGAAATGTGCACTTCATCTTAACATTGAGGAAAACTAGCTTCAACACAGTCATCTGAGGCACATTTGGACATAAACAAAAGATCAACCCGAGGATGTGGAGAAGACAAACACATGCTGGAAAAACAAACAAACCCACAATGTGCTGTTGCCGGGCGGCTTTATCTCCATGTGTTCCTGTTTGTTTGTTCTGCTGAGAAGAGGGCTGTGGATAAAATGTCATGAAATGATAAGTGAAGAGCTCTTGATTGCACAACTCATTTGGCTTGCACAACAATTCTCAGGTGGTTGATGAAAATCATAGTTTTAGATATATGCGATTCTTGTTTAGGCTTTATCTGATCTGTTCATGTGCAAACAAGAACAGAAGCTAAAATGCTATTGGCCCTCCATCCAGTTATAATGATTAGATCTTACTGATGTCAAATATATATGGCGGTGACAGTTTTACAATATCAGTGCCCCACAGGACATAATCAAAAAACCCTTGAGAGACAGGATGGCTATTCTCTTGTCAGGCCATAATGGGGTCACCTGGGAAAACCTGAGTTTGACAAGGTGAATATAAGTCCCAGAATGGCCAATGGCATGTTGTAAAATACAAGATGACCAAATACCCTGGCCAAATCTGAACATTATTTCAAACACTATGGGCCCTATTTTAACGATCTGAAACGCAAGTATCAAGCGCGAAACGCAAGTAACTTTGTGGGCGGGTCTTGGGCGCTGTTGCTATTATACCGGCGGAATAAATGACTCTTGCGCCCGACGCAAATCTAAAATGGGTTGGTCTGAAGTAGCTTCATTATTCATAGGTGTGGTTTGGGCGTAACGTGAAATAAACCAATCAGAGCGACATCTCACATTCCCTTTAAGAGCAGGCGCGCTTGTTCCATGGCGGTTTGCTATTATAACGGCGGATTTGCCAGGTGCACGCCAGGAGCGGTTCACAGCCGTGGAGACCGACTTTCTCGTCAGGGCCGTAAAAGACAGAGAAGTGACATTGTATGGGGATGGGAGAAACCCACCCAAATTAGCTTCGGTTAAACAGGCGTATAATAATTTGGGTAAATGTGTAAGCTAGATTTATGCCTATTTTTTCACATCTTCATGGACACAACAATGATTTCCCTTGTGTGTTAATATTTTTCCTTGTAATAATGTATGGTTTTCTAAAAATGAGAACAGCTGCGTCTGTGTGTAGATGAGATAAGCAAAGTTTATGCACGTTGTGCACACGCTACATTGATTATGGCCAAGCATGTGCCCTTAAAATAGCATATGAATAACTTGCGCAATGCACCACTGACTTTAGACTAGGTTTTTCCTGGTCAGTGGCGGAATTGTTTTCTAAACCTGCAAAATAGCACCAGGGAACGTTTGCGCCGGAACACACCTCCTCTTTGCGCTGAACCGCCCCAGGGAGCGCAAGTTCATTACCTAATTTACCGACGTGCTGTCTGTCGAGGGAAAAGTCCGCTGTGCGCGGGTGCAAAATAGGAATGATACATGCGTCGGTGTACAAAGTCAGTTGCGCTGGGTGCAAGATGTGTTTTTGGTTGTTAAAGGATTAGATCACTTCAGAATAAAAATTTCCAGATAATTTACTCACCCCCACGTCATCAAAGATGTTCATGTCTTTCTTTCTTCAGTCGAAAAGAAATTAAGGTTTTTGAGGAAACGGCTCTACACGGTTGGGATCGTGTATAGCCCTTTGAAGCTGCATTGAAACTGCAATTTGGACCTTCAAACCATTGTACCCCATTGAAGTCTACTATATGGAGAAAAATCCTGGAATGTTTTCCTCAAAAACCTTAATTTCTTTTCGACTGAAGAAAGAAAGACATGAACATCTTGGATGATGTGGGGGTGAGTAAATTATCAGGAAATTTTAATTCTGAAGTGAACTAATCCTTTAAGGCCCCTTCACACCAACAACGATAACTATAATGATAATAGCGTCCACGCCAGCGGACAATATTGTTCTGTTTTTTCTAAGCGCATGCTTATCTGTCGCTTTAAATGCTCAAGCTCATTATAGCAGGATTGATTCTGATTGGCTGTCAATGTTTTTATCGTTCATCAGCTGGATAAAATCGTTCTGAAAGTGATTCCAGCTAAATAGTTTCTCTATAGCTGTTGTGTGGACTCTGATGAAATGATTTTAAGAACTATTAGATATTAAAGCATTTTAGATATTAAAGTCCACTTCAAATGTTTATCCAAAAAGTTATTTAATCACCCTCATGTCATTTGCTTTGGTCTGTTCCTCACACATATAGCTTTAGAAGACTTTGAATATAGTTTTGGATATAGACTTTGAATAAGTCATAAAAAACATGTTTATGGTGCTTCTGTGTCCATTTTGATGCTTGAAAGCCTCAGTCTTCTTGCACTTTATTTGCATAAAAGACCAGAACAGTCTACAAGTTTGTTTGGTTGAAGAAAAAAAGTGTCAAGCAGTTTTGGAGCAAAATGAGGCTGAGTAAATGGTAGATATTTCATTTGTGGGTGAACTAACTTGAAAAGTTTTGATTTCATTGACCCACATTTTAAAAAGGTGTAACAAACTAATTATAATGGGAACTTTAATATAAGAAAATTAGGTATGTTTACTAATCACCTAATGTCATGATTGTTCAGCGATACGTGAAAACGGAAAACGGATTAAAGTCTATCTTCCTCAGCGTGGGCTACAGACTTCATCAGGTGCAACAACTGATCAAGAAAACTCATGTATCAGCCAGCCATGGAGCACAGTCCAAATGCTTCAACATTAATCAAACATAATTGGTGCTTAAAGACTTAAATTATTTATTATTGTGAGATCTGACAGTGCTGCTCAGAAGCAAATTGGGATCATCTTCCATGACCACTAAGGATTTGGAGATTAAGCCAGAACTAAGTTTATTTCCTCCATACGGCTTTTATCCCTGCAAACGAACCGTTTAAACGGATCACCCGCGACAGATAACCACGTTACTGTAAACGAGAAATGAGGCTGTTCCTCTTAAGATCCTCTTCTCTCCCTCCACCCCCCCTTCACCCTGGTCTAATTGTGCCGTGGATCCCCGTGGGTTTAGATGTTTGACACTGCGAAATGCTCTTAAATCCTCCTCGCTTCTCTCTTCCTTGCGCTGCGCTCCCTATCTAGAGCCAAAAGGATGTATGTCGAATTCGTAAATTTATCACTTTGCAAAACGGTGCATTAAATGAGTACGGACACGCTCTGATTTGAAATGCTGACTTAAGAAAATAAGTTCTGATGTTTCAAAATGAGTTTGGATCATGGCGCCAACCCTCCCCCCCTCGGGCCTCCCCTCACACCCTCCTCTGCCTCTCGTCCTCTCTTTTCGTCTTCCGGCAGCGTATATCTGTAATCTCTTTCTCTGGCTATAGTCAATCTAAAAAGTCCACTGCTTTCACTGTCTCCTCCAGTCCTATACATGCAAACGTCATCCTATCTAATAATTAGTGTTTATATGCAGCTGGATAAACTGAAAATTAAGTAGATTAATTAATTAATCTGGTGCTTTGATGTTATTCTGATGTAAAGAATCCATTATATTATGGCAGACTCAAATATGGTATTACAAGACACCAATGTTCGCAGTTTTACTTTGTATTTAAATCACTAACTGAAGACATAATCCATCTTAATCCATCAAAACTGCTATGTTAACTACTACAAAAACATGCAGTGTTAGTTTTATTTTCAAAGTGTAATCCTCTTGGTCTTATTCCTTTGAGATGACATGAGCCCAATGGCGTTCTGTAGTGTTCTTCAAAAAATCTGATGACCTGCTGACACAAAGAACAAAAATGTAATTCCTATAGGTTTAACTCTATATTGTATATATTGTTCTTAAACAATTTTTTTTTTTTTTTTAGTTCTGTTATCTTAATGTGGCAATAGGAAACTCTCAGTCAACACAAGGCCCAAGGAGAATCAGATTTTATTAAGAAATTATCATTATCTTTTCTTTGTGACAAATCTAAATGTATATTCATCCTATGTGACTACTTATTTTAATTGTTTTTTACTTGGTTTATGTAAACACAGAAAAGCTTGCAATATTTCAAAAAAAAAAAAAAAAAAAAAAAAAACTAATTCATTAGGGTTATTCAAATAACCTAATAAAAAATAAATAACCTATAAAAATTCAAATAACCTATAAAAAACCTAATTCATTCACTTTTGGTTGAGTCTTGTAAAGATTTGTACAGTTCTGTTACTTTTAAGTGTTTTATGTATTTTTGGTCTCAAAAATGGACGTAGCAGTGGTGGTAACGTCACAGTTAACACACTGAGCCAGGTCTGCAAAGCTCACATTTGCTTTCTTTGGCGATATGTGTACTTTCCCTCTGATATGTTCTTTCTTGGATTGCAGATAAAGTTACAGTATAA
The DNA here is from genome assembly GCF_963993115.1 of Abramis brama. Classification (NCBI taxonomy): domain Eukaryota; kingdom Metazoa; phylum Chordata; class Actinopteri; order Cypriniformes; family Leuciscidae; genus Abramis; species Abramis brama. Next base: position 30,402,757 of record NC_139967.1, on the reverse strand, counting down.
ATCATGCTTTCTGAACCTCTCAAGTCCCAACCCTGTGAATAGAAATCTGTATAAAGTGTGAGTGAACTTCTGCCATAGATTCAGCATCCTCAAGAGACATTCAGACAAGACTGTGAAAGGCTTTGATGACAACCAAGACCAAAAAGCCCCCTTTTCCCGGGCCGATTTACACTGAGAACTTTCTCTCTCTCTGAATCTTTGGTCACCACTGCATTCTTTTATCTCTCTGTTCCCTCTATTTGTTTGGACAGTGTATGAGACCTGCTACAGGGCCTAGTCTAGACCCCATAGCCTTGATTGCTTTGTGTGCAAGGTCATGTTGGACACATAATATAGCTTGTCTAGCAAAGCAAGGTCAGAACCAATGGTCTGTATAATAATATAGTATCTAATACACATCACAGTCCCATTAAATCCATACCCTAAACTAAAACGCCACTGCTTGGGACGTGTTGAAATGATGTGCTGAGATTCTGTTGCAGAGCCTCTCCTCTTTCAACAAGTAAACAAGCCATAATTAATTGTACAGTGTGTAAATTTATCCCAGAGGCACGGAGGCCATCTAAACCCTCACCGCAAGGAAAGGTCTTGACAAATAGCCACACAATATTTTTAATTTGGCCTTTTCCTGTAAGGCCCAATAACTCTGTTTTCTGTGTAATGTCTATAAATCCAGACTTTTTTTCTGTCATTTAAGATTATAATAATGTTTCAGTGTCACCAATGTGTTGATGATCCAATATAAAGCATGAGTAACACAACAAGACTTTGAATCATGATGGCCACGGCAGTGACAAAAGTGAGAACGGTGTCATAGATAGATCTAGCAATGTTTACAGTATGTGCTCTCAATATAGATGGTCTTAAAGGGTATTATGGGAGAGCTTTTTAATCTACATGCTGAGACATGCTTATACATGCACTCACCCACTTTCTCTTTGCATGTCTGATTTAATAGCCCCCTCATTTAGTAACCCCCATCAGTGTTGGGGGTAACGCATAACAAGTAACGTAATGTGAGTTTTGTAATCAGATTACTTTTTCAAGTAACAAGTAAAATAATACATTACTTTTCAATTTACAACAAAATATTTGAGTTACTTTTTCAAATAAGTAACGCAAGATATTTTGTTTTCCCATTTATTTACTGACTCCTCTCTTGTCCCCATGTTGAAAGAAATCAGGAGTACTGTGCAGAGAAGTTGTGTGCACTGTGTGAACATGATGGTTATTGTAGTTGTAGACTAAATGCTAGCATGCATTTACTCATCTCACTTGCAAAAAAAAAAAAAAAAAAACTGATTCAGTATTCCTTAAGGTCCTTGCACACTGAGGCCAAAATTTTCGCATGTTAAAAAGTAAATACGACCTCACGTTGTGTCATTCATGTTTACACACTGCCTCCGATACTCTCGTCTAAAAAAAAATTCGGATTGGGTTCAACTGGGACCCAATATTTCCTCTTTCTTTTTCTCTTTTTAAGAAGAGAGGGGACAACAAAATCATCCTCACTGCTTGAAGACTCCATTTTGTATTGTTTTGTGAATTTTTTCGCAACTGATTAATTACGACAAATTTTTAGGATGACGAATACAAAAAACACATACAAAAATTTCGGACTCAGTGTGCAAGGACCTTTAAAATGAATAAAAACAGTCAAATGCAAACTCAGAATATTACGCAAACCTCCAATAAATAAATGTTAAATAATACAAATATACTTTATGTATTTAAGCTCACTTTATTAACCAATGTCTTTGCTGCTAACCTTCGATGATTCAAATCAACCATTCTAATAAGCAAAAAAAGACTTTAGATAGCCTATGTCACATTTGTTTCAGTTTTTAGTTTTTATTGCTGAACTGAAGTAAGAGTGTTAAACTTTTTTTCTCCTGCATCCTATTCCTCTGCAATCCAGGCTTATTCACTTCTGGTGTGAAGGGGCCTTTACATTTGCCAAAAATATAACTATTGTTTGTTTTTTTTGTTATTAAAAAGTAAACAAGTAAGCCAGCCCAGGGGCTCGTTCTTCGTACGTCGCTAACTCAGTTAGCTGGATTTGATTGTTGACGATTTGGCATGATCTTGGATTGTTTGGTTCTTCGAAGCTCATCCTGGACTTGCTGTCATAGCAACAGGAGCACAAGCTTAAACCTGCTCGGGAGCAGGTTTATTTCATGTAAACAGGATTAGATCGCGGCTTTAGCCTATAAGTGGAGCTGATACGGGAAGTCCAGCGCAGCGCGATAGTGCACTTTCCGAGATGTATATTTTTTCTCGTGACTCGTGAGATTGTCGTTTACATTATTAAATTGTTGGAAACGCACATTTATTTTCGACTTGTCGGAGTCTGGCTTTAACTACAGCACAAACTGTTTGCATTGATTGCCCTAAGATTATTTGCGAGTGGCTCTTTCCTTTACACTATTGGAGATGCGGAGAACTTGATGGAAAGTGCTGTCTGTCGTGTCATTCGGAGTTTTCCTGGCGCTTTTAGGTTTAAAAAACAGTTTTAGGTTTTTTGTGGCATTTCCAAGCCACTGAAGACCCAATGTTGTAAAGCAGTTTTTTTTAAAGCAGTTTTTTTTTTTTTAGGCTAGCATAATTTTTTATGAAGATCATGCAATCATGACCATGCCGATTACAGTAGGCTATGTGTCACTCAGGCTTCACTAACGTGATTGGTACCATAGACTATAGGCTAGACCATAGACTGCCATCAAGGCCTCTATGAAGGGGATTATGTGAACAGAAAGGGGGTTCACAATGTAAATGTGCAGCCCAGTTACTATTGGGATTCTTAATATTCCAGATTATTAATATTATATCAAATAAAAAAAAAAGGCAGTTGACTAAAATCTTCCATATCACAAATGTGAAAGCAAAATGGCCAGGATCTGTGCATGACTTAAGAATTTTCAGAGATTCACATTTATGCACATTATTTGAAAGTGGTAAGAAAAGTTCCACAATTAAATATCAAGCTCACTGTATTACATACACTTATGCTGATTCTAACAGAACTGCATTTTTTCATAGGTGATTATGACATGCCTGCAGACAGGTGTTTTATGACCCCATTCCCTGACCCAAACCAGTTACAATGCAGCTCTAGCCAGGACAAGGGCACACAATGAAATGAACTTTGGCTAACTAAAGGGAAGATTTCAGTGTCTGAAAAGTCTGAGGGTTGCACACCTGACAGGGCCTGTGACATTGTTGCATGTGCCATATTACACAACATTGCCAAAAAAAAAAAAAAAACACACTTTTCATTAAATGTTTAATAAAAGACAAATATGCTTAATTCCTTGAGTTTTATTTCAATTGTTCTTTGTAAAGAAAAGCCAGTGGTCAAGTGCCTGCAACAAGAGATATTAGACACATGCCTCATGCAACAAATAAAAAGGAAAAGTTGGCTATACACTGTCCACCTGTAGGCCTATGTCTCCTCTGTCTGTGCAGACTCTTCTGTAGGCCTTTCTGTAGATGTGGAATCCTGCAACTTATATTGCAGCCATAAAGCATACAAGTATAAATTAAGTAAAGTTATTTATGCACTTGCAGGTAGGCTAGTTCCTCCATATGACAGTTATCTGAGAGGGTTTATTCACTGTCCAGTGCAATGGAAACAAATAGACATTACAAAGTCTTATACTTTCTTTCCTTTGGAAAGTTAGAAAATGTCCACTTACTGCACATATTTCAGCCACCACTTTCTTGTGAACAGATACAAGTGTTGGTGTATTATGTAAAAGTGCACAAAAGAGGAAAACACAATGTCATTACAATGAACTACACTCAGGAAAAATGTGATCAATAACTCATGGCAAAATATTTTTACATTAACATAAGTTTATCAGTTTTCACTTTCACAAGTCAAAGCAATTCATCATTACTCATGATTTAACAGTTGAAATGACTATACGGCCTTAATTTAATGCAGCAAAAAATATTTTACAGTGTAGGCTACTAAGATCTTTTCTTTTTTTTCAGCCTTTTTCTTGGTTGCTTTTATAAACAGACAACCATTTATTTAACAGTGCCTTTTATAGAAGAGACTATAATATAACTCAAAATTACCATTATGTAGAATATTTTTGTACTTCACTTTTATTTGTTCCCATGTTCTAGTGTGGTGACTCTGACATTACAATGAACAAAGTAATTATGCAATTATTAAAATACAAATATATAGGCTAATAAGTGATAAAAACATCTAACATGGCCACTTCTAACAGATTTAAATTGTCTGCTACTTTTTGCCAGCCCTCTCTCCTGGCTTTTGCAGACTTTGAGGTGTTCCCTGGCGTTTTGATTAAACATTAAAATTACGAATAAACTTCGACTATCTTGCTCTGCTGAGGAGAAAAACTGAGCGCGCTCTTTGGCCACGCTGAACAGCCAATAGCAGCGTTGCTGATCAATGTTTCTACTATCGATACATATCCCATTTTAAGCCAGCGCATGAACGCGCAGTTATCTCAGATAACTCAATCCAGCGATACTAATCATAAACAACAGGTGTGTTCGAAGAACCCAATTAGCCGGATCATGATTAGCACGATGATATCATCTTGGATGTGTCATTTGATCTCGGATGTAATAAGCAACGTACGAAGAACGGGCCCCAGGTGAGAGAAAAAAAAATTAACTAAACTAAACACAATTAGTTACTTTTTGTGAGTAACACATATTGTAATACATTACTTTTAAAAGTTACTTTCCCCAACACTGGTAGCCATGCATGAGTTAGAAAATAGCCTACTTATTGCAAAGTTAACAAAATTAATCATGTAGCAGTGGTATTGATTGAATACACATAGGAAAATAATATTCCTCTTACACATGCATATACATGGCATAAAAAGTTGTTTTTGATAACATGGACTCTAAAGATTCCAGGAAGATATTTTTGACAGAAAAAGCTTTAAATTTAAATTTCATAGCAAAATATATGAAATTTAAAATATGAAACTTTATAAAAAATAACAATACACATAATACAATACACTGAATCAAAATTCAAACATATAATCGCTGTTCTTCACAAATTGCTCATTGTGACTTCAGACACAATATGATGAAGTGCATTGCATATTATGCATTGCACACATGCAGTTTAAATAAACTCTTTGCTATGTACTTTCTTTTAGTTACATGTCCTATATATTTCAAATTTAGCGAGAAGTAGTGCACCTAAAGTTAAAGCAAGTGAGACCATGTCCTCAAAAACTTGATCAGGTCATCCGGCCTCAGTTCGGCCCTAAATCAGTACAAATGAACTGATTATTTAAGCGTAAAATGCAGTCTGTGCCAGGTGCGTGCTCTCAAAGGTGCGTTAGATGGAGCAAGTCAAGGCGTTAACATAAGGCCGGAGCGTGGATGTAGCAGTGGGGTCTTTGAACCCTCCAGGTGCAGCTGTATGTTGACTGATGGAAACAGGCTTCGGCCTGCGATCGCAAAGCCTCGGATGCACTGAACAGGCTCCGAGAGGAAGAATCGTTACACTTTGTCTTGTTTATCAAAGAATAAGTTACTGAACAATGCATTTTTTTCCAGGAGATAGCTGAGGTCGAGAGTTTGTGTTTCTCTGTGTTTGAGACACTCCAGTGGGGTCTTATTTGGCAGTGGGAGAACACAACTGCAGCTTTCGTGAACATCCGCAGGCAAGTTCGCACTGTGTTTTCCTCTGTGTGTAGTTGCAAAAACCTTCTTTCTTTGAGCAAAGAGTGTGTGTCAGTAGGTTTACACACATGTGCGAATCCCACTGGGCCTTTAGTCTACGTCGAGCTCCATTTTATCCCCTGTTGTTTTGTTATTCAAAAGCTGCTGTCCTTGTATCCATCTATGTGCCCACATACTCATTAAAAACAAATATGTCCTCATTAGCGACAAGGCATAGATTACACATGTACACATCAGTCTGCCGAGCGCATTCGTGCAAACATAACAGCCCTCCTGTCATGGATCTCAAAGATGTTTTTCATTTTGCTTGTTTTATATCTCACACGACAGCATGATGAACGCATTAGCACGTAGTTATAGAAATGCTATACCTCTCATCATTTTCACCCTATTTCCTTTCACAGAAGTCGCAGGAAATATAATCAGTGCAGGTTGTAGAACTCAAGTGGAACCGTGGAAATGGCAGCATAGCTAGAGGGTTCTGTCGGGTCAGCAGGGATGGGGAAGAGTGTAAGGCAAAAGGAGGTGAATGAAAAACAGAAGTAAAGCGAGTCTCCTCAGCTTTTGCCCTCTCTTTACACTTTCCCTCCTCCAGATCCATCCGTACCCAGCAGCACACCGCTACTCTTTCTGGGGGGGAATTGAAGAGAGCAAGGAGCAATCGTTCCGTGCGCTCTGCACTTATTGCCTTGGGCCGTGATGCGATATCCTCCTCAACCTCTGTGAAGCTTCCAGTGTCTCCTCCTGCAGATGTCCAGGAACATCTAAGCTCAAAGCGCAATAAGGTTTTCAAGGCCTTGTGTGGCATGGGATACGTTAGCGACGCAATGCTCGACACATAGATAAAATGAGGAGAGTGGTGGAAGAAGCTGCAGTTGATTTGAGGGTCACCATGCTGTGTAAAGGACACAGGTTGAGATCAAGGCATGGGCTGTAATTAGTGAGCCGAAGCTCTGAATACGAGCCCGACTGTGCAGTGTGGGGAAGCAACATGTTAATTGCTACCTTTATCAATGCACGAAAATACAGCAGGAAGCGTTCATTCAAACCTTATGAAGGTGCAGAGATGGAAAAACTTTGACATGAAGACAATAATGGACAAACTGTGTTTTGGTGATATTGTTGTCATGCTTTGAATGGATGGCAAGGGGGGATTAAACAATTGCCACATGTCCTGATGCAATACTGTATCATGCATGTTGAGATGATTAATTAGCTCATTTGATCTGAACTCTGAAATGGAATCCATGCTAACTTTACGTGAAAACTGAATTTGGTATCGATTCAGTTTGTAAATATTTCAGCAGTCTTGTATTTCTGTAATATATATAACAATATGTTATCACTGGTTGGTTTTACATGCACATTTTGGGGGTAAAGCAAAACACAATCAGTGCATGTAGATTTTTGTACCATTCAAAAATGTAGGGTCAGATAGAGTTTTTTTTTTTTTTTTTGAGATGAATAGTTTTATTCAGTATTTAGGATTAAATTGATAAACACGGACAGTATGCATTAATCAAGTTACTAATAAAATACTAATAAAATAAAATAAAGACTAATACTGTTAAAAATAAAATAAATAAATGTTGTTCTTCTTAACTTTCTATTCATCAACGAATCCTGAAAACAATAGTTTACAGATCACAGTTTACACACACACACAAAACAAAAAACTGTTTAACAATGATAATAAGAAGAAATGTTTCTCAAGCACCAAATCAGCAAAATCATTAGAATGATTTCTGAAGGATCATGTGACATTGAAGACTGGAGTAAAAATTAAAAACACATTTATTTTGATTTGTAGTAACATTTCACAATAATTCTGCTTGTACTGCATTTACCAAATAAATGCAGCCTTGGTGAGCATAAGAGGTATCTTTCAAAAACATTATAAAAAATATATCTGGATTTTATTGTTTGTACAAATGTGCATGTCCTTAAATGTATTATTCAATATCAGCTGACTCCCTTTTTACATGTATTATTGACTTCAGGCTTCAATGTCCTGTTTTGCTAACACAAGATACACACTTGCTTGTGCTATCTGAAGACATCTGACTGTGTGACAAGCTGGTGTACTCGTTTTTATATGTATTTCATTTTAACAACGGTCTCTCGTGGGCCCTCCAGACTTGAAATACTTGGCCATGGCCAATGGCATGCCTTCGAGCGACATACTACACTCACTCAACCTCAAGGCTGGTGAAACCCTCTGCAGAGATGTCAGTCATTGATACCTCTAGCGTGGACATGGTCAGGGGACAGGAATATCATGTCTGGGCTGAAACTGACTTGCCCCTGGAGACTCTAGACTGGTTGTTTTGTCTTGGGAAGTGGCGCTCACTGCTATGATGGAAGCCAGTCGGTTTGTTGACATGGTGGTATGGAATGTTACACCTTGTCACGTTGCTCCAGTAGACAAAATGTCTTTCAGTGACTATGTAAAGAGATGCCTCAGGATTTTCTTTGTCAAAGACACATCAGAGAAGGTTGTACAAAAGATGTTTTTAGAGCTCTCTAGAGAACGAATTCCTTGGGTCTGTTCTGGTCGTCTCGCGCTATATAAAGGCAGAGTAGAGCAAGCATGTAGCACTTGTCTAAACTGCTGCGATTTTTAATTCAGCAAACTTTCAAACACTATAACAAGCTGGCAAAAACTGTAAACAGCCCACTTACCATTAGGTAATTGAAAAGAAAAAAATAAGACTCCGTTTCCCCTCTGTGCCACCCTCTCTCCCTTTTTTGACATTTATCTTTAGTTAGAAAAGGCGAGCATGTAAATTGCCAGAGACAAGTGTTTGCAGGATTATCTTTACATACTCTGAGATTAGTGGAGGATGTTGCGCCATGGTTGTCGGGATAAATTAAAATGAATAAAACAAAGGGCTAATGAGTACGGTGGATATCTTAAATACCTTCTGCACCTAGGTTAACTGGGTTTGAAGTCCTTTTGAATGTTGTTTTGCTCTACTTAAGATTTCAGCCGGCTTTGAACTGGCTTAGAGGGAAAACATTTGAACATCTTCATAAAATATAATATAATATAATATAATATAATATAATATAATATAATATAATATAATATAATATAATATAATATAATATAATATAATATAATATAATATAATATAATATAATATAATATAATATAATATAATATAATATAATATTAAGCAGGCAATTTTTTATCACCAATTAATACCTACATTCCAAAATATTGTAGATGAATAAAACAGCTTAATTGCTATCCTCCTGGAAAACACACACAACAAAATTACTGATAATTATTGCAATTGCTTGACTCAAATTAATCAAGAAAACTAAATTCTATTTAGTTTATCGAGTGCTAATACAATGTATGTTTTGAATGATACTTGTTTTTATACAGTTTCTCAAATTAATTACATGTATCATTAAAAGCAACACATTTGCAGTTTAATTTTGGTGCTTTGGCAGAATTAATAAGCAGAATTAATTTGAATCAATAACTACACTCTAGCTTATCTGTGGCAAAGAAGTGCCAAACTAATGCTTTTTGTTCTTATATCAGTTGTTTTATAATTGCACTTTATCATGTGTAATGGTATTTCATTTGTTTATTAAATACCATTACACCATTATACCATTTATTAAAGGAGTAATGGACCTTTAACGGTTAGACAATATTTCAGTTATTTGCTATATGTGCATAATTCTTTACAAGAACTATTATCTAATGCACATTTTCAATACAATTCAGATAAATGTCTATTAAAAACGGTGAATCTCAGCTGTAGAGAACTAAATCAAAATAGCTGCACAAGAGCATATATTAGATTGATTTGGAAACTCTTAAAATAACTCTTGTGACCAGAATATCTCTCTCTCTGAGTCTTGCAGACACAGTGAGGAATCTGATGAGGTAGTGTTGCATTTTTGTTTGTGGGTCTGTTGCAAGTGCCGTTCTGGAAATCTCTCGGCACCAAGATATATAAATATGCCTTAATATCATAAATGATTTGCTCAAATAAATTTTTTTTTTTCCTACAAAAATAACCATCCAGTGTAAAGTATTCTGTTTGTATGCACATGGCCTTCTCACAGCAACAGTAAATTGACTGATTTGTTGAAAGGTGTCCATGAGCATGACAAATTCTGCCGTGCTTGATAGTGTTGTTCATTATCAAGTGAGGAACACTTCATTATTGCATCGTGCCGCTATGTGAGCCAACCATAATAAACAAGACAGGTTCTTCTGAATGATGCCATTATATAATACTTTTTAACATGCATGCAGACTTTTGAATGTGCATTTTTAATAAGAGCCTCAAGTTATTTGTCATTTGCAAATTTGTCTGACAACCTGCCATTGTTTAATGAATCTCAAGATCAGATTCCGAACAGGTGGTGTAAAACATACTATGCCACTAATATTTTAAACCCAAAAAGCCGGGGACTGAGATGAACATCAGTACGGATCTCGGCACTATTTATTACCCCATTATAAGTGTGCCCTGGAAGAGTGACGTTAAGTATAACACAAAGTGTTGGCTTAAAGGATGTCTAACAGATGGCTTACAAAACCCAGGATGTTTTTGAAGGGAAAGACCTCAGCTTACATTATTAAGCTGTCACATCTGCACATAGCAAATATGCTGGCAGGGATAAAATCAAATGAACAGAGTAGTAGCAGCAAGAGCGCGGTACGAAATAAGGAAAAAAAGACCCGGACAAATCTCTCTCTTGCTAAGTTAATACGGAGGTCAGCATTGCGCTTGCCAAAGCAAGACGATATGAACCTTGCATGCGTGGAGTTCATCCCTCGTTCCTTACCCATCAATGTAGCAGCTCATTTAACCCTTCATTAGACCTGCAGAGAAGCGACCTCAGCCGATGTCATCAAACTCGGGTTCATCTCGCATGGCCTGGCAGCCTATCGTGCGCAGAGCTGATGGCTTGGAACAGGTATTTGGGACGAAACTGAAAGCAGATGTTTCGCTTTAAGTCCTCTCTTAGATGTCTAATGAATCCGAAAGTTAAGGCCTGTTGATCCAGAGCTGTTTGATTTGCCAGTGGAAATGGGGCATCACATTCATAACGAGCAGCATTACCTAATCACAATAAGGCAGCGTGGGCTGTGGGGGAGTGGTGGACTGGGGGGAGTTGGGCTAGGAAATGAGTGCTTCTAATGCCTCCTGAATGTTGCGAGTGAATCATTGGTGCTGAGTACACACTGCAGAGTCCAATTGATGTCTCATTTCCTTTATCCTACAGGGATGCGGAGAGCACTTCAAACTTGCAATCAGGGAGACCTTAGAGAAAATCACTGAGACCTACAGAGACCTTTGAACGGTCATGCAACTGAGTGTGCGTTATGCAAGATTTGAGAGACTGTGATGGTAAATGTGTGTGTTTGAATGTACTTGGGAGTAGGATACATGTTGACATGCAATACTAGGTGTTTTCAAATGTGCATCTACATGGATGGCATCATATTTCAGTTTTAAATACTTTGCTGTGTGGTATCTAATAATTAATTATTTAATTATGCCACAATGCTGGGAACTGGAGTCCTGCATCCAGCCAGAGTTGTTAACTAAAATTAAAGTTATTAAAATTCGCTTTTGTTAATTGAAATAAAGTTGAAATAAAATGTAAATATTAGATGAACAACTTAAAGCTAAACAAAAATTTGAAATGTTGCCTCGGCAACTAACTGAAATAAAAAAGAAAATTATAAGTTTTAGGATATAATATTACTAAAACTAAAATAAATTATCAAATTAACAAATAATTAAAGCTAAATAGAAAAAAAAAAAAATACAATACAAAAAAACAATACAAATGATAAAGGCATATAATAAAAATTTTAAATTAAAATGAACTGAAAATATAAAAATAAAATATAAATCAAGTTATAATAATAAATACCATAATTGTATATAAATAATACTAAAATAGCACTGCACTCTAAGGCTATTTGTGCACTTATTTTTTTGTTTACTTAATTGTACAGCCTTACATTGGGCTGTCTAAATGAGCAAGTATAGCCTCATAAAGGATAAGAGAATAACATTTCCCAATCAGTGTTGGGGAAAGTTACTTCTGTAAGTAATGCGATACAATATTGCATTACTTCCTAAAAAAGTAACTAATTAACTTTTAATGGAAAGTAATGCCTTATGTTACTTTTGCGTTACTTTTTCTTACCTGGGCTGTGCTTGCTTGCTGTGCTGCCATTCTGGATTGGGTAGAAGAAAATTCACCACTTTTACTGAAAAGCGTCTCACTGCAGCCTGTGGTGGACATCCAACTCGGCTCACGTCCAAGTGGGTAACACTTTAGAATACTGTTCCTTCATTAATGAATAACTACACATGAACAAATGAGTAATGCACTATTAACATTGTAGTAACTACTATTAACTAACAAGAAACTCTGATTAACGAATTAGTAAGTCATAGCGTTCAGTCGAATGTGGTAGTTCACTATTAGCTAATCAGTAACTACTATTTTTCATACCTCACTGAAGACTACTAAGAACTACTATATACAGGTTCATAATTAATATTAATAATGCATAATATATAATAAGGTAATGGTAACTCATTAGTAATTAATCAAGTGTTACTACATCCTTTTAAAGGAACTACTAATAATTTGGATCAGTATTCTAAAGTGAAAAACATGATAAATACTATAGTGACTGAAGTCATTGTAAGCTTTTAAGGCTTTTGTAAGGTTTTGGATAGTAATGACTCAAGTGTTACTACATCTTTCTAAAGGAACTACTAATTATTTGGATCAGTATTCTAAAGTGAAGATTATGGGAACACACTAGTAATGACTAAAGTGTTACCAAATACATTGGAAGGAATTACTATTCAAAAGCTTACAAAAAACTCAAAAGCTTACAATGACTTCAGTCAATATTAGGTAGTTATCATGTTTTTCACTTTAGAATACTGATCCAAATAATTAGTAGTTCCTTTTGAATGATGTAGTAATACTTGAGTCATTACTAGTGGGTTACCATTACATTTTATTATAAATTATGCATTATTCATGTTAATTATGAACCTGTAGATAGTAGTTCTCTGGGAGGTATGAAAAAAATAGTAGTTATTGATTAGCTAATAATGAACTACTACATTCATCTGAGCGCTATTACTTACTAATTTGTTAATCAGAGTTTCTAGTTAGTTAATAGTAGTTACTAGAATGTTAATAATGCGTTACTTGTTTGTTCCTGTGTAATTATTCATTAATGAAGGAACAGTATTCTAAAGTGTTACCTCCAAGGGTGACGTCAGAAGCCCATGTCCAAATATGCCCATGTCCAAATATGTCACAGTCTCATGTCTCATGTAAGTCTCAAACTTTTTTCGTCACGCCCCCCTTTGAACCTTTAATTAATTAAATTAATTAATTAATTCATATCAGAATTTAATTTGTAATTTAAATAGACAAAAACATTTAAATATTTCAGTGATGCTTTGGATGAACAATATATAAAACCGCCAATATATAACTGCTTTTGACAGCGCCTCACCTACGAGCTCAGCCTCTTGTTCGTCTTCTTACCGGAACACGCACAGCAGCAGAGTTGCTTGCAGAGTTGCGTTCACAATAGCAGCTTGTGATTCGGTCCGCTGAAGAAGGGCTTTTCTATGGCAAGCAACTTCTATGTTGTACTTGTTCCAACGGTGACAAGTCAACGGTCTGAAGAAAAACGATTTAGTGTAATTGCCATTCAATGGCGCTTTATTAAAGGGATACTTCAGGATTTAGCATTAAGCTTTGTATTAGTAGAAACCCTGTAGTATTTTCGAATTACCATGCTTTCCACCCTCATATCCCCCTGAGACAAGAGATTTATGTATTTTTTGTCTGGAAAAAATCCTCCGATGACGCAAAAATCGTCATTTTGCGTCATCGGAGGATTTTCTGGCCAGAGGCTAAAGACTACAGCCAGTAGATGGCGTTGTTCCGCATGTTTACAGCCCGCCCATAGAGGGTGGGATCTCACTCACAGAATGTACACAGTGTCAGCCGTCTTTCTTTGGAAGCTAAGCTATCAGGCTCTTGTTCTGTGGAGAAAGCTGAATAGTAGGAGAAAGCTGAGTAAGTAGGGGTTACCATCCTCCTTTCCCGGACTTGTCCGGCGGGCGAGATCGTTCAAAATGTACGGGATTCAACTTTTGCGTTCTGCGGTCGCCATTCATTGTTTACATGCACACCTTTTGTTTCAATCTAACTGAATTCATTCCGATTGGTGAATCTGAATGTAGTGTTTACATGAACGCTAAACAAGTGATCGGTTGATGTGCGTTTTACCATTGCTAAGAAAATTCCTGCTCCTCCGTGAGAGATGCAAGACCCGGCGCGTCTCAGTAATGACGCCACCGGCCTCGCGCCGTTCTCCCGCGGCCGTCAGCCTCGTCCCGCTCGCCACAGAAAACATGATGAAAGAATGGCGACTGTAGAACGCAAAAGCCGAATCCCGGACATTTTGGGCGATCTCTATATCCCTGGCAAACTCATCACGTAGGCTAGCCTTGTTGTTTTCAACTGCGCACTCTTACCGGTAGGCGTGGCCTCCTAAGGCAGCGAAGCAAGTGCATTCTGGGAGTTGTTGTCTTTCATCCACATAAGCCAAAAATACATTTTCTGGCTTTTCTCAGTCTAGAAAGCTCCAAATTCAAAAATTTCTTCACATTTCTTCTACTTAAATGACCTATTTTAAATACACATTCATCTTCCCAGAGGTGAAGTATCCCTTTAAGGCAGATCGCTAACCGCTAATCATGCACTTGAACACAGTTGCAACGGCTGTTTTTATTTTTTTGCTGATCTCCCGTACTCCCATACTGAAAACCAATAAAAAACCCTTTCAATCGGAAACCTACATACAACAAATCAGGTTTCCAGGGCGGAACGGGGATGGGGAGTCACAAGGTGACATATTGGATGTGAGCTTGGCTTCTGACGTCACACTTGGATTTGGGCGGGGTTGGATGCCCTATACTTGCTTTTACTTCAGCAATTAAAAAAATAAATAAACAACAGTTAAACTTTTTTTTATTATTATTAGTATGGTTCAATTGGATTGCCGAAGGTCAGCAACAAAGACATTGGATAATAAAATGAGATTACATGCATGTGTAACATGTGACCTAGTTCCCCTTCAGTCGCTCACGTTCGACGTAGTCGACGTGTCGACTGATTGGGATCACGCTTAGGGAGCCTGTCATCTTCGAGTATTGATAAAAAGCCATGTGAGCTTTGCATCCACGCTCCGCCCCGCAGCGTGGGTATAAATACGGAAGTGGATGCACGCACCACTTGTCTTTCGCTTTGGAGCAGATTGGTCTTCATGACGGTGTCTCTGAAGAGTGTTGATTCATCCAACGAGCGAGTGTGTCGGTGCTTCTTCTGGAAGTCTCTCCCGGTGCTGGTGGTTCTACAGCGCGAGTGCAGTGGTGGTCACAAGCCTTCTGAGCACTCAACTGCTGTTTTAACAGCATTCCTTTTTGTGTTTGTTTGTCTGAGGGCAAAGTGACTGCTTCACTGGTACAGGCTGCACCATCCCTGTCAGTGTTGCCGTGATCATTCCCCTATGTTTTTTTATTTCCTGAAAGAGCAACACGGGTGCGTTTGCTTCTTTTTCAAGATGTCATTCCACCCGTGCGTTTCTGGATGCGGTCGTTCCCTGTCCCCCTCTGACGGTCACATTAGTTGCATCACGTGTTTGGGATTACAGCATGCTGAAGCAGCTTTTGTGGATAGTTCATTTTCTCATTGCGAGAACATGACTATCGCGGTGTTGAGATCAAGACTCGCCTTCATTCGCGAAGGTGGAGTCGCCATTACCACGCTCCACCCTAGGGTGCCGTGTGGGATGGGTAATCAGAGGATCATAGTGATGGCTTCCCTGCCCGGTAACCAATCCCTGTGGGCCCCTCACTCCTCTATCACACCGCAGCCGGTGGAGCCTCCTGTTGAGTGCGCTGGTCCCTCTGTAATGGACCGAACTTATGCTCCTCTCGACAGCCCTCCCTGACCCATTCCTCTGAGACATTCTCTGGGACGGGACACCGTTGGCACCCGCGTCCAGACCTCTGGAAACTCCATGTCTGGTCCCGAAAGGACGGGACGCAGAGGTTCTAGGTGATCTACCACAAACAGGTCGTAGATACCATCACTTCTGCGAGAGCACCCTCTACGAGGCTTGCTTACGCCCTGAAGTGGAACCTATTCGTTGAATGGTGTTCTTTTCTTCCGAGAAGACCCAAAAAGTGTTCGATTACTCCGTGCTTTCTTTCCTGCAAGATGGGTTGGAGCGAGGGCTGTCTCTCTACACCCTCAAAGTGTATGTTGCTGTATTTGCGCACATCATGATGCAGTGGATGGAAATCCATGGGAAAGCACGACTTCATCGTCAGGTTCCTGAGGGGAGCGAGGAGACTGAATTTGCCTCGCGCCCCCTCTATACCCTCTTGGGACTTATCTCTAGTGCTGCAGAGACCTCCCTTTGAGCCCTGCAGGCAGCTGAGTTAAAAGTCCTGTCTTTAAAAACAGTTATCCTGCTTGCTTGGCCTCTATCAAGAGGGTAGGGGACTTGCACGCATTTTCGGACGACGAATCAGGATGTGACGAATCTGGTGCCCTTCGGCAACAGATGTGGCGGAGCGTCCGATGCCAGGCCTAGCACTCGTATGCACTGGTGGAACCTGTGCTAGGCTGGGCCCATATGTTGTGATCCCTACGGTGATCCATATGTCTATTCTTCCACTGTACGGCTTTCTGTGGCCCGTGTCTTTCCCTTGGCAGAGCCCCTCTGCCGTCACTGACCGGTGTGTCTCCCCCGTTATAGGCTGGAGCCACCTCAGTGACATCCCATATGTTGTACTGCCCGGTAACGCCCAGTCCATATGTGTATCCTCCACATGTATACCTCCCTACGGGCAGGATGTGGCTTCCTCAGCGTATTCCTTTCCAACGAAAGGGCACGCTTTCCCAGTGTTAACAAGTCTTACAGAGTGGGTTTTGCCGAACAGCAGTGACTTCCCTGGCCTAAGCCCTGTCCTATCTCCGCCTCAATAATGCGGTCGGATCAGGAGGCTTTTGTCTAGGCAATGGAAGGTACCACCATTAGTGGCATTTTAATAGGGATCCCAATCAGTCGAGATGTCGACTATGTCGAACGTGAGCGACTGAAGGGGGGCGTCTCAGTTATGTATGTAACCCTCGTTCCCTGACGTAGTCCCGTCACCACTATTGCTGGACCACTGCTGACTCCGGGCTCCGCTCTGCTCCTCAGTGAAAAATCAGTGGTGCGTGCATCCACTTCGGTATTTATACCTGCACTGCAGGGCGGAGCGTGGATGCAAAGCTTGCACGCCAATGTGTGCATTGGCTTGTTTTATCAATACTCGAAGAAGACAGGCTCCCTAAGCGTGATCCCAGTCAGTCGACACGTCGACTACGTCTCCGTTCCCTCCTTAAGGGAACGAGGGTTACATACATAACCGAGACGTTTTCATTCATTCATTTCATTCACCTGTGTCCTGTTAATTTACTGAATAAA
Organism: Abramis brama; assembly: GCF_963993115.1. NCBI lineage: Eukaryota > Metazoa > Chordata > Actinopteri > Cypriniformes > Leuciscidae > Abramis > Abramis brama. The sequence continues at coordinate 30,385,494 of NC_139967.1, read as the reverse complement.
TTCCTTTGTTGGCTCTGTGTATTTAGACCCTGTGTTCTCCCTCAGTCTTCGTCCGTTCTCTGTAATATATATATATATATATATATATATATATTTTTTTTTTTTTTTTTTCTGGTTCCTGAGTGTTTATGATTAGAGTCTGTTTCCTAGATTATTCCTCGTCGTGTAATTTACTATTATACCATGTTACGTAACAGCATGAAGTGTAAATGTATTGTTTAACTTAATTATTGCTGGTTTGTGTAATATTCTAAGTGAGATGAGTAAATGCATATTGACATTTAGTCTAGAACTACAATAAGCATCATGTTCACACAGCGCACACAATGCTTCTGTGCCTTACTCCCGATTTCTCTCAACATGGGGAGGTGTCAGTCAATAAATGGGAAAACAAAGTAATTATTTGAAAAAGTATCTCAGATATTTTGTTGTAAACTTAAAAGTAATGCATTATGCATTACATTGAAAAAAAGTAATCTGATTATGTAACTTGCATTACTTGTAATATGTTACCCCCAACACTGTTCCTAATATTCATGAATTTGAAAATAGGCACACACTATTTCAATTTGGTCCCCTCACTGTCTGTAAATTTCTATCCATGTCAATTTTGCCCACAGTTTCAAGTATATATACTGTATATACAGTATATACACCCGGGTTTGAATCCTGCTCGGAGCAGGTTGAGTGGGAACGGTTACATTTGGTGCTGTGACCCAGATCGGAGTGAGGTTTAGGGGGGTAAGTGTAGCTGAGACAAGCTAGTAAGAGCTGTGCATATAAACTCCCCTGGCCTCATGAGGCACACTAGCGACTAACACTATAGGCTGCGGTCTTTAGTGTCCTTGTTAGTGTACCTGCCTCCCATGCCGGAAACGGCGATTCGAATCCCACTCAGAGTGGTGTGAGTAGAAACGGAGGGGTGAGCATCTTTTTCCCACATTTTATTTATGTCAAAAGGTCTTCATTATTCATTTGCATTGGTAGAAGCATAATCTACCAATTATAATCCTTTTTCATAATCCTCTTTGCTGAATTGTCACTAAATAATATTTTTGCTGAAGCCTTTTGGGCAGAATATATAAACTATTGCTCTTTGTTGTTCAAAGTGTGTCATGAACTTCACTCGAACCTGTTCACCAGGCCTTTCAGGTCATTGTCTCATCATATTCTCAGAACAGTAGCCAACCCTCGAAACATGAGTTTGTAGCTATTTGTGCTCTTTTTGGTAGCGAAGTGGTGGGACACTTTAACCTAATAGACCTTAATGCTTATGGCTCTCAGAGGCAGTAATTGCACCCCATATCTGTCTGCCCTGACCTCTCTCACCACTGCTGTGCTTTGACAAGAGCAGCTCTTTCAGCTAAGCAAGTGGACTCATTGCCACCAGAATAGAGATGTGATGATGTCTTTTGCAGTGTTTTAATATTTTCCTTTCTTTGTTCTATTTTATGTGAATGATGTATTGGAGAGGATTTGTATACTTAAAAAGGTAATTAAACATGTCTTTAACATATTTCTTTTCAAACTTGAATATAACAAATTGTGACAGTCCAATGTCATTTTCTATTTGTAATTTTTTTTTATTCTTAAGAAAACCACTGGTCTTTTCTTCTATAGCCATGGCAACATGAGAGCATACCATGCTATTTAGAAAAAAGAAAAAAAAACACTGGAATTTTAATATACGCAAAGTGATAATAAACAGACACATAATCATCATTATAATTCATCAGTTTCGACAAATTAAAGGGGCAGCCACATAGCCATGACCTTTGACATGTCTTACACCTCTGAGCTTTCATCCTGATGGCTTCATTTGTCACTCTGCACTACCACTAAAACAGCATCACGCCAGCTATGGTGAGATTAGAAAATTACACAAATGGAAGGGTGGAAAGGTATAATTGAAAATGGCAAATGGTTGAATGGGGAAGACATTTAAAATGAGTGCTCTGTGCTGTTAGGCTGGCAGGATGTTGGGAAGCCTTGGAGGGGCATGCTAAAGAATCACTACACTTTGTGACAGGGCTCCAGGACAGCGCCCGTTGGAGAAAGCTGGCACGTCGTGCCCAGACAAACAAGAGTAGAGTTTAATCACGGAGATTACTGCAGTGCCGCTGCTGCCATGACAGGGACTAATTGAGGAAATACAAGACACCTTCTAATGAACATCTAATTAAAGCCACACAATGTCCCAAGAATCATCTTGAGGAACGTACTAGGGAAAATAAGACATGGCATGGTGCCTTCCAGAGCGTAAGTGGTACTTAAGCCGCTTTGTCTTTGTGGCTTGTTTCCTGAAAGCATTGTTATGCATTACTTAAATACATTTGGAGGTTTGAGAAAGAGTGATAACTGTCAGCCAGCAACACCTCCCATTTAAGTATGGAAATTATTATCATGAGCAGTAGCGATCCAAAACTTGAAGTTTAGAAATTTGTGTTTTTAGAGTTTAAGAAAAAAAACAAAAAAAACAAACAAACATCCAATGTCACTGTTCCGTAATGAAATAACATGCAGTATAATTTATATAATATACATGGCCTGACCACATGTATTTTTGCAAAAGAATGGCCAACGTTCGATGCTGAAATCCCCTGATTACTAAGCTGTCTCCTGAAGGACCTCCTGAGGATAGTGTCCTCATGTTGGCCTCTTCTTTAACATTATTGTCTGACATGCATTCAATTTAACCAGGGTGCCAAGTTGGATGCCAAGAATGTAACCTTAAATGGTACCATAATTTGGACCACTGCTGGTCCCATTATATTTAGATTTGCAGAAGTCTTGGAGTTGCATCAGAAAATGACCCTTAGCAACCAAGGCATGTAACAACATTATTATCTGCATTCTAACAAGCCGGAGACTTTTTGGAGTGCCTTTTGACATTGCCATTCAATTCTGTCTTGTATAGGAGACATAACGAAGCCCACTCTGAGGACGTATGCCAAGGATGAGACACATTTTCGAGCTGTCACTTTGCTGGTCATTTCACCCTAATTGGGACATCACCGACCTGCTTTCCCTGAAAATATGTCATGGTTTGCCCTTGTAATTAAGCTGTACCTGTCAAAAGCTGTAATATCACACCAAACAACTCAACTTTTGCTTATTTTACTAGCATAAAGCAGAATTTCTATGAATTGTGACCTTAGAAATAGTGCTCGTAATATAACACTATTTTTCAACACCATTTGAAACCATGTCTTTGTTTTATTGTTTTATTGTTTGTTTGTTTTTTGCACCCATTCACTCCTTGGAATATCAGTATACAAATTTAAGTCTATTGCCAAGTTTAATCTTAATCTTAATTTTTTAATTTTCATTCATACTCAAATAAACTGTTGCTGAATGCCACTAAATGTTGGGCTTTCTTTTTTATTTTCCTGAAATGCTTTCCAAGAAAGTTGGGGTAATTGGGGTAATTAGGCAAAAATCAGTAATCTAATTATATATGATGGTAATTATACACTATATGTAATTTCCTTGCAATTTTGATGTTTGTGGATGTTCTTTATTGTGCCCTTCTGATGTCTGGGATAACATTATAGCATGACAATCCTCTGGGTTGTTGTATCATGCGTTGGATGCTAAATAGGCTCATTCACTCTTTTTTTCTTTTTCCTCTGATTTTTTTTAATCCAAGTACATCTTTAATATGAAGAACGTCATTGAGGTTGTCTGAGAGTGTTTGGAGCCAACAACAGGGACAAATTGGCAAATTACTTATCCAAACTTTAAAATATGCTAAGTATACTTACCATCACAAATTGCACCCAAAATCATATCCATTTGGGGCTATTGTTTTGTCTACATGATTACAAGAACTAAATTTGTGTAAAAGAAGGGATCTGGACTTTGTAAAGGTTTTCCTTGGCTTTCACCCCAAACAATCTGCCACCAAGACTTAGTCAGGGACAAAGACATGGCAATAGAAACATACCCTCAGGTTAAAACCCATTTTTTACGGATGTTTTAAGTGGCAATCGTTAAAATTCAAAGCATGGACATTAATTGAAGAACTCTTGAAAAATCAAGCCCAATTTACCCACAGGAGCTTTAGTGAATGGGATTCGTGTTATCAAATAGTTTGCCAATTTTACTCTTTACTTAGCTGCTAATATGTTTGACAAGTCCTTCAAATCAGTGATACTGAGAAGGCTGTTTGATTGGACTAGTTGTCACTTTAAAAGGGATGCCTGAGGCTGGTGATTGACTCACTCTAGATGGAATGAGAGAGCTTTGTGAGGGATGCTGCTCTGGAAGTGTCCGTTGGATTAAGAGCTATTATGGGAACATCTATTATGACACCTAAATCATCAGCTGCAAGGCACAGCCAAATGCACCATGAAACGGACCTGAGAAGACCTCGCTCCTCACACTCCATCTGTGCTGCTTGTCACATGCTTTTCAGCGAGTGGAGGCAGAGCTGCTAAGAAAGAACGGGCTGGAGAGAAACAGAGGGATGTACATATGTAAGCGCTCAATCTGTATATGTGGCGCCCAACGTAGGGCACATGAAAGGGTCTCATTGAGCTGCTCGCTTTGGGTGAGATGTGTTTGCTTCCTCCAAACACACTTGGGGTCTTTCCGTCACCTTCCTCAAAAGTAGTTTTGTTCTGTTTCGTTGCGTTTCATTTTTTGTTATGAAAACAAACTGAGATGTTCTTTATTTGACATGAACAATCTATGTCAAAGTCCCATTATGGGAGCTGACTTATTAAATTTAGTCTTTAGAATAAATCCTGGATTATGATGAAACCGATATACAGTACCGAGATAACTTGGATGAAAGGGCCGTGCAGGGTCTTGCCCCACTTGCTCTTACCTTGAGGTGAGTTCCTTCCATCTAATTAGAAGATAAAAGCTGCCACTTTCACAGTGCTCAGGGCATGCTCGGAGAAACTCTGAGACTGAGTGAAGGAGACAGAGAATGAGTGGGGTTGAGTGCGCTCTCAGGTTGCCATGGACACCTGCCAGAGCGTTCAGGTTCGAGATCTTAAGCACTTAGGAGATTGATATGTGAAGATCTATGGCATTTTCAAATGAAGTGAATTGAAAACAGGCTGTATGTTCATGTGCTTTTTTTAAAAATCAGATAATGACAGTGTGTAGATTTTCATTTTTTCATTATAAAAAAATAAATCAAAATAAAAAAACATAAATTGTATAGTAAGGTAAATAAATAATATATACAGCAATACAAAAAAAAACAGAGTTCAATTCACCCTTCGCCAGGAGTTTGACTGACAGGGGTTCTGACCAATCATAATCCGCCATACGCAGAATCTGCCATTTTGTCCGACAGTCAGGAGAGTTAGTAGATTATCGCTGGTGGACTTGAACTTGAAAAACGGTGTGTACTGACGTCTTTCCACGGTTGAAACAACATTCCTTCTGATGTTCATTTATGTTTATTTGATACTATAAATTAACTAGAAGGAAGAGATGATCGGTTCACAAGCAGCTTTAACTGACGTGCTACAGCGATCTGTCATTGCACATTAAAGAGCCACAAAACTAGACTGAGTAAACCCAGCCCGATATGCAGACGATTTGATTTCGCCCTGCAGCTCAGGCTGGAAACCTGTAAATTTTTCTATTCTGCTTCCGTTACAAATCTGCGGGGACCAATCACAAACTGGCTTATCCACCTGGCGCGCTGTTGGCTCTCGCACGACCGCCAATCCAATTAATTCTATCCTCTCGATGATGCTCAATGGCAAACAAATTGCTCGAGTGGGTGTAAATACCACTCACTTTCATGTTTTTTTTTAAAAATTCACTCGATGCCATTGCTGCTTCTGCAAACCGCTGAGCAATGCTACAAACCAACACGTTTGTTGACACGTTTCCTGCCTGGAGTTTTTGTGTCACTCAAAGTACGTCACCCGGATCATTGGTCTGATTGGTTGAAGGACTATCCATTTGCGTACAGAGTCATTTGAACTATGCCCGTTGATCACGCCTCTTAGAAAAGAGTAGAAAATACAGAGTAGACTCCCCAGACTAATGTTCAATCTTAAAAGATCTTGGCCTGGTGATAGCCAGACTACCACAAAACTTTATTTATTGTTTAAATTTCTGGTTAAAGAAAAGACAAAATTTGAAAGCTGACACTTTGTTTCATATCAAGCACAGTGTGCTCTCACCATTCCTGATTTCTAACACGCACTCACCGCATTCGCTGTGGTCTTTCAGCTATCAGAGCAGAAACGAAAGCTTCTGCTCTCCGTGTTTTTTCCGCTGTCTCCTTTCATTTCACGTTCATATGTACATTTTGTGAGCTTATTTCATCCATTAGATCAAAAGATCTGAAAAAGCCTATACATTTATCCACTCATAGACCCTTCCCTCAAAGAAATCAGGACAGAAGTGGTCGAAAGTGGACAAAAGAGACAGATTAAAACACTAGGTGTAAACAGGAATGTGTCTCCCTTGTCTACTTGTGATCCAGTCGACCAAAACACATCTTAATACCAGGTGTAAACAGGTCCTAAAACCAATCTAACTGATAACAAAAAACCTGCAGCTGCCAAAACACATTTTACATTCGACTGTTTCCCATGCATTTGTGACTGTTATTTAAAATATATGTAATGTGAATCTAGTAGAGACCTATAATTGTCCAATTAATTCTAATTATTAAGAGCAACACATTTTGGGCACCATTTCATTTAATGAACATTCAGAAGGATGCAGTTGACAAATCTAGTTTGATATATGGTAGAATAGCACGATCTTTAAGTGAGCCGGTGTCGAACATAGCAAGGTTCTTTATATAAATCTAAATCAATAAATCAATGAAGTAAAATAGTTCTTGACTATTTTTCCATGTATCCAAAGTCTTCTATTTTAAAGCATACTCAGATAACCCATTGTTTCCCCTTAGTAGATTGGAGAGCTGTTCATGCAGCAGCAGGGTGGTTGTCATCATAGAGTATCTCCATGCAAGCTAGTGGCTGTGTCTGTGGCAACCAGAGTGGTAATAGGGAAAAAATAAGTTGAGGCACCAGCCGTAATCCTGCGTTCAGAAGATCCAGATGGCTAACCTTTCAGTCAAAATATTGTTTTTGGAAAGAGGTGTGTGGACTCCTACCTCTCTCTCCCTCTCTCTGTCTAGAGCTCTCGCCTTCTCCAAGCCCCCAATCCCTCCTCCTTTATTTCTCTGTACTTCATCAGATCTATTCAGGCTCAGAGTTCATCTGAACGTTCTAGAATGGAACATGAAATCATGTGATGTTCTTAGCGTGCTTACCTTGCACATGTGTATGTGTGTGTAAATGAATGGATGGATATGCGTGTTAAACGTGGGCTCCCCTCAGTCTCCTGGGCAGGACACACACAGAGCGACCTTGTGTTAAGGAGAGGGCTGACTCGAACCTGCCCACGCCACTCAGTACCGTTGATATATAGACCACCGGTGGAATTTCCAACACAAAAACACAGTTGCTGAGAGTTAGCTGAGAAGTATGCAACATATGTCATGGCATATTTTGATTTGGGATATTCAAAATAATTAAATATTTTAAATAATTAGCCCAGGGAGCATAGAGCAAATCCTGCTGGAAACATAAACTTTTAAAATAATTAAATAAAGTAATAATACTTATCTATTGTATCAAAGAAAAAATGACAAATTCAATTAAAAATTAAACTTAAAAGGTTAAAGGTGAAAAATTAAAAATGCAAAACTGAGTCATCATTTACACAATCTCATGTAGGACTTTATTTTTTCTGCAGAACACAAAGAACATATTTAATATATAGTTGGTAGCAAAACAGCTCTAGAAAGAAAGAAAGAAAGAAAGAAAGAAAGAAAGAAAGAAAGAAAGAAAGAAAGAAAGAAAGACGTTTAAACATTATACAAAATTTATTTTAACTTTTTTTTATTATTGAAATATATTTAGTTTTGTCATTTTTCTATAGTTTTTTTTTTCTTTTCTTTTTTTAATATGCTGGTGCTATTTTGTTGCTCTGAAGTACTTTTTTAGTAACTGTGCTGCTATAAAAACAAATCACATAAACATAAATCTGTCAGTAGATCCATCAAGATAATTACTGTTAATGTGCTGTCAATGACTAAACTAAAATTGTAATAGCACTGAAAAAAAAAAAAAAACACGGCACACTGCCTCAGGAAAGATGCCGCTTTGAGCTTCCTGTTAGTCCTCTGTCACCTTTAAGATAACAGAACACATGGTGTAAAGTACAGACATACTTCCCACACTAAAATATACACATAAAAAAAGTCAAACAAATCCTACTCTTATTCTCTGTCTCTTTCTCCCTCACACACACACTTGGGTCCAGTCAGCGTGCCTCATGGGGGGAGCCGGGCTGGCTCCTGTGGTTGATGGTTGGGGCGTCTCTGCTGCTGTGCATTGCCACACTGGTCCTCTTTCCTCTAGAGCCGCACAGACAGCCAGACTCCTGCACGCTGCTGCTGCTGCTGCTGCTGCTGTTGCTGCCACTGGAACACACAGCTTGTGTCCAGCATTGAGCGCTCTAACAGCATGGCCAGTAAAGACAGAGACATTCCAGCTTGTTAGACATTCCCATTAGTTTATTAAATATAGGAAAGAACTGTCTGTGAGTATTAAGTGGAGAGAAGAGAGACAGCAAAGAAGGAGAAAGTGAGAAAGGTGTGCCGACTCAGAAATGCAGTTTTCCAGGTTGTCGCTCTGGATGCTGAATGAGGCTTGGTATTGTAACTAAGTTACGATAAGTGGGGAGGGCCAATAATAAATGCACTTACAGTTCAAACAAATTATGCTTTTGTTACTGAGTGCTCTGTAGGGATAATTATGCATTTTCCCCCCTCAACAGTTTCCTCTTCCCTTGTGACTGACCTCGGCTACATCCTGTTGCAGTGTTTTTACAGTAAGCAAACTCTTTTACCGCTTTTTGTCGTATTTTTGTGCACCGTTTCAATGAAATCCCCATTATGCTATTGTAACATTAGATATGTATGATGAACTCATTCCTTCTTACCAAAACCCATTCCCATTAAAGGTCAGATATCCCCAGGATATTGTAAACAGGGTCAATACAAATGTGATGTCACTGAGAGAATGGAATTCCGTGAACCCGAATACACTTTTGGGAATACACTTTTGATGCGGTAAATGCTTGTCTTCCCTGTACTTGCGCTATTCCAGGTTAAAATATCATTCATAATTGAATTAGTATAAATATGTCTTGAAAATCCACACTGTGTCACTGTCAGTATAATGTGTTATCATGTGAATTTAAACCGTCCAGAAATAATGGCGATCAATTACAGGAATTGCTGCTTTTATTCCACACTCTCAGAATGCTTTTACATTTAAAGGATAAGACAAGACAGGACAGGACAGGACAGGATAGAATAGATGATAGAATAGAGGAAAGAATAGAGGATAGGATAGGATAGGATAGGATAGGATAGGATAGGATAGGATAGGATAGGATAGGATAGGATAGGATAGGATAGGATAGGATTGGGTAGATGATAGGATAGGATAGGATAGGATAGGATAGGATAGGATAGGATAGGATAGGATAGGATAGGCGGACGGACAGATAGATAGATAGACAGACAGATAAACTGATAGATAGATATATGTTCTTATGCAAAGCATGTCCCAGTTTGTTTGATGTTTTTGATGACAGTTGCTACAGCAATTCCAGCAATGACAACGGTCTGAGTGTCATTGATATATCTCAAGCCTAAATTTACCTCTGAGCCTGGAGAGATGGGAACAGGTGGAGATCAGGCACTGCCAAATACTTGTGCCACAAATCTTATGGGCCATTTTTTCATGGGGGTGTGTGTTTAGGGAGCTAGTGTCTCATTTATGTGTGTATGCATAGCACCCTTTTCAGATCCAAGAGAGTTTGTGGGGCAACACAACCCACATCAGGGTTTCTGTTCAAAGCCAGCTGGTCTGGCTTTATTAATGCAGGGCATTTCTTTTGTGTTCTTTTTTTTATTTTTTATTTTTTTTTATTAACCTGGCCCACAGCTGGAGCTGCAGGGTGTGACTTCCTGGGGAAGCACAAGATCGGCACCGGTGAGTTTTTCCTCTCCAAGCTCTTCCCTTCCTCCTTCCCCTCTTGTGATGAGCTGAAAAATTGTGTCTGTGGAAAAATCGAGAACTGCACAGTGGCCGAGCATACTATGTTGTAGGGAGAGGATTTTACATTTGTCCTTCTGTGAGGGGATTTTAAGTTCAAACGGTGTGAGCAGTGAAGTTTGGGGGTCTGAAATTTATCAGGTGAAACGAGTTACTAATAATCCACATATAATAATTTGTACTAATTTCTATAATTAATCTACAATTATCACAAACACAAGAACTGTCTAATCCTGAGATTATTTGCTGTTTTTATGTTGTTTTTATTCCTCAACGTCAGACTGAATTATTACTCCCATTCAGTAATTTAATCCAACAACTATTTGCTTGGTTTGAAATGAAGCATGGGGGAAACCTCCTAGTCTCAGAACAGTGTTAATTCTTCTCACTTGTGAAATAGCTGCCACAACAGAATCAATATCAATTTGAATCACTCTGGCCTTAGTACAAGTTTGACATTGCTAGTTTAAGTTTGAAATAACAGGGGAATAGGTGAGCATACACTAGCAGAAGCAGCCTGAACAGTTTGACAAGTTTGCACATGAGAACTCTCAGGGAGTCTGTGGGAAGTGTTTAAAATGAAAGAAAACAGATAAATATTTCATAATTCTGAGACAAACAGAGAATGTAAATAAAAAGTTATCACATACTGTATAATAAAGATGAATGCCTGCATTATTCGGAAAACAATACGTTGCAAAGATGAGAATTATGTGGTGGAAGTGTTTTTTTTTCTCAAAAATAATATTTTTCACTCATATGTTATATATAAGAATATATTGTATATATTAAATAAATTTGCAGTTTAAAACAACAACATAAGCTTAGTTTTGACATCAACTTAATCCTTATATGAAAGTCAATATTTATACAATGTATTGTGTGTGTATGCGTGTGTGCGTGTGTGCGTGTGTGTGTGTGTATGTGTGTATATATATATATATATATATATATATATATATATATAAAATTACAAAAAATTAAAGTGCATTGTTGAAAAAAGTATGTATATATATAATAATAATAATAATTATATACTTTAAATATTTATAATATTCTTAAGACTCAACAAATATATGCTTAGTTTTGACATCAGCTTAGTCCTTTGAGAATAAAATCGGGATTCAATCTGCTTCTTCCTCTATAGTTTATTTGCATTCTGAGAACAATGTTTCTGAGGCAGCATATTTTTAAGAAAGCATCCCTTGCAAGCTTTCTGCCATCTAATCCCTCTCTTCCTGGGTGTTCGGGGTGTGACATTCAGCACCCCCCACCAACCCACCCCATGGAGACACCGGCAAGGCAGCTCTGACCCAGTTTACCAAAGCTCCCATGTTTGTCATTTGAAAAACTTTCTCGCTACCAAAATAAATAAATAAATACAAATCTTTGATCTGAATTGTGGTTGGAAAAGAGCGTTGTTTTCTCGCAGCAAAGGTGGTGCACTTTGTAGAGGAGGCACCCTTTTCTTTTTGAACCCTTCTCTGTCTATTCGCCAGTGGCTATGTCAGGATTCAGTTTGTCTGCCTGTTTGTGTGTGTTTCCGTGCACTAGTCCTCTTCTCCCAGCTCCCGCAGGCTCCTGTGTTATTTGCAAAATCTATAATAGCCCCAAATTAACCTGAAATTACACAAATATGGCAGTCAGCCTTGTTTGCTTTTGCTCATATTTATAAGAGCATTTAAAAGCATAAGTGATCTGACTTTAGCTAAGGACTGAAGCCACTCGGCTTTACGGGTGCGACATAGACAGACCTATTTGTGCACTAATGCAGTCTACAACTATGAAACATATACGGTGTTGAGAAATGAACCCCCCACATTTATTTATATCAATCACAGTTGGCACGCAGGCGTCGCAGTAGTTACCATCCTTATGTTGCATATTGCAGATCCAGATGCCATGTTCTTAGGTTACATGCTTCCACATTACTGTCTATTGGAGGAGAATTTTATATTTAAAACAAACAGTGACATATTAAACACATGGAAACGGTTTCATCTCTGTAGCGTTTCATTTTTATTTTAGAATTATCTTTGTCCTATAATTGCTCACAGTGACGGCTTACTTTTTCTTTCTTCTCTCTCTTTTTCATAATCTAATTCCAATATTTCACACTGGAGCTGTAGTCTTGGCCGTCTGACGTTGCTCCTTTCTTTATTCTCTTTCTCTCTCTCTGCTCATCCACTCCTCTGCCCCTTGGAGAGGGTGGCATCGGCGCGGCGCTCCGCTCCGCTCAGCTCCTCCGTGGGTCTTACATGTTGGATGGGGCCCGTCTGAATCTACAAAACACGAGTGCTTCACCGCCTTTTGATCTCAGGCTAATCTCTGTTGCCTGCCTCCAGTCTCATCTTGTTTGAATAAGAATGAGTCTGGGGTGCTATTGCAGGCACAAAGAGGTTTAGGCGGCATCCGTTCAGCAGAGCAACGCTGCGCGGGTATGTGTACAGCCAGATTCATATGCTTCTATATTCTCCAGTGTGAAGCTTCTGCGAGCGTGTTTGCGTGAAGGTGGTTTTCTGACTTGTTAAAAATAGTTAATAGAGTAGTTAATGAGTGAATTTCTCTGTAAATATAATGGGAATTTGAGATCCAACCATGACTTGTCTAAAGTGTCTCGTATTGATGAAACCTTCTACAAAGGCATAGTTCACCAAAAATTATTTACCCACACTGATGTCCTTTAAAACCAGTGTGACTTTCTTTCTTATGTGGAAGGATACATTCAACAAAATGTTCAAGCTGTTCTTTTCCATACAAAGAACTCCACAAATTGACCTCCGCGACTGCAAATTTTTCAAAGCAAGATATTCTGTGAATAATGACTACATTCAAAAGTTTGGGGTCAGTAAGGTTTGTTTTTTTTTGTAACATTTTTTACAGTACCTTTGTTATAAATGTTACACCAGTTACGTACTATAGCATTAACAGTAAATTATGCACAACTACTGTGCATGCAACTAACCCTAAACCAAACCCTAATCCTAACGGTAAGTGCATGTATTTAATTAATATTACTCAGTCCTTAAATGTATAATTACACTGCAACAAAGACACCTTAAAATAAAGGGTTATACTTTATTTTTAAGGTGTCCTTGTCATAGTGTAATTAGACAATTAAGTACTAAGTAATAGTAGTTAACTACATGGACTTACTTTATAATTAGGGTTAGGGTTAATGTTTGGTGAAGGGTTAGTTGCATGTAACTATGCATAATTGACCGTTATTACTATAGTAACTACATGTAAAATGTTTAACAGGGTCGCTGTAAAATAAAGTGTTACCAAATCAAGTGTTGCCTTTTTTTCCCAAAGAAAGAAAGTAATACAATATAGTTACACTGTAACAAAGACAACTTAAAATACAGTATAACCCTTTTTCTTAAACAGTTATTTTAAATTGTAATAATACTTCACAATATAAAAATTGTTACTGTATTTTTTTCATCAAATAAATGCAGCCTTGGTGAGCATATGATACTTCTTTCAAAAACATTAAAACCTTTCAGAACAGTAGTGTACATTTTTGTATTCTCACATGAAGGAGATAAAATAATGACTTGAGAAAACTTGAGTTTTCTTTTTTGAGTGAACTTATCCTTGTAAACGTATGCCTTGTAAAATCTTGGTTTGAGTAATTTACGTGAAAGGCTATTATAATAGCACAACCTTTCCATTGTGGTGCAGACCTAAGATCCAGTCTGTTCTGTAGTTTATGTGGCATAAAGAGGGGCTTCTCAGTTCATGTCCTCGGGTCAAGAGGACAGTGGTCCTGTTTTTTGTGTGTGTGTGTGTTTTGTTTTTTTTACTACAGTCTGAGAAGAGAAAGCAAGAGACTTTGATTTCTTTACCACCTGAAGTGTGCACGAGTGTAACTGGGCAACAGTTTCAAGGAAAAAGAGAGAATAAATGAGAGAACAACACAGACAAAAAGTGAAGGGATGAAAGAGTAAAAGAACTATATTTGATGTCTAATAAGAGTTTGGGACAAAAACGGGAAGAAAAATAACACACACATCAGACATACTTTTACATGTATGTAACCACCTCCTGCACAGATAATCTACACTGTCTGGTATAGCAACTGTTATGTGACCAGTTAGGAATATACATAAGAAAATACAGGTAGAATTTCCATTGCCTGTCCATAATGCCCACCATCTGTTAAGACCCGACTTCTGCACAAGCTCAGGAAACACCGGTTGGCACTGTAAGTCTGGAGACAGAAAAATGTGATGTTGGCATCTTTTTTAGTGTCGCCGTTGTGGGGGGAAAAAAATGTTGAAACAATGAAATAACTGTGCAAGTTTTGTAAAGGTTATGAGTGGATTAGTTTTCACCATTCAAAGGAGGAAAAATCATTAGAGTATGATTTTATTTGAAATATTTTTATTTTTCCAGCTTTTAACATTAGACAGACAAAGGGAACTTTGAACTAAATTGTAAAATATACAAAGATGTAAAATAAGATGTGATGTAATCAACTGCAGCAGACTTTCTGAAATAAAGAGGCTGACAATTTAAGGTGGTCTAAGTATGGGACAGAGAGAAGGTGCCAGTGCTTTTATTGAGAGATTTGTACCTCATATTTATTTATTTAATAAATGCATATTACTGTGAGTCAACATATGCTTGCTGCTATATCCATTTGACTTACAGTTAAACTATTGTATTAGTTGTGATGGAGAGGGCTGACTCTTCTGTGAGAAAGCCTTAGTGTGCCCCTGCTGGCAGAGGTATATATTGCAGTTACACATTTTACTCACAAGGCAGAGAGCTGTTCCAAGAAATTGCCCTTTAAGCTGTGCTTTTACATGTTTGGAGCTAAAGTAAATATAGATTTGAACTTTTACTGTCATTTGCCACTAACTCCTATTTAGGCCTCCATTAGCAAGTGGGACAGAGTACAGGTGTATTGACAGGGGAGATAAAGACTTCAGTAGAGTGCAGGGTAACTGGAACTGGGGTGGCTTTTTCCAGCACACAGCTTTAATACTGAAACCAGAGCAGCAGCATCCTGAACAAAGGCTTAACCGTGTTGTGCTGCTTGTGGTTCATTTATAATGAATCAAAGGTGTAGCATTCACGCGCTGTTTGCCCAACAGAACATGCAAATTACCAAATTTGTCCCCACACAAGTCTACACTTCACTACCGGTTTTCTTCCAACCACATATGTGTTAGCGTGCTCAGGTGCTATTTAAATGCAATGAATAGAGGGCTCAAACCGTGATGAATTCATCAGCTATGCGCTTTCAGAAGTTTCTAAGTTATATGCTTGGAAAAGTTAAAGTTGCACTATTACTTTGAGATGAATTGAAAGTTACAGTGATATGTAAAATGGCTTGCTGTAAAGACTTTGAAGGGTCAGAGGAGCTAATGTAAGATGAGATATCAGTTTCCCTTGAGAACTATTGCTGAACTTGTTTGATTACTATCTGCCTGCCCACAAATTGTCAAAAAAAAAAAAAAAAAAAATTATCTATTCAAATAGATAACAATTTCTGAAAAGTGATATAATATAAGATATACAAGTAATTTAATATAAAAGTTATATCTGCCTGTCTGGATTTTGACAAGGGCACACAAATATATTAATAACTTGAAGGGAAAGTTTCAAAAGTCAGTTTCAAATTGATTGATTGAATGATTGATTTGTTTGTTTGATTGATTCACTCACTCACTCACTCACTCACTCACTCACCTACTTACTATATGACCTCTGGGATCCCAAACATAAAAATCTATCATGAGGGTTAAAAACAGAATACATTTAGATTAGGGCTGTCAAAATTAAAGTGCGACAACATTTTTTTCTTTTTTTCATATTTTACGCAATTAATGCATAAATTTTTTGCAGTCATCCTAGCGTATTACATTATATGACCACACTCTTATTCAGGCAAATGCTTTTAAACCACTGAAGTGTGATAAGACACAAAAGAGAACGCAGCGCAGCACTGGCATACGTCTGTGTGACAGACACAAACGACTCATGCGCACAGAAAAGCAGCTTCAGACAGCGCTTGAACGGACAAAAACACACAAAATTAAGCCAAAATGCCTGTTTTGTCTAGTATCATTGCAAGCACAGTCTTAAATTAGTTTAATTAAGTCTTAATTGAACTTAAAGAGTTGTGAGAAAATGGGATGCATGCCAGATCCGAGTCATGTGCTTTAGGTCTTAAAGTGACAGCAGCCTAATAAACTTAATGCTGTGTCAATCAAAGAACAAAAGAAAAAGAGAAAATCCCTCACTTGTCTTGACTGAATAACTGTTGTAGCTAAATAAGGATTGATCTATATTTAATTTTTATTTTATGCAGGGAAGACTGTGAAGTTTTTGATAACTTTATTCAATTTCTGTATCCTGTTAGACCTGGACATCTTAAAGCACTGGATATAAGGGATATAAGACAATGAAAACAATAACTTTTTGTGAATTTTCACAGGGCAACTAAAAATCTGAACTGGTCTGACTGGGCCAATAGAAAAAATCAGCAGCAGTCGTATCAGTGATAGTGGCCTTCTTTCAAAAAATGATGCAATTAAACAAATATTTAAAATATAGGCTACTGTCTTTGTTGCTTCCACATTCATTTGGAGATTAAATGTCAAATAATTACAATATAAAAATATATTAAAAACTTTAATGTTAGGTGTGATTACAGAAAAATGTGAGATTAATTGGCTAGTTTTTTAATCGATTGACAGAACTAATTTAGATATAAATGCATACTGAACTGAGGCAGAAACAAAAGTGCCATTTCAACTCTTTTTGAGACTCTTACATAACTTTGTGCTGCATAAATACCCCAGTTATTGTGTGTTTTTTCCTCTCCCTTTCTGTCTGTGTCTATCTGTCTAAATCTCCAAAGTTTAGGAGAGAAAAGAGGGCAATAAAAGGGAAATGGGTGATATTAAAGGTGGCAGAGAGAGAGAGAGAGGGAGGGAGAGAGAGCAGAGGGGAGGAGTGTGATAAGCAAGGAGGGGAAAAGAAGAATCTATGAACCAGACCTGGGAGACAGGCTCATCCCCAACGTTCTCCTGCACTGTGAAAGCTCAGCGCTGGTGTTTGAGCACTTGACAGTGTTATCAGCACTGACAGCCAGATTGTGTTTTCACATGAGTGTGATCAGCAACAGATTACACACGTATACTCACGCACACACTCATACATTAACAGCCTTGCTTGTTCCTGTTATTTCAACACAGAAAATGTGTTGATGTTTATCGTGCTCTTAAAATAAAACGAAATAGAGGCCTTGTCCCTCTATCCTCCCCGAACACGCTACTTATGTCTGACTGAAGATAATAAGACACACGTGGGTAACTACTGGGCTCCCGAAAAGAAAACAACGTAGGCGGGATTGTTGTCAGCCACTAACATTGTGTATTTATCTTCCATCCCCTTACATCTGCTCGTTACAAACATGAACAGATGAGGTCGAAACCTCAAAATTACCTTTCTCTGAAAAGCCTCTTGTATGTGTATACGAAATGACATAACTGCTACTGGACACTTTCCTTGTGGCTTTGAACTTACTGGAAATCGGATTGTTGATCCTGAGTGATGGCAAGCAGGTTCAGTTTGGACCGACAGTCTGGTAGCGATCGACAGCCAAGGAAAACAAGAGGGAGAATAATTCATTTGTGTATACACATGTATACAGTATGTGTCTGTCTGTTTGTAAATTAGGTCATGAAATATAACTTTACACATTTTTTTTATGTTTCAATTGACATAAATCCCCTTTTGAGATATTACAGTAAAGTGCCTTTGGGGAATGTCTTAACAGGCAAATTTAGAAATTTAAACAAACTCATTAGTCAGCTCTACTGCACAATGCTTGGTAGACTGAACTAATGTAGTGAAAGTTACCAACCTAAATATTAAAAATATCTAATATTAAAATGTTTTTATACAGTTATTTAATATATTTAATTTTTTTCTTAAAGTGTTATATAAATGGCACCTTTATTTTTATATATATATATATATATATATATATATATATTTCTTTTCTTTTTTTTTTTTACAAAAAAGAAAAAAAGAAAATCATCCATCTTTCAATCTAACAACTTTCTGTATAAAACTCCTCTTTGTAGAATTTAAACTTTGAATAATAGTCCAAACTGGTCAGAGAGAGAAAAAAAGAGAAGGATGATGACAGGAAATGACATGAACAAAATGCTATTCTCTACATATCAAGGGATATATAAGGCAAATGATTATTGTTTTAAACTGCAAATTCTTATTCAGATCTACATCAATGATATACGGTATAGTTGCTGTAGTTACTGTTGTTTCTGTTCCTCTTCCTGTTCTTTATCTAGTTTACCAACCACATGAATATGCAAGCGGCGACTCAATAACGGTGTTTATATATTTATTTATTCCTTTTGTAGTTCCCCCAGTCATGCAGTGTATCTTGAACACTGTGCCTAGATATAGCTATTAACACAGAAAGAATTTCTCTCTCCCTTTGTGTCTCTTCACCAGGTGCCAACTAAACAAACACAAGCGCACACTGAAACCTAAGAGGGTCTTCCTGCTAAAACTGTGCACTGGAGCTGGAAGAACTGAAGGAATTGTGAACACGGTAGGTATAACGTAATACACATGCTTTTCAAATGGACGCACAGTTAATAAAAATGATAGTGTGGCCTGATCTTGAGGCTAAATATATTTTCATTGATATAGTGTGAGGAACTGTCCATGTAAATATACGTATGGTGAAACAGAGAATCTGATGAAACTTAGCATGTGCTATCACATAGCTGGTGGAACCGAAGCCGTATTGATCTAGATATTGAAATTACCAATAAAAATGGAATTCAAGATTACAGTGTCTTGTGATCCAGAAGTGGGATCCCAAGGAAGCTGATACCCCTGGGTCCAGTTACAGTCTGTCAGGCAGATTAGCAGGTTTTATTAATTCATTAAACTGATTTCATGTTTTACCTCTGCCTCTGGTTTGTCTGTCAGTGACTCAAGTGGTGCTTAAGGTTAATTCTACAGCATTCGTTTTATGAAACAATGAAATAATGAAATATCAGTGTGAAGCAATTCAGATGACCGCTCTAAGATGGGGAACTGAAAAACAGCAATATGATAGTTTATATTCTTTTGTTAACCCCTTAAACGTGAATTCAGCCATTATTTCTGAACATTCACAGGATGGTCTTTGGTTTAGCTAATTTTGATTCCTTGGTAGATGTGTTTAAATCCATTCATGGTGGGACAAATCTGTCTGTGATTTATTCATGTTTAGCATGTGTTAAAGTACTTATCTCCAGTAGCCTCATTTAAATATATGGTGAGAAGATGGATTGTCTTGCTGGGCTGTGAGAGGGCACTAATGCTTATATGAGAAATTTTCATTCTAGGTTTCTTGAGTTGTCTTGAATCCTTTGTGTTATTTTACAGATTCTTCAGATCTGAGTTCATTAGAGTGCCGCTTCGTAGATGGTTTTCGAAAGAACTTACGGATAAAATGTTCTGTAGACCGAGTTCTCCTACACTCTAAAACGGTTTTCATCATGTTTTCAGATAACAACATCTTTCAATTGCATCGATGTAACTAATTTCTGTTAATTCTCAACTTGATTGTCACTGATTAAATTCAAAGTGGTTGAAAACATGTAATAAATGTATGCAGGCTGTCACTTTGATTATTCTTTATATATATATATATATATATATATATATATATATATATATATATATATTTAAACTTAAGTTTTGCATTTTAGTGGGCTATAAAACTAGTTTTGGAGCTACAGTCCTTAAAACACACACACACGCACACACACACACACACACACATACATAAATATCTTGGATTTTCATGTTTTAAGGGGTCATTCCTACTTTGTATACTGTACAAACTATATTATATCCCCTATAACATACAACAATTAGGCCTACATAAGAGGCTATAGTAAAATGTTCAGTTCAATAAAATTAATTAGAAATCTACTTATCATCTGATAAAATCACATTGTTGAAAAAAAAATCTCTGGGTACAAAAGAAATTAAAATTCACAAAGCTAAAGGTAGGCTACCATTGTGTCTGTGCACAGTTTGATTATACACGGTGTGATTTAACTTGATCAGGTAGGAGATAAAAACGCATTAGTGTTGCGCTTCTTTCATTAAAACACTGGAGTGATGTAAGCCCGTCCCCCTTCAAGAGTAAACCCGATTATTTGCCCTGCGTAGAGAGAGAGAGAGCGAGAGAGAGAGAGAGAGGCGCGCGGAGCTCAACATCATCAGTCGCAATAACGGCTTAATCATTCCTCACCGTGGACGACCGACACCAACCTCAGCATCTGAAACGCTTTATTAGACACGAGAAAAGAAACACGCATTTAGAAAACGACACTTTTCCCAGGTGCTGCTGGTGATTTTTGCTGGATTTTAAGTGTGAAGCGGTAAAGTCCACCCGGCGGCTCAACATCTTCACACCGCAGGACAAACTTCACCGGACACACTTCAGACGCGCCATGAAGTAAGTGTGACACTGATACCCTACACCGGTGTGTGTTTGTTCGTTGATACATTGTGTGACATTGTTGTTAAGTAAACAATAATGCGATGAGTTTACATCTCCGTTATTTCGTGAGATCACAAGGGTGAGAGTTAAAGTAGCTCCGTTAAGAAAGTTGACATGACAACACATGTTATTTCTGACTATACTGACAGGAGAATCACTACTAGTGTTTCTATATGTAGACTTATTATTATTATTATTATTATTATTATTATTATTTACAGGCGCGTGCTTTTGTTTGGGTCCTGTAAAGTGCTTTATCAGCTCGCAGAATAAACCAAAACACTTTACAGAGGTCATGGTTGCACTTACTGTGACTGCCGTCGTGAATACAGTCAAATAGCTGTGCGATGTTGTGTGAAGGTCCGAGGGTCATCAGACTATAAATCCAGTATTGAATTAAAACAGACGTTCAAATATGATCAACATTCAATATTTATTTCTGCTTTCTATTATCAGGCTATATGGTAGGCTATAGTTCATGTGCTACCGCCTAAACATTTAATTTGACCAACTTGTGCTGGCAAATCCACACATAAATAAAACTAAAAACTCACCAGGAAAATAAATTAATTAATTCAATTAAATAAATACAATAAAATCACAGCATCCTGATTCTGATCAAGAATAGCAACATTTGTAAGTCATTAAATACTACACAGACTCAGGCTGAGAGACCATCTGTTTATTATATATCCAAAAGTCCATATTAAATGTTCAGTTTTATGAGGGTTAATTATTTGTTCTTCTCCTCAGTAGCCTAAGCTTAAACTTAAAAGTGTATTTGCTTAAAACAAGTTTATAGACATACACATTTGTGTGTGTGCTGTGTGTGTATATATATATATATATATATATATATATATATATATCCTATTATTCCCAATTAAACCTAGAGACAACAGTTAAGTTGACGGTTTCCTTTCATGCAACCATAAATAAAAGTATATATCAAGACAAAGAAGTGCGAATTTGTCTATGTATATATATATATATTGTATGTGTGTCTGTGTGAGCAGTTATTGAAAGAAGCTGTTATAATTAATTACATTTTTAAGTAGGTAGCTGCTAAAACGTGATAATCTACATACTTTTACAAGTAAAGGTGAAGACAGATACAGATGTAAATGAATAAATGTGATTGTTAAATTAACAATTAAGAGAGTTATTTTTTGTCACTTTTTTGTATTAGATTTTTTTTTAGCATGCCTTTGCTTATAGGAAATTACAGTGAAATAATGTTTATGTCAGTTTTTTTAAAAACAGTTTAAGCAAAATTTTGACTAGAGCTACAATTTCTCCACGCAAAAAGGCGTCACGTATTGTATTTCTGTCACTTCTACCACAAGTGCACTCTTTTTCAGACTATACTCTCAGACAGGCGAACACAATCAATGAAGCTCCTGTGTGTGTATGTGTGTGCATGTGTGTGAGTGTCTCACCTGTTGCTCTCCTGGGATTTAGTGTTTGCTTAATCTGCCCAAGAGGAAAATGAACACACTCACATGTGGACTCGTATGATTACACTCAGAGGGTCCTCTCATAGCCGTGCACATATACGCACACACACGCACGCACACACGAGCGGTCGTCCTCAGACCTGTCGTCTCTAGGAAATCACTTGGGATTAGGCTTCTGTCGATTCACAAAACCAACAGTGACAACATGGCCTTACACTTCTCTCAAAGAGGGATCAGCTCTCCACGTGTCACTCTGATTGGCTGAGCTACTTGAGCCGATTGTCAGAGGCATTTACAGGCACAGTTTGTGTACCCCTCCAAATCACAAATGTATTGTCTTTAGGTTTGTCCTGATAAACACAAGGAAAATGTTTTTTATTTGCAGTTGCTAGGTAAATTACACTTTTGCGTGCAGTGCGATGAATGATTATTGATCTTCAAGTAAAGGTAGGCATTATGCACAAAAGAAATCATGTAGTAATTAGTTTTAAGGAATAGTCATTCATCTAAACGTGTTCTAAAATAAGTCATAATATGTGTTTAAACCAAACATTTGGCACTATCTCCTAAGTTTCATGAGCTCAAAAAGAAAGACAGTCTTTATTTTCGTTGTAACTCTTCAGCAATAATAATAAAAAGTAATATCAGCCCGTTTTATTACACAGCAGTGTGTTAATTTTGAGTCAATGAAGTCAAACATTTTCTCATTTCGTTTTTTCCATACTCTCTCTCAGCTTCATTTACTAGGCTAAAAATTAGTTTAATAAAGCAAATAAACCAGCTCCAGATAAGTCATTTTTACCCTCAAAGAGGTTATGATATTTGGCATTAGCTGAACGTACCCAGCGCGTACGAGTCCTGGTTTTTGCATAATGAATTTAACTTTGCTTCTGTCTCTATTTTGTAATTAGCAGTGACGCTTGGCAACTTTCTTTCTCGCTGTAAAGTGGAAGGTGGTGTATGGAGTTGATTCACCAGAGTGCTGCTCAATCACAGAGGAATAGTCCTGCCTTTGATGTTTAATTATATTGTGAAAAGAATACTTCTGCATAAAATTGAATTTTTCAGCTGAACATTCTCTGTTCTAAAGATCTGCTGTGGGCTTACGTGGTATGTACCGAACACACAGTAATTATTATGTATGCTAAAGAAGTCTGCGTGTATGTGGCTGGAAATAGTTCTGAGAGTTGTGTATTTGGATGTGCATTTGCATGATATGAGAAAAACTATATTTTACTGTGTATTTGTACACGAGCAGATGATAGAAAGCTGTGAAGGATGGTAGAGGCTGCCACGAGGAGGCTGCGATGACAGACAAGTCAGTGTGCGTGCATACACCGAATGAATGTGCGCAACATATCACGCTGCGAACATGAAAGAGGTGCTGCCCCCTCCCCCCAAAAAAAGAAAAAAGGTGACTCCTGTTTCTTATAAACTCCTCTTCAGATTTGGGTGGTCTAGCAGGGAACCTTTTCTGGCCTTAAGCATCGAAACGCTTCCACTTTGGTCAGTATCGTAGGAAAACAGAGCACATTTTATGCTAGATAAGAGTTCACAGAACAGTAACAGTTTAGGAAAGGGTACATCCCTGCATTCGTGAGCTCGTTTTATCTAGTCGTGCGTATTTGATGCAATCCAGCATTTTATATACAGAAAACGTATGTGTTTTATTGGCTGTTCCACTTCTGTTAGAGTTGGAGATTTAAAAAATCTGTAGTATAAAACAGGTTCAGAGATTTCACACATTCTCTAAACGCACCAAACAGTACATGATGATGAAAATCACAGGATCGTGACACTTTGAGAGTGTCAAGAAGACCTTCGAGTAAAATTGCTAAAAATACACGCCTCGCGTATTCGGTCAGTTTTACTTGCAATCCTGTAAAAGTTTTCTTTAACCATCTCGGATCTATGTTTGCCGACTCCATGCTTAAACGCATTGTTCCATGATAAAGCACAGTGGCACGGTGTGTGCGCCTTGCTTGGCACACTGGTGGACTCGGGCCAAAAAAGCGACAAAAAACTTCAAAAATAAAATAAAAAATGAGAGACGAGTCGAGAAGTTAAGGGAGGGGAAAAAATGCTGAAATATTTTCCAGCAAATGTAATTTATCTTTGTCAGTGGGGCAGCATAGCCCAGTCATTCTGTAAGGCTCTCCGGTGAGAGGGGGGACAGAGGGCCCTCTATGCCCCAGCTTCACATAACATTCATAACCCCGACGTCTCTGTCGCCAAAGCTGCCCGTAGCACAGTGCCGTGTGGCGAGGCGTATATTTTTAGCAATTTACTCGAAGGTCTTCTTGACACTTTCAAAGTGTCACGATCCTGTGATTTTCATCATCATATACTGTTTGGTGCGTTCTCTTTTTTGGGGGGGTAGTAAACACGGGCCAATGCGTCTGACAACTGACAGACGTGATTCAGATACGTTTGAACATAAAACGTCGGGAGGAAATAAGAGTTTCTTTTCATTAGTGTGAGGTTGAGGTGTTTCATTCAGCCGAGCTTGCAAAGACAGCCTCTCAGGCGGCTCGCAAGAGCAGCTTCTCACGAGCGGTGTCCTGCCAAAGCTGCACACGTGTGTCTTTCTGCAGTCATCTGCGCCCTTCTCAACAGCGGCCTGTCAGCAGCGGAGGCTGAAACTTCGGGGAAAAAGCGTGCCGCGCCGGACACTCGAGATTCAAGGAAGAGAAGGAAAAAGAAAAGTCGTGAATACAGAAGGGGAGATGTGTCTGTGAGCCTGGCATTGTGACACTTAATGCCTTTATGTTTGTGGTGGCGTTTACATAGGGCCCTTCAGCAGGCTGTCACCCACCTCCAAAATAACCAATCAGACCAGCCAGTTTCAGCCATTGGCTGTCTGCTCTGTCTTAAATCGGTTTTATTCCACAATAAATGATGGGTGCAATTAATTTTAGACTATGTAGAGTGATATATTAGATTAATACATATATATATATATATATATATGCGCACACATTTCATTTTCTTTCTTTGTTTTATATCTAACAGTCAAGGAAGTATCAGTTTTTTTCTTCATACTTATTCACCCCCCCCCACCGCTCCACAGTACACTGTTTACTTTGATGTATGACTTTTCTTCCAGTAGTTACTCCAAAGTACAGCCAATGATGTCATTAATTTTATTACAGATGCTCCATCTGGAAAAGAAGAGAATAAAAGAGAGAGATGGAGAGAAAAAAAAAGAATGAGAGAGAAAGAAGGAAAGGAAATGTGCGGCACCGACTTGTATGCATAATTAATAAGACCAGCACTTCATTTGAAACTTCAGGGTTTGCTGGCCAGTGCAGGACGGGATGTGGAGTGCTCAGCTTTATATGGTGAAGTGTGGAGGTGGCTCCTTTCACCTGCAGCTGCTCTGTTACTGCCCCTCTGGAAAAACAAATAACCTTGTGTGTGCGTGCGTGCGTGCGTGTGTGTGTGTTCATGCCCGCGCTCAACCCTGACAATCGCGGGAGCTCCTGTGACATGAGACCATGTGACGCAGGCGTGTCATTAAACTGCTTGCTGGCCCGTAGCCCACACTTCCTAAATGTTGCTGTCCCGCCAGAAATAGCTCAGCCATGAGATTGACTTTGTCTGCATGTGTGTGCATATGTGCGCCAGGGACTACGATTGTGAGCCTGCAGTATTGTTCAGGTTAAAATTGGTCACTGTCTTATTTTTGGATCAGAGCGGCTCACGGGTTATAAATAGACAAGGAAAGGAAGGGAGATACCTGCCGAGACTCTGGCGAGCTCTGTTGTCCCCCACCGCCTAATGTTCACGTTGTATCCTCTCTATATCACGCTCTCCTTAAACAGATCTTGATATGTGTGGTTTTAACAGGAACTTATTAAATGGAAAATAGTCATATGACTATACGTTGCGACAGAGCTTTTAGACTGGTGTATGGTCTTTAAGGTTGGTGAAGAGAAGAGAACAGAGAAAAAAAAAATAGTGCGTAGGCACGGAGTGTAATCTAATAGGGCGATGTCCACATCATGGAATATTTTTAGAAGTGAAGTGCTAATTTAATTTCTTCATTACAAACTTGAGCTGTTTAGGAACATTTCCCACCTCCAGTAGATTTACCACATTCAACGCCACTATGTGAAAATTGTTTCACTAAATAAATAATAATAATAAAAAAAAAAAAAAGGTTTGTCAGGAACTTACAAAGTGTTTTATATGAATGTGGATCTAAATTAACTGTTTTCATAAATTATTAATTGTTAAAAATATTATTTATTATGACTCAGTCAATATGAGAACATTTGATTACACAAACAAACGTGTTTTAAGCGTTAGATCAAGTATACATAGTTCCTTAAGATAACATTCATTAAGTAAATTATGCTAAAGATAAATTGCACGTTTAGTCTCTGTGTAAAAATCAGTGAATGAAAATTTCAAGGTAGTTTTCTAAGCAAATAGTTTACTTTACATAATATTTCATTTGTTTTGAAAAAAGTTTGGGGTCAGACAATTCCAAAGTTTAAAAGTTTGGGGTAAGAAATTCTTACTTCAGCATGGATGCATAAAATTAATCAAATGTGACAGTAAATACATTTATAATGCTGCAAAAGATTTCTGTAGTAATGGCTGCTGAAAGAAAATCAGCTTTACTAAATAAATAAAATATATTTCCTACATTTTAAAATATATTAGAATCTTTTAAAATTGTAATTGTCACAATATTACTTTTTACTGTATTTTTTGATCAAATAAATGTAGCACCGCTGATTGTAATATAATATAATAAAACATTAAAAAAATCTTAAAGAGTGCAAACTTTTGAACGCTAGAGTATATTTGATTAAAACAAACCTCCGTGTGAACAGCTCTGCACTTATGTCCCCAGCCCTGTTGCCAACTGTTAAGATTGTGAATTAATGATGTGGCATGATTGAATTTGACTCTGCAAACATTCCTGCTAGCTCGCCCCAGTTTCCCGCTGGTGTCTCTCTAGAGGGGTTGTGTATTGGACCTCTGGACTCTATGTTAGCACCTGTAGACCGCAGAGAAGCCTGAACATAGGCCTGACACCTTGGATAGATTAGAACAAATTTAGTTTGACGAGAATATTCTGAGTGGAAAAGAGGCGTATTACTTGCATCTGTATTATAAATGCGCAAATATTATCTCTAAAATATATAGTAGGCTACTCAACCAATTACACTCAACCATTTTTTTTACTGCAATTTTCTCTTTCAACAACTTTGGATTGGTCCCACCAGAGTAGAGGACACACAATGGACATCATTTCATTATATTGACATGGTTGCTTTTATCCACAGGTTATTGTTACCTAGGTCAGATTAAAAGCACTGTGCTCTGCAGGTCTGTTAACGTAGGAGGTGTAATCTTATTAGATTCATCATCATCTTTCGCGAGAAAGAGGAACTGCTCTTGTCAAGCTTCAGTGCGCAGGTGAAGAAACCTCATGTTAATAAAGCGGCAGTTAGCCTATTTTCCTCTCTCCCTGAACTGGCATGTGCCGTTATATTAATGTGTTTATGACAGTTTAATTGGATAAGCAGGCCACTCGTAAAAAAGCCTACAACTGTTTTTCGCTAAGGAAAGAGCAGACCTTTTTTTCTCCGCGTTCTGCTAGGCAGCTCGTCGATGACCCACTTCTGAGATGGTCGAGAAAACAAGGAAGAGCCGAGAACAATTTGTGGAGAATGACGGAGAGAGGGCAAAAAAAGAAGGTTAATTTTGTTGGGAAGTCGATTCGAAATCCTTTTTCACTTTCTCTCTTCCTTGTCCTCAACGCAGCCCACTTTTTCTTTTTTTTCTCCAAGCTCCCCTCCAGCAGAATCGGAAAAGAGAAGGACTGGGAATGCTGGTGTGGATTAGCTTCCGATGCTTGGCTAGCCCCCTCAGTTAATTACATGTGTAATGAGTTGTTTATTTGGGATAATGCGCAGCTGGAACGTCTGCCTAACGCCGGAGCTGGGAGCAGACCCAGGGAGAGTCAAGGATAGGATAGGAGGATGGAGGAAAGAGGAGACAGGAGAAAGACAGTCCCCAATGTCGGCGCCAGAGCAAGGAAAGGGAGGCTCGATAGGAGGAGGGGTGGGCATTCACATCCCATCTCAGGGTCAAACAGCCATAGGATTTTTCTCAGGGGTGGGGGCAAAAGAAACCTGTAAAAAAACATACAATGCTGAATAAGAAAAACAACGTACGGTGGAGGGTGGAGGGTGGAGGGTTGGGGGGGCTGATGTGTGCCCAACATTGCAGAAGGGAGTGGAAAAGTCCATGGGTGCAAGCGCAAAGGAGGGAGGGAGAGACAAGTTGTGCTATCATAAGCCGAGGGGGACAGCTGGGGTTATGTGAACGCTGCAGCTGGATCGGGAGCCGAGGGAGATCGCTTGGCCGATCCCTGTGCTGCCGAGTGGCTGGAGCCTTGAGAAAAAGCTTCGCTCCCTTCGCAACCTTCTGCAGGCTGCACTTTCCCAAACCCCCTAAAAACAAGATGGTGTAGATAAGCCTCTGGAAAACACACACACACACAGACCTGATTTATACAACACCGGCTGTAAGCACTTGCTTTCACTTGTTTTCTTTTCCGCTCTTATCGAGTCAAATCGAGAAGCGGTCATTATTTAGCTAGAGTGAGCGATTACCATCAGAATAACAGCAATTACAAGAGTGATTATTTTTTATATAAATGCCTGAAAAAACAACATGCGATATGCATCTCGCAATATTTTATTCTTCCTCTGAGCAGAGATTTTTCTTCTTTTTTTTTTTGTTTGACTAGCATTTTTTTTTTTTTTTTACCTTCATCGAGATGACTGAAAAGTGTGAAGCGGAAAAGTGAAGCCGTTTAATCCGGCTTGCGGTATCGGAAAACTTTTGCTGTCACTGTTTTCTGATCACATATAAAAAAAACAGGCCCGTCACAGCTGCAAGACACAAGAAACACACAGTAAAGGAAGCTATGCAAATGCGTGCAACACTGACACACTACTGAACAACAAGGTAAAGCCTGAAAAAATAAATAAATAAGTGGTGAAATACACGCGCACACATCACACGCTACACATGGATACTCCTGTATGGAGGATTTGATAGGAGAATAAAAAACAGGTACAAGTTGTGGAACATTTTCTTCGTGCACACAGGGGAGAGACTGAGATTAATTGCAGTGATGCATGGCAGGACATCTTGAATGTCATTGTGAGGCGGAAACATGGAAAAAATTAAATAATTGCACTTAAAAGGAAACTTAGCACTATATATATATATATATATATATATATATATAACGACTAAAATACATATCTTTGTGTCAACTAAAAATAGCTGACACAACAAAGTGGGAGGAGCTTGGCCTGAAGGGTCACCTCTGTGACGGGTCCAGAAGCTTGTTGCTAAGTTAGTCCATTCAAAATATGTGTGTGTGCGTATTATCAGTAAAAGTCGTGAAAATCGTATATTTACTCTTTTCTGTCCGTTCTTTCTTCCTCATCAAGGGTTAACCAACAGCGCTTTATCTGATCACACTAGCTCTGTGCTCTAAACCTCCCGTTCATGTTTGAGGTTTTTCTTTGAAAGTCCGGACCGTTTTGATTCACCGCAGCTGCGCTGACTCTTTAATCAAATGCTATCTTTTCACTGCTTTTGCCCCGTCTACCCTTCCCTCTCTCCCTCCCCTCCCCTTCCTCATCCCTTAACGCATCTTAATTGGTTGCTTTCTGTGACAAATTACGAGCGCGTGCTTTGATGAGGTCAGGCCGAGCCGGTACTGGAGTAACTTGTGCCAGCCCCTGGTGGTTCCCCTCACCACTACAAACGGGGGGTGGGAGGGTATGCGTCGGCATCCTGAAACCGTAAT
Organism: Abramis brama; assembly: GCF_963993115.1. NCBI lineage: Eukaryota > Metazoa > Chordata > Actinopteri > Cypriniformes > Leuciscidae > Abramis > Abramis brama. The sequence goes on along the minus strand of NC_139967.1, from coordinate 30,355,509 downwards.
GAGAGACTGGGCCCGGGGCTGCCTGTTCCCCCTTTACAAGCTGTGAAGACACCAAAAGGGGGGGGTTGCAGGTATCTTAGCCAAAGAGATCCGAATTTTGAGACATGTTTTTTTTTTTATATTTATTATATTTTTAAATATTGTTAATATAAATTTATATATTTTTCATATTTATTTATATATCATAAAATGTATCTAAATGTTTTAATGTTTTCTCATAATAATGAAACAAACAAGTTATTTAAATACACATATGTGTGAATTTGTGAACATATATATATATATATATATATATATATATATATATATATATACACACATTTTTTAAGCAGTATACATATTTAAATTTATATATTTATTTTTTTATTTACATTTTTTATGCTTTTATTAGCATGTTTACAGTGTGCTTTACTTTCATGGTACACAATTTGCACAGTAAAACAGTTATCTAAAATGAATTTCCTTTAAAGCATCGTTGCTACAGCCATACGCATTCAGATTGGCATCATATGACGTTGAATCACATCTCGATCTGTTTTTGAGCTTCCCGCCATGAGTGTTGCTTTTTTTTAAATGACATGTCAAGTTAAAAATAACTCTTCTTTTAAAAACTTGTCTAAAACCCCCAGTGTGCGTCAAGCTGTTTTCCAACACATCTTATGTAAAGGCTCCCTAAGAAACATTTGGCGCACCTGAAAACAACCTAATCAAACAAGCCGACTAGTCATTCAAGCCGACTCCAACTAGTCGATTTAGTCCACATCCCTAGTCCTGCATAAAAAGACGTGAGGCCATAGAAGGAGTGAGTCGAGAAGAAACCGTTAGAGAGGAGGAAAGAGAGATAGGCGTCACCCAGTCATATTGGCACTCATGTTTAGACAAACGCTAACTGCAACAATTACAGTTTAATGATCCGCAATGTCAACAGCGCAGCAATGCTTCCAACAATCAAGCGGATCGGCTTGCGCTTAAACCAAACTGTGACATCACTTTGGAAAGCCGAGGACGGGGAGGGCGGAATAATGGCATAACGTTTTGCAGCAGGAGATTTGAGATAGTGTCTGGGCTCACGTAATCTTCATCTCCTCTTCCGCGCTCTCTTCCTCCCGATCTGGGTTACTCGGTTTCCTCACAGAGCTTTGGGACCGGTGAGATAGAAATGTGGAGGGTGAAAAAAAAAAAAAGAGTCAGGTCAACATTTTGAAGGACATCTTTGCTGAATGGGTTTCAACTTCAAATCATGTTCTCCCTGAAAGATCTAAATGTGTTTTGTGATCAGTTTAGATGTCTTCAGGTCACCTCAAGGGGGGTCAGAAATGCCACGTGTGATGTTACGGTAGGAACTGATTCATTTTTCTGGTCAGTGTAGGTACAGCGAACAGTCATTTGGGAATATTGCTTTGTCAGTTGGAAACTGTGGCCCTGCGGTTCTCAGTTATATAATTTGCTTACAAGAGCAGGTCACAGATCAGTCAGAAGTATGTATTTGCATTGCTGAGTTTCCAACCATAAAAGCCACACTGCCCCGACAGACACCGACCAATGGCGACAATCACTAGATTGCAGTGTCACTTCTGAGACATTCCAAGACCTGACAAACATTCAATCGGTGAAAACAGCCGCCAACCAGCGCTGACAAAACCTGACGAATTGTTGGTTGCCTTTGATCAGCGTCTGTCGGTGCAGTGAGAATTGTTACGGAGAAACTGAGAGCTACATATTGCAAAATACTACATTTATATTATGCATATGAAAATGATACTTGAGATTACACATTTGATGATATTGCTGTATCAGACTGACCTTTAACCTTTTTTTTTTTGCTTGTTTTTGACTACAGTGAAAGTGAAAGTAGCATCTGGTAACCAACTGTTTCACCATCATTACTGAAACATCACTCATTAAAAGGACTTTCTCGCAATCACTGCCGATTGATCAGAGAGAGGTTGCTCAACTTCCCTTTTCCACCTTATCCCCTTGCTCCCCCATTCAACCGGCATCTTGTAAGGCCACTGCAAGAAGGAACCAAAAAAAAAAAAAAAAAAAAAACCCTTAAACAGTCTTTAAATCAATGCAGTGAGATTTTTGTACATGAATTTAAAAAAAAAAAAATCAAAAAAAAAAGAAAGAGAGAGCGCGATGATAAAGTGGCAAAGGAAGTATCTTGGCCCTCGCTCTTGCCTGGTGAGCCACGTTAGCCTCTGGGCTTAATTGAAGCCAGGAGGGAGCGTTTAATAATTGCTGTCAGAAGATCAAATTTAATTCTCTTTTCACAGGACCGCTGTAGGGTAGAGTGAAACAAATTGTCATCGGAGATTTCCAAATGAACAAAGCTTTTAATTAGTCTGATTAGAATGCCGTGGTACAGAGGGAGAAGAGGGGATGGAAAAAAAAATGCGCGATGAAATAATCAGAGGATCATCCGAGCATGCTTTCTGGTGTTGCGGGGGAAGGTCACATGACTTTGTCTTCCCTCCTAACTATCGCCCCCAACAACATGGCTAACATTACAATACATTGTCGTTCTCCGCTCATTATAGTAATTTTCTAGTGCGGAGAATGAACACCTAAGTTTTGACTCCAGAAGTGTACAGAGTAGTGGTTGCTGTGTCTGGGCTAGTTTTATAATGCGATAAAGTATGCATCTCTTCACAGCTGTTGAATACCGTTGTCATTCCGTTTTAGCATCAATATGCCTGTTCACACACAATTCAGTTTTCAACTAGAGTGACACTGCTTTATCTAGTGTGATACAATGTGAGACCAACTGTGCATTTGCGTCATATCATTTGTAACTTTATGGTGTTGACAAGTCACCATGTTTGGCAATTACTTTAGTCACTGTCAATATGGTTACTGACATATTCACAATTAAAAGGGGCTTGACTTTAGTTATTCATTTCTACTGACATTAATCATTTAACTTCTGTAAGATATGAACAGAACAATTTGAAAGTCCTGTTAGTAAAAATGGTTGTTCATCTCAAACACTTCTGTGTGAACGTAGTCTTACACTTTTTTTTTTTCTTTGACATGCTAGCGTAGTTGAACATTATTTCAGTTCTCCTTTCTTTCTTTAACTCTGTTCCACAGTACTAAGAACTCACCCAGAAGTTTGAGAGATTCTTTGAGGTAATGCCTTCGGCATACTGACCGATGAAACCACCCAAAGAAACCCACGCAGCCTCTGTTTTGTGCCCAGCACAGGGCCATTGCCCTGTTCACGAGAAGACCGAGCCACTGTCAGGGCTGTTATATCCCCCTTATTTCTTTACTAACAGCTGGCCGACCAGAACAGGACAGTGATCAGACACCATTCACTCAGTATGTGTCTGTCATCTGAGCAGCTGGTTTCAGCGTACCTTTCAGTTACAGTTGACATAGTATGTTGTGCCATGCTTTTCTTGGGCCAGTAACCAATCGCTAATTGAAAGATAGCTCTCACCTTCCCTGGTTCTGGCTTTAGTTGGCCACACTTCCCTGTTTACTGACTTCATGAAGGATGCAACTGCTGTTAACACCCTTTCATTTTGTTTTCCACTGTTGCGCTTGGTCACGTGCCGCCATATGAAAGACTACAACACTACGGCACTTTTTCATCTGACCTTGCACCGAATATCCTTACTTCCTTGTTACAAAGTATTAAAAAAGCAATACGTCAAATTAGTACGAGACAAAAACTTTTTTTAAAGAGCCGTGTGTAAGTTCTTTATGCACTTAAAAATGTTGTACTTTAAAAAGAAAACAAATCGCATACTGTCTGAGTAGGTACCACATTTGAATTTGAACTTTGCGATCGTTAAAAAAGTATGTGGGTAGTATGAATGAAATTCGGACGCACTGCATCCGTCATGTTGTTTCTGTCATGTGACCTATCAGCGTCAGTTGCGTAGCTTCATTGCAATTCATAAATCCTCTCCCGTGGCCTCATGTGATAGTAAAAAAAAAAATGGGATAGTTTTTCGTATACTATATCCACCTTACAAATGATGAGTGCCGCCATGAACTTTGTATGATTTCTTGTTTGTATGCTGTCCTGTTCTGGTCTCCATAGGAACCCATAGTTAAAATGGAGTAAAAATAGCGACTGAATTAATTAAACAGAAACTTTTCGAACATTACTAAAACTTAAAATGAGCGCAGAGTTAACACACAAAATTCCTGGAAGGTACGCATTTTGAGCACCAGCACATCTGAAAAGAATGTTCATATAATATAATGCGCCAATCTGTTTGTCTGAATGACTTTGACGGGTGAGCTGACAAAAGATGGCCATTGCGACACTGTAAAGTGATGGCACTATGGAGCCAAGTGCTTTTTTACAACCATGTTAACAGGTTTAACGTCACATTATCAGCTCGGAAAATGCGCTAATTTGACTAGAAACACTCGAGACCGAAAATATAAAGCATAATTTCACTATGAGTCGGACGAGACTTTCACGGTCAGGAAAAAGGTGGATAGTATGGATGTATTCGATTTCGGACACAGCGTTTGTTTTTGAGATCGAAAAGATTTACATGTTACTGGGAAACGATAAACTGTAGAGAGCTCAACATATGACTTTAAGTAGTAGAAAATGGTGGTGGTGATTTAAATCTGGATTCAAACCATATAATGCTGCATGCAGTGTAAACCTACAAACCTGACATGAGCATGTCATATTTATGTCTTACATGATTCTATGCCAAGAATTTTAGCTGTTTTGACAAAGAGAGGGGAAGTCACAGGGGCCGGCGTGTTATTTTAAGGTACATGTAGAACTATTTAAGTAATTAGCTGTTGATTCCTGTAGAGACAGAAGGAAGGTATTGCAGCAGAGTCCTGAAAGAGTGCCCTGTATCACATAAATAAATCCCTCCACCCAATGCCCTAATCTAGCAAAGCACCTGAAAAGAGCTATTCACTAATCACTGCAAAAACAGAAAAGCAGTTCATCTATAATTTTACACTTTTGCTAATAAAATCTCACATTTTGAAAATGTCTCTCTTCATCTCTGCTCTTATTTTCCTTTGGGTTGAAATGAGTTTATGAAGAAACAAATGACTTGCATGGTTGACTTGCAAAATAAGAATGGCTGTGAAATCAGTTTTACCATCACAGAATGAGGTTGTTTTGTGTGATGAAATCTAATAATGTGGATGCAGTGATTTTTTTCGACCATATCCGCTGCAAGTATGTTTGTTAAGCTTTGTCATTACATTTTTGGCCATCACTAAGTGCTTAAAAAGTACAAACTACAAACTGTTTTTTTTGTTTTGTCTGGAGTTGCATCAGTAGAGGCGGTTTGTTTACAGTCAGCTGTGGCTCAAGCCCTCAGCCCTTTTTCTCTCTATTCTTCTCTTCTTTTTTCTTCTTTTCTGGCCTGGAGAAGGAAGCGCAGGAGTTTTGGTTCCCATTTTGTGTACGCTGGAACAGTTTAGGAAAGGAAGCACCTTTACACCTTTGATTGTCTGTGGCTGCTGATGTCATATCCTTCCACCATTCTGTGTGTGTGCATGTAGGTTTCCTGTCACTATCCAGTCATACAGTGGGGGTGTAGATGACCATGGAGGAGCCCAGATAGACACTCATGCGCCCTAACAATAATGAGATTGTGTGTCTTACAGTAGCTTTTAATTTGTTTTCATTGCATTCCAAATACAGTCAGTGGAAATTAGGGGGAATCCAAATCAGATGTGTTGCGTAACTACTTTTCTGCATTAAATGTCCAAATATTAGTACCGAACTGTAAACTTGTTAAGCAATATGCTATCTGAATTGCATCATAGTAAAAGAGTTTAACATCTGATTTTTTTCCTGCTGATCCACAGAATTAATTGTTACACTTTTATTTTGTATTTTTACATATATACATCTATATTGGAATAATTGTCACACAGTTTTACAATTACTTTAAATGTTTTCTTTACTTTTTTCATCAAAAAATATTTTTTTATTACATAAATATTTCTTTTATATTTGTTTCTTAACAAAAACTTGCAACAAACTAGAAATTATGTAGCTGCCTTTGATCTCTATATTTGGTCAGAAAACAATTTGTGATACAATATGTGTAAGATTTTTAGTGGTACCACATTTCTGTCAATTTGCCCAAAGTCAGCCTTGTAAAATGAAAATATACCTAAATATTATGTATCGTTGTAGCTCAGAAAAGTCTGTCCCTTTTATTCCTATCCACTTTAATTCAATTTTAAAATCCACATGCAGTAAAAATGTTGTACACACTTTTTACTGTGTATGTGGATTTACCAGCACTCATTAAGATCTGTACTGCCAGGGTTCCTCCCACACTGATCCTGATCTCAGGTTCAGGTCAACCATCCTGTGTCTTTTCCACTGCCAAGATTTATGGGCACTCATCAGCTTCGTCCCTCAGGCAGACTCTGCCACACTTAAGAAGCACTGGCCATAATGACTTTATACAGACAATAGGCTGTTAACTCTCTCGCTAAGGGCTCCCTGCCCCGTTTTAAGTGCAAACCAAACAGCCGCACCTAAATATGTACACATAAAAATATGTGTGTAAAAGAAAAAAAAAACATGGGAGTAAATAAATATTATTTTAGTTTCAATGATTACAGCATGAACATTTCTTAAGATTAAGATGTGGTAAAAAGTGTCACATCCAAGAAGGTTCAAAAGTGTGCCATTGTATTCAAATTATTCATAAGACACATATTAAAAATTGTTGACCTCTTCAAGGAAACGGCAGTTTATTTGAAAAGAGTGAGGGTTTATTTAATGTATCATGCACCTCCTAAAAGGTTTACTTTTTGCCCATAATATGTTATTTTTAATCTTCGCGACCACATTTCCCCACGAGGATAGAGGATACTGCCCTTTTTTCAAATGCACACTAGTACCAAATGTCTTGCAGATGTGCTGTGAAGAAAAGAAAAGAAAAATGGGGAAAGTGGAAGCGAGAGAGTTTACAAAGGGTGGCAACATAGTGCTGAGGTCGATTTCTCAAAAGATCAGCTCCTGTCTGATTGTAATAATAACATACAGATGACTTTAATGTGGTGAGAGTCAAGCAGCGCTGCTCTGTAACCCCCCTGTACCTTACAGATTGCGCCAGATCTCAATAAAAGCGAAACCTGCCAGAGTTGTATATCTCATCAAAACAAGTGTTTCATTATCACATACAATCTCTGTACTTTTTTTTGTGTTTTTGTTTTTTACAAATTTAATTCATGGTATTTGCATCTTAATCATTTTTCATTCTCAACACGAGACCCCTTAGAGAAATAAAAAATTGCTTTGTTTCTTTTTCCCCTAACAAAATTATATCGCTGAGCACAGAGAAGTAGTCATATTCACTTTATTAAGACTTTGACAATACAATCGCGTGCAAAATATATATGCTTTTTTTTTTCTTACGGTGGAACACTAGGGACCGAGCCGACCCAGAATTGTGCCTGTTTATGAACGTACTCATTGCCCTCACAGTTCCATTTCTTAAAAGGAGAGAGAGAAGGAGAGAAAGAGAGAAAAACACACAGCACCTCATTACATCCCAGTCCCGGCACCCCCACCTCTCTCCTTTTCCCCCACGATTTCTCCTTGTTCCCCCACCACCCTTGTGCTCTGTGGCAGAGAAAGAGGGGCATGGTTAACAGATGGGAGGGTGGACGGCAGCCTCTCCTCCCTTTCCTCAAGAGAGACTTGCTCACATATTTCTGCTTTTCCTTTGGTTTTCTCCCTTCGCTCATGTTTGCTCTTTGTGATCTTGCTTTGAGTCCAATATATCAGCTGAGAAAGGTTGTGGGTTAACTTGTCTTATCTCTCCCTCTCTGTCCTGTAGCATCCCTCCATGACCCTTCAGCCCTTGGTGATGACCCCTCTTCCAGGCTTTCTTCTGCCTGTCACACTATGCCAAACCTGTCCTGGGCTTCTTTTGGGGGGAGGGATCTTTCTAGCCCTTGACTATCTCTCTCCCTCCCTCTCTCTCACCCTTCCCATATGGTTTGGCTGTGGATTAGTGAATTGGCTTAGCATGGCAGAGAAAGCCTGTTAGTAGTCCCTCTCCGCCTCACTCTTTCTCTCTCTGGTATAATTGCACATATAAGCTTTAAAACCTCACACACATATTTGACATTTGTTCCTGTGCTTTCGGCAGGATTCAGCCACACTTGTGCATCAGACATATTTGATCAGATATTGGATGAAAGTCGAACCTTATTTACATGTAAAGCGCCACTGGCTGCTGATCAACCACAGCTTGTCTGCACTGTAGTTCGGCTTTACTGGTGTAAATTGGATTGTGCTCATCTGTGGTAATCTGAAAGCAGATGAGTGTGAGCATGTGTACATGTGAAGGAGGGGATGATGTAGAGAAAGAGAGAGAGAACTTCATGCTTTATGCCCGGAACACATTGTGCGATTTTGGGCAGTCCCAGATGAAAGATAACCAATGGTGGTGATTTCTGTGGTCGTGGCTCCTAACGATGGTCCTACGTCATACAGTAAGAGAGATTCAAAGACGGCCGTTGTCGCGGTCTTGCGACCAAAGATAGCCTGCGATAATTTTCTGACAGTGTCATGAAACATGGCACTAAAACTTAAAACTACTTACCTCAAGCTCCGTTTGCAAAATCGGCATGCCAAGTTGGCTTCTTTTCCCATAGCCATGACCGCCACTCCATATTTTCCTCTTTCGCTTCCTCCTTTTTTTCCAGCGCACATAAAAACCACAATTGCCAAAGTGCGATAAATCTTGCTCTATTTGTTTACCACTAGCAAATGCGTATTACGTTTTATTCTTCTGTGCTAACCTGCGTTCTTCTATACTAACCTACTAGCCTATTAGCCTAGCCATTACTTCTATACTAGTAATGATCTTATAGGATTGCTGAAATCGCACAGTCTGTAGCAGGCATTAGATAAAATATCAAAACCTCGTCACATATAAATATATTGTCAGAAATAAATAACAATAAATAAATAAATACAAATGTATTTAAATAGTTTAAAATTGTTTATTTATGTTTATTAATCTGGATGTATATATATTTTTTGATTTTATTTTATCTATTGTACTTTTTATTGCATTACTTTTTATTTTCTCTTTTTGAGATGTTTACTTTTAGGTACAAATAAAATAACAATACTGCATTGTTTATTTGTTTGTTTGTTTGAATGTGTCCAAAGCTGTATGTGAGGTTATTGCAACAACAACAAAAAAAACTTAAAAAATAGAAATGAAAGAATGAATGAATGGTTTTAAAAAGTGAAGTTCTATCAAGGTCAATCATCATGTTTGATATTTTGTCAACTCTTATGCTATAAAGTTCATACTTTAATAATTGTTGGTGCCACTGTAAACAGGAATCAGTGTCCAGGTGAAGCCCATTAAAGAATGTTTAAAATGACGTAAGGCACAGCAGGTCCATGTTGAGACTGTGGCGTGGTTGTCTCGGGCATTACGGACCTGTCGTTATCAATGAGGAAGCTCCTCTTGGATTCGCAGCCAAAGACCCTGTTTTGATTGAGTTAACTACTTAATCGGCTTTCAAATGCGAGCAGCGAAACCGCACTCGGTGACGCCAGGTTCTGCTGGCTGCACAGTAGGTAAATATTTACACGGGCGTCCAGTCATTATCACTAGCTTGTAGTCGAGTTGTTTTGCTCCTTGTTTTATGTCTTTTACAGTGGTCCTCTAAACAATCATCGAGCCGCTTCGGATTTCGCCACATACACATTAAGACGTGCTCGCTAACAGTCCAGCTAACAACTCTTAGTGAAGTACAGAGCGCTCTTGTTTGTATGCTAATAGAGTGTAATCTTATTCACAGTTATTATTAGAGACAATGGAAAATACATTATATCAGCATCAGCACAAGGTTGTATTTATAGCGAAGAAACTATGTATTTAACAACTTTATTTCAACAACACCAAAGGAATCCAACAATTATGTGTGGAATTTCGTAGATTAGCAGCATCCTATGAAATGAAGATGGATCTCAGCCAATGAAATTAGAGTTTGCTTGCGGTTTAACTCATATGACATGGAAAAGACTCTCGAACACTTTCAAACCCCTACTCCACCCATAAACACTTGATTATTAATAAATGAGAGAAGCATGGCAGCGCGGAGAGAGACGTGAGAAGCGCAGCGTATCCTTTAGGTGTATCTACATCAATGTTCCTTGCTTGCTCTGGCAGGTGAAATCTGGTTCAGAAAGAAGAAAAAGAGCCAGAGAATAAAGAGAAAGCAATGGAGGGCTTTTAACGTGACACCACTGACAGCTTTACTGCATTACAGAAAGCTTAAATAATGGGACGCTCATTTGCATAACGAGGGACGTTATCACCTCTACTGTCAGAATAAAACACAACAACACTTCTGCCGCTCCTCCCAGAGATGAATCGGGTTGGCCTACTTTACGGCACCAAAGAGGTGCGCACATGCACACAAACACTGGTGCGCGCACATGTGTGTTCTGTGATCGCGAGCTCTCGCACTGTGTGGATCTGAGCTGTGAGCACTTTATAGAAAGCCTGGGTTAGCTTCTCGGGTGAGGGCAGCCTTTCAAAAGGCTCAGCAGGAGGGCCTGATAAAGGCCCCGCGCACCTTTTTCCCTGAGAGACGGAGAGAAGCTGTGACGTGACAGCGGGATCGTATTCCAGAGCGGGTTTGACGAGGGCTAAATCAGGATGGCCCAGGTTTCCATTCAGGATCTTCTTCAGATCTTATGATACGTGGATAGTAAAGCCTCGTCGTTCGGGGCACCGTTGCTCAGCCACAGTTTTGTTGCGTTCACACAAAATTTCAGCTAAAAGGGAAATACAAGTGTGTTCGTTCAGCATGCTAGTGACAATTCTATGCGATGTTACACCGCTGTTGTTTAGGAAAGCGCCGCTGTTTGTCGTTCAGGCGACAGTAAACGTTACACTGCAAATGATTAGAGCTGTTAAGTTAGTGGCACTTCCAAAACACTGTCAAATTCTCTGTGACTGTAGAGAGAGCATGACAGTGCTGTCTACCCTCATAGTCGCAGCCGAAGCGCGAGAATCTGATTTGCATGATATTGATGGCAGAAAACAGCGCTGCCTCGAAACGTCTACGGATTCTTTTGTCTTTATTTGCTGTCCCATGTGGCTCAGACTCTGCCTTTCCCTGTTTTTTAACGTTGCGGTTTTGCCATTTTTCATCTGACTTAATGCCTTTCTCTCTCTCTGCCTTTCACAGGTACAGCTACTGGAATCTTTGAAGTGAGCGGAGGAAGTCAAGAGAAGAAAGCCTGGTTTGAAGAAATCGCAAGCAAAAACAGAGGGACAAAAGAATAAAGTTCATTGGTGAAAGAGAGAGACGAAAAGACGGGGACAATGGGGAGGAAAAAGATTCAGATCACACGGATTATGGATGAACGCAACAGACAGGTGAGTCACGCTGACCAGAAGGAGCCAAAAACTAACTCTAGACAGCTTCCTTCACAGAAGTTTGATGGGTTATTTCGAACTAAAATAGACTAAGTAGGTGGTGTGCGCACGCTAATTGTCGGCGTCCTCGCACGCTGCCACCTCTTGCTTACTGCTGTGGAATATTACTTTAGCAGGGGCAGGGTGGGTGGAGAACACAAACACACAGAGATGGCAATGGTGGAATGATGCCACATGCTTCAGAGCTTTAGGTGGAGTCAACACAGAGGTAAAAGATGGCCCTCCAGGGGCCCTTCCTGCCTTAGCTAGTAGTTTTCCTCTTCAACTCGGCTCTCAGATCATTGAGATCCTGTTCATACTAATATAAATTGTAAATTCTAATAAAAAATCTGCTCAAGGTTTTAGCTGTTTTATGCCGTACTGGTAGGTCTCCAATTCTGGCCAAGCTGGTTTTCAGCTAGTTTAGCTGATTGGAAGTGCCCAAAACCCCTCTAAATCCAGCAACTAGACCAAACCAGCTTTGACTAGTTTAAGCTGTTTTCTTCTACATGGATGACACTAAAATCTTAAAATAATTTAATTTGGCTTTTTGTGTGTGTTAGTGGTCTTCAAACTAATTCTGTTAATGCGTTCACATTTGAACAATTAGAAAAACGTTCTGTTTTGTATCTCCGTTTCTCTGGCCGTGAAACAGAATCAAGTCAGGAACACACAAAAACAGGCAGATATTATGCATAGCAGATACTGTAGTTGTATTGATCGTATTGGTGCCAGTTACATAGACGCTTGTTTTACTGCAAGATCAATAAATGTTATTTAGGCTTGACATTTACATTTGTCCCCCTTATAGAAAAAAAAAAAAAAAGTCAGTAAAGCCTGGAAAGCAGTTTGCAGTTTGACAGAAAGTAACCTTGACTAGTTTCAGGTTGTTCTATTTGTCTTCTGTGTTGTAACTTGACTCTCTAAAAACTCTCTGAACAGTCAACCAGAGTCCTCACATCCTTTCACAGGATGACACTTTGTCACAGAAACAGACATTTGTAGTTCCTCAGTCTGGTCTGGAGAAAGAAAAAAAAAAGATGTGATTTTGGGAAAAGGACTTGACTAACAGTTGATATGACTGAGTGAGACCATGCTGCTGCAGTTAATGGCTGCTGTCTGGACCTTGGGTGGGTTGATCAATTATTGAAGATAGTGTGAGGGCCTGAGGAGAAGTGGAGGAGAAAGTGAGAAAAAAAAAAGCGGGTGAGGAAAGTAATGGGCGTGTCAGCCGGAGCAGACGGAGGGGGCACAGTGGCATTAGTCATTCAGTACTTGTGGGTTGAGTAAGTTCTCCCCCTTGAGGAAACCAGAGGCTCACATGCATGTGGGCTTTCATGCCAAACGCTGAACGAATGAGTCAAGGTACTTCTCAAACCAGAAACTTCTCTGTTCTCTGTTTCTGTTTATTTCGAAAAACCAACAAGTTTTGATGTTAACAAGGCATCATATTGAATTTGCTTCTGAGTATAACATACATATATAGTTTGAATTTCAAAGGTTTGTTTATGAAAAATAAGTCTTATTGGTGATTGTATGTGCGCTTAAAGAAGTAGTTCACCCAGAAAATGCGTTTTTGTCATTATTTTAGTACAACTTAACACACATTTTTCACGATTCTTAATGCAGCTATTTTCCATACAATGACCATTCATATCTATCAAGCTCCAAAAAAGTACAAGAAAAGCATCATAAAAGTAATCCATCTGAGAACCAGTGATATTTTGTGTCATTGGTCCCTAAAATGTGTGATGGGAAGATTATAATATATCTTATATTTCAGTCCCACACAAATCAATTGCATTCATTTTATTGAATTGTTTTTTGTAGTTCATTCATCTATTTATTTATTAGAGCTTGACACATGCAGTCACTATCAACCGATATTAAATGCAAAAGAACTGCATTAATTTTCAAATTTTTAATCCACAGAAAATATAGAGAGTCCATAGTGACAGAATTTTCCTTTTCAGGTAAATGTTTTGGTTTTACATAACCTTTCAATGCTCTGAGACACAGAGTTTCGAATCATAAACACAGATGAAAAGGAAAGGAGGAAAGAAACAGAGAGAAGTGGGGGGGTGGGCTGAGGTCAGGATGTTTTTGGCGAAGCTATCGGATTGCACAGAGAGCATCCTGTCTTGGTGTTATCGCTGTTCTCCTCTCCTTCTCTCTCTCTGTTTCTCTCACTCCCCCTTAACCAGACTTCAAGATCAGAGATTGATACAGGAAGGACACCTGATGAGAGTCAATGCCACAGATTTCCAGGTCTTGGGATAGAAAAGAATAAAGTAGGAGGACAAAGGAAGAAAACAGCGACATTTATTTCCTTTTGGCCAGTTTCTTTAAATATGGTTGAAATTAAGCATTTTATACTAATTAAGTAGCTACTTTTTGTTCTGTGAATGTTCAGATGCGTCACACTGTGTGGGATTGACCTCTTGGACCTTCGAAGCTTTGATTGCAGTGTTAATGGATAATGGAGTAGATAACATTTTAAATTTGTATAATTATTTGTAATGCATTACTTATTAAACACAGAAGCCCTAGAACATGACATTTATCCTTTAGCCAAAATTCGTCATACTTTTGTATGCTTAATGTCTAGTATGACCACATCGTTAGCCATATGTCAACAACTTTAATAAAAAGCAATGCCAAAACATACTGTGGCCTTGCAAAGTGATAAAAATAAACTCATAAATTCTCTAGAGAGGTTTTGGTCAGAAGATGCTTTGCTGAAAACATGCATCATAAATTGTTGAGTATTTATAGACTATACGCCATGTTCGACAGCTGGCACAAGGGTTATCATTGACTCTTGTCCTCTTGCTGCCATTCATCTGGGGCTGTGGCAAACAACCCGCTTCATTGTATTACAAGAGAACCGTGAAGACAGACATCACAAGACAAGAATGGGGGACCTTTGGCTTACAAAGGGTTTTTTCATTTCTATTTTGCTTTTTCTCTCCCCTCTAGCTCTTAATGTGTTGAAGACGTGGCTGGGGCTGTGCATATTTTCACTTCCTCTTTAAGGAAATCTTTCCATACCGAAGCCAAATAAACAACAGACTGCTTCAATGGTGTTACCTTAAGCACTGCATTCTTGAGATGTTTGCTCTTTTTCATGCAAATGCATCTAAATTCTGTAGCAGAGTTTCATCTATCTATCTATCTATCTATCTATCTATCTATCTATCTATCTATCTATCTATCTATCTATATATATATATATATATATATATATATATATATAGAATCAGCTTGATTCTATATATATATATCGGTTGATATATATATATATATAGAATTAGATATATATATATATATGTTCCTGTGGTGACAAAGCTGGATTTTCTCATTACTCCAGTCTTCAGTGTGATTTACTTAAGAAATCATTTTAATATGCTTATATGTACTTAAAGGAATAATTCACCCAGAATTTTTTTTTTTGTCATTATTTATTTTAGTAAAACTGAGCACAAAGTCTTTATGCAGCTTGTTTGCATATAATGACAATTCATATCTGTCAAGCTCCAAAAAAAGACAAAAGCACAAAAAAAAAATATATATATAATTTATATAAATTAAATATATATATTATATTTATATATATATATATATATATATATTATATTTATATATATATATATATATATATATATATATATATATTATATTTATATATATTTTTTTTTTATAGCTGCTTTTTTTTTGTGGAAAACGTAATACAATATTTATTATACATTAATTATTTTAAAAAATATTGTTGACCCCAAACTTTTGAACAGTAGTTTATATGAAATTGTTTTTTTTGTTATCCCTAACCCTATGTAATTCCTCTGTACTTAATATTATTGTATTTACTTTTTATTTAAAAAGTATTATCTTTATATATATATATATATATATATATGTATATATATATATATATATATATATATATATATATATATATATATATATATATATATATAAAAAGTTTTATTTGAATTGCATTAATTAACCGCTAAGAGCTTGAATACACTATAAAAACCTAAACCTACTCGGTCCATACAAATCATCTTTTTCAAACATTTAATGTCTGAATGCTCAAACATTTTTGGCCCAGCTGTCGTCTCCCATCATTTCCTTGCTGATATCACCTCTCCCAGATTGGCAGCTTCCCTACGGCCCACCCTGTCTCTGGCGCCATGCTTATGGGCACAAGGCCTCAGCCGCCCTGGGCGGCCACTTTGGCTGCCTATAGCCCACCTCCTGAAAACACTTGCGAAGAGCAAGGCTCCTCCAGCAGGCCTCCCTGGCGTTGACTAGCTGCCCAGAAGCTTAGACAGAGGGCATCAGTGTGAGGAGCCTGGCTTTCTTCCCCTCAGCCACTCAAACACTTTCCTGGGCACGTCACATGAAAGGACCCCCTGTGTCATAAACGTGTTAGCCACATCGCTAACAAGAGCATGCTTACTGACTCATTTTCACACTGCTGAATACACAGCGTACACTTACAGGCACGTTTGAGAGAGATGAATCTATTTAATAATTATTTCAAATTCAATTTTATTCAATGCTGATTCTTCTGCCATGATGGCAGGAGAGGCCGGGACATAGTGTCTGATGTTGATAAGGGCGACAAGGGCGATGAGAGATTTGCTTACTTCTACTTGAAGAATAAACATTGTTGATGTTGACTTGTCTTGGAAAATAAAATCAAACACATACAGATGATTGTCTCATAGACTCGTTGAGTTCAGGAGTATGACTTAATGCCGTCTTGTTATTGTGCAGCATTGAACAAATATTTAATATAATATAAATATTAAGTGGATATACAGTGACATTTATAGTTTTACAATACTTTTCTATTTGAAATAATTTCATCAAAGAATCCTGAAAAATATCAGTCTCCACAAAAATGTTGTTGTTTTTCAACATTGATAATAATATTAAATATTTCTTGAGCACTAAAATCAGCATATTAGAATGATTTCTGAAGGATCATGTGACACTGAAAGACTGGAGTAATGATGCTGAAAATTCAGCTTTGCCTTCACAGGAATAAATTACATTTAAAGTAATAATAAAATAAAACACTTTTTACTATATTTTGATCAAATAAATGCAACCTTAATGAGCATATCTTACTGACCAAATTTGAATAGAAGTAATAAGAGAAAATTTCATTGTAATTTTGCGTTTACTTAAATAGGACATGAAGGGAATTATGATGGTTTACAAAGAGCAAAAAGAACAATGACAAAGATTACATTTTGGGATTTTCTTCAGCAGAAAGGCTCAATAATTATGGTCAGTAGTTACTTCTGTGTTAGAAATCAGGTTTCTTGAAGTCTCCGTATGGTGGAAGTTCATTCAGAAGTACGTACTTTAATTGGCGCTCAACATGCATGTGGTTGTCACCCCTCTAACTGACTTGGCAAATGCAGGCACCACACGTTCAGTAGGCTTCTGTTACCTTTCTTTTCATCTCTGCCTCATGATGGTGTGATGGCATGGAGACGGTGCTTGATTCAGCCACCCATGACAACAGAGGCGTCTCTCCAATCAACAACAGAAAGGTGTAAAACAGTTTGAGTAAAATTAACAGCAAGAAAATAATGAGGCCCTCTGGGTATCCCATCACCCCTTGCTCTCCCCTCCACGATTCCCACCTTTCTCTTGTGATCGTTACCTCTGCGCCTGTCTCCTCACGAAACACGCTGTGCGTGTTTTTTCACTTTTTCATCTGTCTCTCCCTCTCTCTCTCTCTCTCTCTCTCTCTCTCTCTTCTTTATCTGCTTCTTCACCAGCATCATCGGGAAAATTCCTTTGCTTCCGCGAAGTGCAACTTCTCCAAATTTCTCCTCTTAGAATTGATCTTCTTAAAATTCTTTTGTTCCTCTTATGCTAATTGTTATTCCACTTTTCTTCTCATTATTCCGAGCTTTTCTCATTTTCATTTTTTCACCCAGGTTTTGTTTCTTATTATGTTTCTGCTGATGACCTTCAAAACATTCTCTTTGTTACAAGCAAGTGATACTCATTGAGGCTTTGAAAGCGATGTGCTGAAATATCGCATGACTTTTAAACAAATTGTGTTGCCGTCAGTGTAGCTTAGCATAAACTGTGTGTTTGTTAACACAAAAGCAACCTCTAAAATATGTTTAGAAAGGGAACAGAGCAGAATTTTGCTGGGTCACACGTATAAGCTTGATGTCTATTGTCAATACAGCCCCTACTGTGAGACTTTTCTGATTCATACAGTATATCATGAAGCGTGAGCGGGGAGATTTTGGGGTGCGTGGGTCGCATGGATCATGGTTCAGGGGCAGATGGTGACAAATGGACATTCATCCTCCCTGTCTCTGTCCTCTAGAGGAACTCCCCAGGGGGAAAAAATGCACTGGAGGCGGGAAGCAGAAGCGAAGCCATTGTGAAGGGGAAGCTGTCAGGCACTTCCTGTTATGAGAGGAAATGCATACAAATGTGCTTCCTGACCTCCCCCCTCTGACTCCCCCTCACACACACACACACACACACACCAAACTCAGGCTGGGAATCAGACCTTTTTTCTCCTTTCTCCTTTTCATTCTTTCTGTTTGGCAGTAGAAAGTGATTCTCAGTCCTTTGAACAGCAGTTCAAGCTCACCTTATGTGCGCAACGGCGCATTTACGTCTAGGCAGTTTGTTTGTCACACATGATAAGAATGTGCGCACATGATAAGGGCTTCACACTCCTGCGGTCTACAGGTTCAGGGTTCGTCATGAACCGCGGTCCTTCATTTTTTGCAGCTCTCACCACATCAAGGAGGTGTTGCAACTGGCATTTTCTGCAATTAACACGCTGGATCGCTGAAGGCTCATGAGCTTCACAGATTGTGGAGGCAGGTAGTGAGCAGGAGAGGAGGAAGAACATCACACTCCAAGGCCCTTGTGATCACATTACCATGTTACATATATGGTGAACCTAAAAATGGTATTGGAGACAAAGAGTGAGCGAAAGCTATTATGATGTTTTTCTTCATCAGATGAGATCAAATATGTAGTACTTGGCTAGTATTCAGTCATGTGATCCCGAGATGGTGGTTATAGTGAGGTGACTCCCTTAAACAGCTTCATCTTATGTTGAGTGGACCTGATTTGACCATTTTTTCAAAGTAAAACTTACTAGGATAGTTCACAAAAAAAAAAAAAAAAACTGATGTCGTTCCAAATCCGTATGGCTTTGTTTCTTCTGCGTAACATGAGGGAAGATATTTTGAACAATGTTGGTAACCAATCAGTTTCGATGTCCATTGGCTTTCATTGTATGGGCGAAAAACTGGGACATTTCTCAAATATCATCTTTTATGTTCCACAGAAGAAAAAAAGTCTTGGAGTGACTTGAGGGTGAGCAAATGATGACATAATTTTCATCTTTAGGCGAACTATCCTTTTAAAGGACAAATCCAGTGAAAAATGAACCTAGGGGTAATTAACACATGGTTACCGAGTCGATCGTTCCCTGCGATGCGTTTTCATGAAAATCGAATGTATAGAGTTTTATCTTTAAAAACAGATTAGCTCATAACACTAGTATATGGGGCACAGAGTAAGTAAAAGTAAATCGCTAGTTAATACCACTAACAAGGCTCAAAATAGCCTCACACTAACACGGTAGCATAATGAGGGTCCCTACATGCAAACCGAAGCATTGAGAACTTTGTAAGTGTACAGACAGTTTAATAAGAAGATACTTTATAAAGACAGTACATTACGCGTTTACAGACAGACGTCATCTTGGAAAACAGTCTCAACTAATCGAGTCACGAACGCCGTGCTAAGTGAGCTGGTCGATAGGAATTACGCATAGTGAAATCTAACGTAGCACGGCGTTCGTGACTCGACTAGTCGAGACTGTTTTCCAAGATGACGCCTGTCTGTAAACGTGTAATGTACTGTCTTTATAAAGTATCTTCTTATTAAACTGTCTGTACACTTACAAAGTTCTCAATGCTTCCGTTTGCATGTAGGGACCCTCATTATGCTACCGTGTTAGTGTGAGACTATTTTGAGCCTTGTTAGTGGTATTAACTAGCGATTTATTTTTACTTACTCTGTGCCCCATATACTAGTGTTATGAGCTAATCTGTTTTTAAAGATAAAACTCTATACATTCGATTTTCATGAAAACGCATCGCAGGGAACGATCGACTCGGTAACCATGTGTTAATTACCCCTAGGTTCATTTTTCACTGGATTTGTCCTTTAAGAATAAAATATTGAGTGCACCGCTCACTTAAAGAGGAATATATGTGACCATGCCACTTTAGAAAAAAAGACTATAGTGAAGGATAAGTGAAGTATCTTTAGTAAGTGTTGTTTTGTGACTGTGGGTGTTGATGTCACTAGCCACAGTTATGAGCTTGACCACAGTGATTATTTAAAGTCCTTATATCTCCATATCTGTGTATGTGTGATACTACTTCCTCTTTCAGAGAACTGCCCAGTGCACATTTTGGATGTGTGAATTAATTACTGACTCCGTTATTTGTTATTCAAATAATCCAAAATTCAAAGTCTGTTCATCAAACACATTGTTCAGCTTTTTCTTTTCTCCACCTGCTGTCATACTGGAGGATTTTTGGCTTATTCTTTTTGCATCTTGTCACACTTGCCAAATCTCCAGAAGCCTCAAGAAGAAACCTCTCAGAACTGCTAAGCCACAACGTGGAAGCTCAAAACTCTCGCTTTGGCTTTATCTTGCAGAAAGGGAGCTGTCAAAACATCAGTTGTGTTCTTTAAGTGGCTGTTCGACTTGTCAAAATGAACTTGTCAAAATGATACATAATCAATACATCATTACTTCGCTCATAAATTATTAGAAATATGATGATAGAAGATGACCAGCAGATTCACTACTCTATCTTTTTTTTTTAACTATAATCTCTGAAAGATGAGAGATCACTGTCAAATGAAATTGGTGAACTCAAGTTCAAGTACACACATTATAAAAACTGGTAACAGGTCATTATTCTCTTAAGGGGATATACACTGTAAAAAAAAATAATAATAATAATAAAATAAAATAAATATATATATATATATATATATATATATATATATATATATATATATCTGCAGAAGAAAGAAAGTCATACTGGAATGACATAAGGGTGAGTAAATTATTTTTTATTTGTGTGGGAACTATCCCTTTAAGAAGCGATTACTACCTTTTCTTGGCTAATTCAGTCATATTAAATCAAAATTAGGCTTGAACAAAACCAGTTAATTTAGATGTACATGAAGTACATGTGTAGGTTACCTGACAGTATACTGTTTGTTTTTTACAGTATACTGTTTCCTTTTCCATTTTTATAAAGCTACACACGTTTTTTTTAGACCATATTTTTTTTTAAATTTAAGCACAACCTTACTGAAACAAAAACTGAATCTAGTCTCTCATATAACTAGGGCTCATTCTTTATTTTTATTTTTTTCATTTAACACACCAGCTAAGCTAAATAGTTTCACCATGACAACGTCAGAAACAAATTAGCATCATCAAAGAAATACCTTATGCTAATACATGCTAATTTTCTTCCTTATCAAATTGCTTTGGTGATTATCACACGCACAATATATTTTGTAAAATTATGCATTTTTCTTCTGCAATAAATAATGCATAGATTTGCCCGCGATTCGCGAACATGTATCACATTAACAGGTGCATGGGGACATTTTGGTTACACTTATGAGGTGAAGAGTTTAGCGGTTAGGCCTCAAGGTTCCTCATCTGTGTTGTTCTTCTCAAGAGCTGGTCTGTACGTGTGTGGTTTCTCCAGCGCTGTATTTAAGTGCTCAAGAGACATAAAACCCATGAGGTCAGAGAGAGATGCTTCTTATTTTTAATGCTGCTAATTTAGATGAGAACATGCACTGAGAAGTCATTAACAGCCTCTCAAACACTCTGTGGCAGTGATGATCTTCGTGCGTGAGTGTGTGTGTGTGTGTGTGTGTGTGTGTGTGTGTCTGTCTGCGCATCTGCTGGAAAGGTGCACACAGATGCACACATGGAGAATTTGCTTCCCGTGCAATACAGGCAACCCCCCCCCCCCCCCCCCCCCCCCCCCTAATTTGCTTGAGGTGTATATGGTTAACCTTAATTATGGAATAAAATCCTAATTATACAGTTGAACTATTGTATTAGAGGGGCCAGGCACAGTTAGTGTTACTGTATTAATCTTAAATGAAAGGTCATTGCATGGTTTTGGAGCACACGTTATATTTCAATTATTAAGCTCTTTTCGTATGAATGTAAGAATAATAGGAAAAGTGAAATAAGTATTTTACTTAGGATTAAAGAATGGAATTTTTAAAAGATCTTCAGTTGATTTATGAGAGGAAGGAGCTATTACGCTACTGTCTATTTTTCCTGATAATTTGGAAGAGCACAAAGGAAAATAAAAGAAAGTAGACAGAAGGAAAGAAAACTAACATTGATTTTCCGAAGAAACGCTGTATTTAGGACATCTCGGGAGTCAAGAATATTTAAGAGTATATTCAACGCGCTGAGTAAACACACATAGAGTCATCCATCTCAGTTTTTATACGGCGTCAGTGAAGCCTATGACTTGTCTAACCTTGTTTCCCCTCTTCCGTCTCTCTCTCTAGGTGACATTTACGAAGAGAAAGTTTGGCCTGATGAAGAAAGCCTATGAGCTGAGCGTGTTGTGTGACTGTGAGATTGCCCTCATCATCTTCAACAGTACCAACAAGCTGTTCCAGTATGCCAGCACAGATATGGACAAAGTGTTGCTCAAATACACTGAGTACAATGAGCCACATGAGAGCAGGACCAACTCTGACATTGTGGAGGTGAGTTTCTCTAAACACACTTATCTGACATTCCCACACTGACAGCAGGTTATTATTATGGTTATTATAATTATTTATTTATTTGAATAATAATAATAATAATTAAAAAAAAAAACACTACTGTTCAAATGTTTGGGGACAGGGTCATCAAGTTTGTTTTTAAAATAAATCTCTGATGCTCACTAAGGCTGAAATTATTTGATCAAAGATACAGTAAAACAGTAATATTGTGACATGTTATTACGATTTAATAATCATTTTTGTAATTTAATAATTGAATATATTTTAAAATGTAATTTATTCCTGTGATGGCAAAGCTGAATTTTCTTAAAATTAAACAAATGTTTGTGGAAAAATATATAATAATGTTGAGTATGATCATGATGAAACCATGAGACGTCCATAGAAAGCATTTATTATTTAAATAGAAATCTTTTCGGACATTATAAATGTCTGTACTGTCAATTTTTATCAATTTAATGTATCCTTGCTGAATAAACGTATTAATTATTATTTAATTTTTTTTAAATCTCACTGACTCCAAACGTTTGAACGATAGTGTAACTTTTTCACTTGATGACTTTTTTTTACATAGTTAATGGACGTTAACTAATGTTCTGATAAATGTTATATACTTTAGTTGCTGTTTAAAATTAAACTTATGACAAAATGAGAAACAGAGTTTTATATTGGGGGTCCCTTAGGTTGAAAACTTGTATGAAAGTCTGGGTGGGGGTCTGTAAAGGTTGAAAACCCCTGCAATAGTGAGTGTGTATGCAGAAAGATGTACATAAATTAGTGTTTCGTTTGTGATATTTCAGTAGGCGAAATGTATCATTAACATGTGACTATGACTAGATTCCTTGTGCATAGTGCCGCTGCACCCTTATTTTCAGCTCAACCCTTGTCACGGTGAGACACTATAGACACAAACCCAACAACACGTTTTTACAGTCTAATTGACTAGAAAATAGACGAAAATATGAAAGTGCACTAAATACATCCAGTGTCATGCTGTATTTCATTGCACTCTGTTCTTTTTGAATGCCTGCTGCTTTGATGTCTGCATTTTCTCAATCAGCTTAATGCTCCTTAAGGCTCTCAGGTCTTAGAGACACATTTGTTGGTTCCTGCCTTTAACCTAACCTGAGGTCAGGCCATGCTAAGCGATTGGCGGCAAACATCCAAAAGCATGTTGCAGCGTGAGCTGGTTACGTAATCTGCTTTTCTGAGATGTCACAACACATCTTGACAAGAAAAGGTGACACACATGGGTTGACAAGGTGGTCCTCTGAAGGACTAAAGGGCTTTAAAAAGGTGTCCTCTTGCAATGCCAACACGCAAACAGGTCCACATCCCCAAACGGTTCTTAATTTCACTAGATCTATCGGTGAGTTTGTGAAGTGAGTTGTTCTCAATCTTAGTGCAATCCAATTGCTTTGCACTTAGAGTCAGAAAAAAACATGTTTTTCTGTCTACTTCCTTTTTTATCCACTCACTCTGTGCTCAATCTTCATTTCAGCTGTGCGTACACTGGCTCAATAAGATCTTTTTTTGGTTTATTTACATATTCAGCAATAATATTTCCATATGCATATATCTTATAAAGCCAGCGTGACATCTTTTTTCTAATTTATATATTTTTAATTTGTTTTTATGCGCTAGAAAATTATCATCTCAAATGCAAAGATGAGTTTTTGGAAGTTCATCTGTCATAAAGTGTGAAACATGCCCTGTGTTTTTGTCCCTTATACAAACTCAGACCTTGAAGCAGATTTAAAGGGCAAAAAAGAAAGTGCTTGTTATACCTATAGTGCATCAAGGCACAATTATAAAAATGCACTCCAAGCATTAGCAGCTGCGCATTGCACTTGAGAAAAGACTCAAGTAAATACTAGATTTTCTGTGATTTATTCTTAGAATATTTATCATTCCAATTCATATTGGAATTCTCAGAAACTCTCATTAGTGATTGAACAGTCATATACTTTTTAGTGTGTATTACAGTCCACACTCCATGGCAAGTGGTTTAGAAATTGAAGGAAAAAATTAATAAAGATCCAAGATCCAATTTACGCTGAAATGGTTGTATGCCATTCAATTTTTCAGGGGAGAGTGGAATGGAATGTAAAGTAAGATTCAGGGCCCAGCAAAAAAGAATAAAGATGTATACTTTACTTGACAAAATTTTAAGTGGATTAAAAAAAAATCATGTACTTTACAATAAACAGGAATAACAATATATATATATATATTTTTTTAGCATACTGTATATCATACATATTATAATTTAAAAATAAGTATGGACAATACACCGCTGTTTAACACTATGCCAGCTATAAAATTCTAAAGGCAGTGAATGAAATGTTTGCAAAAATTACAGTGCATTACAATTCAAACACTACTTCATGCTTTCAAGACTATCACGAGTCATTCTCACAATTTTAACAAAAACTCTTTTAGTTTAGTTTAGTCTTGTAGACCTGAAATTGTCTTTATTATTGAGTTCTGAGATTGTAAAATGTACTTGTTATGCTTCATTTTTTGAAACCTTGTAGAACAACTGCAAAGTGCTGCACTCTGCTTAAAGGGATGGTTCACCCAAAAATGAAAATCCTGTCATCGTTTACTCACCCTCATGTTGTTCCAAACCTGTATGAGTTTCGTTCTTCTGTTTAACGTAAAATAAGATAATTTAAAGAATGTTGGTAACCAGACAGTTGACGGTAGCCATTGACTTTCATAGTATTTTTGTCTTACTAACGGCTACTGTCAACTGAGGGTGAGTAAGTGATGACAACATTTTCATTTTGGGCTGAACTATCCCTTTAAAAAGCAGGTCCTGAGTATCACAGTTTTCTTTGCCATGTGAAGACAGAAATATTAAGCACACTAAAGAATCAGCACACTCAAACATTGAAGTAGAAAGGAAATAAAAAAGAGCATAGCGAGTCAAACTGCTCCCATCACCAAGCAACAGCTATAGTGGAGTTTCTTTCCAATTTGCCAGATTTCGTGTTTGAGAAATCGATTTTGAAGGTGGCTAAAATGCCGCCCTAACTGGATTTGTCGACGCTGAAGCGTTGAGCTCCTGCAGGGCCCTGTTTTTCTGCTGCTAGGTTACATCACGGCCAGGGGATGTGGGCGGTAGGAGGTAAAGAGGAACAAAGCAGACTTCCTGTTGTGATGGCAGGATGGGGACGAGGCCTTGGGGTGGGCCGGAGGGGGAACTCGGCATAGGGGTGTCAGTGCCATAGTTCAGCTTTGAGCTGTAGAGTGTGTGAGAGTTTGCGTGTGTGATACACGTATCGGCTTTGGACGGTCTCAAACGTGTGTATATAGATTTAGCATTGTTTAAACGGGCGAAAAACACACACACTCATATAAAACACACAAATCCGAGCAATCTTTCCTGTCTTTGCCTGGAGTGCCTGTGGGGTGCAGTGGGAGGATAAGGAGAGGCAGGGGAGCCGGGCGCAGCGTGTGGGCGTCTTGAAGAGCAGCCCGCTACATTAGCAATAAAGCTCCATGTAATTAGCATGTCTTTGGTTGATAATTAGCGTTGTTGGGAGAGAGGCAGTGAGAGGCTTGCCCAGCCTCTTTAGCTCTATTTATGAGAGGCTAGAGGCTCTTCTACCCTACTCTACTATCCCTGGCTCTTTCTTTCCGCTTATGTCTTCCGTTTTCATCCCATTTTTATCTCTGTTTTCGTAGGTCAGGCCATTATTTCTTTCAGACGAAATGTACGCGGACGTGCCTTTCTCAATCTGGCATTGGCGTAATTAATAACATAAACATGAGAATAGAGACATGAAAAAATATATCATTTGCAAGAGAGGAAAATGTTCTCAGATAGATTTTAACAATGTTTGTCAAAAGGATCTGATTTAATTTATTATATCACAAGACAGAATGGTAATGGGTTTATCATACACGTCAACCTTGTTAAATGAAAGTTTATTGTAATGTAATAGAACATAGTTTTCGATTCATACTGCTTCATGCCTCAGTCGAAGCACTTTTCCTACCGTGTTTAGCTTTCACACAAAAACTCATTAAAAGTCTCCTACGTCTTAACATCTGAGGCTAGACGAAAGGTGGGAAGGTCCAGATAATTACACCTTAAGTCGTGAAGAAAGAACAAATTACGAGTTATTGTGTAAGGTCAAATTATCTAGTTTTAGATTAGCAGGGGGGGAAAACAACAAAAAAAACAATGCAGCATTTATTTGGCAGGTGATTAAAAACTTGGGCAAGGATTTCCCATAATGCACTGTGCCAGGAAAAGTTTTCCCAGCATAGAGAATTGAACTCGCAACCTTCAGATTACCAGTCTGACGGCTGCCCCCAAATAAGACGTCCTACACGGGACTCAAACCCACAATCTTTGGATCAGAGTGCCTGTCGCGCATCTCGTTGCGCCACTGTACAGACATTATTACAACACTATTCTTGCCTATTTTATTGGAAAATCTTATTCAAGGCAAAATTATATTTAGCGTCCCATTCATTGACAACCATATAAACATCTAGATAGTCAGCTTGATGATGATTCTGGAATTCCGGTCAAATACAAGCTATTTTCGCTGTGTATAAAACATACAATATGCTTCAAATGATTATTCATGTAAATATGCATAACTTTAATGAAAAGACAAGGCGATGTCGCTGTTGTGGAAGAAATTAATAAAGAATATCAGTCACAGCAGCAATCGTTTTTAAAGTTTATGGCACGTCCAACTCAGGAACTTGGTTATCAAAATTATTCCTGAGCTTCCAAGTGCTAAATATGAATTTTTAAGTAGGAAACTCATATTTGCGATAATTCCGAGCACGTGAAGGTGGCATTACCGCTGGTTTTGATTTTTGTGCAACCGATGACAGATCAGTTGTATTGATTCTCACCAAACTTTTTACTTTATTGGCCATTGCATGAAATCAGTAAATGAATGAATAATGTAAAATATATCAATATGAAAAAAGTAAAACATTATGTAAATACTGTTTAAATGTAACATTTATATTACACTTCTATTAAAAATTATATAAAATTATGAATAATGTAAAATTATAATTAAAAAATATATATATATAATATATAATTAATATATATAGTTTTAAACAACATTGTATTATAAGAAATATTATATCAAATTAGTCAATTATTGAATGATTATATTTATATATATATATAATGTGAAGAAAACAAAAATAATATATAATTTCATTATACAAAATAATATATAACATTTTTATTACTTAGAAGCTCCAGCTAAATTACTAATTAATAAGCATTATTCTATTTTCTTTATTATGATTAATTCAGAACAGTTTTAACAGTATTAAAAACGAGCGAGATTAACATGAAAGGAAGCTAGTTGTGGCTGCATGCCTTACTCATGTCAACACTCACGTCATCACATAGAGCGGTCGTGCGAACATTTCACAAACACTTGAGAGAGAGTTTGCCAAGCCCATCCCATCGTAGATTAGCTTTATCTGAACATCAACCTTTTAATCTTCTCTCTTCTCTCACCTCTACAAGTTCTAAATGAATCGGCAACAGAAAGGAGCGCGTTTAGCTGCAAGCGGCGGGAGACAAACTGAGAGAGAGAACGACAAGGAGGGAGGCTGGTGATTATTTCCAAAGGTCACACTGTTAATGACTACCTGCTTGGTTAATGAGATTCCACAAAGCTCCCTCACGATGTTTCACCCTCATATGTGTTGCTGTGTGCTGAGATGTGTAAGAAGGGTTGCAGGCGGCAGGCTTCTCTCAACTTACATCTGTTTAAAGTAGAAGGAGAAAAATGAAGATAAACACAGGTTCATTAAATGTCTTGGAGAATGCTTAATGTGGATAAGGTACACTAATTAACTGAATTTCATTTTCATTTATTTTCAAAGTGGCAGTAAAGAGTTAATTAAAATATATTTTCCTCGTAAGGACTTAGCACATTAGCAGGCTCCTCTGGTAGAACATTCCCTCAGTTGTCTTTTGAAAAGACTTTCTTTCTTACTAGTTTGAGTAATCAGAGATCAGAGAGAACATTAGCCTACAGCGGTTTTCTCTCAGTGCCGAGACTCAATGGCCATCTATTTAACTTACAAAGGCCCGCTATGACATAACACACTCACATAACTGTGTCCTCTTACAGACAAACATACATCTGATTGAGGGAAATATTTGTGTACCACCATAATCTACCACAACGCACACGCATACTATTGATGGCTCACGCAAAGAGTCAATAAGTTTATGCTAATTTAACCGAGTGATGTTCAAGCTCAGTGTTTTTGCCAGAATTTTTGATTAAACTCAGAAGAGGCTTTGTCTAGTTAAGCAAATAAACCTTGTGACATAGACAAGTCAACAGAGGAGAAGTGTAGATGAACAATGAGCATCACAAACAGGATGTAAAGTCTAGTATAAAGGGAGCCGTTATTATTCTTAGAGTATGTGATACACTTGATTGCATGAACAGTTATAATACACCTTACAATTGGTTGTGTGTAAGGCATCTATTATGAGCCTAATTTGCATAGAAAGGCGTGGTTTTCCAATGACGTAATTCAAATATTAAGTGAAGCACTACTTCAGTGCACTTCTTCTTGTTAAACTAGATTGTTGTCGGTTAACCTTTAAATCCATGAATGTTAATTATTATTAAATATCCAGCTGCGAATTATTATTAAAAATCTGATTGCGTTCAGTTCTTGCTCTGCAGTAAATCGCTGAGCCATTTCAAGCTTTGCTGATGATACTTCCTATTCTTTTGTTTTCTGCCTGCGGTAACTATGAGTGAAACGTCACTTCCTCGTTGTGTATCAGACACTGCACTTATTCAGTTATCAAAGATTTAATTATCGTTGTGCGAAAAAAAAAAAAATACATACACTGTTACACACCTCGGGTCTTTGGCGACCCTATATAATTTTTTACCAAAAATGAATGGGAAAACATTATTTTATAATTTTATTATTTTTTTCTTAACATATTGTTTATAATTAATTGATTGAGG
This sequence comes from Abramis brama, assembly GCF_963993115.1. Taxonomy (NCBI): domain Eukaryota; kingdom Metazoa; phylum Chordata; class Actinopteri; order Cypriniformes; family Leuciscidae; genus Abramis; species Abramis brama. The sequence goes on along the minus strand of NC_139967.1, from coordinate 30,326,213 downwards.
AATACTAAGAAGGTTGATGTCCAACTTTAAAAAATGAACGAGGAAGAGGGTACAGTGAATGACGTCCTGGGTCACTTAAGGCCCGAGGTATGCGTTTAAGGGTTAAAGAATAAGAGATAGGACTGAGATATTGCAAAAGTGCATGTGCAACTTTTTCTGTATCAATTATATAGTATAATGCATTATACTACTTCATGCTTTATAGAAATAAGTAAATATTGTAATACATTTATAATGTTACAAAATATTTCTATTTCAAATAAATGCTGTTCTTTTGAACTGTTTATTCATCAAATAATCTTGAAAAAAATATCACGGTTTCCACAATAATATTAAGCATCACAACTGTTTTCAACATTGATACCAATAAGAAATGTTCCTTGAGCAGCAAATCAGCATATTATAATAATTTCTGAAGGATCATGTGACACTGAAGACTGACAATTCTGCTTTGCCATCACAGGAATAAATTACATTTTTAAACAAATTAAAAAATATATAGTAATATTACACTAAATGATTTGACTTCCTGTGTGAGATTTGGAAGTCTTTGCATAATAACAAACCAGAATATATTTTCTACGATTCCTTAAGAAGATGAAAAATAACTGTAAAATGTGACATGCGTGTGAGACGTCTGCCCAGCCTTCAAAGCAGATCTCATCGCTCATTCAGTGTGAAGCAGCACCGGTCCAGAGCATGTTGACCCCACAGCCTTAGAACAACTTGTTGAACTTCTGCCACATGGCAGCTGGATGTTGACGAGAAAAGGATTTGTTCTGCCTCTTTTTCTCTCTTTTACTCCGTCTAAATCTCTTGTGTTTTCCTCTACACTTCCCTCTGATTGGAAACAGCTGCAAAGCGTCTACAGCAACACTTTTAAAATGAGTGTATTTCAGAAGTGTCCAAATTAGGAGCCCCCTCCCTTTCCCCCTTCCTCCCTCAGTTTGTGTGTGTGTGTGTGTGATGTGGTTCTGTGTGTGTGCTTGCATGAGTTTTTTTTAGCATCCTTCCCCTAATAAATGTCTCAAAAAATGGTAGTGGTCTAAAAATAGTGTACTGTGTTGCTAAATTTAGCACTTGGCTTATTGCGCTGGCAAAGCAAATGGAGAAGAATAGGCGTGGAGAGGCAGGGTGAGTAAGCAAGACTCTATTCATTCAACAGCTTGTGTGGAGGACTCTAGTGAACCGCTGCCCTTGGACTGCGTTCCTCCCCTCCACCGCCAGACCTGGGGGTGCCACTAAACATTTGATCCAGGGGATAAAAGCTGTTATTATTTATTTATTTATAAAGACTCGAAAGGGTTTTTATGGCTAGTTTAACGGATCTGAATGGCTTCTCCAGTGATTCAGTGTCACAGAATAGTGCATGCACACAATATATAGATATTTACAGAAACGGCTGTGTTTGTAGATTAAAGTTTTTATGAATTTATATGAACAATTTTAGGTTATAAGATTATAACTAAAAGAGAATAAGAATGTTTAAGTAAAATGGCCCGTTCACACCAAGAACAATAACCATAACTATAGCATTATCTATGAAGTTTTAAAAATCTTTCCAATTCTATAATTATAGGTAAGTCCTCACCACAACTATAATGATAACAACATAGAGTTTCGATATCATTGGAATCACATTCAGAACATTTTTTTTCCAGCTAATGAACAATAAAAACATTGGACACAGCCAATTGGATTCCATCCTGCTATAAAGATCTTAAAGTGTCAGACGATATAATTGCTACGTGCGCTTATAATAAACAGAACATTATTTTGTGTTGGTGTGGACTACTAATACTCAACTAATACTCTAATAAGAGTCAGTTGACATGTAGGTGCAGCTTTACTTATAGTCATCAGAATGTCTTAAGGAGATCGTCAAAATAAAGTGTTACCTAGTTATCTTTATAGTTATCATTCTGGGTGTGAGTATGTTATGTTCCCTAACTGTTAATTTTCAATATTTCACCATGTTTTTCATTAGTTTATTTTTTTAATGGTACTGCATATTGACAAATGCATTTTCAAAAGTACACATATTTCATGTAGATTTAGTTCATATGTCATATAAAATTGAATAAACCTGCATGTATAATACAATTTTTTTTTACAAATTCTTATGGTGGAATATAATGTCACTGCAATGACACCCAGTTTCAAGTAAAACAAATTAATTATACATAAGATGAAAGATCGGCTCTGTTTATCAGCGTGAAACTCATAGACTGACCTTAAATCAGCACAGCACATGACATCAGCATTAAGATACAAGAAACAAGGCTGTCCTGTCTGGCTGTCCCTCTGTCAGTGGAAAATGAGCAGTCTATTTCTGTATATGGGTGTAGATGGCAGTGTTCCCTCACACAGGGCCCGAAGGGTGTGGAAACACAAGGTCATGCCAGAGAGGTCAGGTGCCTGAGCATTGTTCCTCAAAAACCCTCTGCCCCTTCCTGTAATGCAGCTGCATGATAAGAACCCCTACAGACAAAGGCTGATAACTGATGTGGTGTGTGTGTGTGTGTGTGTGTGTGTGTGTGTGTGTGTGTGTGTGTGTGTGTGTGTGTGTGTGTGTGTGTGTGTGTGTGTGTGCGCGTGCGTGCGTGTGCAAGTGTGATTGTAGCTCATTGAATCCAAAAAAAGAATCACAGCCCTTTTAATGTGTGTGCATGTGATAGGTGTCCTTCTGTCTCTCTAGAAATAAAATAAGACATAAAGACATAACCAGTGTGTTTCAAATGGAAAGATGGCCATGGTATAAGCACCCCTTTATTTAGCTAGACTGAGTGTCATTGTGTGCATGTATGGGATGCTCCATTAGGTCATATGAATGACTTGTTTGTCTGTAATAGCCATGGAGAGAGCATATGAGATGATACGCTTTACGGTCATATACCAGAATCTGAAAAACATGGCACAAATGTTCAACAAAGTATCACATTATTGTAGAGGTAGTAAATAAAGACACAAGCATATTTAGTACAGTGGTTTATCATTGTTAACAGTAACAGCTGTACTCTTGAAAATAGCTAGATAGCTATTGTCTTTCTATCTACTACTTCACTTAATGCCTGTGTATTGGGAATAGCTTTCATTTTAGAAATGTCTAACTATAGAACATTTTAAGTGGATTTGAATTTGCCCTATGTTCATCCATTCCAGGATGTAATTAGATGCTCAAGGTATGATATTACTTATCCATTACCTACTGTAATCATGAGAAATCAAATTTTCCTTGATCGGTTGAGGTAAAAGAGTTCATTGTGTCAAGAAAACATACTGTAACTTTTAGAACGGAAAACTTCTCAATGAAAAAAAAAAGATGGCTTGTTCGTTCATTCAAATATCTGACGTCCAACCAATGAATATATCCGAACTCATATAAGAAAAATTTGAATGGTAGTGTATATATATATTATATGTTAAAAGATGTTTTTACATTTTATTTAAATAACTCTCTTATGCTCACCAAGGCTGAATTTATTTGATTAAAAATATACTAAAAACAGCAATATTGCGAAATAATATTACCATTTAAAATAACTGCTTTCCATATTAATATACAGTGTATGTCAAAATGTAATTTATTCCTGTGATGACAAAGCTGAATTTTCAGCATCATTATAGTCTTCAGTGTCTCATGATCCTTCAGAAATCATTCTAATATTCTCATTTGCTGCTCAAATAACATTTCGTATTATCATCCATGTTGAAAACAGCTGTGCTGCTTAATATTTTTGCAAAAATCTTCTTTTTTTTTTCTTTTTTTTTTTGAAAAATATGATGTTCAAAAGAACGGCATTTATTTGAAATAGAATTTTTTTGTACGATTATAAATGCCACTTTTAATCAATTTTATCCACCCCTTAACAATACAAAAAAAATAAAAACATTTGAATGGTAGTAGTAGTAAAAATCAAAATATTTCGGTAACCTCATGGGGACAAAAAAAAAAAAATGATATGATATGATCTCTGTTACCAATATCCATATTAACCATAAAATGGCAGGCCTAGTTTGTCTCTTTGATGTGTGATTATAGTGTAGAGGGGGAAGGGCTCAAAGCAAGAAAATGACTGTAAAGTAGCTGTTTTTAGGAGTTAAGAGGTGCCCACTTCCAAAGGCATGATGGGTTAGTTCAAAGAGGATGGTCTTCTGTGATGCACCACCTCACACTACCATCTTACTGTACACATGCACACAGAGACACAGGCACATATGGAGGCCACATCCTTTGTCATCTGCATTCATGTCTCGCTACACTGTCGTAGCATGTTCAAACCACACTTAATTAAACGGTGGCTTCCCTGCTTTCTCTACAGCCATATGCTTCCAATAAGGTCAAGACAGACTGGCTCTCTTCCTAAAGTTCTGCGCTCTCGTGTTCAACGGGAGCAGGATACTCTGCGGTCCCCCCTCAAAAGTACCATATCAAATCACAGAGTTTTTAGTGAGGCCATCTGCAGAGCGCTTTTGGATCGAGTGCGTTTCTGTCACTGAGCTTTCTCTGACCTCCATCCACTCTGTTGAAGCAATGACTGTACGCAATAATTAACTCCAACTTACTCGCAGCACACACATGGTGGAGGCGTGACTGTTGAGGTGCATGATGTCATCTCTGTCGGCCTAATGGGACCACCTTGGAGTTAGCGGCTTTATAGTGGATTTGTATAAGAGAGAAAGAAGTGGAAAAAACACGAGTACATGTGCTGAGCAAGGAGAGTCACTGAGCTGCCAAAATAGAGCCCTGTGTGAAATTATGTCTTTTTTTGTAAACCGCTAACGTGAGCTAATGAAAATGAATGTAACTGTTCTGCTAGGACCTCAAAGTAACAGTGCAAACTTTGATTATCAGTGTTGATTATTCAAGTTATTTGAATCTTTATGACAGGGACACAGAAATGTGATAACTAATTATTTTGCTCAACAGTAATAATCATGATTATTAGTCAGGATTGTTGTCATTTGAGAAATTTCTGTTTACATTTCATCAAAATTATTACACTTCCACAGAACGACAAATCCAGAGAATGTCAACTCAAACTCTTCTAGTTTCCTGATTTAACAGTTATGAAAACTGGTAAAACTTTAAGAAGCTTCAGTCAAAAGTTATGTTTTCTTATAAAACAACAAAAAGTCCTTGTATTGTAACACGAGGAAGTGCATTTATTCAGCAACGACAATCATACATAATATAGTCGAGATTCATGTTTGGTCACAGATTTACTGGCAGCAAACAGCACAAGCGGCCTTGTGAAGGAGCACAGACCGGCTCTATTACAATTTTATTTGAGCAGAATATCCCAATTGAGTTCGCTAAACTCCAACAGACATGTTTGACTGTGTTTTCAGAGAGAGTATGTGTGCATGGTCACCAGGTTGTGTATTAGTAAAACACTGGGCAGAAACTGTATCCAGTTTGAGAGCAAAGTTTAAGAGAAAATATCTGATTGGGGAATTTAAACTGTCGACATCTTGCAACCCCATACATAAAAGCCAATGCAAGATAAATTCTAAACGAAAAAGAAAAAGAAAAACCGTTTTAAGGATAAATAACCATGGACCAATATCATAGACCATTATGTTTAATTAATCGAGGGAAGCAGATATCGTGATCATCATTAAAATACGATTAATCATCCATATTTTGTTGTCAGATCATATAAATTAAGCTTGTCTGTCATATCTCCATGGTCCCCAGCAGAATATTGAATGAGGGACTTTCTCCAGACCTGCCTGCAAACCTGTCATCTCCATTCCACAACAGAAACCCTCTTAAAAATAAACCATGTGGTCTGTCTGGGTCAGAATCCCTCATCAATCTGGCCTGGTTTTAACTAGATGTCTAAATGAGCACTGGACACTGTTCAGATTTTAAAAAGAGGTCAGGGTAAAATGATCAGTAGTGAAGACAGTAGGGAATCATCTTTGGCTACTCGAGCTAGAGTTTCTCTGGCTTGATTACAGCTGGAATTGCAAGACCGTAGTTGATATCAGTCCATTATTTAGGCTTCAGCCCGGAGAGGAGGTCTGACTGAAGGAGCCAGGAGAGACGAGAAGTATGAAGGAGCTTAATTAGGAGCATACCAATGAAGGAGACATTCCTTCCCACTCTTTTCCCTTCCTTGTCTTCACCCATTCTTGATTCTCAGAAACCTCCTGCCGCTCGTCCTTTCCACAGCTCTATATTGACTATATCTGTGCATTTTAGCTTTTTATCAGCCCCCCCCCCCCAACCCCCCCTCCCCCTCCCCCTCCCTCTCCCTCTCCCTCACCCCCGCCTGGCCATTTTCCACTTTGTTAGATTGATTACTTCTCATCGATGTTTTGGAAGGACAATCATGCAGCTTTCATCTCACGGAGCTATTAAGACATCAGAATGTTCTCACTGCTTGGTCCAAGTACAGGGTGTTTGTTGTCTACTGTATCTTATTTTTAGACCGGCAAACTAAACTAAAAGCATTAATGTTGCCGTTGCTTCTTGGGAAATCAATTGCATTGGCTGTGTGTTTTGCCTTCTTTTAGAAATGAAGATCATGGGAGTGATTATGAGTGAGTCATTATAAACCCATGGGAAATAAAAATTACTAATGGGATGTAAGGAGTCTCAAATGTTTCTCCTCAACAGCAATGGCATTAAATGGAGTTCAAACAGAGACTTTTGCTTAAGTGAGAAAGAGACCCCATAACGTCTTCTCTCTTAACATGTCTCATTATGTGCTCACATTGGCCAAGAAACCAAATGAATCTGTTGACACTGGCTGTCCCTAAAATATTATTTTATCCAAGTTTATTCAAAGTTTATCCAAATGTATTATTTTAATAATGGACCTAAAAATCTATTGAATTCAATTCAATTTATTAATACATGTATTATGAAATTTATTTATTTATTCATAAAAAATGTCTTAAAAAATATTATGCATTTTATTATGTAGTTATTTAGTATGACCTGTTTATATATATAAACATACATACATATAATTTAAGTTTTGTTTATATGATTTATACACTTTTTTATGAGATCTTTTTAAATTCTCAATTGTTTCTCACAAGTTCAAATAGAGAATTTTGCTCAACTGAGAAAAAGACCCTGATAAATACGCTCATATTTGCCAAGTCTGCAATCAAAAGTCACATTTATTTTCTATTAAATTCACCTGAGCTGTGATAATTAATTTCATAGATCTGTACTCTTACTCTCTATGTCTCATGTGTGTCAATTTTTGATTTATTTGAAACTAAGAAAAAGATGATGCTTCAAAGAAGTACAGTTAAGACATCCACTAAGCCTCCTGAGCTATGAGAGAGCAACATCTGAGCACATTTCGTTTCTCTCAGGGGAATGGGTGTTTGTTTAGCCATTTATGGCCATCTTCAGCATACACTCTGTGATTGGCTAGCTCTACCACCCTACAGCAGAACAGTGTGTGTGTGTGTGTGTGTGTGTGTGTGCGAGGGCTGGTGGCAGGTGCACATATCTGGAATGAGTGGCATAGCGGCGGACTGTCAGGGGGTTCAGAGCGGCTTCATGCTGGGTCTTAAACTGCCGATCCCTGCTTGAGCGCTCACTCAGCCAGCATGGCCTCCCATCAGCACACTATAGTCTACTCTGCCTCTTCGCACTCCGTTGCCTCAGATCGACGCCGGCTACACCGCAACCTTCCCCCACCCCGGTGCCAAGGCAGTACCTGAGTTCTGCTAGGGGGCATCCTATCATTGCAGACGAAGAAAAAAAAAAACACACACTTTTGAAGTAACCAATTTGATTGGACTACCACAATTAGTACTTTACGTATATATATATATATATATATATATATATATATATATATATAAAGTTGTTTAGTTTGTCTTTTTTAATGACTGAGACTCAAAATCCGTCATTTTCTATTTCAGTCGCACAAAACAACCAGACTGGTACTCATCATCAAAGCATTTGATAAGCTCAATATGTATAAAGGAAGAGAAAAAAAAGCTCTCATCTCGCAGTGCCGCTCTCCACACACTCCCTCAACACCTAATAGAAGCGTGTCATAGCAAAGAAAAGAGGATGAGAAACCCGTCTTCATCAAGTCCTCGCATCAGCAGAGTAAATTAATTCTTGTGTGATTGATGCAGACAGGCAGATGAAGGCAGAGAAGGACTGTGTGTGAGAGCGCAAGCTGCACATATGTTAGCTGGTGGCTAATATCCCGCCACGCCACACTTAAAGCCAGTTGATCCAGTGGAACGCGTCTCGCTTTGATGAGACGTCAGACTGCTTGAGAACCTTGTGCAGATAATGTCACGAGACAGTTGAAGGGGGTTGGGTCTGGTGCGGCATGTGGCAGTGTGCCTCAAGTTTTTTCTTCTTTTCACAAAAAAAAATAAAATAAAAATAACGTCTCTCTCAGAATTTCTGATATTAGCTGATTTTGTATCTCTCAGGATGGCAGAATCTCTTAACTACATTGAATGAACACAATGGCTTAATGGTAAATTAATAGTCATTTAAGATTTGTTAGTGTTAATACAAAAGTAATACTCTCTCTTAGGTTGACTTTATTGCGAGAGGAAGATCTCATTCCTACTAAAAGGTGGCCATCAGGTGGCAGAGAGAGAAACTGCTGCTTTAATATATTAGGAGAGCCCACAATTCTTTCTTGTACTGTTACACTAGCTTGTTTGCTTAAGCATAGCACAACTTTTCAGCTTCATCACACATTTTTGGTTTACAGTGTGTTAATGGTTATATCAAAAGAATCCCCATATCTTTTATTTTCCTTGGGCGTCTTTCTGTTAATCTATTTTGGCCAGGTCTTTAGGCGTCTCTTTCATGTGGTCAGTAGCAGTAGGGCTGTTTCTTACTCTTGAAATCACATTTAGACATTTTTCTATTCGGGACCCAGACCTGATTTAATATTAACATTTATATTTTAGGTTGGCCCTTCCTGTCTCTGTGTGTGTGTGTGTCCTCTTGTCTCTCGACAACTTCCTTTACACCGACTTACAAGGAATATGTATGATTATTTTATATTACATGAATATAAATAACATGACCTTATGCAAATAGTCTAAAGCAAACAAGATTCTAGAAAATAAAATGTCAGCTTGAATTTCTTGGTTAATAAACCTTTTAACGTTTCTACACTAGTGGTTCTAAAAATGTGATCCACAAGTGACAAATAAAATGTGACTTATAAAAAAATATGCCTACAATTATTAAATTAAATAATTATTAAATTCAATATATACATTACCATTTAAAAATTTGGGGTTGGTGGGATTTTTTTTTATTATTAAGTTTTTGAAAGAAGTCTCTTATGCTCACCATTTACAGTATTGGATTAATAGTTCAGAAAGTAATATTGTGAAGTATTATTACAATTTTAAGTAATTGTTTTCAGTTTTACAATATTTCAAAATGTAATTTATTCCTGAAATTTTCAGCAGCCATTATTCCTTTATAGTCTTCAGTGCACATGATTCTCATATGCTGATTTGCTGCTCAAGAAACATGTATTTCTTTTTGAAAACAGTTGTGCTGCTGATACTTCTATTTCAATAATCTTTGATGATTTTTTTTTTTTTTCAAAAGAACAGCATTTGTTTGAAATAGAATTCTTTTGTAACATTATAAATGTCTTTACTGTCACTTTAGCTTAATTTAATGCGTCTTTGCTTAGATGTATTAATGAAATGTATCTTTCTTTCTTTCTTTCAAAAAAAAAAAAATCTTACTGACCTTATAATCTTTTGAACGATACTGTACTTAACTATACATAAAACATTTGAGGTATAGTTTCCCCCAAATACTGAAGTGGGCTATAGTGTACATGGATGGGTTTTGAACTCTGGAAAGCATTCAGTTTAATCCTGTCTAAATTCAGCTTGTTTTTTCAGACCCTTCCACCTGAGGGTCTACATGGTGGTTGGTATTTGAACTGTGTGCAAACTTGTATTTACAGACCCTGAGAAAGAAAGGTCTAAATGGCTGTGACAGCCCTGACCCCGACGCAGACGACTCGGTGGGCCACAGCCCTGAGTCAGACGACAAGTTCCATAAAATCAACAACGACATTGATCTGCACATGATCAGCAGACAGAGGATATGTGTAAGTACCTGCATTTCAGACCAGCCCTCTCACACTTCCTTTCTCTTTCTCTCTTTTTTTCTATCTCTCTTTGTGCTCTGGCTCACTCTTCGCTCTGTGCGGGCCATCAGGCATTGAGCAAGAAGGAGAACAAAGGCGGCGAGAGCCTGGAGCTCGAGTCTGCTCTCGCTCTCACTCCGTGCATGGAGGAGAAATACAAACAGATTAACGAAGAGTTTGATCTAATGATCAAGAGTCAGAAGATGTCTGTAAGTACAGTGAAGAGAGGAGAGGCTAAAAACTAACAGCTTTGTGGAAAAGCTAACAAACATATTTGGAGAAACAAAGTAGTTCATTCTAATCTTGACCTTATGTACCGTATATAGATCTCATATATAAAATATATAATAATGTAGATCTAGTATACTGTATCTAGTATATACACTGGCACTGCCCTTGGATGCATGGGTGATAATTGCACTTCTGAGATATGACTAAAACAAGTAGAAGCTCAAAGACAATTACTCTGAGAAAAACAGTCATTTTAACCTCCAGAGTGTGTTTTGTGCGTTGGAAGGCCTTCCACTGATTGGTATTCAGAAATAGATACTCTTCCTTACATGTCTTACATGTACAAATTCATTTGCAGATATTGCATGTGCTTTCCTAGCTACTGTACTTATGTGTCAAATAATCTATCTATCTATCTATCTATCTATCTATCTATCTATCTATCTATCTATCTATCTATCTATCTATCTATCTATCTATCTATCTATCTATCTGTCTGTCTATCTGTCTGTCTGTCTGTCTGTCTGTAAATCTGTCTGTCTGTCTAGGTAATTTGCCAATGATGTTAGAAATAGAAGACCATCTTCAAGAAAAGTTGGAAGTCTTAGTACCTTGCATGATTTTGATATTTATTTATTTTGTGATTAAAGATATGTCCAGTAAGCTACAGTGTTTTATTGGTTATGGGAATTACACCGACGCGCGATAAAAGGTATCTTTTCCGTGTTAATCTGAGTTTTTGTTCTAACCAGCCGCGATGGCGACACGCAACAATTCTATTTTAGAAACGGTTTCTATTTTTCTGCGACGTCGCGCTGGAACAACAAACACAAAGTGTGGCAATGATAATCTCAGGTACTGTTTATGTGCTTTATTTAATGTTAAAAGCTTGTAATGTGAATATCATTTAGTGCTCCCAGCTTTGTAGCTGTAAAAGCAGCAATGGATAATTCACCTCAGATCTTGAAATTAAACAAATGGAAACAAGAACGTTCAAACTGTGAACAAACAAGTGTATTCTTTGACATAGATTGTTTTAGTAACTCAGTAGCCTATGTATTTTTAATAATGTTTAAATGGTGTAATATTTGTGAATTTGATTATGTAGCCCACTTATCCATTTTCTTGCAAGATTACTCTCTGGTGCTGTGCACGTGCCGTGAGACTCCGCCCACACGCTGTTCTGATTGGCTGTGGGTTTTGATTGATTTTGACGCATCTCGCAGTCACGTCGCGTCTAGTGTGGACAGACAAATTATTTGTCGCTGGAATCTTATCTCATCGCGTCTGGTTAGGACACTGTGTTAGGTTGGCTTAGCTTGGGTTGGGTGGTAAATACAGTAATAGTAGTGAAGAAAGTTGCAGTTCGCTCTGTGGTCACAGTGACTGAGTTATATGCTGCCAGTTAGAGAGTACAGTGACACAAAGAGGAAGAAAGGCACCATGCTGAAGATGTCCAGCCTCACGTACACAAGAAGATGTGGAAATCTCTTTAATTTAAAAATAGGGATGCATTTCAGAAAACTTGGCAAAGATGCTAAAGATTCCCCCATGTTCTGTTTACCTTGACTGTTATTATTGCTTAGGGTGACCTGAATCATGTACCTATTAAACTAAAAAGTAGTAATTTAGATATTGACCCCTTATTTTCTTTTGGCTTTTAATACATTTTATTAAATACAATTATATAATTAAATTAGGCTGATATTACTGAAGCAGTATCCCTCTGTTTTGTCAGAGAGTAGACATGCACTTTTTAGGAATGTGGTCTAGTAATATATTTGACTATTACCCAAGGAAAAAATAATAATGTACAATAACTGATTGGTGTTATAAGGTTAGAATGTGGTTTATAAATTAGTTCTCATACAATTTCAAAAAAGTCATGAAGCATCAAACTAATATTTTTCTAGCTATTAAAAGGCCTTAGGGTCTCTGAGACTCCAAACAGAACATGAAGGTAAAGACGGAAAAATGAACACCTAACAAAAGTGAAGCTGTGCCCGCCAAGACCTCTGCGGAGAGAAAATATTTGGCTGCCTCAAGCCATGATTGCTGTGGCCTTGTGAGTTAATGAAGAATGAAAGAGTGAGAAAGAGCGAGAGGCTCCTCTTCAGTTCCTGTCAGTTGATGCTCTCCCAGATGAGCACTTACAGACCCTTAGGACACATACAATTAGGGGCTATTTTGTCCTTAAAAAAAAAAAAAACATAATATGGAGGAAGGACTCTCTTCAAGGTTAAGCCTGTGTCTTTTGGAGTGACATGAACAAGAGGATTTACAGAGATTTAGAGAGGTTCATCTCAGCCTGTTCGTTTAGGGTAGATAACAGAGAAAATGGACAGAAATACTTCTCAGGAGTTCTAAGAATTGATGCCATTGCTATGGAAGCTAGTTTCCGCCACGGAATAAAACAATTTAAAAGATAATTGCGACTTTTTAATCTCACATTTCTGACTTTTTTTTTCTCACAATTGTGAGTTATAATGTCAGAATTACGTGATATAAACTTGCAATTGCAAGTTATAAATCTAGAATTACATGATATAAACTTGCAATTGCGAGAAATAAATAAACTCGAAATTATGACTTTTTTTCTCAGAATTGCGAGTTTATATCTCACAATTCTGACTTTATGACTCGCAATTGCAACTTTATATCACGCAATTCTGAGAAAAAGAATTGTGAGATGTAAACTCGCAATTGCGAGAAAAAAAGTAATTTGCGCAATTACCTTTTTTATTTTTTATGTGATGAAAACAAGCTTCCTACATTGCATTCAATATATTTGTCAAAAAAAAATATTGTTTTTGCTTTGCAAAAGGTTAAGTATTCATGTTAAAATTTTTGTCTTGTTCCCCCTATACTGAATACTAATCAGTATTTTAAAGGTATTTATTGCTTCTGTCTCCAACCAGGCGGTGCCCTCTTCCACCTACGAGATGCCCATCCCAGTGAATAACCAGATCTACCCAGGCAATCATAACCTGCTTCCACTGGCCCACCACAGCCTGCAGAGAAACAGCATGTCACCCGGGGTCACACACAGACCACCTAGTGCAGGTAAAAACACACACATATACATATATCATATTGTGCATAGTGTGACTGTAAAAAAATATATTTTTTTTATCCTGCTGATGTGACCAAGTCCTATTAAAAAATACTATTAAAAATAATAATAATTATAATAGTATTAAAGCTAGACGTGTTACAAATTCTCTGTCATACCTACAGAATAATATTACCAATAATTAATTTAATACTCAGCATTCCCCTATATTTATATTAATCTGTCATTTTGTCTGTATTTACCTATGGCCAATATTCTTACATTTTTAGAAGAAAAAAAAAGGTTCAGTGGGGCTCTATATGTCACCACCACCGCGTCATCACTTGTCCGCACCTGTGCTCGTTTGTCCCTAATTAGTTTACCTTCTTCACCTGTCTAATTAGTTTCCTTCTGTGTATTTATACACCCTGTTCTGTTCAGTCCTTTGTCGGTTCTCATATGTGTTAACGTGGTTGTGTCTGTTCTGCCCGTATCGGTTTAAATAAATATTATTGTTATCTTCATCATCGTCCTGTGCCTTCAGCAACCACCTACAAGCCGTTACACTATAGGCTTAAAGCTTTTATAAGGAGAAATCTCATGTTAAATGGATTATTTAAAAAAAATCTAGTGATAAAGCATTTTTACAACCTGTTTAAATGATGCGATTTAATCAAAATATAAAATGAATTAAAAATAAAAATTAATTCATGAAAAATAAATCCATGAAATGATCCCATGATGGGAACTAATAAAAAGGTTTTATATATGATGTGCTTGACCAGAACCCTTTAAGGTTCTGTATATAACCTTTTCTTTTATAGTATACAGCACGATCCTCTTGGCACTTTGTTATTGTTGTGTTGTCTTGCTTCATTAGACAGAGTCTCTCACCCACAGCTCTGTCATTAAAACTGCTTTCTCCTGATGCAATCAGCTCAGTGTTCCAGGAGCGCTTAGCTAAATATGAGTTTTGGCCCAGCCTGCACGCCTCTGACCGCACTTGCTCCCCTGCATGCTTAAAAATAAAAATGTGTAATTTTTCTTGGACACTGCGGACGAGCCCCGTCGGCCACATCACTTCCTCCTTAGAAATGTGTGCTGAGGTGGAAAAGGACAGTGTTTTGTTATTCTCAGACAAACACACGCAGATCTCTGTCACCTTATATTTGTCTTTCGGTCTCCCTCGCTCTTAAACATGCTGGGAGGGAGGGTGATCTCTATGGCTTGAAGGAGCTGAATGAATGACCTGACAGTTTTAAGAGGGAAGATTTTGTGGTAGGATATGGATGTCAGCTGCAATGAAGTGACTGAATCTTTCTCTCTCTCTCTCTCTCTCTCTCTCTCTCTCTCTCTCTCTCTCTCTCTCTCTCTCTCTCTCTCTCTCTCTCTCTCTCTCTCTCTCTCTCTCTCTCTCTCTCTCTCTCTCTCTCTCTCTCTCTCTCTCTCTCTCTCTCTCTCTCTGTCTTTCTCTTCCCATGCTAGGTGGTCTGATGGGCACTGATCTCTCCACTGGCGCGGGCACCAGTGCTGGTAAGGACGGCATCCCCACATACTACAGTATGTTCCCTCTCCATCATGACTTTTACTCAGCCAATAACTGCACGAATTCTCTTCCAGCTCTAACCAGCCTCGCAAATTTTCAGCAGAACGTTCTGTTTGTTTAAGCTGGGCTTGTATTCACAGTAATTTCTTCGCAGACTTTAGTCATTAAGTGAACTGGACTGAACCGGATTGGTTCAAACCCAACAGCCTCTGTAACTGAAAATATTTGGTTTCGTTTTTTCACTTCAATTCTTGCGAAATAATTACTGCACAATAGTTGTTTTGTGTTAACGTGTGTATTTGTATTAGCATACAGTATACACTTAGAATATTAGCAAATACAAAAGATTAGGAGTCGGTACTATTTTTTTATACTTTTAAAAGAAGTCTCTTATGCTCATCAAGGCTGCATTCATTTGCTAAAAAAAACCCCAAAAAAACAGTAAAAACAATAATATTGAGCTGAATTTTCAGCAGTCATTGCTTCAGTCTTCAGTGTCACATGATCCTTCGGAAATCATTCTAATATGATGATTTGGTGCTCACGAAACATTTCATATTATTATCAATGTTGAATACAGTTGTGCTACTTTACATTTATTTGAAATAGGAATCTTTTGTAACATCATAAATGTCTTTACTGTGATTTTTGATCTATTTAATGCATCTTTGATGAATAAAAGTATTAATTTCTTACAAAAAAAAATAAAAAATCTTATTGACCCCAAACCTTTTAGTGTATATTAGCCTTAAACCATTTCCTTACTGAATTTGTCAGGTTTGGTGAAATCAAATGCACGCACTCTTGTTGTGTTCTTCAAGCATATAGAGATGTTCATCCTTATAAGCTTTGTAAATATCAGCTTTTTTTAGTAAAGAGGTAAATATTGGCATTAGCAATATGCTGCACTGTTTGAGCCATGTCCCTTTGTCTGTTTGCTTCAGCTCTTGTCTGAAAATGATAGCGCACACAGCTCCCCTCTCACCCTGTACTTCTGCTTTATGTCCTTTGTAGGATAAGGCGTGTTTGGAGTAAAACATACTTGGAATATTTTTCCATCTAGTAGCCCAGTCCTTTTGGAGAATTTGTATATGAGTTTCTATATACCAGAACAATCCACTTGAAAGGAATAGTTATACAGTCAGATTGCTTCGGCTTGTGGTTGCCTCAGAGTCTCTGGGTATATGTGGACGTCTGTGTATGCGTGTCTGTGCATCTGTTTGCGTCTGTACGTGCACGCGCGTGTGTGTATGTGGGTCTGCCTGTCTTAACCACTAACCAGTGGTCACTGCAGAAGCATGGCTTGGATATTTAAAGCGGGACAGTAGATGTTTTGAACTTGGCCTCCGGGTTGCTAAGACACAGCTGGGTAACCTTGTCTGGCCCTGAGTCTATTGTATGAGGGTGAGGGTAAGGTCTGTCAACTGACCCCCTCTCCTCACTGTCTCGAATGCACAAAAGTACCACTTGTTGGTGTGGCCCTGCTGTCCACATTCAAGGTCTACAGCCATCAAATACAGCCATTGTGCCGACGACAGGCTAACACAGGGTACAGTGTGGAGTTGATGTAGGCCACAACTCTGGAAACAAGAGTTGAAGAGAGTCAAACGACACAAGCAGCCTTTTAATGGTCTAATAGAGAATATTACATGAATATTCATGACTTTTTCTCTCGCTCTCTTCTAGCAGCCTTAGTTACTTATTGATTCCAAGACGTTTAGTATCCTTCTTTTTTTTTTAAATGACAGATTTTTTATTATTATTAGTATTAGTAGTAGTAGTAGTAGTAGTATACAGGCATTGCATTAAGAATGAAACCATAGCAATAAATATATAAATCTATATACTATTAATAAAATAATTAATCATATATAAGTATATATTTTTTTTTAATACCAGTCACAAGTTTGGACCCAGTAAGATTTTTTTTTTAAAGAAATTAAAAAAAAAATCAGCAAGGATGCATGTAATTGATCAAAAGTGAGAGTTTTTTACACAAATATTAAGCAGCACAATTATTTACAACATTGCTAATAATAATAATAATAATAAATGTTTCTTGACACCAAATCAGCATATTAGAATGATTTCTGAAGGATCAATGTGACACTGAAGACTGGAGTAATGATGCTGGAAATTCAACTTTGTAATCACAGCAATAAATTACATTTTGCAAATATATTAAAATAGAAAACCGTTATTTTAAATGTTTTTATTATATTTGTTGATCAAATAAACACTGTCTTGGTAAGCATAAGAGGCAAAACCATAAAAAAACAACAACTTTTGAACAGTAGTGTGTATATATTTGAATGTATTTTTTCAAGTTTTGTTATGGAGTGGTGTTTTCTAGCAAAGTGTGCCATGTTATGATGTTCGTCGCAGACATTTATTTGTTTGGCTGGCAGCCTGGCATTCTCAGACAACCGCAAATCCTCTGCTACGTGTATTTATGCATCTGCGACACATGTTATGCTATGAGATATGGAGAGGTCAGCCAACACATGTGAGAAAGTTTATTTTATCTCGTAGGAGTGAGTAGCAAGTCCATTAAGTTTTTTATTTTTGCTTTTGTATTGTTAATTTACCGCTTACAGGCATTTGATCCTACCACACCTCTGCAGTCTGCAGGTCATTGAAGTAGCAGTGCATGTGCAGTTATTTCAGTTGCTTGAATCGAGGCCGGCCTGAAACCTCAACACCGAATCAACAAACACGGATAACAGGATTAATTCGACCGTTACACCACAATAAGAAATCAGAGAATGTCCAACTCGCAGGGAAAGCAAGCGTGTGCTTAACCACACTAGCTGGTCAGCTCGCCTTGATGCGGAGTGGAAACTTAGGCCAAGCCCATTTACAGTTAAGCCTCCTCTGCGGAGCCCCAGAAATAGAATTGGCTCCTTTATCACGTACACACATCAGGCGATTTGTGTGTGAGGAGGGGACCACTCGTTTCTGGGCAGCTGTAATTTTAGTACTTCCCCATTGTGAGGGCGATAGCTGGGCCACAAGTGCACAGGGAAGATACTTGTGTGGCTTTTGCAAGGGAAACGGCGTGAGTCAGAAGATGGACACTGTTTTGGCCTATAGCGCACTGGTTTTGAATCTGGGATGCCGTGTTCAGTGACTTACAGAACAAGCAACGGCAAAAAAAAAAAAAAAACATGAGATAAATGAGTTTCGTGCTACTTATTGGCCACCTGAATCCCAGCTGTGCTGCTTCTGATCCATAAATCAAGTCACCGTGGCTCATTCATCACCAGTGTCTAACACACGTCCTTAGTTGAACTCATCATCTCTGTCTGTCTGCTCTCGACGGGTCACTTTAACTCTTGCTTGGTATTGCTAATTACCAATGGCCAGGCCTGTTTCCAGAATCAAATCACTGAGGGTGCTTCTGAAATGACTGAGGGTGCTCTAGTAACGTGCAGATGTAGGCAGAGCAACGACGACTCTTTAGCAGTGTACAGTGAGACATTTACGATTATTTACAAGTCATCACTTTTACCAATAATTGGAATAGAATTTCAAAAATATTTTGCTAACAATATTTTTCTATTAATCTATTAGTCTGCCTTTACATTGCTTTAATGCATTACTATTTTAACACGTCATATTTCTATCCTGTACAGAGTGAATCCAGTATTTATATGTAGATGTCACTTCCGAAACTTTGCAGCATGCAATTGGCCATCGGTCCTCTTAGCAGCATGAAAGACAAATAGTTTTATTCAATGGATTATATAGGCTGTAGCCTCGAAAGCGAGCCAAGATCGCTCCCTTTACAATCACTAAAACGCTGTCGCTTTGTCAGTTCATTGTGGTCTCACAAAAGTCCATTAAAATCAATGAAGCTGGCAGCAATGCAGAATAAATCTCTTACTTATATCGTGTCTACACTTTGCACTGAACTCAGCACTGAATATAAAAGGGCGTTTTGAGCCGTGAGTGGATTCTGACTTACTTAAACACCTCTGATTGGCCATTGCGTTCAAGAGATCAATAACTATATCTCTGATTGGCAACACTGCTCACCACTGCAAAAACACATTGTAAATAGATACATTTGACATTCTTCAGAGCGCAAACGCAAATATGCACTGGAGCATTTGCCAAATCTGTTTCATCAATATATTATTACAATATCACATGAGGGTGCTCTTGCTTGCGTTTGAGGTTGCTTAGCAATGTGCCTGCCAATGGCAGCGCTCTGGTTGTTAAATAGATCTCGGTCCGTGTGATCTGAGCAGTCCACGTGTTTGTGATCGGCTCAGGGTGTACTGTACTGTACAGGCCCCTTTAATTAACCTGCACACATCATGAAATCACATGTTTCTATGGTTACCAGAGCAGAACAGAGGCCAGTCTCTATGAATGGTTCTATCGATCAGTCCTTTTGTGCTGTAATAATTACAGAAAGTGTTTGGATTTTCTCACGGTGTATCAGTCAAATAGCTTGAACCTAAAAAGTTTAAAATGCACAGATATTCAGTAAACATTATATATGGCCCAGATACAAGTTAAGCACATACAACAGCTTATGTGACATAATGCTGATACCAGCATACATGCTGGAAGTGAATGTGGCCAAAAAAAAGCAGATTTAGGGCCCTATTTTAACGATCTAAGCGCGTGGTCTAAAGCGCAGGGCCCAAGTTCACTTAGAGCGTGTCCGAATCCACTTTTGCTAGTTTAACGAAAAAAATGGTCATGGTCTAAAAGGGTTGTCCCTATTCTCTTAATGAGTAATGGGTGTGTTTTGGGATTTACATGCGTTAAACCAATCAGAGTCTCATCTCCCATTCCCTTTAAATGCCAGTTGCGCTCGCGCCATGGCAGATTCGCTATTTACATGACGGAATTTGATAGTGAAAAGACCGAAGCCGTCTCCAGAGCGCAAACGGAACTGCTTGTGCGCGAGGTAAAAGTGCGCAAGCAGACCATCTACGGGACAAGCCGAATTCCACCATATCTTTATATACACAACAATAATCTTTTACATTGTAATCCTTTTAATTTTAATATTTAGCATGTTTGTGTGCTGCTGTGCATCCCTGTGTGTTTAATAAGCAGAATGTACGTGCGTTGTGGACCCGCCTTTAGGCGCACATTACTAATGCGCTCTTTAAATAACAAAAAAAAAAAATTGCGCCATTGACTTTAGACCAGGTTTCAGTTTCGTAGTCTATTTATGTTGCCTCAAAATAGCAACGCACCAACAATGCGCCAGAACACACCTCGTTTTCAGACCAGCACGCCCATGGACACACAAATGGACACAAATGCATTTGCTATTTAAACAACGCGGCGCAGGATGTGAAAATGATAACTGCGTCAGGCTGAAACTAGCAAAAAACACTTGCATCGCGCTTGGCGCTGCATTGCGCCATTGCGCAGCTTATAACTTTATAAAAGCAGGTACATTAATTCATCTGTTAAATCTTAGCCGTAAAGCTGCTTAAATTATTATTTTTACAGTAGTTTATGGCATTGCGTCAAAGTTATAACTTTACATGGAAACTTTAAATACAATGTTATTATTAGAAAATAATTCTTAGTAAAATGGTGCTATTCTATAGAAAGAGTGAATATTTTAATGTGCATGAATTGCCCGTTCACTTCTATTGTAAGTGTTGCATTGTAACCTAGATTACTGTTTTTGTTTTGTTTTGTTTTTTGAGAGAGAGAGCGAGAGAGAGAGAAAAGCGGAGATGAGTTGAAATAATTTTTTGTGGCAATCAGCATTATGCCACGAGTGCTGTCGATTGAGCTCAACTTTACTGAGCCTGTTATATTCCTTTATAAGTGTGGAAATGCATTTTAAGGGGATCACACGCAATTTTATTTCCTCATCTCCACTGCGAACAATGAAGTGTGGCTGTTTAAGTGTTTAGAGAAGAGCTCCAGCCAGCTGTTTTTCGAGCCCTGTACTTCACTATGTATGAGGAGACAGGAAATGCATCAGTGCACATGGCACTATACGTACATCCACCCGCACACACTTGTACTAACACAATCTCTCACAATCACAGTTGCTCTTCCTGGTTTCCAACTCATGTCCTCCTTCTTTTCCTTGAATCGTGCAAATTGCGCTTTCAAGACTTCTCATTTGAAAACAACAAAAACCATCGCCTTCAAATTATAGAAAGATCACCGGGGCGAAATTGCTGAGGACGACATCTGCGTCTAGTTTTCCTCTCGAGTGTATGATTGGGAAATTCATTTATGTCTACCGTATAATTCCTAACCCTCTTTTAAGTGGCAAAAGCCATGCAGCACTTCACATTTTCCCCCTCGAAAGCAAAAAAAAAGAGGGATTTGGTTTGAAACAAAGACTCTGTACTTCTTTCCTCGATCCCTCCTATTTTTTAGGAGTTGGGTTAGCAATTGTGGATGAGGAATAAAGATTGCTTGTCTGATCCACTTCTGGTAGTCATAAGAGAAAGCCACATGTGCACACATGTATTTATCATTGATTGCCAAATGAGGACCTTCACTGTCAGTAGTTAAGGCCCATGCATTTTATGTCATTCATAGAGACTGCTGCCTTGGGAAATGAGATGTGATAGTGGAAACCTTCCCATTGTGCTCCAGATGGGACTTGGAGTGATCCTTTACAGTTGAAATAAAGGGTCTTGAAATGACTGGAATATTCAAAATCCAAATGAATTTAATTAATATAAAGTGTTGGAACAAAACCAGTGGTGTTCTGCTAAAAAATAACAATAATACAGAACTAAAATGTTTTACCTAATGAAGTTTTTACTGTTTTGCTCTCATTTGCCTTCAGCTCTTAAAGCACCATGAGTTACCAATGCCACCTGTCTCTATTCATCAAACACCTGCCTCCTTACCGCAAAACCACAAGAGGAACAAAATGAGCCTCACATCTCTCCTCTCTCTATTTATCTTTATCTACCCACACTCCACATTTTCATCTCTCAACTTTTTTAAAGAGACATGATGCTGCAACAGTTTGCTCTGAAACAAACATTTTAGCAGTCTTCATGAATCCACCATAGCTGAAGACCAAAGACCTCACTTAAAAGAGACGAGGAGAGGATCAGTGACTTGCATCATAGTTTTCACCATAATTCATGTCATAAAGAAAATATTAGCACTATTAATTAATAACAAAAAAAAAACTATTAATCCTACCAAAGTGGATTTTTTTTCTTTTCTTTTTTTTTCCGGTAAATGTTTTCCTAAATATCAGATGGTGCTGACAAAAAAAGTAGGTGACAAAACTGTGAAGCTTTATGAAAAAGGTATATTTTTAATGAACCATATCCTTTTCTCCAGCAGTAGTTTAGTTTAGTTTAGTTTAGTTTAGTTTAGTTTAGTTTAGTTTAGTTTAGTTTAGTTTAGTTTAGTTTATAAAAAAAAACATGTTTAACTCTGAAGCTAAATATTAAGCTTATTATATTTAAAAATATATATATTTATTTATTTATAATTTATTTTTGTATTATATTTTATATCTAGGCTATATAAAGTATTGAATTTTTAAGGGGTTTAAGGGATAATGAGTGATAATGTAACGTCATAATTTTGATGAAGAAAATAAATAAAATTGTATTTAATCTCTGCTTATTTTCAAAGTTAAAATGTTACTGTTTTAAAACAAATATTTTCAGAACATGTTTTTTCTTATTAATCTTAAGAATCAGTGACAAAATTACGTAGCTTATCCGTGACAATCGGTTGAACTGAGAGCTTGGATCTTTTTACTCATGCAGAGGCAGAGAAAAAAAAAGAAATATTTTGAATCATAATAATTTCATGAGTGAAAATCATCTGAGCGTGACGGGGTGATTTGGGGTAGCTGAATTAGTCTGGCTTGGTTTGATGGAGGGTGAATGAGAGGGTGTGTTGACCAAGTGCTTGGTACAAATGAATGAGTGGTGGTGGAGGTGAAAGTTGGGTGAAATGGTGTGGAAACATTGAATTGAAAGAGCACATTCTTGGTGAAAGATGGTTGCAATACTCCAGAACGGATAAAACAGTGTTTAATGGCTGCATGTGGTGAAGGCTCACTGGAACCGTGTGGAGAGCTGCAGACAGGCTTGAATGGAAGCTTCACAGTAGATGACGGTGGAAATTATGCATTCTGGTGCAGGCGAGAGAGTGAAATGAAGCTTGCTTAAATTGGGTGCCATGGTGAAAGTTTGATGTACTCAATTTGGCTCTGTTGTGTCTAACGCCTTTTCCCCCTACCCTTTCTGTCTCTCATTAGGAAATGGCTATGGAAACCACCGTAACTCTCCAGGACTTCTGGTGTCCTCCGGGGGAATGAACAAGAGCATGCAGGCCAAGTCCCCTCCACCGGTGAACCTGGGGATGAACAGCCGTAAGCCTGACCTACGAGTGCTCATCCCACCCGGGGCAAAGAACAACATGCCCTCCATCGTAAGTGTGTTGTGTTGAATTTTACTATCAGCCACGATAGTACCACATCCATAAAACCACACGCCTCGGTTCCTTCGTAATCCTCCGTGGTTCTCCTCTCCTTCCTTCTCATTTCCTCTCCAGTAGTTTCATTATCTAATAAGCACAGGTTAGAGTTCTATTAGAAACATCATACTTAGTCTCCTCAGCAGCTTTGGTGTTGTTTGGTGAAGTACGCGTCTGTAG
The DNA here is from genome assembly GCF_963993115.1 of Abramis brama. Lineage (NCBI taxonomy): Eukaryota > Metazoa > Chordata > Actinopteri > Cypriniformes > Leuciscidae > Abramis > Abramis brama. The sequence continues at coordinate 30,302,611 of NC_139967.1, read as the reverse complement.
CTTCACGTAGTGTCGTAGGCGGCTATCAGCTGCGCTCACTGTCAGTCAATGACACTAATTCTGGATTTATCACCCTCCCTTTACTGCCATCAGTCTGAGGATGTTGACCTTCTATTGGTAAGTGACACTGTCACTCAAACCGGTGACATGCGTAGGCTAGTAGATCTGAAGGCCATTTGTCATCCTCATACACATAAAATGATCAGACCAGTAGTGTGTGGTCAGATGTTGTTTATCTTATTGTTCTAATGCCAATAGTGCTTAAATGCAATTTCGTATTATTGAATTAAGAACATCTACACAACCAAGCTCCAGAGTGACATCTAGTGGTTATAAGAGTCGTCTCGTTCTCAGGTCTTATTGACCCCTTCATGTCCATCTCTGCTTATCGCTGCTTTTCTTTTCTTAATCTCTATTGCATCATTCAGTCATCAAGGCAGGAAAAAAAAAAACACCTCCAACCCCTCTTTTACTGGTTCTGTTGCCTTGGAGACCTTGAGTTTCTATAGCGACCAAGTGCGCTATGAGGGATTGTAAATCATAGGTTGAGAAGGTTCAGTGGTGCTTCATTCCTTCATTATTTTGGTGGGCGGTGCTCCCTTGTTTGTTTGATGAAGATACAGATGTTCAAGCCTCTTGACGTGACAAGTCATCTGTTTGTGTTCTTCTGCTCTCTTCCTCTTCTTATAGAACCAGAGAATAAACAACTCTCAGTCTGCACAGTCACTGGCGACCCCAGTGGTTTCTGTAGCGACGCCCACTCTACCGGGGCAGGGAATGGGCGGTTACCCATCAGCCATTTCCACCTCATATGGTACTGGTAGGTACCTCAACTACACTAAAACTCACAACACGTTATACACACATTAACATCTTAATCAGAATGTTTAAAGTGTTTTACTATAGAGGAATATGTATTTTTGTTTATAGATATTATACCATTACATTTAGTCATTTTAATGTTTAATGTTTATTAATATATAATATAATACAATTAGTGCATCAATTTAAAATACTGTTCAGTGATCTATTACTACTGTAATTACTGTAAATGAACATAATCAGATGTAAATATTTACATAAATATTTTTAATTAGAATTTCATATTGCTTTTTTTATTATTATTTAGCTCTTTTTATATTAATTAAACCCAGACTAAATTAATTCAGAATCTCTTCTTTTTTCTTTTTTTTCTTTTTTTTTTTGTCTAGTCTGTGTGTAGCTCTGTCTCTCCAGCAGGCGGAGCCATTGTTATCTAGAAAAGCAGCATCAATTGTTTAGGGTGCAAATATTAACCCTGATCATGCGTTTTTCTTCTAGAATATTCTCTGAGCAGTGCAGATCTGTCCTCTATATCTGGCTTCAACAGTGCCAACACTCTGCATCTGGGCTCAATGAGCGGATGGCAGCAACATCAGATTCAGAACATGCAGCACTCTGCTCTCAGTCAGCTCGGGTGAGTCACACACACACACACACACACACCAGTACACACATTAATCACCAATACACACATCAATCCTTATGCACTTAAAGGTACACTATGTAACTTTTAGCCCTCTAGTGATTAAAAAACAAAAGTACATGCATTTTGCAGAAGAACATTGTTTTGGTTGTGCTTCGCCTTTGCGAATATGAATATTGTTATCCTACTGCTCATAAAACATTAACTACTTGGATTAAGAGATATATCTCTATATAAGAGATATAGGATTAAGTTATCCTTTACTAGGATAAAGAGATAAGAAATCATAACTAGGATTAAGAGATAAACAATCCTTTAGATGGAAAGGATCTCAAGCTGTCTAGCTGAAGACGTTACTGTAGCTTTACCCATTAATAGACACGGTTACTTCCTTGAAAATAAATTCCAGCACAGCACTACAACAACCATAATGAAGTGGCCCTTCACAATAGATAATGCTTTACAATAAACTATGTTGGAGAGCTACATATGGCAATTTATCTGTTCAATAAGTAAGGGTTAATGCCCGACGAGGTGTCCATTGTCAGATATTAATGGACGACGGCGAGGAGTGAACCGTCCGACGCGCAGCAGAGTCCATTAATACCTGACAATGGACACCTCGAAGAGCATTAACCCGCTTATACCATGGTCACTTGCCAAATAACACATTTTTAAAACATTAGTTTATATTTTAATTAGTTTTACAATCGAAATCTAAAGTTTTTACAAACAATGACTTGGTTTCCCTGGTTACGCCTGACGGTTTATTTAGCAACCGGAGATATTTATAGTCCGCTCAGCTCGTAGAACCCTTCAGTTTACTGCCTGTTGCTATGGTTACTCACAGCTGATGTAGCCAGCGCATTTATTTATTAATTTCGAGCGGTAAACAGTCAGTTTCACCAGAACTCCTTTACTAGGTGTCCTCTATCACTTTTTAATGGACACCCTGCAGCCAATCAGAATCGAGTATTCACCCAGACCATGGTATAAAATACCTTACTCACATGTTGAGTAATAAAAACATCATCCCCACGTCGCTTTTACAACATTTTAAATCCCTCAGTTCTCGGCAAGAGAACCAAGAGACTCTCCTCTGTTCTGCGTTTGTTTAAAACAGGTGATTCCCTGGAGGTTTAGCTGCTCCATGTCAACTCCCACACCATACTCACGTCAAAGTAGCCGGAGCAACTTTTCTCACTTTACAGATTTGACAAGACACGCACAAGCGAGTGACGTATGCCCAATTTCCAATGAAAAACATGTGGACAGGTTTAAAATATAAACACTTATAATAGGCTTAGCATAGTGAATCAGGTTAAGACAAACATACGTTTTAGAAGATGAATTGATGAGGTATTTTGTTCATTTTGAACAACAGCAAAAAACCTACATAGTATACCTTTAATATGTGCAACTTTCTCGCACTTTCTCTTACTGTTCTTTGTCACTATATAGGAAGTAAACATCTCTTTTATTTTCTATAGTAATGCAGCGTTTTCTTTCTGCAATAACCATGTTCGAGTATTTTTAGACAAATGTCACTGATTTGATTGTATCTCTGCCACCTGTGTACAGGAGTGCACGAGCACTCGTTCCGATCCGTAACCCCCTTCATTTCCTTTCCTTCCTACAGAAATTGCTCTAGCTCTCACTTATGTCAGGGTTCAAATCTCTCCCTGCCCTCTACTCAAAGCCTGCACATCAAGTCCGAACCTGTTTCTCCTCCTAGAGATCGATCCAGCAGCACCACACCAGGCGGCTACGGCCAGCTACCGTCTCACCAGCAGCACCAGGGCCCGCTCACACAGGGGCGCCAGGACTCGGGACGCTCCCCGGCCGACAGCCTCAGTAGCTGCGGCAGCTCGCACGAGGGCAGCGACCGCGACGATCACCGTCCCGACTTCCATTCGCCCTTAGGATTGGGCCGGCCCGGCCTGGACGAGCAAGACAGCCCATCCATCAAGCGCGTCCGCCTCTCGGAGGGGTGGGCCACATGATAAGCGATGCCCCCCTTGGACAGCCCAATCCTCGACCTTGACCTCCCCGCGCGATGCCACGTGGTTCCACGGCACCTCACTCGTTCTCGCTTTCTCTCTGCCGTTTATGACAAGTCACAATCATTGCTCTCCCCTTATTCTCTGATTTGCCGTGGAGAGGGGAGGAAGTGCTCTCGAAATGACCTGTAACATTTGTTTTTAACTATTATTATTTCATCAGAGTGTGTCTGGTATACGTATTGTTGTGATTGACGGGTTTTCAGGGAGGGAAACATGAAGGACTAGTACAAACCGGGTCGGGGAGGGTTTAGTGGGCGGGCTACTATGCATTACTTGTGCAGTGTGTGGAATACAATGTAAAGAATTACCAGATATGCATATATATTTACACGTTGTGTAGGTGTACATGTATGCAGAGTAAGAAACCAACAAAAAGTGTCAGGTACTCTTGGATCTTTTTTTCTTTTTTTTGTAAAGTACTTGCCTCAGTGATGTTCAGCCACACGAGGAGCACAGCAGAGAGGTGACAGCTTAGCACTTGAGTTGTTGTACCAGTACAATATGTACAGATTCCTTTTTTTTTTCTTTTTTTTTTAGTGCCACTCTATTCAGAGGGCCCCTTCGCTAAATGTATGTTATGGGTGACAATGTCATGTTGCAGGTTCAACGTATTGTACATAGAGACAAGGCTGGGACACGGGGGGAAGGGTCAAGGTTGGTAAATATTGCTGATTTCACACAAACAAACCTGTTATGCAAGAATTTCGAAGGATTGTACAGATATATGTGCAGGTTCCTTGGTTAAGTTATGGGGGAGTGGGTATTTCAGGAAACAAAAACTCTCCTGCTGAAGGAAAGGAAATAGCAGGACAGAGTGGCATCGCCAAGGTGAAGGACTTTAAATTAAGAGCCATGTTACTTCAGTCTGATGACATTTAAACCTAGGACTTGCAGTTGTTGTTCAGTATTAAAAGAGGAAAAAGAGAAAAAAAAATGTATGATACACTTGCTTCTATTTTCATATCAAAAAGGAATACAATGCAAAGCATTTTTGTGGCTTTTTGTAGTTTATAAGAGCCAGAATGTGTTTTGATAGCTTTGCTTATACGAGAAATGAAAGTAAAAGAAAGAGAAACCTTGGGCTTTTTAACCATAAGCCATGAAATCTGAGACAGTGAATCCTTGCTTTGCTCAATGTTTTTTTTTTTTCTCTTTCTCTCCCTCTCTCTCTCTTGCTCTCTCTCTCTCTCTTTGTAGAAGTTTTGTTTTTAAACGTGTATTTCTAAGTATATTGAATAATAATATTAAGAATCTTTTTAAAGAATCTGTGAAATTAACATGCTTGTGTATAGCTTTCTAATATATGAATATATATGATAAAAAAAATTATGGTCATAACTTTTTCCCCCATTACAGGGAATATGTGCAGTTGCACACGTTTTTTTTTTTTTTTTTTTTTTTTTTCTGTTTTTTTTTTCTGTTTTTTTTTTCTTCTTCACCGGACTGAGTCTTTCAGGGGCAAATACATTCAGAATTACATTTTAAAATTGAAGTCACACTCATAAATATGCCCCCCTTTTTTATAAAGCACAAGATATTTGTCCTGGTCTGGAATATTCACAACCTTTTAAAGTTTCCCGTGTCACATTAATCGGCATTGCACTGAAGATTCTATAATATAAGACAGCACAGTCATAGATACCTCATGACTGCTTGTGTAAGCTTGTATCATCATTTAGTGGATTGTGACTAGTTTTGTTCAGTTGTTATACATATCTATCATTGTGCATTCTGTGATTTTGACAGGACATATGTTAGTCTGTTTTTTCTACCAAAGACAAAAAAAGTGATGTTGTGTTTGCCGATCCATAATCCTTTCTGGGTTTGAGACCATTGTGTTTCTTCACAAGTTGTTCATGCTAGTGGCTGGTACCTCTGACTCACCCTCCCAGTGCCTCAGATTACCTTTCAATGAGTTGGTCTTGTCGAGAATTTGGAACATTCTCCTCTAACTAACGAGTGTACAGTATTGTGAAACAATGCCATTGTTTGTTATATAGATTTCAACTGTCAATATATGACTCTCCGGTTATTTTTATTTTACTTATTTTCTTTCCTTTTTTTTTTTTTTTTTTTTTTTTTTGATTGAGCTTTTCTGTTTCTCTCTATCTCTATCTCTCTCTCTCTCTCTCTCTCTCTCTCTCTCTCTCTCTCTCGAGTGTTGTTTCCATTAAGTATATAAATAACAAAATAAAAAAATGAAAAAAAAAAAAAATGCTGAAAAATTCTGTAGTAACAAATGTAGCTTGTATAAACCTACAATGGGTAAGTTTGAAAGAAAGTGTCTTTTTGTTTTCTAACCAGGAGAAAGAGGCTTTCAGCGGCACAAGCTGGACTTTGTCGCCACTTGAAGACAAGATGTCATTAAATTAAAACCACATCTCTGTATCTCAAGGGACTTGATTCAGCTGTATGTAGTAAAAATTAATGTATGGAATAAAAATTGTTTCTCCTGCTGGGACTAAAAAAAAAGGTATTTGTATTTTGAAGAGAATTCAGTAAAGTTACTGGCTTTCTTAGTTACACAGACGTCCTGGTGTTATTTTTATTGTGTTCTGTCCCTCGCCTTGATTGCAAGATAGCTTTGAAAATGTTTTTAGCCAGGTAGCTCTAAATCAAGTTATTAATCACAGAAGCATCCATGCAGAATAATAAGGCTATTATGTTTTTATGCAGCAAAAGAGACTGTGGTCATCATGCTGCATAACAGACTGTAGTCATCATGTCTGGGCATATCTTAACACAGAGGTGTAGGCTACACACACACAAGGCTTTACCACCTTTGACTTTTCTAAATAAAATAGGCCTATTAGGTCATATTTATCATTCACACATTCATTAAACCACTCAGAACATTTTCGTTTACAATTTATGTTGCCAAATCTTGTTGACATAAATTTCATCATGTGTAGGCTCCATGTTTGTTATCGTTTTTTGTGTTTGTTTGTTTGTTTTTTCGATTGTAGGCCTTTAGTTATCCTAAAGGATGCCCTGAATCTTAAAATATTTCATTGAATTAACTCTCCAAGTATAGGCTATCACTCGAAAATCTACGATAGCCCGAGTCTGTAAACGTAAAATTAAAAAGTGGTCGCGGTCAGACTGTTTTCTTTAGCTAATCAGAAGGCTTTCAGCGTCTTTCTATCGCGTGCACAGTGTCCAGTCCATATATGGAAACCGGAAGTTGAGAGCGCGATAGTAGATGAACTTGGGGCACTTTCATGAGTTTGAAGGATGCAAATCCACGGCACGTACCAGATTTATCGATTTCTCACCTGTCAAGAACGGCCTACACAGGTAAACATCTTAAAAGGAACACTGGGAGTAAAATAAAGAGACCTAAAAGTCATTAAACATTGGTAAATATCGTCCTGTTTGAGGGAGGTAAGAGCTTAAAAACGGTTAAGCAAACTTTAACAAGGTTAATATTAACGACGTTTTTCGCTTTGCTTCTGCTTTAAAAAGTAAATATAGGCTATATTGTCTGGTCAGCATGGTAACGCCAGCGTGACAGGGTTGTGCAACGAGGGGCGTTGGTGGTTTTTATAATGAACATTCTAGAATGGCTGATTTCGCCCACAACACCTGCCTGTCATTCATTCTTGTAGGTTCTTATCTCTCTTTTTAAAAAAAATATTTAGCTCCTGCACATTAAGCAGATAACACACGTTTGTTATTTTAAATTCCAACCAAAAAGCTAACATATAGCCTTGTGTATTAGTAAATTTGTAATAGACTAGGCTATAGATTTAATATGTGAGTCGACTTGTGAATATGTAATGGTTTATTAATCTTTAAATAGGCCTATTGTATAAAAATAATGAAAAAATGTCAGATCTGAAGTGACCCAATGCAAATGAATTGCATTATTGTGGAAACAGCATAGGGTGTTGAAGAGACAATGAATCCTTTTGGCCACAAGATGTCACCATTGTTCATATTTTAAAGTATTATGACCTCCTTTATTTGATTGCATTCACACGCTTATATACGATGAAACAGAGATTACCGAACTAATCACTGTCAGCTGCTTTAAACGATATTATAGGCTACTGCACAAATTCGGCATAGACTACACATTCATACTCTTCGATTAGGCTTTCATTTGAATGTGCATTTTATTTGTATTGGATTTTAATTGTATATGCTATTTGTTTTGATTGCATTTTAAGAGATTTCTAGCTAGGCTATTTTATCATTAACTGCCGTTGGCCTCAAAATAGGCTATAACATTTGTAATGCATAAAAGAGGCCAATTTCATCACATATATCAGATGTAAGGACAGTATATTCCCTGTGTATGCATTCTCTAACGTTGATACCTGGTGTATATATATATATATATATATATATATATATATATATATAAGTAGTCGTATATAAAACATAACACGTTATATCTAAAATGTAAGTGTTTTTGAAAGTCTGTAATGATCGAGAAGAAAGTCACAACAAAGAGGTTATTTCAACGTTTAATCAACAGGTTTCCGTCAGGCATTCTGTTTTCTTTATATGCAGCATGACAGAAGATTTTCTCATTTAAATCACACTTTCAGAAATCTTTCAAAAAACATTGTATAAAAACAAACGAAAGAAAGAGAATCAATCAAAGGCGCACTTTACTTTTGAAAGAATTAGCAGTTTACATTTCCTGCCAATTAAATCTTGGTTTGAAGTTTAGATTATATGAACAATTAATAACCGCGGTTTTCCAAACACATACACAATTAACAAATGAACACGTAGGCCTATGAGTGGTTAGTTGAGCAAAAAAAAAAAAAAAAAAATGTTTTTGTTTTTTTGTTTTTTTTGTAAAACGTATTTTGATAATCCCATCCCAAATTCGATTAAACATTTGAACGCTGTGAAACTTCCCACGATTCAAAATAATAAATGTTTTTTTGTTTGTTTGTTTTTTATAACAGATCCTAATAAGCTCATTCTGACTCCAGACATAATTGAAAATTAATTTTGCTTCAAGATTCAAAGGTGGCTTTCTGCATAAAATGAACGAAAACATGCAATAGCAGTTCCTCTGGATTAAAAGAAGAAGAAAAACTACATTCCTTTTAAGTTACACGGCCTTTGGTCATTTTTAATCAGCCATGCAATATGTAATTTTGATTCCTCTATTAGCTACGTTAGCCTATTGCAGATGATTTGGCAATAATAGCTCATCGAAAATTACTAAATTACCAGATGAATATTATAATAAATAGGCCTAAATATAATTTTTAAATATAGGGCCCTACATAAAATCAATACAAATTTCGAAACACCTCGAATACATTTTATGCTTAATAGAAAGGAAGCTTAAATGCATTTTTAACTTGCCTACATCAAGTAAATATGGTATGTTTAACGTTGTTTTATGAAGATGAAATCGAATGGGCAACATTATAGTGTTAGAAGTTTGAAAACTGTTATCACAATGTAAAAAAAAAAAAAACATTAAGGCTCATAAATGCATCATAATGATAACGCATTTATAATCTGTCGTATTGGCCATCAGTGCCTGCGACTTTTTAGAGAAGTAAGACTTTGAAATGTCTCTTTGTTTTCCAGCACATTTCCTGGCTTTATTAAAGGCTCTGGCTTAAGTGGACGCGGAGAGAATGAACGAGGAGGACTTTCCTCCATATTTCCCACAGTTGCCATGCAGGTGTCCGACAACCTCGCAGTACTGCATATCATTTAGAGTAAGAGCTGTTAGTCATCACTCATAATTGAGGCCGACAAAAATATAACCGGATCTAACAAAGAAATCGAGTATTTGGATAAATGGTGTGAAAACTGTTGCGTAGTCTATGTGTGTGTGTGCTGAATTTTATTTCCCAAAAATAGAAAATTTTGAAACGTGTCTACGAAAAGAAATGGACGCAAAACTCCTATGATTTAAAGAAAGCGATTATTTATTTATATTTACTTCAATTGCTTACAATTTGAAATCGTTGTAGCCTCAATTCGTTATGATAACTAGTCTATTTAGATGGAAGCTTTTATAGGAAAAAGAAAACCTTATGCATAAACAAATATAATTATAATGATAAATTGCTTTTAATTTGTGAATGGTATCGCATGGAATTATCGCTCGTGTCCAACTTAAATCGTTCCATTCGTTTCTGCAGCAGTTTCCGTTAGAGCATTGCACCACTAGATGTCGCCGCGTGTTACGGAAATGCATCTTAGGCTACTTCGAATGCATTTCTAGAGAATCAATGGCTGAGGCAATATTTATAAAAGGCTTGGAATATAATTTAGAATATAGTTTAACATGGAAATTGCTGTCTTACACGTTACGAGAAATTATCATGTGGTAGACGGAAAATATAAATGTAGTCTTAGTTGAAAGGGGGAAGTTTGAGAAACCTGAAGTTTTTTTTAATTTATTCTGTTGTTCAGTTTTTAAAATATTTGTAACTAAATACCCACCGTCATTCTTAATTTATAAATATCTGTTAATCGTGAGGTGTGCACTGCATTATTCGGCAGAGCTAAACAATGGAAAGAAAGCATGCATGTCTTTGTATTGAATTACCTGGAAACCAGCCTCTCCTCTGCCTCTCCGCGCCTCTCTCTCTCTATCTATCACACGTTTAATTGACTTAAACAACTCTCTAATCATATCTTATATAAGCTATATAGCTAGCTATATATTTAGTATTGATGATGTAAAAAGAACAACAACAAAAAAAAGAGAGAAATGAGGTGGAGAATGAAAAATAAGCCACAATGCTCGTTTAGACGCTATAGACATTTTATATTTTCATGTTCCTATAATTGACACTCGTAGCCTAAGTGTATAGAGGCTGGATTACAGATGTATTTTTGATGCTAAAAATGGCCCTAAATATATGTTATTCTCCCTTTTTATCTACATCTATAATAAGAATGTTGTTCATTTTATATTTTTAATTAACAGCCTAGTCAAGATTGTAGATTTACAGGAACACATTGGGGAAAAAACGATGTCATATTGAATGATAATGTGTGGGAGAAGTGAATACAAAAATCCTACAATTTTATTTGTATTTATTTTGTTCGTTGTGAAACGTCAATTTTTATGGGCATCGTAAACAGTTTCAAAGTTATTAAAATACTTTTTTGATTATATATTAGGGATGTCATCATGAATGCTCTGAAATCCCTTTTAGTTCTCCGCGAAGTCGACATCTGACTATATATATATATGTATCCTATATATATAACCTGTATCTTATTCATTTTATATTAACTAAGACTAGACTCCTCAGTGGCTAAAAAAAAAAGAAAAAGAAAAAAAAAACCTTTAAAATGCTAAGAATTTAATGCAAAAAAAAAAAATGTAGGCTACAGTAAAAATAACAAAAATATATTTCGATTATAAGACAATAAATTGGTTTCATTATCCAATAATGGCACACAATAATTGTGTGTTATTATTCAAGACGTGGTGAGTCATTGTCACCCATTATAGTTTATAGGAGCTGTGGGAAAGTTTGAAACCCTTTTCTCTGTAGGTTTTAAATATGCATAAGTATGGTAATCGCGGTCCTGCTGTGTTGCAAACAGGCGCAGCAGAGCACACATGTGCTACACAACTTCGGACCGTACGAAGTCGCCAAGATGAGGACAGACAGAGTCCAAGTAAGTCCTATTTCTCTCATTGACGTCTGTTCGTATAAAGAGGTATAGGCTGCAAGGCTGTCTTAAGTTTGTTTTAGGCGGAAAACATGCGAGCACGTGTGTTGACCCATTGGGAGTAAATCTTTACGCGTGCTCGTCTGACCACTTCTATTGGGTGCCAGATCAGTTGAGCAAAGGTTTACAAGATGAAGATCAGACGCTTTACGATGAACTATGAAGGAGAGATGCCTAAGATTGCGCAAAAAAAAAAAGTTATGGGAAAGAGTCATGTCTCGAAAGTGAACGCAATAATATTAATAGGAAACGGATATTAGGCCTAATGATGACTTTAGCGGTAAGTTTTGAGGTCGACGATGTTTGTGTGGATGGCAAGTTCAAAGCAATAGATTTTGTTTGTCAATTAATTTTCTAAGCATTTGCCTCATGATTTCATGTTTTCTTTTTGCAGACGAGTTATGTGGTTTAAGGCAACTAGAAAACTAAATATAGGATGCTAATTTTTGAATTATGTAGCCTATTAATTTACAAAATGTAGGCTACACCAAAATGTCTTCTATTCTAATTACTATGTTAATACTGTTAGGTGCACAGAAACATAATTTTTACTTTACTCATTTTATTTCGTATAGACGTCTCCAAATTGTATGCGAATATTTGCTTTGTCTAATAGGCTGTAGTATCTGTTAACCGACTGTTTCTGAATGAGAGATGTTCTAAATTAATGATATGCTAATGTCACAATGGTCTTTGTGCCTTTTTGTTTGAGCCGTTCAAATGTCTTTGTTCGCTCATAATGCTTTTGAATGTGCATTTTATAATATTTGTATCTATTGGCGGATCCTAAAGAATGAATAAGAAAAAAAAACACACATTATGAAGTGTTGTTAAACCTACTCAATGGTTGAAATTGTACAATAATGGAGACAATGCTTTAGCCTATACAATATAAAATCCGCATCGCGAAGAGCCAAAAACACTGCCAAATGCGATGGAAATAAAGACAATACAGCCATCGTGAATGCAAAGGAAATTCAAATATACCTTTTAAATATGCATCAATATTAAAAATTATACACACGCAAGGACCAACTGCGGTGAAGATGTAAGAATGGCGGAGCAGGCGTCTCATTATGCATGATGGCTCCGCTTCTTTGCTGCAATATCGTCCAGTATTCACGCTCAAGAAAGGTGCTTCCTTTCAATAAAAACAGCAACTTGCATATTCTTCCGAAAAAAAGAAACAAGCCACCTCGAAGCCGATGAGGGGAAATTACTCCGACCGCTGAAAGAAAGGCTATGTTGGGGTATTTGCATATTTGATGCGCTAATTTCCCTGATGTATTTAAATATGGCTGCACGTAGCCGATAGGCTTGCTACGTCATTGGACGTGACCTCGTTGTAAAATTGAAACGTGAATTCGTTTTAGTCAAACACAAGTGCTAGCAATAATTGAGAACTGTGGAAGAATAAGAATTAGCAACATTTATTTGGAAACGTTTAGAATCTCCAATGAAGAGATGTGTTTAAAATCTGAACGAGGGGCAATAAAACGCTTTGCAATAATGACAATATAAAAAATATAAATAATAATTTACGGATATTCATTGTATCTGTATTGATATGAATTTGCGAGGGTTTGGGCGGAGGATCTGGCCCCCTAATTAAGGTTTGAAGCTCCAACATAGAATGTCAAAACAAAAGGTCTGGCATCAGGGTCTTACAAATAAATGTTTATTTTTAGGTCTATGTTCAAAGTTAGATTAGAAGCAAACCAGTGCCCGTATATTTAAATAAGCTATAACACTGGCGAACAGCAATCTCATTCGTCAGATGAGGTAACTATAGCAACTGCACTTTTTGTTAGGATCATCATCGGATGAGACATTGACAAAACATAAACAATATAATTATTTATTTTTTCATTTGCATACAGCATAAATCTATTGTTTAAAAAGTGTTGTGTTGACGTTGCAATACGTGAAAATAAGACGCTGCCTTAATTTAAGTATAATCAACTTAGATGTTTAAGTCATTTCAACTTGCATTACATTAAACTGACTTTAAAAAATGAATTGAATATTGTATAACATAAAAAAGTTGAAAATTGTTTATTATTTTGATGAGTTAAATCAATATAAATACACATGTTGTCTTAACTTATTGATCACATTTTTTTTTTTTTTTTACCAGTGCCAAACGAGAATTCACTGTAAAATTCTTTCTCACACTGTAAATGTTATTGCGTGTATAGCCTAGGCCTAAACATTCATGGCCTTATCTGCCTGCGTACACGCGCACTTTTTAGGTTATGGTAAGTTTAAAGTGTAAAGATTTCACTTTTTTTCTCTTTTCTTTTTCTTCACAAGCCATTACGTATCGGTGTGCAAGTTTTCTCCGAGCTAATGATGTCCTCTCAGTGTCAGATTGCCATTGCGTTCCGTCAGTCAAAACGTGTTGGGAAGAAGCGCTCGGAGCAAATTCATTACCGCAGTCAATCCGTAACCTGGTCTGGGAACTTGGGTCTAGTCCACGCCAATAGAGGAACAATGCCTCCTCAGTTCAAGTCCAACAAAAGACCTGGCGAACTTGTTTGAATTTCAGAGCACGTCCTTTCTTTCACAGAGAGGACTGCCCCCTCCCGAACACCCTTCATGAAAAAAAGAAAAGGAAAGAAAGGGGGGGGGGAAACATGCCGACCTTCTCTGCTCAACAGTGCACTTTTCTATTTGGTACTGCAGACAAATAGGTTATGGGAAACTTCTCAACCCCTCCTTCCTCCCTCTCTCCCCCTCTCACTGGCTCTCGCTTATACGGTAGCTGTCGTGCTCGTGCGCTTGGACTGCGCTCTTGTGAGAATCAGAGCCGCTGAGGCACGCGCAATCAACTGAGTATTAGCGGCAATTTTAAACCGAAAGCTCCTCGTGCACGCCGGCTTCTTTACCTACAGCAGGAGTTGCATCTGGTCACGTCGGCTTCGGCATAATTTAAAAAAACCTTTGCTCAAGTGAGTACATCTGGAGACACTTCTCATCCTTCTTTTTTATGGCCATTACGAATAATATAGTGCTATTAGTCGCATTACAGACTTTGACAAAAGAAATTTCACATAATGGAAAATGGTGCTTTTAAATTTATTCTCGAGGTAAAATAACCATTGTAGAACAATATCATGTTAGCACACTTTGAACTGATCTAACACAAAGCACTGGTCTCAGGGCCAAAGTCTCATGCAGTGATAGCCTACTATATATGTATGGGTGACAGTGACATAACATGTCATTGTGCGCAAGGGGATTTAATTTTGCATGTTGGGATAGAAAATATGATATATCTTCTCTGGGCAGTGATTCATCAATCACACATTTTATCTTTTCTCACACCAATTTCTGAGATGTTAGTGAGCTGTCATTAATTCTAATTTAATCACTGTAATGTTGATCAGTCCTCTTTAAGATTTTTGGAAGAAGAAACAGAAATAGATCTTTGTTGTTGTTTCAGGAGAGGCAGGCAACTTTTACATGTGTACATGTTCTTATACATAATGTGTTGATGCTTAGACTAGTTATAGATGAGCTGTAAACTGCAAATAGTCAAATGTTTTGTTCCTATTGATTTTAGCTTTGCTTTGTGTTTGCATGTTTTGATTCTTATTCATGGTTTTATTCACTGTGGCAGTACAACAGCTCTATAAGGCCTGAATAATGCTATGATGTTAAACAAGGAGTTTTACAAATGAGGTCTAAGCTTTCCAACTTCAAACTATTAGTTTTGCCTTTATAAACTTAAATGAACTGTTGCTGAGAGTATGTGTCTCACCCTGGGCCAATGATTCAACAGTGCTGTTGTGACATGGTTCAACTAAACCAATTCAGTCAGAAAACCATCATATCAAATTTAATTCAAATGATATGTCTTTTGACCTTAAGCAAGGCCAAAATTAGAGACCTATAAGGCGAGAGATCCTGTAGGCCTAATAGAACACCTTCTGTGCTGACATCCATATTGTGACAAGTGGCTCAAATAGCTTATTCATTGAGTGGAAAAATTAAATGAAGACACACTTTATAAGATAAGTTATATAGATAATTTTATTGCACATGTTCTGCAGCTTTGCAAACACGCATAGAGAGAGAGAGAGAGATACTGTGAGTCCCACATTCTGAAACCCACACAGATGCTGGAAAGTCAGCATAACGTTTTGAATGATATGTTTGTTATCCACTTATACTTGCACTCAATTACAGTTCTTGTGGACCAGAAAGTCCACGTGAATATGTAATCAATTAAAAAAAAAAAAAAAGATTCTGATATCAGTGGTCAGAAAATGAGGGCATCAACATCTACTAACGATGGAAATCAGCGTACTCTGTCTAAAGTGCGATCTGCTATATTCTGCTAAACATACCTTTGCGTGTTGTCTGTCAATGCCAGAGGAATGAGCGCAAGACTCCTTGTGTCGCTGGCGAGCATTTCTATTCAGTCGCACAATCTAAAATCCTCGTGATCGAGGGTAATTGGCATTGCCTCTGAAATATTTCCATCAAGTAGCCTATGCTCGTCGTTGAAAAATGCATTATGCGTACAGAAATAGTGCGTGCAGGATCGCAGCTTCAACCTGCACGAGGGAAACAAACGCACTCTGGAGATTTCTAATGACATCATCATCCTCATCATCATCATCGCCTTGCACTCCCGTGGTCCGAGACCTTTGACCTTCTCTGGCTGGTCCATATTTTGGTACTGGAAGCCCGTCCCCCCCGCTTACCCCCTCCGCCCCCCCACTCCTCGAGATGTGGCCCTGTTCCCTCTCTCAGACCGCTGGCAGCAGCAACACAATCCTCCTCTCGTCTCTCTCATAGCAGCTCTCAGGGATCTGTGGCATTACCGATCTCCTCCGTGCACGGACAACCTGCCACCACTCGGCCAAAAATAAGAGAGAGATCTCTCCATTCAGTGCCGAAACAAACGCGATGTTATTTCCGTGTGCACTTTTTTCCTCTGGAATCGGATTTTTTTTTTCCTTTGTATAATATCGCTGCTGGTTCCGTGGGATATCTATCGCTGCTGCCACGATTTAATAGAGCCAAAGGAGCCTTTTGTGAGATTGGGAGGTAATTTGCAATGCAAATGATGGCCTGTGCGAGGATGACTGCTTCTTATTCGACAGGCTCCCTCACTCCAACTCTCATATTGTTTTAACGTTAACTGCTCCGATGTCAAATGGATTATAGCTTCCGTTTTGATTCTCATTACCCTGTGAAGAAACTGTCATTTATTTTTCTTGCGAGCACACCTACTTTTTAAGAACTACAAATGACAATTGTGAAGTCCCGTGCCTGTTTTTATTGTGTTTTTAGCAACTTCTCCACTTGGATTTATTCTTACACAAGACACGGAGGTATCCGGGGATTACTGTTGTGGAATTGGAAGCGAGTTGTTATCTTTGGTTATCTAGCTGTATGAGTATTTTGCACTTCATAAAGCTAGATAACCGAAAGTAAAAACTGCCTCCTGGATCATCGAAAACTCTGGATGCCTAATGACACGAAGATACATTTAGGCTACAAAAAGAAAATGTGTTAGGGTGTATTATATGTGTCAATACTCTTTGGGGAGCTGATAGCTACACACAATGTCAGACAGAATTTGGGTTTTTATTATTTATTTTTTTAGGCTTCATTTAATAGCCTATTATGTTGCTTTGAAAAGTAGGATATGCTCTTTCTATTCATCGCTCGCGCGCAAAAAAATGCAAAACAAAAAAGTCAGCTTCGTTTTTCCCTAAGGAAGTATTGTTTTACGCAACAGAATAAATTAATTGACGTGCAGGGATTAAATTAATAATATTCGAGTTTATATGAGCTCACCAATTTACTGAAAATTGACACGTGAAGAGAGAGGAACCCACGTGCTCACTATTTATTTCAGCTCGGTCGCCTTTGGCCAGGAAACGGCGCTGGCATCCCAAACAGAAATAATTAGGACATATAGAGAGAGCTGACAAAAATGAAAAGGGGTGGGCACATGGGGAGCGAGGGGGTCGGTCCTCCTTAATTGATTCCGTTAAACGGAGCGCAGTAGATGTGAACGACTGGACGCTCCCATTCCCACGCTCGAGGGCAAGTGGCAATGCCACGGCCCTATCCAGAATATGACAGACAGCGCCGGCGGGCTGGGGGGGGGGACTGGGGGCGACATGGGTCATGAAAAGATGTCAAGTGCACCCGACTCATCTGCATCCCTTTAGAAAGTGGCGACCGTTCCCAGCCTCAGCAGACGCGGGCCCCAAAGCAGGAACAGTAGCCTATAACGGCTGTGAATATCTCACAGGCATCATAGCTATATACGCTGCCTCTGCTGAGCTGAATAAGTGTGGGAATAAGGCGTGTGTATGTAAAAGAAGTGGCGTATTGAGCTTGAAGTTTTGAAGCATAGCTTTGCTGCAGACCGCGTTAAAACATGACATCACCACTATTGTCCTCAAAGCGCTTGTATTTGAACTTGGCATGTGTGAGATTTTTTTTTCTTCTTTTTTCTCTGGCTTAACACCCTCTTATTATGGGCCTACTGTATTTATTCTTTGCAGCATATACTTTTAATATAGGTCAACTCTATTATGAATTTATTCAGGGTCGGTTAAAAAATAAGGTAGCCTATTTTTTAGAGCCCTAATGCAAGTTAGTTGAAGATTAAATGAGATATTTTTAGAGGCCTAACACTGACTAAATTGTTTAACCTGAACACATATTCTCTTATAAAGGATCATTTCAGTAACATTGTTAACACAGTGGAATTGTAATGTTATTATGGTTGATATAAGAAATAGCCAATAGCTTTAAACACATTTTAAACTAAATAATTATTTTTAATATTTAGCCAACAACAATTATAAAATAAAGAAATGCATGCATTAAAATGTATTGTTTTTAATATTATTATATTTATAGTTTAGTTGTTGTTTTTTATTTTATTTTGATGTTACAGATAAATGGAATAAATTGGATAAGATATAAATGTGCATTAAATATAGGCCTATTGCAAGAGGGGAAAATATATATATACCTTTGTTTAAATGCCTGACAAGTAATTTTTATTATAGACTCTTGTCTGTGAATACTTGTTATAACAGGGCATTAATTGTTACCAAAAATATATATATATATATATTGACAGGCAATTACCAGAATCTACTGTGAAAATGCATTGTCACCTTGCCTTTTGAGTTCTCAAATTTCCACAAAAGACAACAAAGGTGTGTGAAAAACAAAAGCCTGATATTTTTATTTTTTTATTTTTTTATCCTTGTAAGGCTAAATTAATTTGACACATTTTTTTCTGTTTCTTTGGGGGGGGGGTTTAGGTTTAATTTTAGCGTCTCACAAAACCATAGACTTTGTCACACCAGTCAAACTCATCATAATTCCTCTTATGATAATGTTATGTGTCCTCTCGTTTTACATATCCAGCGCTGGCTTTGTATGCACCAGGACTTGACAGTCAATCTATTCAAAATGTCCGCATTGCAATTTAATGTGTACTGTTGAAAGGTTGAATGTCGTTCTGAATGTTTGCAAATCATTTGAGATCACCTCTTTCATTACAGCTATACCACATGCTTTGAGTGATAGAAATGGGTCATGTTTTTTTTTTTTTTTAAGAAAATTAGTAATACTATAAAGAAGACAGCGCTACATAAGCCAGCGCTCTAACTTATAACATAAAAAATACATAATGGATATTGTATTTATTATTATTTATTTTTATCATTTATTTTTTGTGAGGATTTTCTCCTGCAAGATATCTTGATTAAAAAAAAAAAAATCTTCTTTTATGGAAATGAGCAAAAAACACAAAAGTGTACTCGCTCAGAGCTTAAACTAAATATTAAGCCTGTTTACACGATTTAGGACCTGGATTGAGGTGAACTCCAAGGTTCCTTTTGAATATGAATTTTGATGTAGTAGGCCGGCTGCCTGCAGCTCTATGAATGAGCCGTTTGCTATTGTGTGTGTGTGTGTGTGTGTGTGTGTGTGTTAGACAGTGGAGGCATATTGCTGTCTTGTAATTGGCTGAATACTATAACCATGGTGACCATGGTAGCTTATCAGTATTCATTGGGCAAGCAATCTTCATATTTTTGGCTACTCCACAACCTCCGCCTGTTCTCTGTCACAAACTGCAGCGCTTCTGCACAGTTGTCTTTAATACTGTGCTCGCTGAACTGTTAGCATTTGGTGAATTGACATGGTTTGTCATTTCTGCTTATTTCCTTGAATACATTTTGTTGTCCTCTAATTTAAAA
Organism: Abramis brama; assembly: GCF_963993115.1. Taxonomy (NCBI): domain Eukaryota; kingdom Metazoa; phylum Chordata; class Actinopteri; order Cypriniformes; family Leuciscidae; genus Abramis; species Abramis brama. The sequence continues at coordinate 30,283,154 of NC_139967.1, read as the reverse complement.
TATACTTAATCATTGGATGCTTAGCCTGTTTAGTTTTAACTTGTTTTCTCAGTTCCATGCTTAGATTGTTACAAACAAATAGTCAAGGGAAAATAATTGTGTATGCAGTTGTAAATAGCATCTTTAACTAGATGTATTCAACCAAGGTGGGGCAAGAAACAAGAAACTGAATTTGATTTGATTTTTGTAATAGTGTGAAGATAATAGATGGATGGATGGATAGATAGATAGATAGATAGATAGATAGATAGATAGATGTAGATAGATAGATAGATAGATAGATAGATAGATAGATAGATAGATAGATAGATAGATAGATAGATAGTCTTGTACATTTCAGATTTGCTTAGCTAGATTTTTATTGATTGATTTTCAGGTTTACTTCTCAGTTTGTATGTCCCACAAATAATATTTTAGTTTGATACATAGTGACATTTAGTTGCACATGCCTCATATTGATACTTTTTACAGTGTTGTAATGGGACCAAGTGCAGCTTGCTTTCTCACCACTGATTTCTTAAAAAGCGATTCACTGAGCTTCTGTGTTCATGTGTAAGTTTACTTCCTTCAAACTAAAGGAATAATGTGCCTTAAAATGTGCTGAGATGTTAAACAAGCAGATACATGTTGGCACAGAGCATCCTGTAGACCCGCCTCTTCTCGACCAGGTCACATGAACAATGTTGTTCCCGCTGGTTGGAGTCGCTGTGGCAACAAGGGGGTGATCTCACATGCGTATGATGGCAATGTGCAAAAGCAGGACAGGTTCCATATATGTGTGTGTTTGTGTGTGTTAGTGAGTGGAAGATTCTTCCACTTGAATTTACCTTTGTGTGTGTATTGAAAGATTCTTTCACTTGAATGTACAACTGTGATGGTATTAAGAAGCCACTCGAAAGTGTATGTGTGCATGTCTGCTTGCATTCTTATTTGCCGTGGTATTTGTGTGTAATTGTGTATATCACTCTTTCAAGGTTGCAGAAACAATCTGGTACCTCACAATGAAATCTTGATTTATCAGAGTCAATGCACAGCTCGTTGACATCTCAAAGCAGACAGATCTAGTGCCAAAATGTTAGTTAAAAAAGAACAACCCCGCAGCATGATTCATGGAGCAAATTTACTTCAGTGTTAAGATTTAGAAGCAGTACAGTGATTTGAAAAAAGTCAAAATGTTTTGATATGTTATATATAACCCTTAATAAAATGAGTAATTGCAAATGTCAATATTTCACTATTGAACACCACATTTAGTAGTTTGACCTGTCTTGACCTTAACTTCCAAACCAGTTCAGTATGAGATTTTTTTTTTTTTTTTTAATGGTTGAATTATTGATTTGATCTGTTGTGAAACACTACTGTTGTTTTTGTCCAAAATCCGTCATTGGGTATTATAATTCATTTAGTATAGTTCCTGGTAATGTGTGTAATTGTAAATATTCCATTGCATGATAATGACAGATATAAAATGGTACAAGATTGAGTAATATTTTTCCTCTAAGCCAGAAGTAATCTGTACAATAACAGCGCTGACACTACATGCATTTGCGGTTTGACTGAGCATGTTTGTTCTCTGCTGAATTTAGATTATGCAAATTCTTAGGGCTATAAATAAGTCAATAACTGCCTCTCAAATACCCCTCAAAACAGATGAAAGAGCCTAAATGATGCACGTCATGTCAGTGAGAAGTTTGACAATATGATTTACATAAAAGTAATGTATTTAAATGTTACATTGCTCATAAATTGTCATTTTTACTATACAGTATATTTTTATATAGTATATTTTAATTTTTAAATAAAATATTGAAAGGAATATATTGATATATTTTAGAAATCTTTCAGGAGTGAATAATGAGGTTAAAACACAGCTATATAGCGGGTTTGTGTGCAGAAAAACCATTAGCACTTTGACCGTAATAATCAGTTTGGATTAAATCAGAATAATTAGGTTTGTACCAACTAATTTTTCAGAAAATCTGAGCAGAGGTGTGTGTGTGTGTGTGTGTGTGTGTGTGTGTGGCTAAAAACATGGGTTACAATCCAAAGACAGCATTTGTCATACATACGAGTAATGTTGCACAGTGAAGTGCTGCATGTTCGCATACTTACATTTGAATCGCTTGATTCTATGCAAATTTAATGCATGCGGACTCATGCATATATGCGGAAACTCCAGACTCTCTGCTTAATATCCTTATTAGTAACGTGGGAATTAAAAATTTATCATGCAGGTGGGGTAGGCGAAGGGTGCCCCACAATCTTCCCAGAATCGCATTGCAGACTCTGGGTAGGGAGGAGGTGGGCTGGGCTCTATCAGCGCAGTAGCATTTCCTTCAAGGTGCCACCATCTTAAAGAATTTAGCAGTGGTGAGCATGCGAAAAGGATAGACCTAAAATGTCCGCTGGCACGCGCTTGATTACAAGCCCACCTCGCATGTTCCAATAAGGTGCCACCGCGTTCGCATAATCACGCTCTCCAATTAGGAAATTAGCTAGCGTCGCTGGCAAGATGCGACTCAAGAAACCCATTTGCATGCATAAACCCGCCCCATTATTGTCAGCTACATATGTGAATTGCTTGTGGCAAGCCATGTACTTATCCGGCACAACACATGCGCCATATTCCAACACAGCATGGAATCATTCACATTTCACCCACTTTGTATTCATCTTTAGCCGTGTGCAAGTGGAAAATTCCGGATGAATATTTAGTTGCTACTGTATGTGGAATTGTGGCCCTTGGCTAAGGTTAAAAGAAAGCCAATTCCTGTGCATTTAACACATTTTGACATGTTTCAATGTGATTGTGTTGAATGTGATTTCATTTAATGACCATCTCGATTATTGTAAAAAGGTCACAATATAAAATGGCGCCCCTTTGACGGAGATTATAGTTTTTAATCATCAAATTAACATTAAAATGCCCTTTGGGCAAATTTAACAATCATTTGAATCGAGATTCTGTCGTAACATTTGCACAGCAGTGTTGTGCCTGGTTGCTTGCTGTCTTTAGAAGGAGTCACTCTGAGGAATAGCTATTCCTCACTCGGGCTCCACTCCATTCCACGGTCTTAATTATTTCAAAGGTGGCTGTCTGGAATGGAACTCGCTATATGACACTTCCATTTGCATTACCTTTCATCTCCGCGCGTCCTCTTGGCACTGCCGAGGCAGGAGTGCTAGAAATGACTCTTAATGCTTACCTCTTTTGTATATCACCCCCTTATAGACGCACAAAAACATATAGAACGCTGGCATAGGAGCCTTGCATAATGCTGCATGCGTGTTCCACCTGCAAATATATTCAGTCTGAAATTAGATATTAGAGAATATAGCGCTTCCCATTTATGGTGATCAACCATCCAACGGGATAAAATAAATACTAATAATAGAAGGCCAAGCTAAGATTATGTCAATGTGCTACGTGCATCCATCAGCAGGACTGACATCGGGTGTCATAGAGTGATGTGCTTCTTTAGAGTCCTTTGAATTTAGTGTGGAGGAAAGTATCAAAAAGACATGATATTATAGTGCCGAGTGGCAGTGAGGCATTCTCATGGAGAACGGACAGTTACATGAATCACACCGCCATGGTCCTATGTTATCCTGGTTCGGATAGAGTTACTGCATGACTTCTACAGATGGGGTGGTATAATGAGGCGGCATTGGTGAAGATCCGTTTCATGTGCATTTGTTGCTGTCAGTTAGGTATTTGTGCATGTGTATATATTCTACTCCCGAACACACATTTGTTGCAAGTATTGCGCGCACCTTTATCTGCTCGGATTGTTCAGAGACGAAAGGTCCGCGCAAATGTCCTCTTGAGCCTGTCATGTAGACTACCGTCAGCGGGTATATCTGAGAAGTGTTAATTAGCGTGAAAGTGGGCAACAGAGGTGTCAGCAAAACTCCCTCCCTCTCGCACCCACCCACACATACACACTTATACCTGATGTGTGCAACCTACCTCCACCTCAACCCCCCCCCCCCCCCCCCCACTTCTAGACCGCCGTTATGAGAGCCGGCCGAATTTAATTAAATTCCTGCATGTTTTAGATTCAGCCTGTCAGTGGTTAATGGGAGGAAACGAGAGTATCTCCTGTACTAAATGTGTTGAGAAATGAGATAAGAAAGCGTAAAGGTTGGTGGCGTAGACGAAAAAAGGACAACAATAAAGACAATAGACAACAATCATTCACATAGTCTCAACCGTTTTGTGCCACATGGCCGAACAAAGCATTATCCACAGCTGGACTGATGTTTTTTTTTTTTTTTTTTTTTTTTGATTGAAATGTCGTTTGAGACTCTAAGGCCCTGTTTCCATCTGGTATTAGGATGCGTTTCAAATTCATCTCCTGTAACTACTTCCGTTCAGGTTTCCTGGAGACACTCCCCTCTTATTTTATCACGTTCTACATCACTTTTGCTGGAGTGCCGAATACTGAATGACTGAAAAGGATAAAGCAAGCAGCAACGATTTCGACCATAACCTGTGTGTTTTGGTACAATGCAGCTGTTTTGCTGTGCCTTCTCACAACAAGTCCCTCAATGCTCACATATTGGGTATTTTTGGCTGTTTGAACGCATTCGACTACCTGAACATCTACACTATAAAAGCAATCCAATTTAATGTGGTTTCATCTACCTCTGGAAGTGGTTGAAAGTGGTCAAGCTTAAAACATTTTAGGCCGTTTACAGCTATATTTAGCGTCGTCCACTTTTGATTGGATTGACCAAAACATATCTTAATGGCGGGTGTAAACAGTGTCTAGAACATCTAGATTGTCTGTACAACCAAAAAAATATCCTGAGTTTTTCCCCATAGACGTATTTTTAACCAAACACTAGAATGTGTGGACTGTGTTTGTGAACGCCTGTATGCATGATCGTTCCTAAGTGTTTTTGTTTGTAGCTGGTCATGATCCATATACGGCTGTGTGTGTGTGTGTGTGTGTGTGTGTTAGAGAGAGAGAGAGCTCTTGCTTCTCAGCCATCAGATGTGATGCAGACTGTCAGCTGGGGAATCATACCTGGCTCCATGCTAGAGCAGTCGGCCTTCATATATAGTCCAGTAGCCACTGATTGTCAGGACTGAGGTGTTGGCAGAGGGATCCAGTGAGTGCAGACGCTGAGGGTGTGGAGAGAGGGGGTGTGGGGGATGGGGACGACTCAAACACTGCCAACATCAAGCGCTAAAATGGACCTTGGTTTCCCTGTACTGCAGGCGATACAAGCACATAGAGACTCTTAGCTTTTTAGCGTAGCTGCTCGGCTTAATTATTGCTATCTGCTCTCTAGAACCAGAAGGTGTTCGTTTTCAAAATGCTTTGAAAAACAACAGCTTGTGATATTCAAAATGTATATATACAGTAACTTTCCTTTACATGAAATGTGCTATTATGTGATCGATTTGAAGCTTATATTTTGTTATTGTATACAGAAACTATAACATTTGGGGATCCAAGAGATAACATCCTCACAAATGAAACAAAATGCTGTCATTTCTTTTATTGTATTGTATTTTGCGAAAGCAATGATTGATGTGCTTTTTCTTTTTTTTCTTTTTTTTAATAAATTTCTATTTTCTGATTGGAATTTGCTTTTTGTTTTTGCCTTATACATTTGCTTTTCAGCACATAAGCTGTCAAGACTGACTCATAGAATATAATAGCCAAACAACGGTCAGCTATTAATCATGTGATTGAACCATGAGATATTGTAATGCTATAATTAACATCTAAGTCCTCTAAGGGTTTATGATGTGAGAGGTCTTTATTTTTTATGTGCTAATAAACATCTTTTAAGTCTTGTAAAGGCATATAATGAGATGGGATTAAAAGTCTCAAAAACCACTGTTACTCATAGGTACCAACAGAAAATGTAATAAAATATTATTAGCCCATGTGAAAAAAATGCATTGTGCATTGTAGCTGCAGTGACTAAGTCAAAAGCTCAAGCCATACGAACAACAGAGGCTTAATAAAAGCTGACAGCTGTCACTCTGCCACTGACATGTGTCAGGAGAATACTACCTTTATGTGGACATGGCCCTACACCGCTCTTTGAGAGTGTCTGGAGATAACACACACTGCACAGGTTTACAAAAAAAAAAAAAAAAAGCTTTTTTGAAACCTATAGGTTCAGGGGAGTCTTCCTTAATGTGTTGTAGTATAATAAAAAAACAACAATCTTTTAATTGAGCTAAACAGTTATCTCTCAGGCTAAGGAATATTATGCTAAAAATGCATAAAATCTACAGCTACTGATGGATAAATATACACATTTGGCTTGAAAAGCTGCAGCCCTCCGGCAGTATCTGTAGCCGATGTGTTACTTTGCATGTTTACGTCTTGCTATGCATATCAGAAAACCATTCAAAAGCTTCATGTTAAGCTTTCAGCATCTGCAAACTACAGAGCTGTTCGCACACAAGAATGTATATGCTTATATGTGCAAAAATAAATATAATGTTATGCTCTGGATCAGTGCGACAGTAGAGCAGAGCAGTTGTGTGTGTGTGTGTGTTTCACTAGGGAATGCATAGCTGCAGAGATCTCGGGCTCTGCTGGCCAGAGACATACTTTGAGGTGACAGGCAGCCTCTGCCAGTATTCTCCCATACACAGGGATGGTTTGAAACAGAAAGAGTCATTTCATCTGAAAAGTCACCAGTGGTGAACCCCCTCAAGGTAACTGCAATGCTGGTTACACCAGCTGCAGCAACTCATGGGCAGAGTGTCTTTCTGGACATCCAAAGATCATATCCTATACAGCTGTGGAGGGCAGACTTGATTTCATCCTGGCTTTAACTCTGTCCTCCTTCACCATCATTCAAATGAACACATATTCACATATGCCATAGACACAGCAACATCACAGTACTGGATTAACACACGCGCGCACATTCTTGAATATGTGGTTTAGGGGGACTCTACATAGACGTACTGATGTTTTTTGTTTTTTTTTACTGTACAAACTGTATCTTCTATCCCCTTACACTAAACCATCACAGAAAACGTTCAGCATTTTTTTGCATTTCAAAAGAACAGTTTAGTATGTTTTTAAGCCATAATGGTTTACTAGGACACAGGAAGTGTCCTCATAATCTGTGTTTATGTTGTAATACCCATGTCATTATATACATTTCTGTCATAAATCACATATACCTGTACACACACACACACACAGACACGCACACACACACACACATTGGGTTTCTATGTTCCATGGGGACTTTCCATAGACATAATGATTTTTAAAGTACACACTGTATATTACATCCCCTTACACTAACCCTATCCCTAAGCCTACTCATCACTGAAAACTTTCTGCATTTTTACATTTTCAAAAAACATCACTTAGTATGATTTATAAGCTCTTTTCCTATTGGGGACCCAAAAAAATGTCCCCACAAGGTCAAAATTTACTGGTAGTATACTATTCTTGAGGGGACATTTGGTCCTCATAATGTAGAGAATACCAGTAGAACACACACACACTCACTCACATACACCTATAGCATACCTATGCTGTAGCAATTCTCTCACACAGACTCACTTCACAACATATTTCTCAGTTGTATAATGTTATTTTTTTGTGTCCATTTTGGCATTTATCATTTTTTTTCAGTGAACTGTTTGCTAAATATTAAACCACATGAACCATTGTTTATGGCACATTCTTACTTCATTTATGTCATCAAAACAGGTGGAAATTTGCTCGAATCGCTGTAAAACAAATTGAGCATGTTTAGTGATTTTAAAGTCAAAATTTCCTCTTTTTTTTTCTTTGTGTTGCAGGGCTGAAGGAAAATGTGACCGTTACTTGATCCACTTGAATTGAGCATGTGGGACCTGGCATCAATGTTATCAAATGATAAACCAACATGAGGTGAGTTCACCGATGAATCCAAATGTAAAAACAAATACAAATCTGGCTGCATCAGCCCATAAATATATTTGTACAATTATTGGTGTTATTTTTACCTGACAGATTTGTATAGTTGCAACATAGCATGTTGGCCTCGAGAAGTCTTGATTCTCATCATTTCTGTCAGAACAGACAGTCTTTAATACGCACATAAACATTAACAGCGTGCACTTTATTATCTTACTTTTTCAGATGCACCTTTACTTTCCAGTCTTTTTCATTACATTATAAAATGTCTTCCCTGCTGAAAATTCCAACGTAAACCAGCATGAAATCCATGTTGGTCCAGGCTGGTTAGAACCTGTATAGTGCTGGTCTAGCTGGTGGACCAGCATAGTCATACCATTCTCAAACAATACTGAGCTGGTGTAGCTGCTCCACTAGCACTCCTGGTGACCAGCAAACCAGCAACCCATGCTGGTCCCAACAATCAAAACATACCATATGCTGGTGACCAGCAAAGCAGGGTTCAAAGCCAGCCACTACATATTTTAACGTTTCACTTCATAAACTGTGAATTTGCATACCTGGAAAGCTGACTAGCAAAGTTTGCAGATATAAGAAAAACGCTAGAAAAAAAAGCAGTCAGTGCTAGCATGCATGCTATCAGTACACTATACATGTATATCAGCAGCACGCAGGCAATGCCCGGCTGTTTTCTGCATACTCTGTGACCCCTCCTCTCTTGTGCCTTGCTGTGGTGTGATTAGCGTTGGCCCTGAGGAGCTAATGAAGTCTGGCGCCTGCGTTTGCATGATTACAGTTGGCTGCGGCACAAAGCGAAGAGCCCACAAGGACAATAGATGTCAGTTTACAGCATTCCAGCCCATGCTTCTGCTGTTTATCAAACGTCCTGTATCGCTGTGTTTTATGTGACACGTTTGGATGCATATGGTGTCGTAAAATTAAATCCGCTTCGGACGCAATTTAAGTGCATTTCACTATAGCCGGGTGTAGTTTGTGAAAATAAACATTCATGCATGTCATTGAATGATTTAGGTCTTATTAATAATAGAAATATTTAACATTTGAAAAGTAATTTAATATTTTATTCAACAATCCCCCCCTCATTTTTAAAATGCTAGTTAGCCTTTCGTGACAACAGATGATGAAGCATTTTTGCATTCATTAAATATACAAGCATCTTCAAGCGGATCGCATAACAGAGGTGTGCGACGCGGTTGTAAACCGCATCCTCCTTTCCCTCTCAGAACAAAGAATATGCGCATGGTAATGACATGCAAATGTATGCAGATTTCAAGCAGCAAGAGGGAGGAGTTGAGAGGGGAGGCAGAGGAAAGGCTATAGTCTAGTTTCACTGCAAATACACCGAATGTTTACATATATATATATATATTCTCAGGGCACAATGTTTTAAGAATTTCTCCGGAATGCCAGATTTGAGGTTAAAAGACACAAAAAAATAATGCGTATTAATTTAAATGCTTTGCATAAACACTCCAACCTGTTTTTTATTCAATCTACATATATTCTGCGCCCACACACCCACGAGAGATGGTTTTATCTTAAACAAGTTGCTCTCAGCTATAAGTTTTTCTTATTGCTACCTTCATCACCTACTTCACCGTTGTATTGTTCTTTTTTTACCACAATGCTTTAGAAATTATGATAAAATATCACTGTAGCATTTTCAGACAATTTAACTATAAAACATATCAATGAAATACGTTTGCATAATCCATAGAGTTGTTAGATAACGTAACCCGAGACCATTCGTTATTAGGATGAAAATCAGAGATTTCATTGAAGAAATTATTAATAAATAATTTATTTCTTCCCCTAAAATCTAGGCTGTGGAATTTCAAAATGCCTTTTTTCAGCATAATAAAATATTGGGTAAAAAAAAAAAAAAAATGAGGTCAGTGCTTCAGCTTGATCAGAATTAATGACATTTTATAAGTGTCTCAATGGCTTTTCATTATTGCCAAAGAGATATTTTGCAAATATAACGGCCCCTCCCCATTAACAGTCTGAAAATGGGACTTGATGATAGTCACAACTGATTACATTTTGTATGAAGCTGCATAATAAGTAAACACTCTCTTGACAGTAATATCACTTTAGCCGCTCTGCGCCATTTAGCAAATATAGCATTAAAAATTATATAATTCAATATTTTCTTTCTTTCTTTCTTTCTTTCTTTCTTTCTTTCTTTCTTTCTTTTTTCTTTCTTTCTTTCTTTCTTTCTTTCTTTCTTTCTTTCTTTCTTTCTTTCTTTCTTTCTTTCTTTCTTTCTTTCTTTCTTTCTTTCTTTCTTTCTTTCTTTCTTTCCTACACAGTTTTTGTAGGTTATATCGCATGCACACATTGTGCTTTTGTTTAGATATGCGGCAACCTAACCTGGGCGTTATTTGCAAGGCATCTGTGGAGCATTAATACAATTTCTGTACGTGTGTGAGTGGGTGTGGTTGTCCGTATGGGTGTGTTTGCCACTTCTTCCATTTCCGAAAAGATCAGTGATTTGTGTGCACCAGCACATGAAAGGCCGTTAAAATAATGCCCATCCCCAGACAGGAGACACAATACTGCGTTAGTCTGTGGCATACACGTCTGGGCCTCTCCTCAGACACAATATGGCGAATGGAGAGAGAGAAAGAGAGAGAGGAGGGGGGTGTGAAGGCACAGACAGACACTCAGAATAATGCATAATGATGTTAACATTCCTGCATGTCTAATAGAGCAGGACCCAGCCACAGAGAGATGCACCGAAATCAGACAAGCACGTGTGTGTGTGTGCATAGGTTTGTGTGTCCATGCACTCAGCATCCTGAGATACATTAATTTGGACTCTTTATGCAAGGGTGTGTTTGAATCTTTTCTTTGAGGTTATGACAGCGAACGCTGGGCCAACGGCTTTAAGCCGTTGCACCTCTTAGAAACACACTTTCATATGTGCGTCATGTGCGAGGATGCAAATATACACCGTTTTTTTTTCTGCAATATTTAGCTATTTTGTACTATAGCAATGCTTTAGCAGAGATTTATTGTGTCAAAGAAATGGAAAAGAAAAGTGAGTGTGTGTGTGCATGCAGGAAGAGTCGCAATGACAATATGGCTCCGTCCAGCATGCACACGCATATACGAAAAAATAAATCCAAGCAACTCACAAAGCAACTCTCCTTCCCCATTTCAGTGCGCTCTCGTTCTCTGACATGGGCGGCTGTATCATTTTAATTGGGAGCTTAGACTGAGGTGAGATTGTCCCGTTTCTATTTATTTCATTTTGTTAACCTCACATCAGGCAGAACCGTGCCAATGGGACCAACTGAATTGGATATGAAAATAGACAGGAAGCATTTGTCGAGGGAGAGAAAGAGTGAGAGAGAGAGACAGCCGTCGTCTCCGGAGGAAGGCGGGCGAGGACGGAAAAGCTCATTTTCTGTGGCCACCCCGTGCCGTCTGCATTGCAGATCGGTGAAAATCCTGGCGAATATGATGGCGAGGCTCGGGAGAGGGTTTATGTTATCTGTGCCTTTGGTACGCTTTGTTTTTTTTCTTCTTTCCTTCCATATTTTTTTTCCTCTGTGGTCGCCATAAAATGTCAAGTTAATTTCCTGGGTGGTGTGAGCGACGCCTCGCCATGCGCCGTGTGTGTGTGTGACATGATGTGTGTGGTAGCTAGTTGAGGGAAGAGGTTTGCAAGGAGGAGCTCGTGCAATGTGCCACGTTACATGCAGGTGTGTGTGTGTGTTTTAGTCATATTTTGTTACTATATACAGTATGTGTGTGGGGGTTGTAACAATTTCTGTTTCAGTGTATGTGCGCGTGTAAATTAACCGTCGCTGCTACACTGCGTTAGTGGGAGTTCCAGCACCTCATTTGAATGCGACACAATGTAAAGGATTATGGGTTGATGATTTTCCAAGAGGATTCAGACCTGAACCGTATTATAGGATTCACAGACGTCTTTCAGCTAAATTAAACACCCACACCTGAATAAAACCAGTCTGCCTGAGAGTGTGTGTGTGATTGAGATATACGTGTATAAAGCAGCACATATTTATGTAGTCATATGTGGCCATTTCCTAATATATTATATAATATTTAAGTGCACTGCAGCGAACAGTAATTTCCTGGTAATATTGTATTGCTTACTTTTGAGAAATAAAATATAATTTTCTTTTGCATGTTTTGATGTAAAATGCCTGGTTGCAGACTTCAACTGAAGTAGGTATGTGATGAATTGGTGAGGATTGCCAGTGATTTGACAGCTAAAAGTATAGTGAACACATAATCTATTTTCACTGGATTCACATGGCTTTAGGGAAAAAGCTCCAAGGATGGTTTTGTCTATCATTTAGCTCATTTTCTTTGTGGTGTGTGAATATAACTGTATATGCATTGTATGTTTTTTCCTCTCAATAACTCACAAATTGATTATCCTTGAGACTCACTCTGTCACACAAACTGTTTCAAAAATTGTGTGATTTCCATACAGAACGGCCTTGGTATACAGAGCACATGCACTCTGACAAATCTTCACGATCCATTAAGAAGTCTCCTCTTGTTTTTGCTCTGGTGGTGTTGTTCATATCCATGACACCGTATGACCACAGCTGAGGCGTGTTGATCCGGGAATTCAAATGTGTGAATATGCGGTGTAGGTGTGTGTATGTAAGAGCGTATTCCGATAGACCTGAAAAATGTTGAAATGTGGAGGAAGGGATTAGGCATTTGTCACTCTCGCTTATGCTGATCTGTGCTTCTGCCCTACAAATGTCACATCCCATACGTCGGAAAAATCTCACCAGCCCTGCCTAATTGCACATATTCATGATGGTGCTTTGCTTATCGATTGTAGCATCGAGATATATGATGGTAAACAAGAGGGTGACTTCACCAATACAAATGTGCATGGAGAAGATGTTACGGTGGGACTTCCACATCTTTTGTAATGCCATTTAATTGCTCTGAATGCAATTTCAATAAAAACATGTACATTTACTTATGTATTAATTATATGATAATTATTGCTGTTTTCCGACCTTACAAATTCACAAAAAAAATTGTCATAGCAAAATTGACATTAATAATAATTAGTATTAGTAATAATAGTAATACATTTTATTATTATTACTGCTGGTTTATTTATTTATTAATTTAATAATTGATCCCTTTTCACTTTTGTATCTCTGCCTCAGCCTTGGAAATGAGTGCTCTTACATAGACAATGAGAGTACAGGTGTGTGTGCGTGCGTGCGCTCCAAATAGGAATAGAAAACGGTGGATGGTGTAAAAACTAAATGAAAGCAGCAGGAAGCGCTACCGATAATCCCTCATCTCTAATGGCTGGATGTGAAAGGTAGTTTTGAGTTGGGTGTTTAGAGCAGACTTAATCAGGAGCCCTCCGATTAATTAACGGACACAGCGAGGACTTTCGCTACTGCTTGGGTAAACAGCAATTGTTCTTGGCCCGAGGTTCCCAAACATGGGGGGAACAATGACGATATTGTCCCTTTACCCCTCATTAGGGGGAGTGTGAGGGGAAACTTGGAGGTGTGTATGTGTTTGCAATCACTCTCCCATGATCCCATTACTGCTTCCTGGTCCTGGCTCCCATCACATCTTTCGTGCCAGCTGCAGAGAGAGAAAGAGAGCAAGCCTGTCATAGCATCTTCACATCAAAACCTCCTATTGGAGAGAGAAAGAGAGGAAGGGGGATGCGGAGAGGAAACGAAAGAAAGAGCGTGTTGTGTTTGGACTTCATTAGCATAGAGGAAGAGGTGCACAATGGAGGACTTTACAGCCTTGTTAGTGAGAAGCAATCAATTAACAGGACCAGACCGACCCTGGCAGAGCAGTGTGGGGTCTTTGAATGAAATTTTTCTCTCCCTGATGAATAAATGTTGTCATTTCCAAAAAAACTGAATGTGCCACTGCATTCAAATGCTTGATTGGACTCTCAGCAGCAAGTGACAGTGTTTGCCCATTTGTGTGTGTGTATGTGTGTGTGTGTGTGTGTGTGTGTGATAAAGAGAGAGAGACAGGGAGAGGTAGAACGTCCATGCATGATTGTCAAAGGCACAAACTATACCGTAGGAAAATATAGCTTAGTGTAAATAAAAACAACAACAGATTTGTTTGTGTCATCAAACCCCCTCTGAGCTTGTTTTGTTGTTATTTCCTCTTACTCTCTGTACTCTATTTACTTTATATCAAATATGTCTGATACCTGGAATTTCCTCTCCATCTGTGGATTTGTTAAATCATATGTCACATATTAGAAGTAACACACAAGAATGCCCTCTAAATTGTGAAGGCACCCAATGACCTGTTTCGGATCCTGGCAGTGATGGCTTTTATGAAATAAAAGTTGCAGAAAGGGAAAGTCTGCAGCAGACAATGACAATTGCATATAAAATTGAAGATCCCACCACCCCACCCCACCCCAACAAACACATCCCCATCTGTGATTCTTATTCAGCGTTATCCCAGACTCCTCTGATGCTTTTCTCCACCTGGGAAATTGTCCTGATAATGGCTGCAATCTGTATCCAAAAGGCAGGGGACAGTTCTCTCTCCGGCAACCTGCGATGACTTCCGTCTGGAATTCCTACTTGAGCGGCATCAGTCAATCCATCAGTGATCACTTTGATGGGAAATTATGAGTGAAAGTGATGACTTTAAAATTCAAATTGTAAAGCTTATATAATATTTGTAAAACGCTTAAACAATATTTGTTCCACAGTGAACTGGCTTTCCTTAAAAATAAGAATTGTGCAGTAAATGCATTTCAGTAAGTGAATTTCTTTTTTGAATTGAATGTGTTATGGTTCCATTGTAATTTGGGCATTATAGCAGTGTTGTAGTCGAGACCAGCTCACTCGAGTCCGAGTCGAGACCGAGACCAGAGAGAGTCGAGTCCGAGTCGAGACCGAGACCGAGACCAGAGAGGTTGGATAACCTAAGGTTGGGTCTAAAAACCAGACCTAAAGATATCTTCAAGAATATGTAAAATATTTGGTGGTAACAATAAAATTGGCACTATACTCAAACAGTAAATCAAATATACCATGGAATCATGTACACTGTAATGGTAAAAAGGCCACATAGTAGGTGGTGTAAAGGTTTTATTTATTTACATTTTATTACAATTATTACTTACAATTATTACAATCAGTAAGTGCTCTTGTCCACATAACATTGTTGTATGTATTGTAACATTGTATTGTAATAACAATTATGGATGATAAGGCAGACATTTTCAATACATAGTTGAGCTAGAGGCTCCACATCACATCTGACCAGGCTCCTGCTGCATTTGCGTGGCGCGAACGTTAGTCTCAAGTCATGCGCAGTTGCGCACAAGAAAGTCAGCAATCATTGGACGTTTCAATCAAACAACAATTTAAAGAAATATTAACATACAGTAACAATCATGAAATATTTTGAATGGGACTCGAGTGGACTCGGGAATAAGTCCGAGTCCTTATATGTTCGAGTACGAGTCAATTCCGAGTCAAAATGCACACGAGTCCATGACAAGACCGAGACCATTAAAATATGGTCTCGAGACCGAGTCCGAGTCTCGAGTACACAACACTGCATTATAGTAATACTAAAATGTGTGATTAATATGATTTTTAATATTGCTCTCATTAACAGTGCAGAGACTATTTGGATGTCAATCAAATATTGCACACATTGAACAATTAAATAACAAAAAAATGAACCGATTTGTTGGCTTATTTTATTTTTTTAAACGTGAATATGGTTTATTTATAATATTACAGTGTGTAAGTAATGCAGTCTTGTGATTTCATGCTGATTTGGTCTGCTATCCCTAAATGCTTCAAGAACACCATTTTTGATTGACTCAGGGTTTACATGCCAAAACAGCATAATGTTCAGCGGGGCACAAATCTTCATCTTTGCATTTCTCATTCTCCCCTTCCCACATACTTTTACTCTTCTCATTTTGAGACATCACAGGCAAAAATTATTTTCTGATTATTATCTAAAGCTGTGCGTGACTATGTCCACCACTACCGGCGGCACCACAATCCCAGCAAACTCGTCAGGACGACAAGGACATATTCTAAATGTATTTCAAACCTCTTTATTTTACATGCGAGTTACATCTAAATCGAAGACTTGCGGATTTGTCGCAGAGGCATCTGCTGTTAATCTGTTGGTCCCTGCCAACTCGTCCCTCAAATGACTGTCAAATACCACACACACACACACACCCCTGTATTTTCTAAAATGCCAGGTGCTTCCTCCAACCCTCCTTCTCTGCTCCTTCCTGCACTCGTTGTGTTTAAAAAGGAAGCCCAGGTACATTATCGTCCCTTTTATTCAATTCTAATACAGAGTGTGTCCATCGCAGCATCCTCCGATTTGCAAATCCGCGCCCAGGGTCTTTGTGGCAGCCTCATTTGCATAGAGACTGCCATTCGCTTGGTTCTTCCTTAATGGCACATTACCGTGGCAACAGCATGTTGTAAGTAAGGGAATAATTAATGACGATCCGGTGACATGGGTACTCGCAACAGAGGCGGGCAGCAGCACTCGGGTGGTATTCTTTCGAAAGCATTAGCCAACATTAGGAAGAAATGCAGGGCACCTTGATGTGTTGAGAGGAACAAAGGGAAACGGAAAGAAAGAAAGCATATAAATGTGTGGGGATGGATGGATGGGCGTGGGCACAGTCACGTCTGAGGATGTAGGGCTTCCGTATATTCTGACAGTCAGCGCTGGCAAGAAAGGAAAGATCTGAATGCGATTGACACTCTAATAGAGGTGGTTTGTATTGCAGCTAGGGCAATGCGTGTGTGTGTGTGTGTGTGTGTGTGCGCGCGCACGTGTGTGTGTGTGCACATCTCTGTGTTTTGATGGGAGGGTGCTTGAACATGCTCCCAGTTGAAAGTTGAAATCTTCAATATTTAATACAGTGGGAGAGAAAGAGGGTGTGCGGCTGTAATGATTATTTGTGACAGAAGACTGTGTGTGTGGGATCAGTCAGCTGAATGTAGGGCAATGTCAGAAAGCCTTTCTGCCTTCTGTGGGTGCCGCTGAGAAGCGAAAGGGTGGGGGTGCGTGCAGCCCCTCACTGCAACTGAGGAATACCCCGTGTCAGTGCACTTTTCCCTCTTTTCTCCGAGGTTGTTATTTGAGAAAATGGCATGTGCTGTGATAAAATATGAGATCTCTTGCACTGCTTCAATGCAACAATCAAAACAGTTTTTATATAAAAATAAGTAAAATACATAAACGGCTGTCTCTCATTCCCATAGACATGTTCTAGTTCTAATAATCTAAATCTAATAATTTGCTGGGTCCAATATTAACACTCGCCAATTGCCAAATACAAGTAAAAATTGACTTTAGCATATAAATGGAACATTTGACAGTGGCTGGTAACTTAATAAAGAACTGCAACATATAATATGGTTTAAGGCATATTTACTCATTATGTACAATAAGGTTATACACTACTGTTCAGATGTTTGGGGTCAATAAGATTTTTTTTCTTGTTTTTACTGTATGTTTGATCAAATAAATACACCTGAACATGCAGTGGGGGTCAAAAAGTCAGAGATAATTCAAAAAAAAAAATCTGGGAGTCAAAATCTAATTTAAACCTGGGAATGAACAGAAAGTAAAACAAACTAATATCTTTAATATTATGCACTATTTCTAGGTCACTAATCAATACATTTCACAAACTTCTGAAGAAGTTCTTGCTTCTATTGAAGCTCAAGAAGCTCTTAGGATCATTCTCAAATCATGCTGGAAAACATGATCATCAGTTAATGAATTTCAAGGGCTGCTGTCATTACAGCAAAACATTACTAAGGGGCTGTTTACACAGGGCCTGTTGTTGTATTCCACTGCACTGCTTTTGCATTGTTGTGTTACAAACGTGTTAAAAGGACGTTTTGACCGTTCCACTCGCATTCTAAAAACCAGGTTCAACTTAAAAAGACAACAAAAATACACTTAAACTTTAACAGTATATTTTGTAATGAACGAATGATCAAACAAACAACTGCAAAATATAAGCATTTTCATACAGACGTACAGAGGTAAAGACTTTCAAACAAATTTCAATCACACCAGGCCTAGTAAACTCGTCCCCCTGGCTCAGTGCCCCTGGTGTCTTGGAGCGAACGGATGACCAGGCATATGAGAAAGTGCTTACATGGGGTCCTGAAATCAGGGGACCATATGTGCAAACGTTCTGTATCATTATGCTGTGCGGCGGTGCACCGGGAGACCACCATAACTTAGTTTGTCGTCCACACAAAGTTTGGGCCAAGCTTGGATGGATTCATTAGACGGTCTTTATTTGGAGCCAATGAAGCTCAAAAGACCTCCAACAAAGGAGCTAATCACAGACTCTCTCCTCAGCTTTGGCCAAAGTCTTTCTTTTCACTAGGTCTTAGATCATTTCTCACAGCTAGCTGGCCTGCTAGCTCCAAGCTTGTCTGGACGGACAAACAAAGCTGTGGGAAATTTATCCTCTGTGTATGTGTACAGCTGTTGGTTCTATAGGACGAGTGAGTGTGCACATGTGAATGCGCCCACACACACGCACGTACATACAGGCGGAACTGCTGCTTTTGTTGGTTTTGTGTCACACACAAACAGATCTGTGCTAGTGGGGGTGCTGATGACTTCTGTTGGTAGTGGTGTGTATGTTTGCATATGTGTGTGAGGAATGTGTGAGGGCAAAGCAGACAATGCATCTGCAGGCCTCTATTCTAGCATTGACCTTGAACCCCAGTAGCCTTCATTCCCATGGTTGCTGTGCGAGTCCTTGTGGATTGGAGGCCTTTTAGATTTGCGTTGCATTGTCCCTGCCCTCTTTCAATTTGACGACAAGCCTCCATCCCTGCAAAGAAACATTCTTCTTACTTTTACAGAGTAAAACCCTTTTTACTTTTACCTTATAAAGATAAATCCCTCTCTATATGTTATTCATAAGCCTTGGAAAAGGCACTCTTTTAAAAGCAAATATTGCAAACATGTTTTGCAGCCTGATATCAGTTGAGAACCTCTATTGTTCTTCAGATAACCATCTGTGTACTGGTACTTCAAATAACCTAAACTGACTTAATTTTCCTCTTCTAACAAATTCTAACAAAGCCTATGTTTTTAATATCAAGATTATCAGAATAATCCACTGTTTTTTTCTGTACAGTGGAAGTCAATGGTTACCAAAACGATTTGGTTACCAACATTCTTCTTTTGTGTTCTGCACAAGAAAGAAAGTCATACTGGTTTGGAATGACATGAGGGTGATTAAATGATGACAAATTTTTCATTTTTGGGTGAACAATCTCTTTAAGCACCAAGTGAAATAAGCCTTCAATTTGTGCACACCTGTGTCTTTGGTTAGATTCCCATTCAACTGTAGAAGATACTTGGTTCACTGAGAGTTGGACTGTATCAAGATGTCCTCGCTTAAAGGACAAGGGGATCCCAGATTCACTGTGGTTTTGAGTCTAATTGTTTCCGTCAGTCTGGGAATGTCCCAGCAATGTTGTCCTTGTCCCACTGCCCAGGGCCCCGTAACTGAGCCCGGCCGAAGAGAATGGGCCCACTTTGTAGCCACACAGCAGGCTCGGGCAGTACCTATTCTGCTTACCAAACTGTCATGCATAACAACTTTATTGTGACACAAATGGGAGCTGAAAGCAAAGAATAGGGCAAGGGAATGAAAGATGAGGGGAGTGAGAGAAATCTTCTCTTAAAGCATGACTGGAAAGGGGCAGATCAGGGTATGTAAACTTATCTCAAGATATACAAATCTTGTTTTCAGTGTTCACATCAGTGTAGTTGACATGCAATTGTATGGAATATTGTAGCTTTGTTTAATTGGTAATGGGTTTTGTTCTATTATATAATATTATTACACGACTAAGTGGAATATTCTGATTGGTCAATCGCACCATCCAGCAGTAAGTTATTCCCCCAATAACAACCACTGAAAACAGATAACACTGGCCCATCCGGGTTACTGAAGTCAGCAGCGCTATATGCTTGCTAGGAACGTTTTTTCTTTGTGGAAGTTTTGCGTCTAGTGAGCTAATAAAATATTAAAACTCAGTCAAATCAATATTTTGTGTACAGTTATTTAATTGTCATCCAGTATCATGGACTTGCTCTCTCTTGTTTCATTACAACGCAGCTGCTGCCATTTTGCAACTATTGTTTTGTACTCTGTTGGATTATAAGATAACAAACAGGTGCGATTTAAAAACAGTTTAATCTCAAATCAATATCTCTCATCACCATAATTATTTATGTGGCAAAATGATGTGTGTAATAAGTGGTATGACTGTACCGTATAAATTAAATGTCCGTCTAGTTTGAACTTGCAGCGCTAGCAACTGCTCTCTCCGCGGAAGCTTTGTGTTTAAAGACCTAATCAAATATTTCTACTCAGATCAATATTTTGTGTCTAGTTATTTACTTATGTGTAGTAGCCATGTAATAAGCGGGATAATGTACATCCAGTCGGTTGTTCTCTCAGAATAAACCCCTTCAGGCTGATGCAAGACCCCTTACTTATTATATAGCCTAGTATATGTGTGTGTGTGTGTGCATTTATATATATATATATATATATGTATATATATATATTTAAGGAAATATCACATGGATTTTGTTTTATGGAAATTGCTTTCCATTTGAATGTTGAAGACATAGTGGTGACCTGTCAGCTGCCATAGTTATTGTATGTGATATGGGTACATGTAAAGTATGTAATATGTCAAGTTCAAGTCTAATTTCAAATTTAATGTTGACCATCCCTGAAAAAGGGAAAATCACTCAGCCAGCCAACAGAGACTAGGGAGTTATACGGATAAACTTCATGTAAATCCCCTCAGTTTGACCTGTCGGGAGCTCTTCCTTAAGTTTGTTTTGGATGAACATCATGTTGTTACTATTCAGAGGATTTGGAGCCAGAATTAAATCTTCACCATGAGTTCATTACCTATGGGATGAGGAAGGAGTTGAAAAGACCAGCTTAGGCTAGTATGAATTTCCAACAGGTATTTTAACTAGCTGTTTTAGGCTGGTAGCTTAACTAGCTGGTAGGGACACACCAGCATCCCATGTTGAGAGCCAGCGTACATCATTTCTGATTTCCAACTCTCTGAAGTGACATATTAGAAACACATTCTAGTATGGATAAGTGTGAAAAAGGTTCAAGTTAATTGTGTGCGAGAAGGGGAATAGGAACCGAGGGGAGTGGTCTGTTCAGCCTACAGACTCGAGAGAAGAAGTAGCCCATAGCTGAGAGACTCAACAAAAGGCAGTCTCTATCCATTGTGTTAGTGCTGGATTTCCCACGAGAGGCCCGTCTGCTTGAAAAGGGGAGTGTATCAGTTTCTCCTGACATGGATGTTTATTCATTCTGTGGCCAACTGCACCGCCAGCTCAAAAGGATTCACCTTACCGTTTTGATGTGTATGACACACACACACACACTTTTTTGGGGGAGATAGGTGAAAAGGAAAAACACTGGCACATGGAGAGACTAGTGTGAGCTGTGTGAATAGGCATGTCCGCCCTCACAGTGACAGTGTTTGTGACAGTATCATGGTTGCTTGTCTGGACTTAGCTTTTGGTGTGAAGTGAGCCACCATTTTGTACTGGAAGGTTTCAGAATTCTGCTGGAAGTAAACCTGCTACTATAAGATTAGTTTTAGAGTTTCTTTAATTGTAGTTGGTCATTTGGGGAACCATTATTTTAGCAAACAGTGTCTCAGAGACATTAGGAAACCATTTTTCCATTGCATCTGTTCATTAATGTAGTCTAGACATCAACTGGTCTCTACAGAGGTGATGAGTGGACTACTAATGTGTAGTTTCCAGTTTTGCAGCAACAGTCATGAATGCATTTTTTTAAAATGATCATGTTCTCTGAGGTCCACTTATAATGTTATCAAGATTTTTACATCAAAAAGCATTTTAATTTAGTAGTAATACGCTATTTTCTATCCTGTTTTTTACCTTCTCTTTCGAACACTCCATTTTGATAGGCGTGCCGCATTCAAGACTTGGAAGTAAACGCCCACTACTATGATCGGGTAACCGTTTTAAATATTATTATTATATTGCATATTATAATTTTCAATGCCCCCGCCATGTATAGAATTGTTTTGAAAATGTCCTATGTGTGTTTTTTCAACATAGGAAGTTTTCAAAACAATTACATACATGCAATGGCGGGGATATGGAAAATTATTGTAACATAGTTGAAACATTTACCAACAATGTGAAACATTTAAGCATATTACATATGCTTTATAAGTCTCGGTTGTGGCAAATAAAGTGCAGTGTCGTGTTTTAAATAAAAAGAAGCGTGTTTTAATGTCTTACTAATGACGAAATGGAAGATGTCACTCACTGAAGCTTTTATTCAGGATTCCAGCGAATGGCTTAGATCAAAACAATAACAAAAGCAGCGTTCTCTACGTGGCAAAGGAAAGAACAGCAAATCACAACTATTCTATCTGACTGCGGCGCGACAGTATAAATACTCAGTACATATCAAACGATCTGTAACAGTGTGTGGCGGATGTTTCAAGACTGACCTGACTGAGGCTCGACTAACATCCGCCACAAACAGACAAAGCAATAGTGACACATGGTAAAAAGACTGTTACTCACACTTGTGTGTTGCGACATTACTGTTGGATCCAATGTAGTTGGCACTGCATCATCTTTTATTTTCAGTCTCTCTGAAAAGCTTGGGTTGAACTGTGTCTTGTTTAAAAACAGATCTGCAGTAAAATGAAGCGAACAGTGTCTTACTGACACGACCTGATGAAGTTCATCCATGCATTCTTAATGTTAGAATCACAAGGAGGACAATGCAAAGACTGTTTTTCCACAACTTGGCACAATCCTGTGTTTGCTTCTGTCTCGTATTTAGTACTTCGACATGCGTCGGTGGGAGGGGCTAAAGAGGCAATGATGTAGAATAGGCGTTGATCTTCTGCAGAGGTGGTATGAATTTGTACGAATTAGCCACCTCGTAAAATACATATGAATTGCCGTGAGATCGGGTTGGTCTTTCGGTGCGCTATGATGTAATAATGTGACAAAATCCGAAATTGGCTTGGTTTCAATAAAAGCTGTTTTTGGACTTACAAGTTTTGAGTTCTGAAACTTACAGGATATTTGTATAATACAATGACTGAGCCTTTCTTCTAATCAGATATGTCTGTTCTTCTTACCCATGTGGGCTAATCAATAGGGTTTGGATAACCAATAGACAGGTGCTCCCCTCAGGGGGGCTGTCCACCGCAACGCACTTAGATGTTTTGGGTACAGCATCTTCCAGTTGAGTTTTTGTTGGTAGCAATGAAGGGTGAATGCTATTTAGAGTATGTGTGAATCAAAGCACAATTAGGTCTGAAGCCCTTTTTGTCTATTGTATGTAAGCAAACATCTCGGTTTGGCTTTGTGTGGCGGCTAACTTAACTGGCATTAGGGTGTGGAGTTGAAAGGGTTCAGCTTTTATGCCCCAATTAACATTATTCAGGAACAGTGTTTGTGTAAAGGATCACTTTATTCACTCTCTACACTCCTGTATCTTGTTAGCCAATCCGTTGTCCACATGGATATGAGGTATTAAAGTCTGGACAATTCTCTTATTTCTTTAGCCGTCCAGGTTTAACAACTTTAGCCTCTGAGGTAGATAAGTCAAAACAAACTTGGCAAACTGAAACCGTCTCATTTCTGGAGCACCATTATCGTCTAAAATATCTCAACACTCAGCTTCTCCTCTCCCTCTTGACCCTTTGTGAGACAATCAAAACCTGTGGACCCAGTTGCCATGTTCAGTCTTGGTTTCAATGGCTCCATTGTTGTGTTGTAACAAGACGCCAGAGCTGGTTGTTTGATCCACTCTTCTGAAAAGTTTTCTTTGGGGTCTTCTTTTCACTTCCTTTTTGTTAAGCGATGGATCAGCTGAGAAGGTCAAGGAACACTGTCTTTTGTTGTGCAGTCTCTTCCGGTATCTTCCTTTTAAAAAGGAATAAATTGGTATATATTGCATTCAAAATATTAACTAATTTTTCCACATGACCAAGTTGTCTTTCCTCTGCAGCTCCTAAAGTGCCATTACAATGCTAGTTTGTTGAAGCCTATCCACATATCTGTCTGGGAGTTGCTTGGATTCGAAGCAGGTGTGTCTGTCAGCCGACTTCTCTGAGGCAAAATCATGGTCTTTAGTGTGAAAGCAGAGAGGCCGCTGTCTCTCAGTCTGAGTGCTAGCAAACTGTCAGAAATCACGTTTTAGTGGCTTGTTCAGGTCACGCTGAGAGAGCAGCCTCTTGTTCCTTACTGTCTCTTTCTTTCTGTTTAACTATCCTTTTTCTTTCTTTCTTCTCCTTTTTGCTGCCCATGTTCGCCAGCGTATACTATAGAGGGCAATACAGTTTAAAGTCCCCGTCCATAAAATGCAACATACAGTAAATGTAGAACATACATATATATATATTAATGTTACTTTAAACTATATTAACTGCTTGTTTTTCCCCCCATTTTATTAGACTTTTGATAAATGGTCATGGATGTATATCTATATTAGGCGATTTGTTTGTTATCACTGTTTTGGTGGTAAACAAGAGCTAGTTTGCACCCACAAGCATGAGGGAGGACAGACATGCAGACACCATCATCACATTATACAAGATCTTATTGTCTGGCGGGCTGCTTTGCCTTGCGTGGCATGATTTGTGGGAAGCCATCTGTGCTCAACCTCTTTTGAAATGTGAGAAAGAACATATGCATTTGCATAAGAATAATTGACACTTCAAATTAGCCCTCCAATCACAAAGGATTATCTTTAGTGTATGGGTAAGTAAGTAGAGGCTCTTCCATCCTGGGGAGAGAAATTATGTTTTAGCAATTTTGTATAGCTAAGATATAAAACCTGCAACATTATTATTATTATTTTTTATATTAATAATAATAATAATAATATTATTATTATTATGTATTTTAAATATTATTTTTTATTTATTTATTATTTAAGAATGCAGTACATAATAATAAAAACAATAATAATAATTCAATAATAATTATTATATTTATATATATTTTTTAAAAATATTTTTTTATTTTTAGCCACTTTGAGTGCTGTCGTGCAATGATTGAAAACCAATTCAAATGGTGTGATGAGCACACTGACAAATTTAATATCTAAACATAAGACAGCGTTTGTAGGTCATGCGGGCTTGTGTGTGTGTGTGTGTGTGTGTGTGTGTGTGTGTGTGTGTGTGTGTGTGTGTGTGTGTGTGTGTGTGTGTGTGTGTGTGTGTGTGTGTGTGTGTGTGTGTGTGTGTGTGTGTGTGTGTGTGTTGTGTGGATTCACATATGCCTGCTTGGTTCGTGTATGTGGTAGTGCATATGTAATGTTGTACTGGAGAGAGAAGAGAACTGAACAAGCACACTGTTACATTATTGATAACAGCTAATGAAAAGAATCGTTTCAGGATGAACAGAGGGATAAACTGTACATATCCCTGGATACCCACAAAAGCATGCAGAGATCTATACACAGACACACACACACACACACAATATTTAATGGATAAATATGACCTACCAAATATCTAATTATAGTGTCAAAGCTGAAAAGATTTATGAAAATTATAAAAATTGGAAAATATTGCACCCCTTTTTACATAGTGCTAAATGCATTTATCTCAGATTTCGCAGTTTCTGAAAGGCCCTGTGACGGGCCTGCTCCATTGGGTTAGCCGTTGGAAGACGGGGTTGATCTCGCCCACTCTTAGATGGCCACGAATTCATTTGCACACATATGAAAGGAGAGGAGCCCCTGGCAAAGAACCGAGATATTTGTGCCGTCTGGTGTCAGATACCAAGATGGGGGTGTGTTTGTATGTACATGGATGCTTAGCCTCACCCGTCTTGCCTGGTGGAAGAACAAGGGTTTATCCTGGTCTCCATGGCAACACTGCAGCATGCCAGGGCCGTACCAAACCCAGGGCAAAGCACTTGATTCAGTGGAACAAGGAAGGAAAGCAATTATGTGTATTAATAGTTACATTAAGTAGTAGTAGGATTTTCACAGTTGAATGGAGAAACAGTTGAGTTTGACCTTGAGACGTCCTGGTCAGGGACAATATTTGGTTAACGTTTTTATATTCCTCCGACCCATAGTCGCACATTCATTCGTTTTCACATCAGCACAAGAAAGCACGGACAACATGGGACCTGACTAAACCACAGGCTTCTCCAGGACCAGGTTATGATCCGCCTTCATACACCGAGCGGATGTGGAGCATATATTTTTAACCTGAGCCAAATGTGCTTTTTGCAGAGAGGTTAAAAGGGCGAATGAAAAATTCTGTAAATTATTTATAATAGCTGAAACTCTTGTAGTGTTCCTCTGTTCGTTGGGAGTGAGACTGTGCACTGGAATGGGCTTTACTTATGGATTGTCAGATATGTGGTGAGGAGTTGCTTTTATCTACACCAACAAAAGAGCTGTAGGTGGAGGAAGAAGTAGGTCACGTCATTTACTTCAGGTCAGAAAGGAGCAGAGAGATTTTGACAGGTTTAACTAGACGTATAGAAGCAGTTCATTCACACATGACACTAATTATTGTGTTTTTTTCTTCTTTCCTTCTAGTGATGCTTCTGAGGAGGTGCGATGCTCTTTGCTGTGAGGAAGAAAGGTTAGTACTGTACTGTTATGTATGTCACATAAAATGAGGGGTCACATTTGGGGTTAAGAGGTGGTCACCGAGGGACAAAAACAACTCAACAGTTAAAGTTGGTTGAGGTGAATCAAAGAAATAAAGTTGCCTCATAGGAAGCAAAGGCATGACAAACCATTGCAAACTCCTTATCCTTTGGTAGGACACTGTACATTTTGAACAGTGTTTGTTAATACTAACTGAGATGGCCATGAAAAACAATAACTAACAAACAAACAAAAAAAACCTTCAACCTGCCTAAAGGCCCAGGTTTATTTCATTTTTTTGCTTTCTGCTCAGTCTTGCTTGGCAGGTCCTGATTTTGCAGAGTTGGAAGCATTCCTTGGGCAACTTATTTTATTGATCCTGGAACAACGTTCCTGTCAGAAAACCCTTTCCCTATCCCTATTCATAAACCTAACCCTACCCATAAATTATCCCTAAAATCAGAGGGAAATTACAGGTGAATAACACTGATGTAGAAGCACCTATCCCTGGTTGTAAGCCTAAACTTGACATAAACTGTAAACTTGTCCCTCAAATCTGATTAGTTGATTGGAATGTTGTTCCAGGATCAACAAAGATGTTGATGATGATCCATGAACATGTGAAATCAGGTTCTGTATCGTGTGCACAGTTGAGTGCTCAAGCCTTTCAATATACTCCTTTGGAAAGACTTGTTCTTGTGGACTTTGTTGTTGTACATGCAACAAAATTGCAGGGCTGTACGTGGACAGCGAAAATTCCGTCACACAACGCGGACAGCTGCAGTATACTTCGGGCTTAAGCTGGTCTTTCGGCCTGGCCTTCTCAAACTGGGGTTCATGAGTTGATGAAAAGCTAATAATTAATTAAATAATAAAAATGTAAAATGAAAGCACATAAATTTAAAATAATTGGGAATCTCTGTCCTAGACCGAAAAGTGTCCAAAACTCCTCTAAAATGAGCCAACCAGGTTGACCAGGTTTGGAGACCAGCAAAGCAGTTAAGGCTGGTTTTAGAGGTTTTTTTGTTTTTTTTCTCAGCAGAGCGAGTAGCCTACAACAATTGTTTTAATAGCTGGTTCATTGCCCTAAACTGCAAAGTACTTCTTAGTTACCCTGCATTCAGGGTTTAGTGCACATGGACACTTAATTTGATGTCTAGGTGATAGTTTTTGAGTTCTTAGATGGCGTTGCCCTTTTCATTCAGGATAGCAGTGTGGTTGGAAGCAGGAGTGGTTGGTGTGCGCGCCATATTGAGTCGCAGGGTTCAGTTGGGGAAAGAGTGGCTCAAGCAGCTCTTTCATTTCTCAGAGAAATAATGTGCGGTTGGAGAGGAATCTGACACAGATAGGATGATGAATTCTGCAGAGTCAGTAAAAGCAAAGTAATGCTGAAAAACACATCTGTGCCGTTCTCGGACCACACTTCAAAGGCACATGCTTCTCCTGAGGCAGCACGCTGTATGTAGCAAGCACTTTTAATTTATTCCTCTGGGCTGAAGTACTTTTTGTTGTTGTCTTGATTTTGGTATTTAATTATTTACTTTCTGGGACAAGAGATTTAGAATGGAGATGGCTGGATGAGACAAATCTAACAAGCCACTGAAGAAAATGCTGGAAACATGACCGTAAACGACAACATCCTACCTGCGGTAACTCTTTAAAAGCTGGAAAAATGTTCAGATATGGCTAACAGTATATATGTTCTGGCGTAATGGTCCTCTCCTGAATAAAATCTCATGCTTGTTATCGTCTTCTAAAGTTTTCAAGAAATATAATGCTGTAATACACAAAGAGAGAGAAAGCTACAAGGCGGTAAGTGGAATCGGATAAGTTATTCTCTTGCCCGACAGCAAACAAGAAATAATGACGGGAGGCAGAAACGCAGACCCTCCCAGACCTGTGTTCTTCACAACAATATATATATATAAAAAAACACTCTTATCAGGTTATAAGGAGAAGTGTAAGCAAAAACCATGCGAGAAGACAAGGAGGAACAAAGGTGAAGACAAGAACGTGTCGGACACTGCATTATTGTTTTCCTCTTTGTTAGCGAACAGTACATGAAGATTTTTGAGAACTTGGTGATCTTTTTGTCGTTCACAATCTGTGATAATGGTTTAGACTTGAAGTGATTCATCTGATTCATGTTTCATAATGAGGCAGGGTATAGTTTCCTTTTGTTGAAGAATCGAAGGCCTTTTAAGAAGTTAAACGCCAGGTCAGTGCAAAGAGTCGTGGAATGTCATAGTGATACCTTCCATTTTTTTTATCGAAGATGATGTTTCAGGATGCGAGTCAGATCTCAAAGCCAGTGAAATTTAAAGCAAAGCATTGTGTTGTTTTGTTTTTATTGCAAGCTTGAAACACAGAAAATGGGAAAACAATGGTTCAACAATATGGCGCCTACGTGAAGTAGTGCCTACGATGAGGTTTCATTTGAGAAGAAAGATCTTGAGAGCAGCAGTCAGAGGGCCATTCCGGGTCTATTAGAGCCAAACCATTTCAGAATTCAGCTTATGAATGTGCACTTTAAGTCTGACAGGGCAATAGAGACAGTTCATTTTGCTACAATCCTCCATATTTCTCATTGATCTGTTCTCCTCAAACTGTACACTTGGATTAAGTGTGTATCTATATTAAAGAGGTATAATAATACATTGGAAGCCTGCCGACAGACAGCCCGGAATATTGGGAATGTCAAAATCCCTCTTAGCTCTAGACAACTTTTAATAAAACTGGCAAGCTGTGTAGAAAACTTTGTGATGCTTATGAGGACGCTTCCATAGTACTGTAGGGAGAGAGAAATGGATATATTGAGAGAGAGAGAGAGAGGGGTTCTTTTTAATTCCTTGATAAATGAAATGATCATGGTAGCTTGAGCTGGACTAAAATGAGCAGCAAGGGATTTGCAAGGTCTTAATGTCAGAATTAGTGCTTTGTGTCGAATCACAAACCAGAGTGAGGAATAACAAAGAAATACTTTTTTATGAAAGAAATACTTCTTTGAGACTCACCTTTTTTTTTCTTTTTTTTTTCTTTAAATGGATAGTTCACTCAAAAATTTTAATCCTGCCATCATTTACTTACCTTCAAGGTGTTCCAAACCTGTTTCTTTCTTTCTGCTGAACACAAAAGAACATATTTTGAAGAATGTTGGTAACCAGACAGACCAGACTGATTACCAACATTCTTACAAATATCTTATTTTGTGTCTTTTAAACTCATATAGGTTTGGAACAGCTTGAGGGTGAGTAAATGATGACAACATTTTCATTTTTGGGTGAACTATCCCTTTAATAACTATAAAATGGATAGTTTTGACTCCAAATTCTGATAAACCATGTTGGATAAATGTTTGTTTCACTTAAAATGACAAAAAACACACACCAGTGACTAAACAGTGTGCAAACTGTATTGCCTGGAAATCATTGACAGCCTGTAGTATCCTACGTACACGCAATTTTTTTTGAGGATTGAAAGATTTGACGACATTTCTTCTAAAGGCACTAAGACAGCTGATTAGGAACACTGTCATTTTAGGGGAATTCAATGCAATTCTTTCTTGTTTAATGTCATATTTCTGTGTGTAATGCATGTCTGCTATAAAAGAGAGTCCATTCTAACATGTTCTTGTCTCTGCTGTAGGTTGCGAGAGCTCTCCAGCACATGCCACCCTCATTAGTGTCCAGCACCTGAAGACACCAGGTCACAAACCCAATGAACTGCCCATTTCATTGAAGCATTGCCGACGTGGAAAGATGACCACTGTGACCTAATGTCGCAGCACAGTCTGACAGCACATTATGAGCGACATACAAACTAGCTTGAAAAACCTTTTGAACCTTGTGTGGAGTGCATTATTTTTATGAAGAAATTGCTATAGGCTCCAACTTTTCAACATGCTTGTAGATTTTATTCATTCAATAAATTGTGCATTTTTCTAAAAAAAGGAACAGGTCTTGTGATTTATTTGCTGAACTGTGGGTGATGAAATATTTAATATCCTGGGTATTAAAATGATCAGTCTCGGATGCATTGAGAGGGTTGACATGGCTGAATCAGTACTAAAGGACTGCCGCACAGGGAATTATTGCTTCAGTCTGAACATGTCACCTCTACAATATTTCTACCATTATAACGTACAATTATCCTTTCTTTCCGTTCTCGTATCTCGTAAGTTTTCTCCGGCTTGTCATTGTTCGAAAATTTCACGCACCCAATATGAAAGAACAATAATGTCTAGTCTCAATGCTATTGCTTAGATTTGATTTATACACCTAAGTATTTCACATGCATAATGCAAAGTAGCTCTCACACTCCACTTTTTGTTCTTGAAAAAGTCCTAAATAATGTGACTGAGGTAAAATGAGCAAGACGAATTTCCTGTTTAATGTCCCAGAAAAAGCTGTTTTCTCTGAATTGCGTCAGGAAGTGGTCAAGATGCACGAATAAAGCTACTTTGGTCTGGAAATGAAAGTTCATATATTCTGCTCTTTCTGCATGTGTCACAAAGAGTTGATCACATGGGAGTCTACCAGAACACCTGAACACAAAGCCAGGCATTGTGTGTCGCTCTGACCTCAGTGTCATGTGACTCAGTTATGGCCAGGTGTTGCCTGTATCTGGAGCAGAAACATACCTAAAATGAAATATAATGCATTGAGAGTGAATTACAGATATACCGCACTTTTGTTTTTGTGCAGCGATGCCATAGAAGAACCATTTCAGTGAGCATTTTTTCCTAGTGTGAACGACGTTTAAAAATAATAGCAGGAACCTCTTTCCACTATAAAAAACCTTTTGTGCAATAGAAAAGTTCCATGAATGTTAAAAGTTCTACGTGGAACCACCAATACGAATAAAGAATATTTATTTGTAAGAGTGTGTATGCAAATTCTGGGATATAACAATTATAAACTGGAAATAAACATTATTATTTATATTATATTATTATTTATTACATTTAATACAAATAAACATTAAGATATACAATGTAGAAATATTTACGATTATGCATTTATAGGTCACTGATTAAATCTGTAATATTGAGCATTAAATTCTCAAATGTTCCTGAAAGCTCAAGATGATCATCTCAAATCACGCTGGCGAACATGATCATCTGGTTTTACAAAATAGTTCCTGCAGCTTGAGAACTGCTGTCATTAAAGCAAAAAAAAGAAATTTCAATTAAAAAATAAAAAAATTATTATTTTTTCAATAAAATTTTTTTTTAAGGTAAACCCTACATTATGCAAACAAAATGTCCCCACAAAAACGGCAATATCCAAAATCTTTGACCTTGTTTGGACATTTTTTGGTCCCCCATAAGGAATACAGCTTATAAATCATACAACATAAGTGATGTTTTTTTTTGAAAATGTAAAAATGCAGAAAGTTTTCTGGGATGGGTAGGTGTAGGGTTAGTGTAAGGGGATACAATATACAGTACAGTATAATTGTACAGTATAATAATTATGAAAATAAATATAAAAATTATTATGTCCATGGAAAGTCCCCATAAAACATGGAAACCGTGTGTGTGTGTGTGTGTGTGTGTGTGTGTGCGTGTGGTATCTTTCACATCAAGCCCACATGAAACCACAGATAAAGCATTTTTCTGAACATTTTTAACTGAGCATCTGACTGAAACCGTACACAAACTCTCCTGCAGTTGTTCTACTTCCACAGACCCGCATTAAGTTCATCTGACGAACACGTGAATTCACCATCTCAGTTGTTTCAGTCCAAACCTTCAGATTGATGGTCCCAGACTCGTAATCTATAACGCAGAGATTGAAAATAATGAAGAATTACAAATGACGGGCAGTGGCAGAATCTGATTAGGCATATTGACTAACTGATGTCCATTGTAAATCTATGATGACTGATGTTCCATCTTCAGTTATGAAACACAGTTTTAGAGTAGATCTTCCCAGAACAATGGCAACGGCCGCCTCAACTCTCCGGCACAATCCAATTGTCTGTAAAGCACATAGAACCACAAAAGGCCCCTGCTAGCTTTGCTTTCGAATCACTTACGAATGATCCGAAATCAGAGCAAACAATGAAACTCAATATACTTTTTGTTGACATTTGAAATTTAGAGAAAATAAAATAAAGTGAGAGTGCTTTTAAGGCCAAAGAAAGTGACCTTGGTGAGGCCAGTGAGAGGTAACTTTAAAAACTCCATTACCAACTCCAGGACTTGCTCTCTCTTTCTCTCTCTCTCTCTCTCTCTCTCTCTCTCTCTCTCTCTCTTTCTTTCTTTTCTTGCTTTAAGAAAGAGGAAAGCACTGTGCAGTATTTCACCTTTATCTCCCGATAGCAGGTCTTTGTGTTATCTTATTCTTATTGGAAAGAAGGGAGAAACGGGAAGGAGGGGAAAAGCCTCCAAGGCGCGATACACCACACACTCCCCACGGATGGTGAGATACCAAACACTTCCTTTCCAAACTTTCCACACTTTCATGCTAAAGGAGATGAGAGCCAGTTGCATTGTAAAAAAGGAGCTTTTTTGGATTTCTCTACAGACAAAAAGAGGGATACATCTGAAAAGCCGAGCATATACGCAAACGCACACGCGCAGGCGTGCATACACCTCGCGCAGCAGCATATGTGCTCTCGCAGAGCCGGGCTGTATAACACAAAGAGAACTTTTAAAGAGAGAACAGTGACATATTCCCAGAGTGTCTGTCTGCCAGTCAGAATTCCCAAGCATGCTAGGTGATGTCCTCCAAAGCACAGATCTACCTATGCAAGCGGCCCCTGTGACAGAACACATGCCGCGCTGATTTTCACAGATGGCTTGCGATGGCCTGTGAGGTTTTTCTCACTTACTTCAAACCGAGAACGACAAGTTTCGGGCCACACTAAAACTGTAGCAGGATTCAGTTCTTGTTTTGGGTTTTTTTTTTAAGCCTGGCACCGCATGTGAAGTATGAACACAACGGGCCTCGGTTTCTGCATGAACCGCCTTTAACATACATCAATTCGGCATGATGATTTACATGAAAATGTTTTCACAGACCTTTTACACAGAAATTCATTTCTGTTCAATTCCACTCTTGTTTCATGAACGAGTACTAATATTATGGTACAGCGCCAATGCATATTGCATTTTAAGATCAGGGGACGGTTGCATAAACCGCTAAGACTAGTCTAACAAGATTGTCATCATGCATTGGCCTAATTTAATACCGAAAAGTAAGACTAACCGCCCCTTAACTAACTGCTAGTGGGTCAGACTAGATCTTAAGACACCAATGGCTAAGTTTATGCAACTGGCCCCTGAATCAAGAATCCAGAATTGTAATCGTAATTCTTGAAAAAGTTATATTTCCAAAGTGAAATGACCATTTATTTAAGTAGATAGCATACGATTCTGAGTTAAGGTGCGGTCACATTTACAGATTTCCTTTGAATTGGCGATTCATAGCCTCTACAGGTAAATAACTAATAACAAAGTGCAAATGGTAAAACTATCTGCACTTCAAACCAGTGTGATTATTAGTATGGTAATACATTAAAATAATATCATAACAAATAGCCTATACCTGTTTGCAACATTAAACATCATAACCTTCCCCTCCCTCTTGCAAAAACATCTCTTCTCTGATATTCTGCATCTGAAATCGCACACTTCCCTAGCCTACTATATAGGTGAAAAACAGTACGTGACAAAAGAAGCATCCGAATTCACAGTAAAAGAATAGGCAAAAAGTATCTGGATGACCTGCTTCATCCGGCGAGATTCTGAAGTATTCATCCAGTGAAGACTTATGGTGCTTTCAAGCCCTCTTGGGAAGTTCGAATTTACGAGGTGGGAAGTTGTGTTTACGACGGCAGGTGCATTAGTCACTTTCGTCGGGGTAAGATGGCGGTGTACTTTCTCTTAATTAATAACACAAAAATACAGCAAGGTTCTTAAACTCTTCTTCTAGAAAATGAAGAACAACGAAATGTGCATCAGGTGTGTTTTTATTTTATTTTATGTGTTTTTTTTTGTTTTTTTTTCATTGCAAAAAAACAAGCTCGGTGATCAACAATTTTTTTTATACTTACACGTTTTGTCCATCAATATAATTTTCACAGAACACAACTTTTATGAATGTTGAAGCCTAAATGCAGTCGACAGAAGTAAAAAGCTAAAGGTGGGCTATAAACGAACTACACCACGGTCCCACGACTTCAACATCACCACCACTATTAGCACAATTATAAGCATAATGAGGCTCAGTTTACCTGTTCAGCTGATGACGTTTAATTTCCCCCGACAGCCTTTATAGTCCCATTAAGCCACTTGTTAGCAACCGCCTTTTTCAAGACACATAACAGCTTCAAAAAATCACAAGTGAGGTAATAATGATGTATTTTATGTCGTAGAATAAAACGTGAAAGTGTCTTGCACTTGTGTTTGTTTTTGCCATAACAAAAATCCCATTCAAAAAACCCATTGACTTCGGGACGATGGAACCGGAAGTGCTAAAATGCTTCTCGTTTTGGCCTACAAAGTGACGTCATACCTGCGCCACTCTATTGTGGTATTCCACCAAGTTTCTCAATGACCCGATCTTTACGACATGACTTGAACGCACCATTACCCCATGGGGCACAGAACAGGATTTGATAGTGAAGCGACGCAACTGACGCTGATAGATCACATGATAATGACAACATAGGAATGTCCAGATTACACACTATATTAACGTAGCCTATGTACTTTTTAGCGGTGTGAAGTAGTAATTACTTATTCAAAATATGTACCTACTCAGAGTATGCGATTTCAGACGCTGATCGGATAAGTTCGGAACTGGCTGAAACTTCACATGTGGACAAAAGTTTTCCCCATGTAGATGTTGCGACGGGTTCAAGTTGATCATCCAGATTCGCACATTGACCAACACAAAGCTTGTGTGAACAGTGCTTCATACATGCTTCAAATGGAGCTTTTTGCCCACAACATTTTGACGGAATTTCGCTAATGTGACCTGCACCGTTATAATGTTTCTGTACAGACTCTGGTGTAGCTATTGATTGAAGGTAAATGTTTTCAGAGATGCAGAAAACCCCTGAGCTCAGACACAAGGACAGTTTAATTCTTCCCCACTCTGCATGTTTGCATTGATGGTAACATGGTTGTTTATTGCAACAAAACCACATTTGGTGAGTGTAAAATGTTTATATTGGTCAATAACAGCAGGCTAGCGGAAGCCTTGCACACTGTGATTTATTTCTGATTTGCTGAGTTCACTGCTGTCATATTTTCATGGTCTTTATGAAGACTGTGACAAGCCACACAAACTAACAAACAACAGTAAACTACAGCTGACATGTTGAATCTCTGAGAAAACAGCAGTAATAAGAGGAGGCAACCAATTATCGTTTTTTTAACAAGTATTGGAAAGGATGATTGTGAAAGAGAGGATCTTGAGACATCATGTTTCTAACTTTAACTTAACATATTCACATATTGTTCTCACAATGAAAAATAAGAAATAGCCAGGCCCAGGTCAGACTTATACAGAAATACTGTGAATGGCTCAGGATAGTGTTTTTTAATAAAGAATTTGGTCTGTAGGCCTATATAGCTGACATTATGCATCTGTCTCACTGGACTTATCCCACTTCTCTGAGAGCCTTTTCTTCTCCCAGCATGCCTTGAGGCAGTGTGGTTTAAACAAGTGGAGTGATTTTTGCTTCTTAACTGATCCACAACCAACAGTCAAAGCTTTACTGTTTCATGGGTCCTAACAGAAACTTTTTTTTTTTTCTTTTTTTTTTTGCATGTAAACCTTTTAACTGGACAGTTTTTTTATGTTACAAGTAGGGAAAACTCTTTACGCAAACCTTAACACTGAGTCTTATCATGATTTTATTTGAAGAGCAACCAAAAAAAAATAAAAAATGAAAGGATTGCATTAAAAGAATATATTTAAAGTAAGAGTTCACCTTTAAAAAATTACAGTGAGTTCACTCGGATTAGTGAACAAATCTTTGACTAAGATTTCTTTTGAATCGGATAAACCAATGAATTGATCAAGATCAAACTCAAAATATTGATTGGTTCATGCTCCGTCCTTATTGTCTCATGAACGAATGACTACATTTTTAGTTTACACTTTTTTGGTGATTTTGCATCCTTTTTGAAGATTAAAAGATTCAGTTGTCATTCACTGTAACTGCATTAAAAAAAAGTGTCTTCCATGAAGAGAAACACAAGCATGGAACATGGAAAGAAAATCACATGGGTTTGAAACAACAGGGTGAGTAAATGATGACTATTCATTTTAGAACGTTTCAATAATACAAAAGAAATTAATTGAAATGGACAATGACAAAAAAAATTGAATCAAATTGAAAATTAAAATACCTTTATCATTTGCTCCAGTATTTTATTTCTGCTCAAGAAAAACAGTCATACATCCATGGCACATTTGTTAATTAGCCTTTGTATGATAAAAAAAAAATGCTGAATGTCCTATCACTGTCCTTCAAACTCATCTAAATTTAATTCATCATTCACTTCATGTGTAATTGCAGTCCAAAACAATACCTGGTCCTCAAAAGCCTCTCTCACTGAACCCACTTCAAACTTATCCAAGAGTGTCCCTGTCCATTATCTAGTATAACCGTGGATCAGACTGCAGACTATTGCTGTCTCGCTGAATTTAACAGCTATTTGATTCTATTCATGAGATGCAAACATTAAAATACAAAGAACAAATGACATCTCCCAAACTTCAGGAACTCTACTACTATAAATCTGAGACCAGCCTTAATTCATTTTTAAAATACTTTAAAAGTATGCCAGTACAGTGCAACATAGCATTGGCTATGTCGCACGTGCTACGAAAAATCGGTCAATGCGATGAATAAATTTACCACAGTAGCATGTGTGCGACACAGTTTTGCATGTGTGAGACAAAGCCACTTGTGTGTGTGAATTAGTATTTTGTTGTGTGAGGTTAATAAAGAAGATTTGGCTCAATGTGATTATGAAATTGAAACATTTGAATTAAATGGATATATGCGCAGTGTGATTCATGGTGACGCGCAGCACTGTGATCAGAGCGGATCGGTCGGTTCACAGTAAATGCTGCTCCATTTCTACAAGCACTGTGAGTTTGAGTCAGTTATAACGCACCAAACATCTCTCCAAACTTGTAATGAGAAGCGTTTACAAATCAGTTGTCCAACAAAAGAGAACATTTAATGTCGATTTTACCCCAGACAGTAACATGGTGTCGCCCAGATCCGGCCCACATCCGGTACGCGTGGAATCTACATGTACCAGATGTGGCCCGGATCTGGGCCGACACTATGTTGCTGTCTGGGACTCCACACTTCATAAGGTCAGTCGAGTGCTTGAAATAACTTTTGTGACTTCATATCGTAGAATGAGGCAGAAATGATAGGCTATTATTTTATGTTACACCGCCTGTCGATTAGCATTGCATTATAAATATATTTAATTCTTATGAAAATACCCAAGATGTCTAGAAGAACACAGATAAACCATATAGGCCTATTGTCGCAATGTGTTTATTCTCTTTATGCGTCATCTGTCGATGGCTGTGTCCCAATTCAGAGGCTGTTAAGTGATGAACTGCACTACTTGTTTGTTTTTTGTGCTACAATTACATGACCTGTGCAACAAAACTTTCAACCTCTGTAGCACCAGTGCTAAAAAAAAAAAAGAAGTTAATGTACATCCATGCTTTAGATTGTGTTTTCCGGGTCTCGAGTTATTTAAAAATAAACAAAACCGCTGATTCTGTGTCTCTGTCACTAGCCCATGTCCCAGGGTCAAGTTCCTCTATTGAGACAGGACATAAGGGTCACAAGGGACTCACAAAAGAGGTTTGGTCTAGACAATGTCCCCTCACCCATGTGCTCAGGCCACGGTGGAGGTCCTTAGAGACCCATCCGTCATTTGTTTCCATAGCCTTTCACTACTTGGCTTGTCAGACACCAAATGTCGGTGGCTAAACTCACTGAAGCCTTCAACTTGAACTTCAGACATGTGTCCCTATCCAAAAAAATAAATAAAATAAT
The DNA here is from genome assembly GCF_963993115.1 of Abramis brama. Lineage (NCBI taxonomy): Eukaryota > Metazoa > Chordata > Actinopteri > Cypriniformes > Leuciscidae > Abramis > Abramis brama. The sequence goes on along the minus strand of NC_139967.1, from coordinate 30,244,469 downwards.
GTTTAGAATAAACCATCAGAGACTGCAGAGTTTGGGCCATGTGGGACATTTCACAGTTAAATATCACCTCATTAAAAAAAATAATAGTTGTTGTATAAAATAATATAAATATAATAAATAATAAAAATATATAATAAAGAAATAAATATAATATTTTATTTCATACAAAAAAAAAATTTATTAAAGCAAACACAATAATTAGTGAAGACGTTAACTGTAATTAGAGTGACAACTTATTTTAAAACTATCCAGCTATGAGGTTCAATAATGAATACTGGTCAAAACTTTATACTGCATTACACTTAATCTCCTGCAAAATCATTGCATTTAATAAAGGAGTAATGGCTTCTTTGATTATGATAACATTCAGTATACTTACAACACCACCAGATGATGTTTCATGGGATTTGAAGACATACACCTGCAGATCACATACACATCCTTATTGTTTCACCCTTGAGGGAATGCATGTCACCCAGCTCCGTTCCACTATGGCTGTATTCATATGTGGGAGACCATGGCTAACTCTGATGCAAATCACCCTAAGAGCATGAGAGGGAGAGTGTGTGTGTGTGTGTGTGTGTGTGTGTGTGTGTGTGTGTGTGTGTGTAATATATCCCTCCATCCTCTTCATATGTCTGCTTCGCCTGAAGCACTATGAAAAGACGAAAAAGAAAAGAAAGCCCCAATAAGTTGTTTGTTTTCTGTGTTGGATTATATTTAAAATGCACATTTTTTAAAATGATTATATTTTATATAACAACAATATTTTGAACAGAAAATGCTTTAATAAATATACATTATATATTTTTGTCATAATGGCCATAAGTGAATGCCTCTCCGAGAGAAGGTGGCATATATATTTTTTTCATGTTATTTTTTTTTTTAATTATGACACATTGTGCAATTATTGATCCGCTTCTGACTTATAATATCATAACAATATGCTGTAATTTTCCCATTTGGACCAGTATTGTATATATAGAACATACTATATTTAAATAAATAACTAATATATAGCATCAAATATATCATTCATTTATTTATTTATTTACTTACTCACTTGTTTATTTATTTATTACTGCTCACATTAAAAAAAAAATCTACTAAATACATAAATGTTAACATCTTTATGGTTGGATGTGACATTGCATCTTTAGCCTAAAGCTGAGGTACTGAACCCTAGAGGTCTCCACTTGCACACAGCTTCTCCACAAAGCCCTTATCTGAAAGTGCTGTCCAAAGGACAATCTCACATTCATGTACACACACACATACACTCACATATACAATTTCACCTGGATTCATTTTGAGGATTGAGTCACACACAACTGTATTTATGGGGTCTGAAGGACAGAGCTGGACCTTCAGTGTTACTCATATAAAGCAGCCTCCGCTCTGAGTCACACACACACACACACACACTGACATCACTCTGCCATGACAAACACACCTAAACATGACATCACTTGCATTTGAGCTAACATATTGGTAGGGGCCTCAAAATGTGTAAAAGAAATGACAAGAACTGAGATGATATCAAAACAAGAAGAGGTTTGGAGGACGTTCATACAGCTAACATGATAGAGAGTGAGAATCATTGCCGATGGTTAAAATAGATGTCAGACCTGCGTTGAATTGCTTTACAAGAGCAACTGTCATACATTTTCCTTAGATAGAGAGAAAGAGAAAAACAAAAATCATTATCAACAATGCATCATTCAAATGTTTTTTTGTTTGTTTTTCAGAGTAAATAAATAGCATCAAAATAAAATACATTGTACTTTGATATTCCTGATTAATTTCCCAGTGCCGTAATGGCCATGAATGATTGATTGTGATGTTATTATTGTCAGAGATGTACAGAGGCACTACACACACACACACACACACACACACACACACTTCCAGCGTTTCATTTGCACAGAGAACCATGAGTAACAGCTGCCTGTCTGAACCGACTAAATAAAAAGAGAGAGCAAGCTTTGTGTGTGTGTGTGTGTGTGTGTGTGTGTGTGTGTGTGTGCGTGTATGTGTGTGTGTGTGTGTGTCAAAAAAGAGGACCAGAGGCTGTGAATGCCTCTCCTGATGAGAGATGGGGGCATATTGAAAAGTTTATTAAATTACCCTGATTAACAATTTAGCCACGAATAGTAGAGTGGTGGAGGAGCTCTATGAGGAGGCCCTGGCAGCATTCAGACATGGAGCTGCAGGGTCGAAAGGTTCCTCAAGTTCACATGCTCCAGGGTCTTTGTTATGCTAACGCTCCTGTCCAGCCCCCACTCCACGGCCAGACACAGACTATTCCTTGAGAACTTCACCGGCGGGTTGTTGCTCCTGGGTGTGTCACAGCATTGCGCGGTCAGTGCGCCTCCGAGACCCTTTTTTATTTCTTTTTTACTGAGAAGCATTCGAGGTGGCTGCTAGACTGGTGTTCGGTGTGTGCGAGTCGGACGAGGAGGCATAGAACACTCATGTGCTGTGAATTATGGTTATTCTTTTATGAGTGAAGTTATGTAGTATGATGCGATTATTTTAAATGTAATTTTCCATTCACTTCCATTTTACATGTTCTACAAGACACCTGATTTTCAAATCACAGTATCAGGTAAAAGCATAGCATGATCTTCACAATGGTAACAGTTTATTTAGATTTAATTTTTTATTTTAGTTTTAACATGAGTTTAACTAAATCATTCACGGTATATCATAGAGGGACAGTCTAAATAGGGTGAATTCAGGGTGACTGGGGCACTTTTTGCCATTGAGATGACTTGGAAAAAGTGTGTCCCATTCAACCCGAATTCACCCCTAAAGGTTTTCAGAAGATTTGTTTTTTGCAATGTACAAATAAAAATATTTTTTATTTTTATGTTATTTTAAAGGAAACTAAATGTAATTGTTATTATATTATACATGCTGTAAAACTATTCAACACAGAGTAACAAAACTGTTCAACATAGGTTTGCTTTTCTTGCAGATTAAAAGCTTAATATAATAATAATAATTGCCATACTATATAATAATTATAGCCGATATATATAATTGCAAATAAAGCAAACATTTACCTAATGCAATATGTAAATACAGGAAGATAAAAAAAAACAGAATGGGAAATACTTCTTGGGAAGAATAACAAAATGTAATTTAATGATGTACAATAAATAACAATGGCTGAGTTTTTCATTATTAAGATTTTATTTATTTTCAGTGACGGACAGACATTGCAGCAAAACTGGATAAAAGGACACACTACTCAAAGCGCTTGAAATGTACAAACATTACATATTAGTACAAACATTACAAACATTTTCATTTCAGTAAGCTTGGGTCTCTGGGGAAGAGTGATCAATATGACTTCAACAAGAAGAGGTCAGCAGAAAACATGCCTAGAGGTCAAGGTCAAACGCTGGCCAAACACCCTTAACCTAAAGGTCAAGCTCTTTATCACCAAAGCATGTGTTGTTATTTAGAGACTTTACAGACTTCAGCAGCTCCATTTAACAGTATTGGACAACAGTGCTTTACAATACGTGAATTATCAACGTCTTTTGTCAAATAATTTCAGCTACCATGTCAAAACTGAAAATGTGAAACATGTAGAAAACAACTTTACATTTTTTAGTTTCAAATAGTGCATGAAAAGCCTTCACCCAGAAAACTGGCCTGTATACAGACAGACAGACACATTATGGCTTTTAAAGACCTAAAAAAAAATAACATGAATTGAATGCGAATAAAAACATTCAGTATGTCAGTACATATTATCCTCTGGTGTCATAAATGGTGGCATGAAATAAAATGATGAATCTGACTGCTCTATGCAAGATTCACAATGCAACCTTGACAGGAGGGCGGACCCGGTCAGACATGCAAATAACGGCATGAATATGGTACGTCCAGACAGCTTTCATCCCGTGATCTTACTGTTTTTCAGATGTGCCACTTCAGGTGCGTGTGTCCGTGATTCCCTGTAAGTCCATCATCAACCCGACGCAAAATAATGAGGATGCCGAGCGGCTCCGTATGAAAGCCTGGCTAATTACCTGATGAAGAGAATATTCTCTCTCTCTCTCTCTCTTTCTCTTTCTCTCTCTCTTTCCCGGAGAGCCCGCCCTCCCCTCTCTTTTAATTATCACATTTCTGGATTGCAGAGCTATGGCAGAATCTATTCAAACTAATGCCATCAGCATATAACCACAGTGAGCCATTTGGCCAGGAATGTCTTAGACTTGATTTTTAGGAATGGCCATTTGAAATTGTACTATGTTTGCTTTGCTTGTCATTCTACGTGGCTTATTTAAAGAATACCGCAGCTCCATTTTGTGTTTAAGGGGCGCTAGCCATTAGATAGGCACTTCTCTGAGACAACAGAGGGGGGACCATCAGGGAGTGATGGATTGTAAGGTGTGGGAGTTCACAGCAGGGGATCTGTCTGACCCAATGGACCCACAAAGCGGCCCTCTCAGAGACGGTCCACCCCTCTTTCAGAGCTGCTTGGAGTCTGTTCAAAAGGCCTCACTCAGAGGACACTATAGGTAAAGAAAGCCTATTCTATAGTCATGAATCTAACCGTGTGCTCGCTCTACAAATACTATGACTCGCATGCGGCATTACAGTTTGCAAGGCCTCGACGAGAGATGATCGTTCATATGTTTTGAAATTCAATACGTTCGTTCTTGAGAACACGCCACAATATTCACTCTTTGCCTGTGGTTTCACTAAAAATGCATAGTATTCCATCTTGCCAGGGATGTTTGGGGCTTGCGACCGGGGTCTAGTGTCAACAATGCACGGAGGTGACATTTACATTGAGAGAAGTGTGTACATGCAACAAAAGCACCTCCAGTGTAATTTCTTTAAATAACATTATGTCACTCTGTAGAAAAACCGCATGACATTTGATAGAACGAGTGTGATGCTTCTAAGTGGACTGGATAGCACAATTGCATATAAATTGCATTTCTTTAAACAATAGAGAAGAAATGTGAATGCTATATAGTGAAAGTAGATAAGAGAAGGTCTAGTCATTGCACCTTTGTGTTTAAAATAATAATAATTAAATATATATATATATAAAAAATGAACAGAAAGCTATGTGTCTTATTTACAGGGGGGGAATCAAAACAGGCATGGAAATCATCCAGATGTGTTTGCATTTGTATTATAATTTAAATGACAGATTATACTGATAAAGTAAACTGTCAAATTCAAGTGTGCTACTGCAGCAGAACTGTGTGTGTGTGTGTGTGTGTGTGTGTGTGTGTGTGTGTGTGTGTGTGTGTGTGTGTGTGTGTGTGTGTGTGTGTGTGTGTGTGTGTGTGTGTGTGTGTGTTTCTCAAGGGTAGAGCAGCTGGGGCTCTGGCACATATTTCAAATCGGGTTTCATTAATAGAAGATAGAAACTGGATGAAATCTTACTGTCTCCATTTGTTGATTTTTTTTTTTTTAAAAACACACAGTGGAAAAATAGCGAGTGGCATTTCGAAACAAGGGTGTTTGACTGGATATACAAAGGCTGGGCTGTAGTATTGTCATAGCGTGAATTTCTATTGCAGAGCAAGGGAGTTGGAAATAAGGGAACAGATACCAAGGAGAAAGCTTGGATAAAAAGCAGAAATGCCTGTGAAAGTCGACTGTGATCTCCCATGACCCAGATATGGTGTCTCATCCAAAAATAAAACATGCAGCAGGGATAGTAATGAAGGCAATTCACCACTGCACTGTACAAATAATAAATGAGAAGGATTCGCTTATTAACGCCACTTGTGCATTTAAATTAACATCCGACTTTTAACTATTTAATTGGCATTAGGTTGCTCCTTAGAATTATCCTGTTTAGTCTTAGGCATGTTTCTAAACAAATATATTTGGAAAGATATTGTTGTAAGGAAATTATTTTTTTCAAAGGGGATATTAGATTAAGATCACACTAGATGAATCCACCTTTTATATATCGAAGATATCATTAGCACTTGGTAAATTAAGGATTTTTTTTCAGTATGTAATTTACCAAAACAATTCATGTTAAATCATTTTACCAATCAGTTATTAAATAGTCATTGTTAAGTCTGTTCAGAATTCATAGTGACAAGATCTATCTGAAATTAAATTTGTCATGTTGTGAATGGATCTTATCCGGATATAGTGGAAGATAAATGTTAATTTACCGATAAATTGTTCAACATTTAGATATTATTTTTGCAGGTATAGTTTGGTGATACATCATATAAATATGTCTTGCAACATAAGAATATGTTATATAAAAGGAAACATTTAGTCATTGGCAAAATAAACAATAAAGCAAAAAAAAAAAGAAAAAAAAAAGGGTGCACTGCCCCTCAACATTTCAGTTCTGAAAACGTAGAGGTTAAATTGTGCTTTCAGGCTGGTTGGTCTGTTAATGCTCACCACTAAACCACTGTTTACACCCAGATCCACCAGTGGAATGTTTGCTCTTTATCTTTTTTTACTGGACAAAAGAAAAAGAAAAAAGACCATCATGCACTGAAATGTGATTTGATCAGCAGGAAAATTATAATCATGTTTTAAAAGCAACTGTTTACAGATAATCTGGGAAGACAAAACAACAAAAAAGTGCTAAAACTTACATTAAAAAAAACCCTTTGCAATATAAAAAATTACAATATAAAACAATAAAGGCAAACATAAGACCACTCCACAAGGCATTAAATCCATTAGTATTTGACAGTTATAGACATCAGTTAGACAAACAGTCTTTAGTAAATAGAGAATGAGAAGATCTTATTTACTGTACACAATGATAATGAGGGGAGGGAGAGTGAATTCATACATGACCCACTGCTATTTACACTACTACTCAAATGTGTGGACACACCTCGTTCTTTATTATTACCATTGTCTACATTTATCAAATGTTAAACAACTTTTCCATAGTTTAGACTCTTCCAGTTCACTACAGATTGTGTGCTCAAACCGCACGAGGTGACTCCTGGGATGCTTTTCAAACAGTATTGAAGTTTATACGTATGACTGGCACTTCAATTGTCCAAATTCAATAATTTAAACATAAGTCTTTGGATCAAGTTTTGTTTTATGATCATAAGACAGAAATTAAACTTGTCATAGCTAATTATCATTGTATAGAAAACAATAAAAAAAGAAGATATTATTAAAACTCAAGATAATATAAAATATTAGAGAATGAAAACTGTGAATAGAGAAAGAGTAAAGTAATTAACCATTTCAGGCGTACAGCAAATACATAAATTACATAAAATTACATTCACACTAAGTTTTAGTAGCCTTATTTGTTAGAAGAGAGAATGCAAATCTCAACATCTTTTCGAAATCTAGAAGAACAATGTTTTAATGCTTTACATTTATAAATAAATTAAGTTACTTGGAAATGCAAAATAGTGAAGCTGCATAATATGCTCTTCATATTGTCTTTAAATAAAGACTCGGTTCCTATGCTTTTTTTCCCCTCACATATTCAGAGAATTATGGAGGACCAGGAGTGCCACTTAAAAATAAAATGAATAATCAATTTATCAAATTAATAATTCAAACATAAAATGTATATAAATAAATCACTTTTAAATGGACAAATTAATAGACATTTTTAAAGTTATTTATTTGATTTGTGTTTTAAAATGTATTTTAATAAAACCATAAAACAATAAATAAAAAATAAATAAAAAACATTTTAAATGTATGAATAAATAGACACATTTATTCTGCTTTTTAATTTTTTTTATAACATTATGCAATGCAATAATAAACAAAAAAGGAAAAAAAGAAGGGGAAATCTAAGGTGAAAAATATATAGGCCTATAATTTATAATTTATAATACATTACAAAAAATCTAGCATTAAAACAATTTAATTCAATGAATCTCTACTATCATTGCACTGCCTGATTTCGCTTATTAACACCACAAAGCTAAAGGTTTCTGGTAGTAAATTTGCACTGACATTCCTCAGTCCCGTGCAGGGTTAACAACACCGGTAGGAAAACGTCACATGTGCTCCTTTCCCTACTTCCGCTGAAGGGGTCCTGCAAGATCCTTAAGTCGCCCAAAACAGCGCCTGTTTTAAAAATGAGAATAATTCAACGTTCCCATTACCAATATACTTAACAATGTGGATATAAACACAAAAATAAATGTCAATAATCAATCCGGAACATTACTGTGGTACAGACTGTCATTATTAAAACGTTCTAGCAGTCATTAAACCGTACAGGCTGTCGGTGACAGCCCAGTGCCGAGAGTCTAAGCGTGACCTCTACTGCAGTTGAAAACACAGTGAAGCCGCGGCTCGATCAGTGGGATGTTTGTTTAGGTATTCGTTTTACCTGTCAACACAGTACTCTCAAATAACAGCACCGTAAGACAGGCTTATGTGCTCCGTGCCGCTGGATCTCCGCTCCGGGGTGCTCAGAGTGTCGACCGGCTTTGAGATCTATCACTGCACTGCAACATCAATATGGTAAGTGAGCACATCATCTGAATGCATTATTACTGTCATGTTTCCATGAATGCATGCTAGTTATAAAACGAGAGGATATTTCATTCATTTGTTCATTCTGATGGTAGATGATCCAGATCTAGAAGCATGACTGCAGACATTTCTTTATCTATATTAGGATTGAGGCCATTGCATCGTATGGGTGTAAATGTATGCGTAGTTTTTAAACAGAAATGAAGAATGATATAATTTAGCGTCATTTTAATGGTAGTTGTAAATGCTGGACACGACATGCTCATAGGGGGAGGATGTGCCTCACCTGGTGCAGGTGCTTTTGACCTCAGAGTGCCCTCCACTGGATGACGTCATGGAAGGGCACCAGAGGAGATCTCTTACCCACTGAACCAGAAAAAATGACCCAAAAGTTCAACCCAAATGAAAATTCTGTCATCAATGTACTCCGCCTCAAGAAGTTTCAAACCGGTGTAAAATGTATTTCTGTACAGGAAGGGATGTTGTGCTTCAGTCACCTTTACCTTTCATTGTGTGGAAAAGGTGATATTAAAATGAACAGAGACTGTTACAAACAGTCTGCAAAACATGTCATTTTATGTTCCACAGAAGAAATAAAGTCATACAGGTTTGGAATGACATGAGGGTGAGGAAATGATGACCGAATTTTCATGTTTAGGAGAACTTTAACTATAAACTCCTATCCTGTCACTGCTCAATTAAAGACACAAATTATAGGCCTGTCCCAAAACCCACACATGATCACTTGTCTGCTCTCATGACATATGTCCTGTATTTGGTTTGTGTTCAAGTGTGTGCAAAACTGTTGATTACATGATGGGAAACACTTAAAACATTGTGTTGTGAAATTGCAAGATAACTTTTTACAGAGCTATATTTATATTTTCAGTACTTTGTACTTTAACTGTTTAAGTAGTACCCCTATGTAACAGGTTGTGCTTCTATTGATAAAAAACAGTTATTTTATAAAATACACATACTCGTCATCTCTGCACCAATACATTGTTCTGACATTTTATTTTCGAATTAAGTTAACTTACACTGGAAAGTTTTCCTCAAAATCTTATGATTTTGGGACACACAAGTAGGCTACCTTAACACTATTAATTATGGAATACGATTAGCCTCAGACAAGAGTTAGTTTTGCGCACATATTTCCTGTCACATGGACACACTCTTTAGAGGCCAAGACTGCAAGTATGGTTATTTTACCTTCTGTAAATGCTTCATTAATATTTAACTCTCAGCAGAACTTCTGGAGGCAGTACATTATAGATTGCTTTATATGATGTATGTGGTTTTAAGGTGATGCAATTAATATATCATATCATCTAATAATAATGCTATTATATCAGTTTTAGGTTGATGTCAGTTTCTTTCCACACTGGCATTAGTCTTTGTGACTGGTTGAATTATAATATACAACATATCAGTGAGAACTTGGGTAATGGAAGGAAATTAATTGCAGTGTTTGGAAGTGTCACCACAGGGTGTTTTTGAAGAGCTAAAAAATCCATACTTAACCAGAGCTACTCTCCTCCTGACCATTATCTCGTATGGTGACTGGGCTTCTAGACCTGCTGGTTATCTTCAGTGGCCCCCTTCAGAGCTCATTTGGCCCCTGTGCTGTCCAGGTCACTGCTAGACTGGCAGATAAGTGTCCCATGCTGCTTCAATTACCTCTTCTGCCCGAACCTCTCATGGTGACTTACACTGACCGATCAAACTTCCCCAGCAAGGGAGGCATCACATTTTTTACGTCACGCTTTTAAGGAGAATGTCCAGGATGTTAGGCTGGCATCTTAAGGTGTTACGCTTTTCTGATGGTTTGAGTTGACTAATGGGAAGTTGCTTGGAAACTGACCCATCTCAACATTGATAGTCAGATGGAAGTTTTGCACCTCTACCTTCGGGAAATATCGCCAAATAATCCTTCAATATTTTAAAATCTTCATTCCTCTATGTTTCACTTGGGTCACTTGACTTTATTCTCTTTTAAACCAATAGATGGCACAAAATTCAGCTCAGTACTTGGATGCACGTGGAAATTTGGCTGATCCTTGATGCGATCGCGGACAGCAACGCAAAGTTGATTCTGTGCTAATTTTATGTAATATTTAATGGTTTTTAAAAATGTTGTAGATTTATGTAGCAAATGAGAATCGATAAAATTGTCTATATTGGTCTATAAAGGTCTTGTAAATGATTTTCAGCCAAAATAAACCAAAAATAGTACAAACTTTGCTAAAGTGATTGTTTTGAACAAGTTTTAACTTAGACATTATCAAAGACATATTATTTAGCTAAAGTATTTGTATCAATCCTTTGTGCCTTTTGCCCCATGCTGTCTCACACATGGGGTAAAAGGCCCCCCTCACCACCTCATACATTTATACCATTTTTAACCAAGCAAACCACTTTTATGATTTTCACACCAAATCTGTTGCTCCGTCAATGTTCAATAAAAACATATATATTATATTTTTCTGCTATCATACACTATGGGAGCAGTGAAAAGCACATTTTTCTCATGGTGTGCCTTTAGCCCCATTGTACCCTACACTTGATTCTAGGCTAGCCCACGTATTAATATCATTCATTGATTCATTCAACTTAATAGCACTTTTCCCGGCAGTCTCCCATTCATTCATATGGGCTATGCAATTCTATGTAATTGGTATGTAAATCAACCATGGCAATGGGATACCTGTCTGTTTCCGGTAAAGTGAGGGAAACATTGAAGGCTGGCTCGTGTTCTCTCAGAGATGTTTGTGATCAGCAGTGAAAATAAGCATGTGTCTGCTTTCATGCGTTTCAGACCAGCACATTATAGCTATTGTGCCATTGTGTGGCTCTACCTCAGTGCAGGTACTGGCATTTGTCAAGTGATGAAAAGCGGGATACATGAAATATAACATTTCAGTTGTTATGGAAAGCTTTGCATTTGTGCTGCACATCAGTGTGATGTTTTCATAGTGAAAGGTATAACGAGAAGCTCATTTTTCACATTGTTTTACTGTGAATTAAATGGCAGCAGTGCTTAAATATCACAGCTGTTGATCCTCTGACTCGAATAGTTGATGCTGGGGTTTTTAAAATGAGCACAGAGTAATATGTGGTTATTTCTGATTTAACCGGATACAGTGAGCAAATAAAAAAATAAAAAAAACTTTTAGTTGTATATTTGAAAAAATATAGTTGAAAAAAAGATGTACAATCGTTTTGTTTTTTTCACCAAAATTTCAGCCGCTGAAAATTGGCAGCTGAAAATTGTCCGAAAGAAAAAAACGTCCGAAAATATATGCCGCCTCTCAGTGCTCAAGTTTCACTCTTGCGGTGTGACGCTCCGCTCAGTATTCCGCTCGGATGCATGTGTGCTCAGTTGCTCACGGCCCATGTGAACGCTCCACTCATGTACCCCTCATGCTCATCCAAAAAGCAAATTCTTGCATGCTAAATAAACTGCTAGATTTTCAAGAACATGGGACCATTGCATTCCACAACTCTTGACAATTAGGCTCCAAAGTCGTGGAACAGAACTCAACAAGTCAACCTTTCAACCTTTCAAAATTGAATATTGCAGATAATTTCCTAGCTTCTGTCATGTGATTGAATTGCTCTACAATATGATTCATGATTCCTTCGTTTCTGAGTGACACGCCAGCCATGTTGCCATGTAAATTTCTTTTGTGTGAGTTTGAAAATGGCTAGCTAGACACATAGCAATTTGTGCGGATCAGCGATCATTTGAATGCACATCACCATCCTCAACATAGGGTCAGGACACTGTGCCTTACACGCATGGATGGTGAGATTGCCCATTGATGCCAGCGGTCCTCCCACGCTGTAGCTGGTATAGTTTGATGCTTGGGTTTTTAAGGAAATTACAGAGGCGGTGCTTGACTGGGGAAGTCAGCATCATTTGCAAAGGTTATTACCTTAGGTTATTAAATTCATTACTTTTCCCTTGCTCTGTGGACTTTTTAGTCCATTTTTTTTCCACTTAAAGGCTGGCCCACACTAAATCAGATTTTCAAAATGTGAAAGGCCACAAACATGACTTGTGTGTGGAGTGCCACGATGTGACCAAGACAGCTAACCACACACTATCAGATTCCATTCACAAACTCTGGAGTCTCTGCGAACACGGGCAAGCTCGCAAAATCTCGCAAAAATCTCTCACGTTCAAATGTGACTTTAGAGTAAACAAACATGGCAGACGGTGGACAAGAAGTTACTGAAATAGTGTTTGTGTGCTTTTTATTGGAAATTCACTAGAAAAAGATTTGGATGAAGTCGTTTGATGCTTCGTTCTTCAGTCGGCTCTCTGGATTCTCCCCACACAACAGGATATCTAATCCTAAATATTCAGTGTTGGATGTTTACGATTTGAGATTGATGCGGCCCTGATGTTCTTCCGAGCAGATTCGTTCTTCGTGACTCTTAACACACATCGCATCTAGGGATACACGATATGGTCGTTTTTAATGTTATCGCTATTGGCTGAATAAGAAAATTTGGCCGATATGTTAAAGACATGTTAATGTTGGCCGATATCCTTCAGCTGATAACACTTCAGATGCACACTGTTCGCCATGATGTTTTTTTATTGCTTGAAATATGATTGGAATCACTTCAAAAAATGAAGATGCAGTTAAAGATGCAGTGTGTAATTTTTAGCGGCATCTAGTGGTGAGGTTTGCGAATTGCAAACAGCCAGTCACTCACGGCCTATCCCTCAAATTGCAAACTCGAAGGAGAAGCTACGGTGGCCGACGTAGGATCGGAAGATGTCGTCGCCTGAGTCAGCAGAGAGTAGCAAGTCAAGCAATGAGGTTTCTTTATATTATATTTTATATTAAATTATATTTACTTAATTATTCAGTAAAACCACATGTTATTGCGATTTGTTATTTTTACTTGTTCATCATTGTGTTAGTCTTTTATTCATTGACTTTACCATAGCTTGTTTCCATGCTAGTTAGTATAAGATAAGAGCTATGGATAAGAGCATCAAAGCAGCTAGGTAAGGGGAAATAGCTAACGTTACGATGTCCGAGGCGTCGTTCAGACAGCATGTTTTTCTCCAGGGACAGGGACAACCTGAGTATTCTGCTGCATCTTTTTCTGCTGCTTCTCATTCAAGTTAGTGACGAAATGCGCTCTGTAGCGCTGTTTGTTCACTGTCGGCTACGGTAGAAACACGACGTCACAATATGTCGACCTTCATAGAAGGGGGGTGCCCGCGGTTATGTAGATATAAATGACTCATTCTAAGGTAATAAAAACATAACGGTTCATTAAGTAAGGTCTTTATACACCACTGAAAATATAGTTATGGATCTTATATTGCATTTCTGTCAATAGATCCTAATTATATTACACATTGCACCTTTAAGTGCAATGTGCAGTGCAAGTCTGTCATATAGGCTGCATAAAATTAAATTGAGAACATAATTATAATTGTGTGCTTGGGACATGGATTTAATAGTGAGACTTTTGTTTTTTTGTAATCAGGCTCTCAAATTATATAAAAATTTCGATTTAGATTTATTGTCCAATATGTCGGTTATCGGCTTTCAAATATAAAGAATTATTGGTTATCGGTGTCGGCCAAAATTTTCATATCGGTGCATCCCTAATCACATCACAGGAAAATCTGATAAGATAATCTGTTGAACCATCAAAATAATCGGGACTTTACCTAGGATTGTCAGAAGGGGAGGATTGGGCCCAAAATCGGCCTGATTATATAGTGTGTGGGTGCCTTAAGACATTCTGTCTTTATATTTTACTCAAATACATACCTGCAAGAAAATGTCAAAGTATTTTGAGTCCTTTTATGCTCATTTTGCAAGACCGCAAATTTCACCTCAAATTTTGCTAGTTTGGTTTCAAAATCCCATGTTCTTGCCAACCAAAACGGCAATTGAGGTTAGTAACTACTCTGAATGCTGTTCTCTGTTCTTACTGGTGCGATCAGAAAGTGTTCTAATATTTCACTCTTTCCCTTCAGGGTGTGATCAGTGTGCAGCTGGTGGTTACCATGGTAATGGCCAGCATGATTCAGAAGATCATACCCCACTATTCCTTTGCACGATGGCTCCTCTGCAGTGGCAGGTAATGAGGAAGTACAGCCCACTGTGCCACTCTGGCATCCCTTCTCGATGGTCAACCTAAAATGGCATCTTAATCCTTAACACAAACCGCAGATCCTGCTCCACTTCTGCGAGCATATCCCGTGTTTTATTGTTCATATTAAGGGCCCATCAAAAATGCATCATTATGGGGTTTCAGTAAGACCAAAGGGTATCATCAAAATGCGCTGCAACCCAAGAGAACCGCTAACGAAAGTATAAGCCATGCTTGTTTCCCCCCTTAATTAGAGCCATATGTGTTTAGAGTAAACAGCTCCTCCAAATGTGCTCAATAATTCATCTGTGCTTGTTTTTGGCTGTAAAAATAGTTTGGGAAAACTCTGGCTTGAGTGCAGGGCTTGAAGTGTTGCCCAGGAGACTTTCATAATTAAGTTTTCAATAGGAAGTAAACATGCAATAAAAACAAACTGAAAGCAGTACAGCCCTCTCAGGGCTCGTGACAGTCCGGGTTTCTAAACAAAGTTGAAGGGGTTGTGGTAAATGTTTGCCACCAAAGATCTGCTAATTTTATTAGCATCAAACAACCTTTTTCATTTGAAAAATGGCGTACACAAAAATTTAAATTCATGTGATCATCTTTGTGTCTACCGTGAGACATAAAAGCCGAAATTCAGAATTCGCTCTTTTCCATGCAGTTCCAGTGAATGCAGACTGAAGCTTTCAACTTTCAAAAAAGGTCACAAAGGCACCATAAAATAATTATGAAAGTGGTCCATGCAATGAAAGTCAATCGGTTGAATCGCATGTTGTTTTAGACCCCATTGACTTTCATTGTATGGACACAGATATTCTTCAAAATATATTTTCATCTGTTCTGTCATAATGGTTTGAAACTAAATGATGACAGATACATATTTTTGGGTGATTTTTAAACAAAACTTTCTTTTATTAGTAAGCTTCTTTAAAACAGCAGTTCTGACCAACATTTTCTTTCCTCTACCGTTCACAAGTCTGGGGTCAGTAAGACTTTTAAGAATAAATGAATGCAGCAATGATGCATTAAATTGATCAAAAGTGACTATAAAGACTATCACAATGTTATTTTTTTATTTCTTATAAATGCTGTTCTTTTGAACTTTCTATTAATCAAATAGTCCTGAAAATGTATCATCATGGTTTCAAAATCCACAAAAATATGTTACATAAACATAAGAAATGTTTCTAAGACTCGGTATATTAGAATGATTTCTAGAGGATCATGTGACGCTGAAAACTGGAGAAATGACTGCTGAAAATTCAGCTGTGCCTTCACAGGATGGAATACATTACATTTTAAAATATACTAAAACAGTAAACTGTTAATTGTAATAATATTTTACAATATGAATGTTTTTACTGTATTTTTGGTCAAATAAATGCAGCCTTGCATTAAGAGACTTCTTTCAGAAACATAAAATCTTACCGACCCCAAATGCTAGTGTATTGAATGGTAGCATATATGTTTTTCTAGAGCTCTGTGTATTTCAGAGATGGTGGTGATATACTTCTCTTTGTCTTGTTAGTCTGCGTTGGTACCAGCACCCCACAGAAGATGAGCTGAGGACTTTGGCTGGAAAGCAGCAGAAAGGAGGAAAGAGCAAAAAGGACAGGTACAACACCGCATTTCTCTAGATTTGTGCACATTTGACTTTTGTTTGACTGCTTGTGAAGATCAAGCAGCCTTGTTGCTTATGTTCTGCTGTGGATGAAAGCTTTGGACTATGCGTACAGTGCTAATTCCCTGAAAAGGTAGACTAGCCCGTGTCTAGCAGCTTAGTTTTGACAGTCAGCTCTATTATACCTACCTCCTGTTCTCAGACAAAAGCCCATTTTTGCTCTGCAGGGAGCTCTTGGGCCATTTTGTTAGGCAGGTATGCCGCAATCCAACGCAGAGAGACTACCATACCCACAGTGCTTTTGTGCTGAACACCATTGTGCACACTGACCTATGTAAACAACAGGGACCCGAAGGAGAAGTCCAAGAATCTCAGGTTCAGCTGGCTTGGAGCCACGGGGCAGAAAGCTTGCATACTAGACTCGTTCACGCTAAGGCCTGTGCCCCTTTCCAATATCCCACCGCTCCCAGCAGAGCCCGACATTCATTTCTCTATTCTTTGTCATGCAGACGGCATTGGAGATGGGTGGAAATATGTTTGATTTGAGCGTTGTGTGGATTTAGCTCTTTTTCAAGAGCGAGGAGGGCTCCTCTAATCCCCAGTAAAATGTGCAAACTCTAGTGTTTGGTTTCCAATAGAGACGGAGCCCTCAGTTAGTCTGCGGAAAACCTGCTGTCCTTTGAACTAAGTTGCCGATCCCACACGTTGATGCCCGCTTTGCAGTTCTTTCTATTCTTTTGCTTGCTCGCCATAAAATTGTATATTAAATTTAGCTTCATTTATAATAATTAGGTGCCTTGAAAAGTTAAATTGGTCAAAAGGGACAGTAAAGATATATATACTAATGTTGCTGAAGATTTTATTTCAAATAACTGTTTTTCTTTTGAACTTTCCATTCATGAATGAATCTTGAAAACAAATGTATCATAGTCGCCACAAAAATATTAAGCAGCACAAATGTTTTCAACACTGATTATAATAAGAAATGCTTCTTGAGCAAGAAATCAGGATATTACAATGATTTTTGAAGGGTCATGTGACACAAAATTCAGCTTTATCACAGGAATAAATGACATTTTAAAATGTATTAAAATAGAAAACTTAATGTATATATATATTTCACTACAGTAATTTTGATCATATAAATGCAACCTTGGTGAGCACAAGAGACTTTCAAAAACATAAAAAAATCTTCCCGACTCTAAACTTTTGAACAGTAGTGTATAGGTAACAATTTTTCTAGTCATAATTATGTGCAATCATAATTGTTTGGCCAAAAACTGTTTTTTTTTTTTTTTCTTAAAATGTTATTACTATTATTGTTATTGTTTCAAATATAAATATTTCTTTTATAAAAAATTAAGGAAAAAAATACATTTCAGCTTTTGGCCAAACTATTATGAAAGCTCATAATTATGACTACAAAAAATGTCATCAATTCGTATCACAGCACTTCACAAATGAGTTATGATGATGAATTGTACTGCAGTGTATACAATGATAATAAAGTGTTTGTTCTTAATGGTCCAAAGGACACTATTTCAATGTTCTCCAAAAACCTATTCGGGCAGGACTAGTTTTCTAAACTGTTATTTCATTAACTGATTCTGACGGGACTAACATCTCGGTTTATTACAAAGGTGGAAGTGTGTTTTGTAGATGTAGGCGTTACAGAAGGTCATGTGCTGCGGTTGCGTGTATCATGTATGCTGTACATGTCTGTGAATAATTTATATTGCCATTTTAATAGGGCAAAACCCTATTTAAATTAACTTCAAATGGGTTTATAGAAGTAGCTGTTTATAATAAACCCACATACATGAACAGAGAAATCTAAACAAAAGTATCTTGCCTGACACTGATATTAAGATGATTAAAATCATCTCTATTGAAATTAAATGAAAGCATGCGGAACATTGGTGTGCAAACGGTAGCTCACGTATGTCAAAAAACACATGGAGGAGAAGCATTTCTAATAAAATATGGGCAATCACAGACTCTCTCATTTCATTAGTTTAATCAACTTAAACTCTGACATTCAATAAAAGTTAGCTGAGTATTACAAAATAAATGAAACACAAATGTCTTTTGAAAGTGGGAGCTTCTGAACTTCTCACCCTGATGATGACATCCCACTTCACGTAGCAACCAGAAGATATGAGTCATGTGACGCATTGCATTGTGTAATGAGGTTAAATGCCAGAGAAGCCCCATCATCTTACAACTGAAGCCACTTATAAGAGTGCTGAAACATCATAAATGAATGGATAAAGTAGCCCAGATGCTCTTGAATAAATTCGGTCTTATCTGGGCAGCAGAGGATGATAACGGCGACTACTTGGAAGAACATACTGTTATCATTTAAAAAAATAAATAATAATAATTCATGAAGTATGCTCATTATTATTATTTATGTATGGCCAAGATTTTGAGTAATGCGCTTTGAAAAATAAATAATAAACTGTTATGTTTTATATTCAGTTTTATTCAAAAGCATAAATAAAAAGCAACTTTATTACAATTTATTCAGTAATACTGGCAAGTGAATGGTTTTGGTTTTTGGCCTGAAATGTCCTTGTGAGATGTGTGTGTGTGTGTGTGTGTGCTTAGCCTACTTTCAGTGCATAACTATTATATGTGCTATGTTCACGTTTTACTTCTCAGGAAGTACAATGGGCACTTGGAGAACAAGCCGATGACTATTCCCAAAGACATCGACCTTCAGCTGGAGACTAAGTGCATTGCAGAAGTGGACACACTTGGTAACTCACCTGTTGTCATTGTATGCCCAATGAATCCTGCAGCTTAAAGGATCTTCTTAGAAAGTCTGGTTTCTAAAGCTTCACTTTTTGTCTGGCTATCTTTTTGTCTAGCTCTGCATTATTTTCCTGAATTCCAGTGGTTGGTGGATTTTACGGTGGCCGCCACAGTGGTGTATCTCATCACTGAACTGTACTTCTGTGTGGCGGAGCCCAGTGGAGAGATGAACATCAGTGTGGTGTGGAGCCTGCTGGTCTTGGCCTTTGTCATGTATCCCTTTTTGAGCTAGAACTACTGAAGGAGTTTTTCCTCTTCCCGTTTCATCTTTTGCATTGGTTTCCCTCTTTCATATTTTATTGCTATTAATTCTTGCAAATATTTCATTAATAGCATAGTTGACAAATAACATTGTCTTCTTTCCTATATCAGGATTTAATTTTAAAATTGATGTACAATACAAAAAATTGTTTTTTTTTAATTTTTTAGTGATGTAAAATAGGACCAGCATTAACACTGGTTCCTATGGAAGCTTGTTTCCGCCACAGAATAAAACATTTTAAAAGATAATTGCGACTTTTTATCTCACAATTGGGAGTTTACATCTCGCAATTCTGACTTTATTTCTCAGAATTGCGAGATATAAAGTCAGAATTGCGTGAAATAAAGTCGCAACTGCGTCTTATAAAGTCAGAATTCTGACTTTTTTTTCTCGCAATTGCGACTTTATATCATGCAATTCTGACTTTATAATACGCAATTGGGAGATATAAAGTCAGAATTGCATGATATAAAGTCGCAATTGCGTGTTATAAAGTCAGAATTGTGAGATATAAAGTCAGAATTGCGTGAAATAAAGTCGCAATTGCGTCTTATAAAGTCAGAATTGCGAGATATAAAGTCAGAATTGCGTGATATAAAGTCGCAATTGCGTCCTATAAAGTCAGAATTCTGACTTTTTTTTCTCGCAATTGCGACTTTATATCACGCAATTCTGACTTTATAACACATAATTGCGAGTTTATATCTCGCAATTCTGACATCTTTTCTCAGAATTGTGAGATATAAACTCACAATTGTGAGATATAAAGTCAAATTCTAAGGGGAAAAAAAGACAGACTTTTTTTTTTTTTTTTTTTTACCTCAGAATAGTTTATATCTCACAATTCTGACTCTATAACACGCAATTGCGACTTTATATCATGCAATTCTGACTTTATATCTCCCAATTGCATATTATAAAGTCAGAATTGCATGATATAAAGTCGCAATTGCGAGAAAAAAAAGTCAGAATTCTGACTTTATAAGACGCAATTGCGACTTTATTTCACGCAATTCTGACTTTATATCTCGCAATTCTGAGAAATAAAGTCAGAATTGCGAGATGTAAACTAGCAATTGTGAGATAAAAAGTCGCAATTATCTTTTTAAAATGTTTTATTCTGTGGCAGAAACAAGCTTCCATAGGTTCCCTCGACAAAAACCTAATATTTTTTTCCCGTTGGCTTTTAAGGGTGTGTGACACTTGGCATGTTTGTTTCGATTAAAACTCTTTGTTAGTGCGGTTCATTTGAATAAGTGTGAACGCTACCATCCGAATTCCGAACCCTGGTGTGCACCAAACAACGGGTCTCGGTCCGCTTCCGTAAAATATAAAAGCAATACAGACCAAAGACATGTAAACAAACCAAAAAGGGGACATGATGTCACAAGATGTGACCCTAAGAAGGACAGAATTATCAAGCAAACCAGTTTTTTCTCGTCATAATCGCCCATCACAGTTCGGTAAGGAGAACCGCGTCTCTTTGCAGTAGATCTTCGTTTGTGTGTGTGACGGAGGGATTCCTGCTGCTGTTTTGACTCCTTTACACATTTTATAAGCTCTTCACGAGTTCTCAGCTGGTCAAAATACCATCATATGCACATATAACCATAGCATTCAGAACACAGCGTTGTTTTGGATGTTCGGTAAGTTCTGTCTAGAAATATCCGTCATAAAATAACATATCCCTGTGCCTTTAGATTCGGTGTTAAAAATGCCAATGTTAACGCCAAGTGGAGCAGAACTAAATGGGTTTGTTCTTTTTGTCCGGGCCAAACGAACCAAGTGTGAACACAAACCCTTGAATTATCGCAAGAAATAAGCTCTGTGATCAACAAAAGTTTATGATATTTGCACGTTTTGTCCATCAAGATCATTCAAAAATGAACATAGCTTTTATAAATTTTGAAGCCTAAATACAATCGCCAGAAATAAAAAGCTAACCTTAGGCCATAAACAAACTAAACCATGGTCACTCGCTCAACTTTGACATCACCACCACCAATCTTCGACAACTCTTTCAGTCATTATTAAAAAATACAAATAAAAAAATAATAATATATACATTTAAACACATTTAAGGAAATGTGACTGGTATTGCCTGTGTAAATATCAACGCAACAATACTACATATTTGTTTTAATAGTTACCAGGGTATTGCTATACGTTTGCTTGGATGTGCCATGTTTCTATAGCATAGTTTTAAAGAGAGATTTAAAAAGATTTGAGGTTAATCATCATTCTGTACACTTCAGTTTGGGGTTTAAAATCCACAATCGCAAACATAAGTAGTAATGGAGATGCTTAACAAACACCACTAGTAATAATAGAATCATTTGAAAATATTGTCGTTTCTCAAAACATGATTTGACTTACATGGGGAGCCTTTTGTTATTTGAACAGAACTTTTAAAGTACTTTATGCAATAATATGTCCATAGTCCTTAAACGTTAAAACATCCTTTGTAAAAGACAACCCTTGTGGAGAAGCTCAATTTTCACAGTCTAGCCGTGATGAAAGCTGCACCTGTTGCCTCTTACCTGCTACTTTCCCCTTCTAGTGCCGCACCAAATCACACACATTAACCTCGGCACAGTCCACAAAGATCAATCTCCCTCCGCTCGGCACTGCCCTTTACCTAGCTCAGCCTGCCACAGAAGATTGGAGGCCCAATTTGCACGGCCCACCGGACTGATTTGCCTGGGAAAAAGAGAGGAACGAAGGAAGGTGCCTGGTAGGGTGATGAAGATGATGATGATGACGATGATGAGAGGTCTATATGTGTGCAAATGGCTGAATGTGGACAGGAGGGAGCCATTTTTTCCTGATCTCAGTGGAGAGTGTGTGGTGGGGGAAAATGGCCTTGTCAAAGAGATGGTCACTAAAACATTTCCTCAGATGGCCGCCCGCTTGCCTTGCAGATTTGCACGACGTAGCCACAAGTTGAATGATTGACCCTAGACCAGTATAATCAAAACGGGCACATATAGGCAAGCGGTCGTAACAAAGAGGCACAGATGGACATTTTCTGTCTGCTGTTGACGCTTTTCAAATTTGTCGTTTCTCACCGTAAGGATATTAGCTTTGACACTGTTTGATGTGGCATGTTTTAAATGCATTTCTCTGCTGCTGTGACACTAAATGTAAGACTCGGACCATGACTTTTTCACCGATTTTTACCGATGCTAGTCGGCAGATTTTGGGCAGTCAGGGTTGGCAATTGGCAGATATCACAGAAAATTGTGTAGTGTAGACAGTAAACAGACTTTTTTTTTTCGCTTCAGGATTTGATCCCATTCAGTTGGAGGATATTAAATATGTTTGATATTTTTAAGTTGATTTTGAAACATACATTATTATCATTTTTCAAATGTTTCTGTGTGAGTTTGGTTTTCGGCTTGAAAATGAAAAGTCTGTTAGTGTATGATCCTCAGTTATTTAGTCTACGATGAGGTTTTCTCTGGAACCATTTTACAAAGTCTTCAAGTGTATATTGCCTAGTGTTTTAAAATCTAATCCGATTTTAACCCTCTGGTGCTGTTCGTTAATTTTTGACCAAACATTTTTACATTTACGGAATAGTACAAAACTTGGTAAAGGTTTTGGCACTTGTTGTGTGAACACACACACACAAAAATCATGGACATGATTCGAAAAGGTTAAATGGTCCTGAAAAAAACGAAACTAACTTGTATTGTTCATGGTCAAAAATTAGCGCATTTGAAATGAATGGGAGACGAATTTCATCTATTGGAAGCGTTTGGTTCTGCGCACAAACAAATTCTTACTGAAAGCTCATTTTTTGAGATATCCACTTCAAATTTGGAACACAGCTTGTATCGATTTATGGCTTTTTCTTCAATTATGGCTTTTTCTCACAGTTTAAGAGCAAAACAAAGTATTATAATACAAAAAACAAAACATTTATTACATATACAAATTAAAAAATATATATTTTTGTGCAATTTTCATAAAAATAAATGTCATTTTTATAACTTTTTTCAGCGAGTTATATGTAGAATCCATCAGAGTAATGGCACTGAAAGGAAAAGTCTGCTAAATCCAACAGCATAATCTATCAACCGCATATGTAAGTTTGTAAAATGAAGAAAAATGTGTTTCGTTAGCCTATACTCTTACAATGGACGTCTATGGGGAAAGTATACAACAATTATTGTAACCCAAAATTATTAAATATAACCTAGAATATTTCTTTAATTAGGCAAAAAATTCATTCATGCCTTTTTCTGATGTTTTTTGGAGAGCAATTTTAGGTATAGTGTACAAAAGTGCCCTTTGTGACCATGTTCCTTAGCTTTAGTTTTTCTCAGGAAGATCCTTTTCTCCCTCACGGCTCACTACTTCAGACTAGAGGAGGGCGGTGAGCGTTCCCTCTGCATCACCTTTGCCTTTTTCTTCTTCGTGAAAGCAATGGCTATCCTTATTGTCACAGAGAACTACCTGGAATTTGGCCTCGAGACAGGTATAGTAGTGTCAAGTTGGGTGTTTTGTGTATCGGTTTCTTTTTTTAGAGTATGTAGTAACACAGAATGTGAGACCATTTTGTTCTGAAATTAACACATGATAGTGGAAATGTTTAAAACCGGCAATGGAACTGTACGTTACATTATTTCTAAAAAAATAAAAAAATCTCTTCATATTTCCATTTCATAACTCACATCATCATACACTAACCAGTCCTGGAATGAAAGAAACTTTCACAAAAACGTGGGGAGCTATTGGTTTCTCTTTTTCTTTCTTTTTTTTGTGATGTCACTTAACACCAGAGTACCAAAGTAAAAAGTGGTTTAACGGTGCATGACAGTCACCATGCTTTTATTTTGTAGACCATTTTAATCTCTTTGATTTGAATCACTCGCATCACTTCTGTCATTCTGGCATTATGATTTAAACTATGCAATAGGTTACACTAAGTTGAGTGTTTTTGTGCTGGTACCTTGGCTGATTTAGGTCTGTCATGGTTTTCATATTCTCCATATTCTGTGTTGTGGTTAGTTCACAGCAGAAACTGAATTGAACTTTTCCACTATGAGGCTACTTTTTTTTTTTACCCACATAATGGCAATTTTTTATATACCCTAGTTAGATGTATGCATCATTCCATTTGTCAAATTCTCACATTTAATGTTAGCTCATACATTGATACAAAATTAATGAGGATATTATCATAGGCGATGCATATTGCACACCCCTACTATGACTTTTTTTTACATTATATTTAAGAATGTCTGTCCATATACACTGTTTCTATCCTCATTTTTCTCCTTTCTCATAGGCTTTGCTAATTTTTCCGAAAGTGCCGTGCAGTTTCTGGAGAACCAAGGCCTTGAGTCCCAGTGAGTATTATGGCCAGTGTCCCCCCCACCCTCTTTGTCAGTACAGAGGGAGTGTGTGTATACAGTATACCATGTCTCTGTGGGTTAGGATTAAACCGTGTATGTGATGGTTTGGGCTTCCCTGCGGTGAACAGGCCTTGCTCTCTTCCTCTGTCTCTACAGGGGCCCTATATCCAAGCTGACCTTTAAGCTGATCCTGGCACTGTTCTGCGCTCTCATTGGAGCCTTTCTCACCTTCCCTGGCCTGCGATTGGCCCAGATGCATCTTGATGCCCTCACGCTAAACGACTGCAAAATCACACAGTAAATGTTTCAGAATAATATACAATTTATTACATCTCATCATCCTTATATATATATATATATGATTTGTCAACCTGAATTTGTATTGAAATATTGAAGCCACTGGCAATATTTCCATGTTAATTCACGTGGAGCATCAGTGTCTGACTATATCCTCGGCAAGTTAGCAGACCAGAATTACTGCAGATGGACCTGTTCTCCATTTTCAGCCAGCGTTGGGCTTTAGGGTAACTGTTTTACAAAAGAAGAGTTAGGCATTACACATCTCACATAGCTAATCCTCTTTTGCTCTCATGACACTATGAGGCTTACAGTTAGACCTCTTTAAGGCCTGGATTACTTCCATGCTTCTTGTGCTGGTGAAATGCTACATTTAAAGCAGTGGTTCTTCCTGATAGTTGATGTTTACTGCTCCATTGATACTCTTGTGTGTTGCCATGTTTAATGGTTTATGTGTCCATCCTTCAGGATTTTGCTGCATATCAACTTCTTGGCCCCCTTAATTATGGTACTGCTATGGGTGAAGCCCATAACAAAGGATTGCATAATAAATCCCACATTTGGGAAAGATGGTGTGCCTTTGTGAGTACCTAATTTTACAATGTGTTTTGTGTTGTTTTTTGTCAACATGACATTTTGCATTACTAGTTTGTTGAATTGTTCTTGATTAATTAAAAACTTGATTTTGAGTTCATCAAGACCCTTTGTTTACTCAAGGAAATTCACTTTAATGTCAACATGAAATCTATATTGTCCCTGATTAATTTCTTAATACAAATTCCTGGTTTTATTGTGCATGATTCATCAGTACAGATTATTCAGAAGAAAATTCAAGTATTGTTTTTTTTTTAACAATTTGTTCTGCTT
The DNA here is from genome assembly GCF_963993115.1 of Abramis brama. NCBI lineage: Eukaryota > Metazoa > Chordata > Actinopteri > Cypriniformes > Leuciscidae > Abramis > Abramis brama. The sequence goes on along the minus strand of NC_139967.1, from coordinate 30,218,623 downwards.
CTGAAATGACTTTGTTCGATGCCATGAAGGGTGGAAATTATGTTGACAAATAGCCCACACACTCTTATGACATTTAGTAACTATTTTACATCTTGCTGAATTCGTATAATCTCATTTGTACGTTTTTACCTGTTTGCGCCCCACTGATGGTTAGGTTGAGGGGTGGACCATCATGCTTTTTTCTAAAAAAAAACGTACGTTTTCATGCAAATCAAATCGTACGAATTCATACAAAATCTCAAACTCGTAAAATAGTTAAGCTTTCTCATGAGATCAAATAGGCATATAGGTGATATATATTAGGCTGCTATATGCAGTCTTTCAAAACCTTTCCAATAGTTAACAACAGCAATTTAATGCCAGGTAATTGTAGAGTAATAAAGGATACAAAAGATTTGGGATGGGGTAAAAAGCATTACTATTGTGATAAGTCGATCTCTTGGGGGTGAAGTTGTCCTTCAGCCTCCAATGGTATTTCAGAAAGGGAATTATCCTTGGGCAATCCACTCAAACTCACATTCAGGCTTTATTCTCATGTGGAATGCCCACTTTTCACAATCCAATCAATCAAGTCCTTTCCTATATTTGTTTTACTCATAAATCATCACATTGTGGCAGTAAAATGGGTTGTGAATGCCATTTCTTGCTGACCTAAAGAGATGTTATTTCAGTGAGACCTTAGTTAATTCTTCTCTGCTCAAGTCACATCCTAAGGTTTGGGCAAGTATTACTCATCCTGATTCGGTGTGTCACTCCTCTTCATCTGCTTTCAGAATGTCTGAGAAGACATACGACACGTTGCGTCTGTGGGTGATCCTGCTTCTGTGTGTGCTGAGACTAGCCATGATGCGGTATCATCTCCAGGCCTACCTCAACCTGGCCCAGAAGGGCGTCTTGCAGATGAAGAAGGAAGCAGGGCGCATTAGTACCGTGGACCTTCAAAAGATGGTGCTTATCACTTTTTGTTCTTGTTATGTCGTCTTCTTACTGACATTAAAAATCGCTGAGATAATAAGCAAGTCATGTAGTAATGCTAATAATATGCAATTAAGTTATTGTGATGGAAAGCCATCCTTTTATTTTGCCCGATATCCCATCTATCCCAAGTATCCCATCTTCACTAGGTTGTTCTTGTGATGTTTGATCTGATACTGGTTAATAAATGCACTCAGAGACCCTCTTGTGGCGTCCACTCTAGGGGCCTACATTACAGTGTCGACATTCCTCAAAGGTGGAAATATGTCGGTATGAAAAAGGACTGCGTGGCATTGTTGCCCTCAAAGCTCCAAAATGAGGAGGCTATTTGAGTTTAGTGGAGCGCAAGGATCAAAACCCACAGCACTCCACAGCTGGAGCTGAGGAAAAGAGCCCGTTTGATGTTCCAAGCCATAAGTGAGATTCGCAAATGGCTGTAGAGTCGCAGGGGTGTCTGGTCTTACATCTGCTCCGAAATCATATGCTCGCAGCCTCCCTCTGTACTTAAGCTCCCAGTGAGTCTTCAGCGAGTCTGTTTGATGAGCTCCTCTCCAAGCCAAGCTGCTTGTTTTGAATGAAATTTGCCTAAATGTTTTAACTGCAAATTTGTTTTTCCTCACACAGGTCGCCCGAGTCTTTTACTACTTGTGTGTAATAGCACTCCAGTACGTTGCACCTCTGGTGATGCTGTTACACACTACTTTGCTGCTAAAGACATTAGGTGAGGCATTAGGTTATTCTCAACACATTCTCATTTGCCTCGGTGGGGTTTCTTGAATTTTTCATAATCTCGTTTCACCCCCAGGTGGATACTCGTGGGCGATTTACCCTGAAGAGAGTTTGCCGTGTCTGTCAAATGAGGACTCGAGCCCCGCTGAGGTGGGGCAAGGCGAGATGCAGGCCTCTCAAACTGTGGCCCAGCTATCGGTCGCTCTCGGGGGATTGAGGACTGTTTTCTCCCCCTTGCTTTTTCGAGGGCTCCTGTCTTTCTTCACATGGTGGACCGCCGCCTGCCTGTTCTCCACCTCTCTCTTCGGCCTCTTCTACCACCAGTATCTGATGGCTGCATAGCATCAAGAAGGGCTTGTTCGACTGAACTGTGCGGCACGACGAGGCCCTGGAACATTCCCCTTTACTGCAACCATATCAGCCGGGTGCTTCCCCCATGGACACATTGTTTTAGCCTAACGAATTCAAAAAATGACAATAGTAATAATGCAGTCACTGTTATATTCATCGAATGGAGGATGGCATCTGAAGGAGACCTCAAAATAATGCTGATTTTGAAGGGGCTGCAGCTTTCTGCCGTCTTTGAGCCACCAGCAGGTTGAAAGCAAGGGATCACTCATAGTCTTTGACATTTTATTATTTAGTTAAAAATTATGATAATGAATTTCATAAGAACAGAGGTTTTTAATAGTGTTTTTTTTTTATATTTTACTTCTCCAAAGTAGAAACTGGGTTCTGCTGTAGGGGAGGTTTTCATTGCTGATACATGAAGAGGAAACAGTGATTTAGTCGAGCTTGGAGAGTATAGTGAGGGGATTTATCAAGAAGAAAAGTGTGTATTTATTTCAGATGGACTGAAGCCAGCCTTCTCATGAGGAGAGTTTTGTTTGACTGTAGGAGACTGAGAGATAATTTAAGTGTGCATGTGCGTGTGAGAGTGGCGGTTTGTGTGTTAACATCAGTGCCTGCAGGCTCCCAGTGACCCCTGCTGCTGGTGGCCCCTGCTAAATCTAAAAAGGGCATTTTGATCATGTATAAAAGCAAAAAAAAAAAAAAAAAGTCTAAACCAGTGGCCTCCGCTCTTCTGATACCCTTCCCCGTCATTTAACCGGTCAGATGTTTCACTTTGAATTTCGGGTCCAGTGACATCAAGCACATCCTTTAAGCGTGCTCCATGTTTCTGTATGGAGCCTATTGATTTTCTGTTATGCATCAAATAACAGGATAACAGGATTTCTTTCATGTGAAGGTGCCAAGTACGCTTGTATTCCCCCATGAGTGTGTACAGTTCTTCCTGCTGGAAATCGGAAAGCACACATGCAGAGGCAGAACATGTGGCTTGATCACAAAGAAACATGGGGTTTAATGATGTCCACTTTAATATTGTGACATTTTGGCACTACAGTTATGAAACCGCACAGAGACATATCTGAAGTATTTTTTAAATAAATTTTTAGTTTTTTGTTTGTTAGTCTTTTTTTTAGTGTTAACCTACTGTAAAGTCTTACTCTCATCCTCCATTTATGAGTTTTTGGAGGGTACGCAGACAATGAATGTATTGATCCTGCCTGATTTTTGATTGTAGTTATGATGAATTTTAGTTTAACAAATCTACCCTCGGGCCCCTAATAAACAGTCAAATATGACATAATCTTGGCTTTTAACTAATATCAGTTAAATTAAAAAATATAAATGTTGTATGTTGTGGGCTTCCAGTGGCATTTATATTGCAAAGGTGCGTCCGTTATCATCAACAGCACACTTAATATAACTTGGCAGTAAAATCCTGAACTCAAATTTTGAGAGCTGTTTTTTTTGTTGTTGTTTTTTCCTGTTGTTGATTATCAAGCTGTGAAGATTGATGGATGCAATGGGGGGTTTATTTTAACTGTAAACATTCACAACCTTTGATAATCATAAGCGGGGCCATTTTAGTCTTACCTCACCTATAGGGTTTTCTCCCCCTTTCCCCCACCATTAAATATCAAAACAAGTGACCAAAATGTATTAAAAATGTTACTAAAAATTACCCCCCTTTTTAAGATGTTTTCATTAAGCATGTCTTTAAACATTTCTAACCCTAATGCCAAATAACAGTATATGAGGTTTAGAACTGATCCATATTAAATTGAGAGGACAATTCATCCCCCACCCCCCTGGCTCTGTTGGTCTTTAATACATTTTAAGTACTTATCTTTATTTATTACTTTTCACTTTGTTTAATAAATGATTGTCATGAAGAAAACATGATTTACCTTCTTTTTTTCCCCTCGATTTTTTGAATTAGCATTAGGCTATTCTTGTTCTGATTTTCACACAATCATTTTCCTCCGTATTTTGTTGAGGTATCATAGTTACACAGTTTCCCTAAAACATGTTACAATAAAACATGAAAAAAACATGAAAAAAATCTAATTTCCAGAAATCTCAAATACACAATTTAGTCTTGTTAATCGTCTAATGTCGGAGTTATCGTGAATAAAATGAATGGCGCTCCTTCAAGTGACGCTGGAGCAATGTCGCCCTGAGTGCTATTGTCGATACTGGCCTCCTCTTTTAGTTGCCGCTCTTGGATCAATGAGACAAATTCCAAAACAAACAGCCGAAGAGGCTCTTTTCTTTTCATAAGAAGACTCCATTCACACAAACCATTTATGAGGCCCACCAAACAGTGCTTTTGAGGGTCGTCGTTCCCAGTGCCCGAACGATCGAATCTTCTCGAAAGGTATCTTTTTAATGACCGATCCACTGTCTGTGATAAATAATGAGAGTTTCATTATTGTGTTAGCTCAGTTGAGTGCAGAAAAATAAATAATGAGAACTTGTAATAATGGGTGACCTAACCTTGTTCTTTTTGTCCAGAAATGAATAGACTGAAAGGAAGAACGCTTGAGAAAGATAACGAACCCTGGGCGCTTTGGTTTTCCACAGAGAGCTGTTTTCAAAGACCACTTAATTTCCCATAATGCAAATACACACTGGAACAGTAAGTTCACATGCGTGAACACGTTAGTTGCAGACATGTTTGTGGATGCATTGTTTTACATGTTTTAAGAAGAGGGACGAGGGGGAGCAACCACATGATCTATCATATTTGTTGTTATTTAGAGCTGTTTTCTAAGACTAGGCTACTTGATTTCCCATAATGCAAATACACACTGTAAGTTCACATGCGTGAACACGTTAGCTGCACAACGTATGGATGCATTGTTTTACATGTTTTAAGAAGAGGGACGAGGGAATGGGATAGCTACCACATGATATATCGTATTTGTTGTTGTTATTTATATAGTGGAGTATTTTAGTATGGACGATATTTGTATAGTGCAATCATGCAATTAAATACACAGCATAATGACTTACACTCAGAAGCGCTCACAAGAGGGCATTTGAACAGAAGTGACTGCCCCCTTGTGAAAGCATCTTGTACTGACAGGCTTAACATGAATGAGATCTCTAGAGAGGCTTTATTTTTATTGTATGCCTTCCTTGTCATTAATTTTTAGTTTTAGTTTTAATTTATTATATCTCGTTAAAAATCGTGTCTAAAAAAAAAATCTCGTTAAAAATTCTGTCTTGAAGGTATGAGCATCAAAACTGAAAGTGAATGAAAATGGGAGTACAAGAAAAGAGATGCTGGACTGAACAAAACAATCTAAGAGATATCCAAGGTATTTTTGAACCTTTAAAGATTATACATTTTTAATTAAAACCTTGAGAGTGTGCAGTATTGATTTGCCGTACAAATTCATAAAAGTCAAAGAATAATTTAAGTGTATTTTGTTGTAATATACAATAATAATGAAAACATCAGTCACTTTAATACTGCATTCAGGAAAGAAATAAAAAGCAAACATTCTGTTTCATGTACTAAAATAGTACAATAGTAAACATTTTCTATGTCTGTTGATATATTTGAAGAAAAAAAACAGTACAAAAATACAAACAGTATTTTTACAAAGTTTCGGTCAAGCGACCCGATCTATAATCCTCTTTAGCCCATAGTTGTCCTTGATGTGTCCCTTGTGCCTCTTGTTTGAACTGTGGCTAGTGGTCCGAGGGCAGCAAAGGTCAGCAGCCAGTCAACCGAAGCCCCCGAGGGACACCAGCATTTAGATTCCAGCATACCAGCACCATCGCTGAAGATACTCTATTTATTTTTTCTTCTGCTGGAATAGAAACCTAGTAATAGAAAGGAAAAAGTAATTAGCTGAGGATAAGCGAGCATTATTTCTGTTACACCAATGCAACGAGTGACTGTAATTAAGGAGGTTAATGAGAGAGAAATAATGTGTGAAGAACTGTTATAAACACAGGATATTCTTAGTTGAATCAATACAATGTCTCTATGCAGAAAAAGAAAAACTTTACTTTTTCTTGCTTCGGGAAGTTGCTTCAGACATGAGATTTATCGCCACATTGACAACTTTCCTGCCCTTCTCATGTGCTGGTGTTGGTATATGTGTGGCCATAGTGATGATCCTGTACAGTAGTATTTGTCATTGGGGAATTGTTGCCAGGCAGTGGCTGGAGGCATGTTCCGCCTATAGTATCCCAAAAGTGCCATAGGAGCTGACTCCCCATAGGTCACCACTGGAGGTGTGAAACTCATATTGTGTCCGCTGTTTGCTGGCCTGAAAGACGAGAAATAAGGGATAGTCTGCAAGTTTGCAATGGACATATTTCAAGTGCGGCAGAGAGGCGATGTGTCGCCATTGTGTAAACGGCCTCTGCTCACTTTGCGAAACCCTGTCCATTTACCAACATATTGCCTCTGTTACCTAGCAACAATTTAATTAAGATGGTATGTGCAAGGTGGGTCTTTCTCTCTAAATGCAGGATTTTTTTCTGTGTCCCAATAAGAATATTAAACAAGGCGTAAATAGGGTGCAGAAGTGATCTATGGACACTGCTAAAGCTTGAAAAACGAAAGACAGGCCAGAGGAAAAATCAAATATTATTTATTATTAAAAAAAACTAAGGTAAGGTCCCATTAATTAACAGTAGTTAAATGCATTAACTAACGTTAACTGATTAGTACATTTCTTATTTACATTCAAGTACTCTGCGACTTTTAAAATGTATCTATACATCCAAATGATTCAACAAAGCTTTGCCATAGAGGGGGGATAAGGGAGTGCCACTGGAAACAGTTTCAATATGGAAAATAAATTGATTTCATAATTGTAATGTCTTTATATCAAAATTATAGTGAGTGTCAGTTTCAACAAATCAAACAAGAATATGTTCCGCCATCGGCACCTTCCTGTCCTAAAAAAGGTGATGAATGAGAATTTTAGATCAAGCTCCAGGAATGACAGAAACTCGTTTTAACCAAATGCTTTAGATACCTCATCATCTGCCGGTGGTGTGCTATTCATTTATTTTTCTGTCAGTTTACAGTTTAGGAAAACACACAGAGTAGTTGTAGGTGGTTTATAGGACGGCACAAGCAGATGGTACAAGAACTGTGGATAATATCTGTTCTGCAGTACCACTAAACAAATATTTTCATTATTCAGCAACCATATTCATGAAATAGATTGACATATAGTTAGTTTAAACAGTCTGTGTGGACAGCAAACCATATAACCTACTCACTCTGATGTGATATGTTTGGCCATTTCGGATACAATACACTTGACAGAGACGTTTAACAAACCTCAATTTAACAAACCTCAAAAAAAGCAGCACGTCCTGATATTGCCGAGTTAGAGGAGTTCCTGGATCAACATAGTTTATTAATATAGTTAGGACTAAATTTTTACATTTTATCCCTAAGTATCCCTACTCCTAAACCTAACCTTACCTATAAGTTATCCCTAAAGTCAGAGGGAAATTACAGGTGAACAGAAGCACCTAACCATGGTTGTAAGCCTAAACTTGACATGTAAACATGTCCCTTATATCTGATTGGCTGATTGGAATGTTGTTCCAGGATCAACAAAGATGTTGATCCAGGAACATGTTGTAATTGGTGAAATCAGGTTCTGCTTCAAAGTATGCAAATCAAATTGACAGGGTCTCTGTTAACATAATGATTTTAGGAGTTCTGCCCCAAAATTTGGGCCTTGACATTAAAGCTACAATATGTACATTTTTTCGCGCTAGGGGTCGCTAACCTCTTACAATAACAAAAGTGTCGGTTGATGACGCATAAGCGGAATTATGGAACTTGTCATGCCAGACGATCTAATAATGTTTATGGATGAGTGAATACATTGATGTTTTTAACATGACTGTGGTATGAAGCATGGCACAATTGCTAATGAGAGACAGATATCAGCGCCACACCGAGTCCCGCGGATACAATGGAATAAGGACATTTCATTCTACCGAACTAACTTAACCTGCAAGTGCTGAATTACTCACACAGGTCAGTTTATTTGACGAATGAAACTTGTGAGGTAACACAGTGCTGCTTTACTTGGTCTACACTATCACACTAAACTGCATTTGAGTGTGTTGAAAGTTATAATGTTATTCTCTGTGTTAGTTTGTTTGTATGAGACATAGCTCAACATGATGAAATGTTAGAATATGATCAGTATGTTATTCTAATGTTGATCTAGCTTACTGCTAATTACATTGATTAGTTTTATGTAGCCTACATTTGCTCACCTGTCTAATAATGTACATGCAAGAGCGGTGTCTCTGTCAAGTCGAAGTTAGTCGCGGACGTGGAGCTCTCGGCATCTCGAAAACGCCACAGTGATTTTGATCCTCGTTGTAGTTCTCCTTTTGTCCCAAAGTCTGCTTGCCATGGTCCGTAATGTTTGAACGAAACAACAACAGCGTGAGTGTGTCGCTAGACGTAACGTAGTTGTCCACGTCTGTCGCCATGGTTACTATGGCAGTACGAGCGGAAACCAGGGATAACGCTGATATTACGTCATTGACAGGCAACAAGTGTACAGGAACGAGCCATTATTTAAAATTGGAATTTCTCTGAAAGTAAAAATCTTTGGGAACTTTTGGGATATTGTAAGTTCACAACTGCATGAAATATATCACACTGTGCAAGTGATTTTTGGATATTTTATTACAAAAATCTTACATATTGTAGGACTTATAACAATGACCAGGCAAGGAAGCGTTTGTGAAGCCGATGTCTGATATGTGATTTTGGATTGGTGGGAAAGGGCACACAGATAGTTGTTGGGATCAGTTCACACTGCCGCCTGTCTGCTTCTCCAGACACACTGCCTATCTTACAATGGTGACAATAATGGCGGCCCATCCTGCCCCGCCACTCCAGACAATAGGCACGGCCCAGGGCCATATGCTGAGCCTCTTGACATGGGTTTGTTTGCAGGATTGTCTGTGGGAAAGCGGGGATGAGGACTACGGCAGACATCGAAGGTCACGAGGTCGAGCTCCTTACAAAACTGTTGAAAAGGACCGAGGTAATTTTTGGGTGTATGAGTACTGATGTATTTTTAAGTCCTTTTTTCTATGATTGAGATCTTGGTGAGCTGTACCATTATTGAAATCATAAAAATGCATGTTTTGTCCCTGAATAAAATTATATGATATCCCCATAGAAGCGCAGCTGCTGCTAATTACCACCATTACTAGCCATGCTATTTTAAGAAAAATAAATAACCTTCCCCATCATCTTTCAAACAAAAATATGCCATGGCTCAAAATGACTTTCATTATCAAATGCGGTGATTAGCATGCGCACAATGTAGATTGGATGTACGGCTTTGTTCACACATATACAATTGCACAAAAGATGGACGGCATTAGGCTGCTCCTCTTTACCCTTCCCCCACACTTCAGCGTTCCCACCTCCCTTCTTCTCAATGCTACGCAAATAAGCATCTCACTTCCGGTACCACGTTAATTAGAGTGTAGATCACTAGCTTCACCCTCCATTCACACTTTTATTCTCTTTTATTAGCATGACACTGGTTAGTAGCCTGCTCTGCAACAATCTCGTTGGGCCCCTGATTAAAAAGAGGACCCCTCAGAACACAAATCTCCTGTCCCCTTTTATCCCTGGCCTCATATAACATGGCTCTCTGATCCATGCTGGACTGCTAACTGTCAAGAGTACCTGTTCGCTTCCTTCTCATCACCTCCATCCAACCCCGTTCTAGTTTGTGCCTCTTCAAGTGAGAGTAATTGTTGCTTTCACCTGAAAGCCAAGCCTTACAGATTTAACTGTGACGTACAGGTGTCGCCCAGGACAAAAGCAACAAAAGAAAGCAGGTCAACGTTAGCGTGGAACAAGCCAGCGTCTTTTGTGAGGTCACTTTGTCGCTTGAAAATGTCCTCCTGTCATAATCCACTCTGGTTTGAGAGCATTATTCCTGTCTGGAATGGATCTCTCTCTCTCTCTCTCTCTCTCTCTCTCTCTCTCTCTCTCTCTCTCTCTCTCTTTCTCTCTCTCTCTCTCTATCTCTCTCTCTGTCTCTGTCTCTCTCGCTGAAGGATCCAGACCCAATTGTGATCCCCTTTGCAAGCTCAGCTCAACAGGGTCTCCTCCTGTCTTGCTCTGATTTCAAGGTAAAACGTCTCATTAGCTCTGGCCCTTGAAAGACGCCCGCTCCATCTCATATTCATTTATACATTCCCTTTGAATAGCTGTGAGAGGCAAGAAGAGAGAGAGAAAGGAAGGCAGGGGTGAGAGCTGATCCAGCTACCTGAGAGAGAGGGAGGGGAAGGCCTGCTGAGGCCTCTGTAATTTCATGCAATCATTACTGCCTTGTGCCACAGACACATTGGACTGTCATTTATGCCTCACTTGAGGACAAAAGCTCTCTAGAAAAAGGAAAGTAGAAAGTGTCTCCACATTTGTATATTGTGTGCTGTCCAAATAAAAAAAGGGCACTTCTTTTAATGGTTAAATTGTTTAAAATAATGCTAAAAGGGATTAAGGAGAACGCTAGGTGCTTTTTCAATATTATATGTTGATTATTTAGCGAATTATGGGGGCATTTAGGACAATATTTAAGTGAAGATATTTTAATGTTATCATTAGCAGTAGTAATGTTATAGGAATAGCAAGAAATTATTTTAAGACATTCGTTTCAGTAAACCTTTCAAAAGCCTTTTCAAATTTTTGAAGTTGACGTTGACTTCCAAAAATTTCTTTATTTTTTAATTAAATGATTAAAACGATTGTGCAAGGTTCAAAAACGTGTTTCTGTAAAATATTTTGGCAGAAATCATGCATCCACATCAAAATCTGTTCAATCTGTTCATATATATATATACCACCATGCTTAACTGTAGGCAGAGTGTTCTTTTCAGCATATGCTTCATTCATCTTCCTCCAGACTTTGATGAATAGAAAGTTCTAAAGAACAGCATTTATTTGTGTAAATTTTATTTGTTTAATGTGTAAAAAAAAAAAAAAAAAAAGTCTTATGTAACATTATAAATGTAAAAAATGGTAGTATATATTAATTACATATTACTTTCACTCTTATATTGTTTTTGCTATGTTTTCCTATAGTTGTATAATCTTGTCTAAAGGATAATATTTAGCCTTCATTTGTGCAGGATTGAACTCTTTAACTGCCAGAATTACTTTGCTATCCTCACAAGTTAGAGGTGACAAATTGTCTCCAATTAAAGTCATAAGAACATTTGTCGACTTTGTTTCTGGACAGACAAACTTAGACTGAGCTTTGACAAAGAAACAAATGTATATACTCTATAAACTCTGGTCGTTACTTATCATCACTTCGTCTGCTGTCTTCTGCTCTTCCCCTGCATTTGCTTCTTGGCTGGTAGAAGAGTTAACATATAAACTTGGTTGTCTTTGAATACCAGACAAAAGCTGATATTTCCTGATGGAGAGAAAGATTTAGTAACAAAACAAACCAGATATACACTGGATATGACAGACCCCAGATCAAGACTAAACCTATTCTTACACACCAGACCTGATCAGTGCACTATATATGACAGAGATGTTACCTGTAAGTCAAAGGTAAATCTACAGTAAATGAGGCCTTTAGTGCCCTGTCACTGATTTAGGGATGAGCGAAATCAAAGCAGAAGAAAAGAACTAGAGACCAGAAGCGGAACGCTTTTCACTGCATGTATTACTTCATGCCTTGCGGCACACTGCGGGGGCTGAAACGTTCTGCCCAACTGTAAGCGGCATCTAAGCAAGCAAAAGGTGTACTGCAGATTAGCTGCCCACGCTGTAGCCGTGGGCAACCTCTGAGATTCACATGTGGCCGCGTTCACGCACGTTTTCCCCACACACGTATCCCAGAAGGGAGTCGCAGTGGATGATCGACTAGACACACTCTTGGGGAGAGGAGATGTCCTTCAAATGTGGACGCCGTCAGCAGAATCCAGTCCCATTGAATGATTTTTCATAGCTTTGTTCCTATGGAAACTTACAGACACGCTCTCCAAAAAGGCATGTGAACAACTGAACCGACTTTCTTTTGATTAAAGTACAAATACACTGAAAGAGTTTTCACTTTTCTCCTAACTGATACCGATATATTGAATTACCAGTGTTACAATCCCAGATGTGAGGTCTGAGACACAGAAATTCAATATTTTTGCCACCCTTAATTAGCTTCAAATGACAGACGCTGCATTCTCACTGCTCTCTCTCTCTCTCACACACACACACACGTATACACTCATAAATACTGTGATTCCCCACCGAGTGCCTGAGGAGATGAAAGCCATTGCAGCTGCATCCACCTCAGTGTTCTGCAGTGCCTCTCAGGAGGGGCTCCCAGCGTGACACAAAGCAATAGCACAACCCACACACACACTTACACACAGATTCGCCTCATAAACAACATGTAGATAACCCCTCAGGACATCTAAACAAATAAATATATCACAGGTCACCAATTAAATGTATAGCTATCTTTAGAGCTAAATGGATTCAACACACAAAGTAACACAAGTTGTAGATCTTTTAGTGCACTCGAGACCACCATTAGTTATTTTTATGCTTGTTAACAGGGACTGTTAAAGTTGTGACAGATCTTTTTTTAATCAGTTGAGTTGATCAGTTGAACAGATGATCAAAAAAGAACAAATGTAGGACTAAATGATTGGAGAAATCCTGCATACGGCGCTAGAGAGAAGTCTGTAATGTCCACCGAAAGATCCAGGAATTTTGATTAAAAATATGAGGGCAATTGAAAAAAAACAAAAACAAAAAACAAACATATGCTACATGGACAAATCATTCACAATAAGATCTATGACATGTATTTAGAAAATAGATCAGGTGGATTTTCATTTCATGATGTTAAAACATATCACTACTAAATGGCCTAAATAGCCTATATAATGTGTGTGTGTGTGTGTGTGTGTCTGTGTATTGCAAACAGCAATGTTAAACTATAGCCTTGCAGCAGCAGATTGTGTTGCTCCTTAAGTCACTGTCACTAAAACCATGTTTCTCTCTCTCTCTCTCTCTCTCTCTCTCTCTCTCTCTCTCTCTCTCTCTTGCTATTTATCCCATTGGTCAGAATCTGCGTTTAGCTAATAACATTAAAACTTTTGTTTGTGCAACTCTTGTGCCCTTCAGTATTTTGGCTCCATTCATTCTTTCGAACAATCCCTTTAAGCATTGTACCAGCAGGGCCAACAGTGAACGCCCCAGTAATGGTGTGGGAACCTTGGCCGTCTGTATGAATATTTACTCTGTCATCATGGCAGGGTGATGCAGATAAATCTGCCTCCTTTAGCTGCCCATGCAAAGGATGGAATGGGGAAGGGGAGGATGACGTGAGTGAGAAAATGGCTGACAGTGAAGGAATCAATTACTGGACAGAGACGGCTGTGAGATGAGCAAAACAAATGCAGAACAGTATGAATTTATTCAGGGCAGTTACACATATATTGAAACTTATTTTTCAAATAAGAATCCAATTTTAGCTGAAATGTGATACAAACAACCAACATCTTGAGTGTTGAACTGTTTAACAGAGAAAAGCAAATAAATAACCAATACACATTATTTAGCTGTTTTGTGTTGCCTTAGATTTACAGGCGAAGTTTCATAATTACTTTGAGTATGTATGTTGTAAACTACACTGATATTGAAGGGGAAGCTATCTTTGATAGACTAACTTTTAATTTTATAGATTTGTTCTTGTATTTATCTGACCAGATAGGTTCACATTTCATTCTATTGTTCCAGATGTTTCCAGTAGTTTACTGTGTGTGCCTCTCCCCTCATTATTGGTTGTTCACATATGGTCTGGTGCTACCCCAACCATGCAGCAATGACATCCCCACAGCATCTCATCTTGCTTCTCCAACAGTTTCACCCTACTTTCCCATCAGGCCATGCTTTTTCTTCCTTCATGTTTTTTTTTTCTTTCTCTCTCTCCATCTTCCATACACATGCTCAGTCAAAGAGACTCCCCTCCTCAGTGCTCTGATTACAGACCCTGTGCACCGAAGGCCTTAAAAGGGGCAGCAAGCTGGAAAATAACCACATGCTGTCCCGGGCAACTCCACCACTCCCAGTTAAGCAGTTTCCCAGGGAGCCATTCAAAAACTTAAGCAGCAAGACAGGCTCACACCCCAGTTCTGTCATCCACCCAGCACTAACCCTCACTGGGTCAAACACTAGAAGAGCCCGTCTTTGAGGGACAATAGGGAACATGGGAAAAATGTCTGATGACTATCTGGCGGTGACCCTGCGAAGCAGGGAAGTGTCCCAGGAGACCCCCCTCTGAGATGGTCAGCAGAGACTAAACCAAGGTTAAATATTGTATTTAAACATATTGATATTATTAATGAGGGACTACTATTCCAGAATTGATCGGGCTTATTAGACGAACTGTTGAATACAAACAAACTATTGTGTTTTGTACAATTATTTCACAAAGTTCATTAAACACATTTCTTGTTTTGAGGCCCTTCACCATCTTATAGATCCAGGTCAGCTTTTATGATGATCATGAATTGTACTGTTTTCCCTGTTAACAGTCCTTGTCATTTAACCTCTGACCTATGGGATGTCAACCATTCTACTTGCCCTGCCCTCCACAGGAACCTGAGTCAATAGATAAGCTGGTAAAATGGCTCATTGTGGGTGAAAAGGGAGGGGCATCGAGAATGAGGGGTTTGACCAGTTCATCATCAACCACTTCAGTGGTCACTACCAATATGACCTTTAACCAGAGATCTTGTCAATGTCACAGACTCCCTTTGGGAAGGATATGGCCCACCATATGGATGAACTTGGACAGAAGTGAAAGCCACAGAGGAAAACCAATATTCAGCTGATTGATATTGATACTTTACCGATACCAATCATTATAGCTTTCTTATAGTTGAGTATGTTCAAAAACGAAATACAATAACACACCTACTAAATTATTACAATATGTAGTCCCAGTTTGATATTATAGGCTACACTACATTTCCAGGGTTACAATATCCTAACTCTTGAATTTTATCATTTTTGTAAAAAGAAAATTTTTCAACAGTAAAACTGGTGAATGGGTTTTTCAATCTATAGTGTCCTCACTTTTCCAAGTCGTGTGACCATCTCATTAGTCAGACATCCCTAGCATGTGCCCACCAGGGTCATGTTGTAAGAACATACACAATTTGTTTGTGGTCAGCTCTCAGAGCAGACAATAGGCCATGTGTTTCTTAAAACCCCATGAGGGCCTTCTATCTAGGAGCTTAAACACAGGCCTGGTCAAAATTGGAAAGGGTCACAGCCCTTAACAACCAAAACCTATGACCTTTTCCCAAAGGACCTGCCCCGATGTTCAAAGAACAATGTCATTTAAAGTTGATTGAAACATAGAATATGAAGAAGAAGAAGAGAATGATGATATTTCTTAATAATACAAGGTATTCAAATATGGAATCAATTATTACCAAACTTTTTGGCATACAATTATGCAAAGCTTTTTGAGACAGTTTAGATCATTCTCATGAAGGGCGAGCAATGCGGTGAGGTACACTATGCATGAAGAGGATAAAGCATGTTAATTAGACATTATTAGAATGCATCTTATTAATGATGACCTAATAAACAAAGTCTGTACATCTCAAAACTCATAAAATATATTCTGCCTGGCTCAAGGATAACAGTAAAACCTGTTGTCTTGTGAAGGTGGGCCACATTAATTTCTGGGCTAATGGCTGATGCAGAACTTATGATTATTAAAATTAATTATGGACTATTAAATTACAGTGTGGAATGGTCACAAACATTGTAGAGAGAGAGAGAGACCTGAATTGTAGCTATGTGTTGGGTGCAGAAAGGACCATCTCAAAGTAAAACATGTTAAAATAGCCTTTGTTCCAGACATGGCACACTTTATCGGCCCTCCAGGTCTACTCCAATATAACAATATTCTCAGTAAGACTGATGGACTTTTGCCCCGACCCGAGATTTTGGGCCTCTCGACTGAATAAGTAGAGCTGCAGGAGCAGTTGACGCTGGCGCCTAGGCCTCTGAATAATCCCGTGCATATCCCCACAGTTTCTTTTCACACTATACCCCAGCTCTTCCCCCTTCCCTGGATTCTTCCCACTGTCCTCCCAACCCTGACTGTGCACCGGCAGGTAAGGACTCCGATCAGCCCGCCACTCACACTCCAGGGTGACGGATTAGAACACGTCCACCCACCGCCCGCTTTCATCCTTTGCCAGTGCTCGGGTAGGGGGCTCGTCCGGAATAGGAGCGCTTTCTCCTCTGGCCCCTCCCCCCTTCTCGCCTTACCTCGAGGAGGTGGCTTGGGGTGTGGGGCAGGATACAAACCAAGTGGCATGAAAAG
The DNA here is from genome assembly GCF_963993115.1 of Abramis brama. Taxonomy (NCBI): domain Eukaryota; kingdom Metazoa; phylum Chordata; class Actinopteri; order Cypriniformes; family Leuciscidae; genus Abramis; species Abramis brama. The sequence goes on along the minus strand of NC_139967.1, from coordinate 30,202,169 downwards.
GAGGGTAATGGGGGAGGGGCGCAGAGAAAAGCTGGGGAGAAAAAGAACGAACATTGTCCTTTTCAAATGGATGGGAAACGATTCAGTGGGATTTGCTGGCAATTATACGGTGCAGGGCTAATCAATTCAGACTATTCTGGCCGTGGAGTGGACTGATCCGATAGAACAAAAGGTCGGTCAGCAGGAGAGGTACCTGAGAAATGGGTCCGCTCGGTGTAAGTAGCATGGGGCAACACCTCCCCCTCCTGAACAGCACCAGAGCATATGGACTGGCTATGAACTTATTAGCCAGCGGATTAAGGGGTAAAAGCAAGGACTCGGGGGGGACACCACAAGCCCCTTTCACTTCGGCACTCAGGGGTTTTACCACTAATAAGAAGATGATGATACCATTAAAAAGGCTTAAAAATATTTCTGGTGAAAGCACACATACTTCAAGAGGTGTGGTACTTTTTCATGTGCCATCCGTGCTCAACACACAACCCACAAAAACTCTATCTCACTAATAAGAGGGATCAGATTGCCCAGTATATTCATGAGCAGATTCCTCACACAAGGAGCTTCTACTTGGGACTTTGATGTGATGAGGTGGGTGACAGGTGATCATTGGCCCTTTCATGCCTGTCAGCAAGGCTCCATGCCCTCAAAAACCTCTCATCACATACAGACAGTCAGCAACCTGCTTCAATGGGCTTGAGGGACCTAAAGAGGCTCAATCTGGTGCCTACACAAGATGAGGCTCTACCTGGTTACTCTTGGTTCCAGCACAGGGTCAGTATTGTCATCATCTCAGCATGAAGGGGATAAACTATCAGTCCTTTGATAATTCTTACCAGAAACTAAGGACTTTGTACATGGCATTGGAACCACCTGGTGCCGAAGACCAAGCCATGGAGATTGGACATAAAAGGCCAAAAATACACCAACATAGAGGACATCTGGAGGTGGACAAAGCAATGGAAAAAGACACTATTTTTTATGTTCTGTGTGACTCTATCTACACTGTTTTTCTTCATTCTTTCTCGAATGTCTCTTTCTCTTCACCCTTCTTTAAACGAATATAGCATGCAAGAGTTGTTTAGCCTTATAGTGGGGAATCATACATCATGTTGATGTTTGTTTTTCACTTCACCTGTACCCCACCTTTTTTTTTTTTTTACCATAGAGGTCAACTTCCTTACAGAAGAGCTGAGAGGTTGCTCTTTAATGAGGAGGGATTTCAGTAGGACTCAGTCATTCTCATCTCCTTGTCACAAGATGCTGGTGTTATCAACTTCAGAGGCCTGCATCTTGACTGGCGTCTCTCGAAACTTCAAGGGGAATCATAGAGTATACCTCTCTCGCTCGTAAACATAAAGACAATGCAGTTTCTCCACTTCCCTTCCCACATAAATGCTGGATGAAAACAGATGATGGTCTAGCTGTCTCAAATCGAAATAAAAGACCTCTGTATGATCAGTGATGTAATTTCATTGCAATTGTATGCTCATGAGTTCCTGCACATTTTTACCTTTGCAGTCTTTGACTTCAAAAGACTTTTTTTGATAAAAGAGCCATGGGCAGTAGGCCTAGAGAGCACTATATTATGGTATATAGTATGGTTCTATATTAGCATAATTGAAAGCCTCTATTGATTGGTGAACTCATGAACTAACTGTTAATAGCAAAGGCCACTCCAGCATGTTATTATAACGAAGACAGATAAAACGCATAACAAGCTCTGGTTCAGTCTTTTGTGACTAAACCTTTGACATATAGCCAATGCATCTATAATGCTTAGTGACCAAAAAGATGCTCAGATGGCACAGAGCCACATCCATTATAGTCTGGCTATATTAACTGAACTAAATCAAGTTAGATCCTATCCTCTGTCTACAAGTCTTGCAGCTCAACCCTTCAGTAATGACACGGACATACTCTATTTAGCCTATCAAAACCACTGCAGCCATCTCGAGTGCTAATGTACAGTGACCCGTGTCCGGTAAGGTCACAGATGTTTGGGTGTGAACGTGTTCTGATGCGGAGGGTTTGGGAGCCTCTGTAAGAAAAACGTTGTTGACTCCCCAACACGCTCACACCGTGACGGACAAACGGAGAACTTCTGCCTTCCCCCACTTTTTCTTCCTGGCGCTGTCAGCCTGGGTCAGTCGGCTGTCAATGTGGCTATGTTTGTGTGAAGTACCGTGGCATCACGCCTGCCTGTCAGTGTGTGATATCATGCCTGGAGGTGACCACAGGGTTGTGGGTGTGCCAACCTCACCCCTCACCCCACTGGTATAGCAACTGACATTGCCCATCAATTCTTTTCCACGGGTTTGTCAATCAGATCATCAGTATAAAAAAAAGGTAAATTACACAAAACTGCTGTCTATAACTAAATATTAGATTCACTTACATTATGCTGTAAAATATCAGAGAACTGCACATGATAGAGTGCATATTGCATTGCATAGTTTTCTTTACTACAGGATCATTAATACAAATATTGACAATTATATCATGTACTTACTCTCATGTTGTTCCAAACCAGAATTTATTTTATGTAAAGCACATGAGGTGCTGTTAAAGATGAATGATCATGATGCTTTTTGCTATACTATGAAAGTGGAGGGGACCAGGGGCTGCCTGTGCCATATCTGAATATGAATGAAATATTTGAATATGCAAATGAGATTTAAGAGCTACGGGGAAAGAAGAATTTCAGAGAATAATGACTCAAATTGTGGTCTCCAACGCACAAAGCTATTGTATGTATGACCTTACAAGACTTACTGTGAATGTTGTTAACACTGGAAGTCACTTGAACAGCATGAGGATGAATCGATGAATTTTCACTTTTAGGTGCACTATTCATCTAAAATAAATTTGCTTGCTAGTCTTCGAAAATGTATGTAGCCAGAATTAAGATTAAGGAGAAAAATTACTCCTAAAATGGCCAAAAAAGATTTTTGCTATATTGTAAGCTATATTATTTATGGGTGTCACAATATAAACATTTTTATGACAACTCATATACATTATATTCACAATATATCGTTACATGTATTGGTTATTAATAAATATATTAATCCATGGTTATTAATAAATAAATTCATCATTGAATGGAGCTTGAGTTTACCAATTTTATTTCTATGGAATGTTTCCACTGCTTCACATTAACAGTTCCCCAATTAAAAATGAACATTGAACTGTAAATGTTGAATTCACGTTAAGAAAACTCATTAAATACTGTATTAATAAATGCATTGTTGCTTTTTTCATTTTAATTTTCACTCTGGTCACTGAGGTTATACCATGTAATTTGCCATCCACACATAATCTTTTTTAAATATCAGTTAGGATAGTTTGCGATAATTTACTAAAGCCCTTAAGATGCCCAGGTGTTTTTAATGGGGCTACACAATTTTAAATATGCCACCAAACATACAGTATAATAAAAATACTATATTTACTGATATAAAGAGGTGAAAATCCAAAGGAAAGGTGATCCAGAGGCAAACAGTATGACAGAGTGCTGATCAAAGCTTCAGTGTGTATGTGTATGTGTGTAATTGTCATGGATGCAGGATGTCACTCCTGAAGAACAGAGGCATGGCATCTATGTATTATGATGCCATACTCCATACCTTTTCCTTTTCCTCTTTTACAGTCAGTCAATTATGGGTTCCCATGTCACTCACCAACACCAAACACTACGTGAGGAGGAGGCCATAACAACAAAAAAAAAAAATCGTATTTGAAGTTTTACTCATTTAAATGACAAAAAGGAGCCCTGCTAACACACTGATAATAGAATCAATTTGCACACATTTATTGGCACCATAAATTAAAAGACAGAAACTGAGAGTCCAAAACAAATTAAACTTCTATTCTTGACCAATTAAAAAAAAATCAATGTGAACATTTCTGATTTTTGTGCTGTTTAATGCAACAAATAGAAAATAAAAAGCAAGCATACAGAGAAACAGACATAAACTAATAAAAAGAGTCCTGTTTGTTCTAAATCATAGTATTAGTCTGCAAGTAAACTATCACATTAATGCATATAATAGACATCTTTTTCTTTCTGCTTCTCTTTCTCTAACTCTCTCTCCCATGCTCACTATACACAAGAAACAAAAGCTAATTGAAGCGTACTGTTAAAAGGGTTTGAAATTTTAAGAGGGGCTCATACAGCTTTTGTTGATTTAGGTTTTGCACCATCTATCAATGGGTTCATAGGAAGAGGTTTAATCAGGTAGGAAACCCAGACAGAAAGAGGTGGGACGGGGTATTGTGTTGGTGTGAAAGCAGAACCAAAAAGGGGCGTCTTTTCACGTTTCTTTACTTTCACCTGCTGGGATCCATTTGGTCTCTTTCAAGAAGAAAAAGGGGCGAATGCAATGAATAAAGAAAGACAGACGAGTAGCCCATAAAGGCCAATAGCTTAATCAGCAGCCACTTGTAATCACCACCGTACTAAACTTCCACTGTTAGCTTACAATTTGAGCTCCATTCTCACTCATGTAGTTAGAAGCACATAATCAAGCCAGAGAAAGCTAAATAAACTCTCTTAGTGTTGCTTTATTTTGTATGTTGTTTCCAAGATGTTGCAAAGCATGCTATGGAGAACATTTTAGAAATGCCATAAAATCACATCTGGACAATTTTTAAGGGACTTTACCCAGTCAAACAATGAGGTCATTGCGCCATCTTGAGGTGGAAAATTGAAACAATGAAATGTAAAGGTTATATTTTTATTTTTTGTATTCTACTTTATTTAATTTTGTACTCCAATAGTCATTATTATTATTATTATTACAATTATTATAACATTAACAGGCATCTCGAGGGAAAAATAGAATAAGGACGGTGTAACAAATTCAGATTTCCAAGGCAAAAAAATCAGCATTGTTATATGAGATTATGAATATTGTACCGTAAGTTATTCAATATAGCCTACTAGTTAAAATATTTTACCACATTACCACAAGGGGGCAATTTGCAATTTGATTATAGTACAGTGTAATTATCATAGTTTTCCAAACCAGAACCTTCTAAAAACTTAAAAATCACATTTATAACACCTTAACATACAATTTTGTACGGTTGCTTTTGGCCCACATTTATTCCAGAAACAACTTTCAGCAATATGTGTAGAAAATTGTATTTTTAAATGGCATATTTTCATCTCTCAGTGTCAGTAAACCCTTCTTGCCCTAGGATGAAAACACTGTCATTTCACATAGTTTGTTTTGAGACACTCTCAAGGCTATCAGGAAAATAACATTTTCACATGTCAAAGCCATGCAAATAAAACATTTAATACGCAGTATACCAAACATAAGAAAGACATTTTCACGGACAACATACAGACACACTCTCACAACACACACACACACACACGGCTGGGTCAGAAGCCCAGAACATTGTGAAGACAGGTCATACATTACTCAGCCAGGTTTGTACACGCATCTATACCTTGAGAGCGCACTGGCTATTTGGAGAGCTACGGACATGGCACTTTGATAAAAGGGTCATTCTGCAGGCTTTGCGGGGGCTGTGTACTGTGAAGGATTGGATTTTCACATGAATGCTCGCACTCTCAGGCTGCCCGTCCTCTTCCTCGTCCACACAGAGATAGCCTTTGAATGGCAGATCTCAATTTCTGATTGCTGTCTGATTATCTATTCACCTCCAGCTTATATTGACAGGGCACACTGCTATTGAGAAGTGTGTCAGAATGAGAGTGGCCAGAATTTAGATTCAGGGGTACAAGGAGTGTCCACTTAGCCTATATATTTTCCTCAGTCACTGCAGTAGTGAGGAAAAATAATTGAACTCAAACCCCCGGTTTCACAGACAAGGCTTAAGACTATAGTCCCAGAATAAAATGCATGTCTTAACTGAAAACAACGTATACTGACATATCTTGAAATACGTCAGTGTCATTGTTTTGTCTCAAGATTTTTTTTCCTAAGGCACGTTTAAAAAAGCTATTTAAATATCCTAACTGAACTAAGGCCTAATCCTGGATTAATCTAAGCCCCGTCAGTGAAAACAGGCCTTAAAATGCTTAAAGGATAGTTCATCAAAATGAAAACTTCCAAACATGACAATCTTTCTTCTGTGCAACACTATATATAGGCTATACATATATTCTCTACATTATATATATTCTATACATTATTATTTTACTACATTCTACCTCATTGTGCACCTAAACAAATTTACCTGGATTTACCAATGGACGAATTGTGCTTTTGTGACTATTTAAACTAGTTTAGCCAGTTTTGAAACTAAAACTTAAAGTCTGTATTGTAGTGTGGTATTGTACAGCTCAAGTTGCCCTGAATACAAGAGGCAAATAGGATGCAATATTAAGCTGAGGAATCTAGACAGAGCCCAATTAGAGAGAGATAGATAGGTGTGTGTGTGTGTGTGTGTGTGTGGAGCTGATGGGGGAAGGGTGTCCGATGCCAACCTGAGACATTTTGATCTCCACACTTGGATTCACAGGCATACATTACTCCGCTGGCAGACAAGGCAGACTAATATGCTTCCATACACACACATGCATAAACACACACAATTGGTCATTGCAGGCAACATGATCTGGGTGGCAACACAGTGAACACTATGACGCCATTCTGTCTAGTGCAATCGCCTTTTGAGGACCACAAGCCAATAGCATCCTGCTACCCTATGCGTTTCTCTCAAATGCATTTTTCAGTCATTTCAAAATATTTTGCTTTGTCAATATAACACTTCCAACGGTATGTCTGACATAAATCGTCAACGGTGTTTCATCATGAAATTGTAAGTAAGCTATGAATACATTAGATCTCTTGATCATGGCACAGTGCCAGCCAGTCTGCAAGCAGAATAGAGATTTGATGAGGTCATGTGACTTAGTAGCTGTTTGGTTCATGGAGAGAGCTGCACTTGTCCATATTGTAGCAGCTAATATCACAACAGCCCTCCGCTGGTGTCCATGGCAACGGGCGACAGAAAATGAAAGGAGGAAATTAAATCATGCTGTCATGGGGGTGCATGCATTAATTTTGCATAAAGAGTGGATGATATGTGAAAGGCTGGGCTTGCCTTTGTTCAGTGCCTATGTCTGGTACATATCCAAATATATGACCAAGCCGAAACCAAAACCTTAAAAAAAAAAAAATTGACGTTGGGAAAATTATTTGTTCTTTCACTTTGGAGAAGGAATTTGATTTTGCCGTTCTTGCATATTAATGGTTACTTGATTCTATTTATTTATTTTTCCCTTTTTGGCAAAAGCAACAAAATATCAAAAAAATATTGCACAATAACTTTGCCCAGTATGAAAAATAAAATATAGATTTTCGTGCCAATATATAGTCTAATTAATGGACAGAATTTGGATATTCTTTACTATTTCAGTAAATAAAAAAAAATAAAAAAAATGGTTTTAAATGTGAATGTATGCATACTGTGAAAAATGGACATTATATATTGACAAAAAAAACAGTGTTTTTAAAGATGAAATTTACCTTTGCCATCACCTTCTAAATATATAAAAAAAACACTGTTAAAAAAAAAAGATGCTGCCTTAAATTTTTAAGCAGGCATCTTGGATGTTAAAGTCATTTCAACTTAAGTTACATTAAACTGACTTAAAAAAAAAAAATGAATCTTGTATAACTTATACAAAAGTTGAAAATGGCTTAACTTATTTTGATGAGTTAAAGCAATGTAAAACATATATGTTGCCATAACTCTTTGCTCATATCATTTTTTATTTTTTTACAGTGGATCATGATAAATGATATAATATGTGATGTCGGCCGATAACCAATATGTGACCCTGGATCACAAACCCAGTCATAAGTCGCACAGTGGCATTTGTGGCAATAGCCGACAATACATTATATGAGTCAAAATTATCGATTTTTCGTTTATGCCAAAAATCATTAGGATATTAAGTAAAGATCATGTTCCATGAAGATATTTTGTAAATTTCCTACCATAAATATATAAAACAATTATTTTTGTAAGTGAATGCAGCACAATCACGAACATAAATGGGCAACTTTAAAGGAGATTTTCTCAATGTTTAGATTTTTTTGCACCCTCAGATTCCAGATTTTCAAATAGTTGCATCTCGGCCAAATATTGTCCTATCCTAACAAACCATACATCAATGGAAATATTATTATTATTCAGCTTTCATGTGATGTTATACATCTCAATTAAAAAAAAAAAAATTGACCCATGTGACTGGTTTTGTTATCCAGGGTCACATATAATACTGATTGTGCATCCCCTTTAAACATCAATACAAGTCTCTTACTTTATGTAGCAACAAATAGGCTAAACGAGACAGAAACAAATAAATTGTCTATAAAAACAGGAGTTACATTATGCATGTCTAAAGAGAAAAAGTAATATACAACAGTTTATAAAGGAGCTCCTTGCACTAGGTTGGGTGAGAAGTGCTATTGGGTAAAGATTTACATAACTAAACAAATTTACATACAATCTTCCAACAAACTGCAATGAACTTAGTGAGTTCTGGTTCTCTAGAATCTGTACTGGCTTTGTTATGCTGATAAGTTGAGAAAGGCCACAACGGATCATCTAAACAGATATTCTTGTAACATGCATGAGCCAGAATGAAGTAGCCTACTTGTAGCCTATAGACAATCATTCTGATCGGTAACGTTGACAGGCATTATGCAGATAAACACCAGGGGAGGGGTTTCAAGGGTTCGGTGTTGTCACGATCACAACTGAGCATATTGCAGTCTACTATAATAGAAATAAGTGGTATAGGGTCAATGACACAATATTGCTCCATCAAGATGATTCGAGTTGATATGTGAAAAAGCACCGACACACACTTTCAATATGTGCATTACACATGCTTCAGCCTGAATACAACATAATAGTGTATTAAAGCCCCATTGAGCTCAACAAGGAGCCTCCATGCAATAATCTTTGATTTTCTTTTTTCTTGCCTTGTTTTTTTGCCCATATTTGGGTGGTGAGGACACAGTGACAGCTGTCCATCATGTCGACAGTATACAAGACATTTCTCTCTCCACATCATCAATTTGCCATGGCTGGACATTGATTTATTCATAACCATCAGTGCGTCTCATTTGTCGAAATTACGGAGAGGGGATATTGACGGATAAATAAAGATAAGCTGAGGCACTGTGGACAGTGTCAGACACATCTGATTTCAGTACGGACTGAAACAACAACACCCAATGACATCAGCTGATAACTAAAGTCATCTGCCAGAATATATTCACAATTTAAGGATAAAAGCTCTGACACCTTACTCATCTCCACCTGCATTAAATACCAATACAGGCAAAATGTCAAAACTGAGAAATTCCTTGGCAACCTAAAGCCCGCATTTCTAGGCTGAAGGCAGTGCTGACACCAGAAATCAGATGCTGCATGACAAACAGATCATGCAAATGACCTCTGATGGATTCAGGACTAGGAATCTCACATGTCGGCAGAATTCGACCAGACCACCTGATAATGATTTTAAAAAAACTGACCAAGGTTCTTAAAAGCTGCCATCAAAGACATGTTTATGTATTTGGTATCATCTTTGGTCTAGACAATAGGCTACACTCATGATCACTTCACCTATGGCAGAGCTTGGATCTCATCAATAATGCAACGAAACATCATGTTTATGCAATTCACACAACGAAAGAGCACTAGTACATGATAGTGACTGCAGCCACATACTGACAACATCCCTACAAGCATTCAACAGCCTCAAAAGCATGGGAAAAAATGTTGAGTTATTTAGGTAAAAACATATATATCACGCCTCTCAACTACAGCAGGAGACTAGAGTGTAAAAAGGCAATAAACACTCACCTTTTGATTCAGTTTTGTGCAGGCTCTTATCGGTTCATGGTAGCACAGCACACAGGAAAAATAACTGTAGTGCCATGGTGATATGCAAATTATGGATCACGCTGAATACAAGGACATTTATTATTCATAAATTACTCATGTTTATGCAAATTAGGTTACACAGCCATACTCAAGTAGGAGGTTGGTAATTTATTCTGTCTTGCTTTATAGGCTTCAGTGGCTTTTTAAAAAAAGGCTATACTATTTTGTCTGTCTGGCTGTTATTTATGTAAAAGAGGGAGAAAAAAGGTGTTACAACATGGTATTTTTATTAACGATTTTTATGTAAAAATAAAGAATATCATTTAACAAGGTACACAAATTCAAGCTAAATCAAAGGACCATGCAATACAATGCTACAAAATAAAATGTGGATTAAAATTAACACTTGATGGAACCACTTTTCCAATTGGGAAATGTGTTATGGTTATAACAAACACTTGGCGCCCCCATGTGGTCATCTGGGAGAGCGCGTTTGTTTAGCACCTGTCCCGTGGTGGTTGTGGTGATTACAGTTAGTAGACTAGTCTCTAATAATCAGTTCATAAAATACTTCAATTCAGATACATTTAAACCAGGATTTTAGGATCCCAGGGTCACAGATCTTCTCACAACATTATCAACCTCTTTTTCAAATTGATGAAGAAGTTTAAAGTCGCAGAATCCTCTGTACAGTAACCCGGTTGCCAGTGTTTTCATAGCCTCCTTCATTTGCCACAGGGAAGGTACAGTGACAGAGTGTAAATCGCCGTTGAGCTCAGCTGTGATCACTGTTGGGTCGAGTTTTGGGATGTCCAGATCCGATAGCGATTCGCTTTCATCGTTAGATTGGTTCGTTAGGCTGGCTTCAGACACGCTTGGTGTATTTTCTGAAGGCTGGATTTTTAAAAGGCTGAGCCAATCTCCGTTTGAACGGAAGTTGCGGAAACCCATCATCCTAGCCAACCGAGTCGCTTCTGAACGAATCATTGATTCATTTACTGTGATTCCGTTCTCACGAGAATGATCGATCCAACCACAAAGCGCGCCTTCAAGTTGCCGGATCATTGTAGATGTAAAATCCATTCTTGGTATCGCCGTCTTTTTATTATCATCAGACGTGGGCTCTTTTTTGGGGCTGATCTGGAACATCCCTCGTATTACTCCCTCCCGGCTTTTAAAGCGCGTGAACCAGTCTGTGTTCGCCCTGAAGTTACGGTAACCCACTGTCCTGGCCAACCGAGCCGCTTTTGAGCGAATCGTTGATTCATTTACGTTAATGCCGTTCTCACGAGAGTGATCGATCCAGCGCCACAGCGCAGCTTCGATTCGATGCGTCTTTCTGGCCGTGAGGTTTTTCTTGGTCTCTTTAAACCGCTCCGCCGCCGAATTGCCGGATTTGGGCTCTTCTGGCCCGTCTTTTCCATCAAACATCTCTCGTATTACCCCCTCCCGGTTTTTAAAGCGTGTCAACCACTCTGAGCTCGCCCTGAAATCGCAGAGACCCATTTCTGTAGCCACCTGAGTCGCTTTTTTACGAATTATTGAGTCATTTACTGCAATACCGTTCTTGAGACAAGTATCGATCCACCTCCAGAGTGCAGCTTCTATATGAGGTGTCTTGCGAGATGTAAAGATAGTCCTAGGAAGTTTAGATTTGGCAGTTTTAATTTTCCTTTTCCGGAGCCAGACACAAAGCAGAGGTCCTGAGATGTTTAGCAGACGCGCAGCAGCGTTCTGGGACATTGGAGGAAGTTGATCGTATTTCTCTAGTAGACTGTTTTTTTCCTGAATTGATCTGCGGACATATTTCCTCGTGGCCATGTTTATGTGCTTTTGAAAAGCGATGGAGATTTGGACTCTCGAGTCGATTCTTTTAAGTTGGATATTTTCAGCGGATTGGTTGAACCGGTTCGGTCAGAATGATTCGTGCACAAATCGCATTGAATCGACCCGAGCAGTGACAAACAACAATTTACAAATAAAACTCACTGGGAATGTGTTTATTACATGACTGTATGACTGTTTATCAACACGAATACAAATCATTTAGCCTTCGTTGTAATTGTATGTCTCCCAATTCATTCATCATTTCTTAAAATGTACCTCATCGAGAATATTAATATGATTTGAATAACACCCTTGTTAATAAAACCAAATAAAACAAAAGTATGTGTTTTTAAATAACTCTAATCTGTAATATTGGAGGGCGAGATAAAATAAGGGCATGATGTAAAATAATTGCTGGATTGTTCGTTTGAACCGGTTCTTTGAAACAAACTATTTGAAAGAACCGACTCGATGAAATGAATCAGACTCGTGAGTGAGGAACACAACCGTCATCATCCAAAGGCGACTAAAGAGTGGCGTGACTAACACGCGACGGGTTCTCGCGATGTTTGAAAACACGCATTTCGACTGTTGAAATTTTGGTTGAAACGAAGATCAGTAGCTGAATCTTTTACAACCGTTTGATATTTGTACTGCAATCCTTGATTTAATACACAGACGGAAACATCACCGTGTGCCCAAGAGGGGTGAGATTGAAGCATACTTTTAATGAGATATGAAATCATTGCTTTGGTTAACTGCATCGAAAAATACAGTAACGTTACATTAACTTGGATACTAAAAATGTGTATATTTATATGTGCATACTTGTCTATTTGGTGTGTAATCATAGTTGTATTGTTCCATCCACAGCCTAATATTCAACATGTATCACAACAGCTCACAGAAGAAATTCTGGACTTATGATAAAGAGGAAACATTAGATAAATTAAGACTAGAAGCAAATCAGAAGTTCTGCTCAAAAGCCCTATCCAGTGGTAAGGTAAGTCACAATGTGGAGTTCTTTGTATTCTTTTTTTGCAAGCAAGACTACAATATCTCTCTCTCTCTCTCTCTCTCTCTCTCTCTCTCTCTCTCTCTCTCTCTCTCTCTCTCTCTCTCTCTCTCTCTCTCTCTCTCTCTCTATATATATATATATATATATATATATATATATATATATATACACACATACATACATACATACATACACACATATATATATATATATATATATATATATATATATATATATTCACACACTGCAATGCACAGTAAACCAGTAATTTATAGTGTTAACAGCATGCACCACAATCACATTATATCTTCATCCGTTTTTCAGCCTGGAATAAATGAATCCATGTTGCTTGATGGACGGGAAGAGAAAGTGCTTTTCAGACACTACGAGAAGAGATTGTTAGACTTCTGTGCCATGTTCAAGCCCGTGATGCCTAAATCTGTTGTGGTAATCATTATCAGTTTTATATCAGTTAAAGATGAGATCATCTAGTTCTGTTCTGGCTTCTTCTTTTTTTTTTTACCTCTAAATGTTTTTCAGGGAACAGCTTGTATGTATTTTCGAAGATTCTATTTAAACAACTCTTTAATGGAATATCACCCTCGGACAATAATGTAAGTGTATCGACAGAGTGTAATAAGTTCTAAGATCATGATTTTTTTATTTGATAGATTTTGCAGTTCTGACCTTCTCAACTTACCTTTGCAGGTTGACATGTACATATCTCTCCTGTAAAGTGGATGAGTTTAATGTGTCGAGCACTCAGTTTGTGGGGAACCTTCAGGACAGCCCAGCGGGACAGGAGAGAGCTCTAGAACAGATTCTGGAGTATGAGCTGCTCCTTATCCAGCAGCTCAATTTTCATCTGGTTGTTCACAATCCGTATCGGCCCTTGGAGGGTTTTCTGATTGACATGAAGGTGAGCTTAAAGCCTGGTTGCAGACAGTCCTGCTCCAAACGCACGTCATTGGCTTAGGCAATGTTATTATGTTCAATGTTGGGAGTAGCTAACTACAAGTAGCAACTCTACTAATTTAACTACATTTTTCAGTAGCTCGACAGTTTCTCAGTTGCTTTGAAAAAACTGTAGCTTTTCCAGTAGCTAGCTACTTTTTACAGCAAGTAGCGATGTAGCTCAACCAAAAGCTACATTCTGTTTTGCGTTTTGACAAACCTGCAATGCATTGAAGCAGTAATAGTGTCGTCGTATTATTAGATCACAATCTAAAATTGTGCATTCAGTTATTTGTAATATACAATATTTTTTATAGTGCCTTGTAGTATAGCTAACTAGCTACGTTTTTCAGAAGGGTAGCTTGATTGTATCTTAAAGGTAGGGTGGGCAATTTGTTTTATAAACACTTTTTGCTATACTGGTTGAAACTCTTTACATGCTGATGGCAATCAATAATAGAAGTGGTATAAATATTAAAACATGTACATATATCTTCTGTGGAAGTCTCAGGACCAAAAAATGTTCGTCCAATCATTGCATTTGGACCGAATGCAATGATTGGACAAACATTTTGTCAGCGCAACCCTTCTTGTGCAGACATCACACTGTAGACACAGTCACTGGGTGCTGTAAATAAACCGCAGTCCTGAGAGACATTACCGTCTCTCATCCGTGACGCTTTGCAAACTCTGCTGTGTGCGATTAGTCTTGCTGCCCACTGAGCACGGAAAACTTCCGTGAGCCTAGTCAAATTACAGCACTGAATAATGCATTTCGATGGAAAAAATGACTCTAAAAAGAGTTGGGGAATCAGAGTGAGCTGTTGCGGGATATATGCAAGATCCAAGCTGCCCAAAACATGAGAATTCTTTATTTTAAACTTGCATAAGCGTAATGTTTAACATGGTTTGCCTGTCAGGTGCTTTGACAGATGCGTTTGCTGTTTAATGTGTGAAATGTTTCCTCAGCGCAAAACTTTAATTTTTCGGTTATATCCTTAACTGTAAGTGTTAAAAATTCACGCTAGTATTTCCATTTTGCATGAATACTCATCCTTACAGTCTGTGTTAAACTTCAGACTTTACTGAATATAGTAAACTTTACTGCAAAAATATAATTTTTGCTGAAATAACTTGTTGGACGTTAAATTTAGGTTTAAAAGTCAACATTCAAGTATTTGTAATTCAAGTATTTTTTGAGAGTGGTAACTGCATGTAATTGAATATAGATGTAAGACGTTTCAAACATTTACAGGATAAAGAAATGATAGTAACCGGTTCCTGTGTCCAGAGTGAATGTGTGTGTTCCTGCAGAAAATTCCTCTTATCTGTTAACACTGAGTGTTTTGTCTTTATTATCTTATTTTTTAATGTAGGGATTTAAACGGTCTTTTTACTTTATAGCTCTTTTGTACATTATAGCATAGATAAAGGTATATTCACTATGTTTTTATAACATTCAGTTGGCAAATTAGTTTGTAGGACAGCTTTGGCCAGGACGTGGAATAGTGTTTTGTCAATAAAAAAAGAAAATTGTCCTGATTAATGGACAAATGAGTGGACAAATTAATGGACATAATCATGTGACACTGATTAATCCGATTAATTTAAGAAATAATCGGCCAACTTATCAATTATCAACATAATCGTTAGTTGCAGCTCTAATCTAATGCTTTCAAAGCTAGCTTGCTATTGCTAGCCGCTCCAAAATTGCCTACCCTGCCTAACTACTTTAAATTTCACGAGTAGCTTGTCAAGCTACAGGTTCAGAGTATAGCTTCCCCGACACTGATTATGTAGGGGTGCTCAAACGGCACCAGTGATGCAGAGATTAGGCACTTCATTTTTAAAAGTTGCTAAATAGATAATTTAAGGGAATCTGAATGCATGGTTTCTGTATTCTCAGACCAGATACCCATTGTTAGAGAACCCAGAGATGCTGAGAAAAAGTGCTGAAGACTTTCTCAACAGAGCAGCAATGACAGACATCGGACTCCTCTTCTCTCCGTCTCAGATCGCCCTCACAGCCATCCTCAACAGTGCAACACGTGCTGGCCTGAAGATTGAGGCGTAGGTTTCTCCTTCAGCATTCAGAGATTCTAACACTTGAGATGGCAGGATGTTAAAAACTTCTTTTTTTATATATTTTCAGATATTTGACCGAATGCATAGGGCTTAAAGAGGATAAAGAGACCCTCTCTAAGATCTATGAGTCTATGAGACGTAAGTATTTCCCCCCTTTTTTTTTTTTTTTACTGTTAAAATGTCACTAGATAAGAGATGCTTAAATTTGAAAACTCCTGTAAAATCTTTATAACAGGTCCTTCATAACACATGTTCAGCTGGTAAATCTTATAAATGGTGACCTGTAAATTCGTCAAAGTTATTTTATGGGAGATTTATCTCCTAAATATCCATTTGGCTGTGAAATGCCGTTCTGAAAACGCTATAGACTACAGAGGACCCATTCAAAGCCTTCCATGCTGTATGTAGACTTAATACACACTAGCACTCAAAAAACTACTACTACTTGTATAAAAATATTAAGCAGCAGATCTGTTTTCAACATTGATTAGAAATGTTGGTTGAGCTCCAAATCAGCAGTAATGATGCTGGAAATTCAGCTTTGCCATCACAGGAATAAATGACATTGTAATTGGTGAGCAAGACTTCTTTCAAAAACATCTTAAAGCTTTTAAATGGTAGTGTATCATACATCAGATGATTTGATTGCCTGTTTTGTTGCATTGTGCATAATTGAAAGTATCCTCTTGGACAAACCAGTGACTTTTTGTTTGAAGCTTGTCTTATTTTGTGCCTGGTAAGGGTAATCTTTGGATTATCAATCATTTGTTATTGGTACATTTAAGGATACAGTATAAGTGTAATATTGTGTCTGTTTTCACTATAGGAATAACAAGTCTTATGAAAGCGTACGAGCTTCCCAGAGCTGAGGAGGTCGATACCTGCAAACAGAAACTGGAAAGGATTCATGCTGAATTTGCTACAAACTTGTGAGTATTTGTGGGGAAATGACAGTACTCAGACAAACTTAGAGTTTTAAAGCACACAAAACTAATCATACTAAGAGTTTTATTCAGCCAGGTTAGTCACTTGGTGTTTTGTATCTAAGATGCAAAAGTTGTGTTTTTTTAAGTATAAAATATAAAAATAAAAATACATGAGCTACCTGAAATACAAAAAAAAAAAGAAGGTAAATCTGCGTCATGCTTTTTATAGATTTGCTGGGTCATAAAATGCAGCTAAATGTACTGTAGAGAATCCCCTACATCAACTGTAGATGAAAACAGGAAATGGGTACAAAGTGAG
The DNA here is from genome assembly GCF_963993115.1 of Abramis brama. Taxonomy (NCBI): domain Eukaryota; kingdom Metazoa; phylum Chordata; class Actinopteri; order Cypriniformes; family Leuciscidae; genus Abramis; species Abramis brama. Next base: position 30,185,155 of record NC_139967.1, on the reverse strand, counting down.
CTGTTTCAAGTCAGTGGTAGTGAGTATACCTTATACTAACATAAATGTAACAGGGTATTACCATGATTTTAGCACACAGTACAATGGTTAAACCAGGGTTTTTTGGGACAAATACCATGGTAATCTTTCATTACAATGGTGTATGTCAAGAGTTCCATGGTATTAGCATCAGATCTCACCACTGTACAATGGTACCACCTCAGTACTTTTTTTGTAAGGGTCTCAGTAAGTACAGGACAATGCAACTACCTGTCCAACAAAAATACATTGTAGAATCATCTAAATTAAGTTTTTTGCAGTTTTACATATTTCAGGGAATAATACATATCCAGAAACTGCCAAATTAACTCCTCAAGCAAGTCTGATAAACACGAACAGGCTGATATAATAAAATAATAGAGTTTGATAGTCAAGGTCTTTCTTTTATGATGTGAAATGAACCAGGAAGTTCATAATCCACTCGGCCCATTCTGGTGAAAAGCAACAAAATTAATTTGAGTTGGAGTTTGTTGCTGTTGCTTCGGTGGAAGAACAGGGGGCAGGTTATTAAAAGTGGACACATGCACCAACCTTGTGTAATCTATCCTCCAAAATTGAATCGGTCTCACTGATCTGCTCATGTATCACACAAACACTGGTTTGGAGATAAAAGCCAGGATGCAGCATCTTGTCAAGCGAAGCTGCTCAGAAGGTAAGATAGGAATCAGTTGCTATCTTTAGGATCTAAGCCTACCTGCACCTGAAACCGCAGTCGAAAACAGGAAGAGGTTGTGTGGTACAGTTGAGTGTAGAGACGGTTTTTAAGGCTTGCACCATAAGTGCATCTTGCTTCCCTGATGGTCAAGAGCAATGCAGTGCCGAAGTTCTTGCTTGCTACAGATGCCAGTCTAGAACTCACGGCTGCCAGGTCGGTTACACCAGCGGGTGTGAATCAAAGTCGGACAGATCCACGTTGATTTTGCAGGTTGGGTCAACAAGCATTTCCGATTTACTCAATTTTGGTTATCCTCTTGGAGTGTTCATGATTTTCAGTCTTAGAAGACCCTAGGTATACTTTTCGACGGACATAACCTCTAACCATCTATTTGATGGCTTATCTGTGAATGCAAGTTTTGAATCAGTTGGTTTGAGAGATTGAGATTGGCAGTGTGTTGCCTATCTAGAGTCCGAGCAAAACTTGGTTCGTGCATCCACCTTCTTCCTTTGCATCTGGCGAGAACAATCTTGCTTTCTTTGCTACCAATCTTTTCTTTCAGAGGATCTGGATTGTGGTGGCTACAGCCATAAAGGTACATTCAGTTCTGCAAAATAAAGACAAAATTGGGCATGGTGACCTTTCAGGATTATGCAAGTCTTGAGCGATTTATAGTGAGCCATAATAAATGTCAAGCGCTTTCAGAAGGCCGTGGCATCGTAATGCCTACATGCAATGGATCAGCTTGTTTCTCACCCTGTGTGCGCTTAAGATTTCTTCTTATTCACAATATTTTTAAATGCCTACCTGATACTTTTCTGTTGAGGCTATAGTTAAACAGCAAATTGACAGACAAAAAAAGAACATCTATGATCTTGATCTATAACTACACAGTTATGAGCTACAGTGATGCACTAGTTTGCATGCTTGGATGTGTGTGAGTGATGAGTCTCCAAAGACAGTCACTAAATGAATGCAGTCTTCAGATGATAACAGTGTATGGTTCTGATGCTTTCCTCTGTCCACGGCCTTCAGGAAAAGAAAACATGGATATGAAGATGACGATCACGTTGTGAAAAGGCAGATGGTTGCTGAGGAAGTAAGTTTAGATTGGTTCCTCAAATGCACATCTTCTGGCTGCCACTTGAAGCTTATGGATTTTCTGTTTTGCAGGAATGGACTGATGAGGATTTGGATGCATTGTGATGAACATCCTCAACAGTTATTTCATGAACGGGTTGAGTGATTCCATTTGACACTTGTCATGCGGTTATCAAACTAAATTGTAAATATTTCAGCAAAATGTCATGTCTTTTACATCTCTGAAAATAAAATTTTTTTTTTTTTATTCCCATTAGTTTTTATTCAGAGGGGATGCATTCAATTAACCAAAAGTGACAGTAAATATTTTTATATTGTTACCAGAAAATCTCTCCAAGTGCTGTTTGTCTGAACTTTCTATTCATCAAATATCGAAAGAAGGTTTCACAGTTTCCACAAACTTATTAAAGGGGTCATCGGATGCCCATTTTCCACGAATTGGTATGATTCTTTAGGGCAGGGATAGGCAACTTCGGTCCTGGAGGGCCACTGTCCTGCAGAGTTTGGCTTCAGCCCTGATTAAAAACTTACCTGCCTGTATCTATCTAGTAATCCTGAAAACATTGTTTGCCTTGTTCAGGTGTGTTTAATTAGGGTTGGAGCTAAACTGTGCAGGACAGTGGCCCTCCAGGACCGGAGTTGCCTATCCCTGCTTTAGGGTGTTCATGTAAAGTTTGTAATATACTTTGGTTAAAATTCCTCAATGGTTATGTAAAACACCACCCTTTTTACCTCCTCAAAAACAGCTTTGCTCACAGTGACCTGTTTCGGTGCATGTCTCTTTAAATGATAATAAGCAACTGCTCACCCCACCCCTCTCTTCCGTGGGGGGTGTCGAATGGCTGTGGGCAGAAATATGCTAATATGGGACAGTCCTGACAAAATCTGACGGAGCACAAAATCCCAACTGCTTGATTGAGTGTTTAGACTTTTTGAGGATTTAAAAAAAAAAAGTGAATGGATTTTTTTCATTGTATGGTGGTTGTGTCCACACACTCCAAAGACACATTTATATGCAAACACCATATAAAAGTGAATTTTGCGTCCGATGACCCCTTTAAGCAGCACAACTGTTTTCAACATTAATAATAAAAAGAAATGTATCTTGAGCAGCAAATCAGCATATTAGAAATGATTTCTGAAGGATAATGTGACACCGAAGACTGGAGTAATGGCTGCTGAAAATTCAGTTTTGTCATCACAGGAATAAATTACATTTTAAAATAGAAAATGGTTATAAGAGGTAATATTTAATATTACTCTATTTTGGATCAACTAAATGTAGCCTTGGTTAGCATTAAAGACTCGTTTCAAAAACATTTTTTTAATGATAGTGTACTGGTAGTTAAAACACTTAAGATCTGCTTGCAACTATTTAGCAGATGTCTTACAGTACACGTATAACAGTGACAGTCTTAAAGAACTGGGGTAAAAGGGGTGTTCTGGGTTCAATTGACACGACACAGGTGCTGTCGATAACCATAATAATGGTTCAGTCAAGAACTGACAACAGACAAACACTCTAGAATATTTTCTATTGTCTTATTTTCAAAAGCTGCTTTCATGAGCTGATCTGAGACATAAGCCAGTCAGTACTTTATAAAACATGTTTAATAAGTGCATGCATTCCTGATACAATCTTTCCTATTGTAAATTTTGTAAACATTTTTTTTTACCTTGAACTTTTCTCCTGAGAACATGTCTGGCTTTGAATTTGTCTCAGGGAAGACTGAACCAATCAAACATAAGTACAATATGGAAAACAAATCATGTTACCTCAAATTATATACTCATGATTCCAGCAAGAGAATTTATTGTTCTGATATAAAATAATCATACTCTCTGAGGATGATAAAAAGAAGAAAACAAAAATCCAGTCTACAGCACAGTTCAAACTAAACGGAACAGGATAAAGGACAAAGAACACTAGTCTGAGCACATTTTGGATATTCATAGCCATGTAAATCAGTAACAAATTACAGTATAAAAATCATTTTAGCTCATAATCCAGTTATAGAGAAGAATCGTTGCAGCCTTGTGTCAGTTCAGTTTCAGATCAAGCAGATGAAGAGATACACTTTGGCAACCTGTATTCAAAAACATTATTCTGTGGACTTATTGGGACATTGGTTGGTCGACCCATCTGTTAGACTGATATGTACCCAGGATACTGCAAGCAGTCAAACCGTTTTGGCCATGTGATTATAATGTCATTGGTGTCGGACTTCAGGAGTCCAGCCGTTTTGTTTTGCAGCTGTAGTTTGCATAGTTCTCGTGGCACAGACAATGAGGCGCAAGGAAAAGGGATGATGGAAGATATGGGGAGGATGGGAGCTGACATGGGGATGAGGGTGGAGCATGCTGGGGTCCCATTGGCTACTCCAGGAAGACGGAGACAAACTGACAAAATGACTGACAAAATGACCGAGGTGGAACTACCTGTTGCTGTTGGACATGGCATAGTGCACCTGTTTCTGCTGGAGGAGCTCAGTGATGGCCAGCAGCTTTTTCAGCACGTGCTGTGAAGAAAAAGAAAAAGACAACGGGCAATGATTGCATTATAATCTTCACCTGCTGGGTTAAAAATGGCACAGCGAAGACTTGTTTCAACGTATTGTGATGTTGACAGTCATTTTCACATGCTTTCATTTCATTTCAATATGGATGGTATCCGATGAAAGAATAATAACATATACAATCAATAAATACAGCCAAATCACAGAAACTGAAGAATGCCCAATTTAATATCAATGTCAGGTAAGAGTAAGATACTTGTCTAGATTTCACTGCTCACTTATGCAAATTTATTATAAGCAGCCACTGCTATAAACTCTTGAAGTTTATTTACATACGTTTTTTATAATAAATTATTCAACCCCCATTGCAAATCAGGTTTATTGGCTAATTTTACTGACTTTGCAGAAGTTTGAGTGGCTCATTGCAAACAGCTCAGTCTCAAAATTATTCAACCCCCTGAATAGAATCCCTCACAACAACACACATCTGCAAAACAGGTGTTGTCTCAAGCACACCTGATGCAACTAATCAAGGGCTTCAATAGTTGCACCAGGTGTGCTTGAGCTAGAACACATGAAATATCCGAACTGGCTAGGTTTGTTGAGTGTCATGTTTGACTGCATGTTAGAAATAAGTAAAAAGAATGGTCCAAAAAGTTAAGAGAAGATATCATCGCCCTTCACAAACAAGGAACAGGATACAACAAGATAGCAAAGGTACTTAATGTTCATAGAAGCATAAGCATAGTTCGCAAGTTCAAAGCTAAAGGAACAGTGATTGGACACTGTACCTGGACAGGGCAGAAAAATAAAGCTATCAACGGCTGCAACCAGATTTCTGAGAAAGCAGGTTCAGAAAACCCACCAGTGACTGCAGTCACTCAAGTATTAAAAAGAGCTTGTGACAAAACCCTTGTTACTCCATTAGATCCACAAACTGTCAGTAAAATCTCATAACTGCCTCAATCATAAATAAGTGCCACACACAGTTTGGACTGACTGCTTGTTTGCAATGGCAGGGTAAATAAAAATAAAAAAATAAAAAAAATTCTTTACTCAAAAAACACTATATTTGAAGGCGAATGTTTTATGTATTTGAGGAGCAGAGAAGAGTGTCTTAGGGTGCTTTCACACCTGCCTCATTTAGTTCGGTTGAATCGCGCTAGAGTTCATTTTCCCCATTGGTGCAGTTCGTTTGGGCAGGTGTGAATGCAGCAATCGCACTCGGGTGCGGACCAAACGACCTCGGTACGCTTTCAAATGAACTCTGGAGCGGTTCGTTTGTGGTGAGAACATGAACCGACCTCGAACAGAACCAACTGCCAAAGAACTGCACATTTTTGGACTAAACCAGCTGCCGTAGTCATGAGTCACTGTTAAGCAACATTAATACACGCCTCCTGCTGAAGTGACTTGCGATGCGCCTATGCCGCGTGCAGTGCATTAAAACATTATTTTCAAGCCGCATCCTCGCTTCATTCTCCAATGTTATTGTTTGCCTAAAGTGGTTTAGACAAACTATATAATAAACTATGACCAGGGATACAATCAGCACACGCAGTCGTCTCTCCATAGTAAAAAGTGTTGTGTTGTCTGCTGGATTTTCCTTCTTTGTTTACTTCCGGGATTTCTGTTGGAATTTTCCCGTACGTTAATTAATCTAAGTGCAGTTATGGAAATACGTTCAAGACACATCTGGCCAACGAGTGATGTGGATGTTGTCACGTGACTGCATTTTGGTTCGTTTCATCAACTCATCAACTGATTCGGACCAGAGCAATCAGTGTGGTGTGAAAAGGAACCAAAACGCCTGGAATATGCTACAAAGTATAATTTTTCGCCCTTGGTCCGGACCAAATGAACCGAACTACAGATGTGAAAGCACCCTTAGTCTAGCATTATGTTGTCGAGTCATAGCCAATACTGCCTTAAATAGCCTGTGCGTAGCACTTCATCTTTAATATCATGAGATGTTGGCCAAATGACAGAAAAAAACCGCAGAGTAACCACATAAATTAAACTTTAAAACCTGTAAGTTGACGAAAACAATGCGATGCACTTACTGCCTCAGATGCAGCCGTTCTAATGACGGACACAACTTTGAAATTCGCTGGTCAAAAAACTCATAACACCATTTGAGTTTGATTTTGGTCAAATGTTAAAAAAAATGGTGTCCTACAATATATAAAGCCACAATATATAATAATTAAACGAATACTTGATTCTGATTGGCCAATCAAGACATTCTGTGGTATACGTTTATATAATGACTGCTAAACTATATATTTGAAGGTTTTCCCTGGTAACCTATTTTCTCCATAGCTGTGCTAGTTTCACGTTTCTCAAAACAGCCTCTTTCATCTCATGAATTAAAATATTTTCACCTACTATTTGACAAGTAGTTGTGTAATAAGCACGATAACAAAAAGTCAGTCTATACATTCAAGTCAGGGTCCCGGCTGACTGCACATTATGTCTTATACATTTCTTACTATCATGCATGATGAGAGAGACGCATACCTGCTGTGCTCCTCTCTCGTTGCTGAGGGTGCGGAGTTCGTCAGAATGAGTAACACAGATCTCATGCAGGGCAGCAAGGTCACGGGACAAATCAGTCCTAAAGTGCTCGGTAGATTCCGGGAGATCAGGAACATTCTGGAGAAACAACACAGAGAGAATGTTATAGGAAAGCTACTTCACACAGAGCTCATAAACAGAGCCGCAGGTAACCCATGCTGCTTTAAAAATGGATACAGGGCAGTTTACCCCCAGCTCATCCAGAAACATGATCATCCTTTGTTTGTTGTTCTTGATGAAAGGATTCACCCCCTCCATGTAGGGCTCCTGCAACACAAACACATCACAACAAACGATGATATGCCGCTGCTGTAACATTAGCATTCACAGACTCTTTGACGCCTTTTCAGGGTAACTCATTTTCTAACACAGCGTGAAAATCAAAACACCTTAGCGCCAAATTCCACCAGGTTGGCCAAGTTCTGCACAGACTTTGCTACCAGGGTGAGCGTTCGACCTGCTGTGGAGGATGGAGGGTCTGCAAAAACAAAACATTTTCATCATCGTTAATAATATCATACTAAACTAGCAGTATTAATAATGTTTACACTATAGTCAGTTTTTTGACAAAAAAAGACTTGCGCTGCATCCCAAATCACATACTGTCTGATTAGGAACTACATTTGAATTTGAACTTCACAACTATATGTTCTATATGGTATGAATGTGGGTAGTATGAATTAAATTTGGACGTACTGCATCCGCCATGTTGTTACGGTCACGTGACCTACCAGCATCAGTTGCGTCATTTCACTGCCATTCATAAATCCTATCCTGTGGCATCATGGGATAGTATATTGTCCAGCGAATGTGCACTTCAGAATCTCACCGGAAGTAGTAGGTCATCCGGGGACTTTCCACCTACTGTTTTTCGAATAATATGCATTCGGACATACTACTCTGTTGGTGTACTGCTTTTCGCATACTATATAGTAGGGAACTATTCGATTTCTGTCTTTTTTTTGGTCATGTCACATTAGTTAGGGGTTAGTGTAGTGTATTTTTTATTAACCTGTCAACTTCTATATGGTCTATGAAGTGTAATTTTAACTAAAATTGACATTTTAGTTTAAAAGTGTGCAACATGCATGTAAAACTATATACTACCGTTCAAAAGTGCGGTCGATGAGATTTTTTTTGTTTATAAAAAAATGAGTGTCTTATGTTGATATATAGAAGAGAAAAAAAAACAGTAATAGTGTGAAATATTATTACAAATTAAGAGAACTGTTTTTATTATATAAAAACACTTCACTATATATATATATATATTTTTTTTTATTCCTGTGAGGAGTAATGTCACATGATCCTTCAGAAATCATTCTAACTGTGCGTTCACACCACCGGTGAGAGCGTCAAATGCCGGTGAGAGCGTCAAAGTGGCTGGAAGTAATTCATTTTCAATGTGAGCCAGCGGCGAGCTCCAGCAGGGGCGGCGGGATGGCGAGAGCGGTGAGAAGAGTAGAAGTCAGGTCAACTTTATGGTAATGAGCTATGACGCGGTTTGGCGGCAACCATCAGAATGTACAAGTCCTCCGCTTGAGAGGATTCCAGAGAACGCAGTCATGTAAACTTTGGTTCAGACCACATTAGTAGTTAATCTGATAAGAAGGGGCAGAACATTATTTCTTACTTTCACATTTAAAAGATTCCATGAGGTTAACTTATACCCTACTTGGTCAGTCTGCAAAAATAACGATCAACATGCTTGTTTGCTTTGCGGCCCCTTTAAATAAAGTTTTAAAAAAGACCAAGCATTCCATCTACGTCAGAGCATCCACAAATCTTTCTACGGCGTCGTTGGCAGGGCGGAGAGAGCGGTGTGAACGCACAGTAATATGCTGATTTGCTGCTCAATAATAGATGAATAAAAAGTTCAAAAGAACAGCATTTATTTGAAATAATTGAATAGAAATGTAACAATTTTAAGTATTTAATACTTTTTATTCAGTATAAGTGACACTAATGTATTTCAAAAGCAAAAAATAAATAAAACTTTTGTTCCAAAAGTTTTGAACCAAATGTTCCCAAAATGTATTAACATTTACTCATGTAAACACTTCTAAACAACTTCATACAACAGTGATATTCAGCACAACAGAACAGCTGCACTTCATGTGACGTTGCTTAAATGCAGCCTGTAGGTGGCAGCCTTGAGCTCCCATAAGGTCATGAGACGTAAATCCTATCCTTCATATTCTGAAATAAGCTTGTAATAATTAGTATGCTCAAGAAATAGGTTCTTTTTAGAAGTCAACTAAACCAACTATATTGTTTCTAGATTGTTATTTGGCTTTATCTTTGAAAAGCAATACATTGCAGCCTCGTCATATTTTACCCAACAGTATATGTAGTTTTCATTCAAACTGCATTACAATTTGAAAAATACATCACAAATCATTACATTTTTATTAGGAAGAATTTTAAAACCCTTTGTTAACAAATCAAATTTTTTGATGTGCCAATGTCCACTTTCATATAAAAATATGAAATAGCCTGTCGACTGTCACTATGACATTTACACATTTGGACCGTTAAGTGCTCTTCTATCAGACTGAAGTTCTAACAGGTGCAGAATGAAATATCTGAGTGGGTACTTGACCTAAATGTGTTGCAGCTGGAAAATGGAGCTTGTGATGCAAGCTGTGCACTCACCAGCGATGATGTTGAACATTCTGGGGTTGAGAATGGCAGGACAGATGAGCCTCAGGAAGACGAAACCACTGGGGGACAGAGACAAACACATTTTGGCACTTTGAAAGATGTTCCTCTGTAAACATGCCCAAATGTAGCTTAAATGCAGCTTGCTACCTCACGACTCGGGTCCTCATTGTAGTGTTGGTAGGCCATTTCTGCTGCACAGACTTCTGAAGACAGCCATAAATGTACCTCAGGGTCCTTGGCCAGGGAGGAAACAGACAAACTATGAAAACTAAGACCGCAAAAACAGCACAGTACTGTAAAGAATAAATGTTTAAAAAAAAATCAATGTAGCACTACATGGACAGGATGATAATATAGTAGGGATGCACTGATATAAAAACTTTGGCCAATATGATGTTATAGTTATTTTAGCTGATAGTTATTTCCATGTTATGGCTGATGTTTTACTAGTCTGTCTAAAGAAATCATATATATATATGATTTTTAGACAAAATATATGTGTAGATAAATTGCATTACAATTTATTTAAAAATACATTAAAATGGTTAATTTTTTTTTATAATCTTTTATGACAGTTTTATTAAGAATATTTTTTGTTGCAGTTAAATGTTGCAGGCAAATTTTTGTTAATTTGTTGGAGTTATTTCAAATTGCAATAATATTTTACAATATAACTGTTTTACAGTATTTTTGATCAAATAAATGCAGCCTAAAAAAAAGAAAAAGATCCGACTTCGACACCTTTCGGGTCATATATAACAAAATTGCTGTTCAATAAATAATGCTCTTAAAAAGTTAAATCTTTGTAATATTTACATATTTAAATATATTATTTAAATATTCACGAGGTAATGCAATGCTGTTTGCTAACAGCCACAACAGAAACAGAAAAAAAAAGCATAAGAAGGGACGATCTACGCACCAACCCAAAACAAGAGTTCAGATGACACGCAAGAGCTAGCCTATATTCGGAGTTTCAATTCATTTTTGAAAAAGACTACAAGAGTGAAAGCTTTACTTTTCATTATTCTATTTATTTTGTACTTTTATAGCTGATTGTGAACTCGTATCGAACCGTGACCCCAAAACCGAAGTACGTACCGAACCGTGGCTTCTGTGTACTGTTACACCCCTAATATATAAATGATAAATATTGGTCGATAACTGTTGATGATAAAGATACATTTTTGCATCCCTACAGTATATACACAGTGTTGTACTGAAACTAGCAATGCCAAGGCAGTATATGGATAATCAGTATAGATACAAGGCAGTACTGCTGATAGGACACTATATGGTGGTGTGCTATCATGCTTACGGGGGCAAGATCTCAGCAGCCATAAATATCTTCTCCACCAGCTCTGACAGGATGTTGAGTAAATGAGCTAGATTCAGATTAACATCCTCATTCTTCTCCAGTTTAGATGGGTTCAGCTACAGAGGGAGACCAGAAAACACTCCACATGAGGGAAAAGGATCCTGACTGTTAGTTCAGTTTATTCACTATCCAACAGAAACCTGACAAAAGCCAATTTGCTCAAGGCAGGAGCTTTGGAGAGAACCTCATGTTGGCTCAGACATACTAAACACAAACCATCAGGACAGGGAGAACAGAACGTTCACAGATCTGAGGCACAATGATGTTAACAGTGAGACTTTTTTTTTTTTTTTTTTTTTTTTTCGCTGAATGTTCTGTTTAGTTCCATTACCTCACAGGACTGCTTGCTCTCCATTATCTTCAGTATGGAGTCTTTGAGTGCGTGGTGGACGAAAGGTGTGGCGGTGGCCTTCATGTACTGTTCCATCAAAGTACTGGCCAGAGTAGTGGCCCGGAACAGCGTCGTGGCTTCATCTGCAACGCCAAAACGAAAAAAAGCTACATTTTTAGGGATTGGCAGATTAAAAAAGTAATGTCTGAAATACTGCATCCTTTTCTATACCTTATACTAAACAGTTGAAATATTTTACAATTCAGAGGAAATTGTAATAAGATAATATGATAATACTCAATTAGAATTAGAATTACACTAATGTTAAAAAGTTTGTGGCTGGTAAGATTTTGTAAATGACTTTGTAATAATATTTTCTGTTTTGGCTGTATTTTTGATCAAATAAATGCAGCCTGATGAAAAGACTTCTTTCAATGTAAAATAACTGTTTTCTAATTTAATATACATATAAAATGTAATTAATTCATTTTGTTTCCATGAGAGAGAAAGCATGCCAATATGCTGATTTGGTGAAATGTATTTACTGTCATCATTGATCAATTTAATACATCTTTGCAAAATAAAACTATTACTTAAAAAAAATAAAAAATAATAATAATAAATATATCTATAAAAAAAACTATATATATATATCCCAAACTTCTGAACCGTAGTGTAAATTTAGATTAGAAAAACTTTATTCATCCAGATAGGGAAACTGGTTTGCCACCAACTTAGACCATACAGCCAACAAACACAATACACAACAGACAGATAAATAATTCTGCATTAAGAGACTATTAAAACCTGATTAAGAACCAGTGAGACATGATTAAAAAAAAAAAGATTCAGTTTCACAATTCAAAAGTACAGAATGCAAAACTGTAAAAATTATATTTAACAATTAACAGTGTTCGTTGAAATATCTGACCGCTGCAGGAACAAAAGACCTTCTCATTCGCTCACTAGAGCACCGAGGCATTACCACTCGCTCACTGAAAGAGCTTCAGAGTCCTTTAAAAAAAAAAAAGTGAAGTAGATGGCCTTCAAAAAGCAAAACAATTTTTAGTTTCGACCTAATCCTCTTCTCCACAGTAACCTCAATAACACCAGTTAAGACCAATATCAATAAGACCAATAACAGAACCAGCTCTTTTGATCAGCTTATTTATCCTATTTTTGCAAAGTGCAGCATAAAAAAAGAACACTAGCTAAGATCCCTTGATAAAAAAACATCTAAAAGCTTTGTGCTGATGTTGAATGATCTGATGATTAAAGAGATAGTTCACCTGAATGAATTTCTTTCTTCTGTTGAACACAAAAGAAGATATTTTGAAGAATGTCGGTAACCAAACAGTTGATGGACCCCATTGACTTCCATAGTATTTTTTTTTTCTCCATTCTATGGAAGTCAATGGGGCCCATCAACTGTTTGGTTACCGACATTCTTCAAAATATCTTCTTTTGTGTTCAACAGAAGAAAGAAATTCATTCAGGTTTGGAACAATTTAAGGGTGTGTAAATTATGACAAAATGTTCATTTTTTGGGTGAACTATCCCTTTTAATTAACTTAAGTGTGCTCTATGAACTTTGGATATTTGGATTTGGTATTTGGTATTTGGATTCATCCATGTTCTTTCTGCGATTTAAGTCTTAGCAATTCATTTCAATGATTAATAGTTTATTTCACATACATACTACACTGTCCAATCCACTCAGAATTAGAGATGTCAAGATGGATTCATTAGATGGATTTTTTAAGAATACTACTTATAAGTCTTAGCTTATAAATATTAACTAGGTCAGTTGTTGCTTCATAACCTTCCTGCAGGTCAAGTCACGATCTAATATTCCTAAGCGAAACTTTCACCATGGTTGAGTTTGTAAATTCACCCACAAACCAAATTGAGTCGATACCAATAGTGGTTGAGCTCTTCTCAGAACACACTGTGCATTTTCAAGATGGTGTTTGATTGCTCAGTTTAAATGAACAATTGTTCATTGCTTGAAAAGAAGAACTGTGTAAAACGCACAAGCAAAACTGAAGCTTTGTTCTATAACTAAAACATGATGAACAAGCCTGAGGGAAGCTGGCCAGCCTCGATGCAGCTGTGACATCTGTTTGCGGTTGAATACTGAACTTTGAATAATACAAAGAGAGAGCCCTACCCTCCATATTAATTTCTCTGTCATTCAACGTCCTCAGTAAGGGAGCTTCGGCCCGCTCGTGTCGTAAGATCCGGAGCAGGATGCTGGCCAGCAGGGTGCGGTCCTGCCCACAAACGTGAGCCAACGCATAGATCACATGATAGTCTTTCTGCAGGATGAGCTGGGGACGGACAGCGGGAGCATGTCAGCAAAAGATGCTTTATTCAAAAACTATGTTCTAAGAAAATGTTTCGATAAGTCCTGAAAACATTATTTCTGAATGTTCAAACCATCCAGTTTTAAAAACAATTTGAAAACACTTCTTTTTTTTCTTGGTTAAGCGAATATAACACCGTGTCCTAACTACACGCGACGCGACGCGCGATAAAAGGTATCTTTTCCATGTTAATCTGAGTTTTTGTCCTAACCAGGCGCGACGGCGACACGTGACGTTTCTAATTTTCTGCGACGTCGCGCTGGAACAACAAACACAAAGTGTGGCAATGATAATCTCAGGTACTGTTTATGTGCTTTATTTAATGTTAAAAGTGTGTAATGTGACTTTGAATGTCATTTAGTGCTCCAGCTTTGTATAAAAGCAACAATGGACATATTTCACCTCAGATCTTGAAATTAAACAAATGGAAACATGAACGTTAAAACTGTGAACAAACAAGTGTATTATTTGACATAGATTGTTTTAGTAACTCAGTAGCCTATGTATTTTTTAAATGGTGTAACATTTGTGAATTTGATTATGTAGCTACTTAATCCATTTTCTTGCGAGTGCCGTCAAGTTTACTCTCTAGTGTTGTCTACAGTCGCGTCGCGTCTAGTGTGGACAGACACACTGCCTGTCGCTGGAATTTTGTCGCGTCGCGTGTAGTTAGGACACGGTGTAAAGGTAACATTCAATTTCATCTTTTTTGCAAACATTATGGGAAGGTTACTTTTGAATGTTCTTTGGACATTCTGAACGAAGATCCAACTAAAACATTTTTTTTGGGAAAAAACATGAATAATGTATAAATAATAATAACATTTTGTGAACATTAGTAAAGACCAGGTAACTTTAAACAAACATCCTATTAACGTTATTGGAAGAATCTTTGTTTATAACTTTAGAACGGAAGCCAAAGCTCTGAGAATGTTCCCTGTTAGCTGGGAATCTAGCAAAGTTTAATTTTTTTAAAAATGTTAAATTGTTTTAATTCTTTTTGTAACCAGCATGGGGTGCGTTTCCCGAAAGAATCTTTAGCAAACTATATGGCCGCAAGTTCCGTCATTATCAGCATAGTTCAACGAGTCTGTGTTTCCCGAAACCCTAGTTCTAACGAACATTCGCTGAACAGCATCGCAAAGTTGTGTGGTCTGAACGACAGCTCTCGACCTGTGGGTACAAGCATAGTTTCTTGTTTTCATGACAGGCTGACTTAATAAATTCCTATCTTGAGCAAAATAAGCAAGCTGACATTCAGTACAATCCGTATCTTTTATTTTGAATATGAAAATTTATGAGAAATAGTCCTCAGATACAATGTCCATAATTTATAGCAAAACATCTAGCATTAATTCGATGACAAACAGATTAATTAAAATAAGAAGAACCACCAACGTGGTTGAATGAACACTTTGCGACAACTATGGTTTCGGGAAACAGTCGTGACTAGCTAGATGTTTTATTTAACGATGCATCGTACTATGGGAGTTAAGCAGCGAGTTGCATCGTTTTACGGAAACGCACCCCCGTATGGTTAACTACAAAGCCACATCCCCATCTGTGTGTAAAAAATTACCATGTGCACACTCACTTCTTTGAATTCACTGTACTCTTCCTCAGGCATGATCTTCTCCATGGAGAATCGCACTCTTACGCGGAGTGAGCCTGGTTCGATTCCCTTCAGCGGCACATAGGAGCTCAGAGGAAACCACTCATCGATCATTTGACCCCTCTGCAGCTTGCTCAGCTGGCAACGCATGAACACTGAAAACATACAGAAGAGAAACAAATTAGAGAAGAGCAGTAGTCATGCTTTGCTCTACAAAGTGCCAGCAGAGGGCGCACTTGTGCAAGGAAAAAAGAATAGAGGGATTAAAGGAATTGCAGGTTCAGCAAAAACTAAGCTCTATGTATGGAGCATCTGTGACATGCTGACAATTACCACAAATAATATCTAAAAATAACAGATCAAGGTTACAATTAATATGCACAGCACCAGACAATAAACATCAAAATTATATTCAATACACTACCACTGAAAATGTTTTAATATTTCTATTCAGCAAGGATGCATATCTATTTCAGATTTCTATTTCAAATAAATAGGTTTCTTTTGAACTTTCTATTAATCAAATAATCACAAAAAAAGTACCAGTTTTCACAAAAATATTAGCACAGCTGTTTTCAACATTAATAATAATAATAAATGTTTCTTGAGCACCAAATCAGCATATTAGAATGATTTCTGAAGTATCATGTGACACTGAAGACTGAAGTAATGATGCTGAAAATACATCTTTAGGAATAAATTACCTTCTAAAATATATTAAAATTGAAAACAGCTATTTTATATTGTTATAAAATTTTACAATATTACTGTTTTTACTGTATTTTTTATCAATAAATGCTGCCTTTGTGAGCATAAGAGACCCCAAACCTTTGAACGGTAATGTACTGTATATATAAGGATACCAGAAAGTCCACTAACAGGAATGATGTCAATAAAGCATAACAAAAAGTGTATCTAACTGTACAGCTTAAATAATACACTTACATTTAATTATTAGTGCTTTAACAAAAATATAAGTTTTAGATTTGTGCTTTTAAACCCTCAGTATTGTAAGTGCATTACTGTAACAGCAAGAACCAAAATAAAAAGAGTTTGTTAAAATGCTGTCGACAGAGCTTCCGGAATATTCCTTTGACAGCTCATGGTCTATTAATGTCTTGCTGCCTAATTTTAAATATGATTAAGAACTAAGAAGTATATTTTATTTTTGAATGCTTAACACCAAGACTGCCTCATACTACATAGACACTGTAGCCTTTTCTATTTGCTTCAGTCAGACAACCAGTCTTATATCATTCAGCTCATTTCATTTGTCTAACCAATCATATTTTTATCCACACTTGATACTTGCAGAGTGTTAATTTTGGACCAACTGTGAGGTATTATCAAAAATAATCAGCACTATAATTGTATGGGAAAGAACAGATAATGATACTCACAGATGTCACTTTCTTTGCTCTTCTTGGTCTTGTTGCTTAAGCTTATTTCGAATCTGTTGATGTCGCTTGACAGGTCACTGCAAGAAAGAAACAGAAATTAGAATCTTAACCGAGCGCAACACTTTTAAAAGCTCTAAATGAGTCGAGAGTCACAATGAACTCACTCAAAGATGAACTCTTCAGTGAACACAGGGTTCTGTCCCTCTCTAGGGTGAGTCTTCGCCACCTGCACACTGTTCAGAGAGATGTTGCAGTAGGGGTTGGTGAAGTGTTTGATGGGAAGTTTGTGGGCTTCCTCCACATACAGGACTAAACTGCTAACCTAAGGTGAGAGAATGACACGCAAACGTTAGATTTTTCCATGCTCTGTAATGAATAAGTGATGAGATGTCAGACTTTGTCCAAAAATATGCCTGTGGTAATGAAGATGATGATGTTCTTTTTAGATTTAGCCCAAATGGCTCGACTGGGATCAGGTGCTCTGAAAGGGGTTTTCATCCCCCTGCTCACCGGCATCCAGACGGTTCAGCTGTGGCCCCTTCTGACTGCACATTCAGAGCCATCTGAACACCCGACTTCATGATTAAGGGAAAGACAGCCACAGCCACGTGAAAACAGTGAGATTTCACACACAATGACTGCTCTCTCTTACCTGACGCAAACGCTTGTTGAATGTGGTCTGTAAGGGTTTCCTAAGATTATTGCAGAACGTCTGTAGGCATTTCAGCCAGTCCTGTGAATGCAGGACATAACATTTTGGTTATAGATTCATTTTATGTGGACAGAGAGAATGTTTTTAATATATTTAATTATAAGATGATGCAATAAGATTATCAAGCAAGGATGCATTCAATTGATCAAAGTGACTGTTAAGACTTTTACTGTGTTACCAAAAAAAAAAAAAAAACATTTATTTCAAATGAATGCTGTTCTTCTGAACTTTCTATTCATCAAAGACTGATGAAAAAAAAATAATATCACGGTTACCACAAAAATATTACGTTTTTAACATTCAGCACATTAGAATGATTTCTGAAGGATCATGTGACACTGAAGACTGGAGTAATGATGCTGTAAATTCAGCTTTGACATCACAGGAATAAAATACATTTTAAAATATATTCAAATAGCAAACAGTTACTTTAAATAACTACTCCTAGAGTTTTAAACTCTACAACCACCAAACTCGGCTCAGACCTTCAGACTGTTCTGACTTAGTGTGCTATATCTTTTCTAACTGATCTGACTTATGGCATAAAAATCCCATAGACTTACAATGATGAAATGTTCAAACTAAGTCTAACATCAAACTTCACCAATTTTAACTCCCAGAAGCTTCTATCTATCTATCTATCTATCTATCTATCTATCTATCTATCTATCTATCTATCTATCTATCTATCTATCTATCTATCTATCTATCTATCTATCCATCTATCCATCTATCTATCTATCCATCCATCCATCCATCCATCCATCCATCCATCCATCCATCCATCCGTATTGCTTTCTAAACATATACTTATTCAAACTTCAAAGTTTTTGATAAACTATTTTTATTGTAGTTTTGATCAAATAAATGCAGCCTTAGTGAGCATAAAAATATTCCCAACCCCAAACCTTTGAATAGTAGTATGTATGTAGAAGAGATATGTACCTGTGCCTGCTCAGGTGTCTCTCCAGCAAAGTAGAAAATGTACTGCTCCTCACTAAAGTGCTGAATCACAATCTGGAAACAGTTTGGCCTGGACAAAAAAATAACATCAACAGAAAATATGTAACGTCCATCTGCAAATGGCACACTGGCCCCAAATTGAATTGAATTACATACAACATATCAAACCAAGAATCATCTGAAATCAAATAATGATCAGTATTAAAGACCCCAGTGGCTTGAGTTGCATTTCAATCACATACCTGCCAAACAGACTGTCGTGGACCCCGTACACAGAGCACACACTCAGATCGATTAGTCCTTTGGGTTTGGTGGCTCGCTTCTCACTCTCAAAATAAATAAGCTGAGCGTCGTTGCCCTCCAGGATGAAGTATAAGTGCTTCCAGCGCTTGCCCTTACCTGTGGAAGTACAAGTGAAAAGGTGAGCAAGATGCTTTAGAATTACATTACCTTCTTAAAGGGTATAAACATTTCAGATCAAGGGAACCAAACCATGGGAGAACACCTGATTTATTTATGTCATACATTTTTATGAGACACGCATATACATTTTTGCACAGGGAGCCTGTATAATAAAAGATTTTAGTACACATTCAACTAGCTGAATGCTAAATACGAACAACAGCTGAATGGCAACAAGAAAATGCATCAGAATTAGGGATGGGGTATTGACACAGGTTTCATGATTCGATTCGATTCACAAGCTCGATTCAATTCTGATTTTGAGATCTATTAATTTGGATATAATATATCAGTTACAATACAGTTGTAAATTCTACAGAAACCCTATCATTTTTAGATATAAATCAACAATCAAAAGTTGTATACAAACAAATGTTTGTTTCCACATTCTACAATGTATAACATTTAACCAGCGGCTGCCATAACTTGATTTCACAACAGATTTATTCAAACATACATGAAATAATGAAGACATATTTAGCAATATGCTGCTCTCTAAAGTTATTTTGACTAATGAGCTACGAGCTTTGAATGGCTGAGGTAAATACAACGTTACGTGATTTTACGTTGAAACATTGATTGAGCGATTACATGAAACATGATACATTTCAGTAAGCTGTACTGTAACTTTTGTTCATTCATGTTTATTTCATGCTATAACTAGTAGTAAAGAGGAAGAGATGATCAGTCACATGCACTCTGAAGCACTTTCACTAGTTTGCTTGATGATTATGTAATCATAATGGCATAGTAAACAGATTGGCTTGCTGTCCATTATTAAAAGTTTACTCTTAAATTGAGATTGAGCATTTCGATTCTTCCCGCTTTGAGAAATATATAGAAAGATAAATGTAGGCTTAAGATGGAGAAGGAGGGATGCTTGAGTGACGACATCGGGATTGTAAGGTAAGGCGCTGCTTATATACCCCTTATTAGATGAACATGCTCCTCCTGAATTTACGTCCTAAACTTTATATAGTCACGTCACGTTAAAGAGATCCAAAAAAGCATAATATTATTATTGGATGGCAGGAGGACTGCAAATTATTATTTTTTGTTTACGCATCAACATGAAACAGCATAGACTAAAACATTGATCTTGGGATTTAAGAATTGATACTGGTGTATCAAAATAAATATTGATTAAAATTGATTAAATTATACTGTCAACATTTTAAAATGCAGAACACTGAGGTACATATACTGTATATTTACAACAATGCCTGAGCAAATACATTAAAGTCATTTATTTATGTCTTCAATAGTAACAATTTAATTTGAGCCTGTATAATACAACCAGGATCTGAGATCAAATGATTTCATTACACATTAAACCACCTGAATATTAAATACAAACAACAGTTGAATACCAACCAGACAAGGTGCCAGAAGTAATTCAGATTCATACCCTTTGATCAGCGAGAACACCCCACAGAGCGCCAAATCTCTTATTAAGCAAAGCCCCTGTCATTGAACTGGACAGCTCTGTGTGTTCAGGTAAACGCTTTGCTTTTTGTTCTGCGTAGCTCATCCTGAGCGGTCTATGAAGAGCCTTGCTGAGCGTTTCTCAGGTGATCAAAGACTGTCAAGGTTTGACAAAACCACACTCAGATGGGGCTTATGTGCTACAAATTACCCACATCCTCTCATGATCAACTCACTGAGAAAGATTGAGCACTGACTACAAATACTGTACTGAGTGTCAAACAGCTTTATATGTTGATAATCAGTAAAAAGTCAATGGATGCAGTTGGCCGCATAAAAAAGTAGCCTGTGGTACCTTTGTTGAAGAGAAGATATCCTTTCTTGACAATGTTTTTGTAGAAAGCATCTTTTGTTTTCCGTCGAATAGTGTTATATATTTCTCTGCCATCAACCACGTCTGAGAGGACTTGTTCTTTTTGCTAAACGGCAAAACAGACACAGCATTATGCTTGTTATTGAGATGATCTTCAGCGATATCTGAGCTTTTTGGAATGACCTTTCATTTACCTGGACTGAGACAGGATCTTTCAGAGTGTAGCCCTCCACGATCTGCTCTTTTCGGTAACGTTCGATAATATCGTCAACACTGCCAGGAAGAGCATTATTCAATTAGAGACCAGCTGGATGTAAAGCTGAGTGATTTTTCATTACAGTGTGCAAAATTAAAAAGTATTACATTTTAATTAAATCAGCTCTGAGGCACAATATACGGGGCAGGGTTTAATATATAAAATGCTTTCAGACAGGCAGCAAAAATCAGAATTTTGGAGCATATGACTGAAATCTCTTTAGTTTATTTGGAGTGTTAACAGAAATTATGTTTGCCAGTATATTAATATTTTATTATGTGTATGCACAAATTATTCAACTTTGTATGTAATAATCAAACGCTTAAGTGGGGAGTTAGTTTGTATTAAAATTATAATAGTAAGAAATGTGGAACCATCTTGCAACCAAATCATTAATTTTATTGATAAAATAATTACTATATATATATATATATATATATATATATATATATGATAGGTTAATGCAAACACTGCTTAATACTGCATTGCAGATAAGGTTATTAATGCTGTCCTGATAGATGGGAAGGTGCTTCAGAGCAGGATATAAGTTACGAGGGGCCATTTTCAGCCAGATGCAACAAGGCACTTTAAAGCCTTTGCCTGCAGTCCTACCTGTTATAGTACCGCCCTCCCATCATGTACTGGTTGTTGGGAGTGGGGCTAATCTTGAACCTTTGGATGTTTTCATTGGTACGAAAGAAGAGGGAGTAGTCGCCTGGTGTGTTGTCTGACGGCCTGACCAGAAAGCTGCAGACCTGGCCAACTGGACAGCAGAGAAACAAAGTCAGAAGTGCTTTTGAGTAGATTTAAATAGCAGATATGAAATAATAACAGCTTCTGTACTACTTTAACATAATAAATAATCTTTGATTAATTTGCCCCTTTTAGGTTTGCAAATATTAAAAGTTTGTAATCTATGCTAATGCATGTGAGTCTGGCCAAATATGACAAATTATGCATATAATGCCTTTTTATGATGCATTTAATGCGTTCATAAATCAAAAGTCCTAAACACATGCGCAATTTCATGATTTAAAGGAATAGTTAGCCCAAAAGTGGAAGTTATATCACCATTTAGTCTGTTCCTCCAACAAATCTATCAGTAAATAAACTGATAGGCCAATAATTATTTTGGCTAATAAGAGATAAAAGACTAATGTATGATAACTGACCATTCAGTATGAAAATTTTATATTCACTTAATAACTTGACTACAATATATTTTATTTACAGTAAACTTAAACATCTTTAGTTTTCTGAAGTGCTTTAATCTGTTGTCTTCTTTATTAAAAAAAACAACTTAGGTCTGTATTCCAAAGCATTCATGAATTACAACCACTTAAGTCTGAATAGTGCATTTCCACATCTATGTTAAAAAGGGGGATAACAGTTAATAGGTTTTAACTGTTAACTTTAAGTGGGTATTCGATGATGCAAAGGTAATCTAAATGTAAATATAAGGGACACAAGCATGAACAATTACATTTGAACTAACACTGAAAAGTGAAAAAAAAAAAAATTATATATATATATATATATATATATATATATATATATATATATATATATATATATATATATATATATATATATATATTTATTTTCATTTTGGAAGGAACTATTCCTTGAATTACGCATATGCTAGTGAAATGCATTGAGCACATGACCTGAAATCACCTGTCAGGTTTTTTTTTTTTTTTTATAATATGCTCATTACACAAACATGCAATAGCCAGCATTTGATGTCACGCTCATGTACCTGTCATTAGCAGGTTGTACGCCTCTTGTTTGCTGATCTTCCTGTGGTACCAGCTATGAAGATAGAAAAGGAAAAACAAAGGGAAACAGGAAATGAGACACGAGTAAGCAGGGAAGAGAGGGCAGCACCCCAGGCCCTGTGAGTCAGGTCTGAGTCAGAGCAGTCTAACACGGTCACAGCACAAGGGATCAACTCTGCTCAGATCCACAGCCTCAGGCTCAAACCCTCTCTTTCATACTCAGGAGTGTAGCATTGCTCTCTGAATCTGACAGATGTTTATTCTGCCATCGCACATTGAACTAACTAAAACAAACTGTGCAGAAGAGATACACATGTGAAGCTAAACAAAGATGGCAGCAGAGAAAATAATCGCTTCATGATTCTGAGCAATTTAGTCTGGTCAATTTGGATAGGATTATATTAACCTTCGCTGGTACACGTCGTAAATGCACCATTATGAGCACAAAAATCATGTTTCTCCATTGACAGCCATTCAAAATGAACCATGTATCAAAAAAATAAATAAATAAATAATAATAATATAAAATATTTCAGGATATTATAGTAGATGTTTTAATAGTGCCCATGTTTGGAGGGCTATTAAAAGTGCAACAGATATGTTGTTTTATACTATATGTACTTACATTTTTCCCTCATGTGGATCCTCTTCTCGTCCCTGTGAATATATTCAAATAAATCAATTATTTAATGTGCAAATTATCACTTAAATCTTTGTAAGGACTCGTATTTACAGAACAAAAGCTCAGGGACACTTACCACCTCCTCCACAAGATCATCCACGATAAGCCCCTGTTCTTCTGTCCGAACATTGGTCACCCACATCCACCCATCCTCCAGTCCATTGTGAACGATAAACATGTCTCCTTTGAGAAAACTTGAGACACACAATAAAGAAGAAAAATAAACAATGGAGTGAAATGACAAAATAATTGTCAATAAATTATTTTAAGGATATAAAAAGTTATTCGATCCTTTCAGATAATCTTTCTGAAAATCAGCATTTTGAATGTAAAAGTAACAATTAATGTGACTGGCAGAAAACATCTGTTTCTCAGATAATGAAGTTACTGGAGGGTCCCTGTGGGAAGTAATACTTTTTGATGTTTTTAAATTGCTGGTGGCTTAAAATGCTCCAAATGTTATTTAAAAAGGGTCTTACACTTACGGTGGGAATTAGTCTGTTATACAGGATTTTCCAGCTTTTCTTGCAATCTAAATTGCTTTCCTGTAGTTACTTTTGGTAGCTTCCTATAAGTGCCACTGAACACCATAGAGGAAGATTATGTAAACCAACTGCTCAGGTGAACCATCTCAATCCTGGTCCTGGAGTAGCCCAGCACTGCACATTTTGGATGTCTCTCTTATTTAACAAGTGATTTCTATCAGCAGCTCATTACTAGAGGCACCAAGAACTGCCCCGCATCCGAATATGCCTGCTTAGCATGTGAAATGAGAATCCACCCAGCATTCTGAAGTCTGACGGACAATTTTATATTGCATAAGGCAACAGGTAATTCATCTTATGCATAAATGGTGGGAAACAGAGACAAGGCTGACATTGAAGGTCACATGGTGGATGCAGTGTGTCTGAATTGTATTCATACTACACAGGCTCAAATAGTTGGATGGCGAAATGGATGGAGTGGTATTACTGAAGTACTGAATTAATCATGATTTTTCTCATTTGAGAATTTTATTTTTACATTTGATCAGAATTATTGCACTTTCACGCAAGCACAAATCAAGAGAAAGCCAAATTATATGCAGGATTTTACCTCATCTGGTTACTTGAATTATTATATTTGTCATATACATTAAGGTTGTGTTCACACTTGGCAGGTTTGGTTCAATTAAAACAAACTGGTTCGATTACTTTGTTAGTGTGGTTTATTTGAATAAGTGCCACTCTAACCCTGGTGCGCACAAAACAGGAGGACCGAAACCCCTAAAAAAGGGGTTCCAAGGGTTTCCAAACAAACTTGCGTTTTGACTAAAATATGAACGCAATACGGACCAAAGGCATCTTAGAGAACCAAAAACAGGATATGATGCCACAAGATGTGACCCTAAAGAAGACGCTCAATAATGCCAGGTTTTCCTCATCATAGGAGCCCCATTGCCCGTTACAGTTCAGTACAAGCTTCTGAACCGTGTTTCCTTGCAGCAGATCTTCGTTTATGTACAACACATTTTATAAGCTCTTTGTGAGTTTTCAGCTGGTAAAAATACCATCATATGTTTAAATTAAATACCATCAAATTCAACAAGTGCATTTAGCATTGTTTTGGATGTTTGGTGTAAGTTCCGTTGAAAAATATACCAGATAAAAGCAGTTTCTTTGTTGTTTTTGTTTTGTATCTTTAGGTTCAGTCTTAAAACTGACACTGTGAATGATAAGCAAACCAGTACTAAATATATCAACTAAATGCATGTTTTCTTTTTGGTCCAATATCGCAGAAATGCTTAATTAATCAGAAGCAGAAATCATGATTGCAATTAAAATATGATTAATCGTGCAGCCTTTGTTTCAAACACTGAAATGGGTTTAAATTCCATTCCCTCAAACAGGCAGGACACAGTTAGACACTTCAGACTGGATTGTGAAATATGAGATATGATGACTTTTAAGAGGGTTTTTATACCTGATCTCATCAGTTTCTGGCACTTTGGTGTATGGAAGTATGGCCCTCACTCTTCGCCTGTCCTCCACCGGCTGGAAGGAGAATAAGAGGTTATAGCAACGCCACAAGGACAATTGCACGTACTATGATGATCAGCACTGAAAGATTAACAAAATGCAATCCTGCTTCTGGATGTACAACCTTAGATATAGCAACAAATAAGTGAAAAAAACCCTATTGTCATTCGAAAGTCAGAAGTTCTGATCGTACCTCTGGGGGAGCCACTGGAGACGACAGTTTTTCACCTTTAAGTAGGCAAGACACATAGCTGTAGTAACCAATGAGGTCTGACAGGGACGAGAAGCGTCGTCCACCGATGTAGTAATCTCCACACATCGCAATGATCCTGAACACACACACAAAAAAGAAAAGTGTTTTGCCTTACTTGATTAAAATGATAATGCCTGACTGAATTAGACTGACATTTACTGGGATAAATAATTTACTTCTGTGAATGAGTCATTCCAAATACATTTAGCAGGAGCACAACAGCACTTGCAGTTGTGTAGACGAATGAAACTAGAAGCATGTGTCATGGAGAATAAGAATTATTACTACAAGACTTTTGTTTGTTTGTTTATTGCTTGTTTCTTTATGAAAAAAAAAAAAAACCTCAACTTTTCAGAATTCCGCAAGCACACCTCAGGTCACAAGACAAGAACCAGCTTCACCTTTTCCATAACAACATTGAAAGCTTATCCAAAATGGATGAACATCTGATGATAGCTGTACAGTGCAGGGTTTTTTCCCCATATATCCATAAATATATCTAGTAGCAGAGCTCATGCAAGGGCTAGAAATCCATTTATCCATTGCTGAAACTTCATTGTCTTCATGGAGAACGCTGCCCATGATTGCTTAGCAATGGCACCTACTGCAATTATCTTTATGTAGGTATAAATCAAAGATCTATTTCTCGACTTCAAAATGTTACAAAATGCTGCGGCTAGACTTCTGTTGGGTGTACACAAGTGTGATTACATTACCCTGGTTTGAATGACCCTTCATTGGCTTCCTGTCCGTTACAGAACTGATTTTAAGATTATTTTATTTGTTTTAATCTTTGAATGGACTGGCACCTACTTATCTGTCAAGACTTTTGTCCATATACAACCCATCGAGATGCCTCAGATCTTCTGATCATAGGCTGTTGACCGTTCCTAGGGCAAGACTAAAATTGAGAGGGGATTGGGCTTTTTTATGTTATTGCCCATAAACTGTGGAATAATAGCCTTCCATTGTGTGTTAGAACTGCTCAAACTTTCACATTTTTAATCTAAACTAGTAACTCATTTGTTTTTCTTGGCTTTGAATGCATTTTAGAGATGAATATAATCTCTTTTTATGTTGTTAAATATGTATCAATGTAACGCACTTTGGTCAACTTGAAGCTGTTTTAAACTGTGCTCTAGAAATAAATTTGACATTGACAAGTGATTAAATGTATACTACCATTCCAAAGTTTGGGGGTCATCAAAATATTCTCTCTTTTTTTGTAAAGAAATTAACACTTTTATTCAGCAAGGATGTATTAAATTGATCAAAAGTGACAGTAAATACATTTATAATGTTACAAAAGATTTATTTTTCTTTCTATTCACCAAAGAATCCTGACAAATTGTATCAAAGTTTCCCCATAAATATTAAGCAGCACACTTGTTGTCAACATTGATACCAATAAGAAATGTTTCTTGAGCACAAAATCAGCATATTAGAATGATTTCTGAAGGATCATGTGACACTGAAGACTGGAGAAATGGATGTTGAAAATTCAGCTTTCCATGACATTTTAAAATATATAAATGTGTAATAATGTGGTAGCTAGGGTGTTCTTGTTAGTTGCTTTACTGGTCTCTGTAATATTCTGGTCTAAATATATGGTTTCAGTACCACCATCCATGGAAGTCTAAGGGTTTTGTGGGCTTTATTATTGTTTACAATTCTGATCATTTAGAAAAGTAAAACCACCTGTTCTGAACAACTCACATGATTTGAGGCATCAGTCATATCAATAATAGATACAGTGCAGGACAATGTACGTTTAATAGTTAACAAAGACTATTGTACAACAACTGTCTGCTTGAGGGGACATAACATTTTGTGAAATGTAATGGGGTTTGTGCGCATTAGTGAAACTGTATGATCCAGTCAGCACTGCTCACCTGAAGTGATTGACCACATTGGTCACGCTGAGAAAGGACAGTACGAAGGAGCCAGGCCGGCGGTCGCTTTCCCTGATGAGGTAGCTGCCCGGTGTCCGAGCCTGACGCAATCGCTCTTCTGCAATGGTTCTGTCCAACATTCCATGGTACCATCTGAAAGAAAGCAAGAACAGATCAAGGAGTTAGTCAGCAATAAATCAGATTTTAGTGTCTTCCTCTATTTGGTCCATCAGCATCGATTTTAATGCAACCCTGAATGTAAATGCTGAAGTAGGTTTTTAAAGGCTCTTTTTGGCATGCTGACAAAAGCCTATATTTAGTTGATCTTATTCCAAATTACCTTGCAGATTTTTGAAAAGCTTTTGCTATAATGCAGTAGCTCTGTAAAACGAGACTTGCAGAGATTGCATTGGAGTTTTTAAAAAAGACACGCATGCAAGCCGCCCTCTCACTCCACAGAAATGTGACAGGGCTCCGGCTGCTGAATTTTTCTCTTGAGAAAAACTCATGCGGAAATATTGAAAGTGAAATCTTGCTCTAAAAAGGTGCCTTAGCACGGCGAGAAATTTTAAAAAGGTTTTACTGCAGAGCCTCAGCCATTAAAAACATGAAGGTCTCTAAATTAAACAGTAGCTTTTCTAACAACACTGGTTAATGTTTCAGAGATTTTAGATCCCTGGAGAAAAAAAAAAAACTTGTGTCTGATTTTAGTGTTTTGCAACAGGGGGTCAGGATAGAAGTAAAAAGAGTAAAAGACTGAGCTGATGTATATTTAACCCTACAAATATACAATTTATACATTGTGTCATGTTTACATGGATAGACAGATGGAGACTGCACATAAACCCACTGTATCTTTGATAATCGAGATAAAACGATTATTTTGCCCCATTCTGTCCCTGTCTAGTGGCGTGCTTTCGCTCCGCCTCAAAAGCCCAAACTTAACGTGCAAATCAATAACATCATGTAACATGAC
Source organism: Abramis brama (assembly GCF_963993115.1). Lineage (NCBI taxonomy): Eukaryota > Metazoa > Chordata > Actinopteri > Cypriniformes > Leuciscidae > Abramis > Abramis brama. The sequence goes on along the minus strand of NC_139967.1, from coordinate 30,156,726 downwards.
TTTCATTAAATAGGACGTGCTAAGGACGGGTTTATGTGCTGTCTCAGTCTGTCTGTGTTGAATTCCTCTTGCAGTAATCATTCCTCGTCGTCCTTTGTCTTTAGTTATGAGCTGTTTGGTAACCAAATGCTCCAACTGGACTGCGCATTGCGGATAAACGAATAAAAAAAGTAAAAAAGTAAACCTTTTTGCAAGTAAAGTGATTATCCAGTGGGTCCTGCAGTGCCACTTGTGCACACGGTAATGTAGTTTGGTCTGCTTCATTATTTGCTCTCAAAATAATAGGCTACTTTGTCTAAATGAGATGTCACAGCAAGAAATGGTTTAAAATAAGGATCTCTACAGAATAAGATCATCTTGCGATACATATATACAGTAGAGACACATTGATATTACCTACATTTTGGCTGATACTTAAGCACGCTATTTAATTATATTCATGTCATGGCAAATAACCAATAAATGACTGAAAATGTAAAACTATTTCATCTATTAAAATTAAAACAAAACACTAAAAACTAGAATACGTGAATTTAGGCATCGCAACATGATAAATGTTCAGTATGAAAAATGGATTTTCATTTTGATATTTGCTAAAGATTACATTTAACAATGGTATAAAATCTACATCCAAATGTTAAAATAGCGCGCATAATTTAATATCCAGTTATTAATGAAAATACAGATAAAAAAACACAGATAACCAAAATGTTATTGAAAAATCTGACATCTTTAAAGGGATAGTTCACAAAAAAAATTCAATTCTGTCATCATCTCCTTCAAGTTCTTCCAAACCTGTATGAATTTCTTTCTTTTGTTGAACACAAAAGATGATATTTTGAAGAATGTTGGTAACCAAACAGTTGATGGGCCCCATTGATTTCAATAGTATTTCTTCCCCATACTGTTTGGTAGTCAGTGGGTGAACTCGGTTTTGGGTGAACTATGAACTAAATATAGTGAAAAGCAGCCCTTCATGTAAAAATGTTTGTCCACTCCTGAAATAAATCATTCTCATCTGGTTTTAAAGTCAAAAGGTCCTTACAAAAACAAGCCAAGCAGAAGTCTCCAAATCGAATCATGATTTTGCATTTTCACTCTTGTTTAGAGTATAAGACCATATGTAATCTTAACTCATATGTTTTTCCATAGAACACTTTTTAAAATAGAATAAAGATCAAAAACATCTAAAACTGTGAAAAACTTCACGATATGCATGTATATGTTTACACTTTGTTTAAACTCACTCTAGCCCCACAGTTAATTTCATTCAGATGCATAAGAACAGCAGGACAATTTGCACTGCAAACATGGGTGAAAAATACAAAATCAATTAAAGCAAGAAAAAAAAAGGTCAGCACATATATATACAGTATATATGTGTGTTGTTGATGTGGTGAAGAGGAAGTGATGGTAAGTGAATTTAGGAGGTGATAGATGAGAATGAGACACAGGAACAACTGATATTTTCAGAGTCTTGCCCATGTTGAAATGTCACACTGACTGCAGTCTGCATAACATCATGTGGGCATGCAGCCCTCCCACACTCAAACTTATTGTGTTCATGGGGAAGCATATGCACCAGTGAGTTTCATTTGTGCTGAATGTCAGTTTTCGGTTTAGATTTTCAAAAGTGTTGCTCAGTGTACAAGAGATGCTGCAGTTCAACTTTTCACATTTCTATTGTACTCTGTGTGTAATAAAATCCAAAAGAAATTTGCCAAACTGCTCATGGCGGTGTGTCACCAAGGCACTGGATAGGTTTCTGGTTTCAACAAATGTTGTTTGTCTATACAAATGGACTCCCAAAGGTAAAAAAAAAAGCAGGTCAGTGCATAGAAAGCGTTTTTTTTTGTTTTTTGTTTTTTAAATTGAACTTCTTTCAACTTGAGTGCAGTGGCATAGCGGAACGCAATTTCTACCGAAATTAATCAAGATTCTGACTACAGCGTTTCATTGGAATGTATTTAACAGTTTAATCAACAGTGTGTTTGAAGATCCTAAATATGTAACAGTCAATCTAGAACAACAGTAGGGCTGACCCCAACTAAAGATTTTCTTAGTCATTCATTTAAAAGCCCACCGAAGTGCCTAGAAACACGCAGTGTTATTCAATGTGTTGACGCAACTTCCACTGAAGTAGAAAGACAGGGCGGGACATATTGAGCAACTCCTCCCCTTTTTTAAAATAGCGGCTAGAGTTTTGTTTATATCACAGCTCGGCCAGAGCAGTTGACCTCGGCAAAGCCACAATTGACAGCTTATGACAGCCACAGTCTAATAGATTCCCTTTTAGATTTAATATGAAACTGTTATTAAAACAAAAACGTAATCAATCATGCTGATGATGTGTAGTTTGAAAAGTGCGCAATTTACGTTGGTGCATGGCACTGGTATTATTTCTTCTACTCGTCGGTATCGTTTCTAATGCAGAGTCTGTCTGAGAACAGTTTCTCTCCTAACCTCCTCCATGTTTCTTTAAAATATAGCATTCTGTGTAGAACTCAAATGGGTCCGATACATTTTGTGGTTCTCTACTGACTCGCATATATGATCCACTCTGTGCTATCGTGTCTCTGGACCAGAGCAGACTGTGTGCATGCTGAGGTGGTTCGCCTGACACTAACGTGAAAATAGACTTCATTCGCCTCAATGGAAAGCATATTTAAACTGTCTGAATCATTCCCCATCCCCTATTTAGTGCAATATGTTCCATTTACCACATAGAAAATAGTAATTGTGTGAACAAGTGACCGATTTCAGCCGCAGCTTCAGCATCTATTTATAATGTAGGGGGTGGGACACTTTAGATTCTAGAGAGCATTTGATTGGACAGGAAATATGATGAGAAGCTGAAGTGCAGAGTGATGTCATCAGAATCGTTGATCCATATATTTGTGGAAATGAGAGACTAGTTTGAATGCTTATATCTTCTAAATGTGAATTTTGTCATTGTTTTGGAGCACACTAGCTTTTTTAACTATTTAACTCATTTTAACTATCTATTATTTACTATCGCACATTTATCTAGATTCACATTAACGATAGAGCAAGCGGCCAAGAAAGTGATTAACTTAAATATTTTAAATAATAAGTCGTGTTTGAGGTTGCACATCACCTTTTTGACTTTCTGGCCGACATTTTATTGCATGGACATGCCCTGTTAACAATTTGTCACTGCGTGACTTCGCCACTTTTTTTCTGCGACTAACTGACTAATTAAAATTTAGTCAACCAAACCTCTTCTTGGCGACTAACATTTAGTCGATTATGAGGGGGCAACTTGAAATTTGCCATTATTTAATATTACGTAGTTATATTTTGGCTTCACAAGCAAAGATGTAGAGACAAAAAAAACAAAAAGGAATTAAGCAAATGTAGAAATGCTTTGAAATCTTGTGCAGGAGCGCTCCAAATGAACTCTGCATTGCTCAGGTGTGCATGAACGAAAGTATAAACAAGGCCGAATTTGCAGAAATTATTATTTTTATATATTTTTACTATTGCATAATATTATAATATAATCATCATAATAATATTTGTAATTATAACAACAACAGCAGTTAGTATTACCGGTATATAATATATTCCTTGGTTCCAAAACAACATCAGTGTGAATGAAAAGTGGAATAAAGTGGTCCTAAAACAGATGTAAATCATAAATATTTAAAATATTACTATTATCCATGTCATTCTACCCCTGTACAATATTTGTTTGCAAAGTCATTCTAACTTAAATGCGAGTAAATTATTTCTTCAAACAGTGTTGTGTATTAGGCTTCCACTGTAAGTGACATGAACAAAACAGATATTAAATTACAACTATTTGTATGATAAATAATCATCAGCAAAAATGTTGTGATCATGACAGTCCCAAGCTCAGTCTACAACACATAATATGCAGTCCAAAATGTAAAATGAGAAACACACTTGCTCATGTAAACTACTGACCCATTTTATCAACCACAGTGATACAGAGTGCAGGCGTAATTTGCACACTGCAAGCCTAACTAGGCTAAGCCCCTCTTCTCTATATATTAATTTATTGAATAGACAGGCTCTATGAAGCAGTCCTTTGAGTAAAACTGCACCGTTAGCAGAAGGACAGTCCCTCATAATTCCCAGAGGCTGCGTTTTCTTCTCAGCGGGACTGCCTCGCAGCTTTCTACGCTATAAAAATTACATCAGCAATACAGGGTTATTAGCACACTGGATAACGTGCTCTATTAAAACTTCTGTGGACAAATGAATCACAGGCTCCTGAAAACACAGATGTGTGTGAACCGGATGAAGAGGCAATGAGATCATTGATATTGGCTATGACGAAGATTAGATGATGTACAAGCAAACACATAAACAACAAAAGTCACACTTCATATGCTATTTTAAAGTTTCCTAATATTGTTTTGGAGTCTCCAACAACAGGTTTACATGGATCAAAGGTCAAAAAACTGTTTCATTTACTCATAAAATACATTTGCACATCACCACATTTACAATGATTCTCAAATGACTCGTCAGATGAATCAATCTCTCTAAATCCCTCGTTTCCGTGAGCTATTCTGCTCTGATTGGCCAGACAGCTCGGCCTGTTGTGATTGGTCTACTACGTACAGCGCACGTGTCGAAAACAAAAACGCCTATTGCCATAACATCAGCTCTGCTTGTCCTGAGGTTTCCTACACCGTTAACTAAACACAGTAACAAACGATGACATTGATTTTACCATATCAATCCGAGCGCGAGTCCGATGATGAAACATTGGAAGAACTAGTTCTTCAACCCGAACCTCCATCGCAAGGACGACTCGAGTAGGACATTCTCAGTGATTCACTACTCAGTTTGAGGTACATTATGAGATGTTGCAACTGTAATTCCTCACCATCAGCATTAACAAGTGCATGCCCATCAACAAACATATTATTTTACTTATACTATTTACAGAGTATTTTTCGAATTTATTGCAGTGAACACGTGGAAACTGTATCAATCACAGTGCATGTATGCAATGTTAGCCGAGCTCTAGGGTGAATGACTGATGCTCCATGCTTAATCTTACCTCAAAGTAGTGAGAACGACAGACAATCTGCATTAATAGAGTTTTATGTAATAGTGGCCCACAACTGACTAGCAGAAGTATTTCAGTAAGACAGTAATAATGTGAGTTAGCCAGAAGCAGGAGTCCTACACAATATAAAATCAAAACTAAGTATTTTGAACACCATCTTTCAAGAGCAAGCGGTTTGCGAATCCTGCATTGAACTCTGAGATTTGAGAAGCAGTCATCAGTGAAATAAAGGGAACACAGCAAAAGTTTAGGATTATACTGCTGTGGTATTTTGGCAAAGATTAATTTTAACCACTGATTCTTCACATGCTCATCCTTGGGCAGTGGAAAAAAATAAACTGGCTTTACCTTCACATTATAGAGCACAGCGTCTTCTCGACATGATGCTATCCAGTATCCACAGGAATCAACTGTTGGTTTGAGGTTCAAGTTTTCCCTGGTGTCTGCGTGAGCAATAAGTGGGCGGGCAATATGCTAATGTTTCGTCTTGACGTCACAACGAAACAGCTTATGACTTGTTTGAAAAACGATTAATTTCATTGATTCAAGAGTCGACTCTTACTTTTGAAAGACGATAACTTTATATACAGTGAACTTTCAGATTTAAAACTTTGTTTTCATTCACTTAGAGCTATGTTATACACTACATTAAAGGTAATTTTCAAAAATACATAATAGGGGCACTTTAACATTTTTAAACGTCTTTTTCCTAAAATAATTTTGTTTGGATGCCAAGCAATTAATTCAGGCATTCTTTTTTCCCAGAGAATGACATCAGACTCAGTGTAAACAGGCCTTTAAGGAGGTCGCACACCGGACGAGAAGCGCAGCGCCACGTCTTTAAAATTCGAACACATTATTCTCTATGAGTGTTCACACACCGGCGGCGTCATTCGGCGTCTGTCCGTGGCGCCCAGCTACGGCTCAGGACCTTGTTCAAAATCCTAGTTAATGTATACTGACTTCACCCTGTGCTGCAATATACATTTAGTTTTACATTCATTTACAGAAATCAGCTGCTTGATTGAAAATTGCTGATGTTATCGGATTTCCAGGTGAGATTCTCAATTCATTCAGTTAACGGACGCTCTGAGGTAAAGTGTTCAGACTGCAGACTTAGCAACGATTGTATTTAGTTGTACAGTACAATCACAACATAGTACAGACATTATATTAATTCCATAATGTCCTTAAACATTACAATATTGCTGGCCATTAACTGAGAAAGTGCACGTCCGGTGTGCGATACCTCGAGTTGTCCTAGACGCGACGCGGCGCTTCTTGTCCGGTGTGCGACCCCTTTAGGCTAGTGATTTCACCATTCTTCCTTCATAGCAGTAGAGTTCAGTTCCTGTGTCGACAACAAGGCCTATGGGTAAATAACCGAACCCTCTCCAGTCTGCACATCCAGATGATATATACACAAGCACAGCCTTCATCCTCCTGAGGAATGCCTGATCGTGTCAGTGCTTGATCACTAGCTGGTGCCTTCAATGAATAGAAACCATGAAGTTAAAATAGCTAATTACTTCTTAGTCTCTTTTCCTCCCAGTAAATTGATGCTTCCATTAAATTAGCTGACATGTATACTGTGCCAAGCCGTCGAGTGACCTGTGTAGTGTACCTGGAAAAAGAGCAGGTGGAAGTCTCATATTCACTTGTGTGAGTGAGTATTAGACTATGTAATAGTCTACTCTACACTGATGGTGCTTAAATGTAAAGAGTGATGCTTTTTGGGTTTGCCACTTGGATTTTCATGGAAAACCAAAAAGTTCTGACATGTTCGACCTGAGTTCGAGTCCAGATCCCGTCCCCCCTCTCTCTCTCTCTCTCCCACCTCACTTCCTGTCTAGCTACTGTCCTATCCTAATAAAAGGCAAAAATGGCAACAACAAAAAAATGAAATTCTGAATATTAAAACAAATATTTACAGAGCTATATTAAAAAACATTTTTCAGTTTTAATTTTTTCTGGATTTTTTTTTTTTTTTTTTTTACTTATGCAATTGTATATTTTTTTTATTTAAAAACTTGCATTAAGGCGGTTTTATATTTTACCAAATTCTCTTTTATTTTTAGAAATAGTTTTAATGGTTTAATTAAATTTTGATAATAGCAAAGTATGTCTGTACTGATTTTTCAGAACAGGTCAAAAGACAAGCGTCCTGAAATTAAGAGCATCTTCAGTACACACTGATAAACATCTGAGAAGATCTGCAAACACATTTGCATTTGAGATGAATGAAGCTATAATACATCAAGCATGACTGCAAAAGGTGTTTGCCTCAGACCCGATTCATGCAAAAGCAGAGGAACAGGAAGTGTGTTGAGAGGGACAGGTGGCACTTTCTTAATAACACTCAAACCACTCACACGCCTTGTTGCCCCTTTTTGTGCCTTGCTGTAATGGAAATCAACTGATATGTGCAGCACGGTGGACAAAAATAAATGGTTACAACTACAGCAGCATGTCATCAGCAACTTCATTCACAGCTTTGACACAACAGAGCTCTGAACCATAAATAGGAGTGTGAAATATGCACTGACTAGTTAACCATGTGATCGTTAGCCCATAAACATGACATTATAATGACACTTCACAAGAAAAGTGTCACTTCACACGTGAAGTGAAAAGGCTTGTTTGACTGCAAAATTAACCCAATAAGATGTCAATGTTCAGCACTCAGGCACTTAAACCTCAGCCTGAAGCACAAATCTCTCAGCACTTGAATACGTTATGATTTCCAGACAATGGCTGTATTTTTAGATCCATATAGCTTTGGAAAAAGAAATTTGCCTTTTGAATTATTCACCAAAAATTCCATGAAAAGATCCTGACAAGATACCAGGGAAGCATGGCAATATTCTTCCTTGCAAGTTGTTTCTTCATAGATGGCTCACTGAAAACAGGACATGACCTTTCTGTGGTTAGTCCATGCCAGCCATCAAGGAAGTAGTCGAACCTCTCAATTTACAACACTTCATCTGGGAGGAAGCGAGGGCAGAGCGGGCTTGTTGAGACTTGATTGAGGGGTCGTATTCGCTCTCTTAAGCACTTTCAACACATCCGTCTCTCTTTATAGGTCTCGAGTCGACTACCTCAAAAAACCTCTAAAGTTGTCACGTCATTGCTCATCAGTATTACGATGATGAAACTGCACAGCCTTACATTAACAGTGCCTTTCAAAACTGATGTCAGCTGTCATCTGAGCTCATCTCTCATTCTGCACAAGGAGAACACCAAAGAACTCATGATCTCCATCTGATCCCCAGAAAAATAGCATCACTGTTGTGAAAGCACCCTGACAGTTTGAAACTGATGAATAAGCAACTTTGTCCTCACATTTTTTAAAACATTCATATTGAAGAAATAACATCACTAATTCAACAGCTCTTACTACAAGCAATTACAAATTCATGCATCAAACATCTGTCCACCTGAGACACTTTTAATTATTTCATAACTAAACACATTATTTCATGACTAAACACATTGTTGATAGTCAAAATATATTATATAAAATGTAAGAAAAATAATTCAGGTAAATAATAAATCTTCAGTGAGAAATAGGGCTGGGTGATATAGCTTTAAAAATTCTCCACAGTTTTTTTGGTGATATTCAACATATATATCAATATGTATGCATTTGCTCAAATTAATTAAAGGTTTTTTTTATTTTTTTTTATTATTATTCAAAATAATTCAATATTCAACTTTTTAATTTTTTATTTATAGACTCCAATATTACAAAACACAGTAATAAAAAGCCTAGACATATTTTTACTTAAATAGGCCTATGGAAAATGTATACATAAGTAATTAATTGTACAAAAATATATATTTAATAGTGTCAATTGAACATACATTTATTCTTATTAAAGTTAAAAAAGATGATTCAGTCATGAGCAATGAGATTGTTTGGTTAACATTAATGGCACAGACAGCCGGAGATATATTAGGCTGCAGTCACTTTATGACAATGCACTGATCTAATATACTGATACACATGCTCTTTCTTTCTCAACTGTTTATGTTCACTTAAGACATAAACAATTGTGACTGGCATTTTGACACATACGTGTGTGTATTTGACAGTTCAAGCCCAAAAAGGTGACAAAGGGTGTGTTCACACTGTTTGGGCATGTTTACTTCGATTAAAACGAACCCCGGAGCGATTAATCACCCCTAATAATACATTTATACAACAGTTCTTTCTGGTTCTCGAATTTGATTGGCTGAGAGCCTTGTCCAGCCGTGCAATATTCACACAGTATCAGAACTGGAACCATTTCACCATTTGCATCACTCCGTTTGATCACACTGACTGTCATGGCGGTCAAGCAAAATACTACTGTTGTTGTGTCACGAAATCTAGTTTTACGAGTTTTTTTTAGGCGAGAATGTAGTTACTAAGACCTCAAATATGTGACTCATATATAATCATAGTGCCTATTTTACAATCTGTTTAGACGCTTTCGCAGACGCGAGCTCCAGGCTGTCAGCGGCCGTTCAGTGCTCATGTACCCGCAGAGAACAGCGTCATCTCGGCCAGTCCTTCGGGAATTTGCCGCTGGCTCTTATGTAGATGGTGATTAAATATGAGATATAATTAATTTGGGGTATATTAAACGGGCAATCAGTCTTATTAATCCATTACTTGTCCCAGAGCAAATCGATTTTGGTTAGGGGGAAAATTAAGGCTTTATATTTAGGCTATATTTCACTTAAATCCTGTACTAGAGCACTGCTTTTGTATGTTTTACTTAATTATTTGCTTGTGTTTATTTCCTATTGTCTTTTATAATGCAGATTGTTGTTCATTAAATATTATTTTATATTTAATAATATGCCATATTTGGTACTGAGAAAGAATCGTGATATGGACTTCAGTGAAAGTTACATTACGCCATTAGATGGTGGCAAAGACGGTCTTTACGAGTGAGTCAGAACAAGGAAGTTGTTTTAGCACTGTCATGGGAAGGATAAAGACGAACATATCACTTTCCTCAGCAGACATTCAAACTGATTTTTTGGATATATTATAGACATCGACCTAAAGAATGAATGAAATATCAGATGCAGGTAATACACTAGTTTATTCGATCTCTCATAATACCATAATAATCTACTCTACATAATACAATAAGCTTCAATGAAGCTACTCAATGTTCCTTCATTACTAGCTCTAAAGTGACGTTTTAGAATTAGTAACAGAGGCTTGGGCTCAACTATCAATTTGAGATTTAAAGGGTTAGTTCACCCAAAAATGAAAATTCTGTCAGTAATTACTCACCCTCATGTTGTTCCAACCCTTTAAGACTTTCGTTCATCTTCGGAACACAAATTAAGATATTTTTGATGAACTCTGAGAGCTGGCTCACTCCTTCATAGGCTGCTAGGTAATCGATATCTGCCATCCCAGAAAAGTTAGCAGAGACATTGTTAAAATAGTCCAAGTGACTACAGTGGCTCAACCTTAAGTTTAAGAACTTGAGTGAGTTCACGTAGTATAACTGCGCAGCGCTTCTGTGTTGTACGTCAGAACGTAGGCTCACTATTGGCCGACGCTGGTCATGTGTGTGATGCTTGTGATGCTGGCGTTCATGTGTGTGATAGTGAGCCTACGTTCTGACGTACAACCTAGAAGCGCTGCGCTGTTTATTTGTGTTCCGAAGATGAACGAAAGTCTTACGGGTTTGGAACAACATGAGGGTGAGTAATTACTGACAGAATTTTCATTTTTGGGTGAACTAACCCTTTAAATATGTGGCATAACGAAGTAGTTCTGCACAAAAGAGGGTTTTTAAAGATACTCCGTTGTTGTTTCTTATTTATTTACTCCCTTGTGCCGTCAAACTGTTGTATAAACGCAATATTACACTCGTAGCCATGCGATATGGCTGTATATCAGCACGCTGTGATTACCTACGGCCGAATCACAGCCATGCTGATATACAGCCATATCGCACTGCTACTCCTGTGATATTGTGTGTGTGTATATATATATATATATATATACACACACAGACAAGCAAATAAACAAAATATATACAAGAAATGTATGATATATATATATATCACACACAACAAATGCCACGAAAAAAACTACCATGAACATTTTTGAGTGAAGACGAAACAAACAAATCAGACAAACTGAATCAGCATGCTTAATTGATTCTGTAAAATAGATAGATTCACAAAAATGTATTGAAAATCCCAACTGTAATGCCATTTTTGCTGCTTATTTTAAATCGGATAAATCAGCCATCTGTGGCAATAACTGTGGCGAGAACTGTGCTTATCAATTTCAATAAGGGCGTACTTTTTTATTATATTATTAACATTTTTGGAAAGTGAGAACGGAACAAACTAGGCAAATAAGGCAAAAAAAGGAAGTTACTGACTCCATATTCTGCCAGTCTGAGCTCCAAACAGCAGCATTAGTGTCCCACTTACGCTGAATTCATCCTCTGCTGCATCCTGGGCTCTCCGACTCGCTCTCACTCACTCACAAAGTAATCCCGCTCAGCTGCCGAGCCGCTGGGGTCTGTCTCTGTCTCACCAGACAAACATCCCATTTGGTCGTCGCCATGTCCCAGAGAACCTGCTGTTCGACTGCGATCGCCACACGGCTCTTGAAGTCAGTGAGTAGAAACTATGTCTGCATGGGGGGGGGGGGCTCTAGCTCACATATGGTCGGCACAGTTTAAGATGATGTCCAAAAGAGAAATAATCCACGCCGGTTATCACTCCTTAAATAATACGATTTTAGATGCTAGAGAATGAAGACCTTTCGCTTGAATTTGCCTTGTCTGCCTTTGACATCCTTTCCTCTGTGAAGGCAGTCACTCAAATAATGCAAAGTATGAAACGGCTCAGCAAAAGAGAGCAACGGGAGGGAGGGGACAAACGGGATGCGAGACGCTAAGAACTCTAAGGTGGGAGGACACAACCTGACCACCACTCAAGAGACTTAAATAATAGTTTATTCCTTATGATATTCGTCATGTCTGCAAATAATGGTTTCAATTTTTAAACAATGGTGTTCCAAACAAATTTGAAATTGTTTCAAAAATGAGTTTTCCATTTTGGAATTTTTGGATCAGACAACCTTTATGATCAAATTCAAACTTTTGCACACCTTTCCTTTCCTTCAAACACCAAAATAAAATCGTCACACTCTGTAAGTGAGCAAAACTCGGCAGGTTGGAACATCAGTAACCAACACTGGTTTCTCAATGACCAACTATTATGTAAAGTGCCTGTAGCGATGTCATTTTTCAAGAGTTTCCACACTGGAAAAAAAAAAAGGTGGAGGTGAACAGGGTCTATGAGCAGCTGCCAAACAGCTTTGTTTTTCTTCACACATGATGGAGCGTCACAGCTTGTTAGAGTCAGCACACGGGGACTGTCTTCCAGCACACAGATGGATGACTAAAGAGCCCATCTTCAGCAAGCAGTTACTGTGCAGCAGGAGCTGAAAAGGGGTCACACGAAGGATGGATTACACATCCTCAAAGTGCTGTACAGTGATTCACGAATCTGCTGTTAGTTGAAAATGGGCTGTGTCTTTTTCAATCAAATGAAAGTCACTGCTATGTAAAATTAAGTGTTTTTAAACTTGACATTGTTTACTAGTAATATAATTTGGTTATCTGCAAACTCCTTTCTCCTACCAACTCATATAAATAAAAACATTTAATCATTTAGCATCAACTTTTTAGTGTTAGTGACCAAACTTAAGTCTGAATAAGTTTTGATTTTAAATCTTACTGAAAGTAAATTAACTTTTATTTTAAACAACAGCTCTGTCCCAAAACCAACGTAGATGAAGAAAATGAAGAAAGCTGTTCCAAACGTTAGGCAAGTATTTTGCCTCCTAAGAGATTTTTTTTGGCCATTTTTGCTGCTCATTTTAAATCAGAGTCGATATTAAAACATCTGTCTTATATCATGAATGTGCAATAAATCAGCTATCTGTGACAAGAACTGTGCTTAATCAATCAAAATATAGGCTAAGTGAGTACTTATGTTCATATTTTTGGAACATTGTATTTTATATCTTACTGAAAATAAATGAACTTTACTTTCAGTAAAATATAAATGAACTATTCTAAAAAAAATATTAAAAAAAAGCTCTGTCCAAAAACCAACTAAAATGAAGAAAATGGAGAAAGTTGTCCAAACGTTATGTAATTATGTTGCCTCCTAAGAGACTTTTTTGGCCAAATTCAAAGGCGCCATAACAACTATCCTTCAAAGCAATGACAATTCCAGACTTTACTGAAACAAGCTCCATGAAAAACTAAATCCAAGATGGTGGATAACTCAGGAGAATTGTTGGTTATAAAACAGACTATTTTACTTAAAATATATTTTATTAAATTATGGTGTTGTCTGTTGGGCATCACCTTTTTCTTGCACGCTCTTAAGACTGGAATACACTAGATGACTTTTAAAATCTGAACGATTTTAATCGTGCACTAAACTATACTGAGGATCATACACTACCATACTTTTAAATCATTCCGAACACAACAAACTCACACAGACACACGCGTCGTGTTGCTAGGAGTATCGGTAACAGATTACAATGGGAGTTAGAGGTGAGTGGTTTAGTCAGTTGTTTTATCTATGCTGATGAGTCAAATACTGAGGCTAATTTGTTACATGTTCTGTTCAGCCCGATCTCATGAAAGTGCGCATCTATAGCACAAATTTTATTTCTTGAGCCATTTATACGGCAAAAATTGTTTTTGCGTGCATATGACACGCAGTTTTCGCGTGCATTTGATACGCACTTTATGGCGTGTAATACGCACGCACTCCACACCCCTAATCCTACCCAAGGGGTTTACAGTGCGTATCATATGCACGCAAAAACTATTTTTGGCGCATAAATGGCACGAGAAATAAAATTTGTGCAATAGATACGCACTTTCATGAGATCGTGTTGGTTCTGTTCATTTTATTGTTATTGTATTTTACTGCAACACTGGTAGATAAAGTACAGCTTCAGTTTCAGTAGCAATATGTCATACACAACGATAAGTGTTCTAAAATCGGTTAAAAAAATATCAAACATGATTTCATATCCTCCAACTGGATGGAATTATAGTCTGAAGAAAAATCGGATTTTGTGCCCCATCATACAATACACAATTTTTCTGTGAGATCTGTCAACTCAGACTGCCCAAAATCTGCACTGACACAAGCTTTCGGCAACTATTTTCGACTCGTTCAGACAACAAATCTGGGATTTTTTTTGTTTTGTTTTTGCAAAAGTCATATTCCAGCCTTTAGTTTAACATACAGAGTTGCCACCATTGAGTGTTGCAAATCAGTCACTTCTGAGGTTCCATTTCAGTTAGGATACTGAAATGGAAGACATCTATTTGAACTACTTAGAAGGCAGACATATATTCGGACACAAGAGAACAAGGCAGCTTGCTCAAGGCACTTGGTTTTAGAACAGATTTATTATGCCTAAATGTTCAAATAAAAATATTTTGGAAAATGACAAGGCTGTTTGCAACTGTCAAATTGGGCAAAATAACCAATTATCTCAAAATTACCAAATTGGTTGATTAATTTTCTTTCAGAATGTATTGCTAATTTTCATGCAATGTCATGAATATATCATGACATTTAAGAAATGGGTTTTCTAAAAAAAAAATTGACAATCCATAAAAGGATATAACCTTTTATAATACGGAAAAGCATCATATCAACTTGGCCTATATGACCTAAATTCTTCTCAAGAAAAATCAATAGATGTCCAGAAACAGCAAAGCAATGATATTAATGCTCGAATTAATCCTGTTGCTCAGATGTTTTAAAAGAAGGAACAGGGAGGTGGTTAAAAGTAAATGCAGAAAACATTTTAAGAGCAATTTAGAGATGGTTAAAAACAATAAGTCCAAAATAACACTTGCTTTATACACATATGGTTATGAACGCAGTCAAAAAAATAATAATTGAAGAAGTTGTTCCAGGCTATTTTAATGAAGAAAAAAAGAGGAAAGAAGACTTTTCTAGTGCATAAGCCTCTCGAATGCAAAAGAACATATTTCAGCGCAGTAACCTGCAGTTTCAGCTTGCAGTGCCACTTGGCACTCCAAAGTCCCTGTATTTCTCTCTCAAAAAAAAAAGAAGGCAATTAACCAGCATGGGTGCTCAATTAGCCATTGACTGAGAGTGTGTTTCTTGAGCAATTGCTTATCTAGCTGACACAATATGCACTTATGTTGATCTCCAAATCAAACTCTTTCTCTCTCTCCTTCCAGCTCTTGGGGGAAACCGTTAATGACTCAAAATCCCTTCTAATCTTCGTGGAAACAAAATCAACCTGCTCTTTCTCCACAGTGCTGTTTGTTTGCTTTTAAAGCCCAGTGTTTGAGAGGAGCACTACCCAGCTCTTCATGCGCTCTCCTTTTTGTCTTTGTTAAACAGTAGAAAACATCTGTGAAATATTTATTCCACTGCTGGCATCATTGTTTATGAATGAAGTGCACAGTAGTGAGGCGTGAACGATCATGGCTGTCTTCTCTGCGCGACTAAAGCACTAACTTTAGTCACACATTTCTGACAAGCACCGCAGAAACCGGAGAATGTGTAGCACACTGGGCTGAAATTCAACCTACTACTGTGAGAAAACATTGAAACAACTGCCTCAGTTGTAAAGAAAATGAAAGTGGAAATGATGAAATCAATTTGATCATGTAGCTATAGTATACACTTTATACAAGTTATGTACTTCCTACACAAGAAGGTCTTTTTTTTTTTTTGTCAGAATATGCACCAAAAATAAAACAACACAGCCTGCAAGTTGTTAACATCACCAGCACCGCATGGGACACTCGGGTGCTTCCTCTTCACTGCAGAGGTGTTGCACATTTTAGACGTGCACTGAGCCATAAGCCGACACAGGCTTCTATTATGTCACAGCCTAAGCCATTTAGAGCAGATATGGGCTGAAATGTGAATAATACCTCATCATGGCGTAAATTCAGCAGTCGCTGAGTGCATGCGGTAATATAAGCTTATGGAGCACCTCTGGTTTAGCGTTGGCGTATCAGAAAGCAACTCTGCCCAGCCTTATAGGCAGTCGAGTCTGTCAGAGTCAATAATCTGGAAGCTCTGAGGAAACTTTCATCCTAATTGGGTCACCAGTCTAAGGCAACAGAGTATCTCAAGAGTGAGCTGTATGAGCAGAGCAGCAGTGCACAAATCACAGGTCAGGCGTTTCTCTTTTGCACTGCGCAGAAGGCCTCCTTAAAAAAAAAAAAGTTAAAAAAAAGATTCTGAAACTGAAAGCCAAGAGAAAAGTCTAGGCCTAATTCATCCCCACACTTTCTGTGACAAGTTTCAGCACTTTCAAGGAAACCACTGACAGCAGGGCGTTATATCCTAAAGAACTATCACTGAGAAAATACATGATTTACATTGTTTTGCTTTGAAAGATGGGAGCTGCTGTCAAAAGCTTCATGCTTTGGTTTGATTAATGAAATAACCATGAGTAATGCATTACAAAACTTTTTGTATTTTAAAATTCAGTTTAAGAATGAGCTGAAACAACTGTGCACAATATAAAACTCCAGGCCCGATTATCAACCTGCTCTTGAGCAAACAAAGAAATAAGAGAGCCATAATAAATTGCACACTATCATATCACTATCATCGTGATATCAGGAAGAGAGTGTAACCACCCTGACATTCTTCATTAGATTCAGCCACTGATCTTGTCACCAATATGATAATGAATGACACAGAAAGCAGTCACAAACATTTATCAGTAATTGTGGTTTCACAATGTGTGCAGAAGGAAGGTCTAGATACATACAGGCATTCAAAAACTGTATTAATTCAATGCAAGAACGCCGGGTTATTTTTTTCTATCCAAACGCTGGGTTGAGCATGTTGGGTCATTTTATTGTGTTATTTTTTTCCATGGTTGGGTAGTTTTTGTGTTTGGCAGCCATTGGGTTGGTGGCTGGTACACCCATACACCCCTCCCCCACCCGCCCTCAGACACAACAACCCAGCTGGTGGGTTACACAGAGGGTGGGCTTTTTGCACCCTCATCAGGACAGAGCAATGCCCACATTTCATTGGTATGGTTTGTATACATTTTATTTCGTCAATAAAGTACTTACTGTGCTGTAAATCATTTAATTTAATGCAATACAACATACAGGGATGATATGTCAGTCAGCTAAATGAGTCAATTAACATCGGTCGTCTCGCATGAGTTTTATTCGTAATCATACGGAATATTACTAATTTGGATGTTAAAATATGTTCTCAGAACTCTGTACTGCTTGTTTATGTGCAGGTTATTAGGAGCCTGTCACGATATCTTTTGTCTATGATAAAAAAACGCAAAAGCGATCTGAGGTTTTTGCAGATCCCCCGCCGAACAGCGGCCCCTCACCGGCTCAGATTTCTGCAGCACAATGCTGCGCTCACGACAGGAAAATATGTGGAAAATAGAAACTAGCTGCAGCGAATTTTGGCTATAGTGCTTTTAGTCTGTTCGTTGGCGTCAGAAAAAAATAAGCGAAATATGGTCAAATTTTATTAACTATTTAACTTTTAAAAAGCAATTTTGTTTAAAGCTGTATAGTTGTTGAGTTGTCATTCTTTTCTGAACTTTTTCACTAACATACACATACAGTTTTTTTTTTGTTTTTTTTTACTTATTACTGTTGCCTGTTGTTACTCTAGTAATTTTGTGTGAGATTTTATTTTCTCAACGTATTTATGGTTCATTTTAAGCCAGCGATATAGTAATTTTAATCAATTGTTGAGTTTAATAAAAACAACCCAGCACGTTGGATCAAACATTTAACCCAACCAGCTGGGTAAAACAACCAAATTGGGGTTTTTTTTTATCCAGCATTTATTCGTGTACAAGGTCACAATTAAACACAAAATTATGCAGTGGCGAAATACAGTGAAAAGACAACACGAGACAACATAGGCTATCTCATGAAGAAAGGTGGTAAAGTTATATGGCTATCCCATATTACAATATAAATAGCATAACAGCTAGTCAGCAACAGAATACATACCCTCACATTCTGCAATACGAGGAAGTAAATATATCATCTGAAAGCTGCCTACCTACTATCAAAAATATAAAGAAATAGTACAAATGCTAAAAAGCTAATTAAGTTAATAAACAGTAAGAAATATTATAATTATTTTAACATTTACTATAATTTATATAAATATATAAACAATTTAACAAAATGTATGAATTGTGCAAAATTATATTATACAAAACTAAATATAAAATATATTTAACAAGAAATAGTTTTAAAACTGTTAGAATTTTTTTTTTATTTAATGACTAAAAAGTATGCATTACTTACAAGGTATGAGGAATAACCAGTTATAGTGGACTATTGTGGGTTATATTTAAAAAAAAAAAAAATATTATTTTGTCATCAGTTATGTATATTGCAGTGTTTTTTATACATTTAAAATTAGTTAATGCTTTTATTACGTTATTTTACTGGCGTTTTATCTTTGAGTTGATAACACGATGTATTGCATCATTTTGGCAACATTTTTTGAGACTATCATGTGACCTTTCATTGTTCCACCTGAATTATCACAACAAGCAGGTTTCAATAGCTGTTATACTATGCTATTCTAGACGTATAGAGTTATAAAAATCACCTAATCCTTGCAGCTTCACTGTATTTTACGGTAGATTTCTGGAAACAACAACTGCAGGTCATTTAACAACATCTGAATGACTGTAGAATACAGAATCAACCCCATAGATGTAGACAGTTTACTAGGTGTTGAGAAACAGCCAATAGGATGATGCTTTCCCATCATGAATTACTAACATAAAATACAGATGTGTGCGAGATGAATCCTTACTGGTTGGTGGGCGGCGCAGAGAGGGGGAATACAACCTCCTCTTCCTCAAATTCTGGCCCATCCTGTTGATCACTTTCATCCACACTCCCCTGCGCCCCGATTCCAGACGGCGGAGGGGGCGGCGGTAAAGGTGGGAAGACAGTGGGCCCGTCGGTGGGTGACATCCGGCTGCTGCCCGGCCCATCTGAGGAGGGAGACTCGCATCCAGCAGCTCCTCTCCCCGTGAGATCTTCTCCTCCAGCGCTCGGGTAGATCATCATGTCAGGATCCGTGACCCGCGTTCGCGCAGGTTTGCTGTAAAGAGGAAAGTGGGTCGAGTCGGGGCCTCTGCTGCCGTCCGATCCCCTGTCCTCGCCCCTCACCTCCATGCAGGAATCTAGAAGACAGCCTGAGCTTCTTCTCCAGGTCTTTCAAAGCTTCTTCTGCTTCCAGTCTTTTAAAGCGACGGGAGAAAGTTTCCTGGAGAAGAGCACACTCTCTCTCTCACACACACACACACACACACACTCAGCTCCGCGGCTAGCACATGAGTTTAGGTCTTCATTGTTTCCTGAGTTTCACAAAGAGAAGATGGGCTTTTCTGAAGTGATACAGGAGAATTGTCCGAGTAGATAAGAGGATGGTGTGTCGAGGCCCTGGTTCGGACTGGTGTCAGTTGTGGTCTTTTATTGTCAGTCTTTCGGGGTTGTTATTTTGTTTGCATTGAGTTCAGAAAACGCGCCGATCTGCTACTTCGGACGCTTCGCAGATGACCGCGGACGTCCGACACGTTTCTCCTCAATCGATTCCGCTCAAAGAGTACGTTAAAGAGTTTTCCTTTGCAGTAAATTGTCTATTCTTCTCGAGATTGCTGGACTGGTGAAACATTTGCCACAGCTGCTCCCAGTCCCACTCCTCTCCCCAGCGCGTCCCCGCTCATGCGCAGACCAAGCTAGCCGATCACCGAGCCGATGCATTCACATCAGGGAGCTCGGCGATCTAGTAGAAGGAATGAAAATAGATATTTGCCCATTTTCAACACACACCGTCTCACCTTTGATCCTGAAGTAAATGTTGACCGCAGCTCAAATATTTATATATCAATAGTCTGTCCTTTCAACCTAGACTGACTGTAAAAGTCACATAAATTAATAGCCTAAATATTTTAAACTTGTGATAGCCTATTTAGTGCTATTTAAGAAACAAAAATTAAACAGAACTGACTTATCTTGTGTCTGTTAATTGTTGTAGACTTATAGCATGTTGCTCTTAAAATGAATTCAAAAGCTGATTGCCCCATGAGTGAACAGGATGTGGCAGCTTTTTTTCTGAGAGTGAATAAGTCAATTTATTTTTCAATTCAAAATGATTTATTAATTTATTATTTTATTTAACCACATTTTAGAACAGGAATTAATAAGTAAACAGTTTTAAATATTTATTATTTATTTACTTTAATTTTTGTTTGAATTATTAAATTGACAACTTATTTCTAACTTATTTTTAAGCGTCACTTATTCGACCTTCATAACGTTGCATGGTGTTTATATACCTTTACAGTTGAAACCATATTTTACAGCTGTGTTTGAGAGGAGGCAGAGATGTTGCTGGACATTTAATCATAATTCAATGATTTGATGTAGCCATGGGAACTAAGGGCTTGCAGATGCATTTGTGTTCATTGTTCCTTATCTACAGTCAAAACATATCTGCCTTCAGTGCAGAGGACTATAAAGCTCAATGACATTTCTCTAATGTCAGGTGACCAAACACTTGCCTCTGTCATGTTGATATGCACACAGCCTGTACATTGTACATTGCTGTGGCAAAGTTTCATAGGTGAATTGATTTGCACCTACAAGCATATTTTACACTCTTATAAATAACATTTTGGAATTTCAATATTATCAGGAAAATGGACAGATATGTCAATACAACACATGTATTGAATAATTTAAATACAAGTTTATTATTATTTTACTTCAGAATTGTTTCATTATCCAGTTTAAATTTAATTGTGTTTATATTTTATTTTTGCAAAATTATTCTTAAATTGCAGTATACCTACACCATTCAAATGTTTTGGAGTTTAATGTTTTGTTTAATGTTTGTCTTATGCTCACCAAGGCTGCATTTATGTGATCAAAACAGTAATGTTGTGAAACATTGTTACAATTTAAAATAACTGTTTTCTAATTTAATATATTTTAAAATGTAGGTTATTCTTGTGATGACAAAAATATCTTGGTTAGTAATGTAACCCTCGTTCTCTGATGGAGGGAACAGAGTTATGTTGAAAAACTGACAAATGGGGTCTCACTTGGGAGCCCCAATCCCCTCTGAGAAAAACGGCCAACGGAATTGGTGAGTCCTATCACTCAGGTTTTCACTGAGGAGCCGAGATGGGGATGCCGGCCATTTAGCGGTGATACCGGACATAATGTCTCTGTTCCCTCCATCACAAACTAGGGATGGAAGGGACAGGGCTTACCATGAGACGGTCATAGCTGCTGTTCATTTTACATTTGTTGTTTCACGGGAAGAGAGCTTCAGTTCTCAATTCCCATTCTTTTTTTCTTTTTTTCCAGCCATGACCAGTGTTATTAACGCTGGGGAAGCGTACCTAGTCCAATGGAGAGGAACGGTACATAGGCCATATCCTACCCATAGGGAGGAACATGAATGAACTGACCTGTGGGGCAGTGCTACATATAAAAAAAGATGCGGTAGGTCCTGCTTAGACAGGGATAAAACTACTACAGAGACAGGGAGGGAGAGCAAAATCTGCCCAGGGAAAGACACAGGTTTACCGACAGGGAAACCCTATTGTGGAAGAATACACATATGGGATTACCAAGGGGGAATCACAACTTATGGAGCATTTAGCCCAGTACAAAGGTTGACCGACAGGGCATGCATCTAAAGTAATGGGCCTGGCGTCGGACACCTCCACCGCGTCTGACTGTTGAAGGATGTTCGAAGTAACTTACTCCAGGTTTCACCAAGTGAACTCACCTGAAGAGCAAAGAAAGCACTCATATTTCCCCCTTATAGGGGAATGGTGGTGTTGTTCAGAACATCTGAAGCTCTGCATGCGGTCCACATAAACAAACATAGGGCTGGGCGATATATCGCATGACATTGTTATGTGCATCTCGTCAGTAAAGACGGTTCCTTGATTAGTAGTAAATCGCCATCACCTGCTTTCAGATAGAGCAGCATTTACTACACAGAGCCGTAGTTCACTGACAAGCTGAGCCATATCGCATTAATTATCGAAGGCGATACGTCCGCGATAATTAATGCGATATGGCTCAGCTTGGCGGCAACATATACCTTCAAGGTGGAGGGGTTCAGCCTCCGCTCCAACCCTTCTTGCAGGAAGGAAAGCACAGAACTGATCTGGCATCTCCGGAGGCCTTCTTGATGGGAAGAGCACCACTCAATGAACAGACTCTACTTCAAAGCATAAGCTCAGCGGGGCTCTGGGTTGAGTGATATTGTTTACCACCGCCGGTGGTAGGCCTTTTAAGTCCTCCAAGTCCCTTCCAGAAACCACACGTGGAGGTTCCAGAAGTCTAGACACGGGTGCCATATGGTCCCCCGTCCCTAAGAAAGAAGATCCTTCCTCAGGGGAATCTGCCAGGGAGGGGCTGTCGCAAGGAGCATCATGCCTGAAAACCAGGTCCGGATGGGTCAGTAAGGCACAACCATCAAGACCTGCTCCTTGTTCTCCCTGACCCTGCACTGTGTCTGTGCGAGTAGGCTCACTGGGGGAAATGCGTATTTGCGTAGGGGCCTCGGTCAGGGAGTAAAAGAGCTGTGAGTTGTTGTGAGAGCAGACAATTGAGCTTGCCAGGAATGTATGGTACGGAGCGACCTGAGCTGCTACACAGGAGAGAGCTTCACCACCTCCTGGTGGTGCGTTTACCACCTCCTGGTCGAGCATCTCTGCACCTCATCTCTGGACTGCCTGAATCAGGGCCGCTTCTATGGACATTTGGAGGGTTTAGCGGCCTGAGGGACGGGCTGTGTCACCTTCCTGCTAGAAGCTTGATGGGGCGGCTGGGATGTTGTTACCGGTCGTGCTGGAGCAGATGTAGATCCTGAATGGGGGATGCCCTCTACGACGAGCAAACTGGGGGGCAGACCGTGACGACCTGGTGTCACGACGAGGCAGGGTGTGCTTTGTCACCAGAACTGCTGGGCGAAGTTCTCGACAGTGTCGCCGAAGAGGCCACCTTGTGAGATGGGGGCGTTGAGAAAGCACACTTTGTTGGCTTCCCGCATCTCAGCAAGGTTCTGCCAGTCTGCCAGATATGACGTTCCTGGACCACCAGAGTGGACATCGTCTGACCAAGGGCCCCCGCCATGACTTTTGTTGCCCGTAGGATGAGGTCAGTTGCTGTGCGCAGTTCCTGCACCAACCCCGGTTCAGAACTACCCTAGTGCAGTTATTTCAGTACTTTGGACTGGTGTACTTGCAGGATGGCCATTGCATGCAATGCGGAGGCGGCCTGTCCAGCAGCACTGTAAGCCTTAGCAGCCAGAGCTGCTATCGTCTCCACATACCCCTTGGGGCTGCAAAGTAGTCGCGCGCCGCACCCAGGAACCAATCATCCAACCGGTTCCACTCAAGTACGATGCCCGCGGCGACCCGGACAAGCATGGCTGTCAACTCACACCCAAAGGGGGAAGCTCAGCTTCATCTTCCTCTGCAGAGGACAATAGTCCACTCTCTGATGCTGCTATCGACATCTGATCCTCACCCGGAGCGCCAAATGACACTCTGGGTCCCCCGTGAGAAGGAAGCCATTGAGACGCCATCACTTGGCATCTCAACGGCAAAAATCTGAATGAGTGGATGGGTGCCAACCAGTGGGGATTTATTTAAGACTGCAAGGGAAGCTTGGCTTCCCCTATAATGTCAAAAAATTAATGGTCAAATATGTACTATTGTGTTAACATTTTATTGACAAAAAATATGTTAGAACACGTTTATCTCAAAGATGAGTTCGTTCAGAATCAGCTACATATAGCAGGTCGGCTGACTCGATTTCCTTCTTATACATTCCCGTAGCGTCACAGTGCATTTCCCTGTTGAAGCCTAGCGTCCATTGACTTCAATGGGGCTACTTTGAACAGTTTTTTCAGTGCTTCAAAACTAGACGGTCATTGGATAAATGCTGCAATTATGTCCCGCCCACGGACGCTCAGCGTCTCTGGGGGTGAATGGAGGAGTGGGCTGGTCTGGACTCCGGGCTTCTGCGTGATGATTGGAGGGATCTCCTTTTGATTGACAGCGATTTCATACTATATAAAAAGTCGCTGATGCTGAAGCTATTCGAGCTCAGTCCCATCGCGGATTTTGACAAGTGCCAAGTGAGACAAACTGCTGAAACCTATTTCTTGGTATTTGCTTGGCGAAATTGCTTGCCAATTTTCATCATACATTTCACACAATTAAACATTTATACCTTTATTATATTATTACTTATTATATTTTTATGTTATTATTAGTAATAATAATTAAAATAATAACAATAATACAAAAAATATTATTATTATTATTATTATTATTATTCTACTTTATTATATTATTATTTATACCTTTATTATATTATTACATTTATACAATTATACCTAGCTCTGCTGGCCATTGAGAGGACACTAGACAAGTCACTGGAAAAGATGCCTAGTTGGTACAACAGGGTCACAGAGCACTTTCTTGAAAAGGAACGTAGGTCAGAATTTACGTATAAATAAATGGACAATTTTTATGATGTAGGCCGAAAATGAGCTTCCCCTCTTTGAAAGACTAGCAGCCGCCACTGGTGCCGACATCTTATATACCCTTGGAGTGGCTCGGCATGTAAATTCCACTCGCCCATTCCATTGGCCGTTTTTCTAAAACTCAGAGGTGATTTGGGCTCCCAAGTGAGACCCCATTGTCATTCTTTTGTCTTTCGAACGTGACTGACAGATTGGAAACTGAATTTTCAGAAGCCATTACTCTATAGTCTTCAGTGCCTCATGATTCCTTAGAAATGCTGATATGTGACCCTGGACCACAAAACCAGTCACATGTCGCACGGGTATAAATTATCGATTTTTCTTTCATGCCAAAAATCATTAGGATATTAAGCAAAGATCATGTTCCATGAAGATATTTTGTAAATTTCCTACTGGAAATATATAAAACATTTATTTTTGTGAGTGGATGCAGCACAATCGCCAACATAAATGGACAACTTTAAAGGCGAATTTCTCAATGTTTCGATTTTTTTTGCACCCTCAGATTCCAGATTTTCAAATAGTTGTATCTCGGCCAAATATTGTCATATTCTAACAAACCATGCATCAATGGAAAGCGTATTTATTCAGCTTTCATTTGATGTACACATCTCAATTTCAAAATTGTGACCCATGTGACTGGTTTTGTGGTCCAGGGTCACATATTATATTATATTATATTATATTATATTATATTATATTATATTATATTATATTATATTATATTATATTATATTTTTAAAAACAGCTGTGCTGCTTATTACTTTTGTGAAAACTGTGATAATTTGTTTTCATTCTTTGATGAATAGAAAGTCCAAAAGAACAGCATTTTTTTATTATTATTATTTTTTAATAGAAATCTTCTGTAACATTATAAATATCTTTTTCTGTCACATTGTTTTCCAATATATCCTTTAGGAATTTATAGAATTGCTAATAGATTTATCATAATTTGGAACCTATAACCCATTTTTTTTTTTTTTTTGAATTCTGAATTTCATTGCATCCATTACAATCTTTTTAATTCTTAGCAGATTTGTAGAGGATTTTTATTGGATCCCATTAGGACCCTTTTAGATTATTTCTAGATTATACAAAAAAATTCTATTAGCAAACCTGTACATTCTTCTTTGTTTTCTTCTTTGTCATACCCCCCCTGGGCAGTCAGAACCTAGCAACAAATTGTCAAGAAACTGCAAGAAAATCACCCTTTCCCATACACGCTGTAATAATTCATTCTTTTGTGCTCAAAGTAGGAGTGAGGCCATGTTGTCTCAGTGGTGTGATTTGGCTGCACTGCGGGAAGCCAGCTTGTGTTGTGTGGATGATTTGTAGGGAAGAGGGATGGCTCTTTGTCCTGCTGCACAGGCTGCTGCAGCCATGGCGTCTGCCAGACCCACGATAATGAGATTCAAAGCAGGGTGCAGCTAATCGTCCATCTTAGACTGTTAGCCAAGTGGAGGAGCACCAGCACCTGTTGATGAGTATCTACCAGCCCCTCACTTTGTCATTATGGACGTCTTTCTGTCTTTCTGTCTTTCTGTGTGTGTGTGTGTGTGTGTGTGTGTGTGTGTGTGTGTGTGTGTGTGTGTGTGTGTGTGTGTGTGTGTGTGTGTGTGTGTGTGTGTGGAACTGCTGAAGGTACTAAAGACAATTGGATATAGTACAAGAATCCAGATTTTTTTGCTGAGAGTAGATCAGTGGTATCTCTTGCACCACAATTGCCATCCAAATGTCTGTATACCAGCAACAACCATAAGGTCAAGAAGATCATGCTATGTCTGCTGCCCTCCACTGTGTCTGTAAATCAAAATATCAAAATAATAATAATAATAAATGTCACTTGGGTTTATATTTTGTTTTGTAATGTAATGACTAACATTTAAAAATACATACAGTATTATCCTATACAAATACAATGTTTCAACCCATTTTGAACAAAAGGTTCAAATAACCTTTTGTGGAATGACAATATTAGATGTTAAAGGTTATTCATGGTACCATATGCCAATAAAGAACCTTTATTTTAAGAGTGTATATTGTTTTTACAATATGTGCCACAGTCTGTGCCTTAAAAGATAAAATGAATGAAAAAAATAAAAATGTTTTAACCCAACATGAACTGGCCACCCAAACATTTAAACTCACTACAGTTAGATCAAAATTACAACAAATCTTTCTCTACATTAAATAAAACTTTAAAGCAGGTCAGGAAGAGTCTGTAGGGAATTTTAGCATTATTACTATCTTCTCGAAAGTCTTGAAGGGGAAAAATGTCCAAAAGCAGTCAGTGCCCTTAAAAATAAATGATGTGAATTTTATATTTCTAAAATGAGGAAATCCATGAATGTTTAAGCAATCTTCAAGCCAGCTCAATGCATCAGGGGATATGAGTGCTTTCATACACATAGACGAAACATTCTGGTTATGGACAAATTAAGGTCAACTCATGGACAGTGAGGTCTCATCTTCATCCTGCAGATATGTTTTGATATATCCTGTATATCTATTTTAATGTACACTCTTAGACAAAAAAGGTTCAGTGGGGTTCTAAATAGAACCCTGGGGTTCTTGTCTCAATTTTAAAGAACACTTATTTTTCTATATAAGAAATAGGGGAAGCCCTAAAAGTTTTTATACGAAGGTTCACTGAAGGTTCTATACAACCTTTTCTTCTAAGGGTGTATGCGAGCATGATCTTAAGACCATGACCAAAATATTTTTTTTCTGAACACTTTTCTGCACTCACCTGTTAAATCACCTCCTTGTCAGTACCTAACACATAGCGTATTCTGTCTGTCTTCCATGTTTTTGTTTGTTTTTTAATTGGACATCTGAAGCCACAGTCCCTCTCATAGTTTGTCTCGGTCCTCCCATTCTTGTCTTGATTCACATGTGCTAGAAAATATATGGACTATCCACACCACGCTTATCAGAGTTCCCATGAGGGACTGGGGAGAAGCAAACAGGCACACATCCATGATGCATTGCTGCTAGGACAGTCAGGGTACACGTAGTGTGGTGTTCTTCTATTATAATGGTCGGCAATTAGATTTTTGGTCGCTCTTGCAATGGCTTCATGAAATATTTATAGGGAACACAGAGAGCTCTCTAAAGTATGGCTGTATAACAACATGACTAGTGTAAAAAAAGAAGAAAAAACAACCTGTAAAAGCAAGGACAACTTTGGCCTGTAAGATGAAGTATAATAAAATGACATGATGAAATGAAATGGCTTTGAATCACACTGCCAATAATTTCTGACAGTGCTGGAGTGCTTTTAATTATCACCCAAAATGTGATCTGTGAAGAAAGACACCAACAGATTTCATTAAAATTTGGTTCTGATTTATTTTTGAGGGTAAAAAAAAATAAGTAGAACAAGATACTGTCTCTCTCTGTGTGTGTGTGTGTGTGTGTGTGTGTGTGTGTGTGTGTGTGTGTGTGTGTGTGTGTGTGTGTGTGTGTGTGTGTGTGTGATAATCTAATTTATTGCCATATTGAGCACATAACATGTCTAATTTACATGGTGTTCAAGAATTATTACACCAAAGCAAGATCAATAAAGACATGGTTGTTTGAGTGTGGAAGAACTTGTCTAACATCAGTCCCTGATCTTGCATGAATGGGCAAAAAGTTCCCACAGAAACACTCCAAAAACTTCTGGAAAGCCTTCCCAGAAGAGTGGAAACTGTTATAGCTGCAAAGGGGGGGACCAACTCCATGTATTCAGAATACAATGATATTAAAGTCCATTTTGGTGTTCTGGTCAGATACTTTCCCCAATACTTTTGTCCATATAGGAGGGCATAAGGACACTATGTTGGTAGTTTGTGTCTTGTTGCTACGCAATTATGCAATCAATATCTAGAACTTTAACAAAAGCCTTACATGCATAGCCTACACTTGCACACACACACTGAAGGAGTTTTGTCACATTGAGAAATGCATTTTATGGCACTTACTAGCATTGAACAAGCAGCTCACCTCTCTTCCCGTCTGGGTTTGCCATGGTAAGACTGATAAGAACATTCAGAGAGTCTGCTTGAGGGCTTGAGGACTTGTCTCTGGGAACCTTTTCCTCTTAAAATGTACTAGGCTGAAAGATCCATAACATGGCAGACTGAAAGGCTCTCATGGACGACAGGCTTCTGAAAAATAATGCCAGCTGGATGACATCGATAAAGCATGAATACTCTGTCAACATAAATTCAAAATAGAATATTTATTTATTTACTTTCCTTAATGCACTGGTCTTATTGTGCATGAATATACAAAGTAGAAAAATATTGATATAATATATCTTTGTTTTTCTTTTAGCAAAATTATCCACTTCTGAAATGTCTTTTTTTTTTGGATGATGTCACAAATCCTTTTTATTTTATTTTCATCCCTTCCCCTTCAATCACCTGGCTTTATTCTGGTATATAAAACCAACATTTCATGACCCTTGGAACTGAAATACATGAGATTATGAAAGTGAAATCGGTTACGAACTGTGTTTTATATTTACTTACAATCTTAAAAGCACTTAATTATTTGTTTTGTTTTTTGCTTGTTTTGATATTATTTTGTATAAACAAGAAGTTGTTTCAGTATAGGCTACTTTTTGTTGTTGCTGTAATCACTTCCAGTTAATATGCATTAGTTATTATCATTTAGAAATTTGCATTAGTAATAAAGCATTCATGATTCTTAGATTATCTATTTGAGTTTAAGTGAATATAAGAGCACAACAGTGTTCAAACTATCATTATAGAATAACCACACAATAGTCTAATATCATCTGGATATGTAAATTTAAAACTTGAAAGAAGAAGTCCTGATTGGTTATGAATGAATTTTTAAACATATGATTTGCATAAATCAAATGTCATGTCATGTTGTAATCTAGCAGCATGTGCATTGATGTTTTCAGTCTATAATCCTCAGGTGAGACTCTGTGATGTAGCAGCACGCTTAAAATCTTCATTCCACTGGCGTACATTCACAGACATAATGAGTGATATAACTGCTGTGTGTTAAGACACATTGGAGCCACAGGGATTGACAATATAGAATCTTAATGAAATTGTGACAACTATTCAGGGATACTAAGCTCTCCTATCACCACTGTGGCCCTGAACAAGGCACGTAGTCCCAAGATACTGCAGAGCTTCTGCAGTTAGTTGGATGACAAGCATTCGTTAAATTAGCAGTAATGAATGTTATCTGCTTATGTAAACGGTAGGATCCAAACTCTGACTCCACTTAATATTTACATTTGGAAATACACAGAAAGTATAATAAATAGGAAATACTTAAAATGTTCCATATATGCGGTTCACACAAGCAACTGCCTTATTTAATTAAAATACTATTCATACATTAACAAGAAAATATCAATAAACTGGAATGTCAAGGATTGGAAATGACCTTTTAACTGAGTAATGTTTTCTTCATCTGCCCAGATGAGGTTTTAATATCTGTCCCAATTTGACAACGTTTCTGACTTCTGAGTGACAGGCGTAAGGAGCCGATCTCACTGAACTAATTTTTGCTTTTAAAAATGTGAGATCCTGCATTATAGTATTTTTTGATAACACTTTATTTTACAGTGTATGTTACACGTTACATGTAGTTACTGTAGTAATAACTATAAATGATTAGGCTGCATTCAACTAATCCTACACCAAACCCCAATCCTAATCCTACAGTACATGTAGTTAATTATTATTACTCAGTTCTTAAATGTATTACACTGTAACAAGGACACCTTAAAATAAAACCCCATTTTTAATAACGCAGCACTCATGTGCGAGACCCTGAAAAAGCAACAAGATGCAGCACAACGGTAAAATAAGTAGTTTTTTCACTCAAAATATTATGCTTTATTTAATTTGTAGTACAATTTTTGTACACTGTATACAATTATATGATCAATAAGTTATGACACCATATGTTTTTTACATTGATTTGACTGATTGCTTTAAGTCAGTTTAATGTGATTTAAGTTGAAATGACTTAAACATCCAAGTTGAATGTACTTAAACATTTAAGGCAGCAATTTTTTTTTACAGTGACTACATTACAAAATAACGCAAAACTAGTGGCCTCAGTCTGGAACCCACTGTATATATAAATTGTATATAGCATAAGACAGTTCAACAATGGTGCATACAATTTATTAATGTTTGCTGACACGGCTTTATGTTTTACCAAAGCTTTTAGGAAATGGAGGGAAATGAAAAAATTCAAGGACATGAGCCTTGCTTTATGAGATTTTAACTGAGCTCATCTTCTTTTTTCAAACCTCTAAAACACACAACCCATCACCCTTGGTCAGTGACAACATGCAATTCACAATCTTTGTGAATTCTCTCTTGCTTTTAAGCACCCATGGTTTTATTCATGAGCTTCTTATGGATGCTGTCAACTCACATTGAGTCCACAGGAAGGCAGACTGTAAATAATAGAAAGTCCCAGAAGACATTTTCTGAACTGGCCTTCTCCTCTCCATAATATGCCTCATGAAGCAGAGTCAAAACTCAGTGCTGACCATTCTTAATGCTAATGTAGAACTACTTTACAGTGACATGAGTACAAAATTTGGTGACACATCTTCTCTCATACTTAACAAGATAAGAAATATTTACACTGATATTGCCAGCAGAAGCATAGTGAAATAGAGTGGTTCATCATTTGTGAAATCTCTGACAACCAAGCTAAGCACGGAGTGAGTTAAAATCATGTGATGCTATCACTGGTAACAGTGATTTGTGCAGATGATCAATCAAAGAATTTCTCAAGATGATTCAATAAAGCCACTCGTGAGAGAGCTGGATCAATAACCTTCCATCAGACGTTCATGGAGTGAGAGGATGTGAATCGTGCGTTTAAGATTTCCCTCAATGTGCCTATGTTGTATTTATAGCGTATGACAATATGTTGTTACAGTAGAGCCAGACAGTAGCCTACTCTCACCACATTCATTTTGACCATATGCGAAGCATTATGTATACCTAATCAACTAAATGCAATGAATAAGAAGAAAATATGGAGGTGCTTGACTGCAAAATATTCCATCACAATGCTAATGTGTTAGCATCTTGCGAGTTGTTGTTCATAGCCAAAGTAAAAAAAAAAAAGCCCATCCCCCAAGCCTCCCTATCTGACTTGCATCTTTCATTTGTTGTAAGTCTGTGGTATTTTTCCACACTGTCCAGCATGCAAATGCCATTTGCAAGAACAGTAACCTTTAACCCTTGCACTAACCGCACAATTTGAGGTTTCATTCATATCCATAGCACAAACGGTAACAGATAACGGTGAATGCAGATAAGTGCAAACAGTATTTATTAACAAAACACACAAACAAAGATAATCCAAAATGGGTAAGGCAGACGACAATTAATTCAAACAAGAAAATATAAATCCAACAAGGAAGACGAGCATAATCCAACAGGAGACACAACAGCTTTACAATGTGATGTAAAGACATCAACCGACCAATAAAGACTGAAACACAGGGGTATATACAGTGAGGAAAATAAGTATTTGAACACCCTGCTATTTTGCAAGTTCTCCCACTTGGAAATCATGGAGGGGTCTGAAATTGTCATCGTAGGTGCATGTCCACTGTGAGAGACATAATCTAAAAAAAAAAATCCAGAAATCACAATATATGATTTTTTAACTATTTATTTGTATGATACAGCTGCAAATAAGTATTTGAACACCTGTCTATCAGCTAGAATTCTGACCCTCAAAGACCTGTTAGTCTGCCTTTAAAATGTCCACCTCCACTCCATTTATTATCCTAAATTAGATGCACCTGTTTGAGGTCGTTAGCTGCATAAAGACACCTGTCCACCCCATACAATCAGTAAGAATCCAACTACTAACATGGCCAAGACCAAAGAGCTGTCCAAAGACACTAGAGACAAAATTGTACACCTCCACAAGGCTGGAAAGGGCTACGGGGAAATTGCCAAGCAGCTTGGTGAAAAAAGGTCCACTGTTGGAGCAATCATTAGAAAATGGAAGAAGCTAAACATGACTGTCAATCTCCCTCGGACTGGGGCTCCATGCAAGATCTCACCTCGTGGGGTCTCAATGATCCTAAGAAAGGTGAGAAATCAGCCCAGAACTACACGGGAGGAGCTGGTCAATGACCTGAAAAGAGCTGGGACCACCGTTACGTAATCCAAGGTTACTGTTGGTAATACACTAAGACGTCATGGCACGGAAGGTTCCCCTGCTTAAACCAGCACATGTCAAGGCCCGTCTTAAGTTTGCCAATGACCATTTGGATGATCCAGAGGAGTCATGGGAGAAAGTCATGTGGTCATATGAGACCAAAATAGAACTTTTTGGTCATAATTCCACTAAACGTGTTTGGAGGAAGAAGAATGATGAGTACCATCCCAAGAACACCATCCCTACTGTGAAGCATGGGGGTGGTAGCATCATGCTTTGGGGGTGTTTTTGTGCACATGGGACAGGGCGACTGCACTGTATTAAGGAGAGGATGACCGGGACCATGTATTGCGAGATTTTGGGGAACAACCTCCTTCCCTCAGTTAGAGCATTGAAGATGGGTCGAGGCTGGGTCTTCCAACATGACAATGACCCGAAGCACACAGCCAGGATAACCAAGGAGTGGCTCTGTAAGAAGCATATCAAGGTTCTGGCGTGGCCTAGCCAGTCTCCAGACCTAAACCCAATAGAGAATCTTTGGAGGGAGCTCAAACTCCGTGTTTCTCAGCGACAGCCCAGAAACCTGACTGATCTAGAGAAGATCTGTGTGGAGGAGTGGGCCAAAATCCCTCCTGCAGTGTGTGCAAACCTGGTGAAAAACTACAGGAAACGTTTGACCTCTGTAATTGCAAACAAAGGCTACTGTACCAAATATTAACATTGATTTTCTCAGGTGTTCAAATACTTATTTGCAGCTGTATCATACAAATAAATAGTTAAAAAATCATATATTGTGATTTCTGTTTTTTTTTTTTTTTAGATTATGTCTCTCACAGTGGACATGCACCTACGATGACAATTTCAGACCCCTCCATGATTTCTAAGTGGGAGAACTTGCAAAATAGCAGGGTGTTCAAATACTTATTTTCCTCACTGTATACACAGCTAACAAGAGGTAAATGAGGAAAGTGAGGTGTAGAAAATGAGGGTAACTATGGAAACCAACAAGGGAGCAAAAGAAACAAAGGAAACAGGATCTAATCACAGGAAACTAGATTAACAACATAAAGGCCCTTGAACACAAGACACAGACACTAACCTTAACAAAGATGAATAAACAAATATTGTTCATTGTTATGTTAGTTAATGCATAAATGAATGTTAACAAAAGAGACCTTGTTGTAAAGTGTTACTGCTAAATTAATAGTGATGTTTTTTTTTGTTTTGTTTTTTTTACAGTGTAACCCAGTGTAAATATAGGCTAAGCTTATTATTTGTTTATGCCAGTGTCAAGCATTCACTCAAAACTGTGGTAAAAAGTGTTGTGTATGCATTGCTGACGAGAAACCATGTTAAATAAAAAGTGTCCACTTGGTCCTGCAACATTTCTGTTGTGAACAGAGAGAAAACATCCATCCACTGCAGACTAATGTCTGTGTGTCCTTTCAAATGGCTGAAAAGTGGGGTCGATCAATGAAAAATCACATCTATCATTCCTGTCCCTTCTTGAGGCAAACCATTTGACTGAAGAAACATTAATGACCAGCACTTTACTGAGCTTACATAACTTGTCGTAGCAAGCATTTTAACAAGATTCCTCTGATAAGAAAGGGCAGAATATGTATTTTGCTGAGGGTGTGATTTAGATGTGGACACTAAATAGAACACACTTCCTCTTCCCTTTTTATTTGGAATTGAAAAAGCAAAAGGAATAGACAAGACATCCAGAAGTAATGTGTTTACACTGTAGTAAGCAAGTCTTGTGTATACCACATTAAAACGGTAATGATGATAAACTCCTCTTATGACTGACTAAATCTCAATTACTCAGCTAATGTTTTGGCCTCTCTTTATGGCCAAATGACTCATCAAAACACCTGTTGTAGGTCTCAGCTTTCACATTTTAGAGAAGATGTTGATTTGCCTGCAGATTACAAAGGCATGCTTTTGTTCTTACTGGCAATAGATGGGCTATTTTTATCCAACTTCACACTGCTTGTCTTGCTGTGCAGGGCAGAATGTCTCTTCATCAAAATGAGAAATGAAACTCTGAGATCTCTGAATATTTCTTCATATTTAATAAATAAATTGATTATGGTCAACATATATGACAGATGCGAAAACATGCTCTTGTTATTTTGTCATTTTTACTAAAGACACTGCATGCTCTATTTCTCTTTGTGAAGAAAAGCTGATATATTTTATACTGCACAGATCATTTAACCCTTAGGCCATGTCCACACGTGATATTTTTCTCTCCGTTTTGGCCTTCCGTCCACACTGAGACGCGTTTTTATTAATGAAAACGAAGCTTTTTGAAAACGCACTCCAAAGTGGATGCATTTGAAAACGCCGTTTTCACGTTGTAGTGTGGACTGTGAAACCGGTGGTATTTAAAAACGATGACGTAAATTTAGTCATGTGAAGCATTGTAGGCCTACCAATAGATATTCATGTTTATACCAGTATTGTGCCTGTTATGTGCTATTCACTTTCACACTGTTGCTAAAAATATTCTACATTGCACACTCTTCATATCACAGTCCTGCAAAGATGACAGAATTTACTCACATTTGCTGTCCTGCGGCAATACATGAGTGCAGTCGCGTGTTTAGACCAAACATATGGTGACTGCGTGCGACCTGGACCGCATCAGTGAATGGTGAGATATTTTACTAAATAAAATTATCCTGTCAGAAGAATTGCGCGTTAACTTCATTATTGAAGTCCTGATATTAGAGTAACAATTACAGAAGAATAAAATAAAGCATATTTTGCTACCTTTTGGAGCTTTTGGAGCAGTTTGAGCAGATGTTTTATACCATCATCACTCTCTGTCAGAGCTCATTTCCCAGTACATTTATCATCTGGCTAATATTCGCGATCTCAAACATATGCTCAAAATCATTTTAAACATGTTCAAAATCAATATTTTGATCGCTGACAGTTTCTTCACCAGATCCACCATCAAGTGACTAATATTTGATTGCGTTCACTTCTTGCTCTGCAGTAAATCACTGAGACATTTCAGTTTTGCTGATGATACTTCCTAGTCTTTTGTTTTCTGCCTGCGGTAATTATGAGTGAAATGTCACTTCCTCTTTGTGTATCAGACATTGCGACCTTGTGGAATAAAGGTGAATTGCACTTAACCTATTCAGTCATCAAAGATTCAAATATTATTGTGCAGAAAAAAATATAGGCTACTTATACTGTTAGGCACCTTGGGTTGTTAGCAACCCTACAATTTTTACACAAAAAGTAATGGCAAAACAGACATTATTTTATGATTTTATCATTTTTGTTATTTTTATATTGTTTATAATGAATTGATTGAGGAATACACGGGTTTCTTGTATACAAACAATACCGGATGCGCGCGCATCCAGGAGGCAAAAAAACGTTATCTGTTATGCCGAGTTCTGTAAAAGAACATTGTAATTAACGTAGATTTCGCATTGTTTGTAATTTCTTGTTGACTCAATAATAAACTGCAATTTCAGAGTTGGATTTGTGTTTGTGTTTCATATTAATATAACATTATGTAAAACGTCCAACTGTTTACGAATCAAAATCCGGACATACTGTGATGCATGTATGAATTATCATGTTAGACTATAGTAATGTAGTAATGTAATAGCCAATGTTAGCAGTGCAACATCTATAGAGCCCGAATTTGTTTTTATAAGTTAACCTTGTTTACGTTACTTTACGACCTGCAATATTTCATGACTGCACACATATAACGTTACTTTAATGTAAAGATTTGACGATGGATTATGTGGGAAGCCTTAGTACCTCCGACCGTGGCGATTAGGCTATATTACAAAAAATTACTCTCAGCAATGGTGAGATCTTGCCGGATCCCTACACAATAACTTACATGACGATCTTTGGATTGTGGATGACAAGAAGTGGCCAGCAATTGTATGGCCTGATATATATAATTATCTTATTCAGACACCAAGTGTGTATACAAGAGAAATGATTAGAGCATACAAATCCCTTGATGCATACAACTACGTGCTATGGTCATGTGCAGCTCGTCAAATACTTTGATGCTGCACCGGATTTTTGCATGTTGAGGATGTGCTCCCTAGTCAAAGGCAAGGCATTAAAGCCAAGCCTTATGATTTTAAGGCATTTTTTTGGCAAAACCATGCTTCCCCCTAGGAATGTTGAACATCAGGCACCCAGCACTGGCTCGGTTGGTACAATTGACCACGCAACAACTCCTTGGCATTTTGACTTAGCGACAACACCACCACTATGCTACTAGCCTAAACCCTTTACTCCGGTACGAAGACCGCGGGTCTTTTTTTCCTCCTGGTTGCGTGCGCAAGCAGTGATGACATCGCCGAGAAATCCATGTATACTAAGAAGGTTGATGTCCAACTTTAAAAAAAATGAATGAGGAGGAGGGTACATTCAGGGTCATTAAAGACCCAAAGTATGCGTTTAGGGGTTAATCGTGGTATCAGTGAAACCATTGTAGAGCTCATTCTTGAAGTCACTATGATATCAAAATTAACTAGATAAAAAAGACAAACTTTAAGTTGGCATGAAAAAGCATAGCCAGAAAGATTGAAGAAGTATTAAAAGCTTGAAGTTTGATGTTTTTAATAACCTCATAATCTTTAATCAAATAACTTCCCCTCCCTCTTGCAGTGACATCTCTTCTCCTCTGTGATGATCACGTATTTACTGGTGTGCAATAGCAAACCACAACAATCCAATGATCCAATCAATTCCTGATAGACAAAATCAAGTCCTGCCCTATTTTATTTTCTTGTTCGAGAAACCGTTTCACTCGATTTCACAAGTCGCAATGCGCAACGCAAAGTATTTAATGGCGACTTTAACTCATTGAAAAATAAAACTGATTATATTTGGAAGATACATTTCGTAAAACTTGTCATCACGGTACATCACGATGCGATGTTATTCGGTGTGTTTTACATAGGCCAATGTGTTTTCGTATGTTTTAGGCTGCTTTGATTCTTTTAAGATTTAAGATTTGCCAGTGGTATGGATGCCGACATCATTAGTTGGTGAAATTTATGTCTA